>NC_136917.1:137172987-138416122 GCF_949752795.1 Hyperoodon ampullatus | reverse complement strand
GAGCTTGTTCAGTAACCAGTAACAGAAACTATGCAGACTGCTGGTAATCCAGAGCAGAGCATCAGGGAAGGCACATTTTAAATACTATGCATTTTACACAATAAAGTCTATACCTAAGAGAAGGGGGAAATATAGCTGTCTGAAATGTAAAAGAATACAAAATATGATAGCTCATGAAATGAGCAGCATACAATGTGCTTCAAGTCCAAGTTTAACCTGCAATGTGACAATATAAAGATCATCACACATTTTTTTGGTCAAGAGAGAAAATAATAACAATGAGGATGATCGACTATAACCCTGTCAGATTATCAGCACTGGTATATTGTGTAGATTAGGATCTCATAATCAGAGGACCTTATTCTACTTCTCGGCATGATAGAACTACTTAAACTTGGGGGATCCAGATTGAAGAGATGTTCCCTGGGAAGGAAGAATTAAATGACTCCGAGATTCCAAACTAAAACAGCGGGCTAGGTGACTTGTAGCAGACTAGACTTAAAAATATGTTCACCTGAGACCAAGAATATGGTAAGTGATGGAGAGGAATGAATTCTGGAGCCAGATTAGGTGGTTGAAGACCAACACATTGTGAAAGGCTACTATAATAGCTATTGGTTACAGCTCGCTTCTTTTGCATCAAAACTATGTTACTGGATACATGGCAGTGAATGTAGTATCACTATTAATTTTGCAGACATCCATGGCAGATGGTTCCAGTACCTAAAGACAAATACTAACTACAAAAATAATCAGTTCCTCAAAAAGTTAAACCTAGAATTATTATATGACCCAGCAATTCCACTCCTAGGTATACACCTAAAGGAATGAAAATAGGTACTCAAATAAATACCTGTACACGAATGTTAACAGCAGGACTATTCACAGTAGCCAAAGGTAGAAACAACTCAAAATCCATCAACTTATAAATGGATAAACAAAACATTGATTAACCAATTAATGGAACATTAATCAGCTGTAAAAAGGAATGAAGCACTGATACATGATACAAACTGGATGAGCCTCAAAAATATTTTAAAAGGTCACATATTATATGATTGTATTTATATGAAATATACAGAATAGGGAAATCAATAGAAAGAAAGCAGACTAGTAGTTGCCTTGGGATGGGGGAGGGGAAAATGGGGAGTGACTGCTTAATGCTTAAAGGATGAAAGTGTCTTACAACTAGATAGTGGTGCTGGTTGCACAACATTATGAATGGACTGAACGCCATTGAACTGTACACTTTAAAACAGTTACTGGTGAATTCTGTATTATGAGTATTTTACCTAAAAAAAAACCCAAAGTGGCCAAATCACAAAGGAAGCTGCAAGCCGATCATACATTATGCACAACAATTCTATAAGACTGAATTGAAAATAAGACATTTATTGTTCATAAAAGTATAAATTTTAAAAAGTAACACAATTCGTTAAGACCTAAATTATGCTGAGTAGAAAATGGGAACGGTATTCTAGAACCAAACTTCTTGACAGATCTTGGTTTGGAGACCAAAAAAATTATATTTCTTTAATCAGCTATTCCTGACTAAATTCCTTCAAATGTTAGAAAGTAACAAAAAGTTACCCCAGTATCCTTGCCTTCTATTAAGCACTTGTAAGGTCAAGAATTTGATGACTTGAATTATGAAAAACATCATAACATATTTGCATGTAAATGTTTACGACTACATAGTTGAATAAATTGGGTTGCCAAGTTAAATGTGGCTTATAGAGCAGGTCTAAAAACATTAAAATGGTGAATTGACTTAATAGGCAATACAATGCTAATAAACTCAATCCTAGAAATTAAAGATTTGGTTTTTGTTTGTTTGTTTGTTTGTTTGTTTTTTGCATTACGTGGGCTTCTCACTGTTGCGGCCTCTCCCATTGCGGAGCACAGGCTCCAGACGTGCAGGCTTAGCGGCCATGGCTCACGGGCACAGCCGCTCCATGGCATGTGGGATCTTCCCAGACCGGGGCACGAACCGGTGTCCCCTGCATCTGCAGGCAGACTCTCAACCATTGCACCACCAGGGAAGTCCAAGATTTGTTTATTTTTAAGAAAATATGTAGCAATGATGTAGGCAAAAAGGAAGTGGGAAAGAGCATTTTTATGAAAAGCAATACCCACTGAAAGGGAAAAAGAAATAGTGTAACAGAAACATATATGTAGTCTTATCTCAAATCCCCATAAATTTAGCTAAAATTCTATTGAGCATATAAGTTTTACTCAAAATCACCATTGTATGAAGTTTCTTTCCCCTTACTGTGTGCTTTGTTCTTTGCAGTTTAATTGGAGGCTTTATTTTAAAATGAACCTTGAAGCTATTTTGGTGGTTCATCTTTTCATTACTTCAGTAATAAAACATCAGCTTGTTCACTGTAATAGTTGGTGGCAGCGTAATTAAATTCAAGGGAAATAAAGTATCTAGGTTCCCTTTTTTCCTAATGTGTGACTAAAGTGTTGAAAACTTCTGTAAATAAAGCCACAAATGAAAGATCTTTGGCTGTTTTGTGAGTAATTGTGAGTCTAAGCTGTTATCACTCACCAAGAGACATATTCTAGAACTATTTTAACCATTACTTTCAGATATGTTCTTTGGCAAGGTGCATATTATATATTGTGTCATGTTCAACAGAACTCCCACATTAGAAAGTCTTCCTTCAGTTATAAAACATTCTTATCTGTCAGAAAGTTACTGATATTTGGTGAAGAATATAAGTGCTGGCTGACTACCCAAGGTCTAGTCCCAACCAAAGTAATTCAGCATATTAAAAAAATCCGATGAATAAATCAGTGAACAAATTTACTTTTTGTCTCTCTTTTGAGAAAAGTTTAGAGCACCAATCATTTTAATTAACATATTGTGCGTGTGAATGTATGATAGCAATTGTTAATAATGCATTTTAAAAACGGTGTGTGGTGACTTATCTAGCTACAAGGGCAACGTATGTTCAGCTATGCATATGGACTTAATATAAATTATGATTGTAACATGCAGAGAGGCACAGAGAGACGTGCAATGGCTGCCTGTCTGCATTTAATCAGCTAACAACATATTTTTCTAACTGTATGAGAAGTCTTTATATTATCTTAACTGTTGAAAAATTATAGAACATGAACCATGATAATACCTTAAATTAGCTTCATACATTTTGAAACAGGTAACTATCTTTTTCTGTGAATGAAAATTCAGATTTTTTAAAAAATATGTATTATTGGGCTTCCCTGGTGGCGCAGTGGTTGAGAGTCCGCATGCCGATGCAGGGGACACGGGTTCGTGCCCCGGTCTGGGAAGATCCCACATGCAAGCTAGGCCCGTGAGCCATGGCTGCTGAGCCTGCACGTCCGGAGCCTGTGCTCTGCAATGGCAGAGACCACTGCAGTGAGAGGCCCGCGTACCGCAAAAATATATATATATATATATATATATATATATATATATATATATATATATATAATTTAAGAGAGAAATTGGAAACAAATGCTACGAGGACCACCATGAAGAAACTTCAAAATATGGAAACATATTGTTTTCCTCCTTTAAACATTTTATCTCATTGTAGTTTTGATAGAGGGCATACTTTAGTTATCCGAACACAATTAAGTTTACAAACTAGCTGATTGAACATATTAGAGATACAACAAATTACCTTCTCTTGATATTGCCGCCTTGAAGAATCCAAAGACTGGATTAGAGCTGTGGCGTGGCCAACAAACATGGCGTAGCAGGTGGCTCCCACGATCATGCTCAGCATGGTGATCCAGAGGTCAGACATGCTCACTGGAGCCTGGGCTCCGTACCCGATGCACAGCATGTGACTCATCGCTTTGAAGAGTGCGTATGAATACTGTTTTCCCCAAGAGTCATTCTGCAACAGAAGAGAAAAGAGGAAGTAGACCGAACCATTAGGACAGCAGAAGAAAAACCATGAAAAAGTATGACCCGTACACAGAAGCATTATAACATTCTTATAATGGAGCATTTACACAGGTACTTCTCCCCAGTAGCTAATCAAATGACGATGTTTTTCAACGCTTGCCCAGCAAAATGAAATAGAAATAGTCTACTGTTATAATACACAATCCTAGTCAGTTTTTGATGTGTTATTTTAAAAACTAAACGTTCCTTTTGGGATAATGAATGAACGCTGATTAGCTCATTTTAAAGTTTCAGGAAATCTGGTCATTCTCTAGCAATATATTTGCAAGCTGAGAAATGCTGCAGATAGATGTGAAGCATATAGGCTTAAGTATAGGAATTTTTATCAAAACCATGATGTTAGATTTTGAAAGTCCAAATTGCATACTTGTGTATTCCCTAGTCCTATGTGTCTTAAATGAAAAATAAACATAATTTGGAAATACAGATCTGATAAATGAAAAGACTTCCTTGAAGACTTCTCTGAGTAATGTGAGTAATGTTTATTGAAATTCAAATGTCAGGGCCTCCCTGGTGGCGCAGTGGTTGAGAGTCCGCCTGCCGATGCAGGGGATACGGGTTCGTGCCCCGGTCTGGGAGGATCCCATATGCCGCGGAGCGGCTGGGCCCGTGAGCCATGGCTGCTGGGCCTGCGCGTCCGGAGCCTGTGCTCCGCAACGGGAGAGGCCACAACAGTGAGAGGCCCGCGTACCACAAAAAAAAAAAAAAAAAAAGAAATTCAAATGTCAGGGGTGTTGATGGATGAATCTTGTTGGCTTTCTATAAAATAATAAAATAAAATAGAATAAAATAAGCAATATAATATCTTGGCAGACACTGAAAAAAAAACCTGACTTCAGAGATTAGTTATTAGATGCAATTTCTGATGTCATTTCAAAACTTTATTTTAAGCTCAATTCTATAAAAATAAGCTGTTCAATATGTTTTATATAGTGTCTGATAAAATTTAAAGGACTTTTTTGATCAATTTGTCTCAAACTCCCTAGTCCAGGATGTACATAATTTATGAGACTCAGTGCAAAATAAAAATCTGAAGCCCTTTAGTGCAAAATGTAGGGGAAAAGGATACTGTTAAAGATAATAATATATAAAGACTTTTCCTTAAAATTTTTTTTTTTTTTTTTTTTTTTTTTTTTTGCAGTACGCGGGCCTCTCACTGTCGTGGCCTCTCCCGCTGCAGCGGAGCACAGGCTCCGGACGCGCAGGCCCAGCTGCCATGGCTCTCGGGCCCAGCCGCTCCGCGGCATGTGGGATCTTCCCGGACCGGGGCATGAACCCGTGTCCCCTGCATTGGCAGGCAGACTCTCAACCACTGCGCCACCAGGGAAGCCCCTAAAATATTTTCTTACTTATAAAACTTAGGAAAATAGTGCTAGTTGAGTAACAACACAAATTTACACATTTCAAAAAATGAAATTCTGCTGTCATAATTATATAAAATACAAGTAATACTACGATACTACTGTGATATCTTGATTGATCATACAATTTTTCTGGCTTAATTTTCTGACAAATTCATTCCTTAGGTCATCAAAACTCATACAATTAATAATTTCATCTTCAGTGATAAAATTGAAAGTGACATGTTGCTTTTGGCTAATGCAAGATCACAAATAATTTCTGATACATTTTTAATTTTGAGGAAGATCTTTCTGTTGATGAAACTGTTACTGGAACTATTAAGAGTATTTTATAGCCTGGGACAACATTAGGATAAATTTTTGATAAATTATTTTAATATATAAATTTTAGTACATCTGGAGCTGATAATTCTCATGGAATAATTTTTAATTATTAAAATTTTTAATTATTTAATTCATATAAATCACATTTACGAAACTGACTGTCATTTTTTAAATTACAGTTTTTATTTTAAAATAACTATAGATTAACATGGAAATTGTAAGAAATAATAGAGAAATATCTCACGTACCCTTCATCAGTTTCCCTGAATGGTGACATCTTGCAAACTATAGTACAATGTTACAACATGGATACAATCCACTGATGTCATTCATATTTCACTAAATGTGTACTCATTTGTGTATTTAGTTTTATGCAATTTTATTATGTGTAGTTTCCTGTATTCATCATCACCATCAAGATACAGAACAATTCCATCACAACAGAGAACCTTTACACTGCTTTTATACTGAATTTAATGTTAAATGTAAATGTATGCAATGATATTTTAATATTTCCTCTGACATTTCCTATAACTTGCCCAGGTCGCACAAGAAACCAAAAGTAGTTTCATGATTTTTATATAATCCATAATGCCTGTTTATGTATTCTATTCCTGTATTTTCAATTACAAGGAAAATTTAATTTAAAAATTGTCTTCCTTGTTAATAACTGGCTTATTTAAAATTTCATATGAAAATAGTGTTATTTTCCATTATATGTGATGATCTGTAAATTTAATCTGTATTTCTAGGCTTGTGTATATTTGCTTTGCAATGTTGCAGGATTTTTCAGATCTGGACATTTCAAACTCAAGAATTCTAATAACTCCCTGATAACCTTTATTTCAATGGTCATGTGAACTCCTTTATTTTGTAATAATTTATTGATAAAGTTTATTGCTTGAGCTCCACAGGTTCTGTCTTGGAACTTAGGCAAGAGATTTAATATTTGTGTAGATACTTTGGAGATGGGCTCCTGGGACTGATAGGCAGGTGGCCCTTACCGTGCTCCTATCCTTGCTGGCATGTGAAGCCACTCTTATGTCACACTGCTGCTGTCTTTGCCACTGCTAACCTGAGCCCAGTTCCGGCTTGGCCACACTGGGGACATATAGCATCCCAGACTGCTGAGGCCTGCATATGTGTGCCTTGCTGCCTGGTCCATTGCTTGGCTTCTGTACTTCCTGCTGTGCCCTCAGGCCTGGACCTGTGTATGCACAGCTGCCACCTTGCAGCTCCGATGCTCATATTCATGCTTTGTTGTCCCAGTGGACTTCACATACAAAACATAAATTCAAAGATAACATTATTATGAATTTCAAGATGGCTGTAGCAGAGCTTTAATCCAAGCACAGGGTCCTTCCCAAAGTAGGTCCCTTTGGAACAGCCAGGTCATACACCACATACCCATGAAGCCATCCCTGCCTCTGTCAAATTAACTCTTAAATTATCATAAATTTAAGAAATATATTGAATCTATATGGATATTTTTGTTCATTGTTTTAATAGGGCTTTCTAAAATCAAATTTATAGATTAAAATAGAACATGATAAGGTTTAAAAACCCAACCTCATAAACTTTGGAACAGCATATGGCTGCTGACAAATGAAAACTAAGTAGTCTCTTTTAGTTGAAAGAGTTAAGGTTCTTAAAGTGAATTTTTTTTAAATTTTTTATATAATAAAGGCATGCTGCCACAGTAAACTATCCAGAGAGAGAGAACTATAAAGTAAAATTTAATTTTAAAGAAAGAAAATTATTTGTATATTATATTATACAAGGCAAATTGTATAATGAACGCATGCACAGTTTTAATTTTGGGGAATAAACAGAGTTCATATGTATATATATATAATTACTCTCAGGAATACACTTAAAGTTCCCCAAATTCTAGATGTTCCATGAACAAGAAGTGGAATACTTAATTAACAAGCAATGTGTTCTATAAAAATTTGTAATGCATATGTTACTTAAAATGATATTTAATTCTTGAAATCCAACTCAATAACATACTGATAATACTAAAATTGGATTCATTACAAACCATACTATAAAATGAACAAAAAGCCTTTTATCCCTATGATCCATTCAAAGAATGGATAGAAAGAAAACAAGCTTGGTTAATTTCTTTCTGGCTTTAAATCTCTTTGGGGCTCCTAGAGAACTCCAGGTATTCACATGTCATGGTGACTTCTATCCCGTATATGATGATCTTCTCACGTGCCTGCATTTCCTCATAGATTAGGGCACAGCCATGACACATTGATCATGTTCTAGAGCCTAAACTACATGATTCAGTGGAGACACTCAACACTTTTATTATTGTCAAAAGAAAGTGAATAAATAAATTTTGATTATGATGTTAAATCTAATGCAAGATTTCCTTCCTTTATACAGGGGTATAGAAAAAGAATGTTGTTCATGTTGATGAAATTAGATATAATGCAAATCATTCAAAAGTCCACTGGGATGCCCAGTGGAGATTGCACTTTAATTCTGTTCATATTGTTTAGTTTTGAGGGGAAGCAGCATGTGGAGCTGGAGTATTATTTCACAAAATAATGCAGTTAGATAGCAGCCAAACTATTTTAAATAAGAATGTGTATTTATGTTCATTTTCATTTATCTCCTTAAGCACACACAGCAGGCATACTCTCTTAAATGAGTTAAAATAAATTTATATCATACATGCTTCATGATCCTTTCAAATCATGGAAAACTTTTCTACTCGTTTTATCCATATTTCTCTCCCTTTCTCTCCACCTAAAAATCAGTATAGATTTCTCTGTACCTTTTCCCATGCTGATATAATTACATGCACACACATACACACACACACACATTCTGAGATTCTGGGTTTTTTCCCTATAAAAATGGATTATATTATATATTTTTTTTCTTCACATTGCTTTTATCACAGAAATATCCCTCCAAAAATCTAGTGTTCATATAAGTTGTTGATGCCATAGTTAATTCATCCATTTGCCTATTGTTTTCTAGTTTTTTTCCACTACAAACTATTCTGTAGTAAACAACCTAATACATATAACCCTTACATCTATCAATCAGATTCCCAGGAAAATGTTTATTGGGTCAGAAGGTAATGTTTTCAATTTGATTTTAAAATATATTACCAGACTTTTTCAAAAGACTGTAACTTTTCCAAAAACAAGAAAAGATATACTGCATCACTTTCTATAGTGAGAAATATTTACCCATTGTTACTCTTATTTGCATTTCCCTGACTAGGGAATTTGAGAAGATGTTCATATACTTATTAACCAACTAGACCTCATTTCTGATGAAATTCTTATTTCTCCTTGTTATTTTGTAATACTGTAATATTTTGAAGACTTGATATCCATTCTTTAACTATGTGATTTAAATATTTATGCCTTATTTACTCTTTGCTATACAAACATGTCATTTTATGTAGTAAAATAAATTGTAATTTCCTTGACAGCTGCTGGATTTCCTGCATTGTTTTAAAAAACTCCCTAAATCTGAGATTATTCATATGTCCTAAATGTTTTTCTTGAAATTGTTATTTTTATATTTACTTATAGTTACATCTTTTACTTAAGTGATTTCCATTGGTATATGGAATGAAGTTCACAGTTTCTTTCATTCTAAAAGGATTCTCTCTTGAGACAGCACACTAATGAACAACCTGATCTCCATGGACAGAAAAATGCCTCCTTTGTTATGTATTGTCTACGTATATCATTGGTATTTGTTTCTGGGCTCAATATTTTTCTCCATTGACCTGTTAGACTGTTTCTATGCTGATACCATATGGTTTTAAATTACAGTGACTATATATATGTATACACACACACACACACACACACATATATGCATATATATATCAAATACCCCTCTCAATTCCAACAGGGTAGTTTAAACTAAGTTACTATGTGAAGAAATTTGAGCAAGACCATGTTTTAAGCAGGAGAAAATCTGGAAAGATGATGCTGGATGTGTGACAGGTTACTTGGGAGAAAACTCTGGTTGAGGACAGTCATCAAACCCAGAAAATTCATCATCTAACTATCCATCTATCTATCTATCTATCTATTTATCATCTATTGGAAGAGTTTTTCATGGATCAGCCAGTCTAAATTATAGCGACAATATGTAAGAGAATAAGGAATACACTAGGAAACCCAGTGATGTCCAGATCTGAAGGGTTGAGAACATTTTTTTCAGTATGATATGAGAAGCCTCTGAGTTTTTCAACAGGGTATGATATGATTTGAACTATACTTTAGGAAGACTTATCAGGAAACATTGATGCACAGTGGTTCTCCACTGAGGATAATTTTGCTGCCCAGGGGACATGTGGCAACACAGAGAGACCTTTCTGGTTTTTACAACTAGGGGAGGAACTATAAACATGTAGTGGGTAGATGCTAGTGAAGCTACTAAATGTCCTACAATTCACAGCAAAGTTCTCCCACAGCAAAGAATTATCTGGCCCAAAATGACAACAATGGTGAGGTTGAGAAATCCTAGTGTGGACCGTAGACTTAACAATAGATACAGAAGTCAGTTTAAAAGCTATTACAAGTTTAAGGGAGGTGAAATGAGAGCTAAAATAGCATAAAATTTTAAAGTATAAAACAACAACAAGAGATAATCTTGAGGAGATAAGACCTATAGAATTTAGTATATCAGGTCTTTGTGAAATGGTAAAAGAAAGAGGATAGTACAATACCTTAGGGGGTTATGAAAAAAATAGAAAGATTCATGCAATACAGGCTTTTCCTATGGGGGAGAGTGATTAGGTAGAGGGATCTTTTCTGTTATTTCATGAGACCAGTATCATTCTCTTCAGATGCTGAATTTCCTCTACATTGTGTGTACAAGAGCCAACCCAGCCCTCACAGTGGTATGTGAGTATTTAGGTGGCAACCATGATTATGAGGCTGTCGTTGAAAGGATCCCAAGTGAAGGAATGGTATTTTATACCATTACCTCCATCGTCTTTTATCCCCTCCTACTCTCCCCACCATCCCCACCCACCATTACAGTCCTAGCAACAAAAGATGCGAGCGGGAAATTTAGATTGACCATGATAAAAACACACATACAACATATTCTTGAAAAACAGAATGATAAAAACAACATGCATGACTCTAAATTGTTCAAAGCACCAATTATTATATTAAGTCAGAATAGTCTTATCATCACAGAATTCTTATCATCACTTGATAAATGTTGACACTGAGGCAGAGAACACAGTGACTTGCCCAGGGTTACAGGTTTGTAAGTGGAATATTCAGTTTATTTTTTAACCCAGGCAGTCGGGCTCTAGAGACCATATTATTAACCACTGTATGATACTTATCTCAACTTTACAAACCTATTATATTTATAATTTCAGGCAAAATATTGAGGGTGAAAGACTAACTGACCAGCCCAAATTTCACATTTCAACCTTATTTAATATAGTAAATTAAAATAAGACAAAGAGCAGACATAAAGAAAGGAAAGATAGACTCTTAGAGGGTTTTGTGAAAAATCCAGGAAGGTTTCTATTCCCAATATGTCCTATTTATTTTATTATGTAGCTGTTCTCTTTTCACCTTTTAAAAATGATCCTATCATATTTTAGTGTACATCAATAATACCATGAATAGGAGACTGTATACTAATAGTGCTTTACCATACAATCTAAATAATACCAACTTACATATAATTTGAATCCTATTGAAAGTAAACAAATAAAGTACCTGTGAGCTCTGATTTAATTAGGGTTTATCTTGTTTTTATTTTAGGTAATGATTTACCAACAAATTGCTCCTTATAGATTAATATTTTATTATTCAGAATGTTCACTCATTTAATTCATCACTTCGCTGAGGCATCATTGAAATTGATTATTTTTTTGAGGAAAACGTACTGAGCCAAGTTAAATGAAAATATATATAAGATCACTTGATTATTCCATCAGGGAACTTTCATATAGAAAAATTATATTTTGAGCTTTCCCTAGGTTTACTTAAAATCCTTTCTAGGCATTTATTTTGACACCCTGATTTGTAGTGCTACTAAATTTAGGACAGGGTTAAGGGCTATGGCAAAAGAAAAGAAAAGAAAAGTTTCTTCTAGAGTGTCCTAGATCTCCTGACATAGGACATTCAAAGTCAAACTAAGCCGCTTAGTAACCCACCATGGCAAAAAAAGTTGTCCAGTTCATCATCTATCACATGAACTAGAATTCTGTTAAGTTAGGAGGCCAAAATATTCCATTGTTGAATACCCAAGTTAACTCTTCATCTCTTGAAAGCAAATATGAATATGTTAAGTAGGTAAAATCTTAGCAAAATCTGACACATCGAGTTTAGAGACTCAAAAATTCACACATCAATTGCTAAATTATTAAAAATCAGAGAGATAACGAAGTCATGGAACTAGAAATCCAGGTGGAGAATGAGCTTGGCTGCGCTAAGTTACCAAATTTCCATCAGTGTGTTCAATTTACTTCTTCAGTCACTGAATACACTTACTACTTATATCAACTAGAGCAATGCCAATCAGACTGAAAGTTACATTAAAGAGTCCTCAAGACAAGGAATACAGCACAACATAATCTGCCTGAAGTCATAAGAAGTGTCAGTAAAACAGGTCGCCAATTCCAAAGTTACTGTGTTCACTTGAATATGCCATGATTTTATTTTATCTGTATATAAAAGAACAGAATCAGGGCAGTAAACAGTTGTTCTCCATCAATTTCACAGTGCTGAAGAATGATAACCATCAACAGACTTTGGGAGCAAACTTTATACTGATTAGTAATTGAAATAGAATTATCCCAGTTTTTTAAGTACGAATTAAAATATTTTTGTTCCTTGAAATACATCCCCTAGAATTATTGGATTCGTATATTTATTACAAACTGAAACATTTAAACAACATTCTTGAAGAGGTCCCTATCCTAGTTGAATGAAACATAGTGACTTTTTGTTACAGATCATATTAAGTGATAATGTCACTAGGAAGACAAGTAGAAATCAACTCAATGAGCGCATGCTAAATGAATTATTCAGTAGGAATATTGTGCATGCCATTTCTAAGGAGACTTGTGGTAAAGACTGCCAGCAATGTTGGGTGTAAGGTCAAAATGGAGAGAGCCTAAAGAAATAACATGTCTTAAAAAATGTATATATATATGTATATGTATATATATATATATATATATATATATATATATATATATATATGTATGATGCAGCATTTCCCATATAGCATAGTGCTGTGCAAAGCGAATATTAACTCTCAAGTGCACAAGAAGAAAGAGACCCTACCAACACCGTCTTATACTGATTCCGTGACTTATCAACCTTGTTATGTAACATTAGCACTATATTTTTAAACGTATTAGGAAGCAGTGAGTTATTTCTCTTCCGTTCACATGATAGAAGCTCTTGAATTCTTGGGATATATATTTGTATTCTTGATAGCAATATCTCCAACTAATTTAAAAGCCATGATTTTTGGCAATGACATGGTTACATGTATTTTTTCAGCGGGAGGAATTTATTTTTCTTATTTGTAGTGTTATGATCTGCTTACAAACATTTCCACCTCTGACATCAATGCTTTTGCATTATAGGAGGGTTTAACAGTTTTTAGCAATAAAATATAAAGCTACTGAATAATAAATTGCTGATACTGTAAAAAGAATGATGTCTGGTCATTTTAAGAGCTTGTTCTAGACATGTTCCCTGGTCAATTAATCCTCTGAGTTCTAAGTGTGCTCTCTCCTGTTTCAATAATGGTGATAAAATACAAAATTTGCACTAAGTAGATTTATAAATTAAAATTTAATGATACTTGAGACCATGGATATTTTTCCTCACATTTCTTTTAATGTTGGTGTATTATTTTAAAATAAAAATTAAACAAATCAATAAATTATTTTTAAATTTGGAGTTTCTATTAACTCAAACTTTTGTGCTAAGAGTTCCTTAATGCTTATAGAAAGGTCCTAAATCAGGCATAATTTCAAGATTTTAAGTGTGATTTTTCGATTATAATTAGCATTTCAAGAAAAATATTTTCATGCGATACCTCTTTGCTTGTTCGTACAAGTTAATATAAGGAATTGTATTTTACCTATTTTTCTATGTATAAATATTGGTAAATATATTATATATGCATAAATATAAGGGAACAATGAAAGATAGCGACGCTAAGCACTTAATTCCTTGCAAAGTACTATTGCATCATCTCATTTCTCCTTACAACATTCTTGAAACCTGATGCTGTTATTACAGGGAGGGAATGCAAAGCTTGGAAAAATTAAGAAACTTGCTCAAAGTCACACACCTGTACGTGGCAAAGCTGGAATGCAATCACGGGTCTGTCTGAACCACAGTATAATCCTCTCTATTTCAAAGATCATAGCCATGTATTTCATAACCATTTATATTAGTAACAGTCATGATAATTATAATGCAGGATCTTCAAGCATTTTAAGAACATATCCATAGTACAGAAATTCTTTAAGTATGTACATATTTTCATTGCAACCAGTGAAAGGAAACCTCTACTACACTAAGGGAATTTAGAGGAAAAATTATCTCGGGTTTTCATCAGAGAAGACCTCTGAGGGAAAATTCCCTGGACTGTCTGAGGTCAATAAAGATGGCTTGGTCATATGGTTGTATTTCACTTTTATTTTTTCCTATTGGCCAAGAACTCTCAAAGGGCTCTCCTCCTTTCCTCCTATCCCCACAGCCAGGGATGGAGCAAACTATCCTGGTATCTAATAGGAAGGAGTCTTCTGGAAGGAAATCCTTGTCTGAGACTTAATCCTCCAGAGAACTGGAGGTGCAGGTGACACCAGGAGGTGAGTTCAATGTGAAGCACTAACTGATGCTATGAGCTGTCATTCAACACCTGGCTGAAGTAAAATATGCAATTGATGCATATGCATATTTTCTAAGTGCTATTGTTTAATATGCACTTTAAATTAGTTGTATGGGTTTTATCAAAGCAGCTCTGCCCTGATTATCTTCAAATTAGTAGAACATCTCTTTTGATGGCATTCTCAAGTTGTTTAACTTGCTAATTAGAGGTTTTAGCATGTTACTAGAGTAAAAACAACTAAAATTAAAGTGAAATTAAAATGCAACAGAAAACCATAATCTTTTTGCTAGGCTCAAACTTCTGCTCTTAATAAAGAAAGTAGCCACCTGAGACATAAAAGAAGCAGGAAGTTAAGAACATTTTTTCAGCCTGAGCATAACACTTGGGTGGTTATTGTTAATTATTAGATCATAAAATTTATTAAATATGCAATTTTTTGTTTATGTAAATGCTTATGTTACCATATAAAAACAAGGAATTAGGTTTTCTTCCTAGATAATTTGCATATATGTCAATGTGTATGACAGATGGTGGAATGTAGAAAAAATTTGTACTTTTTATGCAGGTTAAATGAGAGGTTTTATACAAGAGGCTGACACAAAAAGTGGCTGTATATGAAAGGGTGGATACCTAATTAGATGTTTATGTGTTTTCCACATAACATAGTCCTATAAATGAGGATCTAAATGTATTAATAGCTTGTGTACATGTGTGTGTTTTAATTTAACAAGCATGTTTATAGCACTTTCTACTGCTAGGTACAATTCTAACCTTTTTACAAAGTCATGAAGAATTTTATTAAAATATAATGTTCAGAGACAAGCATAACTACAATATAAAACAATTTAGACCATAGAGAAAAGAAATGTGTAAGCTGACAAGAAGCTTACTTAGTAACTGGTTACTTATGTTGAGGTTAGAAAAGAGCTTTTCCATTATCCCAAAAGTCAGGCTCTCACGTATTACAGATTCTGAAATCCCATCTTAGTGATGGTTGAATTTGCTCTTAACATTTAACAAATCCACGTAATTTTGATGGTATGGTAAATAAACTTCTCTGCTTTTCCTTTTTATATCTGGATTTGCTACTGGGACAGGGAGTCCACTACCATTGGTAAGAAGGGACAATGAAATAAAACTAAAGCTTTGACACATTAAACATATTTTTTTATGGTAGACTGCCTTTATGAGATCTGGGCAAAAATTTATTCTATCCCCTATGAGCAGACTGAGTTTCAGAACCTCCATGATGATAAGATGAAAATGCAGAAACGTATAAGTAAATAAACAAATAGTTACATAAATGAAAATATTCAGACTACCCAACTTTATTTTAATCTAATATGCAAGGAACAATATATCTAAGGTCTCACCTGATTTGTCTAATAATTGAAAAACAAAAGGAAGCTCTCATGTCTCTACATGCTTGCAAATATCACTTCCACTGCAGTTGCATAATGGCAATAATAACCATAACACCACCAGCAGCAACAACAACAAAAACACTGGGTTCAGTTTATATAGATCTCTTATAATATGAATTTAATTTGTCTTGGTGACTATCATAACAGCCTTATGGTAGCTAGAACAGCCTTCATTGTCTTCCTTTTACTGATCAGGATGAAGTTCAGAGTTTATCTTGCCCATGGTCTCATGGTAAGAAGCAGTATCTCTCCATTGGCTCATTGCAGATACACTGCGTTTTAAGCTATATCTTAATAATTGCTGTCCTGTACTCAAGAAGAAAATAAAATCAACCATGATCTGGTTAAACTATCTCCATTCTGAAAGTGATAGTTACAATTCAAATTGTTATCACAGTATATCTGGGTAAAATGATGAGGCCATCCACTATAATCTGTATTGAGTTATCTACTTAATAACTTATAACTTATCTTGCCCTTGAGTTATCTACTTCAGGGAAATATACTTTTATTAGATCACTGGCTAATTAAATTATATAGAAAACCATTCCCCTATGCTCAAGTTATTTCAATCACAAGTTTGAAAGATAAATGCCACCAGTTAAAATTATTGTGTTACTTCAGAAAAATACTTTTAAAATTCATCTTCTTATTCATAGCAAAGTAGTAACTACACAGATCAGCAACAGTACATGTTATTTAATTCTAAAGGCATGACCTTAAATTGCAGACAAATAAAGCCTTCAATTACAAGTAACGCTAGAACTTGGTGTATTGATTACTCAATCTAATAAAATAAGCCTAGGAAATCCTCCACGTGTAAGGCTGTACAAAAGGCAGAAAGTATTGGGCCTTTAGAGTTATTTTTAGAGCCTAACCCACAACTTAAAGCTCTTTTTCTATGACATGTATTCAGTGTTTTCTTAGCATTCAAGGCTTCTGTGTCAGAGCTACTGATCTGAGAGAATATTCTGCTTTGACTTCTAAATCCACATAAGCCTTATACAAATGTAAGTCTTTTTTTTTTTTTTTTTTTTCCAGTATGCGGGCCTCCCACTGCTGTGGCCTCTTCCGTTGCGGAGCACAGGCTCCGGATGCGCAGGCTCAGCGGCCATGGCTCACGGGCCCAGCTGCTCCGCGGCACGTGGGATCCTCCCGGACCGGGGCATGAACCCGTGTCCCCCACACCGGCAGGCGGACTGTCAACCACTGCGCCACCAGGGAAGCCCACAAATGTAAGTCTTATAATGTGTGGACTCCTTGATGTCACCTACAACTTCACATAAAATTCAAATTCAAATATTTTACTTAAGAAAGACAAAACTTATTTCTTGATCAATAGAATCAAACCAAAAACCCTTTTTACTAGTACTACAGAGCTTAAATGCTAGAGTCTCAGTTGTTTGTGATAAATCAATTCTCCACTCACATTACATTTGAGTATGAGTGTGTGTGTGTGTGTGTGTGTATTAGAAAGACAGAGGGAGGAAAGGAGAGAGAGAGAGAGAAGAATTTCTTCTTTTCAAGGCTCAGACTATCTTCTTTCAGTCATATCCCTGAATTCAGATACAGACTGACTTGGAAATCTGTAAGCAAACAAACTATAAAACAGAAAGAAAAGAATTTGAAATGATCTGTTTTATTTTCCCCTTCTTTTTCTTCCAGCTTTTGGTTCTATCAGCTTACAAGACTAGGAAAATGGTGATTCAGACATAAGTCCCATCTCTGATGAGCTCCTTTCAATTCTCTAAATCAGAACAAAAATACATGGACGATTGTCCCATATTCAACCATGACATTACTATCCAAAGAAAATATTAATGTGAAGTAAGTTCCTACTGAACTTCAGTAGCTTCCTTTGAAATTCTGCTAATGAGCACATTCTAGCTATTTTCTTACGGCATGGAGAAGAAAACTAAGGTTATCTTAGTTTTAGGAAAGAAGCAGGTTTTAGTCTATTTCTGCATGATAAAAAATATCATAATAAAAAGGCAAATGCTACCAGAAATGAAGTGTCCCTAAATCCTTTGGTAGAATTCTTACTTGTTTTCAAGTCTAATATTACCTAATGCCAACACAGCCCACAGTTCTAACTACTTTGGGTGTGGGGCATGACTTAGTGCAATTCCTGTAGAAGACTGATCTATAGCATCTTAATCAGGCAAAATGTCAAATTTGCCACAAACTGGCAGACTGACTTTAAGGAACACAGCCAGACGGGTCACATATATGCCTTCCTTAACTTCCTCTGATGCGGAAGGAAACAACGCCATGGCTTACTGGCAAAGCTAGAGAATGCCTTAACAGTTAACAGCATGCATTTCTCAGTCAACAGGGACTGTTCTGAAAAAAGAAGTAAACATTCAAAGCTTAATGATTTCTCTTGTGCATTGCTTCCATTACTCATGCCAAAATTTCCCAAGCTAGTTCTAAAATGATTAATCTGCTCCAATGAGTAAATCGTCTTTCATCTTCAATTTCTTTGGACACAAGTGACACAGGTTAACAAAATCATCTCTGTGTATTTCGGTGTGGGTATATGTGTATGTGTACCCAAGTCTTGCCTAGAAAATGTGTAGCATAGTGTACAACCTGTGTGCTGTCCCTGGTAGCACTGTGACACTCGATTTTCCAGGCAGTGGAGACTGAAGCAGCAGTAAACCACAGTGGAGCCAACTTCTATCACACTGCAGATGAGGTTTGGAAGAAGAGTACCAAATTCTCCAATCAGAGAAACAAGACAATGAATGGCCTACTCAAAAATCTCTCCCATATCTTCTTCTAAGATACTAGAAATTACCTTGAGTTTCTCTGTTCTAGGTAAGAAAGTAAAATCAATGACGTTCTCTGGAGGGTCATGATTTAAATGCCTGTACATTACCCAAAGTCAGTATATCCTTCTGCTGTGGCCTGCAGGTTCCTTGGCTGGCCCCAGTAGGGTTCAGGGTTGACTCTCAAGACACTGGAACTGGATGTGTATTGGATAGCACCAAGCAGAGAAGGCATGAGGAGCATCTCAAGATGAGTTCTTTAGGGAATGATGAGGCATGAATGCCATAAAATTGAAAGTAAATGTCAGAAGTAGGACCTTTCAATTGAAAAGAGATAGGACTGGAGTCAGTGTGTATCAGGTATATATGATGAGGTGCAGGCAGATTGCTGTTGCTTTGGAATGGTCCATGGCTTGCCTTTGGCTATCACTGGAAATATATTATGTGGTTAGAATGGAATGGTTCAAACTATTCTTTTTATCCTCTGTTCTGTTAGAGTGAGGTGGCATGCTGGGTTAGTGGAGAGTCACCCTTGAAGGTTGGCAAAGGATAAAAAGTCAAATATATATGTCTCCATATAAGGAATAGAAGGATTATAGAAACTTAGAGTAGAAAATGAATAATGCCCAAAAGAGTAAATCTCAGAGCATCATTTACAATAAAAGTGAAATCTGAGCAATGGGGTAAGGTGAGTATCAATAGAAGTCAGAAAGAAAAAATTAAAATATTTTAATTTTAATTATTTTTATAAATTTCCCTGACAGGGCTTCCCTGGTGGCGCAGTGGTTGGGAGTCCGCCTGCCGATGCAGGGGACACGGGTTCGTGCCCCGGTCCGTGAGGATTCCACATGCCGCGGAGCGGCTGGGCCCATGAGCCATGGCCGCTGAGCCTGCGCGTCGGGAGCCTGTGCTCCGCAACGGGAGAGGCCACAACAGTGAGAGGCCCACGTACCACAAAAAAAAAAAAAAAAAAAAAAAAAATTTCCCTGACATTAACACTATTGAGATATAGGGCAGCTTTATGAGAAGTGGTAAAATGTATTGACATTCTTTGTAAACCAATAGGTGCCATGAAAGTATAAATGATAGTATTACTGTTATTATTATTATTAACACTACACAGTGACAATGACATGGTTGCCTGAGGATCTCAATTGTACATGCCAATTTGAAGACATTCAGATTTGGTTCTAATTATGTATTTTTCTCCATATTTTGTTAGCTACATTATGCAGGAGTAAATTGCACAAATACAATGGACGGATATTTCTACCAAGTTTAGATAGAGAACTTTCAGAGGTAGAAAAAAAGGTGAAAAATACTTAGCATTTAGAATGGTAATACAATCACAGGAATAAGAAGAGACAGAAAAACTGGGTTAAAGTAGTGATCTTGAAAACATTATCAAAAAAATTTATTTCAGAATTCACTAAAACATTTCTAAAGACAAATTCAATAAGGCATTTTCAAAGGCAATGATCTACCCCTTAAATTAAATCTTCATAAAGTAGGTTCATGGTATATTATCTCTTGATTGAAAATAGACCTATGAACACAGAACACAAGGGATTTAGGCTATACTAGAAACAGAATTCTCATATCTAAGAGACCAAAAAGTTGTCCCCAAAGTTTAAGAAAAACAACTGAGCCTTGCTGTGTATTCTGGATATTAATAAAGTGGACCATTTGAAAAGGAAAGAAGCTCCAGAAAACAAACCTTCATAAGCAATTGACCTTTGTTATCCTATCAACATATAAATCTGAAAGCATCACAGCAGTTCTGATGCCATTTACTAGACTCAGAAGGAGTTGTTCTTTACATATTTTTATTCACTATTGAGTAAACTATGACAGGTTTCACTCCAAGCAAGAACTTATTTATTTGTTAACCTATCTCCCTCTTCCATGCTGCCTCTTCCCATAAAACAAGCATCAAACCCCAAACATATTGATTCGTCAAAATAAGACAGACCACTCTCCTGACCTATAGCCCTAACTATTTATGTGGATGTCCTCTACTTGGCTTTAAACAGATGTCCCAGACTCTGTGTGTTCAAACAGAACTCATGTAAACTGAGCCTACCTGCACTGAAACTCACTGTTCCTGAATCCCCCAGCTCAGTTTACTTCCCCTCTCCCCACTGGGTGGACCCAAAGCATTGGGCAGAAAAGCAGCTAAGCAGTACCTGCTTCCACTTTACTACCCAAATAGTTCTCAGGCTAGCAGGCTTGAAGGTACCTATTTATCACAGACCAACCAACCAAACACCCATAAACAACAATTAAAAAGAATCACTCTTTGCCCCCTTTCTTTATTGCATACAGGCTCCCATTTTCTGCCCAGTACTTCCCTCCAGGACATCTTATGATGTCATTTGGTTTTAGTCCATATTAAGCCCTGGATTTTGTTACTTCTATTATGAAGTATTTATAATAGAGAAAATAACCTGGCCTCATTAATAATCATGATTGTCTTCTGTGTACTTCTTCCAGGATTGTGACTCTGGCCAGTTGTTTCCCCTCCAAGTTTCTAAAAATCAAATTACACTTCTGTGATGAATGCTATGTCATAGTTAGATTATATCATCTTGTAAGATACCAGATACTACCATCTTGTAAGTGGTTGTTGATATTAAACTGATTTATATGGTGTTGTCATTTAACTTCCGATGATTCTTGTGCATATTAAAAACTACACACAACCCCCCACACTATTTTTACTTTCCAAAACATAATTAATCAGATATGATTGTTCTCAATATGCTCCGATTTTCTCTTTAGAGTCGAGAATAAAATGGCAGAGGTTTCTCCGTATAAGAACAAGCCATGCATCTTTGGTGAATAGAGGGCACTGAATGTTATCCTTTCCTCTACTCATCCCCCTTACCCCCTACAAATTAAAAAAGAATAGAACAATGCAAACATTCTATATGGCCTAATCTTAGAATTTCCTGGGCTTGCCAGAATCATTCCCCATGTACGGACCAAATAACAGAGAACACACTTAAATACACTAAAGTTTGAACGTGCTTTACCAATATCCCTGAACTAGTTTGACATTGTGTAGGACTCAAAACTCAGATGCAGTTTTCTCTTAGATCAGTGTCAGGCACATAGTGTGTAGTCATTAAATATTAGCGGACTGTTTTTGATGGATAGCCTGAGGTATTAAGTGGCTACTAATAATTTAGTGTTAAACAAATTATCACTAATGATTTATTTTTCTGCCTACTATGTTAATGTAATGTTTCTGTAACATATTGTTCTTTGGAAAAAATACAGCAATTATCAGGGAACCCTTTTTTATCAGCTTTTCACACTGTTAGGTCAAGCTCAGAGTTAGGGGCAGAATCTATAGTTTAAGTTTACCAGGTCCTGGAGTATTTGACCTTTAAACTGCTGTTTTGTTATGCCACAGCTATTGCAGAGAAAGCGGTCGTGTTATATCCAGTTTCATTGCTAAAATAAATACAAGGTCATTGCTTCCAGCAGGTGACTGGAAAGCATGCAGTATAATCTTCTTGATTGTGACACTCAAAGCAAAGCTAAGAGTTTTTCTCAAGGCCTTTTGAACATACTGAGAAATATAAATAAATAAAACAATACATTACTCATAGTCAGCTATGATCAATTTAATTTGGCCAAGCATACAAAAGCAGCTTCCTTAAATAAGAGCTACCCAGGGTCTCACTAGTGCAGAGGAAAAAAAAAAAATCAAGGTCATGCTAAAGGTGTATGACTTCATGGTGGAAAATTTCAATCCTCTAAACACCTCCTGGATAAGAAACAAAAAAGCAACAGGAGCAACAACTGTCAGGCGGATTTCAAAATCTCGTTCAGACCATTGGACAAACACTAAGTTGAAAAAAGTAGAAACTCTAAATGTACTGTGGTACACATTTTTACAAAGTAAGGTTGACAAGGCTGGAGGTGGGCAGGGAACGTCCCTCATTAGAGTGGTGCAAAGCATTATCTCCACACAAGTGTGCATGGGGAAAAGTGGGCACATCAAAATTCCAAAGTGACCTTTTCATGTGAATTACATCTTAGGGGAAAAAAACAACAATCGTTTGTGAATTGATTTTATGAGTAGATAAACATGCATTTTTCTATTTATCTTTTAATCCTGTCCTGCCATATTTTGAATGACAGAAGAAAAAGTGATTATAATGTTGAAATGCAAGCAAAGAATGGTGAGAAGACATATTCATTAAGCTATATTTATTGAATAATATATGCAAACATAAACATTAAACATGTCTTCCCCATTATACATGCTTCTATTTACTTTAATATATAATTAACTATATATCATATATATTATACATGAATATATAAAATAAGGATAATTACCTATCAGAGCTCATCTGAGCTAAAAAATAATGCTGAAAGCATTAATGGACTTGTAATCTATTTAATATTGTTTTACATGCAGCTTTTAAACCAAGCAATCTGATCTTTTCCAAATCACGTTACAGTAGAAAAAAGGTCATGGGTGTAGGTTGGCAAGCCCATGAGGAAAATAATAGTACGCTTCCACTTAGATTCTGATGCTGATAAATCAAAATAACTGTCACAGCTAGATCCTAAGATTCACGCAGATGTGGGAAGAGAAGGCAAATGCAGTCGTGGAAATGGAAGAAAATACTATGCTTAGGGACATCAGCCATCTGTGAATTGCTTCTTTGAGCAGAGGTATAAATCAAGGCAGTCTGCCTTCTCTGTAAAAGTATTTTATTTTAATTTGGAGATTTATATCTAATTCTATAAGCCATTGGCATAACTGACCAGAGTAAGATCAGAGCATAAATTGCATATTTACACTGGAGTGACTTATCTTCAGCACAGGATATTAGGAGATAAATAGTGGTGTCCTTGGGCTCTTTCTCCATGTGTCCCTTTGTTCCAGGAAGCCCCAATGATGCAAAACTTATGTTTTTGCCAGGTATCTCCTTGGACACTTTAAGGAATTTAGGAGGAACATCTTTTTGTGGCAGTCTGAGTTTGCTTAAAAGTATCAAATACCTTGTGCCTTCTTTAGGGGAGCTCAGAGTGTGGTTCACTATGACACTATACAAGCTTCCTTTGATAGACAAACTTAAAAGGAACATGAGTTCTTTCTTTACTTTTTTTCCCCAGTTCCAGAAAAGCTTTATTTGTGGACACTGAAATTTGAATTTCATGTAATTTGGATTCATAACAAAATATTTTTCTTCTTTTGATATTTTTTCAACCATTTAAAAATGTAGAAATCATCTCCACCTTGCGGGCTGTACAAAAACAGACAGTGGGCCAGATTTGGCCCATGAGCCATAGTTTGGCTTGTCAGCTCCTGGCCTAGGCCTCTGGCTAACAAATTCAAGCTCTCCACAGCATCCTTCCAAATGTAGGAACTGAGATTATCCAATCAGAGTAAAAGCTAGTGTTTTTACCAGTGTGAAGTAAAAGTTTGAAATAATCATTGTTCTTCAAAGGAAAAACATGAGTCTCCGTTAGTTTCTATATAATTTTGCATCTTTTCATCCTGGACCAAAAAAGGAAGAAGCAGACTATAATGGGGATTATGTTGCCTATCATCTATTTGTCTTTCCAGATTCATTTTCCACACTGCTCTGGGACCGTATGAGCTATTATTTCATATCCTGAAAGAGCTATGACATAGTTACTAGGATGGAAGACTCTCTTGGAAACACTGGAACAGTTTACCAAGTGGCTGTTTATCCAGTACTTGCAAGTAGTTATTGGGAGGTACCTCGAATGCAAGAAATCAGCACCCTATGGGAGAGGCTGGTACCCTCATAGCATAGGGAATGAGAGAGGAAGAAGCCAACAGTAGCATGTCAACCAGAAGCCCAAAGGAGTGCTGATAACCAGGATGCTAGAAAAATTGAGAGCCAGAAGTCCCCTAAGATACTTGAGTAAATGAGTGAGTGTTTCTATTGGAGATCTCAGAATTAGCTGGAAATCTGCCTGCACTTCCATGTCTGTCCTTCACCCATCTCTACCCTAACCTTTGCCCAGAAAGTTGACCCATTTGGATTACACAGTAACTTGCTCGCTTGCTTCTGACTTCCAGTTGGATTAAGTCAACAGGAAACCCTGACAGATGATCAGAGGGAAGGAGAATGTGGTCAGTATTTTGGGCTTCCGCTTTGAAGAGAGGGCATGGGTTATGTTTTCTGTTAAAGGTGACTACTCCTGTCAATGCAGCCCCATCTACAAGACTCCCTTTTCTGGGTTTGTTTTAGTGTTGGGAACAGTTCTGTGATGACCATCCTGGGCACTCTGCTATCTCTCGTGGTCCCCAAATTCCACTCACAACTTGGTAAATAGTCCTCTTTTTAAAACTCCCTTCAGCTTTGCAACTTGTGAATGCCATGTGTTCTCTGTGGGGACCCTGCCTGTGTAGTGCTTCTGGTAGAAAGGGGAGAAATACATGGGGAAACAGAAATAAACTTGCCTGAGAGTCAAGAAATGTTGGCTTAAGAGATCAGTCACTAATGATTCTAGGAACTTAATAAAGTCATTTACCTTCTCTAAGTATTGTCCATTTTTAAAAAGCAAATTTGAACTTCTGGAATGAAAGGTTTATTTTTGCCTCTAAAATTTTGTATTTCTATTATTCTAGACACAGAGAAAATTTGTTTGATTATAAGACAACGGATGCCTACTTTACACTCTGTTTGCATCCTGTGGCACACCACTGATCACTTTATCAATATCCATCCCCTTTTTCACTGCAGAACCCCATACAATTTGGGGTGACAATATGCCCAGCTTAATTAAAGACATTATTTCTACTTCCTGAAAGAATGGGACAGCCAAGTGATTCACTACTTGTCAATGAGGTGAAAGTCCAAGTTACTGGGCAGAGTTTCTGGAAACCTAAAAGGCCATCTCAGTTGGAGTTGCCCTTTTCTGCCCTTTGTCCTTTCTCTTCTTCTTGCCTGAAATGTGCACTTCATGGCTGGGGTAGGGAAGTCTTCCCAAGAGTGACAGCAACAGTCTTACTCTGTGGCAGATGGAGGCTGGGATCTGATAACATCATGGAAGTGGCAACCCAGCCTTGATCACCTACCTTTCTACCTACCTGGTAGAGCTTACTTAATGCAATCTCTTATGTTTCTGTAACATAAAGTCTTCTGTGTTTCTCTAACTCAGAACATAATCAAGTTTCACACAAACCATATACTCTTGGATACATTCAGGTCAGAGTTCTACTCAGGTGCCCTAGTAAACCCTGCTTCCCCTTTCCTTACCTTGTATTCAACCTATTCCCTCAAAATTTACCAGGACTGTGCTAAAACCACACAGAGTTCTAATTTCTAAACCCAGAAGTGACAGCTAACTTGTTTAATTCATGTGATTTATATATCTTAAAATTTCTCAATTCCACTTACAGTTAGATACCCAAGAGGAACTCCTGCACAAATAAGTGTGTAAAGAAGAATGTTCACAGCAGCATGGCTTTTAATTGGAAAGAACTAGAAACAGTATACGTGCATTGTGGAATATTACACTGCATTGAAAATAAGTGAATTACAGTAACATTGCAATGACAGCGATGAATATGTCAACAAAATAATGAATGAAGGAAGCAGATCCAAAAAGATGAATATAGAGCTTATTAAACCTTTCCATAAAGTTAAAAAAACCAAACAGTATGCTTTGAAAAATATACTATTTAGATATGCATGTATGTTTTTACAACTCCTTCTTAAAGGTGAGGATCTGAAAAATATAGAGTTCAATGCTGAATATAAATTTTCTAATTTAGAATTATCAAATAATTATAACCACAGGTATTTATGTGTGGACAGTCCCCTTATGAGTTTGAGATACCTATGTATGCAGTATGACTTAAACACGCTAAAAGTCTAATATCTATCTCATAAATATTTTTTAGGCTCACTTTTTAAACTAATCCAATGTCAGCAAATTGTCCTTTCACTTGCCATAATTTATCAACCTGAAAAAATATGTATCCATCAACTATCCTGGCCCTTTAAAACTCTGCCATTCACAAGTTTCCTCAGTTAACTTGCAGACACTTTTGCATTGCTGAGATGTTAATGGGAGAAACATTAGGCTCAAACAGGGGACTAGGAAGTGATTACTGCAGGCAGTTTAAAAATAAGAGTCCTCAGTGACTATCTCCTAATCTCAGCTTCCTTCAGCCCAGCACTCAAGGGACCCCACAATCAGGCCTCAGTCTACTTTTCTATCTTGTCTAACTTTATCTCCATGCTTCTCCACAAATTCTCCATTGCAGCCAAGTTCCTCCTCACTCCCAAACAACCTGTAGGCTTTCCTGAATCAGAATTCCTCCCGAGATATTTTTGTTCACTATATTCTGTGTGTCTGTGAAACTCTCCTCCCCTCTTTCTACAGATTTAAAATCTATCCATTCTTCAAAATTCAGCTCAGTCTTTGCCTCTTCTGAATATTTCCTTGGAACCGCTATGACAATTTGCATTTGTAAAACATTCACTTGCTAACATATCCATACAATAACTTCTGCTCCCGTCTCCCTTGTTCACCATCATGTGCCTGGACTTATCCCAGGTCTGGCATGTGACAGAGGTTGAGTAAAGAGTTTCTGAATGTAAGAACTCCAAAATATCTTCAACTACTCTCTTGGGATATTCTTTAAATTATGTATTTTTATCTTTCTCTTTTCTTCCCAGCTAAACCTCTTGGAGAGTGAGAACTATGTCGATCACATACTTCCTTTCCCTGATCTTGCCAAGTTCATTGTTTATAAAAAGTACTTCATAGAAATTCTGATTTACTTTATTTTTTTTTTTACTTTTTATTTTATATTGGAGTATAGCAGATTAACAATGTTCTGATAGTTTCAGGTGCACAGCAAAGCAACTCAGCCATGCATATCCATGTATCCATTCTCCCCTAAACTCCCCTCCCATCCAGGCTGCCACATAACATTGAGCAGAGTTCCCTGTGCTATACAGTAGGTCCTTGTTGGTCATCCATTTTAAATATAGCAGTGTGTACATGTTGATCCCAAACTCCCTAACTATCCCTTCCCCCCATCCGTCCCTCCTGATAACCATAAGTTCATTAAAAGAATAAAAATATTAGAGTTGTGATTAAGAGTTAACTCTACATATTAATTGCTGCATTTTAAAAAATACGCCAAGAAACCAAGTGCTAATGACTTCTATAGAAATTAGGAAATTAATATTTATCTCCTGAGTAAGGCCACCTAAGGTTCAGAACCAAAAGTTATAGGGACAAAAACCAACTCTAAAGGAACCAATTTGCCAAAATGTTCCAAAGACTTTGGGAAAAATATTACATTCACTAGTAAGGTGGGATGGAATGCCACTATTAAATTACAAATATTATTAAATTATTTTCTAAACTGCATTTGGGGATTTGTTTTCTTTAATAAACCTTAACATAGTCCCAGTATATATATTTTCACTTTGTTTATTGCTGACAATGTTGAAAATTTATCTAAAATACAAAATGTAGTCTCAGTATTTTAGGTCTTTGTTAATAAATACATTTATTTAAACGTATAAATAATAGAACAGAATGATTTCTATTGCTACTGTTAATCATGGAAAACATGCTCATTTTTAAAATATTGTGCATATTTTATATATTATATCTATAAGTTATATAATATATATACAGATTTATAAATATGTGCCATGACTCATAGGAAATTATTTGCATCATCCCTAATGATAAAAGATGTTTGTAATCAAGGAGTCATTTCTTATAATTCTCATGAACGGTCCTTAGTTTGGGTACTTAGTATGTAAACATAATGAAATCAGGAAAGATGGCATTGATATGTTACTACAATTACTAGCATATAGTTCCTCACACATAATGAGTAATTAACAATGGATGCATGGTGTTTTGATATTTTCTTGCCAACCCTTTAAACTTGCCCATTGTTGATAGGAATAGTATAAAATCATTATCATAAATTCAAATACAGTGATGCATGCTGTCAGTTAACAGCTTGTATCTTCTTACATTGTGCATCACACAATAAAGCACTTATAAAATTTATATTCACATAATGATTAACATCCTCTGGTATTTCATTTAATAGTAAAAAATTCAATTATCGGATAATTTGATAAACTCAAAAATCCTGCATTAAATACTTGGAGATAAATAACAAGAATGCATGAAATAACTATAGGTTAATTTCTGGAAACATATTAGTAATGATGTCAGGTAATATTTTAAGCACTACAGAGTGATTTAATAATTTTAGCTGGGAAGATGGCAGAGGATATTTCATATGAAGATGGCAGTGAGAAAGGGAGAGCAAGGAGAAGGCAGATATACAGGACAGAATAATCTAATTCCATGTAAGTGAGAGCAAAGGATCAACTAAGCATGTAAGGGGCTGAGTAATTGACCAGTGAGAGGTGACACGTTTGAGGCATTTGGGGAAGAGCTTTGAAGTAATTCCATGCTGTAGGATTAAGGTTAGGGTTAGGGTTAGAAATGAATTAGAGTCTGGAATGAATTAGAGTCACTGTGATCCTGGACTGGAAAAGTGATGGATTTTTATTGATTGATTCATGAATTGATTAAGAGAGGTGATATGAAATCATGCCAAGAGAGAAGGGGAGGCTGGCAAATTTACTAAAAGATTTTACCTACAATTTAAATATGAAATAATAATGACTTGAAGCAGACCAATATTTGGAAATAACAGAAGGAACACACACAAAGCATATGACAAACTAAGATTTAGAACTTGATGACGTGGAAGCAAAAATGAGTGATGAACAGTGTTGCTGTAATTCTGTAAGAATGAGATAAAAGATAATAGACATTTACTTTCCTGAGCCTGGACAAGCAAGTCTCTTCCATTCTTTCTCCTCATCTAAAGAATGGCTTCATCTCTCCCTGCAGTTAATTTTATTTAACTGTTTGGAAAGGGAAAACTTGTTTAGATAAAGTGTGATGGATCTAATGGGTATGACTCTTACACTGCAATATTTACATGTACTCTGAATGCCTTTTCTCTCCATCTCCTTTAAGGATCATTTCTTTGGAACAATACAAACAAATGGATTATGGAGCTAATGAGAATGATAAGTCATATAAAGCTCCTCTTTCTTTTCACGGGAGCACGCATTTTAACAAGATCTTTTCCCTGAAGAGCATACAGAAGGACTTATATCTGCTCACCATATGAACCCTAAAAGTTTCATGTGGTTTTGTATTTAACTACAGAGGAAAAAAACACATTTCTTCTTCAATCACCTATTAACCGAAAGAAAAGGAAAAATTTTAACTACAGAGCATATAAAAGAAAAATATAATCTAACTTCACAAAACAACAAAAACTCAGCAGTGTATATGCCTATTTTATGAAAGGCATGGTTTAGTTGTCTTGCTGTGCTTCATATTACATGACTATAATTCATTTATATGCTTATAATTTACAATATGAATTATGCTATAATATGACAGGCATAGTCAAGTATTCTTGCTGTGCTCCAAATGAAATAAGGTTAAATTGCTTTGGCATAGCAGTATTTTCTATGAATTGACTCCTACACAGCTAGCTGACACTGGTCAGCTCTATATTTTCAAAAATGTTTACTTCCTAAGCTGTTTTTTACAGCTGCCCATTTCCAAAATACCAAGAGTTGAATACCATACCTTGCAATTTCCTACCCTTAAATGTCAAATAACAACAAAAACAAAAACCCTAATCGCTGTCCCTTGAATGTAGTTCACTGGTTTATCTTTTTAAAAAAATTTTTTATGACTAATGGTCTAAAACCCAGCTTTTAGTTTATTAAAAACTCTAAAAAAAAAACCCTCAAAACAAAAAACAAAAAAAACCCTCCACCCTCCACAATTTTCTGTGTTTAACATTTAAGCTTTATAATTGCTCTGCTGAGAGAAATCCTTTTGCCTCTTTCTAAAATATCTGAATACTTATGTATTCTCCAAAAGCTATTCAGCTTTTTCTTTTAGATAGCCCTACTTTCTCCTGCAAATTAGCCTGCAAATATAGGGGTGTTTTATTAGGTTTGACCAAATTGTGGACTTTGATGGCATCATTTGTGAAGAAAATTTATTGTCTTAACATTGCATTGATTTAATTAGTAGTGGAAAAATGTGATATTCCTAATATATGGATCTATATATCAAATGCATAGTTCCACTAAATTACTTTTATTTTTACTTATGCTTATTGGCTACAGTTATTTTTTAAAATCTGTACAATTAAAACAAAGTGTAAAATGCTTATAAAGAATGAAGGTCACCTTGAACTTTGATATATAAACTAGAAAAACACTTTCAATTTAAGTATTAACCCATAAAGACTTTAATTATTTAGCATTGATGAAACTAACTGATTGGATTTATGGTACAATACAGAATGACATTGTTTCTAAGTCATTTAAAGTACAGGGGGTATTTCATGTCCTTGATAAACTAATCTTTGACTCTGGGAACAAATCCTACTTTACTAAGATTGTATGTAGGTAATTCTTGATTACTTACCATTTTCAAAATTTCAGGGCATTTTCTGAAGAAGAACATTTTGTCTTTAGCCTGTAAAATCTGCAGTATGGTGGAAAGAGGGGGCATACTTTAAAGTGAGATGGTCCTTAAAATTTGTGTTTGGCTTCTCACTAGCTGTTTTATACTGGAGAGGCTGCTGAATCTCTCTGAGCCTCTGTTACCCTTTATAAAAATGCAGATAAAACTTGCAGAATCACTACAAGGATTAAATGAGATAATGAATGCAAAGCCCCTGGCACATAGTAGAAACATAACTCGTAGATATTTTTTTAAAAATTGCTCTACATATTCTCACTATATGTAAATTAAGTAACACTGTACAATTTGATTTTAGACATGATTTTAGTCAGTTTCAAATTTTCTACTATGAGTTCATTTCTGCTTTGAATTTTCTATTTAAAATTTTGATTATCCATGTCAAGGTCATTTAAGTGTTTATTTTTCCTTCCTCTCTATTAGGATGTCTGTTTTTTGATCATTTTAATGCTAACTTGAAGCAATACAGAAGCATTAACTTTTAAAAAAATATTCAAGTCACTCTACTTTAGCATGTACACTTTACGAATTTGTAAAAATGAATTATATTAGTAAACTTTGTATTTAAGTGGTTAACAGCTAATCTGTACACACAGTTAATTATTAATTTTGATTTGCTAGAAATAAAGGCAATTGCACATTTTCATATTAAACATTTTGTCTGATTTGTAATGATTTAACATATTTCATGTATTATACATACATTATTACCACACTACAGCTTTTGAAAATCAAATTTATCCTGGGGATGATACAGAAGAAAGATAGAAAGGCAGAAATGAGTAAAACAGTCCATTAAAATGAGAAAGAAAAAGCTGAATTAGAAACAAAATGATAGGAAAGACCAAGAAAAGATTAAAAATATATTAAGACAATATAGATATACAATATATTTTATATATAATCTGAAGAGAGAAAGGAACAGAAGATTGAGAGAAAAGATGGAAACAAGATTTTATACCCTGAAGAAAATACTTATTATACAAAGTAATAATCACCAAAAACTAATGAGAAATTATTATAAGCTAAGTGACTATTCTAAGAACTTTAAATGCATTATCTCATTTAGCTCTCAAAATAACCTTAAGAGGTAGAGATTATAATTGCTTTTTTTTGCCAGATGATGAAATTGATGCTTGAAGAGTTTAAATGGCACTCCAAGAATCACAGAGTTTCTGAGAAATGACAGCAATTAAATTATCAAGATTTTGTCCCTATAACCAAATATATATTATTACATAACAAGTCATTGAAAAACTTATTGGCTTAAAATACAACAATCACTTTCTTTGCTCAGGGATCTAAAATTTGGGCAGAGATCAGCAAGAATGGTTCATCCCTGATCTGTGAAGCTTTATATGAGGTCCTTCAACTGGGACTAGATAATTCACTTCTAGGATGTCACACACACAGCTGACAAGTTGGTGCTGGTTGTCTATTAAAACTTCATCTGGTGCTGATAGCTGGGGAGGGAGAGCTCTTACCTATTCTGGAGGGACAGTGAGGACATGAGTTGCATGAAAGATAAGGAAAAGAAAGTACAGTCAATTAATTGATTAAAGGTTCCAGTGGGCTGTAAAAAGTGTTGGAATTTTTGGAATTGAGGAAATGTAGTGAGCTGGCAAACTATGAGGTGGTGGTGTGAAAGCAGGATATTTGAAGTTGAGATTGTGAAGGAGACATAGATTGGTAATGAAAATGTTTACCTAAAGACTAGCTGTGCAAGGGAATTCCCTGGTGGTCCAGTGGTTAAGGCTCTGAGCTTCCACTACAGGGGGCACGGGTTCAATCCCTAGTCCGGGAACTGAGATTCCCACATGCTGCATGATGAAGCCAAAAAAAAAAAAGACTGCTTGTGCGTGAAGACTAGCTGCATTAGAGTGGAGGATAAGTTCACTGGAGGAGATGAGTTTGAGGTGCTGGAAGAGTCATCTGTTTGGATATTGAAAGCCACAAGAAAAAAATCAGGTGTACTGGTGGACACAGTGATAGTGTGCATGAAGCTGAATCCTTCAAGGAACATAGGAAATAATTTGCAATGGGAAGGAGAGGCAGTGGGGTAGATATAATAAGGAGTGGTAGTTAACAACAGTGAGGACATCAAAGCTGGATATGTTAGGAAGAAGGACAAGAGAATGAACTGTAAGCAGCAATATAAATAAGAATTGAGCCAATTATAAGTCTAAAGTATTTTTTACCTCTAGGCATAAATAAAAACAAACACTTAAAAAATCCTCCAATTTTGTTTCTTGTAAATCTCTGGATAATTAAATGAGTATAGAAGAACAGAACATCCAATATTCACCAAATTCTGTTTAATAATTAGGGAAATTTTCATAATAAAAAGCACAGGTAGCAATGACATCCCCAATGGCATCAGCTATCCAAAACAATTTGCTGATTTGTGATGAGATCATACTTTAATCAACGTTTTCTTTCCAGGTACTAAGGCATAGTTGCTTGTGTTTCTTTCTCTTCCTTTCTCCTCTTTTGTGGCTAGCCTGGTGAAATGTGCAAATATTATGTGCTTTTCTGAAGGTTAAAATGCTCAGGAAATACACCTTTTTCAGATTAGTTGGTTTCCTTTCTTGAAGTGAATCTAAAATGCAAAACATGTCTTTCCTTTCTTCACTGTTTGCAAGACTTAACGAATGCCTGATTTATAGTAGGTGTTCAATTAATCTTTGTTGAATGACTGAATTCAAACTGCTAAAATATCACACATGTAAAAATTCAAAAACTGTTGCTATACCCTCAGATCTAACCAATGTGATCTGAGGGGGAGGATTATACATGCATGGTGCACTAGTCAATCAAATTGGAGTGGTGTCCCAGTGTTAGAGAAACATGAAGGTGAATTGCTCTCTCCCTATAAGGTGTATTCAGTAGAGGTGATTTAATAGCAGGTGTCAGGTTACAGTTCAGAGTGCTTTTCACTTCTCTGGAGAGAGTAAAAAGAGATGTATTTTAAGTTGGTTATGAGGATTTATAGACTTAATATTTGAATCTTGTGACACAAGGTAAGGATTTATGAAGAAAGTGGTAAAATTTGCATTTTTATAAAGGTGTACAAGATGGTGGGTTCCTAAATATTGATAACTTCCCAGGAGAGACACTTGGGCTCTTCCCCCTAAAACATTTGCCCCAGAATTTTTCAATCCAAAAGGCTTACACAGTACTGGAATGAATATCCCCAGGCATCTTTCTGAAATGAAACAAAGACTATTATTCCTTGCACAATGGACAAAGCTTAGTCAGTAGGGATCCAAGAGGAAAACGGAACTGAAGAATTCCAAAAAACAGAAAACAGAAATTAAAATAGATACAACCAGGAGGGATAGGGGCGACATTTTCCCGATAATAAATTAAATGAGACTTAGAATTGTCAGTATTAAAAAGTGTAGGCTGAGAAGGTATTTGGCCAAAGATTGAACAATGATGAAGAATATGGATGAATTTGAAATAGACAGTTTTGTCAAATTTTGGGACTAAAGACTAAATTGCTAATGGCTAAAATTTTTGAGTGTTGACTATATGGTGCATGTGCTAAGCATTCTATAGACAATTTTTATAAATTTTACAACAACTCAATGGAGAGGGCATCATTGGGTCTTTCAAATTTGAAAAGGAAAATAGAGAGTAATCAAAATAAAGTTTTATTTTCATAATATATCATAGTGATGTTCTAAAAGAATTACAGTCCTTATCATCAAAAGAGTCAACAGAGCATTAGAAAATATTGTAATCATAGATTATTGTTATTTCTCTTAAAATGGGACTTGCCATATTATTTTTAGGTTAAGACTAATGCAAGAGAGCCCAAAATCAAGGCTAATGAAAAATATCCAATATGTTAGAGTAAGAATAACATTAATTATATTTTTGGCAAGATGTAAGAAAATATCTAATTTGAGATATAATTTATATTACAAATTTATAAAGTATATAATGAAATCACTAATTTGTGTACTAAAAAGGGAAATTTATTAGTGCAGAAAAATTTAAAAAGACATGAATGTGATGACCTAAGCTTAAATATTATCAAGGCATTTTATTCCTCTGATTTATCTTTTGTAAAAAAGAACTAGTAGATATATACATATATATATATATATATATTTCACTTTAAAACATTTTAAAAAGTTGATTTTCTTTTCTAACTTCCTCTGAAAAATTACTCATCCCAACATACAACACCTTTTTTTAGTAAAGTGATGTATAAAGAAAGAAGATTAGATAGATTTTGCTTTTTGGTAAATAGGTTCCAGCAAAACAACTAGAAAAATCTATCAATAAGATAATATCACATTTATATTCTAGAAAAGGCTCAGGCAACTAGATTTTATTAATGACAAGGACTAAATTTTTTTTAAATCAAAAGGATCTGTTAGACATAAAAGAATAAACTAGCCATTCATAACACTTTTGGAGATGGGGTGTGGGTTTAAAAATCCATGAAGAGAATAAATGGAATTACATGAGACTTTGATAATCTGAAATCTACTAATCAAAATTCTCAATGACATTTTGTTTTAACATTCTTTAAAGAAAAGTCAATTCACAAGCCCTGCAAAAGATATTAAAGATAAACTCACCCAAACATGATAAAATTAATAATTATGAGAACTATTGCTTTCTTCTATGGAACATTTAAGGAAAAACAAACTGCAGAAAATGAAATATTCGCATGTTTTCAAGAGAGTGTGCATTTCAGATCTGCTTCACAGGCCACCACCACCCCCAAAACCAAAATGGAACTCCTGCTCATTAGAAAATTTAACCATACTGAAGATCCCATCATTTGAGCATTTTATCTGGACTTCCTGAATTATCCCATGCATGCTAACAAAAAAGACTAAGCTTCAATTTCCTCTGTGTTTACAAATATTTAACATACATATATTGTATATAAATACATGACTTGAAGGATACAGAGACAGTACTTGTGTGCAACATGCTGTATGGCTTCTGTGAATGTCAGCGGATAAGCCTCCTTATGGCACAGATCTGCTCATTCCCACAGTTTTTACTTTATGTTGGCAGTAGATTACTCAGTTTCAGGTTTTGTCCAATGGGCTTTAAGCCCAGCACACACAGCCAATAACGAATTTGTTACCTAAACCCAACAGACTATACGAGATGGTCCAGATGTTCTTCTTAGTTAAACATCTGATGCTTAAGACAGAGAGGAGGTTCTGCATTTTATCACACCTGTGTTACTTGTTACATTTATTTATTTCACATGGCAGGTTGGTTGAATTTTGATATAGGCCTATGTATAGAGGTCACTAATTATGATATAATGACAATGAAATGGTAATATTTATTCATAAGCTAGTAAAAACAAGTGGTTATGAATTGACAAGAGCTCCAAAAGAAAAGCACTTTATTCAAATTTTATTTTCCACAGCAAATAACATATTTATTAACTGGTCTCTACTGAATAAAAAAATTTAATATTATAAATACAATAGTGCTAGAGAGCATCTAATCCATTAGGTTGTCACACCATGCTCCCAACATTGACAGGGCCTCTGAAGAACTTGGGGAGATGGAAGTCTAGACTCCAGGGCTCCACCCTTACTTCAGCCAGATCAGTTAGACTTTATTTTTTATTCATATTCATTTATTTGACATATTGGTCCTCAGTTTTTCACTGAATACTAAGAACTCTAAGGCTAACTACTAATAGTCCAACTTCCTCATTCTACAGATAAGTAAAGAGAGTTCACAGAAAATAAATTCTATTTATAAGATTAAATAGTGCAGAAAGGGAAAACTTGGATTAAAGCTCAGTCCATCTAATTCTCTGTCTAGTACTCTGCTTGGCATGATGTTGCCTTCTCAATGTTAAAACATCAAAAACCCCTACTCTAGACCCAGGTGAGTGTGTTCAGGAGTTTGGGGTTAACAGATACACATTACTATACATAAAATAGATCAACAACAGGGACCTACTGCATAGCACAGGGACACAGGGTACTATATTCCATATCTTGTAATAACCTATAATAGAAAAGAATCTGGGAAAAATATATACACATGCACATGTATAATGGAATCACTTTGCTATACACCTGAAACTAACACATTGTAAATCAACTATACGTTAATTTTAAAAAATTGGTGGCAAGTCAGAATCAGCGTATTTTAGAAAGAAATGCAGTTTTGATGCCAGTTTAAGTGTCAATTGGGAATTACACTAGCAAAGATATGCTTAAGTATACACATTGCTTATGCAAATTTTAGATATAAATAAATGGGATATGCTCAAGCCACATAGGAGAATCAGTTCCATTGTGTTGTAATCATTGACATGAGTAAATGTAAACTTCCTATTACATGATTACAAAGTATAAATTATGAAATGTTTTTACTTAACATATTTTAATTTATTTTTACAAACAAATGCTTTTGATTTTATTTATTTATTTATCTATTTATTTATTTTAACATCTTTATTGGAGTATAATTGCTTTACAAATGCTTTTTAATTTGTTTAGGAATAATTTATTTGAAGGTAGTGAGAAGATAGATTTTATTCTGATTCCAAATAACCACAAATTCTTAATTTATAGTGGAGACATTATATTTATTTTATTATTTTCAAGAATATTTCCTAATGACCTACATTCACATTCATTGTATGCACATGACAAATTTGTCACATTATGCATTTAACCCAGGACACAACTTTAAAATCTGAGAGTATCAAAGTGAATAAAAACTTTCATGAAGAATGTAAGATTTGAGGGATGCTCGCAGTGGAGAAGAGAAATGACTTGAAGGCTGCTTTGGCTAGGTTGACATAAAATAAAATTAAAAAATATAATGCCAAGTGCATCAGTTATCTATTCTTGTGCAGGAAAATGTCCTCAAATTTACCAGCTTAAAGCAACAAACATTTATTTTCTCATACAGACTCTGAGAATCAGGAATCAGGTAGTAACTCAGCTGGGTACCTCTGGCTCAGAATCTCCCATGAGAGGGTCAGTCCAAAAATAAGCCAGGCATGCATCATCCAAAGGAGTGCTGGAGGACCCAGTTTCAGCTACTAATGTCTGTTGGCAGGACGCTTTAGTGCCTTTCCACAAGGCATCTCACACATGGCAGCAGGTGGCTCCCCATGCACACCCTCCCCAGCAAGGGGAGAGAGACAGAGAATAGAAGATGCACTTCTACCTTTTTTTTTTCTGGGTAACACAGACCAACCCTGGTACAATATGAGAAGTGTGAATATCAGGAGTCAGGATCATCAGCAACTGGCTGCCACGACATGTGAAAAATTAACATACTGACATCCAATTTTGATCACCTGAAAGATGGGCCTGGCTGGGGTTAAACTGGAAGGAAGCATTAAAACAACCTAGATGCCGTGTACTGAATTGTGTCTCTCCACCCCCCTCCACACACACCTTGCCCAAATTCTTATGCTGAAGCCCTAACCCCCAATGTGATGGTCTTTAGAGATGGAGCCTTTGGGAGGTAATTTGTTTAGATGGGGTCATAAGGGTGAGGTCTCCATGATGGCATTAGTCGTGAGACCTTGTGATAAGAGATCAGAGAGTTTGCCCTCTCCTCCACATGAGGATACAGTGAGAAAATGGTCATCTGCAAGTCTGGGAGAGAGTTTTCACCAGGAACCAAAATGACATACACCTTGATCTTGGACTTCCTAGCCCCCAGAACAGTGAGAAATAGATACGTGTTGTTTAAGCCGCCCAGTCTGTGGTATTATTTTCTTTTTATAATGGCAGCCCCAGCTAAGACACTAAATAATCAACAAAGTCCTGATGTTGAGACAGAATGGCTAAGCCATAAAAGAGCTTTTGAGGCATGGAATTCGACAAACCCGACTTAAATCTCAGCTCTACCATGTACAGTAGAGATATTAAGGACTCAGAGCTCAAGTTTCTTTATGATAAAATTGAGATTAGCAATGCACCCTTTAGACTTGGGGAAGATTAAATGAGACGAGGTGCACATCAGGTTCCTAACATATTGTGAGCACAAATATTAAGTAATATGCCAAGTAAGCTGAAGAATACTCTAATTATTTTGGTCCCCAATAGTGCCAAATATGTTTCTTATAGCCATAGCTACAGAAAGAATATGCATTTAAATTACGTCTCTCTTCCTAACAACCTCTGTGAAAATAATCATGCACAGCTATCAGATGCTTAATATGACAGCTATTGCACTGAACGAATTTTGCAATTTTCTGCATACTGCTTAAGCTCCATGAATTGCTTTCTTTTGTCCAAAGAAAATTTGTGACTCTTCTGCAGGACTGGAAGATATATTTCAGTGAAAGCTCTGTGTGCATTCTCACTTCATGATTATATTTTTAATAGAACCCTATCTCCATTTAATAAATTGATTATTTTATGTTTTCAACTACCAGTAGTCAATTAAAATTTCACTGGAAGATACCTAAGAAATAGTTTCCTTATGAGTTGAATTGCAACTTTCTCTCTTTCAGAAAAATGTTAGGTGATGGGGTGAGGAGAGAAAACCAAATAGGAGCCTGAATGTACTTTCTTTTCTTAAACTGAAGTATATGACTCAAAGAAAATCTCTCTTTCTCTGACATAATTCCATATATGTTTCAGCTTCAGAGTGGCTATCACGCAAATCTGATTAAAAAACTGATATCATTATCAGAGAAATGGCACAGGCCAAATGATATTTTAGCCTTCAAATTAAATACACAGAGTGATTTAATACTTTCTAGTAGGTTTCTTCTTCTAGGAAAAGAAAAAATTGAAGTATAATGATTAGCTAAAATGAGAAATACTGCAAATTAATATGCTATCTTTTGTCTTTTTTAGAAGGAAATGAGTCAAATTCAAATTTCCCTTTTATTTATACAGGGTTTCGTTTGACCTCCGTGAAGTTGTTACTCAGTATCACTACATAAGAAGAGTGAAATAGAGCAAATGGCTCATAGAGACATGGAGGATGCCCTCCAGGGTTAAAAGAAGATAGCCAGTTAACCAACAGGATATTACTTTTACAATTGTAGCCTAATTTTTAAAAATGGATTCCTAATGACTTCATTCGATATAAATGCAAGTACACAGAGTACTTTAACCCAGACTTCCTAGAAATAGTGATATTAAAGGAGATTAAAGGAAGGTAGAAAGAAAACTCAAACATTAATGTTTGATGTCATTATACATATTGACAAAGCATCAGCTTCAATAGGCATACATGTTGAGAATCTTTCAAATAATGAAGACAGAAACAAATCAAAGAGCTCAAGCATCACTAAAGTTCCAAGACTGCCTTAAATCAAACATTTGTTTTGGTTTCTCTTCACTGAACATGATACTTGAGAAAATCAGGCTTACTCCATTTATTCCTTGTATAGGAACAAGTTCAATTAGAATGTAGAACTCCCAAGGCAGGATAATAGTACCTACAATAGTGCCCGGCACAGAGCAGACAATTAATTAATATTCGTTGACTGACTGATATAACAAAAGAACAAATCTACCCAAACTAATCCCTCCTTAGAAAAACATGAGGTCAGCTTAGTATTTATATCTAAATTAAATTCTTAGCCACTCACACCTTCATGACCAAAGAAACTCAGGCCCCGTCTTCCACCTGAAATGCTAAGGAATATGTCACATATGTTTCAGATCAGCCTGACCTACTTACTTAGGCCACTGTGCTTCCTTGCTCTCCCCAGGGGAGGGCAGCTGCTGCCCCATGGCCGGACCTCTCTAGTCAGGTCAAACTCCCTTGCTGCTGCAGGTTGCTCTGCCCTGCCGCCTGGAGCTTTCATTACACACAGGTGACCTCTGCACTGCTCTGGGCTCCACTGCTGTGGCCCAACAACTTGCTTGCTGTCACCTTACTTAGACATGTTCTCACACTCCTGCCCCTTAGTGCCTGGTGCTGTAACTTGCTCTGTGAAATAGGAAAATAGGACTCCCTTCTCTGCATTCTGCAGTGGGGGGTGGGGGGTTTCGCAGCGTAGGCCAATGGGTCTCATTCAGTTCTCCATTTTACAGAGAACAAAACCCCGAATGTTCCAGCGTTTTACAAGACACTTTGTGATTTGGCTGGTCCCTGGGTATCTTGTTTGTTTTTTTTTTGTTTGTTTTTGCGGTACGCGGGCTTCTCACTGCTGTGGCCTCTCCCGTTGCGGAGCACAGGCTCCGGACGCGCAGGCTCAGCGGCCATGGCTCACGGGCCCAGCTGCTCCGCGGCATGTGGGATCTTCCCAGACCGGGGCACGAACCCGCGTCCCCTGCATCGGCAGGCGGACTCGCAACCACTGCGCCACCAGGGAAGCCCGGTCCCTGGGTATCTTTCCAACATCACTTTTGTACTCCTCTCCCACGCCACGCCAGCTACACCCGTCAGCTGTCCCTTCATCCTGGACTATGCGCCTTTAAATAGATCTGCTTGACCCAGGTCACTGTATTGTGCTCCCTTTTGAGGTTTCTTAATACGATTTGTGCTGCCTGGGATTATCTTTTATAACTCTTTATTGTGTTTATTTTCTATATTCCTGTGAAATTAGACAACTATTAGGCCAAGATTTTGTTTGATTATCAGTCTATTTTCCCACTTGATCAGTGGGTACCAGAATAGTCAGTCAATAAATAAATAAATAGGTAAGCAGGTAGATAGATAGACAGATAGATAGATGATAGATAAAAGCTACTAATGCATCCTAATCTCATGAAAATAAGTGGATGCAAATTGATCCTGTGGTGTGGAGGGAGGAGGTCTTAAACTTAAGTACTGTATGATACTCTTCCAAATAGTATTCAGTACAGCCTGGACAGTACATACTTAAAACTGAACAACATCTCTAGTGATAAATTTAAGATGCTGGATATGTTTTCGATTTTATCACTAACAGCAGGCTGAGTCACTAATGTGGACAAATTCCCATTCTCCTATGTTCCCCAGGTCCCTTTTACATTAATCGATTATTTTCCCTTTTGTAAATGGAGGAAAAAGGAGGAATTCTGTTAGGGCTTGAGTCTGAAAGGACCAATGCATGCAGAGACAAAGCATGTAATCCTGGTTTCAACCATATGAACTAAATGATTAATTTCAGAAGTTGGAAACTGATGGCCTAATGGACCTAAATCAAGCTTGCTGGCATTTTTTATTTTGGCATACTATTTTAAAAATAATAATAATGATGTAAAATGATACATAAGTATATATAATTAAATAATATAATATACATTTTGTATATATACATGTGTATGTATATATATTTTTTGTGCTTATAGGCACACCTCAGAGATATTGCGGGTTTGGTTCCTAACCACTGAAATAAATCCAGTATCACAATAAAGTAAGTCACAGGGAGTTTTTTGTTTCCCAGTGCATATTAAAGTTATGTTTATATTACACTGTAGTCTATTAAGTATGTAGTAGCATTAAGTCTAAAAAATGTATATACCTTAATTAAGAAATACTTTATGGCTAAAAAATGCTAACTGTCATCCAAGCCTTCAGTGAGTTCTAATCCTTTCACAATAACAACAAAAATCACTGATCAAGTCACCATAACAAATAAAATAATAATTTTTAAACATTTGAAGTATTGTAAGAATTATCAAAATGTGACACAGGGACACAAAATGAGCAAATGCTGTTGGAAAAATGGCACTAATAGATGTGCTCAATGCACGGGGTTGCCACAAACCTTCAATTTGTAAAAAACACAATAAATATCTGCAAAATGAAATAAATTGAATCAAAATAAAACAAGGTATGCTGTGTGTGTGTATGTGTATCTGTGTACATCTCTGTGTGTCCATGTGTGTATTAGTTGCTATATCTAAAAAATTATGGCATTTCCCATAAAAATCTGAATATCCAGCTTTCCTTGATAGTTCTGGGCAACACTGGGTATAAACTTCCATGTGATAATTATCAGATGAAATTGAGGAGCAGGTGTGTCCCTTAGACAAGATAAGCTTTGCCTAGCTCACCAGAGGCAAGACTTTGCTTTTTGTTTTACACTGGCTCTAATTCATGCATCTATATTACTGTATTGGCTCATTAGGCATTTAAGTTTGCTATCCATTTTGAAGTCAATTTGGTTAGATCAGATAGTGTTTGGGTAAAACCTTTTGATTGAACTGACTGCATTTTCTTTTTTAGTTATTTTTATTTATTTTTCAAATGCTAGTTTAATTTGATAGCCTCAAGTTTTCATGTGATTATTAAAGAATTTTCTATGTGCAGTCAAATTTACATATTAAATTGTATATTTAGAAAACAAAAATTTCTGGTTATTTTTGCTGACTTAGTTGACTCTTATAGTAACACACAATTTTTGGTTTCAAAAGTTGGTGAAATATTTTTCATTCCTGTCATGTTAAATGTAATATTCTAAAATACATTACATAGCTATTTGATAAGTAAGATTTTTTGTATTATGTTGTATATGCAACTGTAGTATGTCCAATGAAGTATAGCATGGGACATTATGCTAGACTGGGCTGAACTTGCATTAATTCCATAGTCAAGAATTATTTTTTAGAATAAATTTCAGATAGTTTCCTCATTTCTCTTGCCGTTGAACTCTTGCATCAAATTATTGGGAAATAAGTGAAAAAATAAGCTATATAAAGGCTGTGATTAGTTGTGTTCTATTAATATTGATGAAATTGGTTACAGGTGTTTGGTTGATTGGTTATTTCATATCCCTTCTCCCAACTTTCCTCTAGATTTTCTAAAGAAATGTAATTTCACAAATGAAAGATTCATAGAGAGAGGATGAGTTAACTTATGATCTAGTATCTCTTTTATCTCTAAATAAAGAGATAAGCATTTTAAGCCACTGTAGGTTCAATTTTCCATAACTTGGCTGCAATGAAAAAAACAAACAGATGCATCACAATTATATTAAGAATGGCATTATTTTTGGTGAAGTCAAATGTGAAATATGCAGCTTCTGACTTTCTTCCGGCAACCTAAACAATAAGTAATCTTTTGCTCTGATCGTGCTCCAAATGGAAACTGGCAAATGACTAATTATTCTAGGAGAATATTTTTGTTATAATTTTAAAGATTTTTCTTATTACAAGTAATAAAGAAAAATAGAACAAATGAGACAATATGTTAATGGTTTGTGGAAGCAGAGCCACATTACTTCTAAGTTTCTCAATCAAGGAATTCATCAGAGTGATCTGTCAAAATGAGTGATATAAATTTATGAACTAAATTCAGCTACAGAGTAAGTGATGTACTACAAAGAAAGACACATTGCAAACAAGGAGTCTTTGTTTCCTGTTTACATAATTGAAAAGATTAAGTGTAAAAATAATGAAATCTCTCTTGTTCAATTTGGCATAATTCCGTTCTCTCAGCTGCACTCTCCCTAGGTTTTTACAGTATGTAAGTGTGCTTTAATGCTTTCTTAATGCCTATATACTCTGTTAAATAATAAAGTGAGCTGGGCTTCCCTGGTGGCGCAATGGTTGGGAATCTGCCTGCCAATGCATGGGACATGGGTTCGAGACCTGGTCTGGGAGGATCCCACATGCCGTGTAGCAACTAGGCCCGTGAGCCAAAACTACTGAGCCTGCGCCTCTGGAGCCTGTGCTCCACAACAAGAGAGGCTGCAATAGTGAGAGGCCCGCGCACCATGATGAAGAGTGGCCCCCGCTTGCCACGACTGGAGAAAGCCCTTGCACAGAAACGAAGACCCAACACAGCCATAAATAAATAATTTAAAAATAAAAAATAAAAAAAATAAAGTGAGCTATTTGAGAAAAATGGTTATTGAAAATCAAAGTTAATTATTTTTTTAAGTTTTGTTTTGTTTTGGTTTTTTTAAGTAGTTATGTATTTAGTATTTTATTTATTTATATTTGGCTGTGTTGGGTCTTCGTTTCTGTGCGAGGGCTTTCTCTAGTCGTGGCGAGCGGGGGCCACTCTTCATCGCGGTGCGCGGGCCTCTCACTATCGCGGCCTCTCTTGTTGCGGAACACAGGCTCCAGACGCGCAGGCTCAGTAGTTTTGGCTCACGGGCCTAGTTGCTCCGCGGCATGTGGGATCTTCCCAGACCAGGGCTCGAACCCGTGTCCCCTGCATTGGCAGGCAGATTCTCAACCACTGCGCCACCAGGGAAGCCCCCAAAGTTAATTATTAATGTGTCACAATGTCCTTAATTTGTCTTACATACAAATGAATTTATTTATGGATCAAAAATAGTTTTAAAAGCATAATTTCCAGAATAAAAGATAACCAGTGAGGATTTATATTTCACAGGAATAAAGATGAAGATGTAGAGAATGGACTTAAGGACACGGGGAGGGGAAAGGGTAAGCTGGGATTAAGTGAGAGAGTGGCATGGACATATATACACTACCAAATGTAAAATAGATAGCTAGTGGGAAGCAGCCACATAGCACAGGGAGATCAGCTCAGGGCTTTCTGACCATCTAGAGGGGTGGGATAGGGAGGGTGAGAGGGAGATGCAAGAGGGAGGATATATGGGGATATATGTATATGTATAGCTGATTCACTTTGTTATACAGCAGAAACTTACACACCATTCTAAAGCAATCATACTCCAATAAAGATATTAGGAAAAAAAGAAAGAGATAATTAATTGGCTATCTTCTGATCAGAAAGTAATTGCCGGGGCTTCTCTGCTGGCACAGTGGTTAAGAATCCACCTGCCAATGGAGGGGACATGGGTTCGAGCCCTGGTCTGGGAAGATCCCACATGCCGTGGAGCAACTAAGCCCATGCTCCACAACTACTGAGCCTGCGGTCTAGAGCCTGCGAACCACAACTACTGAGCCCGCATGCCACAACTACTGAAGCCCACATGCCTAGAGCCTGTGCTCCACCACAAGAGAAGCCATCGCAATGAGAAGCCCTCACACTGCAATGAAGAGTAGCCCCCACTCGCGGCGACTAGAGAAAGCCCACGTGCAGGAACAAAGACCCAATGCAGCCAAATAAATAAATATTTCCTTTTTTTAAATAAAATAATTACCTGTAGAATTATAAGATCTTAGAATTTGATACCCCAAATTAATTCTTTTTCTTTTAAAAGTATTGACAGTTAAGATTTTTAAATTTATTTAACATGGACAGTATCTCAATTATTGACATATATTGAAATTATAGTCACCAAAATCCTATGTATTTTTCATATCCTTGACTGAGCCATGTCTGATCCCTGTACTTGTCTTTTTCCTTTTTTTTTTTTTTTTTTGATTCTTATTATAAGACCTTATGTTTGGTCACATTAAAAAAAATCCATTCTATTAGATTCAGTTCATTTTCCTATATAACAATATCTTCTTAAATATGAATCTATAACATGGTATATTAACCATTTCTTTTTTGTTCTGTTGTTTTGTTGGCTGCATCTTTGGTGGATTTAACCAAATCATTGTTGATATGCTGAAAACACCTCAGATCACATTAATATGTTGAAAAGACGTCATATCTTGCAAGCATCCACTAAACATCTTCTATATTGACATCAATCTATTAATCTGCATTTTAGTGTGTGAGAGCAGAAAACATGCACTCAGCCACTTATTAACCCATCCAATTCTATTTTTGTTAGTCCAAATATTTCATAATAAGATGTCATGAAAAACCTTGCAGAAAGCCTTCTATAAACTGCATGTACCAGTCTAATGTTCATCTCAAAAAGGAAATAGTGGACTTGTATATGTCCTTAGCAAGGTTTTCAACAAATCTCTTTTTTTCATATCTTATATATAAAAGGATAAAAATGAGAAAAAGCCTGCTCTGTTTTGACTTGCTTTCATTAAATAAACACAACTTTTTCTCAGTGCTCACAAACAATTTATTTTATAATTTAGTGCAGAGTCTTGTTTGGAATTAACATCAAACGTATCAGATTGTAATTAGCAGCATCTTTCTTCATTCTCTTTTGGTCAATTCATGCATTATTTACATATACCATGGACAATCAGTGCTTTGCCCATTTTCATGGTTTATGAAAGAACCTATGCAATCAGTCCACCATTTCTCCTCCAAGATATAACCATTTTAAGGTGCAATCCAGCCCATGTGGAGTACCAAAGTATTGACTTGGAGTTCAATTTCCCTAGAGTTTATTTCTGTCTACTCAGTTTAAAATATTGATATTTCACTTCACAAAAGACATTATTAAACAAAATTGAAAGTATTCCACATTCTGTCATTTATTATCATTCCATGAATCCCAAGTGAAGGGGGTATCCATTTCCTGGTCTTTGCTCCAACTTTTATTAATGTCATTAATGTTTCTCTCATTCTAAATGCTATTTACAGCTATCATTATGGGTTCAGACCATTTTCTCTAGTATTTCCGTAGGTGGCAGGAAAATAAAAGCAAGGGTTTACTTTCAGATTTTGTTTTTTCCTTTTTTTGTTTTTGCCCAGGCTTATGCATTACAAATTTTTCTTTCCATGCCATTTAAAATTTCTAGGTATATGGTATATCTGCTCCTACTTCAAGCTCTCAAATCATTATTTTTTTTAATGGGAGGGTTATGCACAAATTTATAGACTAGAAAAATCAACTCTAGTTCACACACAACTACAACTATTAATAACTTATGTGTATTGAGCTGAGAAATGTAACAAGAACTGTTCTATATATTTGGCACATATAAGTTCCTTCATTTACTCCAAACTCTGTGAAGTAAATATAATCATCATCCCCACATTACAGATGAGAAAACCAAGGCATAAATAGGCTAAGTCTCTCATCCAAGGTCACACAGCTGGTAAGTATAAGAGAACCAGTAGATGAATCTAACCAATCTATTTCCAGAGCTCGACCATGCTTAGCCACTTTACAATAATACCACTTCTCATATTTCGCTCAAGATTATTTGAATGCTTCCTTTCTGATTATCACTTATCACTAACCAACAAATTCTTCAATTTTGTTTGAAATAGACACTCATCACTGCTGCTTGCTTTAGGAAATAATTTTGTCCATTAGGCAAGAATTTGTCAATATTCTGCTTTAAGGAGAGTAAGTGTGCAGTCTCCATCACCGATACCTATTCCCAGTGCTATGATGTGCCACAAACCCTCCCCCATTTAACTAGCTTAGAAACTTCTGTATGTCCTTTAAATAATATATCTTTATTAATGTTTTCTCTATACCTCTTTATTTCAATCTTCTCTAACATACTAGATTTCCTGTAAATGGGCACCTACTTGACACATGGTCTGCTCCAATTAGGTCAAATTCTTATTAAAGAAACCCATATTTCAATCACATATCTTAGCCCACCAAAGTTGATGTTACCATAGAATTTGTGTCATTATGCCCCTATCTACACATTAGAATATTGGAAATCCAAGGCCATGTGTTTTACTTATGGCTATCCTTCAAACTATTTCCTTTAGAAGGGTCTGGTAAGCTCTATATTAAGAAAGCAATGAAAAGGAAGGGAATTTCTATTTTACTGAATCATCTGGATGTATGATTTCTTCATTCAAGGTTTTCAACAAGGCTTCATTCATGCAATAATGGAAAATAGGGGCGAGTGCAAGTAAGGAGACTCCTGTCCTAGATGTAGTTCTATCACCAACTTTCTGTATGAACTTTGCCAGATCGTTTGAATGTCTCCTTTAGTCATAATATATTCATAACATTGGTTATTGTATGTAAAAGTATCTTTAAATGGTAAAGAAGCATTGTTAAGCTATGCCATTGCAATTAATCAGCTCTTCATTCATAACTGAATATAGACAATTTGCTGAGCATGGTTGTGAATGAATGTCACAAAACCAATAGATGCATAAAGAATCAAATAATAATAATACCTGATTGCATATACGAATTTTTTTTTTTTTTTTTTTGGCCACGCAGCACGCGGAATCTTAGTTACCCAACCAGGGATCAAACCCATGCCCCCTGCGGTGGAAGTGGGGAGTTCTAACAACTGGGCCACCAGGGAAGTCTCACATATACTAAATATTAGATACCTGGTAGAAGTTATAACTCTGTACTGTAATAGGTTATTATAAAAAAAGTTGGTAGAAATATACCCATGAACATATTGTTACTTACTAGATGAGAAATAAAAGATCTTAATGAGACTATAGCTCAGCAAAAGAAACCACCTATCTTAAACAATAGCTGGTGATGATAAAGATATGTTTTCTTTCCTTTGGAAGAAACACCTGGCTTCAAAGACATCTAGTGAAAATGGCCGATGACCTCAACGGTGGAAACAAAACCTAAAGGAGAAAAGAGGCTATCTATTTTTATTGCATTAACTATTTGGTTCCTGTCTTCTACTTCTGTCTTTTAGTTTTTATTCTTATGTAAAATAACGGGTTTATCTTCCCCTTTCTCTTTCAAATTTTGTGGTCATTTAATTCTTATAGAACACTAAATTTGTTCACACAATGCATTATGATACAAATTAAATGATAGAGAAATACATTAGGAGACATTAGAACATGTTCTCATAAATTTTCAGATATAAATGGTGTCCAGACTTATCGTTTATAAGGTTTCCGTGTTTATATATTTCATTGTATAAAAACTAATACATGGAATCTTTTTCATCATTTTCTAAAGAGCTATTTTTTAAAAAGTTCTGATCTTCTGGTTAAATAATAATGAAAACTTATAGACAAATTATAACATCAACGAGTGAAATGGAAAGTTACCCTAAGGAGAACGACTTGTATAATTGTTATAGAATAATACAAACTTTAATTTGATTTACTGATTACATGCCTATGCCAACTTTCTGTTTTTTTCTTCCTCCTGAAGAATTGATAACCTAGTTGAGAGCAGAATTACAAAAGTGCGAGACAGAATGTAATCATTTAATGGAGCATTAATGCTTTAGTTTTAGTTTGGGAGTAGTGGAGAGCTAGTAATGGGTACTGCCTGAAATGGTATCTTTCCCAATCATGTTATAATTTTATTTAACTAAATATTTTAAAAAATATGAATAAATAGCTTACCTTAGAACAAACAAATACATTTTTTAAAAAATGACCTAAAGGATGAAAACATAGTTTACTCCTAACTGAAATGGTCAAACTGAATAATGTCCTCATTTTAATACAACTGAAATTAAAGAGTTTGCTTTTTATACTGGAAGACCTTTCCAAACGTGCAGGAATCATGATCTTAGACTACCACGTTGACCACAAAGGCAAAGGCTAGCTCAAAATGTTCTGTGTATGTAAATCAATTGCTTTGGTGGATATTATAAATAGATATTACAATTAATATTTATTTCTATCATTAGAATACATTTAGAGAAAAATTTTGTTGGCTTTATGATATGCCCTGGAAGATGCTATTGGAGTATAGAGACTATATGGGGGTTCACTGTTATATATCTTTTTATAAATTACAAAGATGTGGTGGTGGTGAATTCTCAATTTTCCTGTGTGATTTTTTTCATCATTATCAAGCCTATACAATTAGAACAAATGGTTACAGTCCACAGATGAATGTGCTCACAACTCTAGGCATGGAGTATGAGTCAGCAGGTTGTACAGCAGAATCAGGTGCTAATTAACACTTGCTTAGGTAGAGCTATGTTTCTGAGGCACCTGGCTGGTAATACTAGAAGAGTATTTAAATGCTGGTCACACTGTACCCATCTCTATATTCTCAAAGCATAAAGAAGACCGGCCAATGATTCTAGTGCATATTCTTAATATCTTATTTCATAAATTGCCTATGCTCTTTGGCACATTGTAAATATATATATATAATAACTGAAATAAAATAAAGGTTCACAAGCCAAATTCAATTTTTCATAGGGATTACTCATTTCCAGAATATATTGTATCTTTAAAAACAACAAACTACTTCTCAGAAATAATAGAGTATATAATGGGACTATGAAAATGTTTATGCTAAGATTCAGAAAATGTTCCCACTGTTGTTTTCTTATATCCCACACTTATCACATGGCTTTCTTCATGCCATGTGATACCTAAGCAAATGAGAAATTCAGAATAAATGGAAAGCTAAAATTTCTTTTCTTTGACAGATTTTCAGTTTTATGAAAGTAGTAAAATGAGAAACCTTAAAAACGAACATACACATACAAAACGCAATGAGTTTTTCAAATATTTTCATATATATTCCAAGTTCTTCCACTGGTACAATCAATTTATAGTTGTTTTCTGTAAGCATGAATTGACAATTATAATGGAGGAAGGTCTTTGGGGTGCATGAAGTAAAATGCTATGGTAGGTTCAGCATTAATTCAGGGGAAAAAATTGATTTCATCATCAGTTCCCATACTGTCTGCTTCTGGCTTTATGTAAATCTAATAACAATTCTCTGGGTCAGACTATTCATTTGCAAAATGGGAATGAATGTGTTTTCCTTTTATTTAGAATAGACACGATAATGTGTTACATGTACCATTATATTACATCTGTGAAAGTCTCCACAATATTCATATATATTATATATATAATCTATATATATAATATATAGATGGAGATGGAGAGCAAAGTCTAGTAAATTAATCTTCCTGGAGAAAATATTGAACTGTAAGATATTTTGTTTCTTTTCCAATTTTAGTTGGTGTCACTTGTTAGATAAAGTAATGTCATGAATGGAGCTTGGTCTAGCCATTGGTTGCTTAAAATTTTAAAGCTCGTCTATATAAGAAAACTAATTTTAGAACTTATGGATTGGTCTTGTTATCACTGAAGCATCTTACTATAGTCATAGCTAATATATACTTTAAGTAATATCCTTTATCCTTCTCTGTTATGGAACTATAATTCATGTTAGAGGTTTTCTGAAATGTACATTTCATTTGAAAACAAAATGTCAGATTATGATTTATTTCCATATGTTGATTCCCCTAAAAGAGTACATGTCTGACAAGGAAGAAGACACCATGTGAATTGTTTCACATTTGTGAAGAGGTTGTGTTTGTATCTAATAGAGAAGAGTCACCAGGCTGGCTTTCCTAATAGGCAGAAACAGGACAGCAAAGGAGAATCACAGCACTCAGCAGTCTGCTGACCTACTTTGTTATTATAACTCATCAGAGCTATGAATGCACTTTTTTTCTCAGTAAAGCTACATAGTGACTTGTCAGCAAATTAATTACATCTTGTTAGGGTTTTAAAACATTCTGTTAAGGCAACAGATTCTACTTAGAAAAAGAAATCAGTAACATAATACTATAATTTGTAATGTATAGAATTCAAATCTGAAATACATTGCTAGACCTCAAGAGAGGAGAAATATATTTTTAATTAAGAGATATCTAGTTTCATGTCTTAATTATATTATCTCAGTTGTATTATTTCAATCAATCATTATCTAATTAGTTTATGGGCTTTGTAAAACAAAAAGTGAATCTATTTTAATTTTATCTTTATGCATTTGCTAGAATATCAATAGATAATAATATAGTCACCCTAAGTTTCAGTATTCTACTTGTATATGGGGAATTGAATATTAATAATATGTATTCCTTTTTTTTTCCCAAATCATTCACTTAAAACCAATAAACAGCTCTTTTTACTCTAGCCCCCCAGCGCACGTTTATTTTGACTATTACAGTTTTTGAGCTAAAAGTGACTGAAGAGTCTCAATCCCCACTCTTTGTCGAAGGTTCCTGATCGAAAACCAGTTGACAGTAATGGAAATAGAAGTCTCTTTATTTTGTGTCTCCACACCTCTTAAGTTATAACCCCTATAGTCTTTAATCTCAATCCACATAAGGCTGCCACTAGCACACTGTCATATGAGTTAAAAAAAAAAAAAGCACTCTCTGGGTGGCTAAATTAGGGAGGGGAAAATTGGTAGAATGGCCACATTTTCAAGTGTACCTGTCTTGACAAGCAGAAAGAGGGCAGTATTTCCTTAGCACTTGTCTCCTTGCTCTTTGGGCATTGCATACATTACAGAGGCCACAATTCAAATTAATATTAATGACTTTTTACATAATTTTGTATTCATTTAGATTAGAAAATCTAATTATCTAATCTCTGTATAGTTTTCAGCACCTAGGAAGAAGTACTATGAATGAAAGCTCTTTAGAATGTAAGCACTATGACAGCAGGGACTTTGTGTCATTCTCTACTGCTTGTTCAGTGCCTACAACAATGCCTGGCACAAAGCAGGTACTCAGTAAGATTGCTTAAATGAAAGAGTAAATAACATACCCTCATTTCCTAGCTGAAGTACAGTAAAGTTAATCGATTTGCCTAAAATCACAGAGGTTGCAGTGGTAGACACAATTCTGGAATGTGTCTCTATAAATTCAATTCTGCCAGTTTTTTTCCCTCTCTATTCTGCTGTCTAGGAGAGTCAAGATAAGCTATATTGTGTTGTGGTTTACACATTAAAAAACATGCCTCTGGAGAGGAAAAAGATAACTGGAGGACTGCATAGCAGCTCTTCACTGCTTAGACTTACAAGTAAAATATGACACTGTCACTCAGAGCCCACTGACCATCACTATCACAAGGCCCCATCCAACTGGAAGGGAGCTAGAAAATGTGCATAGTGTGTGGCCTCTTGGTTATTAGTAAGTGTCCCTGACACATTGTCTCAAATGAAAATAAAATTACACAGTAATCTAGATTTTTCAATCAAATCTCTTATTTTCTCCACATAGATTTTATTAATTTGACTCTTCCAGACATTTTATATCTTTTTTTCCTCTGATAGTCTTAGTTAGTATATTGTTCATACATCTTAACGTTTTGCTGAAAAATATTGTTATTTATATAGAAATGAAAGGCACGAGAAGCTCACTGATTTGGATTTCATGAATTTTGAGTACATTATATTGCCCACAAGTTGGTCAAGTGATTACATATCTTTAAAGAAATAATTTGATGTACAAAGTATTATAACACAAATTATCCAAGAAACAACATTTAAAATGCATAATAGAATAACTGCTTTACACAGAATTTTCAAATGCTCCTATTAATTACCCATTCTGTTATAAATAATTAATATTTATTTAGTAAAATGTGCAAGATTGGTACAGGACATGTGGGGTACTCAGATACTTATAAGGCACATTGCTTGCCCTCTAGAATGGCATCTCTCAAGATGAAATAGTGCATAGATTCTCTCAAATAACAAGAAAATAAAACATTATAAGGAATGATATTTGAGTTGGCTTAAATCATTTTGAGGATGATATTACTCAAATAAACACAACTATAAAACTAGATATAAATTTCTTATCCTTATAGCTCTTGTAAAGTTGAAACAGACATAAATTTACAAACAAAATATTAACAAAAATAAATTAATAAACACATCTCAATTTAAATTTATTGTGATGGATGATATTTCATTTTGTTTTGTTTTGTTTTGTTTGCTGAAACCAAATAGTTGTGTACAAGGTAAATATAGTGCTGATTATTATAGAACTAGTTTTTCTAGAGTATGTAGTTTAACACACAAATTATGTACTATGTAATGAATGACTTAGTTTTCAAACCTATTTCTCCATTTTGCCTATGGTGAAAAATTTGTACAACGTCTAATATCATGTAATTAAGCCTTCATTTGGTATAAACGGATCATGTATTTATTAAGCCTATATGCCAGAATTATTTTATATAGCACCTCATGGCACAATGCACTTCAACCACAAAGGTAAATCCAGATGCTGTATTTAGGTTGATACTAAATTCATAATATGCTTACACTGAAACATTTCGAACTATTGCCAACATGTATCCATATATTTACCAGATTGCTGGGAGAAACCCTGTAGACTCCCTGACAGTAAACCTGAAGATTTCAATTAGAGAAGCATTACTCTAGGAATGTATTATTTAGCTGCAAATCCTTCTTTATTCTGTAAAGTCATTCCCTAAATTATGTCAAGATTAATATGCAAGTTCAGATGCATTGTATTTTTTTATTTTCTTAGTTAGATTCTCAAATGAGTATTTTATAATATTTTATAATTTAAACCAAAAACCCATTGCCTCTGATCCCTTTAATTATCAACTGTTACAATTTTAGTGTGTGTGATACACCTAAAACATAGTTACAAAATATCATGGGAATGACAAGATTTTCAAAATTAATCTTATTAAACATTAATTATCTGGAAAATCCAAGATTTTCATTCAGAAGGAAATCTATAATTCAAACATTTCTTGAATGAAACAAAAGCAAATATTACAAATGCAGAGCAAGATTAATTCCTATTCAGGTTGCATTTTGCAAGTCAGTATCTCTTACCTCTTCAATTCAAGTAGCCCATCATGGTTAGTGATTGCCTTTTTTTAAAATTAATTTTTATTGAAGTATAGTTGCTTTACAATGTTGTGTTAGCTTCTACTGTACAGCAAAATGAATCAGTCATATATAAATGGAGTGACTGACTCTTTACAAAACAGCATGTAAGCAATTATTTTAGTGGAATTTATAAGGACTGGAAAGGAATTAGCTAAGAAGAATTGAGCTTACTTCTATGGAATAAAATGCAGATTAGAAATAGTTAATATAACAATAAATATATTGAACAAATTACCAGTTAGTGATATAGTATAGTTATGGCAATGCCTCTGAATTTCTCTTCTTAGGGCATATATGGATAACTAGCTAGTAATGTATAAGTATAGATAAGGATATAAATACAAATGTAAACATCATTAAGGAGGATTTATATATAGAGAGAGATAAGGGTATAGATATACATGCAAAAGTGTTTAGGAAAGATTTAAAATATATATATATGAAAATAAGAATATAGATATAAATGCAAAAATGGTTAAGGAGGATTCAAAATAGTTTTTAAAATATAAATCATTTAAGAGCATGATATGGAAAAGAAGGAAGGCATAAGGAATTCGCTGCACACTCTACCTAATCATTATATTAAATCATTTAGTACCAAGGTCAAATGTTAAAGCACAATTGTCAAGCCCATACCTCAAAATGACTAGCGTCAATCATGTCCTGCATCCACCCTGACCTGGCTTCCCAATTTTGGCCTTCCCAATATGATTTTGTTTTTCTACATCTATGTCTCATATCAGTCTTGCCACTTTTTAGTGTCAGAGCTCAAATGTTGATTTTCAAGTGACTTTTTACTATAATTGGTGTGCTGTGACTACAAGTTTCTTTTTTTGTAACTACTTTCTTAAACTGTTTTCTATAATCTGTGCAACATAAGGTATTCTAACATAGTTTAGAACAGAAATTATAGAGTCAGATAGATATGCATTCTAATCTTGATTCTATAATCTACTACATGTGTGACACTGAACAATTAGTTTAACCTCTAAAAATCTCAGTTTTCTGAACTGCAAAATGGAGGAGAATAGTGCATACCTCATTTTTCTGCTGTGAGGAGCAAATAAAATAGCCTTTCTCAAAGCACTGGTGTTTGTATACAGTAAGGGTGACATGTAAATATAGAGTGCTTTTTTCTTATATTGGATTTTCATTTCTCCTTTATAACCCTCTTTGTATGTAAATACACTTTTCTCTGTTTTGTTGTGATGGATGGAAGTTTTTTGAGAACTCAACAACTTTAGGATAGAAAATAGTATCTTCAAGGTCAAAAGATACTGTTGAGATTCTCTATTGATTAAAAATTGTCTTTTTCCACCGAGAGGGGTGGGATAGGGAGGGTGGGAGGGAGGGAGACGCAAGAGGGAAGAGGTATGGGAACATATGTATTTGTATAACTGATTCACTTTGTTATAAAGCAGAAACTAATACACGATTGTAAAGCAATTATACCCCAATAAAGATGTAAAAAAATTTTGTCTTTTTTATGGTTATTATCTCCTTCATATCAGTAATATTCACAACATAGAAGAATTTCTGGTCCTTATAGTTGAATGTAAGACTTAACTCTTTCCTACGCTCTACATTAGAGTTAGACATGGAAATAATATTAAATAAATGTGAAAGAAAATAGGAGCCCATTTCCTAAGTAAAACTGCAGCCAAAAAGAAAAAAACCCAAGAAGCAAACTGCAAATTCAGGAAAGGTATTTTGTTCAACATCAGAATATAGCAAAGGTTTGACTATGTTAGATTAAAAACAAACACAGACACAAATGGGCACATATAGAGGCATTTAAAGAAAAATGAGCAAGACGTTAAAATTTTTCTTCATTAAATGTGTTTACCACTACACATATTAACTAGTATATTTCCTAATATTATAATTATACAATTATATGCCATTTATGGATACCTAATAACAATTCCTTTACTCTTTCAATAATGACAATTGCTATTTTTTAAAAAGATACATAGAGAAAATTTAAAATAATAATTATTTGCAAACTTAAATATTAGTTGGTGCCAATGATGACTCATCTTTTGGCAGCGGTGTTAGTGTTTTTTATAACTATTCACTCAGTCAGCAGTGAGTTTATAAGAGCCGTTGTTTTTTCCTCATCCTCAAATATCTTAGTACTGTCTTTATGTTTGCTTCTTCAGTGATAAGAAAAGTGACAGATCTATAATCAATGAGACTACACAGATTTGAACAGTGAGTTGATCAAACTCCTTGGTTTGTTTTTCAGATACAGAAAGTTCCATATAGAACATTTCTCAAACTTTTGATGATAAGTGACTAGGTTACAACAAATTTTTATGTCTGGCACCGTTGTAGGCAGCAGAGATAAAGTATAGAACAAAATCCGGACAAATTCTTTGACTGAATGGCACTTATGTTCCGGTGTGGGGAACACAGAAAAATATAAATAACAAATAAGTGTGTGTGTGTGCATGCCCATGTACGTGTGTGTTGCTAAATTCTTTTAAGATAAAATATAAACCAATTGGGTAATATATTAGGGTGGTTAGGGAAGGCTTCTGTGAGGTGACATTTAAGCAGATATGAATGAAATGAAGGAGAGATCCAGGTGAATATTGGGCCTCAAAGAAAGGAGTGAAAGGAATAAAGAATGGAGGAAAGGAGGGAGGGAGGAAGGGAGAAAAATACGTAGATAAGAAGAGACAAAAGAGAAAAAAAGACATTCTTCTCAACATGTGCTATAAACCCCTCCTGCCTTCAAACACAAAGCCTGAGTTTCATTGGTTAGGAGACAAAAATGTATATTCTTAAGGTGTCTATGTCATTTTTACAATAACAATCTATGAAATTAACAATAGAACAGTCCAGAAAAGAAGAGGGTGTTCGATTTATGCCAAAGTTAAAATTCTGTGAAAGTCTCATAAAATTTACCACCTATAAAATGTGAAACATAAGGGAAGGCTATTCTGATGAACAGTTAACTTAAATAACGTTTTGTTAAATATAAGGTAATTAAAGTGTAATGCAAGAAGAAAATATGAGAACTTAAAGAGAGAACAAATATCTGTGAATATATATATTAAAAATATTCACGGGCTTCCCTGGTGGCGCAGTGGTTGAGAATCTGCCTGCCAATTCAGGGGACACGGGTTCGAGCCCTGGTCTGGGAGGATCCTACATGCCGTGGAGCAACTAGGTCCGTGAGCCACAACTACTGAGCCTGTGTGTCTGGAGCTTGTGCTCCGCAACAAGAGAGGCCGTGACAGTGAGAGGCCCACGCACCACAATGAAGAGTGGCCCCCGCTCACCGCAACTAGAGAAAGCCCTTGCACAGAAACGAAGACCCAACACAGCCAAAAATAAATAAATAAATAAATAAATAAATAATTTTTTAAAAATTTCACAATTGTTTCAATTCCTTTGTGAGTGTTGCACTATGTATATCAAAGTGAATGCTCTTAAAATTAAATGTGAATATAAGTACACTTAACTATAAATAAAATTTCTATTTCACAGACATTTTTATATTTACATGTCTTTTATGGTAAAAGTTTAAAGGCTATCTTTCCCATGATGTTTTCATTAGAAGGAAGTACTATCTGAAATATCACTGCATGTCATACATATCTCATTTGCATTTACACTGATGTAACTTGTCTGCATGTTTACAATGCCTAGAATTGCATGTCTTGAACACAGTAAATGCTAAAATCATGTTGAAAGAAAGAAGTTATTCTGAGCAGTAGGCATTTTTAAAAGAATGTTGTACAATACTATGACTATATGTGTGTGTATTTGTATGTGTATCTTTGAAATAAAATACGTCTCAATATACACAGAGTAAGATATCTAAAAATAGAGGCTGTAACATATACATCCCCCTGGAACATTTCATGTAAATAAACTTTAGCTGTAGAAACAGAAACATTTGATTTTATAACCATAGAAGCAAAATTAAGTTTTCTCTCACCACTTATGGGGCTAATTAGATCATTCTAACGTAAATGTTTAGAACTTTTTGGCAAAACATAGAAAACACAGTGTAAAATAATACGAATTACTTACAACCATCTCATTTAGAGACACCCAGCAATCTGGTGGAAAGTCCTGCAGCAGTGGTACCAGGAATTGAAGACAGCCGTCCCAGTGGCACAGGAGCAGCATCATGCCGATGAGGTTAAAAATTCTCACCACAGCGCTGGCGAGATCATATGTCATGTGGAAAATCTGTTGACCAAAATATAAAATCAATTCTTATAATCAAATTTTTAAAAGTCAAGAATACTACCAATGTCAGTAGACATTGACATTGTATAGTGCAAGTATCAATTTAATAAAAATACAGAAAGAACTTTTACAAATAGAAACAGGGATTGCATGTCTTTATCCTTACATTGAGGTCTGGCACTCTATGAGTATTAGAACCAACTGTGGGGTCTCCATGAGGAACAGAGGTGACATGAATACATTAAATCAATGAGTCATGTTTTAAAGAACATTGGTTTTGCCAGTAGTTTTTCACTTACTGTCCTTCCAAGCATTTTAGCAAAGGTGCTTTAAAAGAAGTTAGCAAATTTGACAAATGATGGGCACACGCTTCTCGGCTTCTCATTCCTTGTTAATAGATTTGTTGAAGAACCAAAAAAATAACCCAGGGACTGAAAACCATTAGCAAAACTAGTTTAATTGCAAAACATAAAGGAAGATTGACAATTAACTGCAGTTAACTTTATAGCTATATGAGTTAGAGCTACTTCTTTTATTGTGCAGATTGAACGTGAATAGTGGCTTTTGAGATAAAAGTTCTCTGAATGGTTAAAAAACAACCGTGCAGCACTTTTTAAAAATTAAAATTGTTATGTCCATTGTATTATCTGTATGTTACAGGTTTCCCTTTCCTGTGAAACTTTATTTGTATTTTCACAACATCCGTTATGATAGGTTAGATTATTTCAGAAAGCACAAAATATTATGACCAATGAACATTCTCCATCAGAATTTTACAAGTGGAAACTTACATACAACTTTATATTTATAACTTCTCATTCAGAACCTGAATCCTTTCTTTAGTAGCTCATGTGTTATATCACTCTTCCATTGCTAATACGGTTTCTGCTTATATTTCACCTAGTCTAGAATAACAAAACCCACTTGGGAGCTGATGTATAATTGTTAAAGGGCTACTGAGTTAATAAAATTAATAAATATGTATAAATACACAAAAAATGACACCTTGAGATACTTAGGATCATATTTTGTATAATTCACCAAAAGAATGGTCTATTTTTGAAGTAATGAGGACACCACGTATTGAGAAATTAACTGAGAAACAGGAAAAAACCTGCAAATTTAATACTTTGATTTATTTATTTGATTTATATCTTGGTAAGGAAACTTCTATAATTCTTAAGAAATGCATACTGAAGTGTGTAGAGGTAACATGACAGCACAGCTGGGTTTTGCTTTTATAAAATCAGCAAATCTATCTTTAATTAAATGTTTTTCACTTTGATATATTTCTATTAGCCATTAATTCTTTCTTTAAACAATCTTCCTTTTTGACACAGTAATTAGAGTGAGCAAAAAAAAAAAAATCCTTCTTTGTGGGAATGTACACACTGTTCTGAATTTTTTTTTAAGTAAGATTAGGATCCTGGATTTTAAAGTCAGCAGATCACGTATTTTGATATCAGACAGCTATATGAGTAGCAATTTATTTTAAAGCATTAAGAATTTTATTTCCTTTAAAATATTTTTATTTTATTTTATTTTTTGTGACTTTCAAGTCTTGTTTTTTTATTTTTTTTAATTTTTATTGGAGTATAGTTGATTTACAATGTTGTATTAAGTTTCAGTTTACAGCAAAGTCAATCAGTTATACATATTTTTAAATTTGGTTTTGTATTTGGCAAACCCAAAGAAAAGTCCTTTTGATGTTATTTCCTCTGGTATTTCATGGTCACTGAATTTAAAAATAAAATAGTACCAACATTTTTATCAATAACTTTTCATTAAAAGTAACACAGTAAAATACCATAAAAAGCTTTTTTACTACTAAAGTAGGGAAAGAAAATCACCATGGATTTCATGTTTTTGTTTAGTAATAGAATTCTATATTTATATCTAAGCATTTCCTGACAAAATGGACATATTGAACAATATGTCTTTTGGGTAAGTGTTACATAGTTGAGAAATAGGGTAAAACTGAAGAACATAAACTTCTGGATCAAATAAGAAACTAATCTCCTTTCAACCTTATTATCTAAAATAAACAATATCTGAAACTGTCTGCCAATTATCTGTAAACTATAAACATATGGGCAGCAACTGGCATTCAACTATAAGATTTTAGAATGAAGTTCGGGATGTTACAGAGAACTAGGGCCCATTCTCAGTATAGCTGACTTTTATGGATTTTCTACTTTCTTTATCAGGAGTTAGATTCTTTTTGTAAGGTCTTAAGTGATTATTTACTGAAATAATATAACATATTCTAACAGTTATTCACCAATTCCTTTAATAAAACCCTGTTATTTCTAAATTGTTTTCCAGAGAAACAGAACCACTATTTTCATAAAGGAAGTTAATGGGGTTATAAGGCCTTTCATAATATATTAGAAACACATTTTTTTGTTTTGCTTCCATGTGATTACTGAACTCCTATTGTACAGGATAATCCGTAGAATTAAGCCTAACCTCTACCCCATTTCTATTCCTAACTTCACAACGTTAATATACTATACTCATGCTAGATTTATATACTAACTCTACTGTATAGTGCTCACATAATTAATTTCATAAACGGTCTCCCTTTTTGGCCTTTAACATTATGTGTTCAAAAGTGATCTCACTTTTTGGAGCTATTCCAAAATCTAACATTGGAAAAGGCACAGCAAGTTGGCTATTTTGACACTGGTTAATATCAAAAGCTAATTACGAATAGTCAAATCCATGTAGCTCCATCCTGATTTATCTACCTGACAAAAGGACATCATAGTGTATATAGTATTACTTTTGATGCAAACATAAATGTGTGTAGTTGCTTGGGCCCGATTTGATTGTTTGTTGAGCTCTTATAATTAATACACCCTGGAAGGCATAAGCTTCACATGTGACCATTTGCTGAGATATTTATTTATTCATTCATTTATTTAATTTATTATTTTTTAATCGAGATAACATTGGTTTGTAACATTATATGTTTCATGCTTACAATATTATATTTCAATTTCTGTATACACTACAGCATGCTTACCACCAGAAATTTGGTTTCCATCCTTCACCATAAAGTCGATCCCCTTTACCCATTTTGCCCACCCCCTGCTGTTTCCCATCCGGTTACCACTACTCTGTTCTCTGTATCTAAGTGTTTGTTTTGTTTGATTTGGTTTCTTCATTTATTTTGTTTCTTTTTTATTTATTTTTTTATATTCCACATAGGAGTAAAATCATATGGCATTAATCTTGCTTCATCTGACCTATTTCACTTAGCATAATATCCTCAAGGTCCATCCATGTTGTTGCAAATGGTAAGATCCCAACATTTTTATAGCTGAGCAGTATTCCAGTGTATTTGTATACCACATCTTTTTTATCCATTCATCCATGGATGGTCACATAGGCTGTTTCCACGTCTTGGCTATTGTAAATAATACTGCTTGAATATAGAGGTGCATATATCTTTTCAAAATTAGTGTTCTTGTATTCTTTGGATAAATACCCAGAAATGGGATAGCTGAATCATATGGTAGATTATTAATGGCCCTGGTAAAACCTTGCTCATGGAAGATTTGGAATGAGAAGACTACTCCCTTATGGAGCACATACATCTGCAGATAGTCACACTAACCAAAAAAGGAAACATCTGGTCTACTTTCAGCAAGGCCATAACTTTTACTGTCTAAGGGTAGCTTGTAAGATAAGTCTCAGGGCAACTTTACTCAACTTCCTGATCAAGTGGCCAACATCATTGATTAATTAATTAATATTTTCAGCTTTTTTCCATCTATGAGGTAGAAATCCTAAAGTGATAAAATCCTATCTAAATCTATTAACTTAACGCTCCTGCATGTAAACCTGACAACTCAAAAACAGCACTGTAGATGACACTCAAATTGTTAAATGAATTGTAGTTATTAATTGTTAAATCAATTGTAAATTGTTAAGTAAATTATTAAATGAATGAATGAGACTGTTGCAGGGGGTTAACAATAACAGCAAAAGTAACATTTTATGGTCTTAAGAGTGGAAAGTTTTCGCTTTTGTGTTTTAAACCAAGGAATTAAAAAAAGAAAAACAACTTCATTATTTTCTACCTTCCAAGTAATCTGAACTTGAAACCTGATTTGAGTGCTCAGAGTCTGGGTAACAGAAAGACAGACCATTCTGACCCACCAGCAATATGTTTTAAGTGGTACTTACAAGAGTCAACAGAAAAAAAATAATTAAAATAAGTTTGAAAGGTAGCGCTTCAATTTTATTTTCACCAAAACTTGACTACAAAATATGTCAGTGGAAGACACTGTGCTTTACATTCGCCCAGCTCAGAACATTGTGTTCTTCATATGACTTCAAGGAGAGGAAAGAGCTGGTCACAGATATTCATTGAATTACTTTTATAATACTATAGTTCTAGAATTCTGCCCAGATGGAGTCTAATAACTCCAGATAGAATTGCTGGAAGAATTATCTGAGTAAGATAATTTGATTCCAAATCCCAAATCCTGCCCTAATATTTGCATATTTGTTCACCATAAGTATAATTTTTTGTGATATTCTCCCAGGAGCAATGTATAAACTATCCTGTTCTTAAAAGGTTGATCCCTAACTGTGTTATATGGAGATATCCATACATTAGCAGAGTGATTCCAAAGTGCTTCCACACTCATTGTTGATAAGCTGGATTCAGGGGTCTCTCAACCTAATAACCCACCTATGAAATCGGTGAGACTCAACCAATCCTTAACTATTTGGTTTACTATGTTTTACTTAACTAAAAAATGGTCAATTTAAGACTTTTCATGGAATATATTGATCTGTCCTTAGTCTTTGATTTCACAGATGGGAATCATTTATAGGTTAGGCTGCTTCTATGATCTCAGTATTGATTGAAGTCTTCAAATATGCTTTCAGAATTCTCATCGATGCAACATTAAGAAAATCAAATGGGTCAGAAATGGCTCTCTTGACACAGAACATTCTTATTTTTAAGGTATTAAAATAAGTTCAGGCTCTTTGGTTTATCTTTATGTATTTGTACCTGCATAACTTTATATATCTTTTAGATGGAGTATCTCTATGTCATGTTGACACAGAATACAAGAAAACAAACATTTAGCAACTCAGTCCATTTCATAGCTAACATATATCCAGAATTCAATATGTAGTAGTGTTAATCAATAGTAAAATAAATATTTTAAGAGTCCTTTTGCACCTTTTGCAATTCTTACCTTGAAGACTATCCAGATTATCCTGCCATGCTTTAGGTAAAGTGCAGAAGGTTTCATCTCATATATGAGAGAACAGTATTCTTCACAGTGGTCTCTTTGAACACTGATAATGACTGCACTCATTGGACTAATTTTATCAGTCCCTACTCTATCTAGGATCTCATTCAAATGGCCAGCCCTTAACCTTCAGAAAAGTCAACCAACTGGGCCTCTAATCTTTATCAGCCTGTGTCCATAGTCAAAATGCAGTTATCTACTCCTTAGCTTCCCCTACCTATTATCAGATCCTCTTGCTGTGGAGTGCTTCTTGGAGGGTCTCTTCTTTCCACTGTCCCTTCAAAACTCCTCCTACATTTTCGATTAATTCTCTTGTACCCTCAGCCTCATCATAAAATTCTTCCTCTCCTTCTCTGCTTTTCCTGAGACTTATGACTGCACCTTGCCCTCTTCCCAAAGATTCAGTTTTTCTCTGGTAACTTTCTCAAACAGAGTTGGTTCAATTCTTTCAAACTTCATAAGCCTTAGGTTTTGACGTCAATGCCCTCATTTTCTGAGGTCCCCTTTGCCAGTTTCAGACAATAATTTGTCTAGCTGTAACAGGAAAATTCCTTCTCTTCAGTGTCCATTCTATTTGGCTATTCCACCCATAACTTTCCCTCACTTCTGGCATCTTACAGCCTCTCAATCCCCACCCACCACACATCTCCATTTATTAAGGACTCTGTATTTTTCCACTGCCCTTTTCTGCAAAATGTCAACTTCTGAGTAATCAAAACAACCACTTTCTATACCTGAGGTAATGAAAATTACTGGATAGGAAACTGTAGATTGTGTATACTAATTTTTTAAAAAAACAGTAACTTATTTGAAGCCCTCAGCTCTGGTCTATGCATTTCTCTATTCTTAGTACCTATGATTTTCCCTCTTACCATCTATCCAATATTTTTTCCTCTCTTCTCATATCCCCAAAGACCATGACTATCCTGCTGAGTTTCAGCTTAAAATGTTACCTTTTCCAAAGGAAACACATTCTTATTTTTGAGTTCCTTCATCTCTGATTCCTCATGCTTTCCAGCAAACATATATCTGCAGATTTTCTTACTGGCTTTTCCCTAGTATCAAAAGATGATGTGTCTTTTGATATTAATCTGATCTTCTTTTCTACTCCAGGAAACTAAATAATTAGTTCAGAGCTCTTCAATCTGTGATGAAAACCAACTCTGTCTTTGTCAGTTGTGGACACTTTTGTAAAGTACAGTAAAAATGAATTAATATAAAAATAAAATTTTAAAAACCAAGACACATGTAATACAAGCCTTCTGTTTATCCCTTATCCTCTGGGATATGGTGGCAATATCAAATTACTATAATTACTAGATTACGTTTTCCTTGGAACTGTTAACTTCTTCTACACTAGTTTTACTCTGTATATTTAGAAACAATGAAATTTCTCATTTCCTCCAAAGTGTTTTAAATTGAAAAAGAATCTTCACTTCCTAGGTACTTTCCTAATTTTTTTTCCTTTATATTCTTCTCAGTTTAGCTTCTCAAAAAAACTCTCCTCACTGGAACTTTGAGACAGAAAGAGAACAGGCCTTTCCTAGTGGGTAAAGTGGTTTTCTTTTCACAGTTGTATGTGCAAATTACCACGAGCTACAAAATCTGACTTCCTGAAGGACGTATGTGTCATAGCTACCCTGTATTTCTTTCATTCTCCCTCCTCCCCACGTATTAGGGGAATGTAGAGATATTTAAGGCTGACTTCATTTCCTGAAATGTGGGAATGAAACATTAAAAAAAATGTTCATCTATTTGAGCATTCTTTTTGAAGTGGCACAGATATTACATCATTGGAACTATAGAGAAGGCTATGTTTTATCACATAACTCTGCAGTAAATTAAACAGTACTTAGGTCATAACAACCACATACTTACAGAAGTGTAGTTATGGAATAGAATATACTAGTTAGCAATCATTATTGTCAAAGGTATATAGCTAAATATGCATGTGTTATTTTGATCATGCCCATATAGTTCTTTAACAAACATATATATATATATATATATAATAAAAAAGAAATAAATTTTAACTATTTTAGTTGAAAAAAAATGTCATGTTTCTTAACTATGATTTATCTTGACTATCACCTATACTTTAGGAATTTGTTTCATTACTTTGATACTGTAAAATATATCAGCCATTTCCAGCCATACATATTTTTACATAGGATTTTAATTCCTTATACTAAACATTTAGAAAAAGTATCTCTTCATGCAAAAATTTCTCTTTGTTAGCCTTACTAGACTGAGAAAAAGCAAAGATCACGAGTTATGAAGAAAACATAAGAAAAATGATAAAATAATATGGATTCTTTGAAGATTTTTGGTAGGAAATGATAGGAAACAGTTAGAGTGGAAACTATAAAAGTACAAACCTTGAAAAGTGGGAAGCACAATGTCTGGTGGTGCAGAGTTTTGCTCAGCAAATGTTTTTTCTCCCACAGAGGTTATTCATCTAGCGGTGAATTTGCATAAACGGGTCAATGTTAATGAGTACCTAACTGAGATGGAGCATTTCTACTAAGATCACTCATTTTCCTTGGAATTTCAAGTCAGCATCATCTGACGAATGGCAATAGGTCAGAAACAAAAAATGCTTATGATAGGTTACATTTTGTTAACTGAATATACCCAAATCTTCACATTTTTAAAACTCCTTAGGAAAAAGTAGTCCATCTTTTTAACCTATATGAGGACTGTGTAGTATAACAGAACATCTAATTATTGGACAGTGCCCTAGAAAAACGAAAAAGCAAGCATAAACCCCATGTGCTTAATTTACTTTAAGAAGTAGCTTACACATTGGGAAAATAAAATTACAAATGAATATTGAAAATGGTCCTATTAAGAAGAGAGTTGAATGGATTAGTACTACGGAAAAGAAATAAATTAATTTAATTAAACAATTTAAGATCGTTGTCAGGCTTCCCTTGTGGCTCAGTGGTTGAGAATCCGCCTGCCGATGCAGTGGACACGGGTTCGTGCCCCGGTCTGGGAAGATCCCACATGCTGCGGAGCGGCTGGGCCCGTGAGCCATGGCCGCTGAGCCTGCGCACCCGGAGCCTGTGCTCTGCAACGGGAGAGGCCACAACAGTGAGAGGCCCGCGTACCCCAAAAAAAAAAAAAAAAAAAAAGTATTCTAGTTTTTATTACTATGTAGTTCATTTCCTCAGTATACAAAATCAATCACATGAATTTATGCTTTTGGAATTTATGCTTTTTTGAAAAATATACCATACAAAGAAATAGAAAACTGTACCTAATGTTAATAAGAACATTTATTTTGGAGACTTCGAGTCAGAAATTTGTATTTTAAAATTAATCTGAATAATGAACACTCTTAAAACAGAGAGACCACTTCAGTGTACAATCTCTGGTAACTGAACTATAAAAGCAAATAAAGTAGAGGATGTTTAAACTCATTTTATATATTCTGTAAATTGTTTTCCCATAGATAATATCTTGTAGATATTACGTAGTCAATAAACAACTGTTGAATTGCTTTGAAATTATCAAGTAAGAATATGACATATTTTTCCATTCTATTCATATATCATCCAGAAAGAATTTTTGTACTAATTTTCAGTTAATCAAGTTCTATTAACTTGTCCACTAGTAGTCTCTTGATAATATATTTTTAAGTATACCACCAAAATAATATTATATATTGTTATATCTTCCATTTTCTATACATTCTGTGAGAAAGAATCTACTTCAATAGTTTTGGTCTCACATTCATGTAATTTGTTAAATTCACAAGTGATGATAAATGTTTGGCATCTCAACCAATTTTTTTTTGGCTGAAAATATTGAAAGTTGTAGTGTTTGTAGTGTGGTAAAAATCTTTAAAATTTGTCATATACATTTGCATGGAACATTAAATTGCTTCACACTTAATATATAGTTTTCAAATCTTTGAGCAATTATTTTGTTAAGTACAAAAGTTAAGATGAAATCAAAAGACACTTACTAACCAAAAGTTTTGCCATGTAAGGACTTAAAAAACTTGTCTATTGGGGAAATGCATAATTGCAAACCATAAGACTGAAGTTCTGCATTAATCAGTTTCTAAAAATTTGCCTTAGCTTTTCAACTTAAAGAAAGAAAATGGGGCAAATGAACTCTGAAGTACATTCTACACATAAAATTCCATAATATTTTTACTTTAGAAATGAAAAGTACAAATTTTTAAAAAGTGAAACACACAAGGAAGCCAACATCTCGCACACACACACCCACTCCCACACCCACACATACACGCCAAATGGAAGAGAAACCAGAGGTAAAACATTATTTTATATAAGTAATTTCCCTATGCCTTTGTTGATGAAACGAATAAATAAAAGTATAATAATACTAATGATAATATAAATGCATGGTAAAATAAAATGTGGTAGAGGCCATCATATTTAGATAAATTGCACAGTGTCTTTCTCAACATCCCCAGCCTCCATTCATCATGTATGAATTGTCATGTGCAACCAGCACATTCTACCATTTGCTAGAAGTCAACAGGGCAAACAAGAGAAAGGAAAGCTGACTTCTGAAAGAAACTGTTAAGATGAAAATGCTTCTTCATAATTTTTAGTAGTGGCCATCAGAGTTACATCATGCATTGGCATGTCAGCTAGCTGCTCTGCCTAGATGAGCCAGTCAAATTTGAAATATTAATTTATTTGAGTGGATTTTTGTCATTGATGCTCTGGAAGAGGAAGTGGTGCTGGTTCACGGTCTTGGCAAATGCCTTGGAAAGAAAGCACTAAGTACATGATTTTGGGTATGAAGCCAGTAAAATAGAACTAAGAATCTTAGTGAATAAATCACCTTATGCCATTTGATGAAACCTAATAAGTGAGAAAGATATATTATTATTTCAACCTCCTAAAAAGAAACTAAAACTTTATTATTTTGGGGGTTTTCTGGCCATGCCATGAGGTTTGCGGGATCTTAGTTCCCCAACCAGGGATTGAACGCAGGCCCCCTGCAGTGGAAGCTCAGAGTCCTAACCACTGGACAACCAGAGAATTCCCAGAAACTAAAACTTTAAAAATAAGCAAGAGTTGGAAAAGTTGCTAGTGACCCAAGAGACATTTGAATAAGATTTGATCTATTGGAAAATGACATGGTTTCAGATTCACTAGTTGGACACCTTCCAGAAGTAAGCATGCATTATAATGTTTCATCAATTCAAATAATAGTGCATCACGGTATTTGGCAGACCAACCAAAGTGTTGAAAATACTTAAGTATCAGAATTATTATAAGAAGCACATAAACTGATATATATGTGGAAGGACCCTTAAAAGCGGTAAGCCATTTTTGTATAAATTTGGTTTTTCTTATCACCAAAACCCACCTATCAAATAATGGCTCTATGCAGAATACAATGTTAGGCTCAGGATTCTTCAGTGCTCATGGCATCACCTTCACCACACACTCACACACACAAACTCTTTTTTCTCCAGAGACCACCCACCTGTCTTAAGCATGATTCATTTTTCTCTAGACCTGCTGCAGAACTCTCATAGTTGTTGTTTCCTTTAACACAGCTTGTAGTAGTCATACTTAATCTCAGTTTATACCTTTATTTGGGGTGGGAATATGGTTAGGGCACTAGGGACATGGGTGAGATCATCTTTGTCTTCTACTCCTTTAACAATAGCTTGTCTGGGTATAGAATTCTAGATTGAAAATCACTTCTTTCACTTTATTTGGAGACTTGACTCCATTCCTCCCACTGTCTAGTGAAACTGTATTTTCCCCCAATTATGAGTTTAATTTCTTTAGTGAAAAGAAGAGGAATTTTACATGGGGATAAGTGAAAACTGCCCTAATTCTTTGTGTGTGTGTGTGTGCGTGTGTAAGGGGGTGAGAGATGGGTTATGAGTAATGACTCATAGAGTTATCATTTGACCTTAAATTAAGCACCCTTCCTGTGTTAGCCCTACCGTTCAATTACATTCTGCCTTATGCATTCTAACTGCAACTCCAAATGTCTCAGAGGTTTCACAGTACAGATTGGCTCTCAGTTCCTTTGCAGACCCTTTTGTAGCGTATTCCAGAATGTGATTTTCTCTCTTTGTGCCATCTCTCATTCTGTTCCCTTTGGTTTTCAATCTTTTAAAAACTTTGAGGACTTTCCCTTCTAGATAAGAGTCTCCTGCTCTTGTTCCTTTCTGTTTTATACACACATTCCTTTTTCACTTTGATTCTTTAATCGTGCTGGAGTCTTAAGAGGGACAGAAGGCCCACCTATGTGTCTTATCTATCTCCTGGAATCAGAAATCTTTATTTTATAATGTATCCTTTCTGTAAACCCCTAATATAAAAGGACTTACACAACTCAAATTCATAGTTACATATTCTTTCTGGACTGACTGATTTGTTCCAATGAGCTGTTGATCTATTCAAATGCCAATAAGTCGTTGATTACTTTATCTCTGTAGCATATTTTTCAGCCTCTAAGTTACCCACTCTCAATAATTATTCTTGTAAATAGTTTGTATTTCACGTACATATTTAAAAATATATTTAGAATCACTTTGTCAAGTCCCTCTCCCATTCACAAAATTGTGTTAGGCTTTGTTGTAATTAATTTAATTCATGTTTCTTGTTGTTTTTTCAACATTAATTACCTCATATCTCCAATCTCCAGTCTCATCTTCTCTGAAAATATAGTCTACTTGGCATACAGAGCTATGATTTTATGACTCAAACTTCATCATGGATGTTCGCTGCTTGAACTTTTGTTAGAAATCCAGAGAATCTTCATGATGTCCAAACTCCAAAGGCCCCTTGTGATCTGCCCTCTGTCTACCATTTCACTATCGCCTCTCACCCATCCTCTGTAGGTATTCCATACCACAGGCAGACCAAATTTGCCATAGTAGTACCCTTTACACAACATGATTGCATCCATTTACATAATATTCTCTCCTGGTATAATTTCTTTCCTTCTATCTCCTTTCTGACTGATGAGCTTATTCACACTTCAAAACTTGGCTCAAACATACCTTCCTCAGCAAAGACTTGTTTGACCTTTCCAGGGAATGAATTAAGAGCTTCCTCCCACAGGGCCTAATCTATAACTCTTAAAAGTGTTTGATACTTGACTATAATTATGTGTTTATATATTTGTGTCCTCGCTGGATGGTGAGCCCCTAGAGGTCAAGGACTGCATTCACAAAGCAAATACTCAATGCATGTTTACAAAATAGAAGAAAGTAAACAGGGAGGAAAAAAGGAAGGAAGGAAGGAAGGAGTGGGGAGGGAGGGAGGGAGGAAAGGAATTCCCAGTTTAGAAATAAGTGACACAGTTTACTAGATGGAAACTTTGGGATTATTATATATTTTTCCAAATTCTTTTTTTTTTGTGGATAATAGAATGGAGATTTTGATTTGAAGAGAATTCTTATCATGTACCTGTAATGAAATAAATGTATATACAAATTTTGTTTGTAATTTTGGTACCTAGTAATTCCAGAATATGTTATCCTTTGTCACATCTCAGTTACATGATCAATATCCATATAGACATTGTCATCATTGTAGCTTGTCCTTATTCAAGGTTTTAATTAGCAAAATTAATTCTCTGATGACATCTTTCTATCTAGTTTTTATTTTTCATTGTCTTACTCTCACTGAACTTTTTTTTCAATTGTTTGAGATGAGTAGTCTTTGAAAAGTTCTGTTTTCTTCCACTTTCTACTCTGCTTATCACCGTTTCCTTCATTATGCAGTGTGACACAAAAATCCATTATTTCAACAAGTATCTTATCAAAATTGTCAATTCTCTTCTTCTCTGTTCTATTCTCATGGTAATATCCTGTTTCAAGATTAACTGAGTGGGGCTTCCCTGGTGGCGCAGTGGTTGAGAGTCCGCCTGCCGATGCAGGGGATGCGGGTTCGTGCCCCGGTCTGGGAAGATCCCACATGCCGCGGAGCGGCTGGGTCCGTGCGCCATGGCCGCTGAGCCTGCGCATCCAGGAGCCTGTGCTCCACAATGGGAGAGGCCACAGCAGTGAGAAGCCCGCGTAACGCAAAAAAAAAAAAAAAAAAAAAAAGATTAACTGAGTGTCCACATGCTCACTCTCATATATGAGCTTCTATATACTGCTAGAGAGAACCCCACACTGCATAGCTAGCTCACGGTTTTAAAATCAACTAGGTTTTCAGTGCTGTTTAATGAGATTGGCATGTCCCTAGACTGAACATATCTGATTCACAAACTTTCCCAGGTCTCCCAAAGTCTACCACACCTTGCCTGCACACTTCATCACAAGAAAATATTTAACATCCAATTTTATTAAAAATATAGTGTCATTTACAAACACATTTGCATCTTTTCTCCTTCTTGCTCTTACAGCATATGTCTCTTTTTTCTGTTTTTTTTAATCTTACTATAAGCTCAGTGACCTTGCTTTATTAATTATCCCTTCTCTTCCTTCTCAGACTCTTCTCTATATTTTTCCTCATCAGCATTTAAGCATGCTTAAATCTTTACTACATGTATTTAAAAAATTGCACAGTGTACCCATATTCTACTCCATCCACTTTAATAACATCTACTTCTCAAATATACTAAAAATGTGTTAACACATTCTTCACTTTTGCTCCTTATATTCAACTTTTAAACAGTTTGGAACCTGGTGTCACCTATCAACTGAAAACATTCATGGTAAAATTGGTATAGATCTCATGTTGCCATCCATTGAACAATTTCCAAATCTCATTTGCTTGACCTTCCTTTATATTCACCAAGTTATATCTACTCCTTCTTGACAATCTGTTTTCTCTGTTTCTGATAAGTCAATGTTCCTCATTGCTCCTTGTTTACTCCCATTTCTCTGGTCAATTCTATTCAGTGTCCTTAAGCTACACATTCTCTGCTTTCTCTAGGAGTTGAAATTACTCAGTTTCCACTCTACACACTTTCCCTAAGGGATCCTTCCACGTCCATAACTTCAACTATTACTTATAGTCAGGGGACTCCATTACCTTGACCTGTACTGAAGACAACCCTCTTACTTTTAAAACCCACAATCCAGTTACTATGAAGATGTCCAAAATTGTATCTCCCACCTTCCACATCCCAGCTGAATTCTTTGCAGGGACTAATACATATCAAGCCTCAAAGTAGCCTTTCATCAGTGTTATGCCAGACTTATTCTGTTCCCTCACCCTCCACATTCAATTAGTAACTACATTCTATAAATCTTCCTCTGTAGAAGTTCTTAAATTTCAAAATCCTTAATTCAGACAATCTTCACCTTTCACATGGGTTATTTCAAAACTTCCTAAATTATTTGCATCTCTCTAGATTTGCCTTCCTGTACCCTGCAACTAGAGTTTTCTTTCTAAAACACAAATATGATGACATCACTTTCTTGGTTAGGAATCTTCGACAACGCTCCAATTGCTCCTTTGACTTAAAGGCCAAAGTCCTAAGTGTAGCATATATGGCCCTTCATGATTCAGCCACTGCTTACTTTTCAAGCCGCCTATATCCCTTTCTCTTAGTCTCCACATCATTTACTTCTGGTCATCATATTTGAACACTCCTATAATTCTCTCTTGCCACTGTCTCCATAAACTTGATGGGGAGGATCATATCTTACTGTCTTAGTATCTCAAAGTCTTTGGTACACTGTTAATTATAATAAACATGTTGAATGACTGGAGAATGGATGAGTGAAATTTACTACCTGTTAATATTAATTAGTTTCAGGTCCATATAAAATAAATAGCACACAAAGATTGCAATACGGGTGTCACTCAAAAATAACTTGTATCTTTTTTTTTTTTTTTTTTTTTGCGGTACGTGGGCCTCTCACTGTTGTGGCCTCTCCCGCTGCGGAGCACAGGCTCCGGACGCGCAGGCTCAGCTGCCATGGCTCACGGGCCCAGCCGCTCCGCGGCATGTGGGATCTTCCCGGTCCGGGGCACGAACCCGTGTCCCCTGCATCGGCAGGCGGACTCTCAACCACTGCGCCACCAGGGAAGCCCAACTTGTATCATTTAAAAAAATCTGAATGATTTCAATCTGATATTTATTTTCCTATTAATTCCCGTAGAAACTAAGTGAAATATATGGTTTGTTGTTGTTGTTTGAGTATCAATAATGCAGTAGTGGCTTGCATAATGAGTATGTAAAATAAACTAGTGATTAAATTTTGATTACACATAATAAATGTATGAAAAAAATTTAAATTACATTTATGGTCATTTTCATATGTTCTATAATCATAAAATTGTTATTAAACAGAAGAACTTGGTTTCTATGGTTTGAATGCATGCTCTGCTTGCAGAAGTTTTAAAATATTGCAGGATTGGCAATATTCTTTTTATGATGGTGCAGACTGTTTTGAGTTTTTGAGACTGTTGGATCCAACAACATAAATCTCACTGTGTTTTAAGTCATTCCAGAACCATTATGAATTTGAGCTAATGGGCTAACCCTGTAACAGACACCTAGGCTGAGCCAAAATTCACTCTGAAACACTGTAGATTTGGATGTATTCCTATCGAATTGGCAAGAGTTAAACTCAATAGAATTCAGTATTTCTGACAAGTTCTAAATGGAGGAGTCCAAAAGGTTATTATTATCTGTGCTTTCACCCAGCATTCAAACTCACAAATCACTGCTTTCTGCTAAAATCATCATCGATTCTGGACTCCACAGTATTTCATTCATTTGGTATATTAATGTATTATAAGAGTTAATAGAAGAGAATATTTTTGTATTATGCTCAGTAGTTTATTTAGAAAAAAAAACATACATTTTTATTTAAGACTAACAAGGGTGAAAATTTTAATATGTCTACCTCTATAGATATACTTCTGTAACCCCTCTTCCTAAAGCTCTTCAAAAAGAATCAGCATTTCCTAAAGGAAATGTTCTAATCTCATTCAATTATATGTAGATGTCCAGTTTTCCCAGCACCACTTATTGAAGAGACTGTCTTTTCTCCATTGTATATTCTTGCCTCCTTTGTTGTAGATTAATTGACCGTAAGTGCATGGATTTATTTCTAGGCTCTCTATTCTGTTCCATTCATCTAGGCATCTGTTTTTTGTGCCAGTACCATGCTGCTTTGACTCCTGTAGCTTTGTCTTAAGTCAGGGAGCATAACACCTCTAGCTTTGTTCTCTTTTCTCAAGATTGTTTTGGCAATTTGGGATAGCCAAAGAGAATAAATGCCTTGACCATCACAATTATAAAAATCAAGGACTAGTATTTCCACCGCCTTAGATGACTTTCTCATTATGATGAATTTCTCTGACTCTGCAACTGGCTTTTACTTTCAAAATACTCTGAGAGGTGTGTCTGTGCATGTGTGTGTGTATGTATTTGTCTTACGTTTGTAATACATCTATTTATCTTTGACACCCTGATCATCTTGAATAACAGAGACATTTGGGGGTTTATATTTATATTTTGTTTAAACCAGTTTAAATTAATCTAAAATCTGCTAGCTAAATCTCTCACTGTGCCCCTACAATGATATGTGTATATCTTACAAGTCAGGCCGTAAAGTATATAAGGGAAAAGCATATTAACACATTTTGGCTTTTGCACATTTTTGGAATTAAAACCTGGATTTATTCACTCTTTGAAATATCAAAATTTAAATGCACAAGACCTAAAGACTGTCAAATTGTTCATCATAATTTATAAAAATTATTTTTAAAAATATATTCATTGAAGTTAATAGAAAAATGCTTATCTTCTTGGCAATTAAAGTGGATGATGTATTTTCGACAGAAAATTCAGGTTCTACTTGTCACTATGAAAGATTAAAAAACAAATATGCTTTCCACTGTGACATAATTGTAATGATATTATTAAATATACACACCAGAATTTACTGCAAAGTATGCTTCTGTTTAATTCTAAGTGCAATCAACATTCTTTTAAAGATAAGGCAATTTTGCATTTAAAAATAATTCCTTGCTCTTTATTAATAGTTTTGTCTTAATTTTTAGTTATTTAAATTTACTATATAAACTTGTCCTTAAATCTATCATACAATCTTTACTAAAACTAGGATACAATGATAGAAATGGTTTGTGATGCATTCCTTTTATTACATTTTGGAGATTATATATATAAATATATATAGACATATTTATACATATATAATATATATATTTCTCTAAAGATAGAAGACAATAGCTATAAATTAGAATGTGCAGAAAACTTAATTTTCTTTTTTTTTTTTTTTTTTTGCGGTATGCGGGCCTCTCACTGTTGTGGCCTCTCCCATTGCAGAGCATAGGCTCCGGACGCTCAGGCCCAGCGGCCATGGCTCACGGGCCCAGCCACTGCACGGCATGTGGGATCTTCCCGGACCGGGGCACGATCCCGTGTCCCCTGCATCGGCAGGCGGACTCTCAACCACTGAGCCACCAGGGAAGCCCTTTAATTACATTTTTCAGCAAAACATTTTTTTCTTTAGTTTACAGAAAAGAACTTTATACTTATATAAAAAATATAAGCTGGAAAAACAAAGTAGGTTTTTACTACACTTAATAACATAGAGTTTTAATCTTTCTAATAGACTTCTTTATTAATAATAAAAAGTGAGGGCTTCCCTGGTGGCGCAGTGGTTGGGGGTCCGCCTGCCGATGCAGGGGACACGGGTTCATGCCCCGGTCTGGGAAGATCACACATGCCGTGGACCGGCTGGGCCCGTGAGCCATGGCCACTGAGCCTGCACATCCGGAGCCTATGCTCTGCAATGGGAGAGGCCCGCGTACTTCAAAAAATAAAAATAAAAAAATAATAATACTAATGAAAAGTGAAAAGGGGGCTAATCTGTATTATTCACAAACAGAAATGTAATTTTCAAATGACACACCTATGCATATAGAATGAGCTCAAAAATAAAAACAATAAATAGTGCTCACCATGAGTCATGTTTTCACCACTACTTATTTTTTTAAACTTCTTTAAATTGTCTCATCATTTCATCATTTAAAAAAAAGCTTTAAAGTGGCCATGGTTGCCTTTGAATTTCTTGCCCTTTTTTTCATCTTCTCTACAACTTCGTCTAACTCCTTTACAAATTCGGTCTCAGCATAGCCTTTACTTCCTCTACATAACCTTCCCTGTGTCCCTTGGGATTGTATTGGAAATCCTTCCTTATGTGTTTCACAGCACCCTTATGCTTTATTTTAGCACTTATCATGATGAGACATAATTGAATTTGTCCTCTTCATAAGACAGTGTGTTCATGTACAAAAGGACTATGATTTGTTTTTCATTATATTTCTAGTACTTTATATGTATTTTTAGCTTTGCATGCAGCTGGGTAAATATTTGTTGAATTGAAAATAATAAGAATTTAAACAAATTTGCAAGGTCATGTATCTAGCTGATTTCACTCCATACTGTTTCCAGGATATATTTATACCACCCTAAGACATACTCAAATGAGCCATTATAAACACATCAAGACATGACATCCAACCTAATTTCTAAATCTTACCGCCTAGAATAAGTCCTCACTGTGCCAATGACAACACTTCGTATTATATAATCATCTCTCAAAACCAATTAAACCATTCTTTCCAGAAAAAGAAAACCTCTGTTTTCTCACTTTATTGAGATCTGGAAATGACAAAGAGAGGTGGTAAGTAGACTGCTATCACACCAATATTGCTCAAGGTTATGGGCACAGGCACATTGTTCAGGGAGTGATTCTTGAGGAAAAACTTCTAATCATTCAGAATGGTGATCTAAAGTTAGTCTACAGATGAAATATGACAAAAGCAAGTACCTAAAAAAGTGCTTTGAGAAATAATAGGAAAAGCCAAGACTAATTCTTTCAAAGTCAAAAGCAGGTTTTGTACAAAAGAACAGTAGAAAGAAAAGGTCAAAGAGAAAAGATATACCCCTTAGTTTTGTTGGTGAGGAGGTCAATAAACTTGGTAAAAAGTATTTATGAAGTTAGCATAGGCAATAAACAAACAAACAAAGGCAGAAGACAAATTATGAGAAAAGTAGCAATAAATTTTTAGCCAAATATTTTTAAGCTAAAGGGTTAATATTATTAATGTGCAAAAATGTATTACAAAGATACAAGGAAAGTGCCAAGATTCAAACAGAAAATTATGCAAAGATTATAATTATGCAAAGATTTTTCCATGAAAGAAAAAAAATATCTGATAAAAAAATACAAATAATGTTCAGTCTCTGAATAATGAAAAATTATAAAATAAGTTTGAAATGAGATGTCATGTCTCACCAATAATATAGGTTAGTTTGTAATATTTCTTTTCTAATGAAGACTTGGACAAATGGATTCATTCACTATTGGTTGGAATATAAATTGGTATAACACTTAGGTAAAAAATTGACAACAATGCATCAATATTTCAAAATATTCCATATACTTTGAAATAATAACAATATGTAAGGGTCAGCTGTGTGAAAATACTCAGGCCTGTGTTCAAATATTTATCTGTGGCTCTCAGGACACATCAGTGAACAAAACAGACAAAGATGTCCACTCTCACGAAGCTTACATTTTAATGGTGGAGAAGGGGGTACACAGATAACACAAATAAACAAAAAAATACTTAAATCATGTAGTATATTAGAAAAGAGATTATAAGTTTTATGGCAAACAAAGTTGGAAAAGAAGAGCAATATCAGAGAGATCAGTAAAGGCAAGTGGCTTGGCTAGAGTGGGGCAAAGGTTGAGCAACTACAGTATAAATTGGGATCATCAGGGTAGGCAGGCCTCATGGAGAAGAGGCTTGAATGAAGTGGCAGAGTTAGTCAATTATGGAAGAAGGAATCACAGTGAGAGAGCTCAGCCAATGAATGTAAAGGCCCTAATGTGGCTGCATATCTGGCACATTCAAAAATTGCTAGGCTACCAATGTGGCTATAACGGAGGGAGTAGAAGAGTTTTCCTCAAAAATAGTCAAGGAAGTAATGATTGTGGAGTGTGTATGTGTGCTGATTTTGTGGAGGAAAACAAGAACCTGACTGATGTCAAAAAGTTAGCTAATCCTGGGCTTCCCTGGTGGCGCAGTGGTTGAGAGTCTGCCTGCCGATGCAGGGGACACAGGTTCGTGTCCCGGTCCGGGAAGATCCCACATGCCGAAGAGCAGCTGGGCCCGTGAGCCATGGCCGCTGAGCCTGTGCATCAGGAACCTGTGCTCCGCAACGGGAGAGGCCACAACAGTGAGAGGCCTGTGTACCGCAAAAAGAAAAAAGAAAAAAAGTTAGCTAATCCTAATGGTGGTAGGAATGGACACTGAGGAAAAATGAGCTAAGCATAGCAACGAGCTGGTAAAGAGCCTGGAAGTGAGAGACCCTGGTATGCAAGAGACTTTTAAAGAAATTCAGTATAAAGTATCAAAATGCTGAGTAATGAAAAAGAGAGAAAATCAGGATGGAAAGGATGGGCTGTGATGAAAGATGATATTGAAAGTCAAATATGAATGGTTTTAGAAACCTTATTTAGGAAAATAAGAATGTTACCCTATGAGTTTTGAAAAGGGGAATGAAATGACCAGATACCAATCTTTAAAAATATCACTCCAGTAATGACATTGGAGAATGATTTGTAAAGGAGAAAATATAGCTAAAATGAAATCAACTTCAAACTGTCATTGGAATGACTCAAGTTTGAGATAATGTCATCCAAATAGTGGCAGAGATATTAAAGGCAATTTAAGAAGCAGAACTAACAGTTCTTGATGATGAATTGGATGAATGCAGATGACAGAGGAGAAAAGAGGGAGGCATTTAGGTGAGTGGAAGTATCTAACATCCAAAATAGAAAATATAAAGCCGTTTTCAGAGGGAAAATAATAGAATTTCAGTTTTGTACATTCCGAGCTTCAACTGCCCATAGCTTATGCCACTGGAAATATCCAAGGCAGTTGAAAATGTGGATATGACATTCAGAAAACGGATGACAAGAGGTAAGAATTTGGAAGGCACTGGAGTTTCTGTGGTCAGGATCACTGGTAGCCTATAATTCATAATTTAAGGGGAAAAACCCAACATTTTTGGACAGATGATTAGACAAAGTCACCCCTCTGTGAGGTCTCAGCCTCACAGGCATGAGATTTGGAAGCTACAGACACTTTTGTGCAAAGAAAACAGCACCCGTCCTCTTTGGCTGAGGGAAACTTTAACAAGGCTCATGACTTTGGAAATGGAAGAGGCTGGATTTTACTACCATCGCAAACACCCAACACCTACCATGTAATTTGTGGTACCCAGTGAATAATAAAAATACAAGGCCCTTTGGTCAAACATTTTTAAGAATTTCAAGATGGTGTCAACAGAGCGTTAAGCCAAGCACAGGACCCTTCAAAGCCTGGGCCATGTGGGACTGCACAAGACACACTCCATGAAGCTGGACTTCCAAACTCCCATCCACACCTAAAATTGTGAGAACTAATGAGATATCCACGAGGAGAGAGTAGAATGAGAAAAGGTAACCTAAGACATATCCCTATAGATTAACAACATACTGTAAAATGTAAGTGAATTTCTAGAAAAAAGGATTGGAAAACACAAAAAACGAGTATGATATCATGATTAGATTGATAGTAACACTTATTTTTTTATAATATTTTTCTACATTTATAGAATATAAAATGTTTTAATGTCATATTTTATAATCAAAAAATCAATACATTTTTTTAAAAAATTCTACCTCTTTCCTTTTAGGAAAATGTTTAGAACTGAAGTAGCATCAATGCAATAGAATGAATTTATAAACTAAAACTCTTGGCTTATCATATTGCTCAGGAAGCTGAAATGAGGGTAAGATTATCAAAATGAGAATCTAACAAAAGAGACATTTTTCCCCTCAGGTAATACAGCAGTACTGTTTTAGTTCTGTGGTTATTTAAATTATGAATCATTCCATATATTAAAAAAAATTATTCAAGGTAGGCTGAAATGTGTGACAAATTATCAAAGTAAGCTACCATAGCACAGCAATAATTATCTTTAGACTGTGCATATCCTGCTTATAGAATAGAAAAAAATAAGACAACTTAACTCTGACCTTCCAGATAATGTTAGAATATTTTCTAAAATACAAAGTAGACAACTGGTACATTCACTGTGAATAAAACTTAAGGCATTCTAAAATCCCATTTTTTAAAAGCAAAATGAATTAACATGGAGAAACATCCATGTATTCTTTTTTCACCACCATTTTCCTATATTGGCTTGGTCACTATTCTCCCAAGTTTTCATTTTCAGAGTTGGTTTCCTCAGGAGAGGATGTTGTCCTGACCATATGGAGGAACCCTCCAGTACAGACTTGTGCTAAATGAAATTGCCAAACACTCCCTGCTAGCAATAATGACACCCATTATGAAAGGGGAAACAGTCCATCATCCATGAAAATGTTTATCTTTAGAAGGTAAAGACAGAAGTTGATCTGAAAATCCAAAAAGCTCAATGTTTGATGGAGCTTATAGAAGTTTATTTTGTTAAATGTAAACCAAGTGTTTAGTCACAACAGGAGTTAGATTAATGGTTATGTTGGAAACTTTCTCCTTGTGATATAGAAAGAGAGCAAAAAAGTGAGTCTGCTGTGAAAAAGCATGTTTTCCCCTGTGATATTATACTACACTCAGATTTCCCCTTATTGGTCCACTGAGATGCAGCATTCATGACTTTATTTGAATTATTTTGAATGTAGAGTTTTAGGGTATGGCCTAAGATGGTATATTTCAGAGTTAATGTAAACTTCACATTTTGTATAGATTTTTGGAGTCTGTAACATCACGGTTTGACTCATAACACTGCCACTGCCTGATGAGAGGTGGTAAGTTACTTAATCTCCCCAAACCTCAGTCTCTTGACCTGTAAAATGAGATCAAAACTCCCTACTTAATTAAATTACGGTGATTAATAAATGCAACAACACTTTAGCAGCAGCATGCATTCAATGAGTGGTAATGATTTTTATTATTGACTATACTTTTTAATATGCTGAAAAGAATACTGGCAGACAGTATTTAACAGAATTAAAATACTAGTGGCTTATTATTATTATTTATTCTACAATGATATTGTTAGGCTAGTTTCTAGCAAAATTTAATAATTCCATATTCATTTCATATTTCCCAGATACTCATTGTGATTTAATAAACGATTTTTTTCAAGGGCCTGTGCGTGTAGTATGCTGCAGTACCTAACTTTTGAAATCCATATTTAACTGCCTAAACATTTTACTTCTTTCCTCTGAACCATTACTAGTTAGCTCCAGTGCGTGTAGGTTTGTGTGTGTGTACACGTACAAATTTACATGTATATACATACATATGAAGTCTTGTACACTTAAAGATTTGCTTAAACATGTTCTTATTTATTACATAAAAGCTTAAAACTAATATTAAGTTTATAATTTTCACTATTATCAATAAATAAGTCATAAATGTCTACTCTTAGGGATACAAGGGTAACAACTGAAAGATGTTTTACTTAGTTTTATTTACTTAGAAATAATGAACTGTTCTAGGGGAAGGGGTTTCCTGCCCAAACTGGATGGGACATGCCCTGGGGAAGGAGCATGGAGGAGAGAGAGGGGATATTTCCAAAGTTAACTCCACAATAATTAAGACAGATTCATCTCTGGCAAAGGCAAAAAACGAAAAAAACAACAAAAAAACTAAAATGTTGTTCCCATGTAAAACAGCTTAGATATGTTCAATTTTTACAAATCCAAGCAAAACTATAATAATAGTAAGAATAAGAGGAAGAGGGAGAAGAAGAGGAGGAGGAAGAAGGAGGAGAAGGTGGGAGGACGAGAAGGATGAGGAACACCAGCAGGAATAAAAACTGGAGGAGAAGACAACTTCCCAAATAGAGTCAGATTGATCTACTTACATTGCCGATATATTGATATGAATGAGGAAAATTAAAGAAAATGAAATTCATTGTAGAGTCAATAAAAATTACATTATATTTTATAAAACATGAACATCCATCAAATCCTGGCACTGCTAGAACTTTCTCTAACTTCTAAAATTTCTTAGTAGATTTGATATTAATCACTACGTTTTCTACAATAACCAGTTATGAAAATAGCTATTCTTGGGAAACTGGAGTTTTAAAGCTCTCACTCTACAGCATGTGGTGGAGAGAATGCTTTCCCATGGTACTCTTTGTATCTGGAAGTGCTATAATTGTTAATAATACACTTAAACATTACATTTAGTGCTTAGGGTTAGGAGAAATAGTCTTCTGAGTCTTATGATTTTAAAATGCAAAAAATTTGCACTCTTTACTGGCCATTTTAATTGACCATTTTATACCTCATACTGTGTCAAGAGTCTTTAATAGCTAAAATAAATATGCAAAGTATATGGGTATGATGATCAAATTAGTAGTAAGAAGTTGTCAACTTCGGTTTCATTACAATAATTTAAAGTCTTCTTTCTCTGTTTCCCATAGAAATTGCTTATCTGTTTTTGACCCCTCTAGATCTTGGGACTCTGATACATCCTGTCCATACTTATTTTATAAAACCATCTTTCTTTTCATTTTGTAATCAATTTAAGGGCAAGATTTTCATCTCAATTGTCCTTTGATCCAGATTGCCTAGCACAGCGGATGAATGGCTGGTTTGTATACTGTAAGTGCATACATCCCAGGAGTGATTTTAACATGGGTAATATTTTAACATTAGTAATTGATTTCAGTATGGTGATATAAACATGAATGGTTTAAAGATAATGACAAAAGGTAATAATTTCAAATTTTTTTAGCTGCCATACTATTCACCCCCTTTATCCCCAATCTTAAGTCTTTGTTGAGACTATGCTCTCAACTTGGTCTCATTGCAGTCTCCATTTAGTTCTCCACTGAGAAGATTTATGGATTCCTGTCCCTTTCCCTCACTCCTTGTCCCATTCTATACTGCCTGACCCCCTGCCACATTATTCATAACTCACATATTCTTCACCTAATTATTTGTCAGTAATAACTTTAATGCTCTGTGGTGACCTAGATGGGTGGGATTGGGGGTGGGGAGGGAGGAGGTCCAAGAGGGAGGTGATATATGTACACATATAGCTGATTCACTTTGCTGTACAACAGAAACTAACACAACAATGTAGAGCAACTATACCCCAATAAAAAAAAATCTTTAGGATATGCTATATATCAAAGTTCCTTGTTCAAACTATAAAATGCTTATTCCAATAGACATAAATACCAGTGATCTCACCCTGTGGAAAGTTTGATAAAAATCTATTTCAATCTCCAAATCATTTCCTTCTCCTAATTCCCACTAACTAACTGTCGCTAGAATGATACTTCATTAATGGGTTGAATTTAAGTTAAACAAAAGATAAAATCCAACCAAATTCTCAGTTTGGCATGCATTTGGATGTGTGAAAAGCTTGTTCAACATAGAAAATATTCCTGCCTTGTGAACGTACTCAACTAAAGTGGCTCTTATATTTGTTGGAGGAAAGATACTTTAAACCCGGCTTTTTAAAAGTGTGGTCAGGCGGCTTCCCTGGTGGCACAGTGGTTGAGAGTCCGCCTGACGATGCAGGGGACACAGGTTCGTGCCCCGGTCCGGGAAGATCCCACATGCCGAAGAGCGGCTGGGCCCGTGAGCCATGGCCCCTGAGCCTGCGCGTCCGGATCCTGTGCTCCGCAACGGGAGAGGCCACAACAGTAAGAGGCCCGCGTACCGCAAAAAAAAAAAAAAAAAAAAGTGTGGTTAACAGACTGCTTATATTAGAATCATCAGGATCTCTATATATGGTTTTATTTAGATATTTACAACTGCTTTCATCCTAAAAATATTTAAAGTGGTTTACAATGCGAGGTAAGTTTAACAATGAACTAATTTAGGCGATTGGGGGTAATTAGAAGGGTAGGAAAAAATTTTAAAGTGATGAGGACAGTACATAAAATATCACACTCCATGAGGGGAGTAGCTTTGCTAGAAGATGAATTGCATATATGTCTACACATTTTAAATCACCATTCCTGAGAGCAAATGAAAAAAGAACAATATAAAATCATTCAAATAAATTTTAAAAGTTAGCTATGTAATGAATGGAGTTTTCATGGCTATATATGATTTGCTAATCTCATAACCTATCCCTTCTTCCAGTCTCCACTCATGATTTTTAAAATTAGAATTATCCAAATACCATTTATATTTAACTTATTTCTATGACACCTCTTTAGCCAGTATTGGATTGAAAATCTTTTAGATCGGTGTGAATTTTGTTGTTGTTCATTTTGTTTTTCTTTCAGTCGCCACTAAGTTTTGGAATTGCACAAATAATACATGAACACATTCTCTTTATAAATGTTCAAACAATACAGAAATATGTAGAATAAAAAGCAAACGTTTTCTTCCTCCTTTATAGCTGTCTTACATTTTTAACTTGTCAGTTCACACACTCATACATTTTACCTCACTATATTCTGGAAAACAGTGACAGAATCAATGACACATTAAACTTCCTAAAACACATCTCTGGTCATCTGATCCCCCAGCTTCCATGATTCAGCATTTTCTTCTGGAGTAAGTAAATCGTCCTAGCCTATCAATTAAGGCACTCATGTCTCAACTCCTAAAATGCCAAAATAAACTCTTAGATGTCTCTTTGTTTAAGACTAATTGAGTGATTTGTATTCTCACAAAAATGCTTACACACCTTCCCACATATTTACACCTACCCACAGTTTATACCTTTCAGCATGCGGTTCTTAGTAAAAATCCACATCACCAAACTTTACTTATTAAAAGCCTGCTCATTCTTCTAGGTCTAGCAACCTCATCCCTAAAGCCAACTATAATACAAAGATCATCAGTGGGTTCCCTCTTGTACCCCTGTACTTTTATTCTGTAGTCTTCATATGCTGACTTGTATTCCAATTTTTTAAATAAACATCTTATATATTTCTCTAAATTTTAATCACTTGACATACATCTAGCTCTTAATACGTACTTGTTAAATAACGCATTGCATAAAAAGGATAGAGTTTAACATCCACTGAAAACTCTGACAAGTTAAAGCATGCAAGAGACAGCTGGGAGAGACAGCATTTACATGCCAGCCTTCAGAGAGATAGAAAATGGACATGTCAGAACTGGTGATTTGTTCTGGGACTGAAAGTCTCAAACGAGAAGAAGGAACAGAGATCATGCCTTAACTCTTAGACAATGTCTGTAATGGACATAAAACTGTCTGGGAAGGTCAAGAATAAAAGTCCAAGGATGAAGTAGGGTAAGTTTTTAAACTTGAATGTGGTACTATACAATGTCATTAACAACATGCTTCCTAACTCAATCTTGAGGGAACTTGCCCCTGATTTTTTTCCACAATCAGTGGACTGTACGAAATTTAGAAAGGAAGGTAATAAAGAGAGATCTGCAATATTAGGAACATTGGGTTCAATGCCACCTTTGGAAGTATCCTAATAAAATTACAAAGTTGGCATGGGGAGAGTTCTTGTAATATAACTAGAATTTTTTGAACACTGTCAGGTGGGTTTTGAGAATTATCCTTCTACATATTCAGAAAACTCCTATCTCTAATGTTATAATGTTTGAAGATAAGGCTTAGAGTTTAAATAATGTCCACAAATGTATGCAGTTTGTTAATGTCAGAGAAAAAAAGTTTAATAACCATACTATACTGCCTTACTAGGGTCTGAAAGCTCAGGTTAAAAAAATAAGATGAAGATAATAGAAATTATGTCAACAGAACAGCAAAGCACAACATGGTATTGACCTATCCCATTAGAAGACTAAGAGAAGAACACTGCAGTTGATATAGTGGCAGAAGATAAATTAGCACCAATGGCTGCTGACATCTATTGCAACACCAACAAGGATATATACATCATCACCTGTTCGTCCTGTCAGAAAAATGAAGGATTTAAGCCACTTGCATTTCAATGATTCTTCTAATAAAGTTTTAAAGCTAGATATTAATCTGGTTAGGTACATATCACTTATTTGCATTTTCTCATGTTTCAATCAGGTGGAAAGTAGGAAAGCCCTGGATGCGGAATGGTGAAACAAGGTAGGATCCAATGTGACAGGGGTTAGTGAGAGGGTGATAGAGTTTGGAGAGGAAAGAGGATTGATTTCAGACATGACTGAAGATTGTGGTTGGTCTGGTGCCTGGAGAACGGATGGATGGAAGGAACGTGAACTCTGATGTAGCAGCTGAGGGTAAAAGGAAATAATCCACGATGTTGAAGAAGGAACTGGAGTAAAGAGTGAAATAAGACCTCTCTTGGGGAGGTGTGGTCATGACAGACAGGCTTTCCTATCTTGCTTCCTGCCACACGCATCTATTCCATTTTCCTTTTACAGTCTCCTTCTTTTCCATTATGCCAGTTAATCCGGAGGAGGACGCAATCTGGTTAAGATAGGGAGAAGGGTATTATCAGATTTTTTTGTTCTCTCTCCTTTTCCCATAAAACAATAAGTTTGGCAGAGTCAAAGGAATATGGCTTTGAAGATCATTCATCCATCCAGGTATGAATCTATCTTTTTCTGTTACTAACTGTAATTTTGAATATTTAGTTTACTCTCAGGGTCTCTGTTTCCTCATTTATAAAATGGAGATGATAAAATATCTATTTTGAAGGGTTGTAATTGAGGATTAATTGAAATCTTCAAAAAAAAAAAAAAAAAACCAAACACTAAATATAAGCATTTGATAAGCACTCAGTAAATGATCTTGGTTAGGCTTGTTATTGTTTTCCTTTTCCCTTCAATTGGCCCATCTGCTCCCTTCTTGTTTTGCTAACATTCATCTGATAAACAACTCTGACACCACTAGTGTCGAGGACCCGGCAAAGATGAAAAAAAGACCACAAAGGCTGAGTCTGAAGCATTTCAGAGGTTTGCTGGTCTTCCGTGGGCTGCAATGTCTGGAATTAGAAGGTAAGCAGGTTCACAAACAGTGGCAGCAGAAAATGGCATGGAAAGGGGCTTCATACTCCCCACTCATAAACTGGGTCTGCCTTATTCTCTGATATAGACTAGAGGCATGTCTCAATTTTATGTAAAATGCTTTGCTTCTGCAGCTGCCAATATTCTGTATGCCTCCCGCCTCCTTCCAAAGATTCCCACCCTTAAGGTCTAATAGAAATTTTGGACCTACTACTGTTGAAAAAGTTCAAAAAGAAGACTTTCTGCAGCAACACAGCTAGGGGCCATCAATAACTCTAAGATGGTCCAGGGACCTCCAAAGAGATTTCTGAGCCTCACCAGCCCTGCGGAGGAGAATCTCTGGAAGCTGTGTTCTCATGAAAACTAAAACTTTGACCATTATTGGTATACGTATGTTGCTCCTAAACTAAGGCACAGCATTATAGAAGCTCCTAGCTCTACCTATGTGCTGGAACATTTTTAGATACTTGATCTAGTTTAAAAGTAAACAAATAAATCTATATACAAAATTGAAATGACTCACAGACACAGAAAACAAACTTATGGTTACCAAAGGGGGAAGGGACGGGGGGAGGATAAATTAGGAGTATGGGATTAACAGATACAAACTACTACACATAAAATAGATAAGCAACAAGTATATACTGTATAGCACAGGGAACTATATTCAATATCTTGTAATAAACTATAATGGAAAAGAATCCGAAACTATATATATATATATAACTGAATCACTTTGCCATATACTTGAAACTAACATAATATAAATCGATTATATTTCAATTAAAAGAATAAGAAAGGGTATAGTAGAAATTCCTGATTGCCTATCCAAGAGCCCTTCACACTTTCTTCCTTAAAGTAACTTCATTTTGATAGTGTTAGAAAGGCTTCCAGTTATAAATTACATTTTTCAGGCTTCCGCGGAGATAGAAATAGGCAATAAAATATAAACAGAAGTACTTCACTGGGGTTTCCAGGAGAGCTCTTTTTTTTTTTTTTTTTTTTTGCGGTACGCGGGCCTCTCACTGTTGTGGCCTCTCCCGTTGCGGAGCACAGGCTCCAGACGTGCAGGCTCAGCAGCCATGGCTCACGGGACTAGCCGCTCTGCGGCATGTGGGATCTTCCCGGACCGGGGCACGAACCCGTGTCCCCTGCATCGGCAGGCGGACTCCAGGAGAGCTCTTTAAGGAGGGAAAGGAAGTGACTCAGAGGGGGCTCACCTCTTGACCTTCCCTTCTTCCTTTTACAGTGAGAATAAGAATGTGAGGGCTTCAGCAGTCTTATTGTGATTATAACGTAAATTTGATCATGGAAACAACAGGCTAAGTTGCGGAATGGAGAGAAAGAACTGGCCTGGGTCCCTGAGGACCACAGAGCTGCCATGTAACCCCTGGACTCTAGTATTATTTTGGATCTCTGATAATAATAGCTGAACCTGTTCCTAACTGATACAGAGCTTATACTTTTATTATGTTAGAACTTTTAAAAAAGAGATTAGAATATGTTCAAAGTCAAGGTGAATGCCAGTGTTTGGTCCAGAAGCAAGTATTTGCAATAAGCTCCTGCTGGGTGTGTGGTAGCACTGCTGGCCCAGAAATCATTAGGAAGAGAAGCTGTGCTGAAGGCCTGAACACCTGTGGTATATAGGGCACAGGTGGCAGTTTGGCAACTGTAAGCCTGCCCTTTAGAGTCATGGCCAAAAACTCAATTTGGGTAAACTCATTACCCACACATTGCCCTAATTTCCTGATAGATTTCACTCAGATATGGTAGTTTTCTGTTAGTGTTCTTATGTTATCACTTATTATATTTGTTAATAGAAAAAATATTCTAAGGAAATATTCAGGAGTAATTGATTGGTTTGTGCTTCAATACAGGCTCTAAAGGAATTCGTTTACTTCAAATAAGTCATGATTTTCTGCCATGTGAATATCTCCTACACACACTTTATTCCAGTTCTTTTTACTTAGGCAAATGACTATCAATACTATTAAACCTTGAATGAAAACCGTATTCTTTCCCCCTCTTCCTCTCTTCCCCAGTTTTCTGATCTGTCTCCTTTTTCTTTTGGATGGAAGAAAATTTTTTTAAAATAATTTTTTACAATAAAAAATGTTGGGAGATTACTACAACAAAAATGATGAAAGTACAGACAACAATAACAAAGTGAAATTTTAGTCTTATTGCTTATTAAGCAATAAAACTGTTTTCATCTTGTTTGAATCATTCTATTTTATAAGTTCCCAACAACTTTTGCAGTAGGGAAATACTTATATTTTAACTAAGCAAGTCATTCAATGGCACCTTAAACTAAAGATTAATTTGTAATTTATTTTTTATAAAAGCTATTACCTCCTTTTCTTTGAAGAAGAGTCAAAAGGAAATTTATTCATATATTTAGAAAAAAATAAAATTCAGGGTTAGTAAAGAAGAAAATGGGCAAAAGATGATAGTGCTGTGGTTCAAAGCTTTACATACTAGGGAACATTCAAAAGGTCAAGATCAAGTATTTCTAAGTACTGAAGCTATTTTCTCCTGTGTGGTGCAGGGTTGAAGGGCATTAATAGAAATAACATGGGGAGACAGCATCAGTGGTGGTAACTCCATGTGTTCAGAAATAGGTTTGGAAGTTATTCTCCTTCATGGATTTTGTAATAGGAGGAACCACAGCTATTACATATTGATTAATTTTAACTGCCTAGGCATTTAACCCTCAAAAAAGCCTCAAGATTTGTATCATCCAATTATCTCCATTTCACAGGTAAGCAAACAATAGGTCATGGAAATTAGGTAACTCATCAAATTTTACCAAGCTAGAAGAAGTGGATCTATATTTCAAATCCATTCTCTCTATTGCCAAAACCTTGTTTTTTAACCAGCACCTCATGGATAAAGAGCTATTCTTCTGCTAAGAATCATACAAAAGATAAATATTACATATGATGTTAAATAAAAGATATACCACTCAGGGATGTATCCAGAATTATATACCATCAATTATTGTTGCACTGCTCTATCTATATCCTTTATGAAGGAATCATTCATTCTCTATCATTTACAATGCATATTTCAAGGTGAATTTTTAAGTCATTCAATAGAATTAACAACAAAATTATTAAACAACAAAATAAAGCACTAACAAATAAATGTTGAAAAAATAATTATCTTACCATGCTTACATAGCTTGGCCTAACTACAGGGAGTAAACTTGGCTCCCTGTGCGAGAATAATTTCTCATCAAAATCTTTAATCTAAGGAGGAACCAAGATGGCAGAGTAGAAGGACGTGCTCTCACTCCCTCTTGCGAGAACACCAGAATCACAACTAGCTGCTGGACAATCATCAACAGGAAGACACTGGAACTCACCAAAAAAGGTACCCCACATCCAAAGACAAAGGAGAAGCCACAATGAGACGGTAGGATGGGCACAATCACAGTAAAATCAAACCCCATAACTGGTGGGTGGGTGACTCAAAGACTGGTGAACACTTATACGACAGAAGTCTACCCACTGGAGTGAAGGTTCTGGGCCCCATGTCAGGCTTCCGAACCTGGGGATCTGGCGACAGGAGGAGGAGTTCTTAGAGAATCAGACTTTGAAGCCTAGTGGGAATTGACTACAGGACTTTGACAGGACTGGGTGAAACAGAGATTCCACTCTTGGAGGGCACACATAAAGTAGTGTGTGCATCGTCACCCAGGGGAAGGAGCAGTGATGCCAGAGGAGACTGAACCAGAACTACCTGCCAGTGTTGGACAGTCTCCTGCAAAGGCAGGGGCTGGCTCTGTTTCACCATGGGGACAAGGACACTGGCAGCAGAAGTTCTAGGAAATATTCCTTGGTGTGAGCCCTCCCAGAGTCTGTCATTAGCCCTACCAAAGAGCCCAGGTACACTCCAGTGTTGGATTGCCTCAGGCCAAACAACCAATAGGAAGGGAACCCAGCCCCACTCATAAACAGTCAAGTGGATTAAAGTATTACTGAGCTCTGCCCACCAGAGCAACAGTCAGCTCTACCTACCACCAGTCCCTCCCATCAAGCTTCTTAGATAGCCTCATCCACCAGAGGGCAGACAGCAGAAGCAAGAAAAACTACAATCTTACAGCCTGTAAAACGAAAACCGCATTCACAGAAAGATAGACAAGATGAAAAGGCAGAGGGCTATATACCAGATGAAGGAACAAAAAAACAACTAAATTAAGTGGATATAGGCAATCTTCCAGGAAAATAATTCAGAATAATGACAGTGAAGATGATCCAGGACCTCGGAAAAAGAATGGTGGCAAAGATTGAGAAGATGCAAGAAATGTTTAACAAAGACCTAGAAGAATTAAGGAACAAACAAACAGAGATGAACAATACAATAACTGAAATGAAAGCTACACTAGAAGGAATGAACAGCAGAATAACTGAGGCAGAAGAACGGATAAGTGACCTGGAAGACAGAATGGTGGAATTCACTGCTGCAGAACAGACTAAAGAAGAAAGAATGAAAAGAAATGAAGACAGTCTAAGAGACCACTGGGACAACATTAAACACAACAACATTCGCATTATAGGGGTCCCAGAAGGTGAAGAGAGAGAGAAAGGACCAGAGAAAATATCTGAAGAGATTATAGTCGAAAATTTCCCTAACATGGGAAAGGAAATAGCCACCCAAGTCCAGGAAGCACAGCAGGTCCCACACAGGATAAATCCAAGGAGAAACATGCTGAGACACATAGTAATCAAATTGACAAAAACTAAAGACAAAGAAAAATTATTGAAAGCAGCAAGGGAAAAATGACAAATAACATACAAAGGAACTCCCATAAGGTTAACAACTGATTTCTCAGCAGAAACTCTACAAGCCAGAAGGGAGTGGCATGATATACTTAAAGTGATGAAAGGGAAGAACCTACAACCAAGATTACTCCACCCAGCAAGGATCTCATTCAGATTCCATGGAGAAATCAAAAGCTTTACAGACAAGCAAAAGCTAAGAGAATTCAACACCACCAAACCAGCTCTACAACAAATGCTAAAGGAACTCCTCTAAGTGGGAAACACAAGAGAAGAAAAGGACCTACAAGAACAAACCCAAAACAATTAAGAAAATAATAATAGGAACATACATATCGATAATTACCTTAAACGTGAATGGATTAAATGCTCCTACCAAAGGACACAGGCTTCCTGAACGGATACAAAAATGAGATCCATATATATGCTGTCTACAAGAGACCCACTTCAAACCTAAGGACACATACAGACTGAAAGTGAGGGGATGGGAAAAGATATTACATGCAAATGGAAATCAAAAGAAAGCTGGAGTAGCTATACTCCTATCAGATAAAATAGACTTTAAAATAAGGAATGTTACAAGAGTCAAGGAAGGACACTACATAATGATCAAGGGATCAATCCAAGAAGAAGATATAAAAATTATAAATATATATGCACCCAACATAGGAGTACCTCAATACATAAGGCAACTGCTAACAGCTATAAAAGAGGAAATCGACAGTAACACAATAATAGTGGGGGACTTTAACATCTCACTTCCACCAATGGACAGATCATCCAAAATGAAAATAAATAAGGAAACAAAAGCTTTAAAAGACATAATAGACCAGATAGATTTAATTGATATTTCTAGGACATTCCATCCAAAAACAGCAGATTACACTTTCTTCTCAGTGCGCACAGAATATTCTCCAGGATAGATCACATCTTGGGTCACAAATCAAGCCTCAGTAAATTTAACAAAATTGAAGTCATATCAAGCATCTTTTCTGACCACAACGCTATGAGATTAGAAATGAATTACAGGGAAAAAAACATAAAAAACACAAACACATTGAGGCTAAACAATACGTTACTAAATAACCAAGAGACCACTGAAGAAATCAAAGAGGAAATCAAAAAATACCTAGAGGCAAATGACAATGAAAACGTGACGATCCAAAACCTATGGGATGCAGCAAAAACAATTATAAGAGGGAAATATATAGCAATACAAACCTACCTCAAGAAACAAGAAATATCTCAAGTAAACAAATCTAACCTTACACCTAAAGGAATTAGAGAAAGAAGAACAAACAAAATACAAAGTTAGCAGAAGGAAAGGAATCATAAAGATAAGAGCAGAAATAAATGAAATAGAAACAAAGAAAACAATAGCAAAGATCAATAAAACTAAAAGCTGGTTCTTTGAGAAGATAAACAAAATTGATAAACCATTAGCCACACTCATCAAGAAAAAGAGGGAGAGGACTCAAGTCAATAAAATTAGAAATGACAAAAGGAGAAGTTACAACAGACACCACAGAAATACAAAGCATCCTAAGAGACTACTACAAGTAACTCTATGGCAATAAAATGGACAACCTGGAAGAAATGGACAAATTCGTAGAAACGTATAACCTTCTAAGACTGAACAAGGAAGAAACAGAAAGTATGAACAGACCAATCACAAGTAATGATATTGAAACTGTGATTAAAAATCTTCCAACAAACAAAAATCCAGGACCAGATGGCTTCACAGGTGAATTCTATCAAACATTTAGAGAAGAGCTAACACCCATCCTTCTCAAACTCTTCCAAAAAATTGCAGAGGGAGGAAGGAACACTCCCAAACTCATTCTATGAGGCCACCATCACCCTGATACCAAAACCAGACAAAGATACTACAAAAAATGAAAATTACAGAACAATATCACTGATGAATATAGATGCAAAAATCCTCAACAAAATACTAGCAAACAGAATCCAACAACACATTAAAAGGATCATACACCATGATCAAGTGGGATTTATCCCAGGGATGCAAGGATTCTTCAATATACACAAATCAATCAATGTGATACACCATACTAACAAATTGAAGAATAAAAACCATATGATCATCTCAATAGATGAATAAAAAGCTTTTGACACAATTCAACACCAATTTATGATAAAAACTCTCCAGAAAGTGAGCATAGAGGGAAACTACCTCAACATAATAAAAGGCATATACGACAAACCCACAGCAAACATCATTCTCAATGGTGAAAAACTGAAAGCATCTCCTCTAAGATCAGGAATGAGACAAGGATGTCCACTCTCACCACTATTATTCAACATAGTTTTGGAAGTCCTAGCCATAGCAATCAGAGAAGAAAAAGAAATAAAAGGAATACAAATTGGAAAAGAAGAAGTAAAACTGTCACTGTTTGCAGATGACATAATACTATACATAGAGAATCCTAAAAATGCCACCAGAAAACTACTAGAGCTAATCAATGAATTTGGTAAAGTTGCAGGATACAAAATTAATGCACAGAAATCTCTTGCATTCCTATACACTAATGATGAAAAATCTGAAAGAGAAATTATGGAAACACTCCCATTTACCATTGCAACAAAAAGAATAAAATACCTAGGAATAAACTTACCTAGGGAGACAAAAGACCTGTATGCAGAAAACTATAAGACACTGATGAAAGAAATTAAATATGATACCAACAGATGGAGAGATATAACATGTTCTTGGATTGGAAGAATCAATATTGTGAAAATGACTATACTACCCAGAGCAATCTACAGATTCAATGCAATCCCTATCAAATTACCAATGGCATTTTTTATGGAACTAGAACAAATCATCTTAAAATTTGTATGGAGACACAAAAGACCCTGAATAGCCAAAGCAGTCTTGAGAGAAAATAACAGAGCTGGAGGAAACAGACTCTCTGACTTCCGACTATACGACAAAGCTACAGTAATGAAGACAATATGGTACGGGCACAAAAACAGAAACATAGATCAATGGAACAGGATAGAAAGCCCAGAGATAAACCCATGCACCTATGATCAACTAACCTATGACAAAGAAGGCAAAGATATACAATGGAGAATAGACAGTCTCTTCAATAAGTGGTGCTGGAAAAACTGGACAGCTACATGTAAAAGAAATTAGAACACTCCCTAACACCATACACAAAAATAAACTCAAAATTGATTAGTGACCTAAATGTAAGACCCGACACTATAAAACTCTTAGAGGAAAACATAGGAAGAACACTATTTGACATAAATCACAGCAAGATCTTTTTTGATCCACCACCTAGTGTAATGGAAATAAAAACAAAAATAAACAAATGGGACCTAATGAAACTTCAAAGCTTTTGCACAGCAAAGGAAACCATAAACAAGACGAAAAGACAACCCTCAGAATAGGAGAAAATATTTGCAAATGAATCAACGGACAAAGGATTAATCTCCAAAATATATAAACAGCTCATGCAGCTCAATATTAAAGAAACAAACAACCCAATCCAAAACTGGGCAGAAGACCTAAATAGACATTTCTCCAAAGAAGACATACAGACGGCCAAGAAGCACATGAAAAGCTGCTCAACATCACTAATTATTAGAGAAATGCAAATCAGAACTACAATGAGGTATCACCTCACACCAGTTAGAATGGGCATCATTAGAAAATCTACAAACAATAAATGCCAGAGAAGGTGCAGAGAAAAGCAAACCCTCTTACACTGTTGATAGGAATGTAAATTGACACAGCCACTATGGAGAACAGTATGGAGGTTCCTTAAAAAAGTAAAAATTGAATTACCATATGATCCAACAATCCCACTACTGGGCATATACCCAGAGAAAACCATAACTCAAAAAGACACATTCATTGCAGCACTATTTACAATAGCCAGGTCATGGAAGCAACCTAAATGCCCAATGACAGACGAATGGATAAAGAAGATGTGGTACAAATATACAATGGAATATTACTCAGCCATAAAAAGGAACAAAATTGAGTCATTTGTTGAGATGTGGATGAATCTAGAGACTGTCACACAGAGTGAAGTAAGTCAGAAAGAGAAAAACAAATATTGTATATTAACGCATATATGTGGAACCTAGAAAAATGGTACAGATGAACCGGTTTGCAGGGCAGAAGTTGAGGCACAGATGTAGAGAACAAATGTATGGACACCAAGCGGGGAAAACCGTGGGGGGGGGCGGTGATAGTGTGCTGAATTGGGTGATTTCAACTGACATGTATACACTTATGCGTATAAAATTGATGACTAATAAGAACCTGCAATATAAACAAACAAACAAACAAACAAAACAACTAATACTGAACTTTCTTTGGGTTATTTGTATGGAAATGTGTTAATATAAATGTTTCAGACATTACATGAAATTTCTAAATATCTTATATGTTCTGGTATAATGTTATAAGTCATAATTCTAGTTATTACTTTAAAATGTATGTCTCAGAAATAACTAAATTTCCTTGTCAATTGCATTTTTATGAACTTTCATCAAATCTTTAACCGTGGTCATTTTAAAGTCGTTTGTCATTTATAGACAGTTCTGGGTGTTCTCTGATGCTTTTGCAAATATGTTCCTATAAAAGGGTTTCATCTTCAAGGAATCCATGGAAAAGACTGACAAGTACAGGTTTCTGGTAACTGACTATACTGCTGAACTGAATGAATAAGCATTTTCAGAACTCTAATGGAAATCTGATGAACTCATAAAAGTGATAACAAAAGATCAAGATGAAAAAAAATTAATTACATGGAACTGAGTGAACTGATGAGGATGATTATAATTTTTGTGACTTTCTGTTTGAATAAAAAAAAATGGGGCTTCCCTGGTGGCGCAGTGGTTGAGAGTCCACCTGCCAATGCAGGGGACACGGGTTCATGCCCCGGTCTGGGAAGATCCCACATGCTGTGAAGCGGCTGGGCCCGTGAGCCATGGTCACTGATCCTGTGCATCCGGAGCCTGTGCTCCACAACGGGAGAGGCCACAGCATACCGCATAAAAAAAAAAAAAGAGAAAGAAAAAAAAAAAGACACATGCAACCCAATGTCCACTGCAGCACTATTTACAATAGCCAGGCCTTGGAAGCAATCTAAATGTCCACTGACAGATGAATGGATAAAGAAGTTGTAGTACATATATACAATGGAATATTACTCAGTCATAAAAAGCAATGCAATTGGGTCATTTGCAGAGATGTGGATGGACCTAGAGACTGTCGTACAGAGTGAAGTAAGTCAGGAAGAGGAAAAACAAAAATGGTATATTAATGCATATATGTGGAATCTAGAAAAATGGTATAGATGATCTTATTTGCAAAGCAGAAATAGAGACAGATGTAGAGAACAAACACCAAGGGGGAAGGGGGTGGTGGGATGAATTGGGAAATTGAGATTGACATATATATGCTATTGATACTATGTATAAAATAGATAACTAATGAGAAGCTACCGTACAGCACAGGTAACTCTACTCAGTGCTCTCTGTTGACCTAAATGGGAAGGAAATCCAAAAAAGAGAGGACATATGTATATGTATAGCTGATTCATTTTGCTGTACAGCAGAAACTAACAACATTGTAAAGCAACTATACTCCAATAAAAATTAATTTAAAAAAATCTTTAATCTATAATTTAAGGGAAACATTTTAGGAATACTGTAAAGGAATATTATTAAAGAAATGACATAGTATAGGAATATAGATATATATATTAAATTATATTTTTACATATAAAATAAAAATCTTTATGAGTTTTTAAAATTAAGAGATAATTTGTATGTATCTTCAAATATGTAGACAATAATAAGAACCAAACAATTTTAATCAGAAAAGCAGATGTTTACAATTATCCTAGTTGTCCAAAATTCAACCTCTATGGTCTACTTTTAATGAGCATCTCTTCTACATTTCCACTGGGGGAGCGGTGCCTGTAATTCATCAGGTGTTTTGCATCCCCTGTAACAGTAACTGTTTCTTACTTTCTTAAACTGCATAATTGTAACTAATATATTAAAACTTTGAACATTCCTCTACCTAAAGCCAAAAGAAGTTGAAACAGTAACATCACTACATTGACAATTTTAGGTCCTTATTAGCCACATTGTATTTAACAATAATTTGGGATACTGAAAATATTTCTGATGAATACACTAAAGCTGAAAATCAAGTACATGATATATCAGTAGCTACTAAGAATTTGAAAATGGTAAGCATATATCTTTTGCCATGCTCTGCACTTGGTGAGTTCATACAAGAAAAATAAAAGTTATATCTGGTGACTTACACTGAGGCTTTCTTAAAAACCTTTCTTGTTCAATATCAAATACATTTTTGAGAACAGCACTAGTGGTACATTGAAAAGATCAGTGAAATGAGGGAAATTGTGCAGAATCAGCTCTATATATTCTTTTGGTTAGAGCAATGTATGGTGGCCCAATCACTATTTTTGATATATCTAGGTCATTTCAAATTTAAAAGGCATATTCTATCAGAACTTTGCCCTAAAGTGAGCATCACAAGCATGAAAATCTATTGTCATAAACGAATTTTTAAAGACATACATGCATACACAAGGACTTCTACTGATTTTATTCCTCCTGAGAAAATAGGCAAAATAATGTGAGCTCTTTGTCAAATTTCTGACTCGAACATTTTTTAATATTTTCAAAATAACCCAAGAATATTATTGTTATGAAGCAGCATATTACATGTATCAGGATTTGAAGAAAAATGCAATGAAAACTTAGTGTAATTATTTCTTTCAGATGTGTACGTCTAGATAGATAAATAAAATAAAATTAATATATTCAGGCCAAGTTGTTAGAAAATGCAAGATTGACATGTGCACCACATGGGTGAATTAATCTTGGAAGCCTGGGTTAAAGTCACAGCCAGATCCTATTGGCTGAGGGAGAGAGGAGGAAAGCAGGTTTTGAACTAGAAATACTAACTTATCTTTTGCTATTTTTAAAAGATACAACACAAATGATTTTCACACTCATGAGAAGCTGGACTACACTGGGAATATAGTAATCTTGACTGGAGAGTTTGAAACATGTATTAAATAAGGACTGTCTAAATTTGGATGAATGCATAGAGGACTTACCAGCAACATCTGCCATTATTCCTGGTTCAAGTCTTGGCTCAAATTTGACATTCTCTGCGGCCTTCCCTGATCATCTAGTTTATTACTGCAAACTGCCTTCTCCTAACACTTCCCAACCCCCACCCCCACCCCCGCTCCCATTACTCTTGAGCCTCTTACCCTGCTTTTACTTTTTTTTTTTTTTTGTGATACGCGGGCCCCTCACTGTTGTGACCTCTCCCGCTGTGGAGCACAGGCTCCGGACGTGCAGGCTCAGCGACCATGGCTCACGGGCCCAGCCGCTCCGCGGTATGTGGGATCTTCCCGGACCGGGGCACAAACCCGTGTCCCCTGCATCGGCAGGCGGACTCTCAACCACTGAGCCACCATGGAAGCCCTGCTTTTACATTTTTTTACATAAAACTTTTTGAGTTCATAAAACTATGTCATCTACTTTTTATTATGTTCAGTGCTATATTCCTCTTTGTTAAAATAGAAACTTCATAAGAAAAGGAACTTTTTTTCCCATTTTTTCACTAATAGATCACAAGAACTTAAACACTAAAAGATAGTTAATAGTAGCTCAATAAATGTTTGTTAGAAGACTAATAATACTTTGCATTGAGGAACACTGGACGAAAATATTTACTGTTCCTATGTTACAGAAATTCATAATGATCAAAGAGCAGACTGTTCATATTCATTGTAATACAAAAATAATAGCACAAGTCAGTTGTACTTTCACTGAATTCAGAATAATATTGCCTTGAAAAATATATGGCATTTCCATATTATCATAAAATATACTATCATATGATAATGATATAATCATTATATATATATATATAATGTATAATGATAAAATGTATATATAATATATAATATATACAATTATATATAATTATATATATAATATATATAATATATATATATTATATATATATAAATATTTATATATAATTATATATATAATTATATGTATTATAATATATAATATATATAAGATATAATGTATAATGATAAAATATATTATCATAAAATATCATAAAATATAAAATGCCCTTGGAGGCTACCAGAGTTCATAAGAGCCAATCTTTGAAATCTGCTATAACTATATGTATACTGGGAAAAAAATGGAGGCAAATCAGAAATTCCAAAGGTTGCAGTCCTTTTGGGCTTGAAAAGGATGTATTACTTCAGAGAATATAGGGGAAGGTACACAGAACCATGTAACTATATGATAAATAAGATCACAGCAACTGCTATTCCTCCATCCATTCTTATAATTAATGTTTAAGTACTTTTATATAGTCTATGATTTGATTCCAGCTGTTGTGACTACATTTCTGTCAAGAAATTAAGGAACCAGAAGCCTTCCAAGCTAACCTCAAAGGCAACAAGGTTTGTGTTCTAGCCCTACGGCCTTGATTGTACAATTCACTGGGTAAAACAGTTACTGAATATCTACCGCAAAAACAAATCAGACCACAGCTTTGTCCCAAAATAATTCATCATGTACTGGGAAAGACTGGCATTGCCTAATTCAATCTAACATAGGTAAGGCCTCAAGAAACTTTTGAATAGAGAATAGTTAATCTTGAGTTCAGAAGAAGGACATTGTGCATGGGCATCACAGAATGTATGGTATTTTGCTTGAGTTGCAGTTTGGAGTAGGATTTCTGAAGCAAAGAAAAGGCAGAAGTATAACATAAGGTTGCTGAAATGTGAAGTTTCACTGTGTTTTGGGGGAGAAGTAATAGTTTTTTCTGATGGGAAGTCAGGGCATGCAAGAAAAAAACATAAGCATTATGGATGAAAAAAAAAAGTTGAAGTGAAGAGCCATGAAATACACAGAATAGCATTTAGATTTTATTCTGGAAGCAACAGTGGGGAATCCCTAAAGGAATTTAACAAGAAAATAAAATCATATTTGGAACAATTCCAGAAAAAAGTGTTCTGATAATAAGCAGCTTGACAAGTACACAAGAACCACAGGATGACCAAGAATTGGTGATCCTTCAGAAATGCCATGTATCTCCCACACTCAAATCCACCCATAAAAATTGTAAGGCATTCTCTGTTCCCAAAGTCAATGACTAAGGTATGGTCAAACTGGACCCTGGCTGCTTTTTAGCCAAGTCCACAGCCCTAAGGCAGCCAGCTTAAATTTCTCCAGTGAAGGGACTAAACTATTTAGCATGACAAGCCCATAATGAATCAACCTATGATGTGATGAGAGTTGTCTATGTGATGACTCTACCAAGGTGTGGCCTTAGTCTCAAGAAGTTTGATCATCTAATGGGAGAGACAGCCAGTCAAGATACAGAGTAGTAGGCAGTATAATATAGTCTACTATAGTGGGTGCTATGATAGAACATAGAAAACAACTAACCTAGTCTATCTGGGGCTTATGATTAGGGTTGTCAAGTTTAGCAAATACAAATACAGATCATCCAATTACATTTGAGTTTCAGGTGAACAATTAAATTCAAATAAACAATGAAATCATATTTCTACTCTAAGTATAATGCCAAGTAGTCACATTTAACTGGGGATCCCATCTTGGCAATCCTACTGATAACACATCTTAGAGAGAAAGTTTCTGGGACAGTATCTTGAAGGATATTGACTAAACAGATAAAACATGGTAAAGAGACAATTTGAAGTAGAGGGAGCAAAATGGCAACATGGGCAACACAGGGCAGCATGAGAGAGAATTGCTCATTTGGAAAACTGCAAGGAAATCCAAACATGACTAGGTCACAGAATTCCAACAGGGCATGGCAGAGAGATGATTTACAAGGGTAGTCAGGACACTGATCGTGTTGGAATTGGCCTTGCTGATAGATTAACTATGAATTCATGCTTAGCTGAATTGATTGGTCCCTCAGTGATGCCTGACAAGTGTATGCATCATGGGTTCTTTACTTAATACATCTAAAAATACTATTACTTGTTTCTCAACAGTTATTTCAAACTTTTGCATGTTCTTCCAGCTTCTTTGTGCCCTCTTCCTTCTCAGCATTCTAACCAAAGGACTTTGCTTCTTTCTTCCCAGAAATAAACTATGATGCTACAATTCCCAGTCTGCCCCTACCCATTATCCGTCCTCCCAATCTCACCTCCACTGCAGTGGTCACTGCTGCGGCTGACATAACCAACAGCAGCAGTATTGAATTGTTTGACCAACTTTTCTTACTATTCTTACACTTTCCTCAGTGGAAGAGGAATCTTTCTTTTTATCTAACATGGACCTTTGCTCTATAATTGATCCTGTCCTTTACTAATCACACTTGACCTTGCCCCACCAATCATCCCTTGCCTAACCTGTTATACAACTTCTCCTTCTCAAGTGGGTCTCTATTCTGCTTATGAACTTGTCCAAGGGTCTTTCATCTTAAACAGAAAACCTTTCCTTGTATTGCCCACCTCACCCACCCATTGGCTTCCCTGCCTTTTGAATCTTTTCTGTAAAAGCCCATTCTCTCTTGAACTCACTGAGATTGGGTTTCTGCCACCTCCTTTACACTGAACCATCTTACCGCAAAGCAACGTAAAAAGTAAATAAGACTCAGAATCCATATACGAAAATTAAAAATTAGCATGTACTGTCCCAGAACTCTAAAATATTACACGTATTTTGAAAATAATTTTTTTTTCCATAAAGGTATATGCAAGCTAATTCATATTCGGTAAGCCTTTGTCATGCACAACTTATCAAAAATCAGCCTGAAATTCATCCCTTAGGTTAGCAGATACAAACTATTATATATAGAATGGATAAACAACAAGGTCCTACTGTACAGCACAGGGAACTATATTGAATAACCTATGATAAACCATAATGGAAAAGAATATAAAAAGAGGGACTTCCCTGGTGGCACAGTGGTTAAGAATCTGCCTGCCAATTCAGGGAACATGGGTTCGAGCCCTGGTCCGGGAAGATCCCACATGCCATGGAGCAACTAAGCCTGTGCACCACAACTACTGAGCCTGGGCTCCAGAGCACGTGAGCCACAACTACTGAAGCCTGCACACCTAGAAACCATGCTACGCAACAAGGGAAGCCACCGCAATGAGAAGCCCGTGCACCGCAAAGAAGAGTAGCCCCCACTTGCTGCAACTAGAGAAAGCCCACACGCAGCAACAAAGACCCAACGCAGCCATAAATAAATAAATAAATAATTAGAAAAGAATATAAAAAGAATGTATATATATGTATAACTAAATCACTTTGCTGTACAGCAGAAATTAACACAACATTGTAGATCAACTATACTTCCATAAATTTTTTTTAAAATATGGATCCCTTATTCCCTTACAAGGTTTGCACAAAATGTTATCCATGCTCTAAATAATACTTAATACTTCGGGGAGTATATTCTAATTTTATGCAGTCCTTTGAAACACTCAAAGAAACTGAATTTGGGATTTTTTCCAGGGGTTTTTAACATCCCCTTCCTGTGCCCAGGTCTTCACACTGTCCAAACCTTTGCCACTTCCTCACAGCTTCTCCAGTCCCTCACTGAGTTCCTTGGTGAGTTGCTTGACCTCCCTGAACTTTTCTGACTTCCTGTATGCTCAAGCATTTGTTCATTTATTCTGCCAATATGAGACACGTTATTCCACGCATTACCTTATGTTGAATAACATAGTTATGACCCTGAAGGCCTCTCATTTTAGCTGAGAAAATCAAAGGGGGTATGGTGAGGAACAAATGAGAAAAATTTAATGTAGGCAAATGCTTTATGGAATAAAATTGTATTTCTTACAGAAATGATACAGAGCTTCTATGAGAAGGTAAGGAAGCAGTGAAAGCTAGGCTCAAAGTCATTATTTTTTGTGAATTCAAGATCTGACATAGGCTTATTAGATAATTAATGAGCACTACCTACATATAAATCTCATAGCTCGCCATGCTGACACTTAGAACGTCTTGTCACAACATATAAATATATAAAAACAGGTATAACAGACCAAGAAAAGCATTTCAATTGATTTCACTTCTTCACCTGAGAATTTAGACAATCGCTGAATTTCTGGGCACTGTGTATCATACTACACAAGCAACAGATTACTCTCAAACCTATCATTGTGTCATAAAGAGTGTCAGACCAGCTGGTTTCTCATAAGTAGCCACCATGTATAGCATTTAACCCATATTTAACCACAAAGCATTTCTTAGAAGTGTCCCATCAGCAGAGGGTAATAAGCACAGGGGATAGGGAGCTATTTTTACCCTCTTCCAAATTAAAAAAATAATAATCTTCTTCAGTAGGTTTGACAAACAAGCTCAACCAAGATTCCTAGACTTCTTCAAATGAAAGAATATGTATTTTTAAGTAAAACCCTCATTATCTGAGCATGTCAGTGTCCTTTGCTAATCTTGTATGAGATTCTGGAGTGGCCAGCAATTGCTTTCTATTTTTAAAATAATAATATTACACTACATTTTAATATATTTATTTCTATGTTATAAGTACTTTCCATAATCCTCTTACTTTGAATTTTATTCTCAGAACAACCCTTTGAGGAATGAGAAGGAACTAGATAGATCCCAAAAGTCAATGTATTGGCAAAGTTGGGACCTTCATTTGATTTAATATAATTTCTAACCCAGTGGAGTTTATAGAATGTTCCACATTTTACATTTGATATGTAAAATATAGAGAGAATACTTCTTTCTTATGTGTCAGAACAAAATAATTGTGGACTACTTCTCATAAAGATTTTTGTAAAAGATTTTGCTAGACTTTACAAATAAACTGAGGCTAAACATGGACTATTGAAACTTTATAGCTCAGTTGATTCTGTTTTTTAAGTATTAAATTTCACCTTTATAATTAAATAAATCTACAGTGACAGACTGTTGATAGATAGATAGATAGATGATAGATAGATAGATAGATAATAGGCAGATAGATGTAGATATAGGTTGATTTTATTTACCAAGTAAAAGAGGAATAATGAGACTTCATGATCAGCTGAAAACTTAAAAAATATTTTTAAATGGTAGACTATCACAGTTGGTCTGGAATATTTTGCAATCTAACAAAAAATAAATCTATTTTGTTTTTAAAAATTATATTCTAATGTATCCACAGCCATGATTTTACCCCTATTCATGCTGTATTTTTATATATTCCTTTTATGTAAGTGAAAGTTTATGTACTAAACTATATATGCTTTCTGAAAATTTATAAAAATTTACAATTATAAGTTTCACCATTTTGTTTGCTTTTAGCATTTTCTCTTCACAACCTAATTTATTGATAATTTTTACTCAGATCTATGCACACAGAAATGCTAGCATATGTACAGATATACACATAAAAACAAAAACACACACTGCTTTGGTCATTTATAATTTTGAAACATTAAATATTTGGCAATTATATTATAATTTTGCAATACACAAATTATATGGATATTATGGTATTAATAAACATCTTCTCTTGAAATAATTTTATCCCTTTGGAAAAATTATACCATGGTTGCTTATTAAGACAAAGATACAGATGACATTTTCATCTGGTGAAGTTTCAAGAGTTTGGACGATTTCAAGGAATGTAAATTTTTTTTATTTGAAAATTAACGTGCTCTAATCTAGATAAGACACTTTAAGTCCAACCCTCGTCAGAGTACAAAGTTTAAGACAAGCAAAAGTTTATGCCATTTTCTGGTGGATTTTGACAATGCAAAACTCAATGGTTCAGGTCAAAAATTATTGATTAATTCACTTAGAATAACTTTTCAAGATTGTGAAAATCAAGTTGAAATTAAAGAAATGTGTTTATTACAGACAAAAATATTTATGCAGAATTCTTACGTACTTGTCATAGACACAAACAATTATCATAGAGCCTAATGTGTAATATATACTACGTAGATGTACAGGAAGGACTTTAGATTAGGTGAATAAATATGAGGTACGGTAAAACTACCTAGTATATTATCAACTTGTCATTTCACAATGTAGCTTCAATAACCTATAGTTCTCATTTAAAATTGATTTGCATTTGTGAAATAATTTATCTGATCTTGGCACATAATTTAGCCATTATTGGTCACCATGGTGATACAGGTTAAAAGGTATGCATAATCATAAGTACATCCTAAAATTAATAGCTTGGACATACTACCTCTAATTCAAACTATAGTAGATGTAAGTCACTTCACTTGAGAAAAAATAATATATGTTCTATGAGCTAACTCATGTTTTTGCTTAACAATTCTCAGTAAGGGGTGGGATAATTTCCTCCTCAATTTATTAAAATTCCCAATGGCACTTTTTCTAGAATTTAAGAAAATTCACATCATTGAATGTGCCACATCTCTTCTGATTTTTTTTTTACTTCACCCTCTATCCTAATACTCACTGAAAAATAAAATCAAATGCTACCAGAGAGAGTAAAATATCATGGATTGATGACCAGTAACATTATACAAAGTTTGATATGCCAGCTCAAATTTGAATAGGTGGCAGTTCAAAATAATGACTGAGGGCAGCAGAAGCAAAATGATGGTTGATTATGATCTTCCCAAGGGCAATATCTACTTTTAGAGAGAAAGATGCTAAATAATCCTGATTCTACCATGTTATACTTGTAACTAATTTTCTTTAGCAGTGTAAAGTCAGCCAAAGTCAACTAGCATTGGTCTTTGAGTGCATGTGTGTGTGTTGTGTGTGGATATGAAGTGTTGACAATTCACCCCCTCCACCCTCTTTTTCTGTCATAATTTCCTAAAATATGAATGTCTACTAGAGAATATTTTTAGAAATTGCTGCCCTCCCATACTGGGTCCTTTACATGGAATGAACAGTGACTTGCCTTTTTGGTTATTAGATCACATTGCTGTATTGTGAAAAAAAGATTACAATCTTCCAAGGAGTAGCTCTATTATTTTCTAATATTTTAAATGCTCCTATTTTCTTTCTGCACCCATTGCATTGCCCAGTATACACATTGGAATGTACACATCATCATTTGGAAATCACATATGTAGAACTAAGAACTAATTCCTTGTCTACACTTAAACTCATACAAACAAAAATTTTGAAGTCCGTGTTTATTCTATTCTTTCTCTTCCACTCCATACCTGAGGCATCTGAAGGCTCTAACTTTAAAATATACCAGAGCCTAGCCTCTTTCACCATACTGGAACATACTGGTCTGACCATCCTCATCTCTCACCTGTATCACTAGAATAACCAAGGCATCTGTCCACATTTACACCATTATCAACATGGCAGCCAAATCACTAAAACCTAAGTCATATCACACCATTCTTCTGCTAAAACCTTCAAATGATTTCCCAACACAAGTTAGAAGCCAGTCTTTACAATGGTTTACTAGGTACTAGAGCTACATTGTCCACATGTGGCTACTGAGCACTTGAAATGTGGCTAGTCAGCACTGAGATGTGCTGTAAATATGAAGTACACACTGAATTTCAAACACTTAGAAAGAAAAAAGTGTATAAAATATTCTGTTAATTTTATATTGATTACAACTGAAAATAAGTTTGCATATTTTGGGGTAAATAAAAATTAATTCTACCTGCTTATTTTTATATTTTTATCACGGTTGTTAAAAATTAAAATTTACACATGTGGCTCACATTATGTTTCTCTTGGGAATCACTGTACTAGAGTGTCTGGTGCCAGTTACTTCTGTGACTTCGTCTCCTAATTCCCATCCCATCTTTGACTGAGCTATGGCCACTCAGGCTTCCTTGTTCTTCATTCAACCTGCCTTAGGGACTCTATCAGTTCAGGAATAATATCAAATTTTCTGTGCCTTAAAGCTTATTGGGGTCAATCAGCTAGCAAATTTCTATTAAGCGTCGACAGTGTCAGACAGCCTTTAGCCACTGGAATTTTTACTGTTAACATAATGGACAGATACTCTGCACCCAAGGAACCTGCCTTCTATTTGGGATTTGTTATAGTACTTGTAAAAATGCAAATTTAAACGATCTCCATACATTCAACATAATGATTGGTTAAATATCTGAAACTCTGCAAAGTGAAGTCTAATCTATTGAAATAAAAATGTAGAGAATTTTGCTTCAGAAAATATCATTGCCACAGAAGTGAGGATAAGCAATTCAGATAGACTCAACAAAAATCAGTCTCTCTCCCTCTGTATATCTCTCTCTCAACTATACAAAGACATTACCCAGTTTTCATTTTCTCTGCAGCTCTTCTTTCCACCTAAGATTATACTCTAATATTGTTAATTTTTATATTCCATTTTCCCTCAACTGAATGTAGGGTCTATTCTAGTTTATCATGACATATGGTAAGCACATATGAACATATATCATGAACATATTAATATATCATGAACACATTAATTAAATGTCAAATATTGATATAATGAAAACAGTTGTTATTCTAAGTTTTCTGAAATAAAATTAGTATCCTAATTGAAAGTGGTATTTGGCGTTTTGAAAGAGTAATTGAAAGTGGTATACAGCTTTTTTGGAAGACTAAATGAATATTGTGAATTTTTGAAATTATTTTGATTTTTTTTTTAGTTATTCTGGACTTTAAACCAAGTGGATTTAAAAGAAGTCCCTATCTATTACAGAAAATATTTGATAATAAATTAATGGAAAAAATGACGTTTAAAGGACAGTCGAATGTTAATACATTATAATACATACATAAATCTTTTACATAATATACTCTTAAAAGCTTCTTTTAGATCAAATGTAATTATTATGTTAAATAATTATAATTAAACAATAAAGCTTATTATATAAAGGAATTCTTTTGGTGAAGCTTTATATAAGGCAAAATTTTTTATTTTACATACTACACACTCATTTAGTTTTTACTGATAATCAGTTTTTTACTGCATAGAACAATTAATAAAAACTATACTTTTATAATAGTTTTTTTTTTTTTTTTTTTTTTTTTTTTTGCGATACGCGGGCCTCTCACCGTTGTGGCCTCTCCCATTGCGGAGCACAGGCCTCGGCCGCGCAGGCTCAGCGGCCATGGCTCACGGGCCCAGCTGCTCCGCAGCATGTGAGATCCTCCCGGACCGGGGCACGAACCCGTGTCCCCTGCATCGGCAGGCAGACTCTCAACCACTGTGCCACCAGGGAAGTATTTTTGACACTAAGATTGTCATGTACAAATATCCTACTGATTGATTCTTTTATTCTAAATGGACAGCAAATTAAAAAAAATGACTTTATTCAAAATAATCTCATTTTGGGAGCCAAATAATAAAATGGATAGAGGTGTATAAAAAAAGTGAATACAAAGTAGAAAAAAAAGTATTAATTATTATTTCAATTCTTCATATCTTCTCAATAAAAATATTCTAAAAATAACATCAATAAAAATAATATCAAGAATGTCTTAGAACATATTTGAGGGAAATGGACATATGAAAGGATACTTTTACCGCAGTTGATATAGGAAAAATGCTATTGTGTTAATTTTCTAATATGATATAGAGATTTTTTTTTCCATAAATATTGAAGCATCTGGTGTCATCTAAAGGTTCCTGGATACCTTTGGAATTTATATTATTACAAAAGAATGTAACAATGTGCTTTATCTTTTCAGTAATTCAAATTTTTATGCTTAATCAAATACTTTGAACATCACTGCTGATTCTTATTCTAAAAGAAAAATAAGTATGCATTTATTTTCCTAAGAATATTACTAATCAGCAAACAAAACTTGTACATATTGCTTTGGGATTTTTAATAATTATGTGGATGTCAAGTAATGAAATACCTAGGGATTAAATTGAAAGGTGGCAAATTTCAGGGACTCCTAGATCACTTTATCTTACACAAGGACACATAGTGTAGGACCACGGAATTGTATTTTTCACAGTTAATGAAGAAATATATGTACATTCCCATTAAGACATCAGTAGTAATAATTGCTTACAAATTTAAAGTATATTAGTCCCAAGTATATCTTTGTCTCTACGTTAATATCATAGTTTCCATAAAACACATATTTCAAATGTCCTAAATTCCTGCTGATTACATAACATTATACTTTTATGACAAAATAGCTGATAGCACAAGATTTAAAAAATGTACAATTCAAAAGTTTATGTCTTTTCAAAGGTAACTCTAAAGTCACTTCCCAGAGGTAACCACTGTCAATAGATTATGCTTCTAGAATTTTTTATGCAAATAATATACACATACATACAAACACATACACAAGCACAAGCATACAGACCTTTTTTAAATAAACATAAACAAGAATACTTACACATGCTTTAATTACCTTGTCTGTATTTGTGTCTTAAAAGGTTTTCTTTATTAACACATAATAAGTTTCCTTGGTAGAGTTTTAACATTTTCATAGTGTTTTATTATGAATGTCCTAACATTCATTTAACCAGTATTCTGTAGATGAATATATTTTTTAGTTTACAAAATGCAAGATCATAAAAAGCATTTGAAAATATAAATGTAACAAGAAATTAAAACACTGAACCACACACATGTTTCCATCTTCAAAAATTTACTCACTGTTAACATTCTAATATATAACCTTACAATATTTTTATAGTGTAAGAATAATTAGCATGAACTAAAGTTATTCATGGATTATTAAAATCAGTTCATTTTCATTTACTTTGTTTTACCAAATAGTGCAGTCCTTGAGAGAAGATCATATCTTATTTGTCATCTCTCCAGGTTTTAGGACAGAAGGAATGCTCAAAAAATAAATTTGAAATAGCTTTTATTTTAAATAGCTAAGTGCTAATTTAATGCTAGGTTCCCATTATGTTTGTTTTCCTGAAAAGATATTAAAATATTTAAAAACTCTTCTGAAATTCAAATTTTCACTTTTTTAGTATAGAGTTACATTATGCTCCCATTACCTAGTATGCTCCTTTCAATCATTCCCTAATTTCATTTGTGTTGGAATTTTCCCCACAAACAGATTGTAAATCTTAAGATAGAAACAATGTTTTATTAGCCTCCTGTTTTTTCCCCATATTATTTGACACAGTGGTGAACATGTAGTTAGCTTAGACCTATTAGAAGTTTAAAACTACAATATATATTTGTATTATATTAAAGATAATGCCAATCTCAGGACTACTGTGCACAGTCACAGCATTTAAGAATCATAGTCTCTTTAAGAGTCAGAAGGATATGGTCTCACAAATTAAAATCCAAATGTATAGAAAAGATTTTACTACAGCTACACTTTTATTCAGTATTTATATCCCTAAGAAAGACAAAGTTAAGACTTCTGGAAAATAGATGTACTGAGGTTAATGTTGGTCTGAAGCTGATGTATAAATGAAGATAACCTAAGAAGGGGGGGAAAAAGGTAAAGGGTATGAACAGGCAAAATACCAAAGAACAAATCAGAATGGCCAATAAATATATGAAGGGAGGTTCAGCAGTAATCAAGGAATGCATCCACCACTGTTTAATATTTAAGACAATCTTGGGTCAAATAATTTTGATTCTACTCCTTACTAGCTATGTACAAATTATTTAATATTTGTTCCTTCATTTTCCCACTTGTAAACTCAGAATAATTATAGCATCTACGTAATAAAATTGTTATAGAAATTAAATATGATTAGCCAACAAAATAACTAAAATAAGGCCTTAATACATTGGGTTGGCCAAAAAGTTTGTTCGGGTTTTTCCCTCTTACAAAAAACCTGAATGAACTTTTTGGTCAACTCAGTAGTAATCACTCAGCAAATGTCAGCCAATAATAATGATAAACCAGTCTATACAAATGAAATTAACAATAATAATAATAATGAGCATTTAATAAAAACTAAACAGAGAATGTTGGGTCATGAGAGATTTTTATGTCCTGCATGTGAGAAAAATTTGGAAATATTAAAGTAGAAATTGTCAAAACGTGTATTAACATTTATATGGCAGCATTGTTTAAATCTATAAAAAATTGGAAACAATGCAAACGTTGGCATATACACATGGTAGAATACATCTCAACAGTCAAAATAAAAAGCATGTAAGTTAACAGAAACAATCAAGAATTTAGCTCTTCTTTCCTACATGAAACTTATTGTAGGTTAACAAAATATTTGATAAAATGTTAGGTATTCAGCAAACTAATGAAGGAGTACTTGAATTAGAATATCACTGTTTTGAAACCTTTATTGAAATAATGGATTTAAGCAACGGCTGCTAACTTCACAAGGAGAGAGACAATATGTCCCTTTTGAAGTAAGTACACACCACAACCTGTGATTTAGTCTTGCCAAAAAAAAATCAAACCTGAATCTCACTACCAGTTTAAAGGAACTAAAGAGAAAAGAAGAACATTTTGAAATTAGCAAACTCCAGACCTTGGAAAACTCTAAAGGCCAATGAGTAGGTTTCTCCCACAAACAGCAAGGGAAAGTGAGAAAGAGAGAGAGACAAAGACAGAGTTTGATTTTAGATCTAATTCATATTAAAAGATATTTAGGAGACATCTTTGTTTGGATTCTGATTAGAAAAAAGCTTTATATGGAAAAAAAAAGGAGGAAAATGTGCAAAATTTGAGCAGTAAATACTTAATGAAAATAAATGTTGATTTTTTTAAAGCATGATGATATTTTATATTTTTAAAAATCTTAATTTGTAACAGTTATATGTTTATAAATGAATGGAATTATATCTGGGATTTTCTTTATAATCATGGAGAGGGAAGTTTACCTATAGATGAAGCAAGACTATCCAAGTCTTGAGAATTTTTGGAACTGGGGGATAGTAAATTAAAGTTAATTATACCATTCTATTTCTGAACATGCTTAAAATTTCTATAATAAATTTGTTTTTAAAGTAGATGCATATGTATTTAGTAAAAAATATTAAAACAGCAACTAGAAAAGTACACACATGGAAAGTTACATTATTCTCTGTACTTTCCACATTAAAATTTGTATTAATATATATTAAATATATATATTATTTTATATGTATAAGGAAATACATAATAATATTTTACCATTTTCAAATGCTAATCTGATTATTCATCAATACAATATGACTATAATTGAGCACATATTAGAAACAAGGAATGTTGGCTAATGGAGCTTGCCTCAACACATCAACATCCTGAACTAAGAAGTGTTATTATGTCTTAGCAAGTTCAAGTAACCTAAATAACACAAAATGCAATCTTGCTTGTCCTCATTTTGTTGAAGTAACAAGAATAGTATAATTATGTGCACCAGAATAAAATAAAATTGGCATTCTCCATCCTGTTAGATAAAAAATGCAATTTTTTATTTTTGCAGATAATGCAATTCACACAAAAAAAATAAAGTTTACTTACAGGTTACACTTATTTACCTACTAAAATATAGCTCAGACTTAGTAAGATTGCCATTTTCCATGTGAAGATTGAAATAATGTTTTAGAAAAAAACTTATTTTATTGTTCTCAAGACAACTTACACATTTTACTTCTAGGAATCAATCTATAAACAACTACATTTTCATGTTTGTCTAAATCAAAGGTGCCAGTTTCCAACTGACTGACACCAGCCTGTGGGCAACAAAATCCACCTCAAATTTGATCTTCAATTTAAAAAGTCTTGAAAAAAATATTAAAGTATTATGGAAATATTAAATAATAATTGAAAATTTACGTGTTTGTATCTGTTTTTGATATTTTTCTCATTTTAATAAAATAAAAAGAACAAATTCAAGCAACACAAATATAAATTGCATTTTATTAGTAAAAACTTATAGCTCAAATATATCTTTTTAAAAATGTTTTATTTTTATTTTATTTTTCATCTTTATTCATGAGTAGGAAAGGCTTTAAAACCTCTCCCTTAGAACAAACTGTTTGCCTAAAAGTACAGTTCTCTATAGAGATCTGGTTTTTATTATTAAATCAATTGTTACTCTTCTTTTCCATTCATTTAATATGAATCTTGATTATTATATCAGAAAGCTCATTATAGAAAATCATTACTAACCCTAAAGAAACATCTATAAAAATATTTGTAACAGAATATGTTACATATTTCACACCTATAAAACTGCAAACTAATGGTGATATTGCCTAATAAAAAGAAATATTCCCACTGTCACTATCAGTAATAAAGAGATATATCATTAATAAGAATTCAGGAGATCATTAGTCACGAGGCTAAGGAGATAAGATAAAAAACTAATTTGTAGAGGAAACGTTTCATAGCAAGGCACTTAGAATAGAAGTTATATCATGAAGTTTGGGATTTTTTAATAGAGCATAGACATTAACATGTTTTACATCAATTAAAAAAAACTAAACAGGAAATCTAGATTTCACATTAATGTGGACCACACTAAAGTGAACAATTGCTCAGCTTATGTGATGCTCTCTGCCCTTTTCCTTCCTTTTCCATATTTCCTGTCTATTGGAGAGGAACACAGCCAATTTCAATTCACCATTGCTATACACAGCTTCCCTGCCATGCTGCCATGCCACTGGCGCCTACTCCCTCCATCTGGCCTTAGTCTAAGCAGGGTTTCCTCTACAACTATTGCCAGTCTGTTGCCATAGCAGCAGCTAAGAGGGCTTTGACAGTATGGGAAAAGAAGGAAAGCATACTTCATTCCATGCTCCTTGGTGAGGTTTTGAAGTGGTTCCAAGGACCCACTGAAAATGTGACAGAAAAAACAGCTTTACAAAAGATATCCATGATAGAGAAACACCTTTTCCAAAGGGCATTAAACGTGTACTCATGAGAAACATTTTAACCCTGCAAACTGAGAGTTAAGGAACACCCTCCCATCATCAGAATGAGACCCATGGACGATATGTTGAAGGGGTGAAAGTGATGAAGGAGAGTTTTTAGGCCCTTATTAATGGAAGGGTAGAAAGATAAGCTACAAGCAAAAGTGTTAGATCAATGTTTGGGAATTCCTTTTTAACTAAAAATCATGCACTGGCTTTTCAAACTGCTACATCAAAATTTGAATAAATATAAGGTAAGCACTTTCTGGCTACTATATTATAATTCCATGTTAAAAATCATAATTACCAATATTTAATTCCTGATTTTAAAGGAAAAATAGTATACCCTCAGTTTCCAGAAAATTATATTTTATCAGAATTTCACCAAAAACTTATTTTAATTTTATAGGTTCTAAGGGTAAAGGTATATACAAACATTGTGTGCAGAAATTTAACATGTCATAAGTCAAGCATTGAAAACTAAAAGGACAATAGATATCGATGAATTCTAATCTTAGCTTCAAAAAAGCCTACTGTGAAAGCTTTTAACAAGTAGGAATATTACTAACACTTAAGGTTCATGTGATGATTACTGAGTTGGAAATATGTCTTGAAAGGTCATCTTGTCTTTCTCCTCCCTCCAAGTAAGACTACAGAAAAATCCCAGACAAAGGCCTCTCTGTCCTACTTTTGAAAGCCACAGGGAGTCAGATTACACCACCTGTTTTACAACACAAGTTATTTTCCATGTTCATAATTTTCATCTTTTGGTAATTTAAATAACAGAAGATAGATGGCCAACTGCTCCTTAATTAATCAGCATTACCTCTGTTTCTATAATCAAACCTGTGAATTGTCTTTTCTGAGAAGAATTAGGAAAAGAGAAAGATATGGAGCATGTTGGACTAAGAATCATAGGACTGAAAAGCTCCAATCAACAGGGCAGCCTCAATGAAAAGACTGACATTTTCAAGCATTCTCATTAAAGGTCAGACTTTCCTATATAGGATATCTGTGCTTTAATATTAGCCAATAATGTAACTTTACTAATTAAAGAAAGGATGGTTTTACTGACAAGGGGTAAATTTGCAGCATTCAGAGAATATGAGTGGGCTGTATTGCAGTAACAGTTTGAGAAACTAACAGATAAAACCACAAAGCCCGTTCATAAGGCGAAGGTATTTGCTTCCAGATTTAAGCTTTCAACAGTCAAAGTCAAAATTGCTATGGCTGGTGAACAAATAGTTTAGATCATCATCTCATTTGCTATAATTTTATCTGAGTGTTCAGCCTGCTTTTTAAAAATGCCACTATTCCATTTTGTCAAACCTGCAAATATTTACTAAATGTCCATCCTGCCTAAGGCACCTGGATAAAAAAGTAATTTTCCTTACTTTCAAGGTTAAAACATTATCAACATACAACAAGCTTCTTCTTTGAGTCTTACAAATTACTATCAATGCTAGTGTTAAACATGTTCTCAACACTGTGTCATTTTCTGCTAAATTGATCCTTTACATTTGTAACTATGAGGGCATCTCCACTCAAACAAGAACAGTGAGATTACCACACAATAAATGTAATATCCCAGAAGTGAAAGTAACCCAGGAGATTTGAATTGGTTGTTCAGGGGAATGAAACACATTTAGGCTATTTGGGTTACATAATGCTGCATGATAGAGTACATCACATGGATATTAAACTTACAAATTCAAGTATAAATGCTCACAGGCTGAGGAAGACAGACAGATAAAGAATGAAGAAAGGAAGAAAGGATGGAAGGAAGGAAAGGAAGAAAGGAAGGGAGAGAGGGAGTGAGGGAGGAAGGAAGAAGGAAGAGAGGGAAGAAGGAAAGAAGGAATGGGGAAGGAGGAAGGGGGAGGCGGAAGGAGAGGAGGGAAACCGGGAAGAAAGGAAGAAATAGAAAGCAGCAGCAACCATTGGAACAGTCCAGAAGATTCCAGTCATTGCCACACTCCAGGCCTGTGTGCTGCACTGTGAGCATGAACTACACTCACAAATATCCAAGATCCTTCCTCTCAGTTTATATGTGCCTCTCACAGTAGGAGCATCTCAGTGGGTCAAGTGTGGTTCCAGTGTTTAAAGATAGGGCTTCTTCATCTAGCATGGCCCCCAAATCCAAGCCAATTATTTCAATTTGTGTTCAACTAAAATAGAGTGTTATATTGTAATTTGTATGAGAAAACCGGCTGTGTTACAGCTATTGACAGGTATTATCTACGATGCTGTTTTGACGGATTTGCAAGTTTGTTTATTTTTTCACTATAATGAGATATAAAATGGAATCTAAAAAAGATGTTCCTTGCAATGTATCCTGTTGTGGATAGTAACTCTTCTTCAGACTTCATCATGCCCTGGTTCAAATACCCTCCAAGCCATACAAGAAAGCTATATTTTGATTCTAGAATCATCATGCAAACTTCTGACCATTAATCAAGATTTCCTGCAACCTAGATAAGAGAAAGGGAGTTCCCTGGACAGTACAGTAAATACTAATATTACCTCCTTTCAAATGGAATGTCATTCATTGTAAATTAATAAAGTTGAATTATACCAGCATCTTGCATCTGCCAGAATTTTGGTAGATGACAATAATGCTTGAATGAAAATACACAACCAGTTTTCAGGAGCTTGTGGTCCACTAGGTAAATGATACAAGAGTTTAGATGAAGGAGTGACTAAGGCTACCTAGAGAAGTCAGGGAAGATTTCCTTGAAGAGGATGCTTCTGTTGAGTCTTAACAATTAGGAGATTTCCACGCAATCTCACAAAATGAAGGACATCTCAAGTAGAAGCTTGTATACAAACAGGACATAAGAACTGAATGGTGTGTTCAGGAAACAAGAACAGAATTGTGTGTTCAGGAAATTTCCTATCATATGACTATAATACAGCCTCAATAGGGCAGGGACTCTAATTTCTTCTTAGCCCCTACTACAAAGCCTGGTTCACAGGAGGTGTTTAATAAATCTTTATTTAATTAGACATGAGTGGCTGGAACACGTAATCATCTGAAGTGGGAAGCTGTTGGGCAACTGATTAAGATGTATTCAAGATTCATATCATAAAAAATCTGATATACCAAATATAATTAGGATTAGGTTTGAGTGTGAGTGACAGGAAACCCCAAATAACAAGGGATTAAAGGGAAATTTTTATGTCTCTCACTTTTTAAGTGCAGGCATCCCAGGTCTTGTATGAAGACTACATGAAGAACAGGGCTCTGATTCCTCCTATCATGTCATCATACTTAACATGGCTGCTCTTTCTTCCACCATCATATCCACATTCCAGACACAAAAATGAAAGGGCAGAAGAAGGGTATGCCTCCTCCACTTAAGGACAAGAAGGATACTTAAAGATACCAGGTTCATCCCATCTTCAATAACTGTCACATGGCTACACCTAACTGCAAGGGGCTTAGAAATGTAAGATTTATTTTTGATGTCCAGATCCAGTCAATATTTAGGGGTTCTATTAAAGAGAACAAAAGAGGAAATAAATACTAGCAGACAAGTAAAAATCTCTGCCACCCATTTAATGGCGTTTGGATTTTATCATATGAAAAACATATTTTAAGCAGTCACTTAGATTGGTGAAAATTTCTGAAATATGCAAAAGTTAATAACACCCCAGTACCAATGAGTACACCCAGTGCCTAGATATGAGCTCCCAATGACAAAAATTGGAACAATTTAAGCAACAAAATAAATAGCATAGCATTGGACTATAATCCAAAGTATAAAATAAATATCCATGAGTCTTTAAAAATATAAATGAATAATTTAATCAATAAACAAATGCCAGAGAAGAGAAAAATATCATTTGCAGAAGAATTTCAAGTAATTTATGTGGATATACTCCCTTAAAGAAAATAGAGCATAATTTCCCACCCTTTAAGGGTAGGCTGCACAGAGTGACTTCCTTTCAAAGAGAACACTGTAGTAAGGGGAAAAAAGAAACTTTATAGTGGAGAAACCTGAAAAACACCATCTCAGCCAGGTGATCAAAGTTAACACCATCAGGTATAAGTCATATTCAGGGCATGTACTTTTGATATAAATGTACCATCAGAGGACAATATCTTACCTCTGTGGTCTTCTTCCCCAAAACTCATAACTCTTACTTACCATGAGAAAAATATCAGACAAACCCTAATTGAAAGACATTTTATATAATATTGTCCTTAAAACTGTCATTAAAAACAAGGAAAGTCTAAGAGAATGTCACAGTCCAGAGGAGCCTAAGGAGACATGAGGACTTAATATAATGTGTATTTTGCATGGAAACTTGGAACAGAACAAATTTTTTAAAACTAAGCAAATCTGAATAAAAGTATGGACTTCAGTCAATAATAATAATGTATCACTATTGGTTCATTGGTTTGAAAAATGTATCATACAACATAAGATGTTAATAAATAAAGAGACTGGGTGTGGGATATATAGAAACTCTCTTATCTTTGCAAATTTTTTGTAAATATAATACTATTATAAAACTAAGTTTATTTTTAAAGTTTTGAGGCTGAGTTTAATAAGTTATGCAAAAAGAAGCCAAATTTAATTCATGGCCTGAAAAGTTAAGGATAAGATCTTCATCTTCACACTGGGTATTCACATCTGGTAAGTGTACAAACAACTAGCTGGCTTTCTCTTCACTCTATTTTATACTCTATTTATGTAATTTGTATTACATGTTCTACTGGCCAAAGTCATTATTTTTACAAAATGCTACTTCTCAGAACACCTCTGAAGACTTAATGACCACATCTAGAATATGGTATGGTTAATGTGATCCAAAGCTCTAAAAAACTGTTGAACAGCACTTGTGTCAGATGTAACCCATCTTTTTTGTCTTTTCTAAGTTTATGGTTCAAGATCTAATTTCAGGCCAAAATATTAGAAAGCTAGCTCCATATGGCTAGTTTCCAGACCCAACTTGGTATTAACATACTAGTATAATACAATGAGATAATTTTATTGATATTATGTAGTCAATAATTTAGGTAAAATGTAGAGTTATACAATCTAATTTTCTCTGTAAGACTCAACAATTTTTAAAAAGTTATGCCCCAGGTATGTTTTTATATTTTTATTGATTTGCCTCTCTTAAAAAATATTACTCTAGAGGGCAAATGCTCTAGCACTGAATTCCACAGTAGCCACTATCATATTCATAAAAAGGATTCAGTAAAACTCTAAATCTTACAAAGGAATTCAGAAGATTTAAGTTGAATTAGAAAAAGATACTAAAAAAAACTATAAATTGCACCAAGTTGCAGTAAACAAGCTTTATTTGCCAAAATATAGACCACAAGTATACCTGATTGATACAGAAGGTGAATGTGAGGTTTTAGATAGAGAGAAGTAATATTTAATAGAATAAAAACATTTTTATTTATCAATACTTATTTACGATGTTCCAACTCAGGCCACACACTGACTTAAAAGATGAATACAGTACTGCCCCATCGTTCAAAAAAATGTACTCTTCTGGTGAAATATAAAGATGCCAACATAACATTACAGTATAATATATACATTATATACATACATTATAATAAATGTAATGTGAATTACATTTGAGAAATGTCCACAGAACATTAAGAAAACATATGGCAGAGTGACAGTACTAAAAAGAGATACTTTAGATTTGGGCATCAGCAGTGAAACATGAACACATCAAGAAATGACTGGAGATTAAATTTCGAGAAGGAGTAAAGAACGAAATACATCACCTACTTCTGCTTTAGAAAAGGGTACTAAGTATGCTAAAGCAAGAAAAAAAATATAATGTAAGTAATTCAGTAGAAGCTTGGAATTTAGGCTTATGGGAGGGTATATCAGATTTTTAAAAGGAAGGAAGGAGTGGAGTAGAAGGGTGAGAAAGAAATATATAAAAACTATATTTCCTACATGATTAAATTGCAGAATCAAAATAATCCCTACCTGCATCAAAGATACTTCTTTCAAATATATAAAACCATTCAGGTTAGAATAAGCAGTTATGTAGATTCACTATCTATAGACCTCCATATAATTAGGACAACATTAAGGTAAATAAGTAAATATTAAAAACTTGCAAGTTTATATATAATATAAATATTTTTAAGGGAACACAGATTCTTTGGGTCTAAAGGGATACCAAGAGACAAGAAGAAAACATCCAGCATATTGATCAACTTCCTTGTTTTCTTTGGTAATAAATTTTCACCTGCTAATTTTCCCAGAAAAGGACAAGTGAGGAGTTTTATTTCACAGAATGGTCAACAGTAGGGCTATCATAAGCCCAAGTGACAAAATACTAAAACATTGAATGAAATTTCTCAAAATTTATTCTCCTCACCTTCTAAATTAAAAAAAAAAAAACCATAACTACCCATATATCTATATATCCTGTGACTTCTACTTAAAAATCTTATGCTATTATTCAACATCGTTAGAAATCAGTATGCTAAGTTTTAAAATTCTACCTCAAATACTGTCCTGTCTTTTACTCTTTTTCCTTGCTATCTTCTATCATCCCTCATTTGAAAACAGCCTCCTAACCTTCTTTCACTTCCAGTATATCTGCTTCAATCCAACACTCTTATAGTAGCCAGAATGATCTCACTAAAACACTAACTTGATCATGTAATTCAAAAACTTTTAGGACTACGCTTCAAAGAATAATTAAGTCTGAATTTCCTGCTGAGTTCAAAACCTGATATAAGGTGGTCTGAATTTTTTATTTTTTCAAGGATATTTCTCCCTCAATATTTAATCGTCAGCTATCAGGACACTACCATTCCCCCAATTATTTCCTTCTTCTTACACAGGCCTCTCACTGTTGTGGCCTCTCCCGTTGCGGAGCACAGGGTCCGGAAGCGCAGGCTCAGCGGCCATTGCTCACGGGCCTAGGCGCTCCGCGGCATGCGGGATCTTCCCGGACCGGGGCACGAACCCGTGTCCCCTGCATCGTCAGGCAGACTCTCAACCACTGCGCCACCAGGGAAGCCCCTATTTCCTTCTTCTTAATCTGACTAGTTGAAATGACCTTGCCTCATCTCACCCTAGCTGCTGAATTTCTTCCCATCTTTCAACATCCAACTAGGAGGAATATTTTCAATAAAACCTTGAATGGAACACACATTTGGTGAACGTTTACAGAATTGATTTGAAATCTATTCCCTCTATTCATCTAAGAAACTCCTGGCAAAATAATTCAGCCTCTACTTGAATATTTCAAAAATAATTTATTGTGGGGGATTTCCCTGACAGTCCAGTGGTTAAGACTTTGCCTTCCAGTGTGGGGGGTGCAGGTTCGATCCCTGGTCAGGGAGCTAGGATCCCACATGCCTCGTGGCCAGGGAACCAAAACATAAAACAGAAGCAATATTGTAACAGATTCAATAAAGACTTTTAAAATGGTCCACATAAAAAATTCTTAAAAAAATAATAGTTCATTGCTTCATGAGGCAATTCATTGTTAAAGATTTTTCTTTACTTTTTATTGGATTGGAATTTTTCTTCTTGAAACTTCTATCCAGTTATCCTGAAAATTTTGCTTAAATTGGAGTGTTTTTAAATATTCTTCATATTAAGTTTCATTGGTAATAAAATTCCTTATTTATTTTCTGTTTATCCGATGATAGTTTAGAGATAAGAAGTATTCATAGATGTATGCCCACAAAACCTTATTATGGTATATAGACCATATGTGCACAGTTTTCATTTTAACATATGGAGGGCAGAGGGAAAATCATAGTTGATGTCAAAACATATGACAACTGCTGTTACATTCTGTGAAGTCCATCATCCAGGGTTTTTTTCTTATAGAGAACCTAGTTAGCTGCCCAAAGACATTCTGATTATCAGTAATGGGGGCTACTTAGTTGCATGGTGTCAGACTAAGGAACTTCAAGAACTTAGCATATTTGCCCAAAGCAGCGGTAGAGTCATCGTTGAAACTACTGTAGTCAGTCAATGTATCCATTCAACAAAGACACACTGAGTATCTGTTGATGTCTTACAGAAATGTTAACAAAATCATGTAGCAATAAGTACCATTCAAGAAAAATGTATCAAAGCTTCTTCTCTATATAAATCACTTTCTCGATTAAAATGATATCACTTGTCTTCATGGTTGTTATCACATACCAGGAAAGCCAAGTGTATGCTATTTTAACAGCTAGGATTGTCTAATATATAGATACAGTGTTCATTCAATGATACCATAGTGAGTGAGGCCACAGTTCTACTAAAGTCCCACGTGTAGTGGATATAGAGAAAGAGTTCACTGGTCCAGCCAGATACTACATACTCAATCCATGACCACTTTGTAAATATATACGCTTTGAAATGTAACTTTAAAAAAGTAACGTCAGGGCTTCCCTGGTGGCGCAGTGGTTGAGAGTCCGCCTGCCGATGCAGGGGACACGGGTTCGTGCCCTGGTCTGGGAGGATCCCACATGCTGCGGAGCGGCTGGGCCCGTGAGCCATGGCCGCTGAGCCTGCGCGTCCGGAGCCTGTGCTCCACAACGGGAGAGGCCGCAGCAGTGAGAAGCCCACGTACCGCAAAAAAAAAAAAACCCACAAAAAAAAAAAGTAACGTCATAATGTACTCCCCATGATAAAACAAAATATGAATCCATCAAAATACTTTACTAAATTTACTACCAAACATTGCTCTTTCTTTCTTTTAAGAAAAACACAAAACATTATCTATAAAGATAGAAAGTGTCTCTCCAAGATATAAAAATGCAAGTCACCTTTTATTCACGACTCTAAGTTGAGAAACTCCAAGCAGCTATTTTCTTAATATGTGAGCTCTATGTATTTGACATTAGTATCCATCAAATATACTTCATCCAATGAGATTGTTTACTTTCATTACACAAATACATAGATCATTCCCATGTTTGCCCTTCTGTAAGGTGTCTCCTCTTTGGAGTTGATATATCTAAATCTGACCCATTCTTTTAGGCACAGTTCACATATTTTCTCCTTAATCCAGCCTTTCCTAGTCATTTCAGCATTGAGCAATTTTTCTCTCTTTAAAGTATGAGAATACTTGTAGTTGGAAAAAACATTTGGCATTTCATTAAATACAGTATACCATCCATACCCCAGAAGAATGGTTCATGGAAAGTAACACACATATTGTTAAACTTATTTTTTAAAAAGGAATAAAAACTGAGAAGCGATATTACTTTTTTTGTTTCTTTCTTTTCTAGTCATTTGAGCATTTCTTGAGATGCAAAGATAAGATGGCCAGAACTCATAAGTAAAACCTCCTCCAAATGGAGTAAGTCAAGTCTGAATTTGGAGAGTTTATGGTAATAGAGAATTTTTTGTAACTGTATTTTCTGGTTTTATAAACTGCTCTAAACTTTGTCAATTTCAGGATGATTTGCAAATAGATCCATGGAATACATCATCATAGAGTAATCTGATTAATAAGCTCAAGCTAACAATGCCTCTGGGGAATGCTTATAGTCTTGAGAATTACTGAAGAACCACCCCCCCTGTGATTTTTTTCATCTTATCACAAAGATTCAATCTTATTAGAGTCAAAGTCTTTTATGCATTTAAAATTACACTATTCTCCACATCATGTCCCATATTACAGATTCATTAACTTATTAGTTATCTCATACAAGATGTAAACAAATTTCTTCTTGTAAAGTTTGTCAGGATAATGCTGGAGAGTAGAAGTACATAGGCTTTAGACATAGCTCTTGCATTTTTAATTTATTCTAAAGAGAACCTTAGGGCCTTGTGGAAAGCTATGTTAGGAAAAAAAAAGGTAAAACCTCTTGGAGTTTCTATTAACATATTCTGAGTCCTTTAATTTCACAAACAAGAATAAGTCATGGGCATAAGTTGTAGGACCTCAATATAGACTCCTGGTTATTGATGGTTAATAAGAACCTGTATCAAGAATCAACCACAATAGTCAGAATTAGCAGGAATAGACTCTAAATAAATATAATTTCTATTGGGACAAAGTGAAGTTACATTCTGATTACCCCTTTCTTTTTAATTCTATATCAATTAGTCGACAATATTTTTGGATAAGTTAGTTGCATGCATCTCTTCTGATCTCCACCTCCCCTCCCACACACAAACACACATAAATGCATATTCACATATATCTGTATTGTGGAAAACAAAGAGATACTTTTCCTACACATAGATTATAGGCTCAAAAGTTTTTTGATCGTCTATGGCAGAGACTGTATTCCCAATTGGCCCCTTCTTTAAAAACAGAACAATGATTTTTGTTGGGGTCAGTGCATTGCCCAGTTAAAAAGCTATGTTTCACTCTAATTCTAATAAATAGAAGTGTCTATGTAATGTAAGTCAAAGTATTAGCATTGAGGTTCCCAGGGAACTGACTCAAGCAGTCTGCACCTTATTACCACTGGCTCTTTAGTTTTCCTTCTTTTTGAAAGAAAAAAAAAAGGGGAGGGTGGAGCACAATGGTTTGAGTTTCAAACATCTTGTAAGCATGAGGACAAGAACCACACCTGGAGGTGGTTGCTCAGAAAGCTGAAAAGAGATTACTGCATTTCTAATGAAATTGTGTTGTTACCATACCAGCTATTTACTGCCTATCTTTGGACTCGTCTCAGTGTAGAAAACAAAAAACAAAACCAATCTTTAACCTACTGTAATCTGGAGGTTTTGCTATATGTAGTCTAATGCAAGTCCTACTGCTACACCCTCCTAAGTACTGCCAGAAATGAAAACTTCAGATAAACTCATCTTAAATCCAACTAATTAGTTTTGTTTGATGACACTCAGGATTTAATTGGCTCATAGCTAAAAGGCTCATACCATAAATTAATGTATTCAGTTGCCACAAGTGACAAAGAGACAAGTTTATCTTAGAGATTTACCAGGAGAGTGCATCTCTTTAAATTAGAGACTTTCTGGGCACTTTATTAACATTTTCTTTGGATAACTAGTACATTTGGTAGAATCCCTTTAATTTTTTTCAGGCTAAAGTTATTGAGAACATAATCTATGATGTTGAAGATTTGGCACCTTAATCATTTATTTCTCACTGCATTAAAGCAGACCCGAAGTTGTTATGGACAAAATCTCAATGTTGTTTATAGATATTCCATTGATCCACACCTACAGAGCAGCTGAAGAGCCTTCTCTTCAAGCTCACATGCATGTCAACCTCCTCACATTGTTCAAGAAGTCAGCCCCTGGGTGCAGGCATGCTGGTGTGACAAGTCAATCACAAACTGGCACAATTACACTGGTTGCTGGGAAAAGGTTTCTGATGCCACAGAGATGACCAGGGGGCTGAGCAAGATAAAGACTTGGAGAAGGTCATATTGAAAGTAGAAATAACCTAAAATATGTACAGCTTGGGGAGAAGGCAAAGAAAGTAAGTGCTGTGGCACTGGTGGTGTGAAAGAAGGTATAGGAAGGAACAATTCCATGGGCATTTCCTTCAGGAGATGAAGACAGAATGGCATGTGAGGACAGATTAGGAAAGAGGGAAAATTCAACCTGAGGGTCCTTATTTACCAAGAAGCAACAAAAAAAGTCATATGGTGAAGTACTTGGAGCCAGGAAGTTTTGAAAAGAGGAAGAGGAAGGGAATCTTGGCATATGAGAAGCAAAATGTACACTGAAGACATAAGTGAAGTTTTTATAAGCTCCCAGAAACATCTGAGTTTCCTAAACTAAGAAAAATTAAGAAAATGCCTTCATACAAGATGATGAGTGGCCTAAATGTAGACACAAGTACTGATGTTTAAGAAAATAATATAAATATAATTTTCACAGAGAGTACTAAGACCATCCTGGTGGCTGAATAGTAGAATAAGAAGAAAGCCATCACAATCAAAGGATGCTACCATATATCATAGCCATGTTAATTACAGGCAGTATGACCAATTTTATTACAAGGAATTTAATGCTTCCACATGGAGAAACAAGAGTCAAAGCCTGGCACCTGATTCTGAATGACATTGAAAAGTCAGAATCTGATTTTTCTCCTCCTAACTCATCAAGATAATAAAACCACTGTCCACTGGCACTATGAGAAGTCCAAGAGATTGAGAGAAATTGTTGGGTCCTGAAAAAAAGTTTTGATTTTTTTTTCTTTGACAAGTATAGGGTATACTATACATAAAGTGCACATGCGCACACACACATTCCTCACTAGAGGCCTGCTAATTTGTAAGTCGACTCGACTTACATGTAGAGTAAGATAAGTACATGAAAGGTCATAAGTAGAATTATCATGAGCCATGATAGTTCTACATTTTATGTGCTGAGATTTCTAAGCATTGAATTTGTAATCTTTTGAAAGAAAGTAATGTGTAGTTTTCTCATTGAGGACAAGCAGTGAGCATTATGTGAACTTCCCCCTGATATGTTTCCCCCCTCAGGACAGCAAAAAGAAATATGTATGGAGTGTGAGCTTTCATTATATAGACTTTTAAAAATTATTTATTTGATAATATTTTTCATCTCAAATAACTGATACAGGGCTCAAAGTCACAGTAATCATTGAAATCTGTTTTAGGAAGGACAAAAGGGAAAATTATATTTTCTGGCTTTTACAAACTTGCTTGTATTCATTCATTTGAATTTGTATTTCTATTTTTTATCACTTTTGTCTCTTATTTGGTTTGTTAAGCATAAAATAAACTTAACCAGGTGATTAAAAATATTTATAAGCAGTTTCTACCTCATAGCCTGGTTTTCTGTAAAAACATGTGTTCACCTATAACAGTTAACAAATGGTTATCTGCATTCTTAGTACTTGTAAGACCTGAATTCATTGCTACAAAGTGCTTATAGAAATAATAATGAGAAAAGTAATATTTATGTATAATATTTATGATACAGATATCATTGGCATGAATCATAATGTTATCAAAATTATAGGCAGTTCATATATTCTAGGTCTTCTGAATGTATACTTAGACTAATCCATTCTGGCAGGTCACCTGATCAATACTGCTTTGCTTAGCCCGCTTTACTGGAATCATCTTTACTGAGCATTATTTGGGTATTATATCATTGGTCACAAGAGAGTATGGTGCAAAAATATCCTTATGAAACTGACTTTTCAATTATCTGTAGGAACATATTGAAGCCATTGTTCACAACATGACATGCTCGCCTGTTCCTGAAGATTCACTGGAGATTAGTATTTGCATGTAGTCTCAGTATTTGGAATATGTGAGCACTGCCTAAGTAATTAGTTTGTATTTGAGTTATGGACACTGCGATTCATGTAACTGACCTTCTTTTGCCTTCACATGGTCTATTAGAAAACACAGAACCATATGTGTTATCTACCTCATGCAAGTACATAACATATTATGACCTTTCATGTACTAGTCTTATCCTACATTCACGTTTCTTTCTCTAAAGTTATTAGCCTTTAGTTTTAATTTCTTTACCTATTAAGTTTTAATATTATATGATGCTTATTTTTGCTAGGTACCTGAAGTCTCTCTTTTTGTGGACAAGACAGGATATGCATACATTTTAAAAATAAATATTCATCTATGCATCCATTCAAAAAGTATATTTTTGAGGACTTATATTATGCCAGAACCTGTGTAATGTGTTGGCTTTAAAACGGAGGTTAGGGCTTCCCTGGTGGCGCAGTGGTTGAGAGTCCGCCTGCGGATGCAAGGGACACGGGTTCGTGCCCTGGTCCAGGAAGATCCCACATGCCGCGGAGCAGCTGGGCCCGTGAGCCATGGCCGCTGAGCCTGCGCGTCCGGAGCCTGTGCTCCACAACGGGAGAGGCCACAACAGTGAGAGGCCCGCGTACCGCAACAACAACAACAACAAAAAAAACGGAGGATAAATAGCTTCAAGGAACTTCTCTTTTACATAGAAACATTTACTCAAGCAAATCATTATAATACAATGTGATAAGTGCTGTCATATGTACCATGGACAGTAGCTGAATAAAGTAAAGGGTAATCAATTCTCTTTAGGAAGACAGGTACTGTACCAGTCAAGATCCTGTCATGAAAAAGATGTCACACCCAAAGCAGATGTTCTCACTTTTTTTTTTTTTTTTTTTTTTGCTGTATGCGGGCCTCCCACTGTTGTGGCCTCTCCCGTTGCGGAGCACAGGTTCCGGACGCGCAGGCTCAGCGGCCATGGCTCACGGGCCCAGCCGCTCCACGCCATGTGGGTTCTTCCTGGACCAGGGCACGAACCCGCATCCCCTGCATCGGCAGGCGGACTCTCAACCACTGCGCCGCCAGGGAAGCCCAGATGTTCTCACTTTAAGGGGTGTGGGAAAACACTTTGGTGCACAGAGACAATACCTGGACCTGGGCCTTGCAGTAGCAAGGAGCCCTTCAAACACCTGGACCTGAAGGGGCAAGGAGGGAGGGCGGCTTCAGGAATCCAGAGGGGATAATTGTGTGGAGAAGGCACCATAGAGGAGAGGGTAGCCAACCCAAGGATCTTTGTCCAGAGGGAGCCTGGAGAACAAATGCCCTGACCTGGCTTGCCTCACCCTCTCCTTCCATCTTCTGGTGCCTCCCACTGGCTGAACTTAACAGGAAGTCAGAGGGCAGTGTATCAGTTTCCAAGGGCTGTGGTAACAAAGTGCCACAAACTGGTGGCTTAGAACAATGGTAATGTATTGTCTCCTAGTTCTAGAAGCCAGAACTCTAAAATCAAGGTGTCCTCAGGGCTGATTCCCTCTGAAGACTGGGATGGAAAATCTGCTCCAGGCTTCTCTCCTTGGCTCTATCAGCCTCAGCATTCTTTCTGTTCCTTCCCACCATCTTACCTGTGTGCAAGTCTGTCTCTGTGTCCAAACTATCCCTTTTCGTAAGGATATTAGTCATTGGATTAGGGCTAACCCTCATTGTAACTGGACTACCTATGTAATCACCCAATTTCTAAACAAGGTCACATTCTGAGGTACTGGGGCTTAGGACTTCAACATATTTTGAGAGAGACACAATTTAATCCTTAACAGCAAGAAAGCCCATTGAAGTGGTTTAGATATTAAATGATTTTTATAATTTTACTTATTGTCAGTAGAGATACAACTCAGCAGTTTTCAATAATCTGGAATCAACTGTATTATTAAAGAAGGAAACTATTACCTTTGGGAGAATAGTATTATGAAGTATTAGGGAGTTTTTAAATATAACCAAAAACTCTGATGACTTTAAGAACATTCTAGAGTCTAACTGTTGTCATGGATGAGATTGATTTAACTCAGCTTAAATTATTCCTAAATTTTAAAAGTCTATAAACTAAACGACTTTGAAATTTCATTCAATCCTAATAGTCATACAGCTAAAAGCCTTGATCTTATTCCATTAGTTTAAAATACAGAAATTTACTTTCTTAACAGTCTAATTTGATTCCTCTAAATTATTACAAAAGTCATCTATCCAGAAATAGTTTTTCTTTTATTATCTTCAGCTCCATTTTAGGCCACATATTTAACCTCGCTTTATAAATAATTAAATATCTGTGACAATTTTAACAGGTTATAGAAATTATCTTTAAAATCTTGGGGCAAAATCCACAGTCTTAAAAATTAATGTTAGATTTACTCATTTGAATTAAATCATGCATTGATTTTCAAATCTGTGCACAATGAACCACAGTGTGGCCCTTAGCAGCAACTCAAAGTATAAGCATTAATCAGTACTATTCTCCTACCACCATGATTTAGAAGGAAATGTAACTTGAAGGGATAAGTAATTTTGCTTACATTGCCAGCAATTTTACCCAGAAGATTCTGTGATTTAGGAGAAATCCTTAATATGTGAGTCTCTTTTTATTAGCAAACTGAAAAGAAAATTTTAAAATACAAACACTTGTTATCCTAACCTTGATTAAAATTCCCTTTTTCCTAAAAAAGAAAAGTTAAAAAGAAAACATACAAAGTGTAACAGTTTTTCAGTCAATTAAACTTGTAAAAGAAAACTGGCCTTGTATGTAATGAATATACAAAAATGGGTGACACTTTGTTTTGCTTTTAAGTTAGAAAGAGTTGAACATCTGCCTCAAGTAACTGTAACAATGATGATGAAGATAAAGAAGAAAGTACTATTTCACAAAGTAAATAAAGTCCTGTACAAACTCAATTGCTTCTTTAAATCCTATTTTTAAATGGCCAAAATAAATATTAACCAATAAATTAAAAGTAAATTAAATATGTTTTAAAAAATCATTATTAAGTCCTCCAAACAAAGTTCAAGTGCACATGAGTAGTGTGAAAATAAGAGACGGTAATTGATTTTCTCACAGCCACAGAACAAGTCACCAGCACAAGCTAGGGTTTAAAGTCCACTGCTGCTCTGCTCTGCCCACAGGTGCTATTCATAGTATTTAGCCTTGGTCTTCTTGTTGGCTAACTTTCAGTGAGTCAAGGAATTTATTATAAAATATCAGATTCTAATGTCCACTTTGGCCAGCCATTTCTTCCACTGTTGGGGTCACTTGAGACTCTCCTTCACATTTGTCCCAACCCCAATTTCTTGATTAGTGCTTATCTAAAATGGGAGGATAAAGGAGCTTCGGCCAAATTCTCAAGGATGTAGCAGTATAATGGCCATTCTTTACTTGGCACTGACCATAAGTCCCAGTTTCTGCAACTGGCCTTCAACCTCCATACATGACGTCAAACTTTTCATCCTAAATAATCTGTCTGTTGCCTTCTAGGTCCTTGACTCCACCTTTCTCTTGCCTGTTCCAATCCCACCATTCCTTCTGTGTAAAGGCTAGACTCCTATTCCTTTATCCAGGCCAGGTGACTCTGGCTTTGCCAACCAGCTCTTCTGTAGATAACCATTTGTTCTGATCCCTTGGTCTCGGAAAAATTCTCTCTCCTAGTGATAACCTTCTTTAGGTTTTTCCCATTGTTCCTATCTTTTAGATATCATGATTCATTTAATAGACTAAATTTCTTCCTTCCTGGGGCCCAGAGCTGAGGATTTTGTGCCAACACCTCCTTGATTGCCATTCTACACCAGCTTTACTTCCCAGTTCCTTATCTTCTTACTGTGGGCCTTGGTTTAGTTTCTAGCCTCTTCCAAGCCAAGCTGTCACACTCAGTCACATAGGTTTTCAGTATATAATCCTGTTTAACCCTCCTGCCCTCCAGAAGTACCCTCAGTGCTGTTTCCTCCAATTGCAGAAAACAGAAGAAAAACTAAGTAAAATGGCTAAGGCCCAACCTGGGTTTCAGCTCTCTATCAGAAAGTTTTCTACCCCTGCTCCCCCCACACACACACTGACATTCACATCCTTTCACACATAGACTGAGACAAATACTCTTCCTTTGAGACCAGAAACTTCCTTTACATTTTCATTATCTCTTTTCTTATTTATCTCGAAGAACACAATGTGAGAAGATTGCAGGTAGATGCTGGGTCATGTTAGTTTTTATATTTCCATTACATGGCACATACTATACATTTAATAAATACCTAGTAGTTTAAATTGTTGAAAATGACATGGCCCATAATGGTGGAGATGGGGTATAAACCAAACTACATCTGATCCAAAGTCAGGGCTGACTATGTTTTTAACCCATGGATACTCCATAGTCCTAGAAAAAGAATAAGTTTTAAATTAAAAATAAAATCAATAAGTTAGCTTTAGTTTCATTATTTCTTTACCAATACGTAGGTGGATTTTCTGGTGTTTTAACCTTGTAAATAAATTAAGGCTAAGCAAAGAAAATATTCACCTGTATGCCAGTGTGTTCTCGAACATAGTAAACAGAATGATTAACTATCTATTCAATTTGATATGATACATTCTCAAAGAATGTTTTTCCTTCAAATACCTGACTACCTTTCTTAAGTCCCACCGTTATTGATTTGTACTTATAAATTAAAGTTCTCTGTTCTGTGAGTCATATACAATATTCTTGTGAACAATATTACTAATAGCTTACATTTCATATGTATAGCATTAGAGTTATAGCAAGTAGTTTAGACCAGCACTGACTTTTAGCCTATATACACCAGTACTGTAGATCAGTTGGCTTTCATTACTGGGTTTAACTGACTGATATTAATACCCCTCTTCTAATATAGAATTTTTCTTTTTGATTTTTGGTTGTTTGAACAAGTTTAAAAGGAGGAAAAATCAGGCATCGTTATATAATTTTATCAATGTGGGATCCAGACCTTAGGGAGGTTAAGTAACCTTCCAACACCTCATGCTGCTTAATAAGTGTTAAAAGTAAGCAAAAGTCTCCAGAAAGAGGAAATGGAAAGACACCAAAGAAAACATTGTCTCTTTTCAAATTTTGCCTTAGGGAAAAACCTATGAACTATGACAAGATAAGTCTCCCAAAATGTCTTTGTTTTGACTCTCAATGATAAGAAAAGTATAGACCACATCATTAAATTTGAAAGCGTAGGTTCTGAAAGCAAATTTAATTGGCATGGTAATTAAAGATCACAGACATGATTATGAAAGTAAAGCCAAGTAAAATTTAGTGAAGTTGCCACTAGCTTTACGGAATCTAAAAGTTTAAATGAGGGAAGAAATATCCTACTCTTAAATGAATTCAAGCACAAAAAGACTGACATATACTTTTAAGCTTTAAAATAAAAATAGATCATGCATAGGTCATCTATTCTCTCTTCATTAGTGCTTAATGTTCCTTAAAGTTTTTCTTAATGCTTCTTAAAGTTCCTAAGATCTTTTTTCACTCAGCATAAAGGAAAAAAAGAAGTTCATCATGATGCATTAATATTATATTTTTTTTCTCGTTTGATGAATTCAAGAATCCCTCCTCTAAACATTTCCTTCTTTTACTAGACACTAAAGACAGCAGAATGCACTTTCTCTCATTCTACTAAAACACATAAACATTGTATTTTACTTTACTCTTTCAATACGTATGAGCTAATTAGTCACTAATTAGGTAGATAATGAATAATGAGAGCAACCAAGAGCTAAGATAAAGCCAATTTTCATGATTTCATTAGACAATTGAGAGGTGGAGGCAAGTAAAAAGGTCTCTGTGGAGGTTTATTCTAATAGTGAGTCTGTCTTATGTATTTTATTTGAGACACAGCCTCCTATTCACCTAAAATGTGCCAAAGTAATATAGGAAATACTGTGTAGCTTGAGGGGACGGATCAAGTAATTAATGGTGACTGTGGGAAAATCCAGAAATGAGGAGTGTATTGAAATCAAGTCATTTTGATTGGATCCAAATGGTGTCTTCGGCAGAACACCAAATTGAAATAGGCAAAATCAAAAGTACTCACTTGAATTTAAAAACAGCTGAAGATAAACATTTTCTCATAAAACAACTCTTAAGAAAATCTAGTATTCTTCACAGTTGCCAAATCACGTTTTATGTTTTATTATGAAGATTTGGTTTGCAATTTTACAGCTTTATTAATTGTAACTAAAGGAATTATAAATATTTCCATATTTAAAATTGAGTTAACCTTTAGTATTTTCTACAAATTTGCCAAATCTTCCCAAATCAAGGTGAAAAATTATAGATGTAACTATTTCATAGTATTGTGTAGATACTCTAGATTCTTTAAAAAAAATTGTAGATTGCAGTAAAACAAATTTCTGGATTTTCTTGTCTCTTTGCATACTTACCCTCCTACACTGTTGGTGGGAATGTAAACTCGTGCAGTCACTATGGAGAACAGTTATGAAAGTTCCTTAAAAAACTAAAAATAGAGTTATCATATGATCCAGCAATCCCACACCTGGGCATATATCTGGAGAAAATTCTAATTCAAAAAGATATGTGCACCCTAATCACAGCAGCACTATTTACAATAGCCAAGGCATGGATGCAACCTAAATGTCCATTGATAGATGAATGGATAAAGAAGATGTGGTATACACACACACACACACACACACACACACACACTGGATAACTACCCAGCCATAAAAAAGAATGAAATAACACCAATTTCAGCAACATGGATGGGCCTGCAGATTATCATATTAAGTGAAGTCAGACGGAGAAAGACAAATATCATATGACAACACTTATATGTGGAGTCTGAAAAAAAAATGATACAAATGAACTTATTTACAAAACAGAAATAGACTCACAGACATACAAAACAAACTTGTTACCAAAGGAGATGGGAGGGGAGACAAATTAGGAGTTTGGGATTAACATATACATAGAACTATACATAAAATAGATAAACAAGGACCTACTGTATAGCACAGGGAACTATATTTGATATCTTGTAATAATTTATAATGGAAAAGAAACTGAAAAAGAATGTGTGTGTGTGAATGAATCACTTTGCTTTTATACCTGAAACTAACACAACACTATAAATTAATTATACTTCAGCTATTAAAATTTGATACTATAAAGTAAAGCCACTAAAGTATAACCTAGGCATAATTTACATTTAACTGTTTTAAAAAAAACCTAGATAGAGAGAAATTACATTTATAAATCATGACTTTAGGTATTAATTCCATCTATCACCTATTCTGGGAATGAGAGAAAATCTACCCTTGAATTAAAACAAATAAACAGAGTGTTATATGTTTTATTTTTATCACAACATATGGTACTAAGGCACTTCTCAACTGAGTATTAAGAGATTATCCTAAAGTATTTGTTGTCCCTCAGCCAAGGTGGTCAGAATTTCTCTACTATGTTCATTTGGACCAGTGTGCAGTATTCTGAGTTGAGTTTTTTATAGAAAAGATATTTTTATTATGCACTATTTAATTTATTTAGACAGTGCTTAACCTGCACTTTTCCTTGCAAATGGAGCTTTGCAAAGAAAAATTTATGTAATTCCCTGAGACATAACACATTCCAAAGCACAGGTTCTCTTTTTTTTCTTAAAAACTGGTCTTATTCAAAGTGGCTATGAGACAAAGCAGCCTGGCATGAACTGGCTCATGAGACGTCACTGACAGAGACAGATGAGTCCTAATGAGTTTAGGGGAAGTTTGACCGCTAAGATTTTGAGCTTTAAGGGAGGAGCTACTGCACCGAGGACACAATTCTAAATTGTGTCAGGTTCAGAATAAGCTTTAGAAAATCAGTGCTATTGGTGTAAGGGGTGCATTTTTTTACATAAAGTCTTTTTCTTTTCAGTAAACATTGTACATTTGCTAATGAGAACTGATGAGAAAAAAAAATCCTTGCTTGTTCACAGCAACTCAAAAATACAAGCAATAAACAAACACAGAAATAAAAGCAAAATCATCTCACTAAAATCTAAGATTCCAAGTCAGTTCCTTCCTACGCCCACCCCCCCCCCCCAAATTTAGGCTTATTCCAGGGAGCTGCCTTATTAAAATGTCATTTCAGGTTTCTCTGAGTGATCTGATAAAGCCCTTTCTTTGCAAGGATTCTGGAGAGACAGGGTCATGTACTGATTTGTCTTTTTAAGGTGGATGGTAACTGCCTGATTCATATCCTCACTAATGTATTCCAATATTGAAAGGAATAGGGAGTATTTTCATTATACCAAAACTTCACATGTACCCTCTGATATGCTCACAGATAACCATATAGGAGTGTGGTAAGAGTTAGAGAGAGGTTCCCCCTCTGGGCCAATAAATGTAGGAGAAAAGAAAAAAAAAAAAAGCCTTCCCTTTGGGCAGCTTGCCAAGTGAATAAAACTTGGGGAACAGAGCCTGAGTTAGAATTCAGCCCTTACTCACCACTCTGGGAAGGGCCTTTGTGTGCTGTGCAAACTACACGATTCCTCAGAAGATAGAGTGCTGACAACAGACTTATTAGTGGAATGTGGCAGGGCACAGTTCTGCTGGCTTGAAGCCATCTGCTAAGTGGCCAGTGGAGGGGAGATGAGAAGAAGGAATGGCAAAATGCTGGCATCCTTTTAAGCTGCACTAGCTAAAAGTGTGAAAATTTTAAGATAATTTAGTTCTACTGAGCACAGATTTCTGCTCTCAGCCACCTATGGGTAATTATCCAATGCCCACATCATATGTTCTGAGATGCTTCTTTAAATATGGAAAGTAATAAATTAATGACTGTGGATGGGAATTGGTGTGCTTTCCAGGGGTTTGCTTCTGCATGAAATTTTAGGGCAATCCTGAGATGCTCCAGAAAGGGAGAAAGACATTAACTTACACAGTATGTAAGAAACTGATATGAGTTTATGAAGGAAGATGGGTGGAGATGTGGGTCTAGCTTAACATAGCCTGTAGGGAAATTCTAAGCAAGAAAAAAAAAAGTAAGAATCAGGCTCAACATGCATCAACTGGTTCAGCAAAATTAGTTGGGAGGAATGATTTTGGAAATAAAAGAACTAAACTTATGTTTTGAATTCATTTACTAAATAGCCCATTTTAAATGTTAGAAACACATGGTTTCTTTTCAGAGCAGAGAGAAGTAAAGGTATCAGTCTAAGTTAAACATTTCTTCCAAAGTGTAAAATTCAAAATGTGAAAAACCATTTTAAGCATAAATACATATTTTAACATACACATACATAAATTATATGCTTGACTTGAAAGCTATTGAAGACCTAGCAATACTATCTTTTCAAAATAAAATATTATTGTTCTGCTCGGTGCTACAATTTACCTGCTGTGAAACTAAACTATGTACTACAAAACGGAAAATAAAAGCATTATGTCCTTAGTGTAAAAAAATCATACAACACTGTGAATAAAGAAAATGATCTTTACGTAAAACAAAAATATGAATGACATTTAGACTCTGCTACATTAAAATACAAAAAAGCAGACTATCTTACAGCACAAACATAAGAAACCTGTTTGGCCCTCATCAATACAATGGATGCAAATATCTTAATGTATTCCTTAATGATATCCTTCCAGATGAAAAAGATAATAGAGAAGCAAAACTCATCATTCAGAAATGTTACATAGGGCTTCCCTGGTGGTGCAGTGGTTAAGAATCCGCCTGTCAATGCAGGAGACAAGGGTTCGAGCCCTGGTCCAGGAAGATCCCACATGCCACGGAGCAACAAAGCCCATGCACCACAACTACTGAGTCTGCACACCACAACTACTGAGCCTGAATGCCTAGAGCCCATGCTCCTCAACAAGAGAAGACACCGCAATGAGAAGTCCATGCACTGCAACGAAGAGTAGCCCCCACTCGCTGCAACTAAAGAAAACCCGAGCACAACAGCGAAGACCAAATGTAGCCAAAAAGAGAAAAACAAATACTGTATGCAGCCAACAATAAAATTAAAAAAATAAATAAATTTATTTTAAAAAATGTTATGTATAATTCAATAGATCTCATTGTTTTACATTAAATTTTAAAGTTAAAGCATTTTTCTTCATTGTCTTTTCAGTGTTAAAGCTGAAAACATACAGTCTGCAATATGAATGTATACACATATATATTGATTGCATACATTATATACATCTATTATTTTTAAACTTTTCTGGTAGTCTTATTCCTTCTTGTAGATCTTGATTTCCATCTGGTGCCATTTCCCTTCAGATTTAAGAACTTCTTTTTCAATATCTTGTAATATAGATCTCTTAATGATGAAATCTCTAAGTTCTTGTCATCAAAAGTTGTTTATTCATATTCATTTGTGAAGGAGAGCATCTCTTATATGGAATTCTGATTGCCATTTATTTTTGTTTTTTTAGTTATTTACCATATTCCCTATGTAATTAAAATTTTTTCCCTTTAATTTTAGATTTCAGCAGTTTGACTATGATGTGCCTAAGATGTGGTTTTCTTTCTTTGTATTTATCGTTCTTGGTGTTCACGGAACTTCTTGGATCTGTAAATTGATGTCTTTTGGGAAGTTTTTAACCATTATTTCTTCAAATTTTTTCTGCCATAATTCTTGTCTCATTTTATTCTGGAATTCCAATTATATAATATTAGATCATGTGAATTGTCTGTAAGGCTCGTCAATTTTTCTTCAATCACTTTTTACCTTGTCAATACCATAATACCTTAACTGATAGTCAAACCAACAGTACTGACAGGCTGCAGGAGTTTGAATCACCAAAGGATTACTTCATGTTCATTAAATATCACTGCGTTTATTGAAACATGAAGTCGAATATAAGAGGTGTGTGTGTATAAGAGAGAAAGAGAAAAGAAAGAGAAAGAGAGAGGGAAAAAAAACTACGAAGAAAAGCAAGATCATAAACAACATCTAATTTAAGATAAAGACTACCTCCAAAAAAATGGGGAGGCAGGTAGTACAATTGCAGAGGGTCTTCAAAGGCAATGACATGGTTCTATTTCTTAAGCTTATGTGGACCCCTAGATATTTATCAGTATCCTCTTAAGAGCACATACATGGTACAATGTGAAATTTTTGCACACTACATTATAATAAATTAAATAACATATTGAAAATGGAATTTCAAAGAGGTTTAAAATGAAGGTTTTCTAGTGAAGAGGCAGATAAGTCAGAGAAAAACATTTTTTCCTGAGTATTACTGTTTCATTATCCTGGACATAAATATGCAGAAGTATGAGAAATTGTCATCAAAGTTTTATTGTTTAATACACAATTTCCCTTACTTTAGCAACAACATACATAGTCTTAATTGGTAAAAAAAAAAAATAGTGTGTTTGATTACAGAATACAGCTTCATTTTTTCCTCCCTAACCATTCACATGGAGACTAGAACTTTGTTTTTTGGGGGTGTTTTTCCTTCATAACTATTCACATGAAGATTAAATCTACACAAAGGCAATGTTAAAATAACCAGTTACTGTACAATAAAATATAACCTATTTTGTTCTACAGTATTCATAATGCTCTGAACTCATTTTTCTAAATAACTTCCTCATAAGTTGATTAATGCTTTTTCTTTGTATTTTAGACTAGGGTAGCTATATCCTATCATATCCTGATATCTGACTGTTGTGTGTTGGAATTTTTTTTTCTAGTGCATGTCTTTTCTTCTTACAATATCTGTTGACATAGTTCTAGTGCTTTATTAGCCAAGGGAAAAAGAAGTTTAAAAAAAAATGTTATCAGTTCTTTGGGGACACTGCTGTGCTTTCTCTCTGAGGTGTTATTCTGATGACTACTATAGTGGTGACAGAGAGTAGAAGAGCAGCTAAGTGTCCTCTAATAAACTTAGCTAAGAACTATGACAAGCAATAAGCAGGGGAAAGTCACTTGAGAGGTCTGAGTTTCCTGGGTAGTTTTCAGTGACAGGATTTCTGATGTTTTTGTTAAGTTTGTATTCCAACAGAGCTTAGCTGAAATCAGATCTTGATGAAGTTGGGAAAAGCTATTACACTGAGATATTGAACAGCATCACTTAAAAGAAAATGTTCTGGCCATTTAGAGTACAGTGTATGTTCAGGTAATTGGAGACTTATTCCATACAGAAGAGAACTGGGCTGTGTTTTTAGAACATGTTTGACTGAATATGAATATGTACAATAGAAAAAAACAAATGTTCTTATCCTTATGTCTTTGCATTATAATTATGATTTTTGACCTCAACCTGTGTGAAAGTAAAATAACTCCAGTCAAACTGTTTTTATGGTACAAATTAAATTAACTTGATTCTAAAGTACCATGAAGTTTTTAACAAAATCCAAATATGATTACATTTTGAATAAAAGATAGTCTCAAAGGTTGCTGACGTCTTTCTTTCCCTCTCTGAAGAGTAATATCACTCTTCTAATTTTAGATTCTTCTTGTTCCCATAAGGAAGAACATTTTGAGTTTAGATATATATTCAGAAAGATTGCTGCTAGAATTAAATTTGGTAAATTAATAAGGAACCGTTTCATAATCAAAATGACAATCAAAACTGATGTATCCGAAAGCCAAAAGTTTACTTTTTACAGTGACTCTATTAAAAGGGAGGTATTTTAAAAAAATAATAAACTCAGAAGAAAACATTGGGAAAAATCCTATGGAAATGTGTTACCTTTCTTACCTAACTCATAATAAACTAATCACTTGCTTTAGAAATCATTTCAACTATTACTATCATTTTATTTATATATCTCTCTTATCACTTAAAATTTATACACTTTATCACAACTTCCTTACAATTTTTATCTCCTTATAGGGATATACATCCTTGAAAACACAATCTTGTAGCTTGTATTCGATAACCATTTTTTCAATTATTCGATGAAGGAATGCATGAGTGAACAAACGAATGAATGAATATTGCTATTTTGTGCACTTCCAAACCAGCTCTAAGTAACTCCAACTGTATTGACAGAATACACTGTACCCATTGACTAACTATATGAAAGGAGTGAAGAAACTGAGGCAGATTCCAAAGCTTCCTGAATGAGCAACTGAGGAAACAGGAGTTGCTAGAACAGTAAAAGTCGAAGAATGGACAATTTGGGATGTTGAATTTCTGGACCTCTACTACGTTGAGTATGAGTTAGCTATGGATATTAAGGGAACAATATAAGCTATTGAACAGAAAAAACATACTAGCAAGAGTATACATTCATTAAAGCAGCTTTGTGAGATCAAATAAACAGTTACCCTACTTAGACTGAACATCCATGTAGAACCTACTGCCTACTGAGTTTTCTTAATATGGCTTCATATTCATATATATGAATATATCCATATTGCTTATTTATATTTTAACATTTTGAGTGTGTTTTGAACCCAAGTAGGGAACATACATCAATGTTTATTAAAATCTATCTGATTTGAGTTGATGGATCATTCTTGGTTGCTGCAGTGTTTCAGATCCTGATTCTTGTGTCAAGCCATTTTTTAATATGTCAAGAATCTGTTTCATCTACAAATTTGGTAAATAAACATTCAATGTCTTCATCAAAGAAATATATAAAATGTTGTGATACATAGGAGAGATAAAAGAGTCTCTCCAGAAATTGTCTTTTACGCAGACATAGAGAATTGAGTTGAGGACATGGGGAGGGGGAAGGGTAAGATGGGATAAAGTGAGAGAGTGGCATGGACATATATACACTACCAAAGGTAAAATAGATACCTAGTGGGAAGCAGCCGCATAGCATAGGGAGATCAGCTCGGTGCGTAGTGACCACCTAGAGGGGTGGGATAGGGAGGGTGGGAGGGAGACTCAAGAGGGAGGAGATATGGGGACATATGTATATGTATAGCTGATCCACTTTGTTATAAAGCAGAAACTAACACACCATTGTAAAGCAATTATACTCCAATAAAGATGTTAAAAAATTGTCTTTTAATAATTTTTTTAAAAAGAAATTGTCTTTCAAGTTGATATTAATCCTTTTAATCAGGAACTTTGTTGTTGTGCTAATCTAATATTTTATCAATCATCTACCCATATCTCACTATCTTGTCAAAAGAAGATCTGTAAAATAGACTCAGACTTAGAAAACAAACTTATGGTTACTAAAGGGGAAAGGTGGGGGGGAGGAATAAATTAGGAGGTTGGGTTAGATATATACACACTACTATATATAAAATAGATAACTAACAATAACCTACTGTATAGCACAGGGAACTCTACTCAATACTCTCTAATGACGTATATGGGAAAAGAATCTGAAAAAGAATAGATATATGTATATGTATAACTGAATCACTTTGCTGTACACCTGAAACTAACACAACATTGTAAATCAACTATATTCCAATATAGAATAAAAACTTTTTAAAAGAAGCTCTGTAAAACGCCTATTCCAGACATAATAGATTTTCTGTATTTTTTGCTTGACCAGAATAGAAATTTTGTCAAAGAAAAAATAGGGTTATTTAAATATGACATGTTCACATAGTACAGTATCATAAGCATCTACTATCAACTCTTTTTTGAGCATTCAAAAATCATATATTTAATAAATGGTTTTAGAATTGCCTATAGTCTATCATCAGTCTATTGACACACATTTCTTATCTTCCCAAGAACTTTATAAACTTAAAAAAGCCATGTATTCTGGATTATTTTGATTTTTTCACTGAGACTACTAAATAACAATGCCGTGCATATAGTAAAAATTTAAATAATACACTTTATATAAATAAATTTTATAAGCTTAGCTTTAACAAAAGAAATAAGTTATGATCATCCTTCATTAAAATATGAGAGTTACTAGTCTGTGTGAATAACACTTTGATTTAGTTTTTAAAAAACAGGTAAATATTGTATTAGATGAGCTTTTCATTTTAATGGACAACTGCTAAAGCTTCCATTGTTAAAACATGTATATTTGTTTATTCCATAAGGAATTCCAAATGTATATTTAAATATTACATTAAACTTGAAAAAATGTGACCATCATCTTCAAAAAATATATTTAATGTATTTTGAATTCACAAACTTCCCATCTGCCCGTGCTTAGAAGAGCAGTATAAAACTCATTTGTGGATTGAAGTTTCCTTCAATGTAGTTTCTAGGAAGCCATTCATAAAATCACAGCTGCAACTAATTTTCATTTCTATGGATTTTGCATTTGTTAGAAAAAGAGAAAAGGAATCATACTATTTTTGAAAGCCATGCACAGAAATCTAAATTACATCATCTAAGCATACAGATCTTAATAATTCACAAAATGGCAACTCATTATCCCTATTCTTAGGCAAAACTCTGATACATACTAGCATTCTATAATAGCCATTTTATCTCTCTTCTTCACTGACCTAAATTTGGGAAAGTCACTTTGTATTCTGTGATATGCATATCTGGTTGTCAGAATTTTCTGCCCAATTGCCTGGTTGGGCATTGCAATAAAGAACTGGCCAGTAAACAACAATGAATAACTAATCCATAACCAAACGGTAAAAAAATATATCATGCTCTTATCTATTACACATCTAATTTCATATCAAACACACAACAAAATGATACCACAGATTTTAGTAAAATCTGATAACACGTTTTTTTGTTTGTTCTGTGAAAGAATATGGATATGAGTTCAAGTCTACACATAAATGAATAATATACCAAGATACTAATAGAACTCTCAGATGTCACAATGGAAATGATACCTTTGAACAATCATGAGGAATTAGAAAGTGGTAGGAAGTTGGAGATGGGTAACAATTATCTCTATTTTCATAAAGAAGGCAAACCACTGCCCACAAAAAGAATTGTTGATTCAGATTATAGTCAACATCATGATACGAAATATCATTGCTAAAGGACATTCATATTCACATTGTATTCTTCTTAGCAGTGATACTTATTTCTGGCATTACCTTTTGCTTTTTGGCCTGTACAACTTAGTAACTGGAGGATGACTCTGAATAACTCCATCAAGAATTTATAACAATACGCTTTCATTAAAAAACAGAAAGGTGGGCTTCCCTGGTGGCACAGTGGTTGAGAGTCCGCCTGCCGATGCAGGGGACACGGGTTCGTGTCCCAGTCCGGGAAGATCCCACATGCCGCGGAGCAGCTGGGCCCGTGAGCCATGGCTGCTGAGCCTGCGCGTCCAGAGCCTGTGCTTTGCAACGGGAGAGGCCACAACAGTGAGAGGCCCGCGTACAGCAAAAAAAAAAAAAAAAAAACAAAATCAAAAACAGAAAGGTGATTGAAAAAAAGGAATATATACTAGTAAAAAATAATTTGTAGATTAGTGGAGAAAATTTTTTAACAAATGACTATTTCTCAATTATGTATAAGGTACAAAAACTGGCCATTTTTGAAAAGTAATTTTATCATATGTAAGTACCAAAAGGGCAACAGATTAAGAAGCATAAAGGTATTAGTTTTATATTAGAATATGTCCAAATTCCAAAATAAATTTAAAATATATACACAGTGATCACTGATTTGCTCTCTGACAGTTCTGCTCAAATTTTAATTACACCTCAAGATAATCTTATATTCTTCAAGAGAAATCCATGAACAAGATAGTGGTTAACAGAGGCAGATTCATCCTGAAATTCTGCATCTGTGCTTCAGCTAAGGGAAAGGCTATTCTATAAATAACATCTTTAGTGAAATCTATCACATTTCTCTGAAGAACTGCAAAGTCTTCATTATATCTGACTTCTCCATTAATTTCCACAACAGTACTTTAATGTTTGAGCAGTACTCCCCATCTTTCAAACTGTGAATTCATAATGCTGCTGTTGTTGACACAATTTACCTTAAAAAAAAAAAAAGCAGTAATGAACTCAAAAAAAGAAAAAATACAATAGTCAACAAATTACCACAGTATTTTATTTCAACTGGCAGTTGAAGTTTTCCTATGCAATGTAGTTACATCTTGAAACCTTGTAACCAAGAAAACTACAATGTCCATAATATTGTTTTATATTACTTAAGTATTTCTACCCATAAGTATAGTCAAGTAGGAGCCTTGAAATATGACCCTTGAATAAACAGAGCAGATTTCTATGACAAAGATATCATCGCATTTATTTTGTATTGGAAATGTCATGTCCAAAACTGTTTTTATTTATCAGGTCTTTGCTTTAAAGGAGGAATTGAAGATAAGAGCTTACAAAGACACTGAGAAGGATTTGAAAAGTCTAGACACACGCTATGTTTTCCTCATGCACTCATTTATCTGACAGAAGTAAAATCTCAGGAAGATCATGATGACTAATGACAAAGCTTCTTTGACCAAATTTTAGTGGAGCGTCTCTAAACTTTTTTCTCAAGTATGTCCTGACTTTTGGACTTCTGTGTTCATTTTTTCATTGTCCAATTTTAGCAAAAATCCTACTAAATCAATTTAGCCAGAATCCTGCACCCTCGATATATGATCACTTTTGGTATCTGATCAAAGCCCTCATCTTCCACCACCTCCCAGGTGATGCCTGATTACTTTGGCCTGTCTTCAGCAAGAATTCTATCAGGCTTATTTGGCCAGAATCCCCTCTTAGCCCTGATGTTTCCTTTTAGTAATTTTTTTTTAATTTTTAAATGGGCAAGATATTTTATTTATTTTTTTGAATTTTATTTTATTTTTTATACAACAGGTTCTTATTAGTTATCTATTTTATACATACTAGTGTATATATGTCAATCCCAATCTCCCAACATTTTATCCACTGACCCCCAACCTAACTTTGACTATATATCCCCATATTTCCTTGTTGTATTAGGAACTGAGCTTCATCTCTCTTCCCTACTGCAAAATCTCATTTCAGTAGTTCTTATACCTATGGGGATCATCCTCCTGAATAAAGTCTGCCTTAATTCTTTAACAAGAGTCATGAATGATTTTTTCTTTAATACTAATTGCAAAGTTTTATAGGTCTACCTTCAGAATTAGTACCTATGAATAGATGTTAAAGAGAGGTGATTTGGGTTCAATACAAGGATAAATGCATTCTGCATGACATAATGTATATGAAAAATGGAAAGCACTGCAAATGCAGATCCTCTTCATAGCAGATGGAGGCACACATATTGGGATATGATCTTAAAAGAAGATCACGTAAGATAAGAATGATAAAATTAATCAAAAAGATATACCTGGAAGTACGCTGCAACTACCCTATCTTTACAAATGGCAAAAAAAAAAAAAAAAAAAGAATGGCAAGCAAAATATTCTGTCACTCCTAGGAGTCCACTGCATTTGACACCTCTGTTTTTTCCCATCTACCTCACATTCTTACTGGACCCCAACAACCATGTTAGTTATAGGATCCCTGGCCTGGCCTCAGCCCTTGCCCTAGACCCCTGGCCTACCCCCGATTTCAACTTTTCCTACTCCATCTGACTCACAGCTCATAACAACTGTGCCCAGCAGAGTCCAGATACGGCAAAAAGAAGTTTGAAACTTTGAAGGACTAAACAAGAAGCTGTTGTTTACTATCATTAACAGAAATACGGACTAGGCATCCTCATGAAAGTGTGACTCCCAGGCAGTGAGTGTATAAAATTAGAGGTCAGAGGTGTTGTAAAGGAGGTTTTCGGGTTAGGATGAAGGTTGCACTGGAAGACCCCTAGGTTCCCTTTCAATTTTAATGTTCTGTTTTTCATGAATTTTATAAAATTTAATATATAAGGTTCTTAGTAATCAAACGTAATACTCTCTTGCTCACAGTCTTTGAACTTAATGAAATTCAGGCTTAATCGAGAGGAAGGGGCTCAGCCCAGGGTTACCAAATTGCTTCCTTCCTACAGATCTTAAAACCAGGTTAACACAATAAACAAAAGCTATTTAACTGGACACACTATAGTCTAATCCACCCTGTGGGGATTCAGAGCAATCCTTAAGGCAACCAGCATGAAACCAAACAGAACAGCAATATTGGGCAAGGAGCTAATAAACTACCCTGACTAATCAATGTGCATTTTGCTAAGGCCAATTTGATCCTAAAGATCCTCTGGTCTGACAAAATGTTTAACTTTTCTGAATAATATGTACATGAACATCTCATTCCTTTCTCTGCGTCTAATGGAGGCTCAGAGATGGAGATAGAGCTCAGGCATGAATAAGAGATTTCTTTATGGTTTTATAGTTGTTTTGATGAGTCTCCTTCAGAATGTCCCTAAAGCAAAACACCCACATTAAAACACTCTGATTTGGAATAAACATGTTCACAATTACTATCCTTTAAAATCTTGCAAAATGTTCACCTATGTCACTTAAATTCTGGAATTCTCATTTTTTCTTAAAGAGAAAAATAGAAAATTTCAGAAACATTTTTATAACCATGTAACTAATATTTACCTATTTGACTCAGACTTTTGAATTCTTCCTCTTCACCTGCATATAGCAGTTCAATATTATAAGTAGTACTGTATTTCTTTAATTACTGATAAATAGACTGACTGCAATAAAAATCCAAAAAGTCAACCTCCTCCCATCCCTGTCAGTTCCATCTCCTCTGGCACTGGTCTATCACTCCTCTTCCCATAGAGTTAGCACAATCTCCAGTATCATTGAAAGTTTAGAGCCTTGTTTGTTTTAACCACCATAAAGCTAGAAATACCGAATATCCTTAATATGTCCCAATGTTTAATTCCAGGATTTGGTGGGTTTTGTTCTTAATTTTCTTTTTCCCTTCTCATTCTGTTTTCTTCAATGCAATGCACAGTGATCTAGAAACCCAAAATTCTCTAAGGTCCTCATGGAACCACTTGAATTTTTCAATAGGAAAGAATTGCAGCTTTTAAATCTTTTACTGTCAACTAACTGTTTTTTAGTGCTGCTGAGTTTCCCTACTTGTCCTACATTATAAAAGTTTTAATCTATCGCATACTTCTTCCAAATTGCTTGAAATGCCTTATCATTGCTACTGAGTCAGAAATATAGGAGTTTCTATGCATTATTATAATTTATTACTTTGCTAATTCCTTAGTAATAAACTGAAATTTTATGTCTATGATTTCACATATATTTACATAATATTCATAATATTGGAAGTAAGTGATGACACAAAGAAAACCTCTACTTTAATATCATTTATAAAAATCACTGCATGGATGAAATATTATTGGGTAAAATAAATAACACCGGTTATAATATTTAATTAAGTATGGTATCTGAGCTTATCAGAATTGACTTTCTGCAGTATTGTATAATCATTAAGAGCACAGACTCTAGAGACAGACTGCCTAGGACTCAAATACCACCCAGCTCCTTCAATTACTAACCACGTGACCTTAACCAAGTTACTTAACCTTCTTGGGCCCTGGGTTCTGCCTCAGTATAACTGGGATACTAATTATGCTTATTTTACATGGTTGTTAAGAGCTTAGGTGAGTTGATATATGTTATGGGCTGAATCGTGTATCTCAAAATTCATACATTGAAATCCTAATCCCCAGTAACTCAGAATGTAACTGCATTTGGAGCTAAGATCTTTAAAGAGGTAATTAAGTTAGAATGAGGTTATTAGAGTGGGCCCTAATCTACAAGCCAAGGAGAGTCGCAGGACTGAGAAGAAATCAACCCTAGTCTTCAGGACTGTGAGAAAATTAATTTCTGTTCTTTAAGTCACCCAGTTTGTGGTATTTGTTACGGCAGTCCTAGCAACCTGATAAAACATACTTAAGTACTTAGTAACTGCTACATAACTGCATGCTCTTATTCCAGAATTTACGTTTGCACGTGTTCACTGCTTAATATCCACTTAGTGCGTGGTCTCAACCAAAACTAGCACAAACATACAAATGTGTTCATAGTGCCTCTTGCATTCAAATTTAGTAAAGGGGGCACCTGGAAAATTTTAACTTTGAAAAGACTATTTGTTCATGGCACACACCTTATTGCTATAGGATATTTGGAACATTGGCTCTGAATTTGGAACTAGGCTCAGAGCACAATCACTACAGACCCTTTCAAAGTACCCTTGGCACTCTAGTCAGTCTAAACCTATTGAGAGTCTGACACAATCAAGAAAAATAAGTGGGCTCTCTTTCTAGTGGCCTCCATTTCTTTCTAAGAAAGGCAGTTGAGTGATCTACCTTTAAATAAAACAAAACCAAATAATCTTTATTCTAGCCTTTCTGCCTGGAGAAATCAAGCAGGATACAATGCCATCACGATAGCAATGATAATCTTCTCCTGATACTTGTATGAAAACCTTTTTTAAAATGTCTACCAGGAAACCATTCCCAAATTATGTTATGTTTCAGTGATTGCTAAAATGAAAGATAAAGTAATAAATTTAATGTGTGTGAAAGATCAAAAGTGATATACCCTTGTAGGTAAAAGGCATTCTCTTTCAGAATGCACTTGTCCTCCAAATGATCTACTATAAGATAGAAAAATCACTGTTAGGACTATTTATTCTCTTTGAAGGATGGGGCTAAATTATTTCAACAAAAATTTGTTTAGTTTATAATCACAATAATCATGTCAAAAGAAACATTGTCATATTAAATTTTACTGGGTAATTTACTAAGACATGAATGCCTGTAATTTCTAAATGGTCATATTGAATAACTAATCATTATGTAGGTAATTGCAGATACGCATTTACAAGTAGGGAAAACATTAAATCTTGTTACCAAAGTAAGACAACTTTGAAAAATGAAAGTGAGCCCTAAAAATAATGAAAATTATCTATTTCTGAAATGTTTATATACTGATAATAAATTGGTTTTATTATATGGATGGAACTAAAAATAGTCCTACCGAATTATTTTTGAAAATAAAATTATTTCTAACAAATAAAAATAATGCATGTATATTAATGAAGAAGATTAAAGTCTAACATTTCAAAACTAAGTAGAATAATAATTTTTGGTACATACTTTAATTTCTGTACTGAGTCTAATATATATCTAAGTATTGATCTGAAGACTGTTTTTTAATACAGTCATATTGCTTTTTATGTTTCCTTCAGTGGTTCATTTTATGAAAAATTGCTTGCACTTTTTATTAACTTTTCTCAATAGACTACAAGTTTTTTAATTGAGAAAAAAATCTCTTTTAATTTGCTAAGACATCTGTTAAGCTCATATCAAATTCTGATAACTTTAGGATATCCTGAGTGTTCCATATCAAAAATGTATAACTCTTTCAGCCCAAATATTTTTGCAAGTCCTATCTCTCTGCCTCTACTCAGAGTGCCTTTCTTCAACAAATGTTTTTAAAAGAGAAAACATGTCAAATCAGTTATCTGTTAATGATCCTTTTGAGTGTTTCACCAAATTTATATTTTGTAAAATTTCAAAACTTCCCACTTTTATTACACTCTAGTATAAAAAAAAACAAACTTTAAGTAAACATAGAAACTCCATCCAAAATTATTCCCACAATGCAAGATATTCCAAAGCTTTTGAGCTATCTCCATTTAATTTGTTCAGTTATCCTTGATTTTGTAGGAAACCTTAAGATGTTCCTCTTTACAAGCTTTATTTTTAATAATTTCTATTAACTGAAAGTTTCCAAATGAGATTTTTGGCATATCATTTGTCAAAAATTTTGATTAAATTTCCAACTGATTTTAAACAAAATGCAAATAAAATTTAGAAGACTTATATTAGCAAAACATTCAGTACCGTTATGACACTTAGGTTGATTTCTAAAGTCATTCTTCAAAGGCTAACATATTTGATAAATCAGATTCGAGTGTCAAATAAAAAGAGAATATGTGTATTATCAAGATGAAATATATGCTTTTATAATTAATACTGGATTCTTCACTATGGTATAAGTTTGACTGGCCTTTGTCCCAGGATCCTGGGAACTCAAGTAATAGGAGTGCCTGTGTTATTTATGAGCACCTTGCATCACACCTGAGTTTATTAAGGCTATTACTCAGGATGGGAACTGGTCATCAGAAAGATCAACCAGGTGATTAGAGGGATGGGGCTTTAAGCCAGTCTGACTTCCAGGGAGGGGAAGAGGGTTGGAAATTAAGTTCAATCATGTGGACAATGATTCATTGTTTCAATCCTTCTTGTCTACCTAATGGAACTTCAATAAACATTTTAGACACCAAAACTTCCTGGTTGGTGAACACATCTATGTACCTGGAAGGTGTTGCTTCCTGATTCCTTGGGGAGGAACAGGAAGACTCTGTGTTTGAGACTCTCCCAGACCTTCTCCTATGTGTTTCCTCATTTAGTTGGTACTGATTTGTATCCTTTAAAATAAAACTGTAATAGTACAGTGTTTTCATGAGTTCTATGAGTCATTCTAAGTGAATTATCAAATCTGGCAGTGGGGGGTGGGGGGCGGGTCATGGAAACCCCCAGACTTGTGGCCAGGTGGTCAGAAGTATTGGTGGATTAAGGGCTCCCAAATTTGTGGCTGGCATCTGAAGTGACAGCAGTCTTGTTGGGTTTCATGTTCTTAAACCTATGAAATCTGACCCTACCTTCAGGTGGTTAGCATCACAATTGTATCAGAGTACACGCAATCACACACATTTTGTGGTTTTCTTTTCTTATTATTATCTCTGTATGCATACATGTCATAGAGTGTATTTCCAAGCTGCTTTCTCTGAATATCCATCGGTAGAATGATATCAGAGAAAAGGCCCTCGGAAAGTCCGTTGACTTAAAATTTAGGCGAATTTTACACACACACACACACACACACATGCAGACATCACAATAAGAAGCTATGAATGAATATCTGAGTAAAAAATAACCACAAAGGTAATTGCTTTGAGATGAAACCTGTGATTTGGAATATTAAGAAAGTGAGAATTGCCAAAATGAAAGTAACAGAAAAACCAAAAGGAGAAGTATCACATTTCCTTCCTACAGATTACCTCAGAATAAAAATAAGCTTAATAAATGAAAAACACTCTTGTGTAGATCACACTTCATATAATTTTAATGATTTCCTAACACCAGTGGTGACATATTGTTTTCTGGATGGGCAAATAATAAAAGGCAACACCAATTTGATTAAACAAAATAAGGTATGTGATGAATCGTATAGAACTAGAACTTGAAGAGAGGAAGAGTATACTGCATTATAGCATAATATTGAATAGAAGAATACTGTACTGTAACAGTTTAGCTCAGGGAAAAATTCATATGAATAAAATTAAGTATTTTGATGGCTTTTCCTTAAACTCCCTTAATCAACCTAGGGTAAATAATTTAATCTTTAACATACCTAGATTTATTTTTATTTTTATACAATGAATTTATGTAGTAAATTTAAGTTATGTAGTGAAATCCCTATATTACTATACTTCTCAATTGAACATATGCTGAAAGTAATATAAGATTTACAAGCATAAGAACTTCTGCATTTTTAGGAGTCAGATTTAAGAATTCTTAAATCAGGAAATTAAGAGAATATAAATTATTCCTGAAAAAATTACAATAACATTTCACATTAATTCATAAAAAAAATTTGAAAATGTTAAAATTACACTTTTTAGGAAATTTATGATAACTGTTTATGAACACTTATCATATGCCAGACACTTTTTATAAGGTTTCTTATAAACATTATCTATAATCCTGCAAGGTAAACCTCTTGATCTCCATTTTACACATGAATAGCTGAATCTCAGAAAAGGGAGCAGCATAACAAAGAATATATGGCTCTGAAGTAGCAGAAAAGGAGATTTTAACCCTGGTCCCTCTGCCTTCAAAGCCTAAGCCCTTTAAGTTATTATATAGGTCTTTTTGCCTATTTCCTATGAGTTTTCTTCCAATTTATCTCTAGGTTAGTTTAATTGTTACTTGGTATTAGGTGTTCTTCCATCTCTGCCCGTGTGTTAGAGCAACTTTTTAGTTGTGAACGTACAAACCCATAAGGCCCCTGGGCAAAAGTATTGGTCTCACCACTGACCATCAGTATCCTCAGACTCACTCTTATATATAGTAAAATTCTTATCTGACAAAAGATAATTTGTTAACTAATCAAAACTTAAACACTCAGTTAATTTAACTTCATTTTGCTCCACAATGACATTTTAAATGATTAATCCCCTTCTGGTACCTCACAAATGCATCTCCCACTCAGTATAAATACTCTGAACAAGGAAATAAAGTGTGGATGCACCCGCAGGAAACTCTTACCTCCAACTCCAAATGCCTATTCTACCGAAAATGTCATGTCCACATTAAAAAAAAAAAAAGTCAATATGTTTTCTTGGCTGCTTTAATGGTAGACTCTTAAAATAGCAATTAATTATGTTCTGACTATACAGTCCTTTAAGCAAGTCTCATTTTATAAGAGCAAATATTCCAAGCATTATTTTCCTAAAATAGGCTTTCCATAATTATCAGTAGTAAGGAACATGAGATGATAAAAAGAATCATCTCAGATAAACAAGGGACAGGTGGCAGCTTGCGTTACATCTGGTATTAATCTGTATCAGAGGGAAAGGGAAGAAAAGATAGCAGAAGAAAAACATAAAGAGACTTGTAAGGCACAATGGAGCTACACATTTGTATTTGTTAAAAGCTTCCTTTCTTTCTCTGCCCTGTAAACTAAAAATACCCTATAAAATAGCCCAGAGTAATTATCTTGTCAGAAGAATCTTGTAAGTATTACAGTCTAATTAAATTGAACTGAAATTTATCATGGGAAGAAGATACCAGAAAAACAATGAAAACGTAAATTAAAATTGAGCTGTCAGATTTAAGGGTCAATCCAATGGAACTGACAATAAATTCATGAGTTATGATACACAGAGTGGGTATTTTCTCCTTGGATCCCTCGAATTCTCTGCTACATTCCTTAATGTTCTATCCAGGGGATAGTATCAAATTCATTATAGATTTTTTTATCTGCAGAAACAAATGGGAACAATGAATGCAGGAAGTGTGATCATTAAGCTGATATCTTTTCCAGCACATATTCATTCTGTACCCTTGGGTGGCCTCAGAAAACTAACTGACATAAGACAAATGATTTTCTCCTTAGAATATATTTGTGTGTTGATGCTTGTTCTACCATAACTAAACAATGTTGTAATGCAGAAGACAGTTTCTTTCAGGAGTAATATCTTGCATGCATAGAAATCAACTTATTGTAAGATTGTTAAAGAGTTATAAAAATAGGGTTTCCCTGGTTGGCGCAGTGGTTGAGAGTCCGCCTGCCGATGCAGGGGACACGGGTTCGGGCCCCGGTCCGGGAGGATCCCACATGCCGCAGAGCAGCTGGGCCTGAGAGCCATGGCCACTGAGCCCGCGAGCCATGGCCACTGAGCCCACGCGTCCGGAGCCTGTGCTCCGCATCAGGACAGGCCACGGCAGTGAGAGGCTCACGTACGGCAAAAAAAAAAAAAAAAAGTTATAAAAATAATAAGTAACGTAAGACCCACTCCCTGGCACCACTCGTGGGGGGCCCAAGTCCTTCTGATCGAGGACCCCACCCAAAAAAAAAAATAATAATAATAATAATACGTAAGCATTCTATTTGATAAGATCACTCAGTTTAAAGACTGTCTTAATTGAACCTGATTTAAAACCTTGAGACAAAATTACTTTGAAGAATATTCTCATTCCGGCAACAAAATAAAACTGAATTGCATTCCTGGCAAAAATTGATATGGTGTTGAAATGAGTTGCAGACAAGCAGCAGAACCTGAATGCTGCTATTTCATTGTGGATCTATTAAATGGAAAAGCTCTCACAACAGGTCAATATTCTCTCTCCAACAGAAGCCAGTGTTGATTCTATCATCTTAACAATGGAATTACTAATTTTTTCTGCATCTCTCCCAATCTGAGATTCTATTAACACCAACCAGTATAATACCACCTTAATTCTGCAATGTATGACACTTCTTTTTTGATCTCTATAATTAGTCATCCCTTTTTCAAGAATGAAATAGGCCTAATAACTTAATTTGGGGAAGGTAATTGTTTTAAATAATAACACTCTCTTGCCATTATTCTCCCACATTTATAAAGTCTAAAAGTTAATATTCAAATGCTTACTTTTCATTACTCAACAATTTTCTGCTACTAGGTACTTTAATATTTCAGTATAGAGAGGAGTTTTCTACTTAAATCATACAAGGAAGTCACAGTTATATTTCCATATATCTTAAATTACAATATTAAATTTTTCATCAAGTGTTTTTAAATAGCCTTGCCTCAAAGGGCAACTACAGATTTATAAATCAAAATCCAGAATAAAAAAGGGTATACTGACACAATTCAAATCAGTAATCACAAGGTGGAAATTGATAATAATTTTTCCCAAAGGAAAAAAAAAAGAATATAAAAAGGCAGACTAAAATAAAAGATTCTCTTGGTGACAGGCACCATGTCCAAGTGGAATTTTCCCATCATAATGGCTTTCTGTAAGATTAGGCCTCCCATACTCTGGGGTGGGTTTCTCCCTATGAGGGAAAATGCCTGAGCAAGAACTCTCAGGTTGTTTCCTGTGCAACTAATACGAGCTTTACAAAAGCAGAAAGCCTTTGAATAAGGACACATCAATGTTAGGGTAAGCCATACACACCAATAGTAAAAGTGTCTATCTGTCCCCCTCATTGTTATTTTCTCTCTGATGCAGGTCGAGAATAACAAAGAACTCAGGCCCACCCTCAAGAGGAACTGAGTTGCTGCAGATTTGTCCTCTTGTAGCTCATAAAATGTTTCAAGATTTAAAATTATTGGCCCTAATTCATAAGGAAATGTCACTTAATTGCTTTTAAAATTATGCATAGCATACAAAAGAATTAAGACAATCAAGATGAGATAATTGCATTAAAATGGAATTGAAACATACTGAGTTGAAATGTACTCATCTGCTGTCTGCCTTAAAAATTTCTTCCTCTTTTTTGGTCTTCCTCTCTTAGTACCTCCCTTCCTTCTTCAAAAATTATTGCATACCTACTATGTGCCAGAAACTGTTCTTGGCTCTGAGAATGCAAAGTCAAACAAAGAATGCTCCTTTTTCATATAAAGGAGAGGAGAAGCTTGGTAATAGAACAAAGTCTTGCAGGGTGAAAGTACTGTGATGAATATCCACAGAAGGGAAGGAGCTGAGGGAGTAGAGAGCAGGGTAGCTCTGAGCTGTCCTCAGAACTAAGCATTGGTACGTAGAACTAAACCTTAAGGATTAACAGAGGTTATCTAGACATGGAGGGTGAGGGAGAAGAGAGCATTTATTTTAGGCAAAAAAAAAAAAAAAGCGCAAAAAGCATGATGGCACAGAAGAACACAGCTTCTCAAAATGACTGAATTGGAAAATATGCTCTATGGAAAATACCCACTGAAAAAGAGTCCTCATCTGGCACAGCACCTGTCAACCAGCTGAGGGAAAAATTGAGTTCTAACTCTGAACCCCATTGAAAGCAGCCATTTTTACTGTCCTTGACATGTTTTTAAAATGAAATTGGATTCTGGATTCAGCCTTCTTGGCATGATTCTTAAAAGTCTATTCCATTTGCTTGCATTCAATATGACTATGTATTTATACCTATACCATCTCTATTTTTACTTTCATATATAACCAAAAAATGATATGGTACTTAAATGTTCACTAAAAGACTTGCCCAAAATTATATTGTCAGTCACAACTTAAAACCAGGATTATCCTAATACATGATTGGTCTTTCTTTCCACTACACTCATGTATAGCCAGTTTTTTTGTTTTTGTTTTTGTATTTGCTATCTCTACAATTTTATCATTGTCATTTGTAACTGTACTTTGAAAAAATCATTTTTAGAAACTTTTCCCCTTCTTAAACTACTTTTGTATCAGATTTTTTTTTAAATTACATTTTGAACAAAGTCTTTTTAAAAATATTTGATCTTTGGTTAGCTCTTTACCTTAATAAACAGGATTGTATCATGAACACAATCCAGTCATCCCTGTATGATTTAGGAAAGGAACAAGGCTTTGGGTTAATTTCCTGATAGAATTCATTTTTTTTTTAATTATTAAGAGCAAAAGTTGGAAAAAAACATAGTAAGTTGAACCAAAATAGTACTGGTCACAGAACGACCCTTCCATACCTCAGTTTCGACATCACTCAATAGGCATACTAATAGTGCCCAATGCACAGTTATTGTGAGAATTAAATTATTTAATATGTGTAGTTCAGAAGATTTTTTAGAAGTGCACAGAGTAAGCATGTATTAAATGTTAGTAATTTTATTATTATTGTTAATTTTTAAAACAAATCATATTAAGTACTCTACCATCGACTAAATTTGTAAGCAAAACAAAACAGAAAAAAACATTTTAATGCCCACTGAATTTTAAAGTATGCTTTAAAATCTTAGAAGAGTTGGGGCAACCAAAGAATTTTTACTCAAAACATTCTTTTTTAAAAAGTAGCTTTATTTTTAAATTATGTAATTCTGAAGATTTGACCATGTGGAAAGATAAATTTATGTTTTAGAAATTCATTTTGGAAATTCAGAAATGTTGGTAAGACTGTACAGCTCAAAGTCTGTTTGACATGTGAAACCTCAAGACTTACGTGAGTTCACACTTTGAAGCTTCAGTGTATAACTTTTCACCACATTTAGCCTTACATTTAATGTATTTCTTTAATTAAACCTCATATTTTTGTCCTGGTTGTTAATATTTTACAACAAAAATAAAAACTACTCATTATTAAGTTCTTCAGTAATATATGATTTATCTAATTTTCAGTCTTTTTGCCTGTTCACATAAAATTCAAATATTCAGTTTTTAAATGGATACATTATATCTAATGTCTTACTATTGTCAATGGAAGCTTAAGATTAGCAAGTACAATTTTAATTAATCTATATTTTTTTCAAGGTGGTTATGTGGGCCTTTTATTGTTAATAATTTGCTTTGGGGCCAAAAATAAGGCATATCTTCTTATGCTAGTATATTTTAATGACATACAGAGGATGACTGATTTATATGACTTGATGGTAAAATCAAAATTTTAACTACCAAATCTTCCAGATAAATTTGACTAGTAGCAACCCATTGACTGAAGTAAGGAATTTGCAGGTGCTTGCCAAATGAATTATCTAAAGTTGTGCTATAAAGTGTTAGTGTGAATTAAAATTCTATCACTATTTTTAATTATCGAAATTATATTTTATTTTTAATTATATGGGTGCAACCATCTTTTATCCATATTTAATTCAATCTGATATTCTTTCTTTCCCTCCCTTCCCTCCTACTCTCTCCCTTTCTCTATTCCCCCACCACCAGACAATTTTTATTGCATCTTTAAAAGCTGCTTTAAATTCTTCTGTTGTCTCTGTTTGTGTTTCTTTCATTTTACATTTTCCTAGATTCCATGTCATCTACAGCATGGAATCCACTGACACATTCATTTTTCATCTTATCATCTCCATGGTTAGCAGGACAGCTAATGTATTATTAAAAGCCTTTCAGCAAGTCTTTTCAGCAGCATACTAGCTCTCCAGTTGGGAGAGAAACTTCAGTGAAGCAATAATTAAAATAGAGATAAGGCATTCTATTGTTGCTCTCATGGTTTACATAGAAGATACGGAAATCAGCAGAACAAATACCTTCTACACCAGGTGTCTAAAGCATTACTTAGATCATTCAACTAACTTTTATGCCTACATCCTTTCCACCCTAAATTGTCAACTGGATAGTTGAATTGGCCTAGGTATAAGCAAAATAAAACAGAACAAAATCCAAAATACCTGACATTATTATTGCTTTAATTTTTAAAAGAGTAAAACATTCAGAAATCCAAAGACAAATTCTTGGAGGGTTTTATTACCTTTATCCTAAAGCTATTTAATGTTTTTACACAAATGTACAAAGAAATTTAATGTGTAATAAACCACTAAGGGTATTTCAAACTCTTGTGTGATAATTTGTCCTTGTGGCAAGCATCCTCTTCTGTCATGCTCACATTTTATATTCTTGGAATTAGCATTGATGAAGATATTGGGCAACCTTGCTCACTTGATAATCGAAATATTTGCTCTGTTTGTATTGTTGAATAAAACAGTGCAGAGGGCTATTTGTGTATTTCACCTTTCAATTTGGTCCATGTCGGCACTGATTTAAATAAGTAGTCCTGAGTTCTAGTGCCTCTTGCTTCCTATAGCAGGCACAACTGGTTGTCCAATTACGGCCAATTCCTCAGTCTTTCCTAAGGGCATGGAGAAGCTGACTCTATTGGTGTGCCCACAGATCCTCATGAATTCATATGAATCCAGATTAGTAAACAAACCTGGTACCCATTCCCCCTGTCAGTGACTGGTGTAAAATCAAGCATGTGGGGGAGCTTTCATGTGTGTTTCTTGAAAATATCTCCAGACTCTGTCAGACTCTGTAAAGAGAACCAGAGAAGCTATTTTTCTCTTTCTTCTGGACATTATATTACCTGGAATTTCTGCACCATTTTGTGCCCCAAAGCAAGCTGGACTGAAGGCCAAAGCAGATACATTAAGGATGGTGGGGCTGAAAGATGACATAAAAGAACTTGGATGTGTGATGAGGATTTTGAGTCACTGAATTAATCAATTCCATTCCTGCCCTATCTCAGGATATCTAGTATGAATTATAATAAATATCTTAATTTTAAAGTCAGTAAGAGTTATGGCCATGTGCAGTTTATTTATTAATGTATTTGAAAGCATGCAAATGCCTTTCTCGCTAGGCACTGTGGTATTTGATCCAATTAAAGCAGAGAAGCCTGTTTAAGCAGTGACGTATTTTCCACTCTCCCCTCCATTCTCTTGTAGAGATGATATCCATTGTTATCCTTCACTCAGATATTCCTCGTTGTAGAAATATTTTGACAACTAATTAATATTAAAGGATAAGTAATAAATACACACCCTTCAAGAGACACTTCCTTTCTAACAGGGGACTTTAAATCAGACCTTAAGCAATTGAACATCTAATTGAATTACAGGAATTGTGAAAGACTTGGAAGGACTTTTCTTTGTCCTTTAATATTCTCCCAATGGTATCTACATATTTAGGCTATTCCTTGGCCTTAAAACTTCATTCTGTCAAGAGTCCTCAAAATACTGTAAAGAGAATGAACTTAGATATCTTTCAGTCTACTCAGGGCTAATATACTAATGATCCATTCATTTGGAAAATATCTGCAAATATTTCTCCCAAGAAAGCATGGCTTTGTCATTTTCTTATGGGTGGATGTACAACAGTTGCATTTCAGCCTATGTATAGTCAAGCTTTGTTTAATTGGAGAAACATGTTTATTCACTTTTAATGATGAAACAGTCTTATCACATATAAAAGACTGTTGATAAAGAATTTCAAGGACTAATAATTGACTCAGGACTTATTGATTCATTCAACAAAATGATGAGCACCTGTTATGTGTCTGGCACAAATTTGGCTGCTGGGGATACAGCATTGAACTCAAGTCATTGCTTTCATGGATGGATTATATAGGGATGTGAGTGGGAGGAAGAGATAAAATACGTGCAATATATAAAATGTCAAATGGTGATTAGTGATACAGAGAAAAAAATGCAGAAAAGTAGAATAGGGAGTGTTGAGATAAGGAAAAGGGCTGCCTTATTTTTTTTTTTTAATAAAAAGAAGGTCAAGAAAGGCCTTCTTGAAAAATGACATTTGGGTAAACACCCGCATTAGCAATTGCTGTGGCATGTTGTGCAAAATATTTTTGGTACACAGGTATTCATGCTTGAGAGTTTGATGACAGGAGCTTGTTAGCTTTAAGAAATTGCCATGTGCATAATAGTGTCTATGCATATAAAATCTCTATTCAAACTTCCCAATAGAACCTCAGCTTCAAAATATTTAGAATTTAAGTCATCTTCTCTCAAATCTACTTCTCCTTTCTCACCTCTTACAACTTACTATCGTACACAACCACCTATGCATTTCAGTTAAAAAATTCTGGACGTCATTAAGAAAGCCTTCCTCTAACTCAACTCCCAGGCCTACAAAGGTGTTATCTCATCAGGGAAGATGCATTTTCTACTGCCAAAATCCCATTGCTAATATTATCTGTGAACTTCCTTTATCTTTTTGTTTACTTTATAAATTTGCTCACTGTGTCACAGAACTAAAACCAGTAACAGAAGAAAAAAATGGTTTTGTGTGCTACTAACAGGAATAGTGCCTTCCAGAAATAGACTCGCAGAATGCTCCTCAAGTGCCATTCCATTCACTACAGTCTCTTTCAGAAGAAACTATGTGGATTGAAAAATGTTAAGATGATTGATTCAATATATCTATTATTTCTGACTGCTAACATTTAGCCTTGGGAAATTACATTTTGAGTCGTGTTTTAGGAACTAATAAGTGAAGTTTCTGAAAAAAAAAGTATCTATTTTGTAAGAAATGTTTTTAGGATTTATGTTTTTAAAAACCATTAAATGAGATTTCTGAACAACAAAAAGTATGTATTTATAAGAAATATTGTAAGATCTTGTCTTATAATATTAAAATTGTAAGTATCACTTAAATTTAAGATAAGTAGATGCTCAATAGCACATGGTCAATGGAACAGCTTACAACTGATCATTAAATGTAACATTCCATTTGAAAATGCCATTAAATAATAAAAATTAATTTTTGCTATTTATGATGCCATAAGGATACATAGCTATTACAACCAAAAAATATTTACATAAATCTTCCAAACTCCCCAATTAGTCCATCTTCCAGATTCTTGAATCATCCTGAACCTAACCCTTTACCTCTCCCGCCCCCAGGGAAATATGCAAAGGCATTTTTTTCTTGTATTTAAACTTAAAGTAGTCTTAATGTTATGTCATGTTTTTACATGTCTTTGTACCAAATTAATGACTGACATCAATATTCTCTCCCTGAATCTACACCTCTATTTTGGCTGGGTTGGAGTATCATTAAACTATTTACTGGCCCATACTCTCACTTCAGACACTTAATTGACAAATATTATTAATTTGCTAGTACAATCAGAGTGTTGTGGAAGATAAATAAAATGAGTAAAATTACTCTTCCTTTCAATGTTATTACAATATAATATATGAAAAAAAAACATAGAAATTATAGCAAAATGAATGACATATGCAAGAGTTCCTAGAGGTCAGAGGAAGATGAAATTCTTCTGGCTGGGATCAGAGGAGGTACCTGTTACCTCCTTAACAGAGGAGGTATCATCTATGCTGGGCCTTGGTGGTTAGATATAATTTTAAAATATCAAGATGGGGAATTAGCTGTGCCGTGTCATATTGCATTTGGTTAAATGTACATAAAACTAATTTCACAAATTATCATGTATTCAATTTGCAAAACATCATATAATTTTAAGTATATTCACATAAGGATGTTGAAAGTATTAAATTATAGGCCTAGCATAGATATATTATAATGATTACTTATATAAAAAATAAGGCTCAGTTTTACAAAAGATTCTGCCTCCAGTCCTTAAGTAGCAAATCTTCATATGGATAAAAAAATCATTTAATATATAATTAACATAACTTTCTAGTTATATTAAAATTTATATTGACAACTAATATGTAAATTATAAAATGAGCTTGGAAGGTCTCTTCTCTCACAAGTGTGGTAAGGAAAGATTTGGTTGTTTTCATTGCTATTACTTTTCCGTGTTTGTCCTTTTGGATGACCCACCATTGGGTCCTGAGAAACCAAATGGGATGAACAGGCTCTAATGGAAGCCCAAATTAGTACAGCAGAAGGCCTCTCCTACAGGGCTCACACGAGTACATCAGGGATGTCAACACCAGGCTCTGAGCGCCTTCCAGGCAGTGATTAGGTGGTCTCTTCTTGGCAGTGAATATAAATTAACTTTAGATTCAGGCTTGACAGTAAAATATCTGAAGCCTTTTGACCTCACATACAGCACATATTGTTCCTTCCTTGTTGTCATAGAGAGAAAAAAAAGGAAAATGCACCTAGTCAACCCCGCTCCAGTGTGTTCACAGCTTTATTCCAGTGTTTCTAGGAAGCATTAGATAAGAGTGGGAGGTGGTGAGGCAAAAGTCCTACAGTGTCACACTGTCTCTATAGTGCCACACTGTCTCTAAGCCAATTTTGGAGACTGCATGACTCCTGAATCATACTAGCTCATCAGTACTGAGCATTTGCTTTTCTAAACAGGCAGTATTCTAAGTGCTTTACATGTACTAACTCACTTAAATTCTCCCAGCACTCTACAAGGTAGATACTATTAATAACCCCATTTTACAGATGAGAATATGGAGGCACAGAGAAACTAACTAACTTGACCAATGCTGCACAGCTAAAACAACAGGGTTGAGATTCAAACGTGCCAGTTTTGCTCTAGAAAAAAGAGTAGATATTCTTGTTATTCTGAGATGAAAGGAAAGATACACAAAATAAAACTAATACAGTAAATTAAAAGTGACATCTGAGTTACATGTCCACTATACTCTGTTGCCCTTCAGGACTTATCAGTATGTGCAACTAATTTTTTGCAGATGTTATTTCATGACTTCAAACTTCCTGAAGTAGCCTATCATATAAAAAAGGATGCTTTTAAACCAAATTTTATTATTTATCTATTACATATAAATATATGTTTATAAAAGCTAGTCTAGTAATTCAATACACACAAAACTATTAAATAAATAGAGGAGAAATAAGACATGAAGTTACTAATTTTAAAACTTGAAGGTATCCTAAAAAATCAGTCCAATCCTCAAAGTTGGCAAATGAAAAACAGAAATGCCACGTTACTGATAATCAAATAAACTCCTCATAGCTGATTTGGGTCAGTCTTTTTTCCTCTATACCAAACTGTGGGGTACAAAGTCATATTTTTCCTACAGTCATCAAGTTCTAGGTTGTAAACTACCTCATAAATTGGGCTCACTAACACCAACTCAGACAATCTCCCATGTCCTGTCTCAAGGCACACACAGAGAGTAAGCCCCTTCCCTTCCTCCCTTTAATCATGTTTCTGTCTCCTACAAATGCCTGCCAGGGTCCCTCAAAAATCCTGCAACAAAATTAACAAAGAGTGAAATCATCAAGGGGAGAATTTAGCTGTAGACGGTACTCAAAACAAAAAGAGCACATACACAAAAAATGAGGAAGTTAAATAAGTGCTGATTTACAGTTGAGTTTTTAATTGTTCACATTACAAGTCAAGGCTTAGATACGGAAAGAAACACAAAATATTTTTATATTTTGGAGGGGTGAAAGGTATACCACATCAACCTGAATGATAAATTCGAAGAAATCTTTGAGTTGCATATGTACAGATAAAAGAGGAGGGGAAAAGATATGACGGTCTTTGCTTTTTGTTTTTGTTTTTACAACAGTGCAGCCATGGGGTAGAATAAATGAGAGAACTTCCCATTGTGGTAAAGGATTAATTTATATGACATAATGTACCTCTATAGGTTGACAGTTTGTCTTTTGCACTGATAAACTGTAAATATGCTAGCAGTCAGAAGAGTAGATAGCCTTTATGACCATGTTCCTCTTGAATATTACTTAAAAGTTATAGACTAAGGTGTCCTATTTAAAGCCAGGATCCTGCTGACAGCTTTAAGGATTCAATCCATACAACAGTGTGAAAGTTGTGAAAGGCTGAATAATGGCCCTGCAAAGATTTCCATGTCTAAATCCCTGGACCTGAGAATATATTCAGTTACGTAGATAAAGGAGAATTAAGGTTGTACGTGAATTATGGTTGTTAATCAATGGACCTTAAAATAGGGAGATTATCCTGGACTATCCAGATGGGCGCAGTGCAATCACAAGGGTCCTTAAAAGTAGAAGAGGGAGGAAGAAGAGGACAGTCAGAGAAAGATATGTGACTAAGGAGTGAGGTCAGAGTGATTCGAACTGAGAAGGATGCAACACTCCACTGCTGGCTTTCGAGACACCAGGCAGCCACAAGCCAAGGAACACAGCAGCCTTTAGCAACCAGAAAAGGCAAAGAAATTGATTCTCCCCTGGAGTCTCCAGTAAGAAACACAGCCTGTCAACACCTTGATACTGGCTCAGTGAGACCACGTCAGAGTTCAGATCTATAGAACTGTAATATTTGTTGTTCCTGTAAGCCACTAAATTTGTGGTAATCTGTCATAGCAGCAAAATAAAACTAATACACAGGCCTAGCACTGTCACCAGAAAATAAATCAAAAAACATTTTTGAACTCCTAAGCTTATGTGGTTTTGCTGATTGTAACAGAATATCTTCGGAAAGCTTTTGGAATATATTACGTTTTAAAGATAAATTCTAGAATCAAAAAAAAAAAATAGACATTTCAATTCCACTGGCCATCAATAGCCAAGGCTAGCTACAGTCTTCCCATCATATCTTCAAAATGGCACAGCTCAGTGACTTTCAAATCTATAAAATCAATGCCTCTGTTTGTAAGAAATATTAGCACCATTTTTATTAATTAAAATTGAAAGAAATAGAATGTATAATCTATCTCTACAGATACATTTTAAAATATATAAACCTCTATAGGTAATACATAGGATACATAACAAGAAAATAAGAATAATGAAATAATGGGTATTTATGTGCAGGCAAGGCTATACTAGTAGACAGGATGGAGTAGTTATGTGTTTGCGCCTAAGGTGGAATCACCAAGAATGCAACTGCAGACTGAATGATTCAGGTTTGTTGCACTGGCCGCTCAAATACTGAGTGGAGTGATTTTGTGTGATATTGAACAATACATGTTTAAGTTCCAAACCAAATGCTATATAATCATTTGTTTATTTGCACAGCAATTCCTTTACTGAAAAAATGCAGTGTATGTTAACTCCAGCAAAATTTTTAGTTGTGTAGCATTTGCAGGATGGATAGAAACTCAGCCCTATCCTTTAGATACCCCTCCCCCTCCCCCACCCCCATCAGTCATTCAGATAATAAGAAAAGGCCCAGGATTCCCTCTCCAAGCCTTTTATCTTTTGACTACTTCCTATTTATCCTTCAAGTCAGGGGTCACTCCCGCCAGGAAGAATTCACTGGCTGCCTGGGAGGCGAGGTTAAGCCATGATACCTCTCTGTATCCCCAAATCTGTGTTTTCTCTATTACTGCTAATAGTAACAAATAAGAAAACGGTATAAACAGTGGGTAACATTACCCTGAATGTTTATCATTGGCTGGGCTTTCAGAATTTTCCCATGAATTATCTCATGGATCTCACTTTGATAAAAATACTTTGGTTATAACAATGAGATATGATAATAGCTTGAAGGACAGCTTGTGTGCAGGGAGAAGGGATTGTTGATTTGGTTTTGTTTGCTTTGTTTAAGGTAGAAGAAAATCAAGTTTGTGTGGAGGTGAAGGTAGCAGCAGTTCAGAGGGAGAGTTTTTATGAAGCAGAAAGCAGAATAAGGTCTTAGAAAAGATGAAAGAGAACACATAGGAAGGCTCATCTTAGAAAGACAGACGCCTCTCCCTCTGCTGGGAGCACTAGCAGTGGGAGGTGTAAGAATCAGCTTCAGAAGCTGTTTTGAGCATAAAGAACTGTTGGAGTGGAGTATGTATAATTGACAGAGAGAGGGTAATGGGATTAAGGAAATGATGAGACTATAATTGAAAGATCAGTTGTGGGGTCTGGAGTAGTAAGGGAGAAACAAGTATGTTATAACAGGTATAAAACTGGCTGGATAAAGAGGATTCCAAATTTGAGGTCTTGAATAGAGAAGAGATTAAGTTTAATGAAAATAAGTGTGGTAGGAGACATTGGTAGTGATTAGTGCAGCTGTAGTGTTTGGGGTGATAAAATGACCATGAGTGTGGAGAACTGACATGGTGTTGAGGTCATTGTCATGAAAACAGTACAGACACTGGGACATCTGCATACTGGTTGGTTTTGGACAAAATGATAACCAATGATCCCCAAAAGGATGAGGATGTGAAAGGATTTCAATCTAAAATGGAACTGGAGAGTATGAAATGGAGAATCTCATGCAAATGCCTTCAGAAGAACAAAACTTAAGAACTGAGAGATGGATTTCTCATAAATTCCTGATTTACAGAAGAGGGAGATTGACCTCCTGACCAATGAACATCTGCCAAGGATCACTATCCATCCTCAAGCTAATGAACTTACTGCTTGGACTCTGGCTGGACTTCCCCATCATCGCACTCTTTACCCATAAATACAGCCTTCCCCAAACCCTCAATGGACTCACTTGTAGCTTGTACAGCATTCATTTCCTGAACTGCAATTACAGAATAAACTCAATTTCTGGTAATGTGAGTTGCCTCAGTTTACCTGTTATTTCGGTTAATAAGAAGGAGGTGGTGGAACATGAGGTTATAAGCTCCAAAACAGTGAGGTTCTGTCTATCCTATATGTGCTTTCTAGAGCATTTGTTACCTCCATGTAAATGGGAATATGTATTTCTTATGACCAGTAGTAATATTTCAACAGATTCTGGCATTCTATTTAATAATTCTTATTTAATCAATAGTTGCAAGTATCGACAGTTAATTAGAAGAAAAATATCACTTAATAGTTAAGCTCCTTTAAGTAATCAACTGACATTGAGACAAGTAGTCTAAGCAGGGCAGCCCCATGACCTAAAAATGTGCAGGCTCATGGGTACACTGGCCACACCTTTTACACACTGCAGCATCTTTATCCTTGACTCTGGATGCTGCGTAGTCCACTCAGAAAGTAATATCAGTCATCAGAGAGAAACACCAGTTGGATGGGTGTGGTATTTATTTTACTTATAGATATGTGTTCTCCTTCAATTTTCTTATTTAAGTGAAGAAAACTTCTTATACTTATGCACCTTTTCAGGCTATAAAATTCCTGTAGTTCCAGGTAGATTATGACTAATAGAATTGTTTGTATTGATATTTAATTTCTAATCTTTTTTCACATTATTTTGTTTAAAAGTTTGCCCCATGAAATTTCTCTTCATATTAAGTAAAATAGTACATTGTGAATGGGGACCCAAATATTTTTAAATACTTAAAATCTTAAAGTGTTTAGGATTTATAAAGAAAATAAAAGGAGAATGAAGGAATTCTTAAGTGGAAATGTAAATAATTGAAGACATTTCACAAATGAGACTGATCATGGAACACCAATGGGAGTCATCATTTGACTGACTTTGAATATTAGCATAATCTTTCATTTTTCATAGGAGCCAAAAATATCTTACAGAAAAAAATAAATATTAGATGCTGATTTTCAATTATCAATTTAATCTTCTTTTCACACATTTCAATGGCTTTAACACATTTTAGTTTATTATATCATATTTTCTAGATCAAAATGTTTGGTTTTGCAGAGGAACTTTTCTTTTTCTGGAATGGATTTTTTTCCTTGGATTGTTTTGTTGCCATTAATTTCCTTCTACTTCACTCAGTACATATAAATACGTTTAAAGAAATGTAGTTAAATAGTTTTAGTAAAGCTATACAAATTCAGGCAATCATTATTTTAATGCTTTAGAGGAATCTGTATTTGCATGTCATAGAATGTCATAGAATAAGACATTAAAAACCATCCTATGTAGTGTCCAGTTCAATGTAAGGGCAAGAGAAAGACTACTGAAGATTTAGAAACAAGGAGAAGTTGTTTTCTTGCTTCCCTAGAGACCTTCACTAAAGCATTATCAGAAAATTCAGGCTACTTCTTTTTAAAAAAAAGTCATCAATCAAACTATTTCCATTTTGGAAATTTTAAGAAAATGTGCCTTAAAATACTCTAATGCTTTTATTTTTAAATATTGTTTAATAAAATCACATTGTTTAATTTTCAGAAAAGAAAACTAATTTTAAAATAACAGATTTTTCCCTCAAATCCTTTGGTTCACCAAACAAATGTTTTTCATTTATTCTATACATACCTCTTCTTACTTTCAGAATAATGATGTTATTAGTCCTTACACACACACACACACACACACACGTAGAGAAAGCCAGATCGACAAAGGCATAGACACCCAAACACACATATCTACGACACATGGAACACAGTGTGCTGCATTCATGTTAGCAAACCACATGTTCAGTTTTCTCATGGCAACCTTACTTATCCCTTACTGTGAGCCATATTTAGCAAGATAGTAAAGTTGGTAAATCTCTATAACACCTGGGCAGAGTTCCAATGGGAATACCCACATGTTTAACAGACAGGCAAGAAACCTCATTTAACTTTGCTACTGCCAACACGAAGATGCAAAGGAGCAAAACAAATGTGTTTTGGCCTTTTAAAAAGGCTACAAGAAGATATTGATGTCTGTTATTATTATTCCCCAATTTTCCCTAAATTTAGAATATCTTTGTTTCACCCTGAGCCTGAGCCAGACACGTTGGAAGTATATTAACACTTGCAGAGTTCTCAGGGAACTCTGAGGATTCGGTGTCAATTTACTAAATAGCTTCATTTAGTGAAAGGATAAGCGCTGTCATGACTCTCTCCCCAAGTACCCTCAGAGTCCCAAGATTCAGAGGAAAAAGGTGTTCCCTCTGTTGTTGGATAATGATGCATCTTCTTTGCTTTCAAGTGGCCAATATTGCATCAAGATATCATGATATAATGACTCTGTTATTTTAAATCCAGATAAATTGCTGCCTCTGGCATCCTCTCTTTGAAATGAAAAAAAAGGCATCAGTTTTACTGAACCAGGCACAGATACCAGCCCACCAAGGTATCCCTGACTCGTCTACTGAACATGAGGGGCCCTGGAAACTAGTTGTAGCTCAAAATGTGGACAGTTGCCTAATTTTCCTGAGTCGTAGTTTTATCAGCTGAAAAGCAGAATCATTAGATGAATGATTGCCAAGGCAAATTCTGGCTGTAGCATTAGCTGCCTTTTAGGCAATGAAACTCCATCATTAGCAATGCTACAAAGGAGTCTGAGAGAGAGAGAGAGAGAGAGAGAGAGAAAGGAAGGGAGAAAGGAAGAGAGAGGGAGGGAGGGAAGGAGGGAGACAGAAAGAGAGAGGGAAAGGAAAGGAAAGGAGAAAGGAAGAAAAGAAAAGAAAGATGGGAAGGAAGGTAGATGTAGACGCATGTTCCACACATAGATTCTCTATTTCTCTAAACTACAACTCTAATACAACATCCAGCTCTTTACTCCAACTGGATATTAGCGATGTCTCCTTACACCAACCACATTCATCATCTCTCTCACCCCGAAATAACCTCTCCCCACCCCTCCTCCCCATGCCACCTTCTCTCATTTGAATAATGAAGAAAGGCCAGAAGTTATATCAGTGTGGGTGTAGAGAATGGAATTAGAAACTGGGAGGAAAGCTACCTGGAAATAGTGGCCTGTAGAATGCCTAGATTAAAACATCTGAGAGTAATCTGGAATTAGAGCTCAGGGAAGAACTGGAGGTGAAATATATATGTGGGAGTCGTTATCATAGGAAGTTATGTATTGTGGAATGAGTTTACCCTGGGAGAGAAATGCAAATGATCAAACAGGTATTAGGGGAAAAAAAAGGAGGAACTTTTTTTTAAACAGAGTCCAAAAGGCACTGAAATGCAGATAAATCCAAACTTATAAAAGCTAAAAGCCAGAAGCATTTTAACATCCTAACTGCCAGGACCAGTCATGCACAAGGAGAAATTCAACCCTCAGGACTATATTATCAAACCTGATTAGTTCACTCAGACTCTGATCGAGTTGGGGGCTCTAAGGATAATCAAAGTAATATATAAGTTAAGAAAGAGATGCTTAAACACCCTGTGGAGTTTTAATTTTTTCATATAATTTTGTTAAATCAAATATGTTTATCTCTTGATTATTCCACATTTAAATTTCAACAAATCATTGTATAACTCTCAAGATATGTTTAAATACAACTTAGTGAAATGAGCACAGACTCTGAAATCCTTTAGTCCAGTATCTTACTCGGGTTCTACCACAAGGTAAGATAGATGATTTTACAGTTTTTATTTGACTCTGTATGAAACAATTAAACAATAAACAAACAACCAGAAGGCAATCTGTGTCACAGTGTCTTGTGGATAATTACGGCATTTGTCTCATTGAGGTTACTAAGAATTAAATAAGTGCATGAACAGAGACTTGCCCATAGTAAGTGATCAAAATTATTTGCTATTCTAAGTTGCATAGGAACTATAAACAGTGACAATGCCTTACACAAAGGCTGCAGTCTATAAATAATTCATTCAATCTGACTACCCATCCAAGAGAAATTCAGCTGACCAAATAGGAGTATCAAGGAACAAACAGTTTATGTACACAATCATGCATGGTTCCGCAGTACACGTAGAGACAGACATGAAACACCTGAGTGGCAAAAGCAAAACTCCAGCTGCTGCTTTTTCAGAACAGGGCATTAGAACATCGACCAGCTGGGTGAAGCTGTGTTTTCTCCCTCTCAAATGGCCATGTACTGACAGTTTTTGAACAAGGACCCCTAGGTGGGGTTGAAGTTGCCCATGAGTCATAAAATTACATGCACAGTTCTATGTTCTCCTATGCCCATTTTCTTTTTCATGGAAGAGAGTCCATAATTTGCACTAGAATTACATACTGAAGGGAAAGTTGCTGACTGGGTAAACTAAATGAGAATAGCTCTGGAACTTTTGCATCATCCAAAATAAAATTAGAAAAATATCTAAAGTGAGACAAGAAAGAGCTAGAAAATGAAAAGTTGTTTAAAATTTCCTTCAAAGCAAATAGTACTTTTATCTAGTTGGCTGTTAATTATTTGTTTTCTTAAAAGAGAAAGTTACTTCTTAGGGGGTTCAGATAAAAACGGCTGAGGTTTTGAAGTTTGAAGTTCCTCTGGTATCTGATGGTTCTTAGAAAAATCATAGTGAGTTGCTTTTTATCACTGTTGGGAAAAAAGTTTTGTAATGTTTTAGATTCTGGTGATCGTTGCCATGTTGGTAACTGGCTGTGCTACTGGGTAAGTAGTCCCTGTGGGCCGGTTGCACAGCATTATTTTCTATTTTTTTAAACCTTTTTATTTTCTGTGCTATTTCACTGAAACAAACGTGAGGCTGAATTCACTGCAGAACTTAACATGGAACTTTTTCTCTTTCATAAAGGACACACAGAGACAATAAGCTTATTAGAAATGATAATTAGATCATTACCATTTGTCCAGGCCTGCTCACAACTCAGCATCTACTGGCTTCAGGAGGATAAAGACAAGAAACATCAAGCTAGGCTTCCCTGGTGGCTCAGTGGTTGAGAGTCCGCCTGCCGATGCAGGGGACGCGGGTTCATGCCCCGGTCCGGGAAGATCCCACATGCCGCGGAGCGGCTGGGCCTGTGAGCCATGGCCGCTGAGCCTGCGCGTCCAGAGCCTGTGCTCCGTAATGGGAGGGGCCACAACAGTGAGAGGCCCGCGTACCGCGAAAAAAAAAAAAAAAAAGAAACATCAAGCTAGCAAGGGTAGTTAACATAATTTGTTTAGATATGTGGCCATGTCATTTTATAAGAAAGACAGATTAAGTATCTTGATTTGCTGTATAAAAATAGTAACAGTTATCAGCACAATTTCCCATTGTGCACTCTCTCTCCCTTTCTCTCTCTTCCTCCACCCCTGCGTGTGTATGTGTGTGTGTATTTTGCTCTCTCAATAATGTCAACAGAACAGCCATAAGAAACAGGTGAGCTCTGAGCAAAAATTTCTGATTAATTGAACCAAAAATATCTTTCCTACTTTCTCCTCTCTCTTTTCCCAAAAATCTCATATACCCTAGATCAAAATATGTTAAATTGCATTCTTCAAATCATGGTATGTTTCAAGCATTTAATAACTAATGTAGAATGACTGGAATTCTCATTTATGAGGAAATATTTTAGTAGCTATAAGAAACTCAGAGCCTTTGAAAATGTTCTTTTTCATGTAAAATTATGCTGAAAAATGATAACACCTGTTAGCAGATCCCACCAGAAAGCTACACGCAAACTCACATGGAAGGAGAGGTCTTAACAGCATCTCACTTGGAAGCTATCAGACTGGCAACAGTTGGAGGAGACAGAATGCACTTTGTTGGCAGTTCCTGACCTGAGAACCAGAAAATTCATAGGGATATTGAACAGACCTCCTGCTGCCAAGAGGTTTGCAATCCATTTAAAGAAAAAGGCACACATCACCCAAGATGAATGCCAAGTGAGTGTTCCAGACAGTGGGTATTACTTAGGACTCCAGAAAAGAGAGCTCTGTGGGTTAGAGAAGTTAGGAAACACTTCACACACACAAAAATGGTATTTAAACATACTTTAAATAGCCCAAATTTTTGTCTGTGAAAAAAGAACACAGGAAAGCAAGATGGGAAGAATCTCAAAAGTGAAGCTGAAGTACTTCACTTCTCTCCTATTGTTAAGTAAATAAGACTGAAATAATAAAGGGTATGGGAGATGGGTACAGGGCAGTCAAAAGAGAGCTGTTTTGTTTTTTTTTTTTTTCCTGTTTATGCTTTTAAAATCTCTGGCCACCTATCAGAAAGAGCTAAAAATGAAAAACACTTCTGGAAATTCGAGAGTAGGGAAGGATTCACACAGATTAGCCCATCTTGCGTGATGGGTGAGCATGTCTGGCCTCTGTCACATATCTCTATGGCATTTGACTTATTGAGTAGATTTTTCTTCTATGGTGAGGAACAAAACATTCTAATGAAATTTTTTGCTACACTATGGGTATGTAATCACAGCAGCCTTTACCAAAAAGGAGTAACTTCTAGAATCTCAGATGATGGAACCCAATCCCAAATAGGCAAGCAGCTCATCTGAGAGCTCCAGATATGCAGCCAGTAAGACAGGTTTTAGTGTGGATTCTGCCACTGACCTTCGGGGCCCATGTTTCTCACTTGTAAAATCAATAGCTAAAATCAACTTCCTTCTAACCCTAATCCCTTTCTAATGTTACAATTCCAGGAAACCAGATCATCGTTTCTGGTACAAATATGTATAAATTAAAAATAAATCAGATCTGAGTTAGAGCCTAAAATATGTTCCTATGAGTAAAGCAGATGATCTTTTGCACATGGATTTCATGAAATCTATTTTGGCAGCTCAGCATCCTTTAAAAAATGGTTGTAGATTTCCAGTTATTTGATTAGTTGTAATATCTAGGGATTCTAACTACTGCCTAATATTTTTGTTTAAAATGGAAAACAAAACATTTACGTATGTATTCTGATACTGCATCTATATTTTCCAAATAGAAAGTGAGAAAGCATGGGATGTGCACCATTATGGGCTGAGTCCTGTCCTCCCCAAACTTATATGTTGAAGTCCTAAACCACAGTATCTCAGAATGTTATTGGATTTGGAGATAAGGCCTTCTAAAAGATTAAATTAAGTTAAAATTAGGTCACAGGGTGGGCTCTAATCCAATATGACTTGTGTCCTTCTATAAGAAGAGGAAATTTGGACACACAGCGACCTCAGGGAAGCACATGCACAGAGGAAAGAACATGTGAGGAAATAGCAACACGGTGGCCATCTACAAGCCAAGGAGAAAAGCCTCAGAAGACACCAAACTGGCTGATACCTTGACCTTGGACTCCTAGATTCCAGAACTATGAAAAAATAAAGTTCTGTTGTTTAAGGCTCCAGATCCACAGTATTTTTGTAGGGCAGCCCAAGTGAACTAATACATTTGTCTTCCTCACTTTCCAGTTACCAAAATAGTTAAAAAACTTGCCTGCTTCTTATTGAATATTTTTGTGATTGCTGACTGGGAAAGCAGTGCCAGAGTTTCTCTTTAGTTCTCCTGTGATTAAGACTGAACATGTATTTATAACTTTGCAACCCTCTCTTCCAGATTCAGTTGTCTGAGAAGCACTCTGTCTGAGTGCTCATTAAGTTACTGGCAAATACACATGCACACAGCTTTGGCACAGTGGCACAAAAAGCTTGGGTTTTTTGTGATCAAATTTCATTTCTATTCTTATTAACAATCACTGAAAGTAGATGTGTGTTTAAGCTCTTTTTTGTCTATTGTTTAGAGGCAATTTGTGCCCACATAGTATCAACATAAACATCTACCCAACTCAATGGGGGAAACAGTCAAAATGGTTACACAGAAAATTGTGGAATTTAAAAAATCTGTTTGGATGGATCTTGACTAATTATTTTCCATAGGTCACTATGAGTGTTGCAGTGTTCCTACCTCTCATCCTTTTGGAAATTTAGGAAGACAGGGACACATAACCGATAATATCATAGATGATAAATCTATATTGTCACAGTATCTGATGTACTCTCAATCCATTTCCTTTTCTAGTGTTGCCAAAAATAAATTTTCCAACCAATTCTCTCTTGGTTTTCAGATATCTTTTCAAGCATATGGATCATAGATTTATATGGATCATAGATATTCTAATGGCTAGAATAATTGTCAATTTGTTTCCAGCACTTTTCTGAATAAAACATGTAAGAAAATCATAAAATGTTATGCTATGATAAATATGAACAGGACAATTTGGCCTGGAAAGGCATTTAAAACACGATGTAATCTAGCTTCTTACAGATGAATATTGGATGAAAGTAGGTGACAACACATCTCCTAGGTAGTTTTTTTAATGTAATAATTATTTGATGCTCTCTGTATAGAATGTTTAAAATGGATTCTAAATATAGCATAAAATCATTGGATTCATTATGAGAGAAAAACAGATATATGGCTTTCTGTATGCAATTTACAGCTGAAAGCCTTGTCAACAAAATCTCTACTACCAGAGAAACCACTAAAGTGGTAATCAATTGTGGAGGACCATGCCCAAAGGAATAGCAGAAAACAAAATGAAACCTAGACAGTTACTGAAACACTGCCAATAGGGATTTTAAAATATGACTAGTCGTATGACAAACTTTTCATATTTGTTATTTCTTGAAGCTACAAAGCTAAGACTTTTTAAAGAAAAGAAATGGTTTCTGGTTTCCTTTTGATCACTGCAATAAAATATTATGCTTGCTATTGAACAGTTTTTTCTTCATTTTCCAAAATCACTTCTGGACTGTTGCTACACGTTTAAAGAAGAAGTGGATCATTATGATTGCTATTCTGATAATGTAAAAATAAAACATTTAACGTCATCATTTCTGGACAATTCCAGATAAAAGTTTTTGGAGAAAGCATAGCCATAGTGACCAATTTCATCTCTTTCTTTCTCTCTCTCTCTCTCTCTCTCTCTTTCACTGCCAATAAGGTAGAGTCTGACTTAGTCTGGGGAGAGCAATGAATGCAGTGAAACTTTAGGATCCAATCTATACACAGTTTAAAAAAATAGTTGATGACAAAAATCTTATATAATTAATTTTTCTTAAAGGGGAAAGGCTGTCTTTTAGTACAGCTGGGATTTTTCTGCATGTAAACTTTTAAGTTTCAGTATTATAATGGGTTTTTCTTTGATTTTGGTTGTTTTTGTGCTAATACATTTTATCAGTAGTATATACTAAACTGTCAATTGCAATATGATGAAGAAAACCAATTTTGTGCCCCCATCCCAGACACCTTCCTCTTTTCTTTCCTTTCTTTCCTTCCTTCCTTCCTCTTCGTAACAACAGAATGAGAAAGATACTACTCTTGCTCCCATTTCATAGGTGCCATTAACCAGAGGAGATAAGCAAGTTGCCCATGTCTGAGGTGGTTCAGCCAGCTAGTGGCAGAGCCAAGGTTCCAACACACAGAGTCTAGTTGGCAAATTACACATTCTTAACCACTGTGCTACTAATGTCATTATTCAATTTTCAAGTTAAGAACATTAGAAAAAGTCTGTGCTTTTGACACACTGAAGAGGTCCTATCAATAAATAGTGGCATTGTAAGAAATTAGGGAGCCAGTCACATAGGTGACAAAATATCTGTTAACTACTGTTCTGCAGTCTACTGATAAATAACCCTTCAAAATGTATTAATAATAAAGGGACAGAAATTGCATGTCATATGTTCACAGAAGCTAAATACATCAAAGTTTTAAAAAAGAAAACACTTGAGTTAATGAATGCTTTAACATTAAGAAATGGCAAGTAAATGTAAGTGGACAATCTTCTCAGATAAGACATTTACAGAATAATTGTAAAAGCAATAAAAACAAAACCAAAGACACAACTTCAAAATATCAATGATTTTCATACCTAATTCATAAATACAGGCAAAGAGGGATATAGCTTTATAATCAGCAAATTACCCAAAGTCTGCATCTAAACAGTAATTTACTAATTATAAGTTACAAACAACACTATGGTGTGGTTGGGTTGGGCAGAGAAATACAGGGAGTTAGCCATGTTCTAGCAAACATACAAAGCTGGATTTTGCCTTACTATATTTTCTGATGTATTTTCTGCTACATTTTCACAGAAATAAAACGTGAAAATGAACATTGCAAATTTTTACATTTAAGGCTTATCAAGAGCTATTGAAAATGAAAATAGCATACTATCTTACTGTGTAAGCATATAATCTAAATAAAATAGGCAGTAAAAGCAAGGCAAATATTTGCCTATTAGTTGGCATATATTTGAGACAGGTGTTTGAGATGTGTCGGTGGTTGAAATTAAATGGGTACTTCTATTTATTTGTGACTATAACCAAACAGTTAATGATTTTAATATCTCATTTTAATGGTGTCTCTACCAAATTAAAGACACTTATGTCTTTAACTCAGTAATTCTTTCTCTAGAACTTATTCTACAAAAACAATTGTAGAACTGATCAATGATCTGTGTGTGAGAATGCTTTTTGTAGCATTGTTTCTAATAGAATGAAATGGAATCAATCCAAATGCCCATTAGTTAAGGAATAACTATATAGTATTGAAAGCGAATAAAATTCTGTGCCATTATTTTAAATGTTATGGTCGCTGTAGGACTAATATGAAAAGATATACATAATAGATTTTTAATTGAATAAAACTAGTTTCTGAATAATGTGGGTAGCATTGTGAATTTTTTTTTAATTTATAGATTTTATAGTCTTTATATATTGTAAATGACTGCATAAACAAAGAATCTGGGGTTCTATACATTAATTAACAGTTGTTATCTGGTGAATGAGAATGATGGAATAAATGAAGACTGATTTTTCACTTTTTGGCATATTTATGATTTATGTTTAGAGTTTTTTTTAAGAAAATAGGATGGTTGCATTACTCTTGTAATATTTAAAAAGTGAGTAAAACTTAAGGAACAAAATTAAACTCATCTGTGAAGACTAGAGGATAAGTTTTTTAAAAGATTTTTAAAAAGAGAGAAATCAATACATTTAAGGAAATAGCATTCCTGTGTTCACATTTCTAACTTGTGTGTGAACAGTGAAAATTATAAGAAGTAAAATCAAAATTCATAGATAAGAATGTCCTATAATTTTTTTTAATATAAAACTTTTGCCTCAAACTTTGTCTCATATTCTTTTCGAGGCAAGGTTAGAAATGCTAAGTCAGCCAATTCTTCCAGTTACAGTCCCGCAGTCAAATACACCATGACTCTTCCACAGTTTAAACATCCATTGCCAGAAAAATTGTCTCACTTTTTAGAAATGTTACTGCATTTAAAATTGATTTACAAAAGTTAATTGCATTTCTACACACTAGTAATATTAAGAAATAAAGGTTTAAAAGAAGGTACTATTTAAAATAAAAACTAAAATATTAGATGTTTAGAGATATAGCTAATTAAATATGTACAAGCCTGTATTTAGGGATTTATCTAACAAAATATGTGCAGACCTAAATTAATAGAAAACATACCATGTTCATGGCTAAAACTATTTAATATTGTAAGGAAATCAATTTTCTCCCAATATACTTATAGATTCATTACGATTTTAATCAACATCTCAAGAAGGATGTGTGTGTATATGGTGTGTGTGTGTGTATGTAAATTTATGATAAGCTGCTTTCTTAAATGGCAAAAAAACTTCCAAAAGAGTGCAATCAAGTGGGAAATCTTGCCCTACTAGCTTTAAATATTTAACCTAAGGCTACAGTAATTAAGATACTTTGGTATTAGCAAACTTACAGACAGGTCAATGGAAGAAAAGATAAAACCATAAAACTGACCTATGTATTTAACATATGTTTATACAGTTTATGAAAATCAATTTCATATGGAAAAATGATATAACCCATTACGAAATATATATTTTAAATTGGAAAATGATAGAACAAATCTTTCTGAGAGACAGTGGAAAAGATGCATGCAAAAAAGCAAAAACATAATGGAAAATATTAACAAATTGATTCCTATTAGAATTTAAAATGTCTATACATCAAAAGACAAAATTAAAAGGGTACAAAGAAAAAAATACAAAGGTAATCTACAAATTGGGTAAAGACATTTGCAAAATGTATAATTATGTTTTAAAAGTAACTCCAATGAAACAATAAGTAAAGATGGAAAAAAAATTTAAGGCAAAAGACATTCAAGAAACTTGAATGACTCACAACTTGAAAACATGTTTAACCTTCTTAGTAATGAGGGAAATGCAAATTTAAACTAAAATGAGACACCATTTCAAGTCAAAGAATGATAAAACTTGAAAGATAAGACAATGTGTTTGAAATGATACCAAAAAAAACACAATAACTCTCGCATCTGCTGGTGGGAGAACAATATATCATTCTCCTTGGAAAACAATTTGGAATAATTTTGTAAAGCTGGAACTGCCCATATCCTGTAACTGGCAATTCCTCTTAGATATACTCCATAGAGACAATCTTGAAAATGTACACAAAAAGACATGTAAACAATGTTTGCAAAAACAGAACAACAAAATTTGGAGTAAACCAAATGTCCATCAACAGTAGAATTAGAGCTCTGTCATAAGGGAACCAAATGACTACTCTCCAATAATTGCATTTTCCCCTTTGATTTGTTGGATCGTGGTGAATACTGATCCTCAGAATACCTTAGGTGAGGTAGCTGTTTCACAATGGTAGGATAAGGTGAAGAGCTTATTCACATCAATGGGCATAGCTTAATACTGTCCTTTTGTTTCTACAGTAATTTTGTCCATTAAGCCTTAAAAACAGCTACTGCCATTACAATATTATTTCTATCTAGGCTGGTGAGAATGAATTTGGTAAACTATGATGGAGTCCCTATCTGTGCCACACCATATACTAGCTGAAGGGCATGCACAGGTGAATAATGGAGTCCTTGAGCTCCAAGATCCTTTAGTCTAGTGATAGGGACAAACTTGTAATCAAAATTTAAGTACACTGACATAGTATTATACTTTGGAAAAGGAGCAGAGAGGAAGAGCCAACTAACTCCACATGAGAGGGAGAGTGAAATGCCACGGCTCCTTTGAGAAATTAAGAGTAACTGTGTGAAGCTCGAATAAAAAGACTTTGGCATGAGGTGGTAGCAAAAGTTGCTTCCAGGGTAAACTGAGGTCAGATCAAGAAGGGTCTTGTATGTGATGCTAATAGGTCAGAATTTCAACCTGCAGAAGACGGGAAGTCATGAATGGAGTTAAGTAAGGAAATGAGAGGATAAGACATGTGTTTTAGAAAGATTTGAGGGTGGTATAGAGGATATATTAAAAGGAGCTGTGACTCTCAGATAGAAATGTCCACTCCAATGCTTAGTCTCTCTTTAGCTTGAACTCTTTTTCTTATGGGTTTTAGATTCTGGTATCAAATAGCCCTAAGAATGTAAAATATACAGAACAAGGGACATTGAAGTAATTATCTCCCTATGAAATTATCTGTGAAAATATAAAATCATGAATTGGCATAACAATATAATTGTGAATGCAGAAAGAATGGACTAAATAGCTTAAAAATAAAACGTGGTGTTGAAATATATGTTGGTTATTTATTCTGAAATGAACACTGATAGTCCGTTTTTATTTTACCCAATTCTATTTCAAGCAGATGCACTGAAACACACACACATATATATGTATTGACTAATATATGTTCTAACTCCACACTTCTGATGATAAAACATTTTTAAGACTTTTATATTATTAAATTTAATGATATACTTTTCATTAATTAAGATATTAACTTGTGGGCCTCCCTGGTGGCGCAGTGGTTGAGAGTCCGCCTGCCGATGCAGGGGATACGGGTTCGTGCCCCGGTCTGGGAGGATCCCATATGCCGCGGAGCGGCTGGGCCCGTGAGCCATGGCTGCTGAGCCTGCGCATCCGGAGCCTGTGCTCCGCAACGGGAGAGGCCACAACAGTGAGAGGCCCGCGTACCACAAAAAAAAAAAAAAAAAAAAAAAGATATTAACTTGTACTTTTGTATACCATAATTAGTTTAACAACTTAATGGAGAATGAAGAGAATACTAGATGAATAGAGAACTTGAAATATTCTTTAAATTGCATGCCTACTTTGTTTTGTAATAATTAAATTACTTCTGCACATATAAAAGGTGTGTCCATAAAACAATTACTCTAAAATTAAGAATAATTGGAATATTCTTTAAGACTATTTTTTTAGAACAACCTAAAAGAGAAGTATTTCTGTTAAAAAAAAAACTGGCTTCATTTTAGATTGGTTTAATGATAATAAAATATAACTTGTAATAGATGATCAAAAAATACAATGAGCATTTTGAGTTGTTACCTTAGTTTTGTCACTAAAATTTAAGTCCTACCCATTAAATTCCCAATAACAAATTTCAATTAGTTCCATTCTTTTCAAACTTACTTACTGTTAAAAATAAGAGCCATAAATAACCTTAGAACTTATATATTGTATTATTTCAGTATCATGCCATACAGCTGATATTAAAATGATTCTTCCTTTTAACAATTCAGTTAACTATTTGGTAGACTGGGGAGACAGTCGTTGTCAAAACTTTGCTATTTTAGCATAAAACATCCAATAACTTGGATAGTCAGGTTTAAGCAGACTAATGATTATGAAAAAGTCACTATCTATGGAAGAAGAGCAGAGGTTTTCAACCTTTAAGGGAAGTTAGACCTCTTTATGAAGCTGGTAAAATTATGGACTTGAAGTACTTCCTATAAATATTTATGTTGCACATACACATAAATGTTTGCAAATAATTTTTGCAGAGTTATACTTGAAGCCTATTCTCAGATTAAAAACCTTTGACATGTGAGTAACAAACTCTATCACACTCATAATTGCAGTAACTAATCTGATAATTAAATATCACTATCTTATTTCTGATGTCTTATTTTTCTCAGTCTCCTCCTTCTTATCTAAATAACGTTTTTATTTTCAAGTAGTAGATCAAGTCCTAGCTCCTCCAGGAAGTCATCTTTGATGGTCAGTGATTTCCAATCTTTTTTTCAACGGAGCACAGGCTCCGGACGCGCAGGCTTAGCGGCCATGACTCACAGGCCCAGCCGCTCCGCACCATGTGGGATCCTCCCGGACCGGGGCACGAACCCGTGTCCCCTGCATCAGCAGACGGACTCTCAACCACTGCGCCACCAGGGAAACCCAGTGATTTCCAATCTTTAATAGCAACTGTTATCTGTACTGGTAATATACATTTTAGCCTATAAAAGATATTATTCTTTCTAAGTTTTGGACTCAATGGGCTATAAGCCTCTTGAAGGTGGGCTGTGTGTATTATAACAATTTCCAATTCCAGTGCACAACTTAAAGGACAGTACAGTCATAATTGGAGTTAACACATATTTATTAAAATTTAAATCATTTTATTCTTATTTCTATAAATAACTACATTTTTATAGAATCCCAACACTATGATGTAATCCAAATAAATATTTGTTTCCAGAGACCTAAATGTGTATAATTTGCACTCTATTGTTTTGTATCATGTTATTTTGTGAGTTCTTATGCTCCTCTTGGTTTGTGTTTACTCAATCTTCCAACTACGTTGATGAACCCTGAAGGCAAAGCGTGCATGTTTCAAACCCAATGGGAACCAGTTAATGTCACTGACAAATATAATAGCCATTTCTTTTGATTATATTACCTTTGCCCCATTCTGTTTTCAAAAGGCTAAATGAAAATGACCTTGGAAGACAGAGGGGTACTTAGCTTTATGCACTGGGTATATTCCAGAAAAACAAGGAGAAATGAAATGTTGATAGAGGCATATTTTTATTTTAGGCTATTTTCAATAGGCCACTATCCTTAATGATTATTTTCAAGTAGTTACTTATTTAGAAAGACAAATAGTGTTCAGTAGAAGAATCTACTATCTGATGTAATTTAAATTTACTTTCTACTTCCTCAGTGAAATTTAAAAAAAAAAAAAACAGAAAACTTCTGCTATATCAATGGTCACCAGCAAATTAGTATATTTTGCACTCTGGTAGAAATTTTCTCAAGTATGATCCAGGGTATTGTAGATAATTACAGCCTTATGGGCTCAGCAAATTCAAGGGTAGGAAAAAATGATTACTGTGATAAACGAAGTTTCAGTAATGCATTTTTTAAATTTAGCTTTTGGACTCAGATTTATTCTTGTCAAGTACAGCAACCAGGGGAAAACATACTAACGGCACCCTAGATCCTGTTTTTTCCCTATAGCTAAGACGGTTAGTAGCAATGGGATACTGCTGTTCACTGATAATCAGGAATCTTCTATTAACACAAACTGCCATTTTTCAAATGTCCTTCCTGCAATGTCTTATCAAAAAAAAAAAAAAAAACCAAAATAACTCTATATTTTTGTTTCCACCCTATGAGGCATTGCCCTCATTTATTCATGTTATATATAACTGTCTATTCATCCATCTATCTCTTAGTTTTCTAAGAAAATAGAAGTCTATTATTTTAATAAAATCAGTGGTAAACATTCCTGAAAAAAATAGGGATATATTTGTAACATACATGTCTTAAAACAAACTAGGGTTCTCATGTATTTTTTTTATGCTGGGGGTATGCCATGATGTTCAGCCACAAGAGATGCCAAGGGGATAAAGAAGAGAAAGGGGAAACTTGAACTACATCACTTCTGGTTGACAATGGTCAGAGGTTTAAGGTTACCTAAAGGTTTCTTGCTGTGGATAAGACTTTCAAATCTAAACTCTCAATTATTTAGGGACCGATTATCCAACTGATTGGATAATCAGTCCCTAAGTAAGTCTCCCCTTTCTCTTCTGATTTTTCTGCTTTGGCTATTTTCCTTTTAGCACTAAATGAACTAGACAAAAACAGACAAGAAACCAAAACCAAAGCAGTAACATTTGGTACATATAATCAGTATTGTGCAAGAATTTCAGTTGTGCCCATATGTTTTTGGATTCTCATTTTTTTGTGTTATATCATTTACATTTTACACATTCCAAATGATCTCACCCTACCCCCAACAATTATCTTCACACAGAATATGCAAATTTTCACTAATATCTGGGTGTTTACATTGCCTGTTTCAGTCCTTTTATTTATAATAATTTACATAGAAAATATTCATGATCATTTCTGGAAGCGGTAGTTATCAATGCCATTCTAACATATAATCAATGTTACCTTTAAAAATGTAAGTTAACCCTTTATATGCAAATGAATCTTTAAGCTAGAATGAATTACAACACGTGGGATTTGTGTGCTAAAAGCAGATTAGTACAGCCACTGCAGAAAACAGTATGGAGGTTCCTCAGAAAAATTAAAACTAGAACTGCCATATGATCCAGCAATTCTACTTCTGAGTATGTATCCAAAGGAAACAAAATCACTATCTTGAAGAGACATCTGCACCCCCATGTTCACTGCAGCATTATTTACAATAGCGAAGACATGGAACAACCTAAATATGTATGCACACGCATGCACGCATGTGTGTGTGTGTATATGATTCCGCCATTAAAAAAGAAGGAAATTCTGCCATTTGTGACAAAATGGATGGATTTTGAGAGGATTATGTTAAGTGAAATAAGTCAGACAGAGAAAGACAAATACTATATGATCTCGTATATATGGAATTTAAAAAAATGAAAAGAGATCAGCTCAGTTGTTACCTATGTCAGAGGGACAAGGAATGTGGGGCAAGGGAACTGAATGAAGGTGGTCAAAAGGTACAAACTTTCAGTTATAAGATAAGTAAGTCCTGGGGATGTAACGTACAAGATGATGACTCTAGCTAACACTGCAGCATGGTGTATCTGAAAGTTGCTAAGCGAGTAATCCCTAAAAGGTCTCACCACAAGGGAAAGAACTGGGGGGATTAACTGTATGGCGAGATGAATGTTAACCAGATTTATTGTGGCAATCATTTTGTAGTATGTGTATGTCAAGTCATTATGCGGTATAACAAACTTATACAGAACTGTATGTCAATTACATCTCAATAAACATGGGAAATAAAAGAAATAAACAGGATGAGATCATGTTTTTTTTTTTTTTTTTCTTTTCTTTTTTTTTTTTTTTTGGTACGCGGGCCTCTCACTGTTGTGGCCTCTCCCGTTGTGGAGCACAGGTTCCGGACGCGCAGGCTCAGCGGCCATGGCTCACGGGCCCATCCGCTCCACGGCATGTGGGATCCTCCCGGATCGGGGCACGAACCCGTGTCCCCTGCATCGGCAGGCGGACTCTCAACCACTGCGCCACCAGGGAAGCCCCGAGATCATGTTTTTTTAAATGTAGGGAAATACAAACCTTTGTGTACAGCATATGTAACTACGATTAACATTTGAGTTTTATAATTTTCATTTGTTGAAAGTTGCTTTATTACTAATTCAATTTCATTTCTGGTAATTCATCTGTTTATATTTTCTATTTCTTTCTGGTTCAGTCTTCAATGACTATACGTATCTAAGAATTCATCCATTTCTTCTACATCGTCCATTTTATTGGTGTATGATTGTTCATAGCGATCTTTACGATCCTCTGTATTTCTGAGGTGTGGGTTGTAACTTTTGTCTTTTAACCTTCCTACTGGCTTTTTACTTGGTTGATTTACTACCATTACTGTATATTTGCCTTTACCAATGAGACATTTTCTATTGTAATTTTCATATTTCTAGCTCTGGCCTTTTCTTCTCTGCTTAGAGAAATCCCTTTAACATCTTGTAAACCTAGTTCTGTGATGCTGAATTCTCTGCTTTTGCTTGTCTGTGCATTTTTCAAAGAATTTTCATATACATTATATCACCTTGTTCCTCATAAAAATATTGTGATGATAATGGGTAAAGCTACTGTGGTGATTCTAAATAAGTTCTATCACTTTATGTGGCCAGGAATTATGAGAGTCAGACCTCACACCCAGGTCTTCTCATCTTCTCAAATAATATAGCTACAGATGTATAATAGTAGTTTGACACATGGACTTCCTGTGCTCAGGCTAATGTATATAGAATTTTGTAAATATACATTTCTAAAATACCCTTAAAATATATATATTCATTAGTTTCTGTGGTAGTTTCATATTTGTCACATGCATTTTAAATTAAGTGAAATTTTGCTGACTGTTGTTGGAACTTAATTACCAAGTATAACATTTCCATGAGAAATGTGTAGATGAGCTTAGTAGCCAATTCAAATTTGGAAACTCATCCATTGGCTATTTTAGTTGAAAACTGCACATTCACTGGTGGAGAGTAGAATATGTTTCAAAACCACAGAGCGTTTCTAAAAAAAACTAAAAACTAAAAACTTAAGTCTACTTTGTTAATTTGGTAATAATTTCCCAAAGCTGATTTCCCTATATCTCAATTCATAGTTTCTGAGCTAAAAGCCACTACTTCTTATAATCACATTTTTGGTGCCTTCAACCTAAGAGACAGTACAAATAACAATGAGTAGATAAGTATCTGTGCACTTAAAAAAGAAGCACTTACATTAATTTTTAAACACAAATCCTTGCAATTTAAGCACTCTTATAGTCTCCTGGATAAATCTAGGTGTCTTAATATGGTAAATTGTGATCTTTGGGGGGAAAAAAAGTGAAGTGGCCTCAGAGAAATGGAATTTAAACATTTTTAATGTGAATGGTCATATGACTTTCTCTGGCTGCTTGGTATCTTCTTCCAAATATAAGCCAAAGCCAGAAACAATACTGGGATATGTTTCATGCCTTAACTAAAGAAAAACTTTTTGCAAACATACTGCAACTTCATAGACATGTTAATGTTGGTACAGAATGCAGCATTTAATGGCAAGACTCCAGAACAGAGTCTAATGAAAGCATTCTCACTGGATCATTTTAGCCTTTGTCACAATTCTTAGCCAAAGTCCCTTGGTATAACTTATATACTTAAGGAATAAAACTATATTAATATTTGTCTAAGGATGACATAATTTAAAAAGTAAATCTATTTCTCAAAACTCTCAGCTCATTTTAAAGCCAAATATAAGTGGCTGGGGGTCATCTACTATGTTCTTATTATCTGTGTCCTGTTTCTCTTCTGATCACATGAATGACAGGATGAATAGGATGCAATGATCTCATTCCTCTCCTCATTTAATTCTGATTATAAGTGATTCTCCTATGGTGATGACTTGTAAAATGGGTTGAAATACAATAGTTATTTTATTTAAAACACTGAAATTATTTTTCCAAAATGATTTCAGAAAACAAACTATAATAAAAAATTTTAAAGACATTTTTAAAGTACTATTCCAAATAATTTTACATATTTATGAAGTATACAAATGATAGTGACTAAAAGATGTATTTGATATGTAATGATAAATTTTTAAAGACAGCACTTTCTATCCAAAGATGTATATAGCTAAGTATTGGAAGACTGATACTTCATGTATAAATATTACAACTAACATAAAAAGTAAGCTGTGGAAATAACTCTTCTCAGATAAATCCTCACAAAGCAATGGTACAACATGTGATATAATACAATGGAACACTCTTTTCTGTAAAATTATGCTTATTTGTATATAGAAACTTTTAGTATATTCTATATAATGGAAAACCAGGAAAATATGTCAGACAACCCATAACCGGTAACCAGAGATAGAGAGCAGTTCATGTTATTCAAATTGTTGAGACTATGGCCAAGTAAGTAAAAAAATTAAAACAAGAGTAATACTAATAAATGCTAATATCATTTATTGACTTAGCTCCTGTGCATTGTCTATACTTAAATAGTTTACCTCATTTATTCCTCACATTAATCCTATAAGCAAATTTTTGTTATTTTCATTTTACAGATGAAACTCTCTCTTATGTTTAAAGAAAATTTTCAAAGTGATATGTTCAGTAATGTTGGAACTATGCCAGAAAATTCAAGTTTTTCACATTAATAAACCCATGATCTTTACACTACACTAAAAATCCAGGAAAAGAAAATCAATAAGTTAGTGAAAAGATCTTTGGTTCCCTCAGTAAATTGAAAAGAAACATGGTTGATAGAAATATATCATCTAGCTCCATTTTTCCTTCAGCGTTTAACCAAAATAAAGAACCTATATTACCACGAGTGCACAACCACACTTCCAATACACAGTGAAAATCCTAGAAGTGTCACTGACTTTAATCAGTCACCAAATACTACTATGTCCCACATCTAATCAGCAATCATTCTAATCTTGAAGATGCCTGAGGCAAAGACACCACTGTGGAAATTGGTAACATTTGTAATGACAAAATTTTTAATGGGAGCTAAATGTGAGAGCAGTGATGAGGGAAATATCAATACTTGTCAAGACCTAAACAAAATTTTGAAAAACAGAAAAATGCATATTCACACTTAGTAAGGGATGCACTATAAATTAAGAGAACATAATCTACGAAGTCAGATCAGACTTGGTCTTTGACTGCTTGCACATATTTTACAGAAATGTGTGACCTCAGACAAGTTAAATAACTACTGTTCACCTCTGCATTATTTAGGGTGATAGTAGCAGTTGTAACCACTAAATTGAAAATCTTGGGTTTTTAACAAAATAGAAGTTCATCATGCTCATTGAAAGTCGAAAGGATGTTCCTCATTAAACAAGTGTCTCTGCTCCAGGTAGAAATTCCAGGACTCAGGCTCATTCCATTGTGTGGTTTCACTATCTGCCATAAGCAGTGACCATGGTTCAAGCCAGAAAAAGGAAAGGAGAATGGAAGAGAGATTGTGGGAAGGTTTTCTGGTCTAGGCATAAAAATGAAGTGCATTATATTCACTCACATTCCACTGGTGAGAACTCAGCCTTGACACTTCATTTCCCCCCTCTAGGTAGAATGGATAATACAGTATTGTGAGCCCTAGAAGAAGCTCTAACAAACTCTGCCACCGCCTTAATTTCCTCATTTGTAAAACTTGGAAGAAAACCTATTTTGTGGTGTTTTGTGAAGGTTAGTTGAGAAAATGCATGTTAACAAATTTAGAAGTATTTTAAATATTCACTAAGGAATAAACAGCGTTGGTTTTTATACTAGTTCTCATCCATACCATCTTAGCAGCAAACATGATGAATTTCTAGGAATAGAAATTGAATTCAAAAAAGGACATTCTAAGAAGACTATAACTGTTCTCCCTCCACATCAGCCTGCTCCCGAGTCTACTCATCCATTCACTACAAAAGATATTACAGACCTACCATACACCAGGAACTGGGCTCATCATTGGTGATACAACAAAGGGAAGGCCTGGTGCATTCCTCAGGTGCTCACACTACTAGAGAAGGTAGAAACAGATGGGAAATTATGATATAGTAATTATACAAAAGTGAAAAAGAGAAAGCAGGTAATGCACTTATCAGATATCTTGGCATGTTTTAAACAAACAATAATAATAATAATGACAAAAATGCAGGTAGCAATGATTGCACTGAAAATCCACTAAACCAACCTAAGAGATGAAGTCAGAGAAGGAATTCTAGAAGAGTGTGTGTGTGTGTGTGTGTGTGAGTTTGTGTGTGTGTGTGTGTTGTCATGAAGGGTAGGAAGAGACAGGGAGGCATTCTTGCTAAAAGTATGCAACAGGAAAAAGCACAAAGCCACTAAGAAACAGAAGCCAATATCCAAACTGCAAGCATTCAGTGACTGTGGGAACACTGAGGTTTAGAACCCTTTGTATAATATTTTAAGGAGCTGGACTCATTTAAGTAAATAAATCTCATTTGAGACTCATTTGAGAGAATTTAAGCAGAGAAAGTGTAACATGATAAGGTTTTTACTGGAACCTTGAGAAGAATGAATTTGGGGGAAAAAAAGGCTATATAAACAAGACCAGTTAGGGAACAGGTGCAATTCACCTAGTGAAAGACAGTGAATTTCTGAGCTGGAACAAGATTAGGAGAGGGGAGAGGGAGGGAGAGAAAGAGAAGGAAAGGAAATTAATTATATTGAAAAAGTAAGATCAGCAGGACTTAGTCATTGACTAATTGGGTGAGCTGATAGTCTAACTTAAATGACTGTCATTAAGATATATAAAAAGGAGAAGGATCAGTTTATAGGGTGTGTGGAGAATGCACCTTTCATCATACTAAATTTGAGGTACCATGTAGATTTTCAAGTAAGAACATTCAACAGGGAGTTGAACACAATTCTGAAACTCAGAAAAGTGATTTAGGGTGCAATTTGGGGAGCCATTATTTTGAAATCTTACTCTTGCTGATATTTGCTTTAAAAATAATTTTTAAATTATTTTAACATTTTATTACTAGAAAAAGTGGTAGAAGAAGTGGAGAATCTATAATCAATCATATGAAAGTCTTCAAGTGGCAAAAGTAATGAGAAGTGACAGAAAGCAAGCATCCCAAGAAGTGTTTTCATATGTAAGTGCTAATCTAGATTAAAACTGCTTCCACTGTCTGTCTGCTAAGAGGGCCTAGAAGCAGTGACACCTTGGTAGCAATGAGCACACATGAGGCTCAGATCTTAATTTCTAAATACCATTCCAATAAGATTAGCTAGGATTCCCTGGAGAAACTTCAGATTCAAAAGCTAGAGAAAGAGAAATACAAGATGAATCTGGAACATCATGTAATGTCAGAAAGTAATGTTGGGAAAAAAAGGTTAGGAACTTCACAAAAGGACACAGGAGCCAACCTAAAAGAGCTGACTACAGCTGCAACAATCTGAGCAACAAAATAAATAACAATAGTATTGGACTAAAGCCCAAAGAATAAAATATATACTCATGAGTCCATACTGATGCAAACAAATGATTAAATAAATAAGTAGAGAAGAAGGGGCAAATGTTCCTTACAGAAGAATTTCAAATAATAAATGTAGAAGAAATCGCATTAGAATACCACAGTAATATCTGCTGCAACCAAGCTCCACTGAAGGTTGGTAAAATGAGTGAACCAAATGCTAAAGGTAAACAGGATAGTCAAATAACCTAAAGCCATCTCCTCTTGAATACTATTAATTATCACGGTGATTTTAACTCATTTCCACAGATTCTTTGATATCTCTCCCTCCAGGTGGCAAAGATCAATTTCTTTCCCCTTGAGTATGGCCTGTACTTAGTGACTCACTTCTAATGAATAGAATATGGAAAGGTAAAATAGTAGCTTTACAGTGGAGAAACCTGGCAAACACCACCTAAATCAGGTGATCAAGGTCAGCACCACCAGTGATAGGTCATGGTGATGTCATATATTCAAATAAGATGTAAAGAATAGAACACTTCAGTAATATTACTTCTTTAAAAAAAAAAAGCCATAATTCAAGTCTAATCATGAGACAACTTCGAAAAAATTTTCTACAAAATAGCTACCAGTACTCTTCAAAGTATCAAGGTCATGAAAAACAAGAAAAGATTGAAGAACATTACATTTCTCTAAGGAGACATGATGACTAAATGGGATGTAGTATCCCAGAATCTTAGAATATGAAAAGGGCATGAGTGGAAAAACTGGTGCAATCAAAATAAAGTCTGTAGTTTAGTTAATAGTGTTGTAAATGTACAATGCACCAAAACTAACTTCTCATTTTTAATAAATGTACCATATTTGTGTAAAATTTTAACATTAGGAGAATCTGGGTGAAAAGTATATAGGAATTCTACCCACTATCTTTATAATTTTTCTGTAAATCTAAGATTATTTCAAAAGGAAAGTTAAAGATATATGTCACTGGTACCAGAAGACAAATATTGAGAGGATTAAGGGACTAAATTATGCAAGGAAATCAAACAAAACATACCTGCATGATTGTTACTCCAAGGCCAGTTCTCTACTACATAAATCACAGTTTTGCAGTTGAAAGAGGGTTAGGGTCAGAAACACAAATACACGCAATAAATGACCTAGATGACAAAGCAAATTTTAACAAATGTCCAAGCAAATTTTAGCAAATGTCACATTTAGCAAATGTCTCGTGTGTGAGCATAGTATGAGAAAATCATTAATTTCATTCAAACATTCCCCCCATAGTGCTGCTCCCTCACAGGTATCCTTGTAGTTTCTCTATCTGACACACCTACACCACGTCATGTAATAAAGCAAATGAAAGTAGTGTAATGACCCACTTATTCATTCATTCCACCTAGTATTTATTGAGCTTCTATTATGTGCCAAGCACTATTCTGAGAGACTGAAACACATTGATGTTATTTAAAGTTAAACTAGATAATCAATCCCTGATTATTCAAATGAAAAAACTGAGGTCTTAGAGTTTAAATGATATAACCAAGATCACACACTCAGTTAAAAACAGAAGTAGACTAGAAACGTCTCTTCAACAATTTTCTTCTTAACCTAAACAATTATTCTGGGTGGAGGAGAGACACTGGGAGAGGTACAAAAAAAGTTTGTTTCCTTTGTGACTGGAAAAAAATTCTCCAAACATTAAGGGTGATTTGAGCTTATCATCATGAATTATTCAAAGAGTTCTAGGTTCTAGCAACCTTTATTCCAGGAAGTGGAAATTCACACTGTTTAATCTTCAGAAAACCCTTGTTAGATAAAACTCATAATTGTTCTACTCTTTTTTTTTTCTTTCCCCAGAAATGGAAAGTCAGGTTTTGAAAGGTTAAGTGCTTTTCTGAGCTTATTTAATGAGATAGTGACAAAGCTGAGAATAGAAGTCCCTGATTCCTCAAGTTTGCCTTATTTCACCTCGTTATCTCACTGAATAAAATTCTATTTTTCTGTAGTAGTACTTTTACTATCAGAGTCAGGTGTTCTGAATCACTGTAACACATAGAAAATGGAGACCCCCCAACACAGCATTAATATACTATGAAACTCACAACATGTATATCATCAAACACTTTTCCTTTAAAGAACATTTTTACTGATTTCCTCTCAGGTTTCTCTGAAACTGAGTTTCCTCACCCTTGAGAGGCATAAACAATATCTACCTTTGTAGTTATTCTTTTTTTTTTTTACTATACAACTCTTTTTTTTTAAATGTCTTTATTGGAGTATAATTGCTTTACAACAGTGTGTTAGTTTCTGCTTTATAACAAAGTGAATCAGCTATACAAATACATATATCCCCATAACCCCTCCCTCTTGCGCCTCCCTCCCACCCTCCCTATGCCACCCCTCTAGGTGGTCACAAAGAACCAAGCTGATCTCCCTGTGCTATGCAGCTGCTTCCCACTAGCTATCTATTTTACATTTGGTAGTATATATAAGTCCATGCCACTCACTTCGTCCCAGCTTACCCTTCCTCCTCCCTGTGTCCTCAAGTCTATTCTCCACGTCTGCATCTTTATCCCTGTCCTACCCGTAGGTTCTTCATAATCTTTTTTTTTTTTTTTTTGGATTCCATATATATGTGTTAGCAGACGGTATTTGTTTTTCCTTCTGACTTACTTCACTCTGTATGACAGATTCTAGGTCCATCCACCTCACTACAAATAACTTAATTTTGTTTCCTTTTATAGCTGAGTAATATTCCATTGTATGTATGTGCCACATCTGCTTTATCCATTCATCTGTCAATGAACACTTAGGTTGCTTCCATGTCCTGGCTACTGTAAATAGCGCTGCAATGAACATTGTGGTACATGACTTTTTGAATTATGGTTTTCTCAGGGAATATGCCCAGTCGTGAGATTGCTGGGTCATATGGTAGTTCTATTTTTTGTTTTTTAAGGAACCTCCATGCTGTTCTCCATAGTGGCTATATTAATTTACATTCCCACCAACAGTGCAAGAGGGTTCCCTTTTCTCCACACCCTCTCCAGAATTTATTGTTTGTAGATTTTTTAATGATGGCCATTCTGACTGGTGTGAGGTGATACCTCATTGTAGTTTTGATTTGCATTTTCTAGTGATTAGTGATGTTGAGCATTCTTTCATGTGTTTGTTGGCAATCTGTATATCTTCTTTGGAGAAATGTCTATTTAGGTCTTCTGCCCATATTTGTATTGGGTTGTTTGTTTTTTTGATATTGAGCTGCATGAGCTGCTGATAAATTTTGGAGATAAATCCTTTGTCAGTTGCTTCATTTGTAAATATTTTCTCCCATTCCGAGGGTTGTCTTTTCATCTTGTTTATGTTTCTTTGGCTGTGCAAAAGCTTTTAAGTGTTGTTAGGTCCCATTTCTTTATTTTTGTTTTTATTTCCATTTCTCTAACAGGTGGGTCAAAAATGATCTTGCTGTGATTTATGTCATAGAGTGTTCTGCCTATGTTTTCCTCTGAGAGTTTTATAGAGTCTGGCCTTATATATAGGTTTTTAATTCATTTTGAGTTTATTTTTGTGTATGGTGTTAGGGAGTGTTCTAATTTCATTCTTTTACATGTAGCTGTCCAGTTTTCCCAGCACCACTTATTGAAGATGCTGTCTTTTCTCCATTGTATATTCTTGCTTCCTTTATCAAAGATAAGGTGACCATATGTGTGTGGGTTTACCTCTGGGCTTTCTATCCTGTTCCATTGATCTTTATTTCTGTTTTTGTGCCAGTACCATACTGTCTTGATTACTGTAGCTTTGTAGTAGTGTCTGAAGTCCAGGAGCCTGATTCCTCCAGCTCCTTTTTTCTTTCTCAAGATTGCTTAGGCTATTCGGGGTCTTTTGTGTCTCCATACAAATTGTGAAATTTTTTGTTCTAGTTCTGTGAAAAATACCATTGGTAGTTTGATAGGGATTGCATTGAATCTGTAGATTGCTTTGGGTAGTAGAGTCATTTTCACAATGTTGATTCTTCCAATGTAAGAACATGGTATATCTCTCCATCTGTTTGTATCATCTTTAATTTCTTTCATCAGTGTCTTATAGTTTTCTGCATACAGGTCTTTTGTCTCCTTAGGTAGGTTTATGCCTAGGTATTTTATTCTTTTTGTTGCAGTGGTAAATGGGAGTGTTTCCTTAATTTCTCTTTCAGATTTTTCATTATTAGTGTATAGGAATGCAAGAGATTTCTGTCATTAATTTTGTATCCTGCTACTTTACCAAATTCGTTGATTAGCTCTAGTAGTTTTCTGGTAGAGTATTTAGTATTCTCTATGTATAGTATCAAGTCATCTGCAAATATATGACAAACCCACAGCCAACATCATTCTCAGTGGTGAAAAACTGAAACCATTTCCCTAATATCAGTAACAAGGTTGCCCACTCCCACCACTATTATTTTACATAATTTTGGAAGTTTTAGCCACAGCAATCAGAGAAGAAAAAGAAATAAAAGGAATTCAAATCAGAAAAGAAGTTAAGCTGTCACTGTGTGGATGATATACAACTCTTTTATTGAAAGCACTTAATAGAAACACTGTTGAGAAATGCTGAACCAAGATATTTCTGAATTATTGTACAATACTGTGACTCTACAGTGATATCCAGGCCATTGTTCTAATCCTTTAGGGACCACATTCACATCTTGGTATCAGACTTTAAGTCTACTCTCTCAGAAATTTGTCCAGGGAGTAAAAGATGCAGGTAAATGGGCTTACAAATTTTTAGTAATGTAGACTTGAATCCTAAAATATGTCCAAAGAGACACATAAAGTCTTATGCTGTTACTGACATTATTACCATTTATGGGTAAAATACAATTTTTCTGACCATAGGAATGAAAAATTTTAGACTTTACATTAATATTTTGCTCTGACTTTACTGAACTTGTTGAAATAAAAGTAAATTGTTTGGCAAATTTATGGTTACCAGGGGGTAAGGGAGGGGGAGGGATAAATTGGGAGATTGGGATTGACATATATACACTACTATATATAAACTAGATAAGTAATAAGGACCTACTGTATAGCACAGGGAACTCTACTCAATACTCTATAATGGCTTATATGGGAAAATAATCTTACAAAGAGTGGAGATATATATATATATATATATATATATATATATATATATATATATATATATATATATGTATAACTGATTGGATTGTTTGATATAATGTATGTGAAATGCTAGCACAATATCTATACATGCTAAATTAAGTTTTCCTTCTATTTTCTCATCAATTTTAGTCCCACAAATCAAGTTTAGTATACATGCTGCTGAAGCGAGCACAACAAATCAAATTTAGAATGTAAGATAATTGAGCAAGAGTTATTTGTATAGCTACAATATGAATACAGTAAAGGGAAAATAAAATATCTGATAAATGAAGTTTTCTGGAAACATTTTTAATATCACATAAGTATAGAGGCTGAACTGCCATAAAAATAACATGTCAAACAATTTGAATCTTTGATTTGATTTACATGAGTCAAAATGTATTATCTGGGACAATATGAGTGGAATTTTGTGAACAGTTTAACCTAATATAAGTATTTAAACATTAATATTTGAATAAACTGAGCAGAAAACTATATGCTTCTTTTACCATTTAGTGTAATTTCATTTACCATTTACCATTTAGGGCCAATTGTAGACCAATAGAGTACATTAAAATAATTTATTTCCTTATGTTCAAGTACATGGAACAAATTATTTTAGAAACATTGCATATGTGTTAACGTCATATTCTTCTTAACATTCATCCAAAGACTTCCATATGGTAGGACTTATAAACCTTTTTCTCGAGTAGGTTAATCATTCTCCTTTCAACATTTAAACAATGAATTTACTTGGAAATCTTGTTTCATAAATAATAGAGAGGAAATTAAATGATTTCTCATTAATTCCAAATTTGATTTCTCAGTTTAGTTGTATTTTTACTTCAAACCACATTGCCTTTGGGAAAAAAACGTGTGACTCAATTTTGAATTAATCTAAAATTTCTAAAAAGAACTAATTAAGTAACAAATAAAAATCATGTAAAAGGAATTTTTAAAATATATTTATCAGTGAGAGCAATGGGTAGCTTGCGATAGGCTAGTTCAAAATCTATCGGTCACCATGATGAAAGGTAAAAGATGCTAATCATCCTCTATAACTTCAGAATTCACCATTTAACTCTAGCTATGTCCATATTTAGGCACTCATATTTTCCTAATTTTAAAAAGTGCACCTGGAGCAGAATTTTTTCTCCAAAAGAACAGAGCCAGCTGGAGAGACAATTAAGCCTGATTGGATGACTCAGCAATAAAAATAGGAAACTAGCTGGATGAGAAAAGAGGAGCTACAAAGAACTAGATCGTCAAGAGAGGGCTCTTTGGGGAGGTTGAACTTTTCAACTAATGGTAAACTCATTCCTGAAATTGAAAGAAGAGGCAAAGAAATGTTTTATTCATAGTTAAGTTGTGTATAGGGCTATATAGTTCTCAATGTCTATTATGCTTTAATAAGTAGTTAACATAACAATAATAATACCAAATTGGGAGTCTAGCATTACCAAAGGTCACCCAAGCCTTTCTACAGTCAGGTGACAGCACTGTGCTCCTTCCTGCCCCTTCCAGGAACAAGTGCCTGGTCTTTTTGCCAGAAAAACTATCCCCTCCTCTTCCTCTTCCTCCTCATCACTCAAAAGTCCATTAGTTTCCTGATTATACCTACCCAGGGAAGAGTTGCTTTATCCTTCAGATTGAGTCATTCTCCTCTCATAAATATATCACTTTTTAGATGCAGCCTTCTTCAGAGTACACAGTCCAAGAATGTATGTGTTTAACATCAATATTTTTAACATTTATCTCCTTTTCTACTGTGAAGATCCATCAGAGGAGATCTTGTATCTGTTTCCTTGACCACAGCATAACCTCAGTAGGTGCTCAGTGAATATTCACTGTTGAGCGAATGAATCCTGAATAGAAAATAATGAGGTAGAGATACAGCCCTGCCTGCCAACTGATTAGTTCCATTATTTTGGACAAGTTCACTTTGCCTCTTTATGTCTTAGTTTCCTCTAAGATTACATCCATCTCTAAACTTCTAAGCTTTAATAAATAGGTTATATTATATCCTTTTCTTGACTTACACATGAAATTTTCAAGAAACTTTTCTTAACTACTATAATATTATTATCCTGTATTCATTTTCTTCCCATCCTCTATTATTTCACTGGAACTTAGTAAAGGTAGTTTTTCTCTGTAGGTAGGAGAAACATCTCCTAGTAATTAAAGTGAAGAATCCATTCTCTCTAATTCAGAAGAGTAATGAGATAATTTAAACATTCATTCAACAAATAATGAATATAAATCTACTAAATCCTAAAAATTGTTCTAGGTGAAGAGGACAAAATAATAAGTAAAACAAAGTCTCGTTTCTCCTATGGCTTTCATTCTAGGGGGGATGTGGTAAATAAATATATAATATGTGAAGTTGTGATAAGTGCTATGAAGAAAAAATAAACCCAAGCAGGATGGATAAAGAACAGAGGAGAAGAGTGATGCTTTATATACAGTAGTCAAGGAAGAGTTCACTCATAACTTGACCTTCTATCCATAACATGAGTAGGGACCTGAAAGAAATGAAAGATGAGAGTCTTATCTGGTGAAGGAGCATTCCAGATAGAGGAAAGAGCTGGTCCAAGAGACATGAAAGGCATTCTTGGCAAAGTTCTAGATGTAGCAGGGAGACAGTAAGGCTAGAAGGAAGTAAAAAGGGACTGTGCAATATAAGATGAGATTAGAGGGGTAGTCAAGGAGTCAGATAATGTAGGAGGACCTTACGGGCCTCTTCATGGGATTGAAAACCATTGTATGGTTTGGAGCCACGAAGTGACATGATTTGCCTTAGGTTTTCAAAGGAATCCTTGGACAGGTATATGAAAAATTAGCCCAAAGTGTACAAGGGTAGAAGTTAAGAAACCATCTAGGAGGTGTTACAATAACCCAGGTGCAGACGATGATGGCTTGAAACAGAAGGTAAAGGTGGAAATGGTTCAGAAATGGTCAAATTCCAGATCTATTCTGTAATAGAGTCAATGGATTGGATATGGAGATGTTGGGAAGAGAAGTCAAATGAGCAACTGGCTAGAGGGAGGGGAATGGGCTATAACTGACTAGGATCAACACACCTCTCTCACTTGCAGGGCCCAAGGATGAGCAGAGGAAAAAAGTCACCACTTGCATGGTCTACAGGGGAAATAGTGTCCTCAAGTGAGGACTAGGTTTCAGTTTGAGAAAAAAAAATATGCATGGAATTTTTAAAGGAGAACTAAAGGTCAGAGGGATTTTGTTGCTAAGACCTCTAGATCCATAGCACCTAGTGGACAGGGCGAGGGATAGGGCTGGAGAGGAGAGGGTCATGAGAGGAAGTCAGGGTAGTGGATGTCTGGAACCTTATGGGATGGGAAAATGTGGTAATCTGAGGCTTCTTGCATTTACAGAGGCAAACTGGGATGCAAGACATACTGGCATTAGGCTGGATGATGTTTCAGGAAAACTGTGGTGATGAGGCTATGAGTCTGTCCTGGAGGAAGGAGGCTTCTTCCTGCCAGGAAGCTGTGATGCTCTGAGATGATGAGGAAGTACATGCTCTGTCTTCTCCACCCTCAGGTTCCTGGCCAAAATATTATCCTTGGTTTTTCTCATGGGAATGCTTGGTCTAATAGCATGTAGCTATTTGAGGTACTGGGTTATATGTTAGTACTAGATAAGTATTGAGCTGCATGTGCAGTTAGTAAGGGTTTACCTTTTCTGATAGAAAGTGCAAAGATAAGGTAGGCCACCCCAGTTCCCCCAGGCTGGCTTACTGCCCATATTTCCCAACACCGCACACCACTACCCTCTTCAAACTTACTGCCTGCACATACTATGGGGCAGCACATGTTTAATTTGTGATGCATCTGTTCTTGACCAGGTATGAAATGGGAAAAATATACATGGCTCTAATTAAAAATTGTAAAACGCTTTCAGCTAGGAAGGAAAAAAGAAACCAAAACTACAGATTTTCAGAAGCCTAGAAGGGTATGCAAAAACATATATCAATAATATATTTATAAAATATATCAATACAATGCAAAAAAATTAAGATGCAGGATTGTATTGAGGTAAGTCTTGATCTCAGGGTACTTTGTGAAATGTATTACTTAATTACAAACACCAGAATAGGATAACTAAATACTTCAATGCATTATTAAGCCACTCTTTTGATTCATTAGTATTAGAATCTCTCTGGTTTTATTTACATAGAAGGCATATTACAGCAAAAAGAAGGAAATTTGGAATGATACAGACAAAAGTTTTATGTTAATGATTCATAAAATTCCTTCTATGTGGCAGGCACTGTGTTCAGGCTCTGTCCTGGTCTCTTTACAGACACACTAGATTCAATATTTACAACCCTCTCATAAGTTATCTATTATTCCTGCTATATAGATTGGGACATGGAGACTTAGCAAGGTTACAGAGCTCATAAGAAGCAGAAACAAAATTTCAACACAGTCCTGTACCTCAACTACACCACACTGTTGTCACTTACCAAGTTTATGATAATGATGAAAAACTATGTGTCAATTGCAAATGAACATCTAATAATGCTTCTTTGTTGAAAATAATTACATAACTATCTAGGTCATCAGTTCTGAATATTGATGTGGAAATCATTGCGGTCAGCAGTGACTGCTCTCAGGAAACATCCTTCAACAATCACTACTGTGTTCACTGTGCGCCAGGTACTACTGAAGCACTGGGAACTCAACACTAACAGAGAAAACTGAAGTTTATACTCTCAGCCAACTAACATCCTAGTGGAGACCCACAGAGCAACAAATCAGGAAACACATAAACAAAACCATTTTAAGTTCCAAGAAGCAAAGACCCACATAATGTGAAGGTGAATACAGAGGAATAACAACTTGAGCTAAACGTGTCCACGAAATATGGCTCTGCAAAGATAACATTTGAGCTAAGTTCGGGGAGGCAGAGAATACAACCAATGCAAAAATTCCTAATGAAGGATCCAGCTTCAAGAAGAAGTCTAATGAAGCCACGGAATGTTCTGCAAAGGAGAGAGTGATATAAGCTGATTTTGGAGAGACAGGCAGGGGTCAGATCATGCAAGGTCTTGGTGGTCATGGTAAGGCATATTCAAACTTTATTTTAAGTCATTGGAAGGCTTTAATCAGAGGACTTAGAGGAGTTACAAGATGCAATTTGGAAAAGAAAGCTAAAACAACCTCACAGAAAAGACATTACTATGTAAATTATATATAAATATATGCTTATATATATTGCCATATGCCATATATATATATGTTATGTGCCTATATATGACAAACAGGGTCCATCCATTTGCCTACACTTCTACTTTAAATAGATTTCTCAAAGTCAAATGCTTAAGAACTGATGCTGAATAAGATGACTGTGCCTTCAGGCAGGATGGAATACAATTCTGTAATTCTAGTAATTCTGATTTTATCTTGTTCTTCCTCTCTAGATGACAGGTTTCTTTTTGGTAACTGACATTGAAATGCAGAACCTGCAAAATCAGCCATTTATCATTCCAAGTCACTAGAAGCCTTCATATCTGAATAGCAGGAATGTCGTCTCTTACTAAGTTACATGTGACATTTCTTTCCCAAAATAATTGGGATATGATTGCATATGATCAGTTTGCATCATGTGAAAAGGATGCATAAAGTTCTCTCTCATCCTCTTAATGATTCACTTTAACTGAGCCATCACTACAAAGGCTTCTCTGTGGACCAGGAGCAGCCATGGTGATTATTTTCACTGACCTGGGGAAGCAAGAGTTTTTTGTCAACTGTTCATCATGGCCTTTTACATTTCTAGTGTAACAAGAATACAAGAATTCCCCCAACTAAATACATTTTGAACACAGACATAAAGAACAGTAGTTTGAAGAATCTCCAAAATATTTGCTTTCACAAAGCACGGCAGGGTGCATCTGATGAGTTGGGAGAAGAAGTATGAGAATCAGAGAGTTCCAGGCCTGAAAAGCCTATTCAAGATCACCCAATTCGGGCTTCCCTGGTGGCGCAGTGGTTAAGAGTCCGCCTGCCGATGCAGGGGACATGGGTTCGTGCCCCGGTCGGGAAGACCCCACATGCCGTGGAGCGGTTGGGCCCGTGAGCCATGGCCGCTGAGCCTGCGCGTCCGGAGCCTGTGCTCCGCAACGGGAGAGGCCACAACAGTGAGAGGCCCGCGTACCGCAAAAAAAAAAAAAAAAAAAAAAAAAAAAAATCACCCAATTCAACCTCTTCTGCACAGAGGTGAAGTAATCAAGACCAAAAGAAGGACGTTAAGAATATTTTCCAGTCTAAGGACAGTCTCACTAATTTGATCATAAAAACGACTAAAGGTTAAAGAAACTAGAGGCATTAAAAGGATATTTGCTGGATAATCATAATCATGATGGAACCAATTACTGAAATATGTTTTTTCAATGTTTCAAGGTTATTTAATGCTTATAATATTACTTATATTACCTGATTATTTTTATTTTTGTTATACTATAAAACTATATTATATCAGAGAAAGCATTTTATATGTCGTAATACATGTACAAAATTGAGAGATTAAAAATGGAGCATCTGATGCACGCTGATATATTTGGAGGAAGCAGACTGTGAAAGACTGTAGTCTGCAGCTTCCTTTGAAATGCATCAAAGAAAAAAAATTGGTATGTGAACTGAAGAATAAATATGTAGTACAGAAAATGTACTAAGATGTTAATTAAAGAATCCAGGTAGTGAATATATGTAAGTATTCACTGTGAAATTCTTCCAAAATTTGTACATTTGAAAATTCTCATAATATTTTGTTGGGAAAAGTTCAATGCCTAAAAAGATCTGCTATTCTAGAAGAAAGTAACCAAGCCAATTGTTAATGGATAAATCCACTGTAACTGCAGGGATGAAGCCTCATATTCTTTAATTCTTCAGAGGGGTTCATCATTTGTTTTTCTACAAAGGGGCACAAAGTCTGTATGTACATTTCCACCTAGATCCATAAAAACATATTCTTGATTATAATTCCTTTTGTTTACTATATAAACATAAAATATACTCACTATCCTCACTGAATACATTTTATCCTAAAATATTGTTGTATTGGCAGATCCATTTAATTGAGATTAGAACCACTTCCCCTGAGTATCAGGAGAACAAGGTTGAGAATTGGCTAGAACCATGTCTGTTTTGAAAATGGTTATTAGTCACAGAAATAAAAACACAGTAAAAAATTTTGTTTTAAAAGTATCAGTTAAGGGCTTCCCTGGTGGTGCAGTGGTTGTCCCCCGATGCAGGGGACATGGGTTCATGCCCCAGTCCAGGAAGATCCCACATGCCGCGGAGTGGCTGGGCCCCTGAGCCATGGCCGCTGAGCCTGCATGTCCGGAGCCTGTGCTCCACAATGGGAGAGGCCACAACAGTGAGAGGCCCGCATACCGCAAAAAAAAAAAAAAAAAAAGTATCAGTTAAAAAGGAATGAAAAAAAAATTTAGCCAGGACTGTCACACTACCCCATTAGCTCCCTCTAAAAGTGCTAAGTGAGAGGTAAATAAAATGCAGTTATTCTATCATAATAAAATTATTTGATATTTGAATTATTAAGAGAAGCCCCAGGCTACTTCAATGTTCTATATTCTTGGGAGAAATAGTTTTGACTTTTCATGTGCCTTTTCCAGAGTGTACAAAATGACAAATTGAACCCAGGTGTTACTTTGTATTGTAGCCAATAATTATTTTTTGAATCCTTTGTCCACAAAAGGGGCATACCTTACGTCTGGCATATAAATTGCCCACATTGAGTGAACTAACTGGGAGAAGCTAACCCAAAGCACTGGGTATCCCAGTTTTAGAAGCCAGGACCTAACAAACTACAGTTGTTAATTTAAGCCTAATCATGGCTAGTTAAGCATGATATTAAGCATGCAAGGTCAATTTAATGGCCTTTACTTTTTCCATAACAAAGCTTTCTATGATGCATGCATTTATTCTGTCTGTCTGAACCTTCTATATAGACATAACTACATAAAGAAAATTATGCCATATATCACAATTTTGTTGCATCCATAACATAAAATTAGTTTTGTTATTATACCATATAAATTGCAAAAACTATGATGACCTTATTGTTTCAAATTATATCATACCCATCTCTGAAATCAAAAATCTCTCTATGAAATAGGATATTTAAAATTTTGAAACAAGGCATATCATCCTGCTTCTGACCATAATGGAATAACAGGGACCAGGTTTCCCCTCCTGCTTTAACCAACTGGAAAACCTGACAAACTGTGGGAAACAATGGTTTTCAGATATTGAATCACAGGCAATGCAGAAGAATAATTCCTGGAGGAAGGGAAGCAAATAAGGTGACCCTGCACCAGCTTCTTGCCTAGAGTGAGTTTCCAGGGGACAGTGCAGAGAAAAGAAACCCAAATAGAACTAAGTGGTCTTGTAGAGTTGAGAGACAAAGTGTAGAGATAGGAAGGCCGTGGTGGCTGGAACTTATGAGTCAAAATACCAGAGCGGAGGGAGCTGCACAGAGCGAGAGCACCAAGATCAGCAGAGGGATCCCTGAAATGAGTCTCTGAGCACAGCACATGCATGTGAAGTCACTACGAAGACCAAGGAAAGAATTATCAAAAAAGGGTAGATGAAACAGAAAATACATGAAGAAATAATGGCCAGCATTTTTTACAAATTTGATGAAAACTATAAACCCAAAGATCAAAGGCATTCAACAAATACCAAGCAGAAGAAAAATGAAGAAAACCATACTAAAGCACTTAAAAATCAAATTGTTGAAAAGTAATATTAAAGACATAATCTTAAAAGCAGCCAGAGAAAAAAGTCATATTACATACAGTAGAACAAAGAAAAGAATGACATCAGACTTCTCATCAGAAACAGTGCATGCAGGGAAAAAAAAAAATCGACTGATATCTTTATAGTACTAAAAGAAAAAAAAAAAATCTCCCTAGACTCCTTTATGCAGCAGTAATACTTTTCAAAACTCAAAACAAATAGTGACTATCAGGCATACAAAAGCTGAGAATTAATTAACAGTAGACTAGCACTACAAGAAATGTTTAAGGAAGTTCTGCAGAGAGAAGGAAAATGATACCAGATGGGAATTTGGATCTATACAATGCAATGGCAACAGAAAGCATAAAGGGCATCTTTTAAACTCACTTTTTTTTTTTTTTCTTTTGCGGTACGTGGGCCTCTCACCGTTGTGGCTTCTCCCGTTGCGGAGCAACAGGCTCCAGACGCGAAGGCTCAGCAGCCATGGCTCACAATGAGTTTAGGGCTTCCCTGGTGGTGCAGTGGTCGAGAGTCCGCCTGCCGATTCAGGGGACGCAGGTTCGTGCCCCGGTCCGGGAGGATCCCACATGCCGCAGAGCGGCTGGGCCTGTGAGCCATGGCTGCTGAGCCTGCGCATCCGGAGCCTGTTGCTCCGCAACGGAAGAGGCCACAACGGGGAGAGGCCCGCATACCGCAAAAAAAAAAAAAAAAAAAAAAAACCTTAAAAGACATATATCTGTTTGGAGCAAAAATAATTACAATATATTGTGGCATTTATAACAAACATAGAGGTAAATTATATGATAACAACAGCACAAAGGCCAGTAAGGGAACAATGGAAATATACTGTTTTAAATTTCTTATACTATATGTAAAATGGTATAATATTATTTGAATGTAGACTGTGATAAGCTAAAGATGCATGTTGTAAAACTTAGAGCAAGCATTGGAAAAACTGAGGTACAGTTCAATAGAGAAGATCAAATAGAGTCATAAAAAATACTAAATTAATATAAAAATAGGGAGAAAATTGGGAAAAAAATAACAAAATACATATGAGATAAATAGAAAACAAATACCAAGATGGCAGATTTAAAATCAATTAAAGAGGACAGAGGAAGATGGCGGAAGAGTAAGACGCGGAGATCACCTTCCTCCCCACAGATACATCAGAAATTCATCTACACGTGGAACAACTCCAACAGAACACCTACTGAACGCTGACAGAAGACCTCAGACCCCCCAAAAGGCAAGAAACTCCCCACATACCTGGGTAGGTCAAAAGAAAAAAAGGATAAACAGAGACAATAGGATATGGACGGGACCTGCACCAGTGGGAGGGAGCCGTGAAGGAGGGAAGGTTTCTACACACTACAAGCCCCTTCGAGGGCGGAGACTGCAGGTGGCGGAGGGGGAAAGCTTCGGAGTAGCGGAGGAGAGCACAGCAACAGGGGTGCGGAGGGCAAAGCGGAGAGATTTTGGCACAGAGGATCGGTGCCCTCAGGCACACACCAGCCCGAGAGGCTTGTCTGCTCGGCCCACGTGGCGGGCGGGGCTGGGAGCTGAGGCTCGGGTATCGGCTTTCAGTCGGAGTGCAGGGAGAGGACTGGGGCTGGCGGCAGGAAGAGAGCCTGAAGGGGTTAGTGCTAGCCCGGAGGGAGTCCGGGGAAAGGGTCTGGAGCTACCGGAGAGGCAAGAGACTTTTTTCCCTTTTGTTGCCTGGTGCGCGAGGAGAGGGCATTCCCCTCCCTCCCCTCTGCCTGAGTGAGCCAGAGCCCCCGAATCAGCGGCTCCTTTAAACCCGTCCTGTCTGAGCGAAGAACGGACGCCCTCCGGCGACCTACGCGCAGAGGCGGGGCCAGGTCCAAGGCTGAGACCCGGGAGCTGTGAGAGCAGAGACAGGGAAATCTCTCTGTGCAGCCTCGGAGGCAGTGGATTAAAGCTCCACGGTCCATTTGATGTGCCCTGCGTCTGTGGAGTGTATGAATGGACAGCGAATCATCCCAAATTGAGGAAGTGGACTTTGAGGACAAGATTTAAGACTTTCCCCCCTTTTTACAACGAATTATCCCAAATTAAGGAGGTGGACTTAGCAAGATTTCAGACCTCTCGCCCTTTTCCTCTTTTTACAACGAATTATCCCAAATCGAGGAGGTGGACTTGGAGAGCAAGATTTTTGATTTCTCCCCCTGCTCTCTTTTTGTGAATGTGTATGTGTAATCTTCTGTGTAAGATTCTCTCTGTATAGCTTTGCTTCCACCATATGTCCCAGGGTTCTATCGGTCCGTGTTTTTTTTTTTTCAATAATTACTTTTTAATTTTAATAACGCTACTATATTTCATACTTTATTCTATTTTACTTTACCTGCTCTTTCTTTTTTTCCTCCCTTCCATTCCTCCCTCCCTCCCTCCGCTCCTACTTTCCTTCTTTCTTTTTCTTTCCTCCCTCCCTCCCTCCCACCCTTCTTCTTTCCACTTTCTTTTTCTTTCCTTCCTTCCTCCCTCCCTCCTGTCTTTCTTTCTTTCTTCCCTTCCTCCCTCCCTCCCTCCCTTCTTCCATTCACTCTTCCTTTTGCTTTCATTCCTCCCTCCCTCCCTCCTTTCTTTCCTTCTTTCCATCCTTCCTCCCTCCCTCCCTCCTTTCTTTCTTTCTTCCTTCCTTCCTTCCTTTACTCCCTTCTTCCTTTCATTCCCTCTCTCTTTCTTTCTTCTACTAATTCTTTCTTTCTACTTTTTCTCACTGTTATTCTGAGCCGGGTGGATGAAAGGCTCGTGGTGCTGCAGCCAGGAGTCAGTGCTGTGCCTCTGAAGTGGGAGAGCCAACCTCAGGACACGGGTCCACAAGAGACCTCCCAGCTCCACATAATATCAAGCAGCGAAAATCTCCCAGGGATCTCCATCTCAACACCAGCACCCAGCTTCAGTCAACGACCAGCAAGCTACAGTGCTGGTCACCCTATGCCAAGCAACTAGCAAGGCAGGAACACAACCCCACCCATTAGCAGAGAGGCTACCTAAAAACATAATAAGGCCACAGGCACCCCAAAACACACCACCAGACGTGGACCTGTCCACCAGAAAGACAAGATCGAGCCTCAACCACCAGAACACAGGCATTAGTCCCCCCCACCAGGAAGCCTAGAAAACCTACTGAAACAACCTTAGCCACGGGGGACAGACACCAAAAACAACGGGAAATATGAATCTGCAGCCTGCAAAAAGGAGACCCCAAACACAGTAACATAAGCAAAATGAGAAAGCAGAAAAACACACAGCAGGTGAAGGAGCAAGATAAAAACCTACCAGACCTAACAAATGAAGAGGTAATAGGCAGTCTACCTGAAAAAGAATTCAGAATAATGATAGTAAAGATGATCCAAAAATCTTGGAAATAGGATAGACAAAATGCAAGAAACAGTTAACAAGGACCTAGAAGAACTAAAGATGAATCAAGCATCTATTAAAAACACAATAAATGAAATGAAAAATACTCTAGATGGGATCAATAGCAGAATAACTGAGGCAGAAGAACGGATAAGTGAGGTGGAAGATACAATAGTGGAAATAACTGATGCAGAGCAAAATAAAGAAAAAAGAATGAAAAGAATAGAGGACAGTCTCAGAGACCTCTGGGACAACATTAAATGCACCAACATTCGAATTATAGAGGTTCCAGAAGAAGAAGAGAAAAAGAAAGGGACTGAGAAAATATTTGAAGAGATTATAGTTGAAAACTTCCCTAATATGGGAAAGGAAATAGTTAATCAAGTCCAGGAGGCACAGAGAGTCCCAACAGAATAAATCCAAGGAGAAATACGCCAAGACACATATTAATCAAACTGTCAAAAATTAAACACAAAGAAATCATATTAAAAGCAGCAAGGGAAAAACAACAAATAACACACAAGGGAATCCCCATCAGGTTAACAGCTGATCTCTCAGCAGAAACTCTACAAGCCAGAAGGGAGTGGCAGGACATAATTAAAGTGATGAAGGAGAGAAACCTGCAACCAAGATTACTCTACCCAGCAAGGATCTCATTCAGATTTGATGGAGAAATTGAAACGTTTACAGGCAAGCCAAAGCTGAGAGAGTTCAGCACCACCAAACCAGCTTTACAACAAATGCTAAAGGAACTTCTCTAGGCAAGAAACACAACAGAAGGAATATACCTACAATAACGAACCCAAAGCAACTAAGGAAATGGGAATAGAAACATACATATCAATAATTACCTTAAATGTAAATGGACTAAATGCTCCCACCAAAAGACACAGAGTGGCTGAATTGATTCAAAAACAAGACCCATATATATGCTGTCTACAAGAGACCCACTTCAGACCTAGAGACACATACAGATTGAAAGTAAGGGGATGGAAAAAGATATTCCATGCAAATGGAAATCAAAAGAAAGCTGGAGTAGCAATTCTTATATCAGACAAAATAGACTTTAAAATAAAGACTATTAAAAGAGACAAAGAAGGACACTACATAACGATAAAGGGATCGATCCAAGAAGAAGATATAACAATTGTAAATATTTATGCACCCAACATAGGAGCACCTCAATACATAAGGCAAATACTAACAGCCATAAAAGGGGAAATCGACAGTAACACAATCATAGTAGGGGACTTTAACACCCCACTTTCACCAATGGCCAGATCATCCAAAATGAAAATAAATAAGGAAACACAAGCTTTAAATGATACATTAAACAAGATGGACTTAGTTGATATTTATAGGACATTCCATCCAAAAACAACAGAATACACATTTTTCTCAAGTGCTCATGGAACATTCTCCAGGATAGATCATATCTTGGGTCACAAATCAAGCCTTCGTAAATTTAAGAAAATTGAAATTGTATCAAGTATCTTTTCCGACCACAATGCTATGAGACTAGACATCAATTACAGGAAAAGATCTGTAAAAAATACAAACACATGGAGGCTAAACAATACACTACTCAATAATGAAGTGATCACTGAAGAAATCAAAGAGGAAATTAAAAAATACCTAGAAACAAATGACAATGGAGACATGACGACCCAAAACCTATGGGACGCAGCAAAAGCAGTTCTAAGGGGGAAGTTTATAGCAATACAATCCCATCTTAAGAAACAGGAAACATTTCGAGTAAACAACCTGACCCTGCACCTAAAGCAATTAGAGAAAGAAGAACAAAAAACCCCCAAAGTTAGCAGAAGGAAAGAAATCATAAAGATCAGATCAGAAATAAATGAAAAAGAAATGAAGGAAACAATAGCAAAGATCAACCAAACTAAAAGCTGGTTCTTTGAGAAGATAAACAAAATTGACAAACCATTAGCCAGACTCATCAAGAAAAGAAGGGAGAAGACTCAAATCAATAGAATTAGAAATGAAAAAGGAGAAGTAACAACTGACACTGCAGAAATACAAAAGATCATGAGAGATTACTATAAGCAACTCTATGCCAATAAAATGGACAACCTGGAAGAAATGGACAAATTCTTAGAAATGCACAACCTACCAAGACTGACTCAGGAAGAAATAGAAAATATGAATAGACCAATCACAAGCACTGAAATTGAAACTGTGATTAAAAATCTTCCATCAAACAAAAGCCCAGGACCAGATGGCTTCACAGGCGAATTCTATCAAACATTTAGAGAAGAGCTAACACCCATCCTTCTCAAACTCTTCCAAACAATATCAGAGGAAGGAACACTCCCAAACTCATTCTACGAGGCCACCATCACCTTGATACCAAAACCAGGCAAGGAGGTCACAAAGAAAGAAAACTACAGGCCAATATCACTGATGAACATAGATGCAAAAATCCTCAACAAAATACTAGCAAACAGAATCCAACAGCACATTAAAAGGGTCATACACCATGATCAAGTGGGGTTTATTCCAGGAATGCAAGGATTCTTCAATATACGCAAATCAATCAATGTGATACACCATATTAACAAGTTGAAGGAGAAAAACCATATGATCATCTCAATAGATGCAGAGAAAGCTTTCGACAAAATTCAACACCCATTTATGATAAAAACCCTGCAGAAAGTAGGCATAGAGGGAACTTTCCTCAACATAATAAAGGCCATATATGACAAACCCACAGCCAACATTGTCCTCAATGGTGAAAAACTGAAACCATTTCCACTAAGATCAGGAACAAGACAAGGCTACCCACTCTCACCACTCTTATTCAACCTAGTTTTGGAAGTTTTAGCCACAGCAATCAGAGAAGAAAAGGAAATAAAAGGAATCCAAATTGGAAAAGAAGAAGTAAAGCTGTCACTGTTTGCAGATGACATGATACTATACATAGAGAATCCTAAAGATGCTACCGAAAAACTACTAGAGCTAATCAATGAATTTGGTAAAGTAGCAGTATACAAAATTAATGCACAGAAATCTCTGGCATTCCTGTACACTAATGATGAAAAATCTGAAAATGAAATCAAGAAAACACTCCCATTTACCATTGCAACAAAAAGAATAAAATACCTAGGAATAAACCTACCTAAGGAGACAAAAGACCTGTATGCAGAAAATTATAAGACACTGATGAAAGAAATTAAAGAGGATACAAATAGATGGAGAAATATACCATGCTCATGGATTGGAAGAATCAATATTGTGAAAATGACTCTACTACCCAAAGCAATCTACAGATTCAATGCAATCCCTATCAAACTACCACTGGCATTTTTCACAGAAGTAGAACAAAAAATTTCAAAATTTGTTTGGAAAAACAAAAGACCCCGAATAGCCAAAGCAATCTTGAGAACGAAAAACGGAGCTGGAGGAATCAGGCTGCCTGACTTCAGACTATACTACAAAGCTACAGTAATTAAGACAGTGTGGTACTGGCATAAAAACAGAAAGATAGATCAGTGGATGAGGATAGAAAGCCCAGAGATAAACCCACGCATATATGGCCAACTTATCTTTGATAAAGGAGGCAGGAATGTACAGTGGAGAAAGGACAGCCTCTTCAATAAGTGGTGCTGGGAAAACTGGACAGGGACATGTAAAAGTATGAGATTAGATCATTCCCTAACACCATACACAAAAATAAGCTCAAAATGGATTAAAGACCTAAATGTAAGGCCAGAAACTATCAAACTCTTAGAGGAAAACATAGGTAGAACACTCTATGACATAAATCACAGCAAGATCCTTTTGGACCCACCTCCTAGAGAAATGGAACTAAAAACAAAGATAAACAAATGGGACCTAATGAAACTTCAAAGCTTTTGCACAGCAAAGGAAACCATAAACAAGACCAAAAGACAACCCTCAGAATGGGAGAAAATATTTGCAAATGAAGCAACTGACAAAGGATTAATCTCCAAAATTTATAAACAGCTCATGCAGCTCAATAGCAAAAAAACAAACAACCCAATCCAAAAATGGGCAGAAGACTTAAATAGGCATTTCTCCAAAGAAGATATACAGACTGCCAACAAACACATGAAAGAATGCTCAACATCATTAATCATTAGAGAAATGCAAATCAAAACTACAATGAGATATCATCTCACATCAGTCAGAATGGCCATCATCAAGAAATCTAGAAACAATAAATGCTGGAGAGGGTGTGGAGAAAAGGGACCACTCTTGCACTGCCGGTGGGAATGTGAATTGGTACAGCCACTATGGAGTACAGTATGGAGGTTCCTTAAAAAACTAAAAATAGAACTACCATATGACCCAGCATTCCCACTACTAGGCATATACCCTGAGAAAACCATAATTCAAAAAGAGACATGTACCAAAATGTTCATTGCAGCTCTATTCACAATAGCCCGGAGCTGGAAACAACCTAAGTGTCCATCATCGGATGAATGGATAAAGAAGATGTGGCACATATATACAATGGAATATTACTCAGCCATAAAAAGAAACGAAACTGAGCTATTTGTAATGAGGTGGATAGACCTAGAGTCTGTCATACAGAGTGAAGTAAGTCAGAAAGAGAAAGACAAATACCGTATGCTAACACATATATATGGAATTTAAAAAAAAAAAATGTCATGAAGAACCTAGGGGTAAAACGGGAATAAAGACACAGACCTACTTGAGAACGGACTTGAGGATATGGGGAGGGTGAAGGGTAAGCTGTGACAAAGCGAAAGAGAGGCATGGACATATATACACTACCAAACGTAAGGTAGATAGATAGTGGGAAGCAGCCGCAGAGCACAGGGAGATCAGCTCGGTGCTTTGTGACCGCCTGGAGGGGTGGGATAGGGAGGGTGGGAGGGAGGGAGACGCAATAGGGAAGGGATGTGGGAACAGATGTGTATGTATGACTGATTCACTTTGTTATATAGCAGAAACTAATAAAAAATAAAATAAAATAAAATCAATTAAAGAATTTACATTACATATAAATGGTTTAAATTAAATGGTAGAGATTATCAGATGTGATTTAAAAAAACAAAAGGAAAATTCAAAAGCTGTATATAAAAGACTCACTTTAAAATAAAAACAGACTGAAAATAAAACATGGAAAAAGATATATCATACAAATACTAATTATATAAAGATAGAGGGGCTTTATTAATATGGAAGTATATATCAGAGATAAAACGGTCATTTTATGATGCTAAAGAGATTAATTCATCAAGAGGACATAACAATCCTAACTATGTATGAATCTAATAGGACAGCTTCAAAGTACATGTAGGAAAAACTGTTAGAACTGAAAGGAGGAATGGATAAATCCAAAATTATAGTTGCATATTTTAATATCCCTCTCTCAAGAATTGCCAGAACAAGCAGTCATATAATCAGTAAGAATATAATCAATTTGAATAACAGTATTAATTGCCCTAATTGATAACTGTAGAACATTCCAACCAATAACAGCAGAAGACACATTTTTTTCAGCGCATATAGAACATTCACTCAGACAGACCTATTCTGGGCCATAAAACAAGTCTCAATAAATTGGAACAAGATATAGAATTCAAAAATTATTAAAGATATGATAATATTTAGTGGTAATATCTACAGAGTCTAATAATTATATTTGATTTTTAAGTACTTTTCAAGTCTGAATTATTTTAAAAATGAAGTCCAAACAAAAGTAATATATTTTAAGAAAAATAGATATATTATGAGCCACACGTAAGATTTGGTTGTTTAATGCTTGCATTTCAAGAGTTCTCAAGATTTCCAGTATAATCAATTTTCTTTGTAAAATAATTATTCTGATACTATCACATATTCGTAACACTTATTGTTCTATATTTGATAGGGAAAAGGTTTAAAATTTAAACATTGTAATTCTTTTTAGCATGGATAAGAGACTGAATTATGCAAATGTTCATCCATATTTAATAAATGACTAAACTCACACTAAATCTGATGTTTTAAATCTTGGAAATCAGTACTTCCATTAATAGAGTGATTTAAATTCCTGTTAAGGTTGAGTTCACTTACAAAACTATGTAAAATAAGGATTGCTTTATAATTGATATACCCAAGAGGCATCTCTGAGGGAGTCACCCAGGGTAAGTGTCAGTTCCCTTTGATGCCTAAAGAAATGTCCATCAGTTTCCTAAGCACTTTGTGAGTTTAGGAAATGTCATGAGGTAGTACTACTATTGGCACCCCAATACCTCATCTCTTGTCTAAATTACAGCACATGCCACTCATTGGAAACCCTACCTCAAATCTTATCTGTCTCATTTCCAGACCATTTGTATGATGTTTTTGGTCATATTTACACCTAACACAGGACAGCAGAGAAGGAGCGAGACCTATTCATTAAAATTTTGGATCATGTAGTAGACTGTAAGCTACTATTTAAGAGTAAAAACTTGGGCTTCCCTGGTGGTTCGGGGTCCACCTGCCGATGCAGGGGATGTGGGTTCGTGCCCCGGTCCGGGAGGATCCCGTATGCCATGGAGTGGCTGGGCCCGTGAGCCATGGCCACTGAGCCTGCGTGTTCAGAGCCTGTGCTCCACGGCGGGAAAGGTCGCAGCGGTGAGAGGCCCACGTACCGCAGGAAAAAAAGGAAGGGAAAAGGAAAAAAGGAAAGAAAAAGGGAAAAGGAAAAAAAAAAAGAGTAAAAACTATTTTTTGTGTACTGTTATAATCTAGTTTGAGTCCATGATATGTTTATTCAGTAAAACAAAAAAGGATTAATAATTTAATAAATAACTGATATAATCACTATATTATAGAAAAGTACATGTTTTCTCCATCATGACATCATTCACTAGCTAGAAGGTTGTTTATCTAAGACCAGAAATATTCATGAGAGAAAAACAATGGGATTATCAAGCAGACCCCTGATTTTATTTTGAATAGACCCAAGTTTATATGCAAGTTAGCCACAGGCCAACTTAGTGATCCATTCCAGACACACCCTGTCTCCATCTCTCGGCTATTCCAACTACTGAAGTAATGCTATCAAGCAGAGAGCTCCAGCTCTTTGCCTCCCAGGTATACGGTGGGATTGCTCTTCTTGACTTCTTGTGGCTAGGTGAGGTCATGTGACAAATGTGGTCCAAAGAATTATAGAATGTAATATATATCACTTTGAGTCAGATCATTTAATTGCCCACCAAGACCCTACGAGAAGCTACTAAGATATCTTGGGCCAAGTGATAACATTCTCAACACTAAACAACAAAAAGAAAATTATGTCTTCATGAAGCCATTAATAACTCACAGACCACACACTGGGGAATATTGAATAAGATTTCTAAAAACTCAGAGCATAAGGGAAACACTTCTAAGGAAACCCTCTCCCAAATTTAATGACATCTTGATTTTGTTTTGCAGCCACAAGTTTGTAATGACAACATGCTTACATGACTGAACTGTGAAAAAATTATTTTGATTTTTTTATTTGGAAGAAACATTGAGCTATTTTCCTTTAAGAATATTTTAGTAGCATAATTTGGGAGAAAACGTTTATAGAATAATTATGAAATTTTATCACATTTAAATTGTATTTTTAACCTGAAGCATCTTCTTTCCACATCAAATAAAATAACTGAATAAAATAAATTATCATCTGAAGATCTGTATCAAGTGAAAAAGAAAATAATCGGATATGTTTGGTCTTGCAAATTGAGTAAGTTATTTTGCCAATTTGGAAGCGTTCTATTTTGAATTTAGTCATCTCTTTAATTGCTTTTATTTTTTTCATACAAGTATTTATTTTTTCTCTGTTTGGAAGGCAGAAATAAAATGATATACTAATTAATTAATAGATATAATAAATGGTTCTCCAACCAAGGGGTGGATCACACTGTTTTTTTCACCCCCAATACTCCATCCTTCAGATGAAGAAATAATGGGACATATAGTACCTTAAGTCCTGAAATAGGATGTATTGGCCTTATGTGAAAGCTCCACAGTGTCTGTGTCTCTCCTGACACAAGAATTATATTTCATTTTCCCAGCTGTAATAAAATGACTAATAGATATTTTCCTTACACTCTGTTAGCAAATCTCCTAATGGGAAATGTGACAGAAGAGGACAGGGAAAAATTTCCACTTCCGTAAAGATGATAAAAGAAACTCATAGTATTGACAGGACGTTTCTTTCTCAGGAGGCAGGGAAAGGAGTTGATTTCCTGAGGGCTACAAATAGAGCTAGGGAAATCTGACCTCTCACTTCTTCAAAGAACAGGTATCTAACCCGAGATTCTGGGTAATTTCACTGCCTGCTTCATCTCTCAACAAGAGTAACAACAACAACAATAAAAACAATATTAATAAACAGTTGTTCTTGAGAATAGTTTTGGATGGAAAGAATTCATTCCCTTTGCAGGTGGAATCTATCAATACACCGATTCATGAGGGAAAAAAAGCCACAGCAGTACCTGTACCAGTCACCCATGTTACAGGCGACTCAACGCAGGAAGGAGCTGGGAGGCCGCAAGGCGAATGAAAATATACGTTTGTGCAAAATGTGGAGAAAACTCAAGCATTTTGAAAGGAGCTGCTGTTTCCATAATTACAGAGAAACTGATCTGCTCTTGGGCACCCAGGTCCCTGAATGCACTTCAGTCTCTTGATATCTGATAGGGATTGTTCATTAGTAACTGTGAAGACACATTTTCTGGTTAGGAGTCTTGCGCAAAAACATCCATACTACAGAAAAAGGACAAGAGAGTGAGCAAGTGAGAAACTCTGTTCCTTTGTGTTAAATTCTCTCACTAATTACAGGGTTTATAATATTATGTATGAAGTTTAAATATAATGTCCTTTCTGCTTCCTAAAAAACGTTCTACATTTAGAAATCTTTCATAAATTTGTATGATTTTAATGAAATGAAAATGTTTCACAGTCTAGTAATGGGGACTCATTTTGCAATCTCAACACAGTATTGATATTACTTTAAATAAAATTGTTTCTACTGTTTCTAAAACTCAACACATTTTACATTTTAGTGAAGCATGGTGTTTTACAGCTCATTCTATTTCAACTCATTAATCAAAGGAGGTTAAATATCTGACCCAGACACCACCACTCCCCACTCCTGCTCCTTTAGCAGACTTGGTGAATTGATTGTGGAGGCCGTTCTGCCTTAGCTGAGATACAGTCTTATAATCATTCTCAAAATCTTCCATTCAAAAATGTCTAATAGATATCTGTCATGATTGTTGATTTCCTTTTCTAATTCCTCCACTAGATTACAAAATCCCTTTTAGCAGTAGTCTTGATTATTCATCTTTGTATCCCTATATGTAGTACACTGCTCAGCAAATTAATTGCTCAGCAATTAATATATATTAAATATTATATCTGATAATAGTATAAAGATATGAAGTTCACAAATGAGGAATCAGGAAAGTAATTACCTAGTCTCTTATTTTTCTTTGAATGGTTGGTATGTGATTATACATACAATGTTTAATTGGACATACAGAATCATACATTTAAGAAATGTGCTACTAAACAGAATTCTTTCAAAAACAGTAGCATTTTTCTAGGACATGTGCTAACTAGAAATTTTTTCATCAGTAACCACAGAGTCAGCTTCTAATTTGAAGACACGGGAGATTTTTGGAACATCTGAAATAACAATTCAACTAAATGGAAAAGGGGATGGATGATTCAGCTGGTAAAATTCCCAGAAATAACAGTTAGAAACATTAAAACATTTGTCTTTGACATTAGGCAAATACTGGTAATACGGCAACAGGGAACGACTTCAGCAAAAGTGTGAATTTTTTTTTTATCACTTGCTGGTGTCTTTGTGTCTCCTCTGCAGCCCAACTGAACTTCTCAAATGTGGTAGAACCCCCCTTTCATACACATGCACCTCTCACTCAGGTTGTGAAACTCATATTCATATACCTATATTGTTTTGTGTAAGAATTACTCTCAGCTACTTGCAAATTACTCTCACTACCTGCCAACAAATTGCCTGCTAAAATGTTACCTGGTAATGGCTTAAACTATATTTGAAGTTCTATAAGATTTTTGTTTCTTGAAGAAACAGAAATGAATCATTCTCCAATGGTGAAATTTTAGTCATTAATGTCACAAGTCTCAAGATAGGTCTGAAAACAGAAAACCAGTCACTTAGAACTTCTAGAGTCCATTACTCATAACTTGGCTTTGTGTGTGTCAGGGTAGTAAATACGTATACAACTTTTTGAATCCATTCATGTTCTAATATTTTTCTAAAATGATTAATATATGTGCACCTAAGATATCATAAATTTATCAATAACTCTTTCCTAACAAATTTTATTAGCATTTTTTACTAATTATTGTCATTACAAAATTATTCTGCTTCTACAACAACCATATGCTGGGGGGAAAAGGGGAGGTAAACCTACCCCAGGTTAAGGACTATCTAAGTTTGCATTTCTCTGAATTTCAGATTGAGTAAAAATGGAGAAGCATTTTTAACTGTACAGTTTTGTGTTTTTTGGTTTTTTCTTTTTGGCCGCGTTGGGTCTTCATTGCTGCACGCAGGCTTCCTCTAGTTGCAGTGAGTGGGGGCTACTCTTCGTTGCAGTGTGAGGGCTTATCATTGCATTGGCTTCTCTTGTTGCAGAGCACGGGCTTCTAGATGCACAGGCTTCAGTAGTTGCAGCATGCAGGCCCTAGAGTACGTGGGCTTCAGTAGTTGCAGCATGTGGGCTCAGTAGTTGTGGCACGTGGGCTCAACAGTTGTGGCTCACAGGCTCTAGAGTGCAGGCTCAGTAGTTGCGGCGCACGGGCTTAGCTGCTCTGTGGTATGTGGGATCTTCCCGGACCAAGGATCGAACCCGTGTCCCCTGCATTGGCAAGAGGATTCTTAACCTCTGCACCACCAGGAAGTCCAACTGTACATTATTATTAAAACCTGTGAATTTGAATGCTTGTGATTCAATGTCAGTCAGTTGGAAGAAGTTGTTCTGAATGTTTATCCTTCTCCTCAAGAGATTAATATTTTCACACAATGGAGAACTGCTTCCCATGCTAAAACAGTGTAGCCTCCACAAAATTAGTTGATTTCCCCAAACATTTCTGTTAGATACTATTAGGGAGTTACAGCTCTTGGACGCTACACACTATCACAATCCGAATTCTACCTTTACATTCTGGTATGATGCCAAATATTGAAGAAGATAGGAATTTCATTTTTTTCAGGGATTCTGTGAAAAAGATAGTAAAATAATTTGACTGGCTAATTATATCTCACATTACTATGCTCTTTAGACTTTCAATTTAAAGTTTATAAAGCACTTTCATATGAATTTTCTTTTTTATTATTAAAACAACCATATGAGCCAAGTAGAAGCTATCATCCACATTTTTTAAATGAGAGAAAAGTGTCTAGAAATGATGTGTGCAAGGTACTCCTGACTTTCATTTCAATTCAGCGGAATTTCCTTTATTTCATATGTTCACCCAGCTCATATCTCCACATCAGTGACAGTGAAAAAAGCAGCACATTGAGATAATCAGCATATTATTGCAAATATTCCCACTGATGACCAACCTTAATGGAAAACCATTTTGATTCCACCACTCCTGACAAATAAGATTATCTCAAAATAGCTACTATTCTCTTCCTTCACAGCTGCTTTAAATTATATGAAACTGTGGGACTAGTTTCCAGAAACCTTGCACAATTTCTACTTTCACTTTAAGACATAATAAGAAAAAGATTTTGCCTCTCTTTTTAAAAAAATGGCCTAAATGGTAGACATAACTCAAAATAACCACCAGAATTATATAACCAACCAAATGTATTTCCCTTTCACACTAAAACACGACTTCTCTAATACAAAATCTAAAGTGTATACATCAGCAAGACAGAAAGAGAAGTCAAAGTAGGTCTCTCTCATCCATTACTCAGTGCAATTCAAGGGTTCTAATTTTATTTATTCTTGAGCTTTCATGACACAGTTAATAAGGTCTTATGAAACTGACTTTCTGTGACAAATTCTCATATATTTCAATGACTGTGCTTTGCTCAAGGAAATTTGAATTGACTACTATTTTTGACATAATGCAAGCAAAATTTTGTTTTCCAAAATATTTCAAATTAATAAAAACACTTCTGACATTGTATCTGACTAAAGTGAAAGACTGACTTGTTAGAAACTGACAATAAAAAAGCACATATTTTCCCTCTGTGATTATATATTCAACACTTCCTTCAGAGATGAGCTAAATTTCACCTCATTGTTTGTAACAACAAAATATTCTTGGGGGCTTCCCTGGTGGCACAGTGGTTGAGAGTCTGCCTGCCGAGGCAGGGGACGCAGGTTCATGCCCCGGTCCGGGAAGATCCCACATGCCGCGGAGTGGCTGGCCCGTGAGCCATGGCCGCTGAGTCTGCGCGTCCGGAACCTGTGCTCCACAATGGGAGAGACCACAGCAGTGGGAGGCCCACGTACCGCAAAAAAAAAAAAAAAAATTCTTGGGTGCCACTGTATCATTTTCCAATTTAAGTCATGTCTCTCCACACATCCTTTTTGTAGACAGGTGCATCACAGTATGTATACAAGAACTAAAAACAGTGACCTTTTCAGTTGAGATAATTACCCAGATAATTAAAGTAACACAGCACAGTATAAAGTGTTTTTATGAAACACTCTGGCAGTTGAAATAGAATTCAAGTTTAAAACAGAATCACATCACAAATTTTGGGTCCAGTACTCAGGAACAAATGGCATTCCCAGTTTGCACTCTAACAGCACACAGATGAGTCTAAAATAGCAGCACACATAATACATGTTATGTCTGCATGCACAATGAAATGAAAAGCTGATACATTTCTCCGAAAGGTTGAATGCACTTTGTCCTAAATTAGCCTGACTCATTTAGTGCTTCAAATCTTTACTTGGTATACTTTGGACAGAAAGAATGCATAATCGTATTTATAATTCTTCCAATATTTAGAAAGGCAGTAAGCACACTAAAGGGCCAAGAGTTGAACTGTCTGTTGAGATTTTACATATTTTAAACTAGTGGAGACTTTTATGATAACAATAATGCACATTTCTATAAACTTTATAGTTTCTAAGTATGTTCAACAGTTACATCTCATTTGAGCCTCAAAGCCATTTTATGAGATTGGGCAGAAAATCACTATCATCCCCATCTATAAATGATGAGCTAGATTGAATTTATCCATGATTTCTCAGTTCTCTTAGAATATTTCCCAGGCCCACCCACTTGGAAGGATATATACTTTCAAGCTTGGTTTTCAAAGTGGCCACTTTTATTAGGATGGCTTATTTAGAGCCTCTCCTCTACCCTCTACCACACTCTCATAGTACATTTCTTTCTTTTGTTTTTTTCTATACTATAAATGCTTCTAATATTGGATTTAAGACACCCTACTGTTTTCCTTACATGTTTGATTGTTTACATATCTGCTGAACTGAAATTCCCTTGAGGGCATAATTTAACTCATTTAGCAAGTATTCTTGTGCCCATTATTTTCCAGACACTACGCTAGCAGCTGAAGATACAGGAAATCTATGGTTTCTGCCCTTCTGGAGCTTAATATATAGTTGGGAAGGCAGAGTTTAAGAAAATTACAAAAGTGATGAATGTTACAAAGCAAAAGCATGTGAGGCTATTTCATCATATTACGGTTGGAACTAACATTACCTGAAAGATTCGTTAATTCCACCCCAGGGTATCTTAAGTTAAAGTCAAAGTCATAGCAATAAAATGTGATGGATGAATTGGGGTTGGCCAAAGGAACAGAGTTCTAGGAAAAGTGAACAACACTTGTAAGGGCCTTAAAACAGTATATGTGACAAACATAAAGAGGTTTAGACTAGTTAAAAATTAATGAGCAAGGGACTTCCCTGGTGGCGTGATGGTTAAGAATCTGCCTGCCAATGCAGGGGACGTGGGTTCGATCCCTGGTCTGGGAAGGTCCCACATGCTAAGAAGCAACTAAGCCCGTGAGCCACAACTACCGAGCCTCCGTACCACAACTACTGAAGCCCACATGCCTAGAGCCCGTGCTCTGCAACAAGAGAAGCCACCGCAATGAGAAGCCCACACACCAAAATGAGGAGTAGCCCCCGCTCACCACAACTAGAGAAAGCCCGCGTGCAGCAAGAAAGACCCAACGCAGTCAAAAATAAATAAATTTATTAAAATAATAATAATAATGAGCAAGCAGTTTTCCAGGCTGACATGGGAAAAGAATCAGATTTCAAAGGACCTTGTATTTTGGAATTTGTCCTCATGATACTGAAACACCATAGAAATATTTTCAACAGGTAAATGATATGGTAATATTTGCTCTTCAAAAATGTCACTTTTGAGGCCCTAGGAAGATAAGCAAGGGAGAATTTTTAAACATAGTAATGACTCTACTATAAAAATGCAAATGAGAAATGACTGATGTTGGCTTGGACTAGGATGGTGATAGAGAGGACTGAGTGAAGGAATATTAGACTTGAAACCACATTCCAAGAAGTAGAACCAGTAGAACTTGGTTACTGTTAGCTATGGAGAATGAAAGCGGAGAAATCAAGGATACCTCTTGGATTCCTGAATTGAGCAACAGGAAACAAGAGAGAAGGAGGAGACCTGAAGGGGAAATGAACACACTGAGCTTGAGGAACTCACAGGATATCTTTATAGAGATGTCATGTAGATTTTGAGGCATAAGGGTACATAGATTGGAAATTTGGGATATGAGTCTAGTTATCAACATATAGCCAAGGAGGCATATAAACACATGCAAAACAGGAACATAGATTGGGCAATGATGGGGCATTAAGAAATTCTAATGTGTTAATATTAAAATAGAGTCCTGGACATGTCAAATTTGATCTTATATTTTAGCGTTAAACTGACATCTCCATGTCAAAAGCATCAGGATTATATAGATCTTCTGCAAGGCACTAACCAAAAAGCATTCATAAAATTATATATCTTACCCCAAACACACACACACACACAGACACACACACACACACATACACACATACTTTGTCAATCTCTTTTTAATTGTCTTGACTTAATAATACTGCCTAGGGCTTCCCTGGTGGCGCAGTGGTTGAGAATCCGCCTGCTAATGCAGGGGACACGGGTTCGAGCCCTGGTCTGGGAGGATCCCACATGCCGCGGAGCAACTGGGCCCGTGAGCCACAACTACTGAGCCTGCGCGTCTGGAGCCGTGCTCCGCAATGAGAGGCCGCGACAGTGAGAGGCCGGCGCGCCGCGATGAAGAGTGGCCCCCGCTTGCCACGACTAGAGAAAGCCCTCGCACAGCAACGAAGACCCAACACAGCCAAAAATAAATAAATTAATTAAAAAAATAAAAATAAAATAATACTGCCTACCAAAATAGAACTCATTACATCGTACGTTAGAACTTCAGGGTGTCTGTTAAAATACCATCTTAAAAAAACATACAGTATAATATTGAAAACAATTCTCTTGGAATAAAAATGATTTTTTAGAGAATGAACTTAACAAGCTCTTTCTTTAACCTGAGGAGAAAGTACAGATAAAGAGAAATAATCTTTACATATATGAATATTCATTGTCGTCTATTTTATCTAGACAGATAGCCAAGCAATTAGGCGATTCTAAGAGAGTATAAATGAATAATTTCAAAAAAGACAGTTTTGGTATTTCAGAATATAGAACTCTGAATTAATACAACCAATAGAGGACACCTAGTGGTCTTTAGCAGAATCAATATTTGCCTGAAAAAAATATTATGCAACTCACACACACGTAATAATGTTTTTGTTAGTCAGTGTGCTAATCTGAGAAAGATGACATCGTGAATACTCATATGTATGAATATTATAGGCATACATCAACTTGAATACTTCAAATAATTTCCATATATCTAATTTCCTTTGAATTTCACAACTGTTCTATTAAGGTTGTAGGCATAAAAAAGTAACTTTAAGGCGTTTTTCCCTAGATTAAATAGAAAATAAAAGGCACAATTTGAATAAACATCCATAAGTGCTCATTTCTAGCACAGGATCCATTTTACACCATCACATTTCTGGTGATGTGAAATACAAAACTCAAATATAATTGTATCAATAATATAATTATATTAACACATTAATATGTTATTCTATGAATGATTATTAATTATATCAAATATAATTAATATTTAAATTTTATAACATTACAAACAGTACTTCATATAAGGTCTTATCATATTTTATTATTTGATACAAATATTTCAATGGCAAGAATACTTGGCAAAGATAAACCTCCCTTTAGATATCTAAAAAGTATCCTGCCTGATGCTAGCTATATATAAAAAATGCAAATGTGTGATGAATCTCTCTCTTAACTGATATTATTAGTTCCATCCTCAGTTGTCTCCAATCCTGTTGACTCTGCAGGATTCTAAAATGCAAATCCCTCAGCTAATATGCCTCAATGACACCTTACTGAGTGAGTCCATCATTAGCACAACTTCTTGTCTATTCCTCCAAACTCACTGCCTTTGCAACCTAAGCTCTAGAGATGCTGAACTGTGCTAGGCTGCATATGTTTCATGTCTTACTGACGGTACTCCTCTGCCCCCTTTTATTCACCTTAGTAATCCAGACTCAAAACTCAAAACTCAGTTCGAGTATCGCTGAGGCTTTCTTCTCCTGCAAAAATAGCTGTGTTCTTCACTCCCTCTTTTATGCCATCACTTACCGCACCATCTGTGATTATTTGTTCACAGGTCTGTTTTTCCTGCAAAGCTGAGATATGCTTTGTATTCTCATGTTTAGCATCTGCATATAGAAGTTATTCAGTAAATGCTTGGGAGTGAAGAATAAATATACCTTTGCAATTATTTAATGGATTTAGAACATGGAGCATTGCCATGTAGTAAGCAGATAGGTATACTCAGAGAGCCTATTGTGTTTAGAACTCTATACTAGTGTACAAGGAGATTCAAGGGCAAAAAGTTGACCCTGACTCTTCCCTACAGACATTTATGCCCAGGAAAGGAAAAGGATATGCATATATAAGTATTCACAACCCAGCTATGGGCATGAACAAATGCACGCAGAGACAGTAGAATTGTTCAAAGTAAAAGTATTGACCATTATAATGCAGTCCATCAATGCAGAATATTTTCTGGAGATGAGTTTGAGCATAAATTTTAAATGAATAATAGAAAAAGAAAGGCTTTCCAAATCTGAGGTGTGGCACATGCAAAATTACCAGAAGCAGAAAAAAAATCATTCTCTGCCAGAAGCATTATAAAACTAAAAAGCAAACAGAAAATAGCTGTTGGGCACAAATATGAAGTGACAATGGTGAGATAGGGAAATGGTTTGCTGTAGAGCCTTGAAGGCACAGCAAAGAAACACAGATTTGATGTGATAGGCAATAGGGAACCTCCCTAAGTTCTAGCAGAGGGCAGGTTTAGGAAAACACTGGTGTTTGCTTATGGCGAGTCTTAGAATTCTATGTGTTTTTTTGCTTATGGCAAGTCTTAGAATTCTATGTGTTTTCTACAAAATGGAAGTAGTTATAATATGTATTGCAATTTATAGCAAGAGCTAGTTTCTAATCTAAACCAATTAGAATGCTAAAATTAACCAAAGACAGAAACTGCAGTCTGTATTAGCTCCCTGTAGAATAAATTTCCTTATTAATGTTCTGTTGTTAAACATAATTTGTACATAAATCTGCCTCTAAGCCAACATAAAAATCTAATACTGATTGCTAGAAGGGCATTGCAATGTTCCAGACACATTATTCATCTGAAATTGCTATAGACATATTTGAAGATCAGAACCACAGTCCTCTTCCTTGCCTCAAAATAAGCAAGTAATTTGTGAGAGGTCTAATATCTATACAAGGAAAGTTGAGGGGATAGTAAATAAAGAATGAAAAATAAAATATTATAGGTATGTATTCCAAAGCCATAGTTATTATAGGAGCTTCATGTGTTTGCCATCCATTTTTAACATTGCCCATGAAGAATTTCCACTTTCTGTGACATTGAATCCTGCAAATAGATAACCATGACAGAGTAATATTTCTCTTTTCAATTACTATTTCAAAAATATCTAATAATTTCAAGGATCATCTGTCTTTGATAAAATGATAGGGATCAGCAGTTATAGCATTCAAGGTTCCTGGAACTCTTCACTTTTAAATAATCTCCTATTTACTAAGCTCTTAATCTACCCTTTATCTCTTCAGTGGCTGGTGATTGTCAAAAATTGTAAATAATATTCCATTTAATTTCTGAGGATTTCCTCACCATATGTCTCTTTCAGGAGGATCACAGAGAATGGGTTCTCTGTGATAGGTTACAAAAGGGTACTCTGGCTCAGGTCACTGACTTCACTTGAAATACAACAATAACAACAACGTTGAATTAAGGGAATGGTTTTTTTAAGCCAAAATACAAGAGTGGGAGAGATTCACCTCTGTTTTTGGGCAATTACAGGAAAAGGAATTTTTTGACCTGATTTATCTAAACAATTGCCACAGATTTTCACCTCACCTGGCCATACATGTAAAGTTTCAGTACAGTGTCAGAGAGCTCTAATTTTGCATCCTAAAGCCACTGATCTTATCATTGCCTCATGAAAACAACGTCCCCCATGACTTCTTAACACCATGTGTTTCATAAATCAGTTGGCCAAATAATTTCTTTCCTTCTATATTAGCCACTATATTCAACGTTAGCAAGGATAGTAACATAAGGGCTAAATTTTAAAGTTTCTGTATTTCATTCACAATATTTCTCTAATTTATCTGGCTTTGGCACTTCCTGTTGTTTATCAGTTGAACTAATTCAGATCGGAAAAAGAAAATGTCTCATTGAAGATGGAAGCAGTTTCCTATAGAAGGCAGCCACTTTTCTTGGGAATGATTCATTTAAAACGGTGGCAGCTCCCAGACTTCACACATTACTTCCCCAAATTTGCTGAATTTAGCATTAGCCAGCTTGGTACTGAAACACTCAGAACTCAAAGACATGTGGGTGAACCCACATCTTCCTCTGTACTCTTATTCCAAATGCTCATAGAGCAACCTGATTATTTGTTGTTTCTACTTGTAAACACATCCTGGTGGCATTTATAAAACCCAGGTAGAGCTTTACCAATTTGGAACGATCCAAGTTTCTTTGTGACTTTGGTTTCAATCATGTAGGTGATGAAATAATGAATCCATATTAAATTTGGGTTAATTACTACTGTATTTTTTCTCTGCTTAGCAGTGTTACTAACAGACATTAACTATCCATGATATATGTGATATTATATGGGGATATCATATAATCAAGAAAAAATTCTCGTGAAGTGAGCTTATGATTCATTTATTATCAAGGTCATTTATTTATAAGAAAGATCTTGCCAACTCACAACTCTAGCTTGAATGGGTTTGGTTACCAAATGCCTGTAAGTGCATATTAAATTGCATTTTACAGTAATGATGGCAGTGAGCTGATGCTCCTGAATTATATCCTGGCATCTTTGAAACACCATCAAGTTACACAGACCTGGGTGTCTGTGACCGCTGCCAGGAACTAGAGGACAACAGTACTAAGGAGTGTGCTCTTCTATGACTGTACAGCCGGCCATTTTATCTGGTAAAATGCCATCTGTTCATCCTTCTGCCGTTCTCTAGGGTAACTGGGTTCAAACTACAAGACACTGAAAATAGTCGCATTGCCCACTGTATTTTTTTTTTTTTTTTTTTTTTTTTTTGCTGTACGTGGGCCTCTCACTGCTGTGGCCTCTCCCGTTGCGGAGCACAGGCTCCAGACACGCAGGCTCAGCGGCCATGGCTCATGGGCCTAGCTGCTCCATGGCATGTGGGATCTTCCCGGACCGGGGCACGAACCCATGTCCCCTGCATCGCCAGGTGGACTCTCAACCACTGCGCCACCAGGGAAGCCCGCCCACTGTATTTTTAATTGACTGAGTATTTATATCAGTGACTTTTCTTCTCACAGGCTACTCATTACAATATTTTTTGTGACCATGTTTTAAGAGGCAAATATTCAGATTTTATGTTGCTTGGACCACAAAGTTCAGTTAAGAAAAGTTTCCTACAATTTTTGATTATATATATAAAATGGTGTAATATTAAGGTATTTCTCATTAAAAGAATATATATGTTATGGTGAGAAGCTATATGGTTATGTGGTTAAGAGCTTTGCCAAGGTCAGGTCAGGTTGTCAAGGTCAGATTGTCAAGGTCAGAATCCCAGCTCCACCTATTACTAACCCTGTGAATCTGGGCAAGTTACCAGAGTTATTAGGAAGATTCAATGAACTAATCCATGTAAAGAATCAAACATATTACTTGATATATAATAAGCCATCAATAAATATTAGCTATTTTTATCAGTAATCACCTTGTTTTGATATTAACATTAGCATAATAATGTTTGAAAACCAAACATTTTTTACATGTTAGATGGAATGTGCTATATAGAGAGACATTATAAGATGAATCCAATTTCTCACATGTGCTTCATCTGATTTTAAATATAATCCGTACCCATATTTTAAGAATGATCCATTTTTATGTCTTTTTAGCAGTGTCTTATGCAGTGTCTTATTATTATATGTCATTTCCTGAAATCCTAGGAACCAAAATGTCATCAACAGGCACACACAAAGCATTGTTACAGTCTCACAGAAAGCAGAGCTAATGTTCACCAAAGTTCCATTTTATGACTTGTTTAAACCTAAATTCCAAAATATAATTCATCCTAAAAAGCATTTCTGTAGCTAGTAAAGTGGCGATTAATTCCTAGCCAATGTATTGTTTTCTTTAGTGCAGGTTTAGGCATTCTGGAGGCCTCTTTGACCCTCATTTTTATGCAGACAATAAAGTTCAAGTTATAATTAACTTTTTAAAGATACATTTAGAAGGAAAAGAAAATCAAAACGTTAATATGCTGACTCTGAAATTAGGGACATAACCTCCTTTGCTTGGTGATGGTACATTTAACTTAGACCTTTGGAAACTCCAGTTGGGTGAGCCCTTTCAGGTCCCACCAATTGCCTAAGAACAACAGATGCCCTATTCAGCAAAATATTGGCCAGATTCACTGTATTTATTCACTGTAGTATTTGTGCTTTTTATGTGATAATTTCCCTCCAGGGTATGCTGTTTTTCAGTATTATGAAATGAACTAGTAGAGAGAACCTATAATAAATAATTATAGGCAAAGAATAACAATGAGCAAAATTATTATACTAAAATCAGTCTTTACACATACAACTTGGAAATACTAAAAAAAAAAAAAAAAATCTGTTTTCTTCAAACACAAATTCTCTAAAATTTCAGTATTAGAGGAAACATATTCCACATTATTTCACAGAGCTAATGATACAAACCAGGTTAGCAATCAGACACTACAGCTTTGTCAAAGATGGTACTTGATGTGTTAGATAAAACAAACTAATATTAGATATTAAATAAAAACAATCTCCCATGGTGGAAGAAGGGCTGCACTGGTTAAGATAAAAATTTGTTGATTAAAGTAGATTTGCTTTAAAAAAAGACTAGCATGGAATCTAAAAGAAAAAAAAATGGTTCCGACGAACCTAGGGGCAGGACAGGAATAAAGACGCAGACGCAGACGTAGAGAATGGACTTGAGGACACGGGGAGGGGGAAGGGTAAGCTGGGATGAATGAGAGAGTAGCACTGACATATATACACTACCAAATGTAAAATAGATAGTTAGTGGGAAGCAGCTGCATAGCACAGGGAGATCAGCTCTGTGCCTTGTGACCATCTAGAGGGGTGGGATAGCGAGGGTAGGAGGGAGACACAAGAGGGAGGAGATGTGGGGATATATGTATATGTATAGCTGATCCACTTTGTTATAAAGCAGAAGCTAACACACCACTGTAAAGGAATTATACTCCAATAAAGACGTTAAAAAAAAATGACTGAATTGGCATAAGACAATTGTTTTACAATCACTAATTTTTTCACTTCACTCAAATCCAGTATTCGACCATATCTTTTGAGGATACAAATATACCACTTACATACCAAAAAAAAAAAAAAATGAAATTTTTCTTTTTGAATTTCATAAAACTCGTTATATATAGCACAGTTGTTCATTTTGGAACAGTTATAGTTTAAATCGCATGATATAGTAGCTTTAAAAATGTAAAAGATATGTCTTACCTCTTCCCACTGATGTATGTATCTAATTAACCTTGAAAGTCGTAATAAACGCAAGAGACTGAGAATTTTTGTAAACCTCACAATGCGAAGTGCCCTGGCTGTCTTGTAAACTTCTGAATCCATTCCTTTTTCTACAATGAGAAAGATATAATCCACTGGGATTGATGAGATGAAGTCAACCACAAACCAGCTTTTTAAATAATTCATCTTGATCACTTTAGGGTCCAGGATGATTTCAGAACTATCTTCATTGACAGTCCCAGTCCTGAAATTCATGATCAAGTCCAAAAGGAAAACTGTATCTGAAGCCACATTGAAAATAATCCATGGTGTTGTTGTCTGTTCTGTAAAGAATGTGATTCCAACTGGTATGATGACCAGATTTCCAACCATCATTATAAGCATTATTAAATCCCAATAAAACCTACAATAAATAAAAAAAATCAGATTTTAAGATGTAGACAATGACCAGCCTGTTCTCCCTGCCCCCCACCACCATAAAAATTATGACTGACTTATGGTTAAATAAATGAGTAGAAGAACAGAATGTCAGTTTGGTAAATAAGATAGCTCCTTCAGTGGCCATAAAGTTAAATCTAAGTAAAATTAATATATTCCTAAAGCAAGGCATTGTGATTATAGAATTCTAAAAATTACTTTCTATAAAATGTTAGGGAAATAAATTCATGAGCATCCCTACCCCATTTATCTGATAAAGAAGCAAAAATAAACTCCCCTATAGTTAACATACAATATGGATGAAAACAAGGAAGAAGATACAGAAGATCTTTAAAAAAGCTACCTTTGAGAAGATTCTTTGGAGGTGTTTTGAAGTACTTTATATGTAAAATTACCAATCATAGATTAGAATAAACAGTAATAAATAGGGCACATGAAAAACATTGGTACTGCAGATTTATCTCTAGAACTACAGATTAGGTCAACCATAAATTCTAGAACTTCCATAGCTTCACAGCACTCCAAATATTTATGCTTTATTCTTCCTAATTTGAAATGAGAAAACTAATTCTGTTCTGAGCCTGAAAATACTTGAACTGACTCTAGGTTTGAAACTAGAATCTAGCTAAAATTTGCACTTTTGTCACTGCTTCATTGAACAACTACTTTAAATACATTGCCACTATTTTTCTAAATAATACTTTCCTTAAAATTTCTGATTTAATTTTCAACATAGCTATGATTACTAACTACCTTTTGAAACACTCTTATCCCACCTTATATTAAAATTAGGAAATGTATTCCAGGTTAATATAGCATTAATATATAGTTAATGTTTATTAATATAGAATAAATTCATCAGAGATTATTGTATTATTCTCATTTGGTTTCTTTCAAAGTCTATTGACACTGTAGTTAGACTAGGTAATAGACTATACTTGTTAAGCATATACTTATAAAAATAAAGAAACAAATCAACTAATACAACTCTATAGTCATAAAATAGTCTCTGGAAACATGAGCTACTTCATTCTACTCGAAGGTGTACTCTCTTAGCAGTTGTGTTACAAAAATGGTATAAAATTTCATGACATTTCTGTTAACCAAGATATTATTTTACATTAATTCTCCTACTTAGACTATTTGGGCTACATTTTGGTAAGGTATACATTTGCATGAACCTTTCAAAGTTATTATCATTCCTAATTATGAGTGACTCCTAGGTTAAAAGTAGTAGTACAAGAAAGAACTATAACAGTCCCACTCTGCCCTTTTTTCTACCCCCCACCCCAGGATTATATAAAAGATAAATGTTTGTCATTTTGAAGATTTCACCAGTCTTTCTGTCAAAACTTACCTATAGAGTTATGGACAAGTATACAAATACCCATGTCAATCATACATCATGCCCTGGCAATTTCAATGAAATTTTTTCTCTTTTTTTTTCTCCTCTCCTAATGGAAATGCAAAATGTGCCATTTAATACACTAAGGACAGAGGAGAGATGTAGGGCAGATGCAATACTGTAATAGCTGTTTCACAAAAAAGTGACATCACTGAACTCTAAAATGAAATTTGTGTGCCCTGAGGATTTTCACTTTACTGGACACTCTTATCAGTCTCTTCTCTGCTCTCCTCTCTGCCTTCCCCTGAAAGGCTGCTGTTCCCTTGGGTGTTACACATAGCCCTTTTATCTTCTATTCTACACATGCTCTTTGGGCAATATTATACACTCATCCATGTCTTTAATGATTAATTCATAATGGATGACTACAAAAGCATTATCTCCAGTCCATTCCTGTATTCTAAGCCTCCTAATCCTTATAATCAGCAGTCTATTACATCTGTCCCCTTGCATATCTCACACTCATGTCAAACAGCATGCCCAAGCTCAGTCTCATCACCTTCCCTCCCACAGACATCCCCCAGATATTCCCTGTGTCAGGGAATGGAACAACGCTCTACCTGATTTGCAAGCCAGAAACCTTGGAACCATCCTAGATAACCCCTGGCCTGAAATCTACTTAATCTCATTATTCAATCAATTACCGAGGCTTTTTGGTTCTAACATGTAGATGTAAGTTGTATTCATCCATTTGTCCTTTATCATTCCCATTGCAGCTGTCTTCAACCAGCAATTCTCCACAGTTGCTTAATTTAGAGACAAGTTACTTAAATTCTTTAATCCTAATTTTTTTCATTTGTAAAATAAAGATTATTATAGAACCAAATGTGTAGGGTTTTACAGATTTAAAAGCAAACAAACAAACACTATATTCAAATCACAGCTCCTAGCATAGAACAAGCTGTGGCACACGATGTTGATAGCATACTTAGTATTCATCTACCTTTCCTTGCTTACCAAAAGAAATCCAATTTGGGGAAAGCAGTCAGGAGCCCTTTGAAAAATACTCACTTTTACATACATGCTTGTATTTCTGTTACTAAGATAGAAGCTATTTTTAAGGAAAACTCATACTCTATCCTTCTTAGTCAACATAAATGAAAAGGATAAGGTGCCATCCACTCTTTATTTTAGCAATAATGTTTGCCACACCGTAGCTTTTTATGTGGTGCTTACTATGGATTGAAGCCATGAGATATCTAAGTATCAATATGAAGCTCAATTAAACCTTATAATTTCCTTTTAAAGTATCATTGATCATATTTTGCAGTCATAAACACAATTCTGTAGACTTTGCATAATATAACACTTTCTTTGGTTAACATGCATTCCTTAGCTAGCCAAGGAAAATACAGTTATCACCCACTCTAGAAGTTGCTTTAAAAAACAGCAATGAATATGTTCCTGAAAACTGACCTCATGAGACTCTCATGCCTCCCTGCCCAAGAGTTTCTCTTAGCTTTTTGCTCTGAAAATTTGTCTTGGATACTCAGGCCCTCCCTTTTCCTTAACTCTCAGTTTCTATGTCTTGTACATTTTATTACAGAATCGTCTTCCCTACCCACTCCCTCTTTGCATTCCCATTGTTATCTCTCTAGTTTGGGCAGAGCTAGCTCTTGCTTGGAATATCTCAAAGAGTCTCCTGTCTATGGAATCTGATCAATTCTACCTGCCAGTACCAGAATGACCATCTAACATGTAACTTACCGGTCAAAACCATCATGGACCCTCTCAATTAAGTAAAAACATCAAGGCATTCCCTGATATAGCCTCCTCCTCCCTTCCCCGTCTCTTCTTTAACCCTTTATGGCAAGTACCTCATAGCTCAAGCAAGAGAGTACCTGCTCTTACCTTGCCATCATGCACACCTAGGTACACATACAGGAGATACGGTTACTTCCATTCTACCTGTTCCTTTTCGTATCAGCGTTCTACCTATCCTTCAAGTCCCATTCTGGCAATGAATTTCTTAGTTTTTTTTTTTTTTTTTAACAAATTCCAGAGCAACATTTATTTTCAGTATGCTTCTTATTTCACTTTTGCTTTTGTTACTAACTATTTGCCTTTGTTTCCTTGTTGGATTTAAGTTCTTTGAAGTTCAAAACTATATTGTCTTCTGTTTAACTTCTTCATCATGTAGACAGTATCCAGGACAGCAAGTGCTAAGAAGATATATTAATTAAATTTTAAGTGGAAACATATACTTCATGAGGATATTTAAAGAAATGCTTTTTTAATAAGTCAAAGGCCATTAATGCAGTAAATACTTTCCCAATATATCTTTTATATAACTCTAGATTTTTATTCATTGAGGGCTTTCATAATATAGAATACATTAAAATAAATAGGAAACAAAGAGATTAAAAATATGTTCTGAGGTCAGACCACCTGCAAACTAAATAATTTTGGATTTATACCTGGTTTTGAATGGTACAAAAACCCCCTCTTATTCATCTTGCTCTAGAGAGACCGTATTTGTCAAAGATCTTGATTGCACTTTGAAGGCAGCCTAGGGTTCAAATCCTAGTTCCACTAGCTGTATGGTTTGGAGCAGGGTATTTAACTGCTCTGAATTTCAATTGTCTCCTCCTACTCTCAGAGTTTCTCTTCCAGGAGGACTGCATACAAAGATGTGTGCAAAGCATATAGAACCTGTGATATAGAAAGTCAACTTTGTCTGTAAAACCAACACTCACTGCAAAGCCAAGTCTTGACAATTACAGTAGAATAATAACCTAGGTAATCATTTTTACTTTATACTAAAAGTAGATAGAATATACAAAATAAAATGGTATTTCAATCATAATTAATAGATCACTAAAACTATGGTCACTTTAATTACTAGTAAATAATTTTCACAGACAAATTATTTTCATGTTAAGAATTCATTTCTCCCATAAGTTTTTAGAAGAGAAAAAGTGGCATTGCAAAGATTAGTCCATGATCTTAACTGTGAAGAATTCAGTCATGCTCCTTTCTTTTTACCCACTTGGATCTCTCTCAGGCTTGTGATGAATAAAGACCACACTCCTGTCCTAACAAGAATTTCTCACTCTTTCAGGTTCCCCTGCCCCCTTATGACATCTGCTCTAGTTGAAATAATCTGATGTCAGACATTTCTATCCCAAAGCCTTAAAGAGATTAAAACAATTCCCATATTTCACTACTGAAGATGCTTATCTTTAAATTTTTGTCTCTAAATATTGAGTAAAAGGTTCTCTTCTCCCCTCTCTCTGATGAAATAAATATTTGTCATTAAATGGAATGGAGGAAGGGATTTCTGGTTAAACCCTGAAATGGTACCAGATTTATACATGGGTACTCTTTTGCCAGTTGTTGAAATCAATTGATGTGACAAACCTGTCCCACTATTCACACTTAAGAGTCACTCTTAACAATTATGTCTTTAGATGTCAAACATAAATTGTGCATACACTTGTAAACCAACTTATTTGTCAATCTAAACAAATAAACAAATGTCCAGCTGGATTTACTTTTTATAAAACACATAGTCCTTGCAATTATATTTTAAATTTTATTTAAAACTGATTCAATTTTCAAAAGTCCAATTAACAGCCTGATTAATAGGCACATATCTCTTGAATAATAACATGAAGTGTCTTCTCTTAAATGCTATGTCCTCTTCCTAGTACTATCAGTGTCAATTCACCCCACCAAGTCTCAGCAGCCAACACCTGAGCTTTGATCTAATGGGTTCTGAGACATCCTTTGTCACCTTGCAAACATCATTATTTAGAATATTCACACTGGGGTTGACGTTCTGTAGGACATATGCCTATCCTAAACCTTGCAAAGAAGTTTTCTAGGTCAGGTCTATTATTTAGTCTAATGCCTTGCTATCTCGCAAGGACAAATTCATTGTCTATGGGGGTGGGGTGGGGAGTGAAGAGATCAGAAAACAGACAACTTAAATATGGGTATTTTGAAGTGAAAATACACTAGCTTTCTTAATAAAGATCCCAGTTGTAGGAAAGTTTAGCCTAACTTATGGATAAAACTAACTTATATCATATTTGAAGACAAATGATTTCTGGTAAATAGCAATTTACCCAATAAGAACTTGAGATGGGTGGGAGGTACATTATGTTTTAGCTAATCTTATTTATTAAAATGAGCTAATGGGACAGAAATTTAATCCCTACGAAGGTATTAAGATCTGCACCAGTACAGGAAAAAGTAAACATGTTTTTTCTACTTCCCCCTTCTTCTGAAACTGAACTTTTTTCTTCGTGTGTTAATCTTTTAACTGCCAATATTAACAGCCTTATATTGGTCCATGAACTCGTTTGTGGCACTTTACAACTTTGTTCACTCTTCCTACTTGAAACTCTCCCAAATCTTCAGTTTCTATGATTCTGCATTTTCATAGTTTCTCACTCATATTTATATATTAGCAGAAATTAATTTTCCTCAAGCTTTACCTGACTTCTCTTCTTCCACCATTCAACTTGGCATTCTACATTACTATCTCATCCCACTTTTCATCCCTCTATTCACTCGCTCATTGGCTTCATCAGTCACCACAGGTTAAACTGATACGGTAATGTAAATTGTTCTCAAATATATCACTGGCCTTAACCTCTGAGATGGAGTCATGCATTTCTAACTACATCCTGCATAGTTAGTGGCTTCTAAGTGTTCCAGTGGAATAGTCATCTCAACAGGCTGAAATCCAAACCAATGAACCTTATGGTCCCAAAATAATTCTCCTGATATTTGTATGTCTGTTTATTGTAACATAGCTTCTTCCTCTTTTTTTCTTTTCTTCATTAGCCAGCCACTAGGCATAAAATTTAAAAATTATCCCTGATTCCTCTGTTGGCCCAGCTCTGACCTTTGATCCTTTGCCCAGCCTTACATTCCTTCTAATACAACAGAAGCTTTTCATTTTGTTCCATTGCCATCAACTTCTATGAAGTTTTTATTACATCATTATTCTGCTTACTCATTTTCCTGTTTCTACCTGCGCCAGGAAATTACTTCCTATTTATATCCAACAGGCTTTTCCTATTGCTTGCAAAATGAAATGTAATCATTCAAAATCCTCTAGAGTATGTCCCAATTCTATATCTCGAAGCTTAACTTTTTGTACATGCATGATCCTCAGCTAAATTAAAAAAGACCCTGTTTTTCAGACTTTTCATCTTTGTCATTGCCCAACAAATGTCTGGGATTTCCTTTCCTAAAACCCAAACTCAACCTCTACACTTCCTAACATTATTTCAATGGTCAACTTAAATGCCAGTTTCTTCACAGTACCCTCTTTTATCCCATCCCCAGATCAGTTGGAGTTTATCTCCTCCCTGCCCCAACTCCTATTTCAATCTCTCTCTGAGATTTCCAGCATTTGAGGGCACCAACTAGTGAACACTGAATAACTCACCATAATGAAGTGTCGGTAATAATTTGATAAAGACCATTTAATAAATGTTGTCTGGAAACACTGCTTTTGTGCTCATTCCAAGCCAAACTCTATGCCAATTTTCTTTACACTTAAATTGCCTAGCAAATAGTATACATGTGTCTGATTTCCCAATGATCAAATTCCAAATCAATCACATTTATGTTAATGAGGTTTTATTACAATATTATAAGATTTTAATTAAAACACATATGATCATTTTTTTTTGGATGGTTTGGAAATTAAATAGGTACAAGCCTTTTTTTACTTCTTCTTGAGTGGTATGGCATATCTTCAAACTATGCTAAATTTCTTACTTTAGACAACAGGAAGAAAGATGTCATTCAAGGGTGCTTTCATTATGTCATTCAAATTTACTTCAAATGAAGCCCACAACTTTCATTCCTTTGAACCAAAACATCTACTTATCCATAAATGTCCCACACGAAATACATTTCTATAAGTCTATAGCTTTTTTTAAAATAAATTTATTTATTTTTGGCCACGTTGGGTCTTCGTTGCTGCGCACGGGCTTTCTCTAGTTGCGGCGAGCGGGGGCTACTCTTCGTTGTGGTGCGCGGGCTTCTCATTGCGGTTGCTTCTCTTGTTACAGAGCACGGGCTCTATGCGTGCGGGCTTCAGTAGTTGTGGCTCGCAGGCTCTAGAGCGCAGGCTCAGTAGTTGTGCTGCACGGGCTTAATTGCTTCGGCATGTGGGATCTTCCCAGACCAGGGATCGAACCCCTGTCCCCTGCATTGGCAGGCGGATTCTTAACCACGGCGCCACCAGGAAAGTCCCAGTCTATAGCTTTAATCAGAAGTTCCAAATGAAGCAGAACTCCCTGAGAATTAAGCAGGTCTATGCTGCGGTACTATCCTTATGATGACATATAGATTTTCCATAAAAATAAAAGTCCTAAATGTATAAAAGGTGAGTAGAAAATGTGTAAAATAGCTCCTAGTGTTTAAATTTAGAGTTCTTTAAAAAGTCCAATGTAAGCCTACTCCTTAGCTTCCTAGTATTTTTTTTTATTTATCACTGAGTGATTTTTAAAACTTTTATTCTCTCCTTTGACAGTCAGCAATTTAATCGTTTAAGGAAAGCAGAAATATTGTCAGAGGTCATGTCAACCAAAATGTGTCCTAGTACCATTCACTCCAGTATAAAATTCAGTAAGTTGAGTCTATTTTTTAACTGTTTCCAAAGGACATTAGGTGCTCACACTGATGGACAGTCCCATGACATAGACAATGAACACACCTTTAGTTTGAAGCTCAGTTAAATGACTATCAGTTGATAAGGGCTTTATATTTGTTGATATACTTTCATCCAACCACTCTGAAATTTTTAAAAGGAAGGTGACTGATTCTTCCCTGTCTAAATACATAGATAACTTAAGGTGTATTCAGGTTTGGAAGTTTCAATTTCAGAATAATTCTTCTCTCATAAGCTTCCCACCACATGGCTTATTTTCAAATCATCCATTTTATCTTCCTGTGGCTGATAATACATGTCACTTCCCTTGTGTTTCTTGTTACTCTACAGATCTCAATAAATCCTTATCCTCTTTGTTCTTTCTAAGCTGCTGATGCCATGTAGACTTTTTGCATTATTGCTCCAGTTTGAGGATGTGATGGAAGGTTCAGAATCAATGTCCAAACACATTATTGTGTCCGGAAGTCTACAAAATGTCTACATTTTATGGAAAGTTTGGAATGTGCCCATGATTCTCATTTTTATATATAATAATACCTCATTGAATTTTGAAAAGAAAAGCAGCATCAAGGCAATGAAGTGTAAGTAATATTTATTAAATAATAGGCATTTTGTAAACATTGTTTCATTTGATATTCAAAACAACCAAAGAGGTAGGCAGCATAACCTAAATTTAACAAGAGGAAACTGAATCTCATCCAGCAAAAGACTTTTCTTAAATTCTTGTAGACAGGAAATGAGAAAAATTGCTTTGAACCCATGACCAATTCCCATGCTTACACTCCTTCTACACTATTCAATGCCTGAATAAATGATTCAAGGATTTTAAGAGTAGCATTAAAAAAAAAAAAACTTTCCCACAATATAGCCATATGTTCACCTGTCCTTATCAGTCACCCATCTGAAATCAGAACAAAATTGTTTCACAAGGAAAAGTCTAAGCCCTGAAGGGAAGTAGACTGTGGTGCTGCAGATATGGCTCCATGGCTGGGCTTTGGTTTCTGTGCCTTTCCATGCAGAAACCATTGAGAGTTTACCTACATCCCCAGAGAATCAACATGATAGTTCATCTGCCCCTACACCCATATAGAAGTACACATCTTCAAATAAAGGAACTATGGGATTACCTGCTTCAAACTCTTTCTGCCTTGACCTACAAAGATATCTCACTACTGTATAAACAGAAGTTAGTTCAGATGCTCTATAGTTAAAAAGCGCTTGGAAAGCAAGAGTCAAATTTAGTACCAACCAAATATTTTCTCCAAATAGTTGCATTATAATAATTCCAACAAATAATGTATTGGCTATCTTCCACATAGTACATATTGTTCTAAACATTGTGAGAAATGCAAACATAAATTATAAACAAACTCTGCAATCAAGAACTTCCAACTTAATAGGAAAACAAAGACTTGTACTTATTAAATAAGACTAGGAGAGAATTTAAGACATGTTCATAAATAGCACACTACAGGTATTCTGGGTTTCCCAAAGAGAGAAACAACTGGTCATCTGTTTAAAGAAACTACTATTATTAAAGAAACTCAAAGACAGCATTTGCTGAGGAGTTCGTAGGTTGCATTTCACTCATGGCACAAACATTAATTTATGAACATGTATGTGCAGCTTCCTGGGTTTGTCATTATATATACAAAGAGAATTAGACACGGAACCAGTCCTCAAGAAAATAAGGACTAGGGAAGACAAACAATCAATAATGTCTTCTAAAATAGGCTTATAAAAGAGCAATACTGAGGCACACAAAGGAGATAGTGATCAAGTCTTACTCGGGGGAAGGATAGGAGAAGTGGGCAGGATTTCACAGAGTCAGAGAGCTGATACTTTCCCTATACAACCGTAAAAACTTGTTTTGGTGTATACACTACACCACAAACATTTATTGAGCACCAAAACTGTGCTAGTTTCTTGGTTGCCACTAGGCACGCACTAGAGTTGCCACCAGAATACCAAGAGAAATAGACACAAAACAGGGAGGTAAAGGGAATAAATGCCATGAAACGTTAAAAGGTCTGGTGATGTATTTACTTTTTAGTTAATGTTTTAGCTCCAAGGGTATATCAAGTGTTTTCTCTTCATAAATTTTAAAATTTTGTTTTCCCAGTTAAATGAAGGACCATGATCAAGAACAGCCAAGAATGTGATCAAATAAAAGCTCAATTAAAAAATATTAAGTTCTGTTTACAGTTATAAATTTTACAGTACCATATTTTTTCTTCAAAATACTTTTTAAAAATAATCAATATCTACTTATCTATTTTAACAGCAGACTTCTGAATTTAAAGATTAATTTCCACAGGTTTTGGGTTCTATATGCATAAATAGGAATATCACTTCCATTTAGTTGATGTTTTTTCCCTAAAACAACAATACCTAAAGATGGTATTTCACACTTGAATTGCATTGAGGTTTTCACCCACTTCCAGCTGCATATTATCTGAGGAGCAGAAGGGGTGATGTGTCAAGGAAGAAAATGCTTCTACCAGGAGCATATGCTCCCAAGTCTGTAACAAGTATCAAGGGTGTGTGGGCAGAGTAACATTTGCTGTGGAATACTTAAGAATTGAGGACAAAAGTTCTTTAATTGTCTGGGCAACTCACACAAACATTAGGGCATATATTAAGTAGAACTGCCAGTATAGTGAGAAATTTTCAGTCACCTACAAAGGAATCAAATAAACACGCACTCCAATCCACTTCAGTCCCCACCAACAACTCATATATGTTTGTTTGTGCATAGCTGTAACTAGAAATGTTTGGCCTCTCTTCATTCATCCCTTCCTTCTTCATTCAGTGGCACTTATTAAACTTTTTTTTTTTGCTTCAAAAAGGAAATATATTCACAATAGGAGGTTTCTCAGCAGATAACTGAATCCCATTAATAGGTTGAAGTTAACATATACTTTTTTATGTAGCCCAGTGACCTGAAGGAAAATGTTACACTTATAAATTTACTAAATTCTGCAAGAGGATTTTGTGATTTGTACATTTCAGTTCAATTTAAAAGATATGGCTTCTACCTTCATGTAAGTGACAGGTTGGGTGTTTAGTTTCTTCAGCAGCTAAACAAGCAAATAACAAAAACAGGAAACTTGTGAAGAAATATAATCTCAGACTTCTCTTTGTACCAGAGAGATAATTGAAAAAAAAAAAAAAAAAGTAAAGACTCAAGAACTTATCTTATACATGTGTCAAAGATAGCAATTCTTGAAACAATTATTTTGTTGTTTTGTGATGACTAATTCAAAAGTCACGATTCCAAAACCCATATGGTGCTATATAACAACATAAAAGATTAAAAGGAAATACCAAGCTATAGAATACTCTTATGAGAATTAAATCATGCCAAAACTGTTGGCAATTTAAAATTGGTGTAAATGTCTTAATTTACATTTCTACCTATCTCTGACCTTTTCTTTCACTAGTCCTCAACCTGATCCCAGAGCTTTAGACAGGCTAATTTAATTATTTATCCTTCATGCCTCCTTTTCTTAATTTCTTCTGCACAACTGCTCCCTGCAAGAGCTTGGAATACACTTCACACCTTTCTGCTCTTCTTAACCTTCTCCATCCTCAAGCGTACCAGCAACTCCTTTAGCCCAGTCCTGAATTCTCTAAGCCACAGGCTCTCCTTTTTCCTCCACCTGTGTGGCACATGAACCTTAGAATGTACTAAGCCTAATCTAAGAGCAAGCAAGAGCATCTCCAAAATATCTTTTTGGATGGGACTGAGGGGGTGGTAAGCTTTCAGTATGAGAAAGGGATTTAAGAGGATTTGAAGTAAAACTATTTCCTTAGCCAGCACATTGTTTTTGCTGAATTAGTTTAATTATGGGTCGATAAAAAATAACAATATATCCTAAAGAGCCTTACACTTCACACAAGATTGCAAAAATCATTTGGGTGGGCATAAGCTCTCACAAGCCATCCCTTGATATTTTTATGGAGAGCAATGATCATTATATTGCTTTTGAAGAAAACCTGCAACAGTGCAGTGCACATAGTAAGCCCTAGAGAAGCATTCAGGGACTGAATGAAGAAATCACCTCCAGGCTTGGCCAGGTGCCCCAAGCATACAGTCCCTAAGTACCTTGGCTTTTCCTTCACACACAAAAAAATGCTTTGTATTTTTATATGCATGTGGACAATTTTTCTAAGATCTGTTTCTCCAACTACAGTGGATGTACCATGGTCAGGAACTTCATCTTTTTCTCCTTTCCACTATGTCTCCACTGTCTAACACAATGGCTGCAACTAGAGTGAATTCTCTAAACATCTACTGAATAAATGAATACATGAGTATTCAGGGCCTTAAGAAACAAAGGCACTGTAGTGGAATTTCAGTCTACAAATATCGGTCCCTTGAATATTTTATTCTGTTTTGGACACATTAATATCATAAAAATATGGACAAGCTAGAAAACGTCCAAAAAAAGAATAAGGAGGAAAAGACAATTAAAGAAATGGGAAGCCTTACTTGTGAGGAAAGACTCAAAAAGCTGAAAACGTAAAACTTGGCTAGACTAAAACTCCGAAGAAATGTGAACAGATTCCACACATTCTTGAAAGTAAACAAGGACTTAGTTTAACCAGTACAGTAAGAGGGTAGAGGAGGAGCCATGGAACTCATACTGGCTGGTTTTAAGAAACCCCAGCAGCTTCCAAGAAATGAGCCACAGAAGGGCACAGTAACGAATGCTTAGAGGAATATTTTTCAAATGTCAGGGGCCACTGATCCTAGTGGTTTGTCTTGAGATCAGAACCCAAGGATTGTTTGGTGTGCAACCAGTCAGGAGACCTGTGCTGGTATTGGTGAGAGGAAACTGTCATTCCACACAGCTTGCTGAAAAACAAACATCCAACGGCAAACTATTTCATTTGTTTCACACCCATTTGTCTTATACTGCTCCTCCTTTGAGTAGAAACTGTATGTCAGATTTTAAAAGAATTAAAGCTATTATCTTAGAATATCAAACCCCTTCACATTGAAAACTCTTATGTTTTCCAAAAAAACTCAAAAAAATATAACCATGTGTTGAAGCATTTTAAGTACTAGTACAGTGTCAAGTGTGCTGGAAATATATTAGAGACCAATGCCCTTAACAAATTTCCATCACATTAAATTGTAAAACATGTATTGAAAGAAAATCGTGTCCAGTATCAGCATGAAATGTTTTGCAAGTTATCAACCTGAACATTCTAGAATTCTCTGAATTATAACTTGATGAAATTCTAGGATCTAATACTAGTAAGGTGAATCAACTTTACAGCACTATTTTGTTACCTTTCCAATTGGTTGTCAAAATACTATGACATTGTAGGTGTTTGTCAGACAATAGCTACATCCCAATTGCTATAAAACAACTTAGTAGTCACAAAGTATGTTCACGATAATCATTTTCATTTTATTTACTCAACAGTTCTGTGAGACATACATGTTTTATTACCTCTATGTTTACAGATGAGAAATCTGAAACAAAATGGTAAGGGACTTAGCCAAGATCACTTGGCTAGTTAGTAGCTTCTGAAGCTTGAAGCCAGGTTTTCTGGTAACTAACCCAGGATTCTTTCCAGTCTAACATCATGCATCATATTTATTTTAATTTGTATTTATTTGTACTTTTACATATAAAGCAATATCGTTTATGCCATAGCCATAACACAATTTTCCTTATATGCTCAGGAATGACTTAATGGAAAATAATTAGTATTAATTATCAAACTAGATAGCCACAAATGCAAAATCATGTATTTTTCTCTGGATCCACTCCAAATATGTTCTACTGAAAATGCACCCTAGATAGCAGATCCATAATTTGGACTTAGATGATATCCATTTATTAAATTCCAACCTTTATGGATATTAGCAGACAAGCAAGCATTCTACTTAGAGACAGGAGTCTTATTTAATAAGCATAATGTTGGCTTTTTGCTTTAATATTTTCCAACTTAACTGTTTTTTCTTTAGGATAAATTTATAGAAAAATAGTAGTTATGCCTTTAAGCCAAAAATAGTGGTCTGTTATTATCTTGTTGTCGGTTGTAGTTTTGCTTATTATTGACCAAACAAATTTAGTGGTGCTAGGGGAAAAAAACCTACCTAAGAATAAGCAGAATAATATAGCAGAAAGAAGACTAGATTGGATGAAGAAATGCTGAAATTCTGATATTTAATACTATCTAGACCTTATAATCTTGAGAAAAATCCCCTCAGTATGGATCTCTGTTTTCTCCCCTGTAGAAAGTGAACCTAGATGGGCCCCAACAATCTTCTCAAATCTAAGAGTTTTATTTTGTAGGAGTTATCCATGTATCAGAGCAAGAAACTGAGAGAACTGAAGCAATTTTTAAGAAATTTAATTATGAAAACTAACTTGGGGAAGGCAGAGAAGAAGAGACAGAATAGTGGGGTGATTGGGCAGGGATAGACTGGGAGTTTGGGATTAGTAGATGCAAACTATTACATATAGAATGGATAAACAACAAGGACCTACTGTATAGCACAGGGAAATATAGTCAATATCCTGGGATAAACCATAATGAAAAAGGATATATATATATATATATGTATGTATGTATAACTGAGTCACTTTGCTGTACAGCAGAAATTAACACAACATTGTAACTGAACTATACTTCAATAAAAAATAAATTAAGAAAAAAGAGAGTAAAGAATCCTTGTGAGGGAAAAATAAGATATACGACTGTCTGGATTTGGGGAGAAAGAAGTTAAAGGAGTCAAATACACTCCTGTGTCTCACGCCAGAGAAACTAGAAAATGACAACATGAAAGTCTGGAGAGTAGATGTGGGAAAGATTACAAATTCAGTTTTAGAGATAATGAGTTGAATATGGTTCATATTCATATGACAGAAGACAGTTGGAACTGTAATATTCTAGAACTCAGAAGGGATGTCAGGGCTGGGGAAACAATTTTAAGAGTCTTTGTGTAGATTTGAAAACTGAAACTATGGGAGAACATGAGTCCTTTAAGGGGGACATTATAGGCAGGAAGGAAGAAAGAGCCAAAGTGATGGTCAAAAGCCAAGTCCATTCTCGGGCCACGAGAATATGAACCAGGAAATGAGGTTGAGATGGAATTTCTGAGAGAAGGAGGCAGTGGCTTGGCATGGAGAGTACAAAGAGACATCTTTCTAAGAACGATGGAGTGACTAATCCAGGAGAGTTATATAAATTTAGTTCTTATATCTCTTTACAAGTCTTAACAATTAATATATTTCTCTGTAACTTACTTGCACCATTGTGATAGGAAAGTTTTTCTAAAATGAAAGTTGAATATGTTATATGATTCAGTTTTAGGAATAAACACATATTTGTACAAGTCTGTCAGTAGGCTCGATTTCAATAACCTATGCCAAAGAAGGACGAGTCATTATGTAATAATACTGATCAGTGTGAAATGCTATGTTTGAATAATTCATCTAAATTTAGTATTAGTAGTGGCATATTTTGACTTCAATCCAACAAAATTTTATTTCAATTCAGTAACATTTTTGATCTTTTATACTTTGCAAGACATCATGAGAAGTGTAAGATGTATGAAAATGACTAGAATACAAGGTACAACATGATCAATTTGTATGACAATTAATAGAACATAAACAAAGCACTTTGGAAATTCAGGAGAAAGAAAAAGTACTTTAGTTAGTTCAGGGGACTAGAAGAAGCTGCAGAGAAGTGACATTTAGCTGGTCCAGGGATTTTGATAGGTGAAGATGATGTCGGGGCTAAAGAAAGCATTTCAGATGGAAAAAAAATGAATTAGGAAAGGCCCAGAGGGAGTAAATAAAGAGACTGTAGCTTCAGCATTTGTCTTATTCCTGGCAGACGGTAAGTGCTCCAAACATATTTGTTGTATTGATGAATGAATAAATTAATGAATTAGCAGACAAGCCTTGGAAAGTCAGGATTCAATCAGGATGTAGATTGCATCAAGGTGAATGGAGGTAGTTTTGGATATTGATGATACTGTTGTTCTCTGCCCACACAGAAGAGTTCAGAAGAATCACTGTCTTCACTGAGAAACTTGAACTTGTCAAACTGCAGAAGCCTGACTTTAAAAATTAAGTGAATTATTAAACATTGTGATGAGAATATTTGCCCTGAAAATATAATTATAATTTCTCACATGTGATACTACAGACACTTCAATAGCTACTGTATCAGCCAAATCTTGAAAATGTGCATATTGATCATCTAAATTTTTCCAAAGCTTTAATGTTGTTTTCACATTAAGTGTGTATGAAGACTGCATTCATCTTTATGTGCACAGATTAGTTCTTCACCCAAAAAGGGGGTCATGAGCAGTGATGCAGGTTGAAGAATCACAAACGTGAAGTAAAATGAGTGAGGAAATGAGTGTGAATAACCGTATTATTGATCTTAACAGCTGGCTGATTTTCCTAGACTCAGCCAATAATTACTACCAAGCTTTGTGATGGATTCCTAAAAATTCAGTTGAAGACAAAAAATGGAACACACCTGCCTGGAAGGAAGAGAGAAGGGGTTGATGAAGCTAGGTCTGACAGGTGGGATATGGACAGGCAAAATGAAAGGGGCAGGGGGAATAAAACATGCCAATATGTAAAGAAGTGTGGAAGTATTTGAAAGGCTGGGCAGAAATCAACCCTTGCAAAGCAGAAGAGTAAATTCTGGAAAGAAGTTGGCAATAGAGAGGAATACGTACAATGGAGTTCCATTAGAAAGGAATTTAAAAGTTGCTAAAAGAATTTGGAGTCAATATGGAATACAATAGGACAGTTTGGAAATTCTTGAAAAACTGAGTGGCATAATGAAATATGATTTTTTTCTTTTGGAAAATTTCTGTGAAAGCAATGTAAATGATACATTGGAATGGAAAGCGAGTTCTGTTAGAAGGAGGTTATGGTAGCACGAGGTGATGAGGATGATGAGAGATTGACTTGGTTGGAGACAGTGGGAATAAAGGAGAAAGGGAAAAAGTTCTGCTTTGTGACGATACCTAGTGCAAAAGTGGAAGGAAGGATGGAAAGGGAAGCTGATTCTAATATTTCCAACTGGAGAACATGGAATAAAGGTGTTCAAGGTGATGCCAGGTACAGAAATGAGTAATTAGGAAGATCTAACTTATGGTAAAATTTCATTCACATGTGGACATGTTCATTTTGAGGAGGATGGAAGAACACTCTGGTAAAAATGTTCCGTTTCAGTTGAAAAAAAAAATTTGTCTAAAGAGTAAGAAGACTGGGGGTCAGGAGGGGAAGTGCTGGTTTAGGAATCATGTGAGTAGGGATGATGAGTAGTGAGTGTAGGGGCAATAAAGGAATAGAGTTTAAGGATAGAGAGCAGAAAGTTCAAGGTTGGAGAAGCACAGATAAAACTAGGAAAAAGCCACAAGGAATGATGCTCAAGATTTGAGAAACATAAAGATGGAGAATAAATTTTTCGATTAATTATGCGAAGATAGTATACCATTATAAAAGAAATGGTAGTTAAGCTATTATGAAGAACAAATTACAAATTGTTCATTCTTTTTGTTATCTAGATAAATCTCCCTCTGTGATTGGAGTGAGGGGAGGTATATATATTTGTTTACTGTTTTTCAAAACTGGGAGAAATCTGATACTTGAAAGTTGATTGTATAGAAGCTACTAATAAAAAATTATTTTGAAGAGTAAATACACAAGAAATTAGGTTGTAGGTGAGGGGTGAAAGTGGAATACAGACCAAAAGGGAAGAAATTTGCTTTGAATCATGGATGTGATATATTCAGTCGACACAGATTGAAGGAAAAGGTGGAAAGGCAAATTTAGGAACACAGAGCAAAAAAAAAAAAAAAAAAAAAAAAAAAATCTCTGAATCTTCAAATTATACTTTATCAAAGTTTATTTTTTTCCTGAAAAAGAAAGTTAATTGAAACATTCTAAATCTAACACATTCTATATATTTTTGAGTTAAACCACAGAAATGAGGAGAGAATTTTAATTCCTAGTGCAGACCCTAGGCTTCTTTGGCTTCCTTAATATTTTAAGGAACATAGCAGTGCATTTTCCTTAAGTGATGTAGATGGAGGCTGCTAACAAGGAATCATATTCCAACAGAATATGATATAATTCCAGACCATGCATGTGAATAGGAATACTTTGTTAAACTGTCAGGTTCCTACACTACTGAAATCCAAGGAAGCTTCCATTTTTACTACGGTATAACCTGCAAATTTCTCCTATGTTTGATCTACATCCAACAGAAGCTCTATTACCTCAGGATTTATCTACTGGGGAAAAAAATCTCATTTTTTTTTTTCAGAAAATGATTAAATCCTTTTAATGCATGTTTTTCATAGGATATGAGCAACATATATAATCACAAAATTCTACAAGGTAATTAATTACAATGCATTTATCAATAAGGAGATCTCCTCCAAAAAAAAAAATCAGTTTTTATTGGAAAAATGCCAAGTAAACAGCACATGACAAAACAGATTCAAACAAATATTCCTAAATCTCACTTTACAAGAGTAACTAATACATATGGATGAGACAAGAAATTTAATTACCCGAAATTACATTTGAAGTCATACAATCAAATTATTTTTAATATAATACCAAGTGCTTCAATTCCTTGGAAAGTGGCAATACATGTACTTAAAACGTTAATTAAATGCATTCTCAATCAGACCCAAACACATTCCTCAGTCGTTGTTGAGAAAAATTAATTTTCCATATACTTTCCTTGGTATCTCCCACTACTCTTTCCTACTATTCTGCTGTTATCACTCATGTTCTACCATGTGACTTAAATTCCTGTCCTCTCCTCTCTGTCTCCACCACCCATATCCCACCTCTCACCAAGGTCTAATTTAAATGTGACCTCCGTTAATTCTTTGGAACTTCCCAGTTTGAAGTAATTATTCTGTTCTATTAACCCTAATGTTTATTACCAGAAAACTATTCTCAATAAGCATTAGATTATCAGACCACATGTATGATGATATATTATTAAATTGCCTTATATAAATGCTACACCCCCCAATCCTATCTCTATTAGACTATAAGGTTTTTGAGAGTAAGATTCATGTCTAACTCTTCTTTGAATCTATTTCAGTACCTAGTACACGGTTATATATAATTATAGCTGCATACTTGTATGTTGAGTAAATTTTGATTATTCTTTGATAACTACCACATAGAAAAAATATGAAGGTGGAACCAATTCCAGTTGTCAAATAATTATTCAGTTCAATATAGTCACCTTCAACAGAAAAAACTTTGAATGAACGTTCCACTATACACATTAGTTAAATATTAAAACTGTGTCTTTATGAGACTGGCATGGTTTCGGTTCTAAGTTACCACTAATATAAATGAGTCAGAGGTAGCAGAGAACCTGCTATTGCTACATTCAAGGATCTGCTTTTTGCAAAGTCATTAAATCTGACTTAGGTGATAATACTTTTTTTCTTAGCTGGTTTAAAGTTTATAATACATATAAGAAAGATGTTTATGCCAAGAGTCAAAATACTTTAGTTAAAGCCTACATTTTAAAATGCCTTTTCTCTTGAATTTCAAAAATGTCATGGGGAAATGCGAGGAGGATAGAGAAAGAGAGAAAGATTGCTGTGGGATATATGTCATTCAATACTGCATCTATCTGTATAAATTGCTTTGCCTATTGGAAAACACCAAAGAACTGTGGATCACTAGGCTTGTGCCCCAAGCCTCAAACTATTTGAGAACGTCCTATCAAGCCACATTATCTACTGTGCATAGACAAAGGCTACCTTAATTATTAGAGTATTTGTACAGAAAATGCTGGATGTTATTGTACACACATCTACAAAATTTTGGGGTTTTTTTAATGCTATTATTAACATCATGATAATGAACTTCAAAAGCTGGGAATGATAGTAAAATCTTCCTTCGGCTTCAGTAAGCTTGTCTGGTCACTGTGTGTTTCTAGAGGACCCCTCTCTAAACTAAGTGTATGGCTAGTATTCACAGGCGTATCACTAGCATTCATTTGCAGACCCAGCTTGGAAGAAAGGAAGTGAATTTCATAAAGTAATTAAAAATTGTTTAGGGACATCAGTCAAAATATCTGACTAGAATAAATAGATTTATTTTGCCTGAAAGTACCTACTTTTGGTGTAAGTATCTGGAATAGAAGGTTGCCATAGTAAACAATTCAGAAATACAGTATCATGAAAAAAATGAAGAAAAATGTTATGCAAAAGAGCATTTTTTTTTTAATTAGAGAGGCTTGTAGCTCTTCTTATGTTCTCTGAGTGTCTGGTTGTTTAAAGGTTGTTTTGATTGTCTTTTAAAAAATTTGTTTTAGAATAATCTTAAATTTAAAAATAATTGCAAAGATAGTACAGAGTTCTTTTACCACACATCCAGTTTCTCCTATTTTTACATCTTGTATTAGCCATAAGGAATGAAACAATATTGATATATTACAATTATCCAAAGTCCCTAATGTATTCAGAGGTCCCTATTTTTTATCTAATGTCCTTTTTCTGTTCCAGGATCCTATCCAGGATCCCACATTACAGCTTAGCTGTCATGTCTCAGCTCCTCTTGGTTGTGACAGTTTCTGAGACTATTCTTGATTTTGATGACCTTGATATTTGAGGAGAGTACAGGCCAGATATTTTATAAAATATCCCTCAAAATTAGATTTGTCTGATGTTTTTCTCATGATTAGACTGGAGTCATGGACTTGGAGAAGGAAGACCACAGGGATAGAAACCACACATGTCGGGCTTCCCTGGTGGCACAGTGGTTGAGAGTCCGCCTGCCGATGCTGGGGACACGGGTTCGTGCCCGGTCCGGGAAGATCCCACATGCCGCGGAGCGGCTGGGCCCGTGAGCCATGGCCGCTGAGCCTGCGCGTCTGGAGCCTGTGCTCCGCAACGGGAGAGGCCACAACAGTGAGAGGCCTGTGTACCGCAAAAAAAAAAAAAAAAAAAAAACCACAACATGTCAAGTGTATGTAACTAGCAGCATAACTTACCTCTGTTAATCTTGATCACCCAGCTAGTCGTGTTGGTCAGGTTTCTCAACTGTAAAGTTACTCCTGTTTTCACTCTCATTTTGAAAGAAGTCACTATTAACAGCCCACAATTAAGGAATGGGGAGTTACAGTGCACTACCTTAAGGGATGAGTAGCTACATAAGTTATTTGGAACTTTTTAACAGGAGAGATGTGTCTCTTCTAGATTTATTTATTGATTCAGTTATTTATTTATATCAGTATGGACTCATGAATACTTATTTTACACTTTGGGTTATAATTCAATACTATTTTATTTATTTAGTTGCTCAATTTGTTCCATCTCTGGCCACTGGGACCTCTTTAGGTTATCTTTTTAAATTCCACCAAGCATCCTTAGTCATTAGGGACTTTTTCAAGTAGCACGATTCTTTGCTTATATCAGCGTCACAAGTGGGGGGTTAGAGGTGATAGAGAAATGTGTTTGTCTTCAAATAAAGTTTTCTATAGCTACAATCAACTGATAAGACATTCTAAAATAGACTCCTAAGCAACCGTCACAAAATTGACCTTATGCTCTCTACCACAAGAAAGGCACAGCAGAATCATTCTAGTACTAACTTTTATTTCATTACTCACAATTTCAAGATGAACAAATATATTCCCCCAAGTTATTTCCCATAATTTATTTTCATTTTTAATGAATAGAGTACAATACTGTTTTTCTCTTTGATGAAACAACGAACTAGGATATTTAAATAATAAATGAAAACCTTTTAAGTATTATATTAAGCTTTCCATGAGATAGTTATGTTTTACATTTTAATATTACAATGTTAATTTTCACTGACTTTTAGTCTATACACATACACAAATTTGCCTTAAATTAAGCTGCTCACTATGAATTATGTAAATTAGCTCTTTGGGATACATACTCAAAAAATTGTTTAATATCTGCAGTTAGAATCTAATTATTTAAAACTATTTTATGAGAACTTAGAGGCTTCTATTTTTTAAGTGCCACAGAACTCTCTGAGGAGGCAATTATTAAAACTGCTCAATAAAAGAATAATGAACAAAAAGAGGAAAACATACATTCTACAAAGAATATATTTCTTCACTGAATATTTTGTCTACATAAATAACCATATTTGTTCATAATTTTATGTTAAGCTTACATTATGAACTCTAGCAAAATTTTATAAGGATGAAATAGAGAATATTTATTTTGTGACTTATACCAGGACTAATAGTAATGTATTTTTATTAGATGTAAGTTAACTTTTGTGTCCACTTCCAACTTTTAGAATTAATCTAATATTATCTTAGGTGTATTTTTAGACATTGCATGTAAATCAGGAAATGATGTTAAAACTGATAAGATTCTTCAATATCATGAAAATTGAATGCTTTATTAACGTATTTTAGAGTACAAGTATTTATGGGATTTAAAACAAGAAAGTGCAGAATGAATGTAATGCATTTTCAGTAAGAGATGTGTGAACATAAAAGCACGTACTCTATGTTGTATGTAGGTAGCACATAACCTCAGAATTCCCAAACAACGATTATTATTTGGAAGAAACAAATAAGTGGCAATATGATTTCTGGGAAAATATGATTCGCTAACCTTTCTGGAATCAGTACTCTCACTACCACTCTGAATTTTATAAGATATATCTTGGGAGAGACATACTGCCACATACTTCCAGATAATTTGCAGCACCCCTCTAATATAGAGTCTGATACTAGCTTTGCTCCTAATTTAGATGTGGTATAAAATCAACATTTGTCCCTTAAGATATCTTAAGCCAGCCAAGTCCTCTCTTTCTATTAGATAGTCACATTACGTCTTTTACCTATTCATTCAAACCTTTTTCTCCCAAACACACTAGACCTCATCGTGGATCACCTTGAGCACTCATTCTCTAGCCCACTGAGTCACTAGCGAGCTTTCATTCAAACAAATCCACCAGCCAAAGCTAAATGTGGATCTAGGCTACAATCTGAATCCTCTCTGTATACACAGAAATGCCGAACTGTTAGAGAAAAACCACACAACCATGCCAGGGATGGCATTACAAATATACGTTCTTCAACCTCAGCCCCATTTGTTATACTCGACTGTACTTTCTGACCTTTCCTTGGATCATCCCAAAGCATTAAGTCAGCTTCTTCAGGAACAGCCAAGTAAGCCTCATATGATTTAAGGGTCTTCTCTGTACAGCTCCCATCACCTACCCGCATCCAAGTATAATTTGCTCACTTCTTTCCACTGTGAAAAATTTCTTGTCTACCATTAGATATAAAAATGTAAGTAGAAAAATAGCATAAAATCACTTCAGTGTGCACACACTTAAGTCTAAATATCATTAATAATGGTTAATGTCAGATACTTTTCTGTTTTAATGGGAAAGAGGCTCAAGAGTGAAAAGGGAAAATGCTGCTGGAAAAGACACATTATTCATACTTCACAACTTTGCCCAGACTTTGCCCGGTTGGTCATGAAATAGATCAAGACAAATAGGGAGCTCTCCACTGCAGTTGTGTGTGTGCTTCCCTGCTTCATACATTTTATAAAGTATGTAGGTGCATGTATGTGAATGTGTGAGAATATTAACATGGCTGGACTTTATACACACAAGCTCTATTCCCAGAAGATTTGTTTTCTGAGGTATCACTTTATTTCAAATCTTCATATACATTTAGCACTCAGCTTTTCCAGTATAATATGCTTTGTCGTCAGGAATACTAGCCAGATTGTCTATGAAATCTTCAGAAAAACTACCACGTATTTTTTGTAGTTCCTCTCTGGTTTTTTTTATTAGTTATCTATTTTATACATATTAGTGCATACATGTCAATCCCAATCTCCCAATTCATCCCACCCATCCCACTCCCCACTTTCTCCCCTTGGTGTCCCTACATTCGTTCTCTACATCTGAAACCACCACATTTTTAATATGTATCCTATCATTACATAAAGAGTAATACAGGTATAACTTGCTCTAGAAAAACACACATACAAGCAATTCTATATAAACCTATATAGTTTTATTTATCAATCAGATAGATTAGAAGTCATATTAAACAAAATAAAATAAAACCATAATTGAACTATTCTAATATTTTTGATATCTATTTCTCTATAAGAAAGTCAGAAGAAGAATTTTACCATTTTTGGAGTAAGATATGTTTGAAGCATGTCTTAGAACAAGACATTCAAGTTATTCAGATAAATGGTATGGGAGGAAACAAAACTGAAATGAGGTTGAAGACATAAATGCTCTGAGAGGAATTTGAAAAAAACAGAGGAAAGAATAGAATGGCTAAAATAACCAGAAAGTGTATGCAGTCTCCAGATAATGGAATATGAATTATAAATAAATTCCAAGAGAATGCAGAGTAAAGGGATGGTCATTTATGTGTTGAAAGATTTGTGGGAAATCTGAGCCTTGAATGGGAGTATATTCAAATACAATCATGCCAGAGGAAAAATAGACAAAGGCTGTAATGACACATTATAAAAGAAATAAATATGCGGTGTGATCCTTAAGAGGTACTTAAATATTAGCTGTCAATCTATCTATCTATCTATTTATCTCTCATGAGCCTATCTTATCTGTCCAACTAATACTGGTGGAAAATAACTCAAAATATTGTCAGCAGTTGCTTCCTTACAAGTGTCATTTATCAGATTTTTTAGTTCTATCCTGAACCATACCTGAAACTACTGGTTTACCTCACTAATCCCTATTTGTCTTTGAATTCTAAGCTCAATTGTCACATTTTCATGGACGCTTTTCCTAACGCTCTGGACTAAACCTCTAGCTCTGTTCCTTCATCCATTACCCTGTAGTTTATTACAGTGATCATCTCTCATTACTCATTTAATGTGTGTCTTTCACACGAGATTGAAAGCTTAGAAAAAGCAGGAGTGATGTCTGCCTTCTTCAGTGCTTTATCCTGGGTCTAGCTTAGTGGCTGGCAAATACTAGGTGATTAGTAAATCAGTATTAAATTGAATCACATGGCTGTGGAGTTTCAGAGAATTTTTCCAGAGCCCTGCCTCTTGAACTTCATTGCAAATTGTCTGGCTCTGGTTTATTATCTCTAGTTTAATTTTGTAACCCAGCACTGTTTCTCTGCCTAACTCCAAAGAATAACTAGATAAAGTTGTCTACTTAGGTTTTAATTTTGTCCTTAGACTCATATTAAATAATTTGGAAAATGTGAAAAAAAAATATAGACACATGGAAGACCATTGTATGTATGTTGACAGAGAAGCAAAATGTAGTAGGTACAATGTGGTGTTGGTTTGGAAGACAGAAGTGGAGCCACACTAGAAGCCAATGGATAAGTCATAACAGAAAAATAAGAGAGGAAGAGGACATGATCCATGGTAGTGGTAGGATTATTCAGGAGATATTTAGGAGGTAGAAGAAGTAAGGCATGGTAAGTCGTGTGTGTGTGTGTGTGTGGGTGTGTACATGCCCATGTGCACACCTGTGCAGTATAGGCTGAGTGCCAGGGAAAAACAAGTAGGAGCCTAGGATAATAATGAGATTTAGGGTTAAATACCATTGTTAATCACTCCATTCTTAAGGAAATATAAGTTGAAGGGCAGCTTTAGCCATCAGGTCAAAGGTAACATAATAAATCAAAGAGGCAGTTGGATACATGGTCTGATGCTAAGGCATATACCCTGGGCTGGACTAGATCAGAGAATCACTAGCATATAGGCAATAGTAGTTCAAGACATGGCAATGGATGACATTTCCCAAGGAGAATACGTACAGAGAGGAGAGAAGGGGCCTTGAAGCTGGATCTTGAGACTCAACAACATTTAAGCTAAGGGTGAAAGAGCTAGAGCTTGACAGGGACCTGCAGAAGCAGTGGGCAGAGATGTAGGAAGATAATCAGAGAAGAGAAGGGTCAGAGAAGTCAAGAAGGAGTGTCAAGTGCCAATAAGGGTTCAAGTTAAATAAGGTCTGGAAAGTGTTCACTAGATTCAGAAACAAGGAGGTTAAATGACATTTACAAGATTTGTTGTTTGGTTGGTTGGTCAGTTGGTTGGTTGGTTGGTTGGTTTTTTCAGCATACTGCTCAAATGGAAAGCCAGGTAATGCAGGGTTTAGGAGTAATGATAAGCAAGGGAGAAAGAGTGAAAATAAATTCATCTTTACGAAAGTCTCTAAAGGTAAAAGGTAAACTATGGAAGTAGCAAAAATAACCAAGAGCCAAGGGTTTGTTTTGTTTGGTGTTGTTTAAATTAAAATGCTTTGAGCATGTTCTTTTATTTTTTTTAACATCTTTATTGGAGTATAATTGCTTTACACTGTTGTGTTAGTTTCTGCAGTATAACAAAGTGAGTCTGCTATACATATACATATATCCCCATATCCCCTCCCTCTTGCGTTTCCCTCCCACCCTCCCTACCCCACCCCTCTAGGTGGTCACAAAGCACCGAGCTGATCTCCCCGTGCTATGCAGCTGCTTCCCACTAGCTATCTATTTTACATTTGGTAGTGTATATATGTCCGTGCCACTCTCTCACTTCGTCCCAGCTTACCCTTCCCCCTCCCCGTGAGCATGTTTCTTATAGACAAAGAATTTAAATTTACTTAGTTAGGGAGGATAAATGATGAAATACATTTTTAATTATTCATCATTATCCAGGAAATTCTGATCTTGATGATTGGTGATAATATCACCTATCTCATTTTTCCAAAAATTTAAAATTAATTCTATTTTTAAACAGATAAGCTTCAGAAGGATTTTTCCTAATTCTCCAGTATCTCTGTTTCTGGTGCTCCTAATTCTGTTTGGGATTTAGTTTCTCAGGTTATTTCTAGCTCCACAGTCCCAATAAGTAATGGTGAGTTATGAAATAATTGTTTTTGGAAACAGTGATTCCATTAGGTAGACCATCCTGTTATCAGACTCCAGGAAATCTGAGGAAATGGTCTCAGAGGTACAGCATGACTATAGTTTGGGGGGAATTTCTTGGGCATCTGCCACATAAAACCGTATACTGTTACCTTACATTGTTTCTTGCCTTTCTTAGTTGCCTTTTTTCAGCAGACTCGAAGTCTAATAAAAACTATTCTAAATTTTCCCAAGCAATTGTAATCAATTATTATTCTAATAAACTCCAATTTATAAGCTATCTAACATTTATATGGTGGTAGATTGCAATCTGATGGCAAACCTTGACCTTTTTGTGCAATAACTATCTCTCTCTTCAACACTACCTAAAACTAAAGTTTATAGCGTCTTTCTATTTCCAAATACCTTCCAATGCCTTCCTCATTAGTACAGCTCTTCATTGCTATTTTCATTTGAATAGTCTGTTCATTTTGGTATATAAGCACTATAACTGAAAAGAATGCAGAAAAACATAATGAAAGGAAATTACAAGTATTTTTAGGAAATAGAATTGTTTTCACTGGTTCTTATATTTTCTGGAGTATTACGCTTGAGTAGAGTCAAAAGACGTCATTATAGTTTTATTTCCATTTTATTTGTCTGCCTGGATAAGAACATTTCAGTTTTTAGGATTTACCCTGAACTCTTTACTGTCAAACATTTAGCTTTTTAGAAAAACAAATGAGCATCTGAAATAATTAGGTGTTGACACATAGGATCCAATCCAACAGGATGAACTAGAAATGAAGCTCTCAGAAAACTGCAGCCAATATTTGGCTAATGGGGCACCATTTCCCACTCAAGACTATTAGCTGAATAACTAAGATTCTTATGGTCAGAAAAAGAATATATGTTCTAACAGTACATTTTTGTAAAGTCAGAGAAAAAGACTGAGTCACTGGATCAGGGCATGACTGAATTCCTCTGGGACAAAAGATAGTGGTTAATATCCTGAGTTCTCACACAGATCCCTGGGTTCAAATCCCAGCTTCTCCACTTAGAAACTGTGTGACTGCTTAACCTCTCCATAATTTGGTTTTCTAAGCTGTAGTATGACACAAATAGTATCTGTTTCAGGGTTGCTCTAAGGACTCAGTGAGATAATATAAAGACACTTAGAACAGTGTCTGACACACAGTTTGAACATAGCAGGTAAGGCTGCATTCTGACCATCTTTTGTAGAATAAAACACTGACTGTTGCTTTTCCCATGTGTGACCAGTTAAAACATTTCAACAGTAATCTTTCCCCCACTAAATTAATATAAAAATAACAGTGATAGATAATGCTTAATTTCTTGATTTACTGTGGGCACTTAAGTCAACATAATAGCATGCTTTTCAAAGAAAACAATGGACAGTATTTCTAGGCACACAGATTGCATATTTTTTTAACTTTATTCTAACTCAAATAAAGTAGAACCACCTCAGGTACAGTTATTGATGATGAAAAGAATTTGAGATTGTGTGGGTATTCAGCTTCTTTAAACACTTGATAAGAGAAATAAAATGTATAAAACCAAAAAATTATATATGTAAAACATCACAGTTAGTGAAGTTATGTTTCTAGGAAGGAATCCTATTTTCAAACATCACTAGCTTCTAAGTATTACCGTATATAGTGGTATTTCCTAGTCACTAAACGTTTACAGCATTGTGCTTGTGGTATCCTGGCACTGATTTAAGAAGACATTTTGGTCATTACTATCTCTTGCTGTTTGCCTATAGTGAGCTTTCACATAATTAGGGCTGAATACAAGACACTTTTAAAATTAAACCAAGCCTCTGGGAAAGAATCATGGAAATAGACGGTTAAAGGACACCCAGACAATTAGCAAGCATGATAAAGTTAAAAACTGAAGATAGGAAAGTAGGTTAAGAGCTTTTCTCTCTCTTTCCAACATGATTTGTTAATACAGAAGGATAGCCATTAGCTTTATTTTACATAGGAAAGAGATATAGAGGCACTCCACTTTTCAGTCAATAAATAAATCCCTTTGCTATTTTCCAATGGATTTTTCTCTCTTTTAAGCACACAATTCTGAAATAATTCTCCATTTGATTGATTTTTAAAAGCCTGAAAATACTTTATGCTTTCTGGAATCACAACAGTGTCACAATGGGCTAATAAAGATTTAAATGTTAAAAATCTGAGAGAATTTTACCACAGCAGGGTAATTGCTTGTTTAGAAAAACAAACAAAAAAATGCAAAAGTATTGATTATTTGTAATCATTTACCAAAAAGAAATCTGAGAAATAGTGAAAAATACTAAAATTTAGCTGATGATTAAATATTATGGAATTAATGCATCATGATTTTCTCTAGTGGTATATTATTTTATACAGTTTTCCTACTGGCATTCTTTCCTTCCATTAAAATTACATCCTTATGTGTCTGTCTTCTTTAGTAGACAAAAAGCCTCTGAAAGCTTGTGACTTGGCTTCATTCTTTTTTGTATCTAAAACACCTAACCATCCCTGAAAACATACTCAGCACTCAATAAATATTTACTGAATGAGTGAGTTCATGTGTGTAATCTCATCTCATCTCTCTCATCTCTTTTAGAAAAAACACTATGATTTATTTATTTGTACTTATATAACATTAACAGGATAACAAAAGAAAGTGAAAGGGGAATTTAATATTTATCACATATTGGCTGCGTGTCAGGCACTTTTCATATATTATCTTATTATCATAACATTCTTAAGGGGACAGATATTACTTTCTCAAATTTTACAGATTAGCTTCAAAGAGGCTGAATATCTCCTCAAATCAAGTTAAAAGACTTAAGTTTCTGACTTTTCTGAGATTATGTCTGAGTCATTTTCCCACCATAAATTTGCATCCAATTGCTTTGCCTTAGCATTGTTAGGGTTTTGTTGTAAATACAAATCAGATCTGTGAGCAAAACAGAGAGATAAACAGTAATATCGTACTTCTTTTCATTATATATTGATCTTTCTTTTTGAAAATTAAGACCTCTTCCCTTTTTTTCCTTTACTTTTTATTATAAAATAAAACAAATGCAGAAAACTAGAGAAAACAGTGATTTATCATGAACCAAACAACCTTGAAATCACCACCCAGGACAAGAAATAGAACTTGGCCACCCACCCAAGAAGCCCATCCACATGTATAGTCCCAATCACAGCCTCCTCCCACCCTCCAAAATAACAGCTCTGCTGCCTTTCATAGTAGTTGCTTCCCTAAATTTTTCTATAGTTTCATCACAATTGTGCATCCCTAGATTGTATAGTTTGCTCTGTCCAAATCTCCATTTTCAGAACGTCTCTTAATTTACAAATTCTCCTTCATCCCATTCTTTTCCTTACTATTTATCTGTGAAAGAGCCTGGGTGGCAGGCCTGACAGTTCTCCAACACTGGATTTTGCTGATTACACACTCCAGGTGCAAGTTCATCGTATTCCTCCACCCTCTGTATTTGAGTACCTATGGATGCCAACATCTAGATGCATTCATTGAATAGGGGTGGTAAAATCGTTATTTTCTAATTGTATCATTATCTTTTCATGTATTAGCTTTGATAATTTTATAAGGACACTCTTTTACTCCTCTACTATTTGGTTATACATTGGTTCAGATAATATAGGAAAAGCAGGGTAAGTGTTTGATTCTCTCCTTTTACTCATCCAGGTTTCAAGGTAATGAATTGGGTCCCTATGAGCTTCAGTGGGTAATGATTTCTTATATTATTATGAACTTAAATTTAAACTTCTAATAAGTTTGAACTCATTGAAATTCTTATGCTTTTCTGAAGCCCATCTTGGCTTTTTCAAGTTGACTCATATTTTTTAATATTACCCTGGTTCTCTTTGACAGCTTCCCTACTATCTGGTATGTTAAATTGTTCCAGGCCCTTAACACGTATTTCCTGCCACAAACCTGGGAACAGCATTTTTCCTCTTCAAATGACTGCAGAACTCCCACTACTGGATTGTGCAAATCCCATCTCAGTTTCAGCTGCTCTTCCAGAAAATACCTGTTGGTTATGTGGGAGGTCTACCTGTCCTCAGGTCTATCAGATGACCTTGCTTCCCATTACTTCCTTCCTCTGACGTACATGGAGGTTCACAAAACACAGGTCTTGCAGTTGTCACAGGTCGGTCCCAACTACTTATCTTTTAGGCTCAGGGGACAGTTTTGCTGTAAAAGTTGTCCAATGTGTTTTTCATTTTGCTCTCTATTTGCTGTTTTTTATGTGCAAAAACCAAACTATCAATCACTGTTCTCAGATTCAAGTTCCCTTTCCTTTTGAAAATTATGTCAACTTCAATTTTCTTGTATCAAGATATATGATATCCTTTCCATTAACTACACAAGGACCAATTTAATAGTGCTTACTCAGAAAATTTTTGGTTGGAATTTTTGTTCTTTGGTGAACACAGTAAAAAAAGCTACTTACCACAGAGCTAAAATTCAAAATTAATCCTCTTTCAAAACACTGACTCAATCTTTTATTTATTATACCTATAGAGACAGTGCTAATTTTCCATCTCTATACAATAGGGCTTGAAATGGAATGTGCACTGCTGCTATACCAAGCAGTGTGATTTGGCAAAAGCAAAAAAAAAAAATGATACATACAAGAAAGTAAATGTGTCATTCTTTCTTAATGTCATTACCCAGAGAGATATATTTCAACTATTTTGATGAAGACAGCATTGATTACAAAGGCAATGACATTTAAATAGTTTTTATAGGGCTGTGAAACAAGAGCCATCCCAAAAGATCCACAATATATATTCCCCCCAAATTTTTTAAACTACATAAAAACAAGCATTACAGTAAATAGAATTAATACAAGTATGTATATATGTTTTTTTAAATGGCATAAAATCTTATTTCTAAATACATGTCTCTGTATGTCAGATTAAGCTATCCACACTAAATTAAAATAGTTTCGTTGTGGGAAATATAGGGGAAAAGACCATCTGGTTGCTGGAAATTGTGTATAAAAATCAAGATTAAGCATAATGTTCATAAAATTTCTTCATTCATTCATATTTATGAAGTGCCTACTTTGTGCTATGCATGCATCTAGCCCTGGGAATAAAATGGTTAAAACAATAAAAAAAAAACCCTGCTCCTAAATTAGGCTTAAATTATAGATGAGGGTAGCTAATCAAATGAGATAAACAAAACATTTAGTATAATAAACTGTGAGAAGTTCTATGAAGAAAAGGCAGGGCAGAGATATGGAAAATAACTGATAACCAGAGGTTTAGGATAGGGTTGAAATTTTACTCAGGTTATATTTGTTTATAATTTTCTATTATTATGAAAAGTATTTATAGGAATCATCCTTGTATCCATGTATTTTACATGTGTCATATTTTTTTCTGTAAAATTAGGTAGTGGCCTATACATTTTCAAGGACTTTTTCTATAGGGTCAAACTGACATTTAGAAAAGTTGCAACAATTTACAGAGTCTTTGGAGTCGTACGTTGGAAAGCTTTCCCCCATAGCAATATTATTAAATAATTCACTAATATTTTTCTAGGAACTCTGATTTAAGTTATTTTTACCTTTTATAAATCTAAACCTATTTGGATTTAATTTTGTTGTAAACTGATAACAATGCATTTTACTCAATTATTTTAGTTGGTTAATATTATCTACTGTATAACTCATCTTTTTATATATAGTTTATATTTTTGGTTTTTGTAGTCAGTGGTATTTTTTTCTATTAAATATTCTCAATCACATCTGTTAACATTAGGAAAGTTACTGATACATTTTAATATATTTTTCTTATAATAAACTCTCTTAATTAACTTTGCAGGTAATGCTATCATTTATCAGTTAGTTCAATTAGCTCTTTAAGGCAGATAAATATCTTCTGCAAAAAAATAATTTAGCCTCTTCTCACTCCAAATATATTTCTAGCTATAATTCTGTGCCTGATTATACTGACTGACCCAACAACAGAATGATCGTCTCTATTCAATCCCTGTGGATGAGGTATCCAGCCTCAAAAGTGAATTAACTTGGCTAATGGAATTCTCTCCCTCTCAAGGCAAATCTTTCTAACTACAGCTTTAATTCTTAAATGCCCAAGCAAAACTGTCTTCCATGCATTGTTTTTAGTATCATATTTCTGTGTAAAAATATTAGACGTTCAAGAAGTCTTAACTTGGGGTCTGAAAATAAATGTGCTTAAAGGGAACCAGAAACCTCTTAAAATCACAAACAAAAATTTTGTGAATACATGTACTTTTCCAGGCTGAGAATCCACAGATTTCATCTGATTCTTAAAGTATTCTCTGAGCCTGGAAGCCTAAGGGTCACTAACATAAATGGATAGCCAATGAATGATTAGTATAATCAATAATTAAGTTAATAGGGTTCTGGGGTTATTTATATTATTCAATACATGTACAACCGTAACTAGGTAATTTTAGCACATATTTCTGCTATTTTATATATTTTAAAAAAATACATCGGAATCCTGGACAATATATCTGTTTCTAATCTTCATCCTAATTCATTTACATGATTTTCCAAGACAAATACAAAATTTATTGCTCAGAACAAAGATTATTTTTAAAAATAATTATTTAAACAATGAATGACTCTTCTACAAAAAAAATAAGGAATACTCGTTCTCCCTATACATATTACTCATATAACCTTCAATATTCATTTTCTCAGCCTCTGTTCATGTCTCTCAAACAACCAAGATTGTATAATTTTTAATAAAGTATACCTCTTTAAAAAATAACAATGTTAACATATTCTGCAAGGGCAATAAGTGACATCTGCTCTAAAATGATGTAAAAAAGAATTTTTTCTTAAATTATATTTCTAAATAACCATTTTTCATAGACTACTAAATTTGACAATAAATAATAAATAGGTGATGGGGATTAAGAGGTACAAACTTCCAGTTATAAAATAAATAAGTCATGGGAATGTAATATACAGCATGGGGAATATACCCAATAATACTGTAATAACTTTGTATAGTGATGATAACTAGACTAATCATGGTGATCGTTTCATAATGTATAAAAATATTGGCTTACTTCGTGGTACCCCTGAAACTAATATAATATTATAAGTCAATTACACTCCAATGGAAAAAAAATTGACCATAAAAAGGAAAATGAAAGAAATTAGCAAGTTATGAATCATCTTATTTGACTCATATATAACATTTAACTGATTTGAAATAAGATCCCAAATGGCTTATGCCATTTTCTGATGAAAATAAAGAGTAATGGGAAGGATTAATGGCAACTCAGTGTCATTAGAATTTTCCCTAAAAGCTATTTCTAAATGTTCAACACTGTAGCATTCTATACTAACTTAGAAGATAATACTGTTATATCTTGAAAATTTTGTAGATAGAAGATGTATTAGATGTTTTCCAATGCTAATTCCCTCGTGACTGAACTTATTTCACAGAGCACACACAAACATGGCCACTACACATCAGGGCTTCTGCTGTCCAGACTTCCCTGAAGATAAAAAGAAAACAGAACAGCATATAATTTACATGGCCCTGCCTTCACTGACACATTTGCTAAAGGAATTCTGAAGACTGTCAAGCGTCTACTTAGTATTCTCCTTTCTTAAATAATTCACACTCCTTAATTCTGCTCCACTTTTACTTTCATAATTATAGCTAACACTTACATAGCATTAAGAAGCAAAGTATACTATTTCTAAGCACTACATATCTAGACACTATATATTCATAATACAAATATAAAATATGTATCTTCCCAACAACCCAATAAGATATATATATATTCTTTTCCTCATTTTATAATTAAGGAAACTGAGGCCCAGATACTAAGGTGGTGGACTGGGATTCTGACCCAAACAGGCTGGCTCCAGAATCCGTGTTCTTAACAAAACTATATGTCACCTCAAAACATACCCATAATCTTTTTTAACAAGTAAAATAGCATTAAAGGATTATAAGAAGATTATAAGCTCCCTTCCTTTCATTCTACATGCCCACTTCTTAAACACCCTAATTTTTTCTTTTGACATTAAATTCACATTTCAAAAAGAAATTGATATATCAACTTTAAACCCTGCTAATTTCCAGTTATGGCAGATGAGGATTTAGCTTTCTTAGGATACCCAACCCTCATCTACCTTTCTCTTTCCTCCCAGAATAACTGGACCATAATCTTTGCTTAAATCAGTCAACCATGTTTACTTTAAAATGGCCAGGTAAGTGTTATTCACCGCTGATCCAAGCATTGTAATTTTTTTTTCCCTTTTTTATACACCTTCAAATCATCCTGGAGTTGACAAAGATCTTCTGTTTATTTGTTTCTATTTAATGTACCCAATAGGTATTCATATGAAAGTCATAGATATCTTGTTCCAAAGGATCTGTGGACCACCTATTAACACTACTTTTCAACTTCTGATTATCCATTTTCTCTCCCCTGAAGGCCTTTCTCCAGAGGCCTCTGCTTTCTGTTCCCTGTCTAGACTGGTTTCCTTCAAGACCAGCTAGCTACTCAGGAGTACTCCTGGAACTTTCTTTCAAGGTTCTTCTTTGTTAGATCCCACATCCCGTCTTCCGTTTTCACGCTATTTGGTATGATTCCTTGTTTTGCTGAAGCACATCATCCAATAACTTTGTAAGAAAGGATACACGGGTGGTTAATATTAGAGTTCTTGAATTCTAATTGGCTTTATTTAACCTTCATATTATGGCAGGATATACAATTCTTTTAGATGTCACTTTCTCTCAGAATTTTGTAGACTTTGTCACACTATCATTTAGCTTACAGTATTTTCTCACTTCTTGAGAAATACTGTAAGCTTATAACTTTCTCTTAGGAAAGCTTTAGGGTTTTGCTTTGTTTTGCTTTTTTCTGATTCAGAGGTGTTCTGAGGTCTGTGATGTTCCTTCATGGGGTCTTTTCCTTTCATGGTGCTGAGGGCTCTATGACTTTCTCAGAAAAGACGTTTCACTCCCTGCTATCTGGAAAATTTTGTTTAAAATGTCTCTGTTAATTCCAAATGTCCATTTTCACACTATGTTCTCATCTTGAACCTCCTTTTATGGAGTTTGACCTTATAAATTATCCTTTATTTTGCTTATATTTTCTGTTTTCTCTTTTTCTTTTTGCCCTAATTCTGAGAGATTTCCTAGACTTTATGTGCCACCTTATTACATCCTGGGTATTCTTTTCATAGCAAATTGTTCTTACTGTACAGATAAAATATCTTTCTGAAGATATAAATTTTAGAGTATTTTTAAACAATGTTGAGTTTCCCCTTATCCCAAATGCTTCTTTGTTCTCGGCACGTTATTTTGCTGTTTGACTTAGTTTTTCTCTTTTATGATAAAGACTTTTCTCAAAAGTCTTATAATCTTTTGCTTTTAGATCATATCAGATGATGTAATACCAAAATATACATACAGTCTCTGTGTACAAACGTGAGGCTTTTTGCAAGGTCATTAAGTAATAAATAAGAATTTTTATTGGAAGACATTGAAGTGTCTCATCTCCCATTGGAGGTATTTTTCCCCCAGTGTCCTGCCTGGGGAGAATTGACCAGGCTCAAAGCATTCTGATGTCAGGATTAAGAGTTTTAATGATGAAAAATCTGAAAGAGAAATTAAGGAAACACTACCATTTAACATTGCAACAAAAAGAATAAAATACCTAGGAATAAACCTACCTAGGGAGACAAAAGACCTGTATGCAGAAAACTATAAGACATTGATGAAAGAAATTAAAGATGATATAAACAGATGGAGAGATATACCATGTTCTTGGATTTGAATAATCAATATTGTGAAAATGACTATACTACCCAGAGCAATCTACAGATTCAATGCAATCCCTATCAAACTACCAATGGCATTTTTCACAGAACTAGAACAAAAAATTTCACAATTTGTATGGAAACACAAAAGACCCCGAATAGACAAAGCAATCTTGAGAAAGAAAAACAGAGCTGGAGGAATCAGGCTCCCTGACTTCAGACAATACTACAAAGCTACAGTAATCAAGACAGTATGGTACTAGCACAAAAACAGAAATATAGATCAATGGAACAGGATAGAAAGCCCAGAGATAAACCCATGCACATATGGTCACCTTATCTTTGATAAAGGAGGCAAGAATATACAATGGAGAAAGGACACCCTCTTCAATAAGTGGTGCTGGGAAAACTGGACAGCTACATGTAAAAGAATGAAATTAGAACACTCCCTAACACCATACACAAAAATAAACTCAAAATGAATTAAAGACCTAAATATAAGGCCAGACACTATAAAACTCTTAGAGGAAAACACAGGCAGAACACTCTATGACATAAATCACAGCAAGATCATTTTTGAGCCACCTCTTAAGAGAAATGGAAATAAAAACAAAAATAAACAAATGGGACCTAATGAAACTTAAAAGCTTTTCACAGCAAAGGAAACCATAAACAAGACGAAAAGACAACCCTCAGAATGGGAGAAAACATTTGCAAACAAATCAACAGACAAAAGATTAATCTCCAAAATATATAAACAGCTCATGCATCTCAATATTAAAGAAACAAACAATCCAATCCAAAAATGGGCAGAAGACCTAAACAGACATTTCTCCGAAGACATACAGATGGCCAAGAAGCACATGAAAAGCTGCTCAACATCACTAATGATTAGAGAAATGCAAATCAAAACTACAATGCGATATCATCTCACACCAGTCAGAATGGTCATCATCAAGAAATCTACAAATAGGGCTTCCCTGGTGGCTCAATGGTTGAGAGTCCCTGCCAATGCAGGGGACGCGGGTTCGTGCCCTAGTCCGGGAAGAGCCCACATGCCGCAGAGCGGCTGGGCCCGTGAGCCATGGCCGCTGAGCCTGCGCATCCAGAGTCTGTGCTCCTCAATGGGAGAGGCCACAGCAGTGAGAGGCCCAGGTACAGCAAAAAAAATAAAAAATAAAAAATCTACAAAAAATAAATGCTGGAGAGGATGTGGAGAAAAGGGACCCCTCTTGCACTGTTGGTGGGAATGTAAATTGATACAGTTACTATGGAGAACAGTATGGAGGTTCCTTAAAAAACTAAATGTAGAGCTACCATATGACCCAGCAATCCCACTACTGGGCATATACCCTGAGAAAACCATATTTCAAAAAGAGTCATGTACCACAGTGTTCATTGCAGCTCTATTTACAATAGCCAGGACATGGAAGCAACCCAAGTGTCCATCGACAGATGAATGGATAAAGAAGATGTGGCACATATATACAACGGAATATTACTCAGCCATAAAAAGAAATGAAATTGAGTTATTGGTAGTGAGGTGGATGGACCTAGAATCTGTCGTACAGAGTGAAGTAAGTCAGAAAGAGAAAAACAAATACCGTATGATAACACATGTATATGGAATCTAAAAAAACCCCAAAAAACAAACAAAAAAAAAACATTATGAAGAACCTAGGGGAAGGACAGGAATAAAGATGCAGATGTAGAGAATGGACTTGAGGACACACGGAGGGGGAAGGGTAAGCTGAGACGATGTGAGAGAGTGGCATGGACATATATACACTACCAAATGTAAAACAGATATCTAGTGGGAAGCAGCCACATAGCACAAGGAGATCAGCTCGGTTCTTTGTGACCACCTAGAGGGGTGGGATAAGGAGGGTGGGAGGGAGACGCAAGAGGGAGGAGATATGGGGATATATGTATATGTATAGCTGATTCACTTGGTTGTAAAGCAGAAACTAACACACCATTGTAAAGCAATTATACTCCAATAAAGATGTTAAAAAAAAAAGAGTTCTGTACTCACCAAGGAGACCCTTACTTAATCCTCCTAGTTTCAGCCTGGCTTTCCTGGAAACTCTCTCTTAACTGCTCCCTTCATTTCCTGAATACTTCTGCAGTTCAATGGTGAAGGATTGTATAAGTAGAATAATTTCTCCATTAGCTTTCTATTTTCCAAAATGTTTTTGAGATCCCTTGTTCTCTGCTTTCTCCTCTTTCTTCTAGCTGTCTATGTATTTTTGTGGTTTGTTCACATTATTTTGGGATGGTTTCGGGAGGGAGGAAGAATAAATGATCAGGTCTAACATACTGTTTTCCCACAGGTGTGGAGAATTATTTATATCGGCAGCCTCGTTTCTTTTTAGGTAAAAGAGTTGGAGTGACAGAATCAAGATTCCAAAGAGCTGAACTCCTGGCCCAGTTCTTACTATCTATCTATGTCACCAGGTTTATGCTGCTTAACTTCCCTGCAGTTTCATTTAGTCCTCTGTATATTGCGCAGGAAAATGTAAGAGTTGGGACATGTGCTTGCAGGTGGCAACAGGAGGGGATGCCAAGTATTGCTGTAAGGGAAGAAAGAGCTTTCTTTATCTGGATTTATTAATGTAAAGAATAAATGTGGCACACTCTGGTTGGAGACAAATTTTTTGCCCACTCATTCAGTAATATTTTTTAAAAGTCTGTTGTGTCGACCCAGAAATTTCACTTCTAAGATAAATGAAAATATACCTCTGCACAAAAAATATATAACAGTGTTCATACCAGCAGTATTCATAAAACCAAGAGCTAAAAATAATCCAGATATCCATCAACTGATGAATGGATAAAATTTGGTATATCCATATCAAAACAAAGTACTGAAACATGCTGCAACACGGACGAAACTTGAAAACATTATGCTAAGGGAAAGAAGCCAATAACAAAAGGTTACATATTGTATGATTCTACTGACATGAAATTTCCAGAATAAAAAAAAAATTCTATAGAGGCAGAAAGTAGATTAGTGGTTGGACAGAGCTGTGAGGGGAGGAAGGGAAGGAGAAAGACAAAAGTGAGCGCTAATTGGTATGGAGTTCCTTCTTAGAGTGATAACAGTTTCTAAAACGGATTGTGGTAATGGTTGCACAACTCTGTGAACATACTAGAAAACAATCATTCCCTTTAAATGAGTGAACCGTAACGGTAGGTAAATAATATCTCAAAAAAACTGTAAAAAAATAAAGCATCTGAGAAAGCTTAGCAGGAAAAAAAAAGTCTATTATGTGCATTTTTATGGCATTAGGAATATAAAATTGAATAATACTGATGAGGTTGTGGAGCTTGAATTCTAGTGGAGGGACATACATAAAATATAAATTCTGATGAAACAAGAGGCCCAGAGAGAAAATAAAATGGGGGGTGGTGGAGGTGAAGGTGATCACAATGATTAAACTGAAACCCAGATGACAAGGAGAAACTAGCTATGATGCAGAATGACAAAAAGTGAAAGGAGAATTTCAGGCAGTGGGGTTAAATGTCACATCAAACTCTCTGTGGCAGGAGAGAACTTCAGCTGGTTCTAGGAGCTGAAAATTTACCCTGGTGGCTGACAACAGGGAGGAAGTGAGTGGTGTGTGATGAGGTTGCCCAGATAGGTTGAAATTATGCAAGGTCCTCTAGCTCATGTAAGGTTTGTCAAGTGTATTCAAGAGTGATGGGAAGGCCTCAAAGGACTGTAAGCAGCGCAATAACATCATTAGACACTGGATAACAGGACATGACATAAGATCACTCTTCCCACTCTATGTACTCTATGATGAATAGAATGGAGGGCAATTTTGACTTTCCATCCTAAAGCTGCCTGTGAATATCTAAACAGGAACATCAGCACTGGTGAACCCACGTCACTTATAATTTTAAGAAGTGTCTCAATTGATAGCAGTATTAATTGGTAAAACCAACAGGTACAGAATATAACGAAGAAAAGTCATGCACAAAGATGTTTGCTGCAGCACTGTTTACAATACTGAAATACTGGAAACCTGAACATATAAAATTTGTAAACAGTTGCTAACTCTATGTGTATGTAATTAGCCTTACTTCTTTAGAGTTATAAATAACATCTTGAAAATAAAAACAGGTCTATGTAAATAAGATTGTTAAATTGTAAACCTGAGGCATGCATAATTTTGCTACCTTGCTTTAACTAAGTGGTCAGTTATTAGGTGAAACGGTTGAAGAATATTACGAGGAAATTAATGAATAAACTTGAAAAAGGTCATAAAATCAATTTTTTTTTTTTTTTTTTTTTTGCGGTACGCGGGCGTCTCACTGCTGTGGCCTCTCCTGTTGCGGAGCACAGGCTCTGGACGCGCAGGCTCAGTGGCCATGGCTCACGGGCCCAGCCGCTCCGCGGCATGTGGGACCTTCCTGGACCAGGGCACGAATCCGTGTCCCCTGCGTCGGCAGGCGGACTCTCAAGCACTGCGCCAGCAGGGAAGCCCCACAAAATCAATTTTTATCACTCAAACTTGGGTGAAGTGTGTCAGATAAATGAGCATTTATCAGATGTCCGTTGTATACAGATGTCCCTTGAACAGTTTCTCTCTCTCTCTCACACGCGCGCGCGCACACACACACACACACACAGAATTAATAGAGCCATGAGGTTTATTTTGCAAAAACAGAAAAGTCCAGGATGAACCAGGAAGCACTGCCAATTTCCCCTGATTTTTTTGGGGGGGGGTGGGAAATGCATACTTTTTCTTCATTACCACTATCTCTCGTCCTAAAATATATGGTGTCAGCCTAATTCATAGTTTGCTACTTCTTTGCCCAAAATGATAAAATGAGAATTTGTCACAGACCCTGAACATGTTCAATACTCTTCCTGCAGTGCTGACGGTCTGCCATAATTTGTATGATACCTACAAGAAACTCTATTGGAAAGTCTTCATCCTAAACCCAATTTTTGTCTCCAAGTAAGGGAGTGAATTATCTGCTAAACATAAGAATTACACTCAGGAGAGCAAAATGCTCACATCAGGATCACAGATATATTTTGCTTGCCTCATACTCACTTGGGGACACAGGTTCATTGAGTGGAATAATGCAGAATTACAAATACTATTTAAATTGTTTTCTGGTGCTGGTGTTATTTTGATTTCTGGTTTTCGATCAAGCAGATATAGTTTAACTAGATTCTGTTAAATGACCCTATGATAACAATGGTAAGTAATATATGGTTCCAATGCATTTGAAACTCTTTCATTATTATTAACCATGCAAGTTCATAAATACAAGCCCACGTAATTAAATATGAATTGGTAAAAGTGCTTCTACCCAATGACTCAATTTACACCATGTCCCCAAAAGTAGGTTTAAAGGGAAAGTTGCTCAGAAAAAAATGGAAAATATCTTGTAATATTTTAATAGTATGATCACTATATCTATTAACTGCAATTAAATAATGAAATATTTAATAAAATTTAAAGTTATATAGCTTACATGTATACTAAGTGACTGAATAAATTCATACCTCCGAATCCTTCAAATAGTTTCACTTTAATTGGGCCTAACAGTTGCTAGAGCCACTAAGAAGAACTTAATTGAATTTATAAGATATAAAAAGTTCACCTAACAGGAAAAAAAGTAAATTCTTATGGTCAATTTTGGCTGTGTTGATATGGAAAGCAAATAAAATGAGCATTGCTGGGAGAATACAGTGTATTCAGTACAAAGATAACATAGCAGTGGGCTTAAACCCCAGAAGGCTGAACTGTTTTCTCAGGAGAAGCTCCTAGAAACAAGCATTCTCTTCTGACTAACTGTTATATGGAGGAAGCCTCCCTTCACTAATGAACATATCAGTGATCTCTGACATCAGCACAGCTGTGGATGCAACATGAGGCAGAGACGGAAGCCCAGATATGACAGAATCTTCAGGAAGTGACTCCCATCTCTAGAGTCCTTGTGTACTTACGACACAATAAGCTTTTCATAGTTATTCACACTAATTGATGAAAAGCAGTGGAAGAAATAATGAGTCAAGATATAAAATCTCTTCCTTTACCAGAGGCAAGAGGTTTGCTGGCAATATATGTGGAATGGGAGCATTATTTTTTTTAAAAGTACTTATGTAAGCATGATCCAACAAAATAATGTCAGAATCTCTGAAATGACAAATAATCTGTTGATAAATTCTTCTAAGGTAAATTACTCACGTAATAACAAACATCCACAAAAGTCCTTTAGCTATTCTTTCAATGTACTTGAATGATTATATCATAACTATGGATTGGTTATGAAAGCATAATGCTTGACCAGTGTCACTTTTTTATTTAATGAATGAAAAGTAAAGTTTTAGCTAATAAATGTAAAATCACTGTTAGTAATCTCAAAATCATATTTAACCTTCAAATTAAATATTTGTGTGTGTGTGTGTGTGTGTTGTTCACATGAAACTCAGTAAGACTGAGACCATGTCCTCACCACACAAAAATCAGTGTAATCTTATTTTTTAAGTAACTATATTTTCCCTAGTTTGGGTGATTATATACCATGGTATAAACAAAAACATACAATTTTTTTAAACTAAATTCTCTAGCTCCCCCACCCCAGGTATTTCCAACAGTATTGATGGTATTTGACGCCTCTTTAGTCCCTGAAGGTTTTCTAACATCATCCTCCCCTGAGAAGGAAGGGAAATACAGGGCCTCTGCCCTACTTACACCGGAGGTAGGAGAAAACTACCCTCCAGACACAGCAATAGCACTCTTGGGCCCAGGCGGGTGATAGCAGCACCGAGCTAGCTCTCTGGGAGTCTCAGTGGGAGCACAGCCCTGCTGCCTGAGGGAAGGAGAAAGGAGCCTGACTTAGAAATCGATCATCCTGAGAAGGACTAGACCGCTAGCCACAGCGTTAAAGTCCTGACATGCCCTGGAGTGGCGGGCTCATGCTACACTCAGCGGTGTGGGGCTGACCAAAGAGCTGCCTGCAAAACTTCCCTGGCCCTGCAAAGGCTTAGGATAGTGAAGGAAAAAGCCCTGGGTATCTTTAATTTCTGGTATCTCCCCCGTTCTCCATGGAAATGTATTCTTAAGTGTCACTTTCTCAGCCACTAAATGATTACTGAGCTTAAGTTTGGCATTTGTATGAAACATAGCAAAGCACTTCCCTTAAAGTGTCTTCATCAGGGAAGGGTCTGAGGTGAAGAGACCATGACTATAACATTTCTGTTGTGCGGGTGATTACTCCCATATGGCTTTTCCTTTAGGAAAAAAAAATACTGCCAGAATTGTCTTGCTTATTTTTGCTTTTTTCATTACGTTATCCTGACATGTTATAGATTTTGAGAAATCTTATATTGGTATTGAGATCATGTAAAGATATCAATGAAATAATAATAAGACTTAAACATATGCAAGCAAGTATTTATATTTCCTCCTTAGTTTGTCGTTTTAGAAAACCTGTGTATATAGTACTTGTGAGTATTTAAATCTATGTTTTTCAGATTCCTTCCAGTTTAAAACCTAAATCATAGTAGCTGTTTAATTTATGTCTATCATTTCCTTTTTCCAATTATGCAAGGGAAAATCAAATATTCCAAACTGTTCCACAGCAGAGTTTGTTTAGGGTATTAGTGCACTCTTTAATCATCTCTCATTTCTTTAAAATGCATGATAAAATTGAACCATCAACTGATTTCAATTTCTTCCTCTGTTTAGTAACAATTTTTTTGTTTTAAAGAGATATTTTGTCTCATATGATTCATTTGGGAAAATGTGGAGAATCTTTAATTTCATGAATTGCATTCATTCAAAAGATTTTGGCACAGTATGCCGATTCCTGAAAGGTGGCCCCATGGTTTTTATGTAGTAACTGATGAAAGTTTAATTATTTGATATAGTCTACCATTTTGAAAAAGTGTAGTCTCTTTTCACACTGTTCAAGATATAAAAGTATCATAAGTAACCATTTAATTGACTGTGAAATTAAATAAACAAAGTTTAGCATTTTATTTGCATGTAAATATTGAACTACATATATTTCTGGAAAGCTATGCTTACTTTTCTTATTAAGACTGAAGGCTGTTTCCATGTAAAGTTTTTTCATGAAAAAATTATAATATGGGTTGCAATATATTTCCATTGAAGACTGAGGTACAGATAGTATTCTACATTTTATTTCAACCTTTAAAATTCTAAAGAACATGAAAATCTTATATACCTTAGAACAGGGTCATTCATAAGTTTGTTTCTGTAAGTATCTCCCTAATGAAGGAAATATGTTTGATTATTTAGTAGATCCTTTTTATATGAACATTTTTTTCTGTCAAACTCTTAATTTTCCATAGACTATAAATGTTGTTAGGTTTTATAAGTCCTCCTTTGGACTTTGCTATGTGGTGTTGCAAGTAAGAACCTTACACATTCCACAATTCCTAAAATCCATTCACCCTATTTATAAATAATAGTGGCTACTTATTTCTGAGAATATATGTTGTGTATATATATCTCAGAGAAGGTGAAGACAGTTGCTCCAAGGCTTTGTGTGGCAGGAGTATGGGTTTTCCATAGCTAATGTCATTCAGAACTGTGGACAGCTCCCATTAAGGCGTGGAGTTGAAGGCAATGTCCCTTAGCTTCTAAACATAACTCAAAGTAATGCTGCTTTTTATTGCTACATTCGTTGGCTGTTTAACAGCCGCCTATTAAAACTTCTTAGTTTGTGCACACACTCTTTTTCTTCTTTTTCCTTTCCGAACGATTTCAGCAATAAATAGATAGATAGATGTCACCCAGAGTTTTAATTTTGGGGTTTTTTTGTGGTTTTTTTAAAATTAAAAGCCCAGCCTTCTTCCGGCGCTAATATAACGTGACAGCAGGGTGTTCGCGCACTAATAAGAGGATCTACTTCACGACCTTCATTTGATAATCTCTAAACATGCTTATAACCGAATGAATACTTGGGCGACAAATAAGATCAGGAAATGTCTTAATTTTAATTCGCCGAAGCAGAGTTTCCTTGACAGCTGACAGCTCTCCTGCCCTTGTTCCCGAGTTGGGAAACGGGAAAGAAATTTCTGAAATAGACTAGTAGCCAAGGTCAAGAAAGGGTGTCCCTCTGTTTCAGGAAGGGGGCTCTGGAAACGCCCCCTGTCTCCGTTTCGGGAACTCGAGGCTTCCTGTCACGCTCCTGCCCCGCCTGGCAGCGCCAGCTCCACTGATATCTCAAGTCAGGGACTCTCCAAGCGCAAATTACCCTTCCTCAGCCTGCCAGCCACTATCTTGAAGCAAGGCACAGAGGATACCCAGCGACTATAAGCGGATGAGAAACAGACTAATAAACACTCCCCACAGGCGAGAGAGGCTGGACCGGCTGGGACCTGTGAGTCACTGTCTCCGGTCGCCCCTTCCTCTCCTCAAACCCAGGGGCGCCTTCTTCCCCTCTGGGAGGGACCCACTTCTTGGGGGAGTAGCGCGAGGGAGGGTGGCACCCCCAAGACGACTTTCTGGCCACTTTCTTATACTCTCATCTCCGAAGGGAAAGTTTCCCTGAACAACTTAGCATCCTCCCATCCGGGGGTCACCGTGGCCTTCTTCCCCGACCTGGCCCCAAAGTTCCCGAGGCAAAGCAGGAGAACCTTCCCGGGGTGCCCGGGCAACAGGAACACATCAGACAACCTCCTCCTGGGTGGAAACTAGTTGTGGAAGAGTCGAGCCTGTCGCCCGAGTGCAAGCCTCCGGCGGCGCCGCCCGCCGCCCGCCCGGCACCCCCTCCCCGCGAGTCCCCGTGCGCCCCCTCCCAAGAGCGGGGAAGCGCGTTTGAGGGCGCGCCCGGAAGGGAGGGTGGGGCGGCGACAGGGAGTCCTCACCTGAAATCGCTGTAAGGGTGGATAATCCAGAAGCCTGCAGTTTTAACCCTTTCCTGCTCCTTCTCCACCGCCTTCTGGCTCCCAAACATGCGGAGGGAGAATTTGTTGACCCCGGGCTGCAGCATGGAGGTGAACTGCCGCTGCATGAAGCCGTACTGCCGCCGGGGCCCCTCGGCGTCCTCGAAGCCCCCGGCCGGCTCCTCGCCGCCGCCGCCGCCGCCGTCCACCTTGAAGCACACGGAATTGCCCTGCTCCTTCCCGCCGGCCCCGCTGCCCCCCGGCGGGGTGCCCAGGCGCTTCTCGGCCGCGGCAGGCCCCGCGCCCGTCGCGGGCGCCTTGGTGGGAAAGACGCTGTTGCCATCGTCCCGGCTGTTGGACGACGAGTTGGGCTTGCCGCCTCCTTCCATGCCCGGGGGACGCGGCCGGCGACGGCGCGGGCTCCAGACTCGCCGGCCGCCCGGCGCCGGGGACACGAAGCGGAGGGGGCAGGGGCCCGATCCGGCGGCCGCCGAGCCCGGCTGCCCGTCGCGGCGGCGGCGGCGGCGGCGGCGGCGGCTTCTGCTTCCCGCCCGCGCCGCTGCTCGCTGCGCGCCTGGCTCCCGCCGCCGCCGCTGCCCTCAGTGGCTGCGCTCCCCGCTCCGGCGCGCCTGGTGCTGAGGCTGAGGCTGCCCGAGCGAGGCGAGGCTCCGCTCAGCCCTCGCGCGCCAGCGCCTCCCGGCGGCTGCCCTCTGCTGGCCGGAAAGGGAGTCTCCCCGCCCGCACGCCGCACGCTCTCCCTCCACTCTTGCTCCACTTCTGCCCAGCGTGACATTGAACTCAGGAGCCCTCGAGACATTTATTCGCACGTGTTGTGAGAGACTCGGTGTACGTTTGCACGAAAAAGGAGAGAGAGTCAGAAAGACAGAGGGAGAAAGACTGAGCCAGCGGATGTATATTTATCCAAAAGAAACAAACATCCTTGAACTCATTGAGACCTTGTCACATTGAATGCCTGTTTGAATGATGTCACAGATCGGGAAAGGGAGAGAAGCTGGCTCTACGTGCAGAAAATTCAGCGTACAGCTAGGTGTACATAAGAAAGTAAGATTTGACAATGGATGATAAATTTAATGAGCGGAAGTGAACTTGTGTGTGTGTGTGTGTGTGTGCGCACGCACTTGAAGGAGAGAGGCAGACAGGGAAAAGAGACTAGATTCTGTGTAACCCAGGGTAATCAGCTGCTTGGGGCTTTTCAGATGAAGCTCTGCACCTGGAGACCGACAGCTGACCTCCTTACATTTATCCTTGTTTATTCTCTCCGAGCTCGTTACGCAGAAGATGGGATTTCTTTCTTCCCAAGGCCACTCACATCAATACGCAGGTCTTCCGGAGGCCAATACTGAAAGAAAAGTGTGTTAGGGAAACCTCACCAGAGCTGACCTAACTTTTCATGTTATGTAATCAATAAAACACACTAAGAGGCCTCTATGTTGGGCAGTGTTCACCTATGCCTCACCAGGAAGCCAAGATGTCTTAGGATCTAGGCAGAATGTAATCACAATTTCAGACGGGGGAAAGTATTCTCAAGTGAAACTTACAGCATGCTGCTGATGCTGAAGAAAGCCTTCTGAGATTCCTCTTATTCCCTCGGTGTCTCCCAAATCCAGTGGATCAGCTAAAGGAAGCAAGATGTTCTGCCAAACTCACCAGTCCCTCAGCAGGGCAGCCCCAAGTCTGAAGAGCTTCAGGACACTCAAATGTCCCAAAACATCTGTTCCAGATACAAGCATTGCCTTCCTGCCAGCAGACTCTTTAAAGGAATTCCTGCCCTGCCAAGAGTCCCTGATCTCATGGGTCCTGTTGACTACAGCCACATTTTAGGGGGAGCAGAGTGGGCACTTTGGGGAGGGAATCTGTGACAAGCTGGTGACCAATGGCCTAGCACGAAAAAATGAGTGGGGCGAATCAAAGTGCTTTCCTGAAAAGCTGAATGGGGATGAAGCCAATTGAGAATAGGAGAGGCAGGGATAAAGACAGAGGAAGACAACTAGAGGCCCCCATGAGGGGTTAACAGGGGCTGAGAATGGAGGCAGAGAACCGAGAAAAAAGAAGAGAGAAGCAGAAACTAGAAGCCTTTAGGCCTAGCTGTGCTCTAATTCTGTAAGATTCCCCTTTCCATTCTACTTACCATAGTCTATGCTAAATCTCTTTGTTCAGTGAGCTCCACCCTGACTCACACACCATATGTTTTCAGCTAATCAAAAACCAGAACCTTAAGAAATAAGCATAGGTGGCCAAATTTCAACGGTAAGAAATAGGAACAATATAGTGCTGCGATCTATCAAAGTAGGGACTTTGGAAACCCAAGGGGTCAGGTGAGGATACCAGGTGCTGAGGGAAGAAGGAAGCCAAGGGGATGGATAAAAACCAACACTGCCTAAAGCACAGTTCTTCCTAAGAAAGGCTGGATTACTCAGGCAGCTTCTCTTTATTAGACTAAAGATGTTCCCTACTTTTCTCCCATTCTGCAGGCTTCTCCAATCCCTCTATTTTCAGTCATGAGTGTGACAATGTATATTTTAGCATAAATTTTAAATTTTATAATAATTTAAAAATATACCATCAAAAATGTTATGCTAACTGAGTTTAAGTCACTTTCTGTTTCCTTCAAGCCAATCCTTCTATTTGTTCTTTTTCAACTTAATCTTAATCATGATCAGGCAGTTATTTTTGCCAGAATTTTTCTCCGTTTCAACGTCTGTACTAAACTAATATGACAGAATTACTGAAAAACAAGTTTACAAAATAGAACAAAGGTCACAAACCATTCATTGGTTGTTCCAGGTATAGCTTTTAGGCCATTTTTCATTCATGTAAATTCTCAAAACAATATATTGTTTTTCAAAATTTGGAGAATATGTATATTATACCTGTTTATTAACTTAAAGTTGCCAGCAATAGAAAAAGTCAAGTTTCTTCACTTTCCTTTCAGACTGTTGATTTAAAGTCATTTAGAACGTGGACTTACATTAAAAGCTTCCTTATAAAAAGAGAGAAGATACAAGAAGATTAGAACAGAGTGAAAGCTATAAAAGAATGAAAGCAATGAGGGACAGACAAGATAGACAGAATTAGCAATTGTGTTTTAGAATGTGACCCAATAGTGAAACAACTTCTGTGGCTAGCACAAATTTCTTTCATGTTTATTTGTTCTATTCTATTTCTGAATTCACTGAATGAATGAGAGAAGTTTTTGACCAAGGAAGAAATTAGGGACTGATTATTCGCTCAGAGTGAAACTGAGGAGATAAGGGCAAGTTAGGGTTTGTGCCTGTTTATCTTCCTGCTCTCCAGCCCCAGACCTAAATTTTACTTTCCTATTTTCACTTCCTCCTCTCCTCATCCTACCCCTCCTCTAACTGTTCCAGACACATATGTATCATGTCCAGAATAGGCCTGAATTTTGAGGATAACCTCTCCTCAGCATGTTTCCATGTCTGTTCATTGATAAACCATCTCAGGCTGAAATCCATAGAGCTAAATTAGAGTGTTTTCTTTTTTTTTAAGTCATCTTAGAAGGAGGACTACCATCATGTTTCATTCTACGTCATTAGATGCTCATGATGTCAAAGTGCCTTGTATTTCAAAGGAATTTGATTTCTGAGGTCTCATCAGAGAATATCAATTATGAATTCATTTCATGAGAATGTCCCATTAGTAGTTATAATGAGTGTTGTGCAGTACATACAAGGATCATGCATCTTTTTAAATGTTCTCTGTTTCCTTTAATATTCTGCTTAAAATCAAATTGCAGTCAGCATCAGAAGATTAATATGAAACTAAAATAAAATCTCCATGCAGCAGACGCAAGCACATGTGAAATGAGACCAAAGAAAGATAGATGGGCAACTTGAAGTTTGACAGCTTATTGGAAAATTATTAGCGAAATTTAAAGGTTTAAGGGATAAAACATTTCAGTCCCCGTACTAGGATAGAGGAATATGTTAAATACACATTTCACATGTAAGGAAATAAAGTCAGATCTGTCTCTGTTGAAGAAGGCAATGGCTTACCATTGCAGTGAAAAGAACAGCTGACGAAAGGCAACCTCACAGTGTCTCTGTCCCGTGCGCAGGCAAACTTGAGTGTCTATTTGGAAAGCAACCGCCAATATCATGCTTAATGTGAAACACTAGCGCTATTAAAGTCAGAACAAGACACTCAAACTCAGCATGTCTTCAATATGTAGTATTTTTAGTTGATAATATTGCCTCACTGGAAAACCAGAAGAATCAGCTGCATTACCATCACAATTAATAATAGGATTTAGAATAACAGAAATTAGAAAGTTCATACAAAGTAAACATGGAAAATTCATTGAAGCTGAAAGGATGGAAAAATATAGTCCATGCAATAGTAACCAAATGAGAGAAGAGCTGGCTATATTAATATCAGACAAGATAGACTTTAAATCAAAAAGTTATAAGAGACAAAGAAGGACATTATATATTAATGTACAATACAGCAAAAAGACATAACAATTATAAACGTTTACCCACCTAACGACAGACCATCAATATATATGAGGCAAAAACTGACAGTTGGAGAAGTGGACAGTTCTACAATAATAGTTGGGGACTTCCAAACTCTACTCTCAACAATGGACAGAACAACTAGAAGATAAGTAAGGAAACAGAGGACTTAACAAAATAAACCAACAGATCTAATAGCCACATACAGAACATTCCCTACAGCAACAGCATATACATTCTTCTCAAGTGCACAGGGGACATTTTCCAGGATAAACCATATGTTAGCCCACAAATTAAGCCTCAATAGATTTTAAAAGATAGACATCATACATAGTATCTTCTCTGACCACAACGGGAAGAAGTTAAAAATCAATAACAGAAATAAAACTGGAAAATTCACAAATTTGTGGAAATTAGCACAATGGATCTTAAACAACCAATGCATCAAAGAAGAAATCACAAAAGAAGTTAGAAAATAGTTAAGATGAATGGAAACAAAAACACAGCATACCAAAACATATGGGACACGATGAAAGCAGTGCAAAGGGGGAAACGTATAGCCATAAATGCTTACATTAAAAAACAAGAGATATCTCAAATCAACAACCTAACTTTACAAAGTAAGGAACTAGAAAAAGGAGAACAAACTAAACTCAAGTTATCAGAAGGAAGGAAATAATAAAGATTAGAGCAGAGATGAATGAAATAGAGAATAGAAAATAATAGAGGATATTAATGAAATTAAAAGTTAGTTCTTTGAAAAGATCAACAAAACTGACTAACCTTTAACTAGATGGACTATGAAAAAAAGAGAGAAGATTTAAATTACTAAAATAAGTTGAAATGGGGACATCACTACTGATTCTACAGACATAAAGAGGATTATGAGAGTGCTAAGAGTAACTGTACGCTAACAAATTGGATAACCTAAATGAAATGGACAAATTCTTAGAAACCCCAAAGCTACCAGGACTAAATCATGAAGAAATAGGAAATGTGAATAAACCTATAACTAGTAAGAAAATTGAATCAGTAATAATAATAAAAAAAAATCTCCTCCCCCCCAAAAGAAAAGCCCTGGACCTGATGGCTTCACTTTGGTGACTTCTACCAAACATTTAAAGAACAACAAATGCCAGTACTTAAACTTTTCAAAAAAGCTGAAGATTACAGAACACTTTTTAACTCATTCCATGAGACTAGCCCAACCCTGATACCTAAACCAGACAAATAAACTACAAGTAAAGAAAACTATATACCAATAACCCTATGAACACTGATACAAAAGTCCTCAACAAAATAATAGCAAACCAAATTCAGCAGCATTTTAAAAGAATTGTACACTGATCAAGTGGAATTTATTCCTGAATGAATATTTCAACATAAGAAAACCATTCAATGTAATACACCACAGTAACAGAATAAAGGAAAAAAACTCACATGGTGATTTCAATTGATGAAGAGGCATTTGACAAAATCCAATGCTCTTTCATTATTACAAACCTTGAACAAACCAGGATGGAAGGAAACCACCTCAACATAATAAAAACCATATATGAAAAACCCATAGCAAACATTGCATCAATGGGGAAAGATGGAAAGATTTTCCTACAAGATCAAGAATAAGATAAGGATGCTTGCTTTCACCACTTTTATTTAACATAGTACTTGAGGTTTGTTTGGATAAATTTTTGGCTATTAATTCATTTTATATATCACTAAGCATTTCACTGCTATAGGGATGATCACAGTGCATTATAATTACTGATTTGTATCTTTTATCCTAGAGTGTGAGCAATATTAGTTCTATAGCTTCTAATGATAATACCAGCTTACTCAGTCCTGGGCCCTGTGCAATGTGCTTTACAGATATCTATCTCACTTTAAGTTCATAAGGCAAAGATTGTCTCTATTTTACATGGTAGGATGGAGGGCTAACTGACATAAAAATTTGACACAGCTTTTATGTGATGGAGCTACTGCTTGACCATGGTCCATCTAACTCCAACACTGCCTATGCCACTAACTGAAATGATGTGCCTCTTATTTTAATAATAGCTGGATAGATAGATAGATATTTTTTCAAGCTCACATGTTTCTTGGCATATTAAAAATCATTAAATATCTTGTCACCAGATGAATGAATGAATGAATAAGCAAATAAATGAACAAGACAAAATGGGGTTAATAATTTGCCGATGCTGAATTGATGGATTTTACTTTCCTTCTTAAAATTGTATTTTCCTTTAACCTTTCATTTCCAAGGCCAAACCTCATGACTCATTGTCTGAAAGAGAGGAGGTGGTACTGTCACCAACAAAGAGGCCATTGATCACCTTTGAGTCTCAGAGCTGACTTTCTCCACCTCCTTAGCAAGAAATTTCAGAGTCTGGAAATGAAGTCTGGAAATGAAGTTGCATACTATTATAAATGAGACTATTATTGTTCTGAATCAATTAGAATGCTAAGGTTAATTTTTGTGATTTTTTGTGATTCTTGTTGTCTCTAGCAATTGACAGACCCTACTTGTTGAGATTTTGTTCACCTGTTTTGTCCCCTGCCCCTCACACCCCAACAGTGGCAATTATTACTAAACCAACCCATTCACATATGCTCTTCTTAAGATTTTTATAAACAAAGGCTTTTATTCTAAAATAAATGACCTTGAATTAGGGATAAAATTTTAGCTGGAAAAAAAGAGGGTAAAGAATCCCACAAAAGGACAAATTTTTGACCTTATTGGAATTGAGAAATGAATTAAACAACATCACTGTATTCTGAAATATTGGTGCCCATTTTGAGAAACTTACTTTTTTGTTAAAAAAATATTGGATATAAATATTTTAATATTGCAGGAGACAGCCTTCTGCTGATTTTCTTGGTCTATAATCCCTTTCTTTGAGATGGAGCCATTTTCAAATTCCACATGGTTAGGATTGGGCTCTAATCCCTGGACCCTGCTACCCTTTCCTCCCATCACAAGTATGGGTGCTTGACTCAAAGCCAGGTCATGAAAGTTATTCTCCCAGAATCTGAGCTCTTCAACACAGACTAAGTGAAATTGGCAGTTGGGGCTGAGTTTTCCACAACAACAATGTAGAGATGCACTCCACGGATTCTCCTACAAGAATTCCATAGGGCTGCCCTCATTTTTGTCTCACTGTTCGGATCTTCCTTAAATTATGTGAAGCTCTGGGCTGTATATTCTTTATTTCTCCCTCCAGATTTAATCTCTGCCCCCTTCTCATCTCCCCGTGCCCCAGAGGCTAAGACCCATGGCCTGCCCATCACCAGGACTCCATATACTCTGACCTCTCAAGGCCAGTAGGAGGGATCAAGAGAAAACAGAAGGGCAAGAGGAGAAAAAGAAGCAGGTTTTTATGCCCCTTATGCCACTTTACTCCCTTCCTTTCCATGATTCTGTCCTAGGCTGATTTAGTCTGTGGCCACAGCACCTACAGCCTTCTCAAGGGCTATAGCTTTGTGCCTGGTGTGGTAATAGCTGCCACTTTAGGAACAGTAATGCCTTCCAACTATGCCTTGTTCCCGCGTGGCTGTTTTACCATCCTTGTGGGTCTCCTTAACTTTGCCCATATCTCTGCATGCCACATCTCCTCTCATTAAGATATCTTCAATGAATTCTGCTGAGTGTGTCACCTTTTTCTTGCCGGATCTTGACTGGTAGAGCTTCCTAATACATGTCTAGCAAATTCCTAATACATGTCTAATAAATTTCTAATAAATTCCTTTGTCAGCGTTGGCATCTTTTTTGTTTTTTGTTTTTGTTTTTGGCTGTGCCATGCGGCTTGTGCGATTTTTGTTCCTTGACCAGGGATCGAAACCAGGCCCCCTGCAGTGGAAGCACGGAGTCCTAACCACTGGACCACCAGGGAAGTCCCAAAGTTGGCATCTGTTTCCCACACCAGAGAACCCACAGATCCATCGGCCTTTTTGTCTCTCTATATTCATCAAAATTGTTTAGTTTTCATTATATGTATATGTGAAATTATTAACTAACTATATATAATTCAATACACATTGTCTAAGAATATTATTCAGCAACACTTGTTTTTAGAGAAGTTTCTTAACCCATATCTGCTTTGGTTAACAATCTTTGTGAAACATCAACTATAACTCTAATATACATTCCACCTGTTCAGATTAAAAAATGGTTTTATCGCTGATCTCTCTGCTTAACTTCCACCTTTTATCCAATCTGTCAACAATTCCTATTTTCTCTACATTCTAAATCTGACCTCTTCTTAATCCTTTGCCTCTTTACCATTTAAATTCAAACTCTCCAGCCAGAATGAGTCACTTACAACAGCAGCCAGGTCAGGTCATTTCTCTAGTCCCAATCCTCTCAGGGGATGACTCTCCCAGTACAAGCCACAATCTTGACAGTGGTCTCCTGAGCCCTGTTACCTCTCTGACCCCATCGCCTAGCACCCTGCTCCCTCAAACTCTGCTCCAGCCACACAGACCTCCTTGCTCTTCTTCAAACTTCCAGGCATCCTTCTACCTCAGGACTGGCAGATGTTCCTTCTACCTGTGATGTTTTTCTCACACCTCAAACAGGTGTTTGCTTGAGGTGATCTTCTCGGTAAACCTTCCCTGATCATTTTATGTAAAAGGCAACTCTCCTTATTTCTTCCAGTCTCTTCCTTGCATTATTTTTCTCCTCTGCTTTGTACCCCAAGTGACATGCTCAATATTTTACTTCTTTATTTATTGATTGCTTGTCTCTCCCATTAGAATGTGAGTCCATAGGCTTTATTCACTGCTGTGTTCCCAGGATTTAGAACAGTGACTGGCACCTATTTTTATTCAATCAATTGGTTTTGAAAAAATGAAATAATAGGCTTACTTTCTCCCTTTGAGGTAAGAAACTTATAACAAAATATAATTAATTATATATTAGTAATTACATAATTATTGCAATTCTTATTTTTAACACAATGGACTAAAGGCTTAAGAAGATCCTCTTACCAGGTAGAAGAAAATTCACAGACTACTGTTCTTCTATCTTCATCTATATTTTTGCTGAAATATCACCTTATAGAACCAGGATCATTTCATGACAAATCATATAATAGCAGTAAAATTACTGAGTCAATATTATAACTGCAAATGATTCAGGTGACTTAATGCAAAGGAGAATGGACTCTAAATTTTAGATTTAACAATATTTTTTCTAGAAAAAAGGAGAAGAGATATTAGTATATTATTACATAGATACTAAATAGAATTTGGGTGAAGAAAGTGCTATTTATAAACAATATCTTGAAAAAGTAAATTTTCTGTAGAAATAGAAGCTGGCAGCTAATAACGGCATATATTAGAAGTTGAAGGAATTAACAGTAAGTTATATTGGGGTCTTTAAATGTGTAATAAATGAACGAAAGATCCTTATTCCTCAGCAGCCTTGGAGATAGTTAAATGGTACAAATCAAGTCACTTATCCAGGACCATTGATTGACCAGACTTCTCAGGAATAGCAAGGCTTGAAAATAAGGCAAAGTAATCATCCCAAGGGTGTTCCAAAGAGTCAGAAACTCACAGATTCACAGAGTACCAGAGCCTGAAGTAGCTTTAGGCAACCTAAGTACTGGCCCTAGAGTTCAGGTGAAATAATTGGTACCATGGGTTATGAATTAATGAAAAACACTTTTTATTTTTGTGGGTTGACTTTGGATGGAAATTGGCAGTGTTAGTAAGCAGTGCATGGAAAGTCGGTCAATGAGCCATCAAAAGCCTGCTTGTGTGAAGACTGAGAAGCTTCTTAGGGAAACTCATACTAAGGAAAGAAGCAGGCGTCATAAACCTGAAGCTCTAAAACAACCACAAGATGAAGGATGTAGTGATTCTGAGACTGTGTTAGTGCCTGTTGCTCAGCCGTACCCCTACCCACCCTCATGGATGGCTGAATATCCTGGAGAGAGGAAATGAATGGACTGTTCACTAACAAGCATAAAACATAAGGGAAATGGATTATTGGGGTGCTTATATCAAAGTGTAATGGGGAGAGGATGGTCCTCTCTACTCTATTCTGACTCACACATACTCATATATACCCTTGTCACACGCAGAGCACCAGCAGCTTTGACAACACAGTGGCCCCCAGCATTAGAGGTGTGTCCTCTGGGAGGAAGCAGAGACCATGGCGTCCACTCAGAGATGCCCTGTCTGCCACACACAGGCAGCTCACGGCAAGGTCGGCCATGCTTGTGCTCCCTGGAACAGCAGCACTACTGAGCGTAAGCTTCTTCTTGAGCGTAAAGGCAACACCCTTGGGGACTCCCAGAAGTATGCAGCCGGGAGGAAGGTGGTTAAGAACAAAGAACGTTTGAGTTGCTTCTGAAGATAACCTCAGCTTTACTTACCAGCTGCGAAATAAGTGAATAAATAAGTATGGGTTACATAAGGAGTGATTTTTCCTCCTCTCAAAATCAGGCCTTTCAAGAAAATGATTCTCTACGTGAAGATCTGCCAAGATTTATTATTATTATAGTTAACATCATTGAACATATGCATCTTCAATCAAATGTGTATAAGTATAGGTGTATAAGAAAAACCTGAGACAACAGACTAGCATAGTAATTCTGCCCTTTAATTATTTTACTTAATTAAGAAGATAACAATAACTCTCCTTCGAATGCACGTGAATGCATTTTAAACCCAGTGAGTAATATCAAGTCAGCTCTAGTTTATTTGGACTAATTGGAGATAGCAGCTAAACGGTGAAACTGACTTCAGTGATTTTTTTACTTCTTGGCATCCAATTCTCATATCTAACAGCCTTCCAATTTCATTTTGAGAAATGACCTCCCTGAGTATGAGCTATCCTGGTGGCACGTTGCATTAAGTTTCTCTGTCCTCCCCTGTGAAATGTGAAATAATGCAGAGGCTTTTAAGAGACAAATCTCTTTTCTCACCATTCCAAGACAGCCAAGGGAAGAACACATGATCTGAGCTCTTTCTCTCCAGCGATTTTGAATCCTAAGTAGCGTGCGGTAAGGACAGAAAAAAAAATACATATGATTTTGCCTACATATTCCAGTAATGGCACATGAATGAAACTTTTAAGCTCTTCCTGCCTCAAAATACCCTGGATATATTCGGTTTCTGTACTCTTCAAGCTGATTTCTTCAGCTTTCTCTTCAATCTTATGGATTTTCTTTTTGCTAAAGTTAATTTCTGTGACTTATAACCAATTATCTTGACATGGGCATCAGGTAGCACCAGAAGTGTGTGGTGCCAGAGTGGGGTACAAATATAGACTACTATTGTTTGAATGTTTGTGTCCCCCAAAATTCATATGTTGAAATCCTAATCCCAAGGTAATGGAATTAGGAAGTGGCCTTTGGAAGGTGACTAGTTCATGAGGGTGAGGCCTCATAAATGGGATTTGTGCCTTTTAAAAGAGGGCAGAGGACACTCCCTAGTCTATACTGACTCACAGAGCTCGCTAGACCTTCTACCAGGAGAGGTCACAGCCAAGAAGTCAGCAGTCTGCAACCTGGAAGAGGGCTTTCACCAGAACCCAACTGTGCATGCATCCTGATCTTGGACTCCCAGTCATCTTTCTCCAACAGTGAGAAAGAAATATCTGTAGTTTATAAACGACCAAGTCTGTGGTACAGTCATCTCTTGGGATCTGTGGGGGATTGGTTCCAGGACACCTCTCCCCCTTCCCACATGTATACCAAAATCTGCAGATGCCTTACATAAAATGTCCCTTATATAAAATGGCCCTCCCCATGCAGAGTTCCACATCCTCTGATTCAGCAACCTGCAGACTCAAATCATCTGCCGTTGGCTGAATCCACAAATGGAGAACCTGAGGATCCAGAGGGTTGGCTGTCTTTTATTATAGCGGCCTGAACAGACTAAGACACAGACCACTAGAGAGATATGAGGTATTTGAAATTGATTAAATTGCCGAGACAGAACTAAAAGCAACAAAACTCCATGCATATCCTTGTAATGGAATCGAGAAACTCACAGTACCAGGGGAAGTGGCCAAACAGCTAATTAAGTGCCCACCTGTGTCCACTTGGAACCAGTTGCCCATTGAGAGCAAACCAATGGATTACCAGATAACTAGGTTGCTATGAAACAATATAAATAGCATAAGGGGTTTCTCTTTTGTTGTTTTTACAGCACTTATTTGAAATGTTATTTTTATTAGTTAAAGTTGTTATTTTTGGCCTTTCTCCACTAGAAAATAAACTCCATGAAGACACTTAGTCCATTTTGTTCACTGTTCTAATCTCTAGAGTTCCTGGTATACGGTAGGTATTAAAGAATATATACAGAGGAATAAATTAATTCTAGAACAATGAGATATGTCTGCTTCTGACAGTGTGCTCATCATTAAGCCATTGTCTCTCACATATGAACTGGTCCTTCTCTGCTTATATATGGGACTCCACAAACCACATTTCTTTTTTGCCAGCTGAATCACTGTTAGGCTCTCCCAAAAGGGAGTACTAGAGGGGACTGGAAATCTGGAAGGGGGAAAAGAAACACACTTCTCCTTTGTTTCCTGTTCCTGTCACCATCCCATAGCAATGGTTCTTCACCGTGACACTGACAGTGTTTCTGGTAGCAGCAGGGTGTGCTACTTTGCAATATTCTACACCCCAGGACCTCCCCAGCCTGCTCTCTCGGAGATACCAGCAGCAGCTGAGCACCAACCCTTCCTCAGAGGTCAGAGTCTCAGCATCACAGGGGGGTGAGTGAGAAGAGGGGAAACCTCAGTCCTTGCTTTACACAGTTCCAATGTGTACGGATCTTAGTTCCAATAGCAAAATTATAGGCCTGATGAACAGAGAACTGATTTAAGCCAGTACAATAAAGTCTAGGCTTCACATGCAATTCCCACACGAGCCAATTCACAGACTCTGAGCTCCTTGAATGGAGGCGAGAAAGCATCCATTTAGGAAGGACTAAATTATGGAGCTAATTAGAGAGTTTGCGGTTTGATCTCCTGGGTTTTTCAACTAGCTTGCTTTCCTCCTCACTCACAAAATGGTCCTCCTATTATTTCTCTGCTTTGTCCTTCACTGACCCCTTTTCTTCTCTTGTGTATAACACTTCCTATCAAACCCAGTTCCTGGGGATTCAGACACCCCCTAGTGTCAGCTGGTCAGCCTGGGGCTGAAGGTAATAAGAGGATCACAGGTAGATTTACCATGATCTTGACAAGCTTCAGGGCCCTTACCTTGCCCAGCCTTAGGAGAACCCTAGCAGTGTGTCACTATTTTCTTTTAAATTTTGTAAACGTAAGGTATTTTTATCTTCTTTTTCTTAAAGAAGCCACTTCGTAGTGTATAAGCTTCAGGCCCCACCAAACATGGATCTTCCCCTGAAAAGGTGATGAATGGAGATTTAAAGTAAGTCCATACAACTGCAGGCCCAGTGGAAACACTGAACATGATAATTGCCCAGTTCCTAACTGTTGCCAAAAGTCTGTGTTGGCCCAAGGTAGTGGTTCACACTTATTGCCCCACTGTGCTCTTAGACTCTGAATTTGTCCTGAGTTTTCATTTTTTTAATACAGTATGGAGTATATTATTAATATTTGCAGAAGAATAAATCAGGAAGTATATGGTATATCTGTCTCATCTAGTATGTGAAACATGTGCAGTGAGTTAAGTTCTTACTGTAGTGCATGGTTGACTCTGCCAGGTGACCAGGAACAATGTACATCTTTTCCCCCAGCACATTTCAGAGATGATGCATCCAACACCTCCCTTTCAAGGAGAGCAGGAAGGCATTCACTGATAGAATAAGTTTACTTGGACATGAAAGGCTAGGAACATCAAACACCTTCAAACCTCCAGTGAGAGTAAAAGAAAGAGGCAATGATGCTGCTACTACCAGTCACTTGGTGTACTGGGCGGTGCACCACAGAACATACTGGAAACTGCAAGACACACAAAACCACCAAGCTGCACTTGGTGAAGTCAGAGTAATTACATGTGACATTTTTTGTTATGAATATAATGTTGGATACAAATGAAATTAAATTTGAGAGGTTCTATGATGCTGTAGCATCTAAAATTTGACAAAACAGAATCTCAAAATCATAAAAATCATTAAGCATAAAAGTCAGTCAAAAGTAGTGACAATATTGATGAGGTTTAGCTTGTGAAATATTAGCTTAAAATGGTATCCTGGAATGGTTAAAAATATAGTACCTTCAAAAATATTTGAGCAGAAATATTTACATGTCAAATTGATAAAATCCTCCAAAAATAATTACTGTTCTACTTAATTTATTTTTAAAATTCATATAATTGATAGAAGTATTTTATACTATATACAGATATGCTATTTTAAAATATTACAAATAACTGTATTTTTGAAAAGGTGCCTAAAAAGAACTATAAGTTCAGCAATATAATAAATTTGTCAGTTAATAAGTAAATACTCAGAAAATTAAGTACTTTTAATTTCTTGGTGCCCCTTTTCTCTGTTAAAAGTGTTCAGTCTGGTTTTGATAATATGGTTGGCTAGAACAAGACCTCCTGAGCAAGAGGCAGGAGCACCTCAGTAGATTCCTGACCTATAAAATAAGCTATTCTGGTAGGAAGAGCCAAGGCTAGGCCCTAGAAGTCTTTCTCCCAATCAAAAATTTAAATCAAAAAGTTTCATATTCTTTGATGGTAATAGGGAAAGCTATGCCACTATTAATACTTGAAAGATGCAGAGCTGTTGATTCATAGAATATGCCAATTTCCCTCTCTAGTTTGTCCAGTGCATAAAATGAATGGGTCTTAGAGAACAGGAGGTGGTCATCGTAAGCTTAACCAAGGGTGGTGATGCCAGTCCCAGCTGCTATTCCAGTTGTTGTCTCCCTGCTGGAGTGAATCACTATAGTCCCTGGCACATTGTACCCAACTTTTAGCCTAGTGAATATTTTCTTTCCTCGGTCCAATTTAAAGAAGTTGTCATACCTCCATAGCAATTTGTTGCACTTTGGGACCACATATGTCCTTGTGTTCTAACAGAATCTTCATTATACAGAAACATTTTCAACACTTCCTTGTATCATGAACTAAGAAAAACACTAATCAGAGAGATATTATCTTAGCATACCTGTATCATTAGATGCATCTGATTTATTTGAAAACCATCCATCCTAACATCTTTTCATAGTACTACTTTGAAATCTTTATCATTGAACATGTCTAGCATATTTCATCTGCTTTTAGCTAAACTGATTTCCTGGATGTTAGATAGCTGACTGAGGCCCCACTGGATAAAATTACCTACTGTCATTCCAATTGCCATATCCTCAAAGTCTTTGTCTTGGTATTTATTTATTTTTCAATGAGACAGAATGTGTGACAAGCATTTGTTTCACGCTTCTAATTAGATTCAATACAAAAGTAAGAAGAGCTGACTCAGAGGTTTATCTTGTGAGCTTGATTTATGCTTTCATGAAATCATAGTGCGCTAGATGAAGGCTGGTCTCCCAGCTCAACAGGAATTATAGTGGTATTTGTCTTTTCAAGTGGCATCATTTAACCAAAGAAAAAGGAAGGCAGCCTTCCAAAGCCTATTGGCTGCCAGTAACCCAAAGTGCACTTCTGAGGGGTAGCTTCCTGTTGAGTATTTGCTGGTAAACTTGGAACTGATACACTGCATACATAAATTCAAATTTAGCTGCTTCAAAGAACATTTTTACAATAATACCATTCAGAAAGGAAGAGTGACTAAAGAAGATGTGGAAGGTGGGGGACATAAGAGAATAAAAGGAGAGAAATCCCTCCCAGAGGACGAGTAGTATAGATTTTTTTTTTCCTCTGTCAAGACACTGGTTTTTTCATTTCCTCGTTCTATTGCCTCATCAAAATCATAGTCTTTAGACAATATGAGAACCAGTAGTTAGTGATATAACAAGAAACTCTAAAAATTGAATTTTCCAGGCTGTCATACAGAGCAAAGTAAGCCAGAAAGAGAAAACAAATACCATATGCTAACACATATACATGGAATCTAAAAAAGTGGCACTAATGAACCTAGTAGCAGGGCAGGAATAAAGATGCAGAAGTAGAGAATGGACTTGAGGACACGGGGAGGGGGAAGGGGAAGCTGGGATGAAGTGAGAGAGTAGCATTGACATATATACACTACCAAATGTAAAATGGATGCTTAGTGGGAAGCTGCTGAATAGCACAGGGAGATCAACTCAATGCTTTCTAACGACCTAGAGGGATGGGATAGGGAGGGTGGGAGGGAGGCTCAAGAGGGAGGGGATATGGGGACATATGTATACATATAGTTGATTCACATTGTACAGCAGAAACTAATACAACACTGTAAAGCAATTATACTCCAATAAAGATGTGAAAAAAAATGAATTTTCCAAACTCTCTGTTTGGACGAGTAGAAAGTTATTAATAACAAATACTGATTGTCCCATGAAATTTTCAAGTCACTAAATACTTAGGTCAGGAGTGGCAAATACTTAGCAAAACACCAGTCACTCCCTTCACCCATATCTTTGGCTATTACTAATGGATCATGGCATTATGCTTCACTAAACACAGATGAGTCCTCAAATACTTTTCTTTAATACCACACTGGGAAGACTACCACCTGGTTATAGATATCAAACAGTATAACGTTTGATATATAATGTTATATAACAGTATAACGTTTACTTGCCCTTTCTTTTCTAAATGAAATATTGAATGCAGCATAAAAGTGTCTCCTTTTACCTACACTCTTGTCCTCCCATCATCTCCATAAGTTTGTCATAATTCATAGGAGGAATGAGGAGGTACGTATGAAGAGGAAAGAGGATTTTTTTTACAAAGCTCATTTGAACATTCATATATTATTGAGTTAATTTCTGTTCTTTAGAAATCAAGCTACTTTATGGTAAATACTCCCACTTTTACCACAGTACACCACTCCTACATTACAAGAAACTAACCATTTTCATTTCTCACCTCCCATTCATTAAAAAAATAATAATAATGCTTTAGATGCTTTGAGTGTCTCATAACTATCACAAAGGAACCAGGTCATTTCAAATCGTAATTCTATATTTATTCATGAAACTTTCTCCACAGCTTCCTTCCACTGCAGAAGTCTGCCTTTGCCATGGTATCTCTGGTTTCTGGCATTTATTCAATGATTGATATCTCTAAATTGTAAATTATTCTATTCATTCTCTTTGTATTTAATAAATTTCAGATTTGGGATAACTAGAGGTTCCAGAGAATGAAAATGCTGTGGGGAGATGAGAAATAACAACACTTGAGTTTTCTCCTTCCAGGCAAATACATTCCAGTAAGTGGAAATCCTGTGCAAAATGTAAAAAATAATTTTGGAACATATAAAGCACATTATACATACAAACCTGCCTGACTTATTAAAGGAAACTAATGCTTCTAATTTTGTGTTGACTGGTTAACACGTTTAATAAATTATAGACCATCGGAAGATACTATGATTGAATCCGCTAGAAGACTTAAAGCCACTTCCCAAAGGAACATAATTCAGAAATACAAAATTATTTCTTACCTTTCCAATATTTCTACTGTAGGATAATACCAAATTGGTATTCTGTGGGAAATTTTTCTCATATACCTAGAAGGCCTTACAGTAGATATATAATAATGTCTGGATTTTTGTTTTTGACTAATAGAAAAATCTGTAATTTAAAAAAATTTTAATGTTTTTATTATATCAAAAATAAACTTGACATCACTTTACCAAACTTATTTGAAAGTGAGGCACTTAATGTATATTTTACTTCTCTTAATAAATGAGCAATACAAAGGAAAATGAACTTTATTTGTACATTTTTGGGAATACTTGATTCGTAAGTCATGGCACATATTTTTTGTTACATATAGATTTTCAAATAGTTGGAATTTTGCAGATATAATCCTCCTGAAGAATGTAAGATGGTATTGATGTAAATTCTGACAGCAAAATATAGTTAAAAACAAAAGCTTATCCTGTTTCTTACTTTTAAGAGTCTTTTTTTTTTTTTTTAAGATGTTGGGGGTAGGAGTTTATTAATTAATTTATTTATTTTTGCTGTGTTGGGTCTTCGTTTCTGTGCGAGGGCTTTCTCTAGTTGTGGCAAGCGGGGGCCACTCTTCATCGCGTGCGGTGTGCATGCCTCTCACTATCGCGGCCTCTCTTGTTGTGGAGCACAGGCTCCAGACGCGCAGGCTCAGTAGTTGTGGCTCACGGACCTAGTTGCTCCGCGGCATGTGGGATCCTACCAGACCAGGGCTCGAACCCGTGTCCCCTGCATTAGCAGGCAGATTCTCAACCACTGTGCCACCAGGGAAGCCCTAAGAGTCTTTTTATTTAAGTATCAGCAGTGTTTATTGATTCATTTACAGTAACACTAATTATAAAGTATTTTCTTTTTCCCCCAAAATAATAAAAATACAGGATTATTTCCACCTGTGGAGCTTGATCAACACTGAAATGTAAACTTAGTCATCTCGGAAAGATAATGGAACTTAATTGATACATTTCTTCTGGTACCTTTTTTTGTTGTTGTTAATCCCATGACTTGTTAGAGCACTCAAAGATTCGAATTCTACGGTTGTTTTTGTTGAAGTTTAATGATTTCTTTACATAAAATAGTATAATAATGCTACAATGTTTTTCTTTATTTCATTCTTCTACTTTTCCTTTCTCTTCCTATTCTCCTTTCCTCCACACTCATCCCTTGCCTCCCAATTAATAGGTAAAAGGCAAAAACAACAGCTATCATTATGGAATGCCTACTACAGCTCAACCACTGAGATTTTATATGTTATCACTTTTAATTTTCTCAATCATCCTATGATAGAAACAAAGTTCAGAGTTTATTTAATTATCCCAAATCCCACAAAGTAGCAGACACAGAATTAAAACCCTTTCTACCCCTCCAAGAAAGACGTTGGTTTGGAATATAGGTGTTTACTGACTTCAACACACATTCCTAATGTAGTTAAATTTATAATTAGAAATGCTTATGTTCCAAAAGTTTGTTCGTCTAGCCATTAGTTTAGAACTTAGAAAATAAAATAAGGATATGCATGCCATGCTAAAAATAAATAGCAAGTAGGTCGATCTTTCAAATTTATAATGTAATAGAAGAATGGGCGTAGCGATGTCTTTCCTGCACGTCTCAAAGGCATCATTCCAGTCTCCAAAATGGTATATCTATGTGATTTATCCACTATTATTCTTCAGTGGAAAGGTGCTTTTTGCAATAAAAAATTTTTTTCCTCGTTTAATTTTAGGCTGTGGATAAATATGTTGATGTCACTGAATAAGAGGTATATACACTAACATGAAATAATTTTTTAACAATATTTGTGCATGGTAAATGGAGTGGAAATGCCTAGTCTTTACATTTTACTATAATTGAGGTTAGTCCTGTGTATTGCTTTGTTTCTCCCACTCTGTTTCTGAAGGTTGAAGTCTTTCTTAGTGAACGCTGCACACTAAGAACGCTGCTCTTTGTCTGCACTCCCACAATGCATTCTTGCTTTCGCTCCTTCTTCCCCCTAAACACTCACAAAACAACTGCTCCTTTGTAGCATGTGTCTTGCTTCTGAGCCAAATTTAGTAGTACTTTATAAAGGCCCACAAAGCACGGGTGGGCTGGCAATCCAAACGCGATGGCCGTGTTCTTCATTTTGTATAAAACTTCCAGAACCTCATACACAGAAATCATTTCTTTCTTTTGAGATATTGTAGGAAATATATGCAAAGAACAGTCCATTTGAAGTCACACAACATGGATTAGATTTCCAATCCCTCAGCTTACAGTTGAGTGACTTTATTCTTTATCCTCATTTGTAAAATTAGGAAAATATTAAATATTTTCCAGGATGGTGGTAATGATCAAATGAGTATATGTCTAAGGTATGTAAACATTGTGTGTGACAATAATTGTGAGCTCCGTTTTTACTTTCCCATTTAGCTTCCATTCCTAATTGGCTATATAGTTTTAAAATCTTTCTATCCTCCTAGCCATTCATATATAATTATACGTAATGATTCTGCAGTGACTAAAATAAGTCAGGAGTCAAACTGTAATATTCCATAGAAATTTTGTATATGTATGTTTGGATCACTTGTATAATGGCAAATTCAGTGTGTAAACAAAGGTGAAGGGAGTTAGAGGGATTTTTTTAAAAATTCAGGTATGAAGTAATTTCTTATGGAATAATAAAATAATAGCTTGAAACATGCCTCAGAATATGGCTGTTTTATCCCTGGCTGAGGCAAAGCTTGATACCACTTGTTAATTTTCTTGCACTTCCCTATATGTCTACTGTCCTCTGTTGAGGTTGTCTTTCCTTAGAAATGTCAAAAAAGAAAATCTCCTCACTTTTCTTTTCCTAACCCCCAAAACTCTTTTCATCCTCCTTCATTTTATTCTTGTTTCCTGATGCCAGTGTTTCAGGCACTATTTGGACAAATTAATCTTCATAGCTTTGCCCTGATAACATAACATACAAATAATGATTTTTCACATTCTCGGAAGATAGGATTAGAAAGTTGCTTCTATAGACTATCGTACTGAAAATAGTCATGGTTAAATCTCTGTGACGTTTTCCAAAAAAAAATAAATAAATAAATTTCACTGGTTACAACAAATAAAACACACAGTGTTTACAAAGTACCATGTGAATACTCTTCAACCAAAATTAAAGAAGCCCAAATTAATACAGTAGATAGAAGAAAACTACTTCTGACTTTAGCGAATATTTAAAATTATACTATAGGTCGTCTAAGTCAAAAACCTGAAATCAGTCCCAACTGGCCTCTTTCCCCTACCCTGGAAGTACAGTTGATAGACAAGCCCTGTTATGTTTTTACTTTTAAATTCGCTCATTGAACAAATTTTTATTGTGCCTGCTACTATCTTAAATACTGGGGAAATAAACATGAACAAATAGACAAAAATTGATGTCATTGTAGAGTTTACATGCTGGTGTATGCGTTGGTGGAGGGTTAGAGGGGATGAGGAAGTGGGACAATCAAATAAGTAAAATATACAATATGTCAGAAATGCTTGGAGAATCAAATTAATCTTGGGGAAAGAGCACAGGGAGTGCCAGAAGGAAGATGAGTGGCTCATTGTTCAAAGAGCCAGATGGGGTTAGAATGTAGGGATGAAGAATGACCTGGGAGTCCCTGGGCTTCTTGTGATGACTGATGCAAATGGGGATAAAGGGCATAATGAGATTTTTACTGATGTCAACAGAGATAATGGTGGTGACGCTGGCAGTGCGGGGAGGGAGAAAGCGGGGCAAGAGTTTCCTGCCAGGAGAAAAGCAAAGACCTCTTATTCATTCTTGCCAGTAGTGATGAGGGGGCCAGAGCAAGGCATTTCTGAGAGCCCGCAGAATTCCTAGACCCTCTCTGGACTCCTGCCAATGAAGTCTGTTCCTCAAATATCTCCGCTCCTTTCCATCTCTCCTTAGCCCTCTTCCAGTTCAGGCCCGTAAGAGCCATTCCAGGGCCTTATTAGTGTTGCTTCCAGGAGTCCGTTTTTCACACAATGAGAGAAAACTACCTGACAAACAAATCCGGCCATGATACTCTCACTCCAAACCTTTCTTGGTCAAAAATCGTGAGCACATAACCTATCCCTTTGTTCCTGGCTCATACCTTCTGTTCAAATAATACAAAGCTGCTCTTAGTCACTGGCTTAGAGCATACTTTCATCCTAAATATTTTTTTCTTGCCACTCCTTTGATATGAAATGCCCTTTCTCCTTTCTTAACCTGACAAAATCTTGCTCATCTTTCAAGAAGCAGCTTCAGTGTTCTTACCTCCAACATGCTTTGCATGAAGCCCAGTAAAAGTGCTGTGTCTCAGAACCACCATTCTACCCCGAGAACACCTTTTGTGTGGTTCCTAAAGTATCCTGGACTGCTAGATCCACAAGGACAAGAATCATGTATTATTCATCTGACACCCTTAGAGGAAAGCAAGGTGTCTGTTTGTTAAACAAATAAAAATCAATAGGCTACATTGAAACCTTGTTTGCTAATCCTGTTTTCTGACCTGGAATGCAGTCTCTTCAGGTTGCCATTGATACGGTGAGAAATTAGTTTGAAATATACATTCTTATTATTTTCTTTTCTCCAAGTCTTTAGTTCATCAGTACCATCTACACTGCTTCAAAGAGAAATAGGATTGTTACAAAGGAATGACAAAAGAAAAAAAAAAAGGTAAGGAAGGATTCATGTTGAGTTTTTTAACTTCCAAACCAGGCTTTGAAGAATCAAACAAAATAACCAAGAAAATTGGGCACAGAGTTGGGGCCACACTGATAGAATATAAAAGGGAATTGCAGAAAAATATCCCCCCTTTACCTGTCATTGAAAGGAGTGTCAACCTAGGTTATGGGCAGACTTGCAATGAGGTTCATCTTAGGGAAGAACAAGAGTTGGAGAAGAGGATTCTGACATATGGTGATTCAGTGCAGAGAATCAAGGCCAGCCTCTGGGAGTGACAAGCATTTTAAGGGGACAGCACAAAAAAGGAAAAGAAGTCAGCACTGCAGACTATCCTTAGCATATGAGAGAAAGCCAAAGCACATCCATGCTGAGGGGCCATGTTAACCCTTCACTGTGAGGGCCATGGACAACTTCATGTACAGCAGCCTTTGTCCAGAAACAGGGTGACTTCCTGCTCTCGAAGGAATTATGTGACTGAATTGGCATGTTGCTCCTCCTAAAGAGATACAGTGCAAAGCTCTGGGCAACTCTTTAATAAAATTTAATTTACTTCTTGATTAAAATCATGCTGAATCTAAGATTTATGTATGTTTTTAAAATAAAAGCTTATAGTAAGAGAAAGCAGCCTCTTGTGTGGGGCTTTAGTGTACACTTGAACTTTGACTAAAAATGAAAATTCGATCAAGCCATATACACTACCTGGCCCTAATTCTGCTTATTGTTAAAATGAACCACGATCTCTTTCCTATTACTTAAAAAACAAAATTTTAAAAAAACTTAGTTTTACAATTCTAAATATTCAATTAAAAAATCTAGACTCTTTGTTCCGATATAAGGATTTTATTTTTTGACCTACCAGTATCTCCCTCTGAAATCTTTGGCAAATCAGATAACCACAGAGCAGGGAGGAACCAGAGAGAATCTTGTACAGGGATTTATAACTTTGTTTTTTAAAGTAGAACCTATTTTTTAGATTAAATTTTATAGAGAATTTTGATTTATAGCCAGACAGAATTAAGGCTGCTTTGGTTAAAGAAAGAAGCCCAAAGCCCCAGTGTCCTGAGGCAGCCCTAACCCGCCTCTGTGAAATTTAGGTCTCCAGAGGCCATGATTTGAACACCACTGATCTAGGGCAACTTTTGTATTTTGTGGATGAGGAGATTGGGTTATGATCAATTTAAATGATTTGTCCTAGAGTAAGGGAAATCTGGATTAATGATGTCTAGGGCTACATCCTAGATTTCTTTTATTGATAGCCCAGTTATGGGGTCACATTTACCTATGTATCTCAAAGGCACCCTCTCTAATTTAGAAGTAAATATGCATACACTCCTTCAGTTGAGGGATTTTTGAGAGGCTCCAATCAGTAAGTGTGAGAAACATTGAAAACATAAACATTATACAATATATCAATATCTGTTTTGCAGCTTCTCTACAAGTTATAAAAAATCAAATTGCCTTATTCTTAATGAGCTAAGGCTGTACACTACATCACTATTAAAAAATCATTTATCAACCAGATGATAGCACAATTAAGACAATTAAATTTATGATATTTAATAGGGATGTATGCCATATGTTATCTACAAAAACAGCTTACACTTGACTTTTTAAATGTAAACTAGAACACCCTCAGTCTCTTGTAAGAACTCAGTGTGACAAATGGGACATTACATAATAAAAATGTAACACACATTAATAGATTTTGGTTAAGGAGCCTACTCGGTTCAAAATCTGATCCTCTTCATTTTCCATTGTGTTATACATTTATCCCCCATAGATCACAAATCAACAAAAGAAGCTTTTAAACAAATAACTTAAATTTTTTATTGGAGGCTGAATCTCACAATATCACTTTTTGAACATAATTAGGAAGTAATTCTCTCTGATAATTTTTTACTGTTTTCTCTCTTTCCTTTAAGTGCTACCAGAAATTATAAACACTTATTAAGCAATTTTATGGAAATCAAAACAATTTATGAGGCAGCCGACTTACTTAGAATGACAAATATAAGGGCAGAATACATTTTAAAACTATATTATAGAAGTTTCCAAATATTATATCCACAAATATAGTATTACTAAAGATTTTCCTGGTAATGTTCATCTTAACTATGTGAACAGTGAAATGTCAAAATTCCCTCCCAGTCATTCTGAGAGTTTACAATAAATCTTAATGTGACCTAGGCACCAAATGCTTGTCCCACATAAAATTACAGGAACAAATTTTTACTGGACACCTTGGTAAAGCTCTTTCTTTCCCCTAAATAGCTTTTCTGAGGATAGAATACAGTTACCTTAATCGGAACTGTCACTTAATACATTTTCCTCGGGGCATGGGGAAGAATTCTGTGGTTTGGCAGAAGGTACGGATTCAGTAGTGGAATAAAACCCAATATTTATGAACTTAAAAATCATGATAACTACTATTTTAAAACACTGATATAAAGGGCACCTCAGAGTATAATCTGCTGTATAGTTAACTCTACAATATCATGGCTGTGACTATTTTTTTAAGCCCATGGTTTACTAAACTATATCCCAATGCATTTATCTCAGAGCTGCATACTAAATGATAGTTTACTCTATTTCTAATTTGTTTTATGTATTTGTTCCAACTTACCAATAAATAAATTAGCAGTTATTGAATTCTTCATATACACTTAAAATTGTGTGTGATACAAAATATTTAACAAAAATAATCAAAAAATCTCTTCTGACTTCTGATCCCAGGAAGACAGAGTAAACATATTTTTCCTATTCCTTCCTAAGTATTACTAAAAAACCTTTAATATTATTCATAAAACAAACATAAATAGACTCTGAAAGATAGATGAAGGCAGACTGGCTAGAAACCTTGGAACCCAAAGAAGAGATTATGGTACTTCCTTAGGTTGTCTTTTTACCTCATATATCTCAGACTGAGAGTTTCAGAGACTGGCAATCCAAAAACACAAACATGTATAAACAAACAAAGAAGCCCTAACAAAAGTATGCTCTCTCCCTAGCCAAAGAACATCCAGGAAAACAGAAACCTTTTTGACAATAACCACTCTATTTCAGGAAAACGCCACAGAAAAAATATCCCATGTACAACAACAAAGGCCAAATGAGACATCAAAACAAACAAAAAATTATCAGAGATAAAGAAAGATTTTATATGATGATAAAAGGGTAGTTCCACAAAAAAGACATAGCAATCCTAAATATATATTCACCAAGCAAAATATACAAAGCAACAATTAATAGAACTGTGGTATAGACAAATCCACAATTATATATGGTGATTTCAACTCTCCTCTCAAAAGTTGAAAGAATAACTAAAGAGAAAATTATCAAAGATATAGAAGAACTAAACAGACCATCAAATAACAGGATATAATTGACATTTATAGAACAGTTGACCAAACAATAGAATTCACATTTTTTTTTCCGGTGCCCACAGAACAAATACCAAGTTAGATCATATCTATAGACATAAGATAAACATCAATAACCTTCACGTATTAAAATCACATAATATTTTTAATAACCACAATGTAATCAAATTAGAAACCAGTAACAGAAAGATAACAGAATCTGCAAACACCTGGAAACTAAACAACATATCTTTTAAAAAAACATGGTTTAAAGAGAAAGACACAAAAGAAGAAAAATACACTGAATTAAGTGAAAATTAAAATACAGCACATAAAAATTTGCAAGACAAAGCTAAAGTAGTCTTGAGAGAGAAATTTATAGTACTAATTACATACATTAGAAAAGATTTTTAAAAGTCTTAATTATCTATGCTACCACTTCAAGAACCTAAAAAAATAAGCACAAACTTAACCCTAAACAAGAAAAAAGAAGGAAATAATAAAGGCATAAGCAGAAATCAATGAAATTGAAAACATAAAAACAAAAGAAAAAATTCAGTGAGACAAAAAGTTGGTTCTTTGAGAAAATAATAAAATTGACACATCTCCAGTAACACTGCCAAAATAAAAGAGAGAAGACATCAACTGAAGATACTGAGAATGAAGCAGGCAATATCACTACAGACCCTGCAGACATCAAAAGAATAATCATAGGATTCTAGGAATAATGCTACACACATTAAATTTGACATCATAGATGAAATGGACCATTTCCTCAAAAAAACAAACTACCAAAAATTGTCAAATATGAAATTCATCATTTCAATAGCTCCATGACTATTAAAGAAATTAAATTCTTAATTATATATACTCCCAAAATAGAAATCTCCAGACCCAGATGGTTACACTGGATAAGTCTACAAAATAGTCAAAGAATTAACACCAATTCTGTACAATTTCTTCCAGAGAGTAGAAGAGAAAGGAACACTTTCCAATTCAGTCATAAAGATAATATTACCCTGACACCAAAATCAGACAAAGATGGTACAAAAAGGAAAAGTACAACTCAATAACCCTCATGAATAAGGCAACAAGAATTCTTAGCAAATTCAACTATTCAATATATAAAAATAATTATACAGCATGACCAGGTGAGATTTATTTCATGAATGACAGTTGATTATTTGAAAATCTATCAATGCAATTCCTCATATTAACAGGATAAAAAGAAAGATCACATGATCATATCAATTCAAAATAAGCATTTGACAAAATTCAATACCCATTCATAATAAAATCTCTCAGAAAAATAGAAATAGAGAATTTCCTCAATTGATAAAAAGGAAATACTAAAAAAATAGAGCTAACATTGTACTTGATGAAAGACTGAATATTTCCTTTCTCAGATTAGGAAAAGTCAAGCATGTTTGCTCTTATCTCTCTTATTCAACAGACTGCTGGAAGTTCTAGCCAGTGCAAAGTCACCCCCCCAAAAAAAGAAAGAAAGACAAAAGGAATACCAATCAAAAAGGAAGAAATAAAACTGATGCATCTCTAAAGAACTATGCTGAGTGAAAAAAGCTAAGTCCAAAAGATGTATAGTGTGTGGTTCCATTTATGTATCATTCCTGAAATGGTAAAATTACAGAAATGGAGAATAGATTACTGATTGCCAGTGGTTAAGAAGGAAGTGGGGGTGGGAGGGAAGTGGGGATGGTTATGAAAGGGCAACGTGAGAGATCTTTGTGGTAATGGAAATGTTCTATTGTCAGTCCTATCAATGCCAATATCCAGATTGTGATATTGAACTACAGTTTTGCAAGAGGTTACCACTAGGGGAAATGGTAAAGGAGATATGAGATCTCTGTATTATTTCATATATGTGAATCTACAATTATCTCATAATAAAGAGTTAAATTTTATAAAATGGAAACAAAAAAGTCTCTTCTCACATGGAGCTGTCATCTAGTTAGAACATAGGAGAGAAACAAAACTTAAAAAAGTAAAAGAGAAAGAAAAAGTGAGAGATATGCTAAGTTGTATTACACAGAATATTAGTACAGAAAGAACTAGAGAAAGGGAAAAAAATGTCAGGTGTATTTATCTTAGTTTTTACAGAGGAGGGAATGGCCTGGAGCTTGAGGACTGAGTGGGCTGTGCACAGGTGAAGATGGCCATCTTGGGAAGGTGAAGAAGAGCAAGACTAAGAAATTAAGTAATCAACTGAGGATTAGAGGACTGCCTCTTAAAATTACACTGGCACATGCAGACAAACAGAACAAGCAAACAATCACATAATACAAACCTGTCTGCTTCAATCTTATCGAAAGAATGGAGAATTAGGAAAAATTGTTCCAGTTTTGAAAATCAAGTCCTCTTACTGGATGTGATAGTCTTTTCTTATATAAAATTGTTGAGAATCTAAATTACTTAATGCTTTAGGGCTGAGAAAGTTTTCTTCAGATTAAAAACAACCATGAAGTAACCCCTGGGCTCTAATTATCAATGATTCCTCCAGACATTTATTCTTGGAAAATTCTTAGATCTCTTCCCCAAAAGCAGCCCTGAGATCAAGATCTGTGTGTGAGTCATTTATTGAGGAAGCACTTTGAGGAAAACCATAAGGGAGTGGTGGAAGCAAGATAGGGAAGGGAAAGAAACCAGGGACATTTGCAGATTCAGGCAAGATCCCATAAAGGGAAGCTTCGGCCTGATTCTGGAGGGGATCTCAGAGTTTATCCTAACCAGAGGCAAGGAAACTGAACTTTTATATCACACACCAGTCAGTCAACATCTAAGGACCTTGAGGTGATGGTGGGTGGAAGTAAACTCCTAGGTACTTTTGTCTCTCTAAATCCACAGACACAGCAGCTTTAGTAGCCCAAGGGAAGTCTGCGAAGAGAAAGTAAATGTTGGCTAGAAACAGAAGCACTGAGAAACCTGGGAAGGCATGCACAGAAATGGTAGAAGACATCTAAGGGAATCAGAGAGGACCTTTGCCAAAAGCTGCAATAGACAATTTATATGCTTAATATCATTTAATATTTATAGCAATTACATGGATAAAATTATCATTGCCATCTTGCAGAAGACAGAACAAAGTCTCACGAAGATGAGTAACTTGTCCAGTGTCATACCACCAGGATGTCACTCTTCCTGATTCTAAACTCCAGATTCTAAACTCCAGGTTCTTTCTATCACCCCACTATCAGCCACCCAGGAGAGGAGTAAGAAAGTGGAAAAGGAACTGAAGGAGAGCAAAAATGAACAAGCTTCCTTTCTGCTTTTGCCTATGTCCAGCTTTTCCTGTTCTAATACAAATAATTTCTTCAGTCTAACTATTCATTAATTTATTCAGTGAATAATTACCAAGCACTCGCTATATGCTATCTGTGTCTTGAATCCAACCACTTCTAGGTCCTGGGAATCAAGGAGTAAAACTGGCAAAGTTCTGCTTTCATGATGTTCATATTTTTCTAGTGGAGGAAGGCAGATAATGAACAAGTAAATAAGTAAAATACATGTTAGATGTTGATGAACAGACAATCAGGAGAGACTTCACTGATAAAAGTTAATTTTGCAAAACTGAGGATGATTTTGAGAGAGAGCATAGGCCATATTATGTGCAAAGTTTCTGAAGCAAGAACATATTTGGTATCATGGAGGAATTGCTATACAGAGTGAACAAAAGGAAAGGGCAGAATGGTAGCAGTTCAGTTCAGAAAGATAATTCTGATATGGTCGCGGGCGGTGGAGGTACAGAAATTTAATACATAGCACCTCATAAGCCATACTAAAGTCTTTCATTTTAATTTCAAGATGGGAAACCATTTGATTTTTTTTAAGCAAAAGAGTGGCATGGTGTTTTTAAAAGAATGTCTCCCACTGCTTCATTGAGATTTTGACTGACGTTTGGCAGGGATGGAAACATGAAACCAGTTAGGAAACTAAAGCAAAAGTCCAGGCATAAAATAATAGTACTTTTTACCAACGTGATATTGATAGAGGTAAAGAGAAATCACACGATTCTAGATATTTGTTTTGAGTGTAGAGTCAACAGAATTGGCAGATGTGGTATGTAAGAGAAAGAGAGGAGGCCAGGGTGATCCCGAGGTCTCCCCAACTGTGCAGTTGGAGGAATGGGGTTGTTAATTGCTGAGATAAGAAATCGCAAGAACAGGAGTTATGGGGGAGGGGAAGTATAAGAGGGCAGAGGACAGGTAATTTTGTTGCTAATTATTTGTGACATGGCTTTAAATCTCTTTAGAAAAAATTCTTGATGAGCACAAAACAAATAAAACTACTTCATTGTACTCTTTCCCTATTCCATTTTTATGCCTTTATTCTGTCCTTTTCATCTTCTTGTCTTTCTTTCTCTCTGTCTCCCTTTTTCTCTCTCTTTCTCTCTCTCTCTCTCCCCCTCCTTTTCCCTTTCTTCCTTCCCTCTCTTCCTCCCACTTTCTTCTCTCCCTCCATACAACTTTTCTATGTGTTTAAAAGACACCACTGTGGTCATGATTGTGGAGGATAGAGGGTCAGGATAGCATTCAGATAGAATGTCACTATTGGGAAAATATTCTGGGAGGTTCCCCTCAATATGAAAAACATGAATAGAGGCATTGTTGGGAAGCTTTCATTCATCATTTGATTTTTGTAACTCAGTCAATTTTCTTGCTTTTGTTAAATGGAAAGACTTTCAAAGACAATGATCTTTATACACCTGTTTTTATATACCAGCTGATTTGTTTAGAATACCAAGTTGTCCAAATTATAAAGCCAACTGGGGGGAGCTATTTCCAGAAAGAAACACAAAGGCTGCAAATTTAGTTCTTCTGAATTGTTTTCACTTGTCTTACCCATAATTATTAACAATGAACATTAATGTATTTTATTAGTATGGAAATGATAACTAAAGAGCATTTTTCCAGTATACATTTTCATATTTTTGACTTTTTAAATCTTTTTTGGAAACTGTTAATTTGCTATGCTATATTCTTACACTTATACTTCTCCCTAAAGTTAAAAATGTAAAAAAAAAAACAAGCATAGCTAAAAATAATGAGTCTCATGGAAACACATAAAAGTGGAGTCTTTTAAAACCTTTTTTTTTTTTAAAGTGAGATGCAGAATATAAGTCTTGTTTTGGTCTGATTTGACTACCCAAGGTCAAAAGCAATGTTGGCTTCCTTCCAACCTGTCCACCCCTAGCCTTTGAGCCCCTTGGGTATCCAGTAGGTCAGTACTTATGACTCCTAATGAGTAATGCAGTGGTACTCAAGCTGTTGCAGATGGGATGGGAATAGCAAAAAAACATGCCTCTCTAATTACATGTGTTAGCCCTTTTGCATTGGGATGTCTTCTAACATTTTAGGATGGGGGGAGCCAGCTGAATAATCACATGGAAAATACAAATCTGCAGAAGCTGCCAAAGTTGCCCCAGATTCTAGCTGCCAGAAGGTCTTTGAACTATTCTGATGTCAGTATTGACAGCCTGCCTACCTCCTGTGGATGTCAAAGCCAAGGTCAAGGCCAAGAGAAGTGAACAAGCTGTCAACCTGGCATAAGAAAACAGGTAAGCACATCCTGAGGAGGATAGGGAAGTCTCCATAACTGGAAGAAAAGTTGGGCGGAAGCTATAGGTCATGACATTAGTGGAAATCTATGAGATCGCTCCCTCCTTAATGTTCCCACAGGAAAGAAAAACAATCAGTACTTGATGAAAGGTCAGCATTTTACAGACTGACTTCCTCTCACCTATACCTTTCAAAAGTCTTTCTTTTTTTAGACTTTACAACCTTTTTACTTTTAAGATCAGCTCTTTATTGGAATGTATTTGAAGAACAATGAATCTATGTGCTTGTTAAGAGTTAGGTAATCTTAAGGTTTGGGCAATTGCAAATGATGGAGTTATTTTATAATAAATTAATGGAAGAAAGAAATTAAAAACTGGCCCTATCACATCTCCTTATGAAAGGCTGTGTTAATGAAAAACATAGCAATCAATATACTAAGTGAATTTCCACTCTGAAATGTAGTTAAAATGGGGAACTATAGCATCACAATTTATAGTAAGGTACCAAGATTCTAAGTGGATTAAACTGTGTATGCAGGTATTACATACTTTACATAACAATAATACTGATGATCATTAAATTTTTCTATTCTGCCAGACCCTAGGCTAAGCCCTGTTACATAAATTATTCATTTAGTTCACAAAACAAGCTTTTCAACTAGGTTTGTATGAATGGTTGCTTAGAGAGGACCTTCATCTAGTAAGTGGTGAGTTAAGGCCTCAAAACTAGACTTGTCTGACTGGAAAGTCTTTACTCTTAACACTGCAGTTTTCTCTATTTCTTCACAGATGACTCTGAAAAGATAGTGCAAGTGTAGAAGGAACATTCAGTGAAGTAGTGGTTTGAGAATATGGCGATAAACTGAGGAAGGCTAATTGGGTAAGTACTGCTGTGGTCTCTAATTCGTATTATAATTTAATCTTTCTAAGGCTCCTTCCCATAACTTCCTCAGAGTTATTTAAGAAATGCTTAATACAAATTCAGATACTTGGGAGAGAAGATATTTTCCCGTCAATACAAAAATAAATATAAAACCAAAATAACAAGTGGGTGCTAGCATATATCTTCTTCACAAGATGAAAAAGCAGGCTCATTTTCAAATACAAATAATAAAGCATACTTCTGTTGGATCAGAACTGGAAAATATGCCAGTAAGGTCGGAGTTACCTAATTAATAATTATGAAGCAATTCTAAAACTATTTTAAATATGTTATAGGATGAGCAAATGTGCTAATGTGGTTGGGAGCCACATCACACATGAAACGGAGAAAGACAAAAAAAAAATACTCTGGGAGTAGATTGGAAATGTATATTCCTGTGCAAACTCCTGATTTCTAAAATGTGTATGTTTGCCCTGATATGGATGCATGTCAGTATATGTATATATGAGTATGTGTGTGTGTGTGTGTGTGTGTCTGTATTTTTTTCTAGGTCTGGCTGCTGAAAGGGCCAAGAAATAAAGATACCACAATAAAAATAACCATACAGTGACCAGAGATTGTATCTTTATTACTATTCTCCACTTAAAATAATCCTGGGTTCCTTGTAAAAATGACTGCAGGGCTGGAGCAATTGAGGTGGAAGATGAGCCTGGAACATCTTGTTATACCAGACAGTAAGGAAGTGATCAAAAAAAAATTATGTAGGCTTGTCACAAGGATATGGCAGCCAGATTGAACAGGCTCTCACTGGCAAAATCTGGGTCACTTTGAGCCTCAAAATAATTACAAACAAGAATAAATGATAAATTTAAAGAAGATAAACAGATAAATAAGTGGGAGGGAGGAGGAAGACCTTTTGCTTACAGTAAAATACCAAAACAATTGCTTACTAGTATGGTCTAGTATGTACTACCCTTCAGAGTACTTATTAGTTGTAAAGAAAGTGTAGTAACAATAGGGTGCAGAAATTAGACAACTCCTTGACCCACTGATCAAAACTGTCATCATTAATGAGGACTGGATACACATCATGTGCCTACAGATGTGATTCCCTGAACAAGATAACAATATCACTTTGGTATCCTTCCAGTCAAGAATGCATAATCTGGGCTTCCCTGGTGGCGCATTGGTGGGGAGTCCGCCTGCCGATGCAGGGGACACGGGTTCGTGCCCTGGTCTGGGAAGATCCCACATGCCGCGGAGCAGCTGGGCCCGTGAGCCTGGCCGCTGAGCCTGCACGTCCGGAGCCTGTGCTCTGCAGCGGGAGAGGCCACAACAGTGAGAGGTCCGCATACCGCAAAAAAAAAAAAAGAAAAAAAAAAGAATGCATAATCTGACTCTAGTTATGAGAAGATATATCACACAAATCCCCAAATGAGGAGCAGTGCTAGAAAAAAGAGACAGAAGGAGAGAGTTCTTCAAAAATGCTTACATGAAAAGGAAAGAGTGTGAAAATGTTTCAGATTAAGAAGACTAACTCACCAAAACTAAATGCAAAAGCTGATTCTAGACTGCATTTTATACAGGAGGAAAAACAATTCTACCATGAACATTTTGTGTCAATTAACAAAATTGGAATATTTAGGGTAGATTAGATAAAATTATTCTATTGATATTACATTTACTGGAATTGATAACTGTGAGAGAATATCCATATTTTTGCCCACATCGCTGGATACTGTCAGCATCGTGCTTAGAGAGATAGGATGCTTTGTTATTTGAGGATAAATAATAGCAGAAAATGACCATTTAAATTAGGTACTCAATTTTTTTAAATGGTTTGATTTGGATTTTCTATTTTGAAATTTTCAAACTACTTTGTATTTAACAAAATGAGTAATTACCAATGAGTTTAATATTTGAATGATGAATGAATCAGATATTTATTTGTCTTCATTTATTGAAGAATCACTTTTTCTGACAAAGTTTTATGGTATCACAAATTTACAGTCTTTACATCTCATTTAACTTTCATGGCTAAATTACCTCTCAAATATCATATTTTTGTGCACAAAAAGATTCATCAGCATTTTGTCAAATATTTAATTTTTTGATTGTCAAAATGTTCTCTTTTGTGACACCTACTGTTCTCTCATACAACTTTGTCCAAAAACTTACCTGATTCAAAAACACACACTCTTCATTCATTTTGTTTATTCTTAGAATTAGTGGGCTTTTTCCTTGTGTGTCTATTTGAACTCCATTGTACCTTTACTGGGTAATCGTTTGGCATAGAATTTCAGCAGTTGTCCAGTATCATATTATTGGTTTCAAAAAATCTGGACATTGCCAATTTTACTTTGTCATCAGTTTGTTCTGTACTGCATTGTACTGTTGCAAGCATCCAACATTTCACAAAACAGTGACCATATAAACACTAGGGCGAAGGGAAATTTGAATTCAGGCTAATTTTATAAGTGCTCAGTTCACTAATGAATTATGTTGTCTTGTGCTTATTTTCTTCACCATTTACCTTGTAACCATGGAAACATGGAAAATGAATATTGGAAAATTAGAACCACTTGTATATGTTTCCTGGCATACATTGCTACTCCTATCTAGTCTCTGAAAGATTTTGATCCCATCCAGAATGCCTTGCTCTAACAATTAGATCATAGCTCATATAAGACTTTGCACTGGATCGGAACCTGGATATAGACCAGTATCCTACCTAATTTGCATATGGACTTTCAGCTAAAATGGCTGCAGTAGCCTAGGGAAACCCTGGTGTGGTTCTAGTCTCATGCAAGAGGACAGAATAAAATGCCCTTGAAAATAAAGGACAGAGTGACAGCAAATTACCAACTTACATACGAGTACATTTCATCTTCAAAAGAAAAACCTGGGGCTTCCCTGGTGGCGCAGTGGTTGAGAGTCCGCCTGCTGATGCAGGGGACACAGGTTCGTGCCCTGGTCCGGGAAGATCCCACATGCCACGGAGCGGCTGGGCCCGTGAGCCATGGCCTCTGAGCCTGCGTCCGGAGCCTGTGCTCCGCAACGGGAGAGGCCACAACAGTGAGAGGCCCGTGTAACGCAAAAAAAAAAAAAAAAACCTATGGGCAAGTTGTTGTTCTCTGTTAGGATCCATTTATTGATTAATTCAGTCAATGAATATTTAGTATATATCTTCCATGTACCAAACACTGTTGTGTTCTACAAGTCAAAGGTGGTAAAGAGGGATTGCATAAAATGAAAAAAGAGTGGGGAAGAAATATTGTTTACCTGATGTTCTACCTTTACAATGCTCTAAGGAATTCTAATACTACTGAACAGTGATTTAGAGTGAAAAAAAATTATTCTGAAAATAAGGTTGAAATAAATGCTTTCTAATGTAAAAACAAGTTGAATTGTTTTAACATGCCTCAAATAAGTCATTTGTTTAACTGAAATCAGTTTTTATTTAACACCGATTAGCAGTTAAGAAGATATAGCTGACTGGTTAACATGCAACAGACTAAATTGTTCTCTGGGAAAGGAAAACACTGACCTGACACACCAGTGTGAACTGAGGATAAACATTTAAATTGCACAGACCCAGGATGAACTGAAGATACACGTGATTATGAAATCACACTTCCATTTGCAGGCTTCTGTCCTACAAATGTGACATAAGTAACCATTTATACAAAACTTCACGGGCAGTTTAATGTAATGTATTATATCCTTTTAGCAGCTAGAATATAATGGTCTAAAAATCAACTCCCACATGTCACATGAAGAATTTAGTGGTTTCAAAATAAGCAAAATTACATTCTACAGAGAGTACCACAGCCACTAGAAAATGTTTGATTCTAAGTTTTGAGGCCTATTTATCACAACAAAAACTTGTGTTATCTGTTCTTATTAACTTCAGATCTTTGTAGAATCTACAAATTGAAAACTATGCTTATACTGCCAAGACTTCTTTTCAATTTTCAATGGATTGTTTCTCAGTGTTTGTTATGATATTTATAGTTGGATTATGTAACAGAATCACACTCACTCACTTTTTTTAAAAAAGTATCTAAATAATTTCATGAGATTATCAGTTGGACGCCTCGTGTATGTACTTAATATTATTATAATCATTCATTTGTTAACTGTATGTGCACGGCATTATTATAGGACTAGAGGATTACTGAAATGAAAAGAGTACATTGGTCCCTGCATCGGAAGGTCATAGTCTAGGGTGGAGACTAAGTCAAATATGATGAAGTTTATTGATTGTGAGCAAAGCAGAGTGTTCCTTGCAGAAATCAATAGAAAAAAGGGAAAAATAATACAATTAACACCCACAAAAAAATTTTTTTTGTAAAATAACCATACTGAGATTCCCTGAGCTTGATTTGTCCCTTTATTGGATAAAGGTCCAGGTGCATATTGTGTGACCTTAGTGCCCGCTTGCAAACTTCCCTCATGTAAGAAGTGGAGGGCAATGCCACATAGAATCAGGCAGTTATCAGCACAGTATGTCAAGTGTTCCTCCTCTTCCTGCTTTTGTCTTTCTCGCTTTTGACAGTCAAGAACTTATGATGAATTAGAACCTCTGAAGGCAGTTAGTGTAGTGAGTCTCCCACCAACAAGCTCCCTGGCAAATGTCCCTGGCTCTGGGCGAGAGGCACTTTGTTAGAGATCTGTCCCTCTTTCCTGCTGGGCAGGGAGCTTGGTGTCTGCAGTCTGGAATCTCTGTTTGAGCCGAAGCCTTACTTGGCTCTCTACTGAACTCAAAAAGAGCTGAAAAATAATAATAGCTAATATATATGAGCACTTATGAAGTGCAGACCTTGTATTAATTGTTCCCAAAACATGGCCCTACAGAACAAATGAGTCCCCACTCACCCTCAACTCATGCCTGAGAAATACCCGAAGACTAGTCAACTCCCATTTAGAAAGCAACTCAGATAATCTAATATCTATCTCATTTATGGGATTCATAATTGATTGATGACAATATTATCTAATAATACATTGCTTAGACTTTAATAAAATAAATCTGATTTCTCTAACATCCACTGTCATCAGCTGATGACAGATCTAGCCAAAGCCAAAATATTTTGCCCTGTAAGACTCACTATGTCTCATCTGAAAGAGAAAGCATCCTATGATTAAAAAACACGCAGTTTGGAATTCAAAGACTTATGGTTCCAATGCCTGCCCCCTCTTTTACTAACTTGCAATAGCAGTCAAGTCATAACCTTATCTGTAAAATGATAAATAATATGGCATGGTTATCTATTTTTCAGGATGACAGTACATATAAAAAAGCTTTTTGAGATTTTATATACATGTTACTTGGATTTTGGGTTATGCTATACTAATTTACATATTTGTCTTAGGATATTTTTCTTAGGATCGAAAACTGTCTTCCTCATCTTTGCATCTTCCTGTAGCACTCAGTACTATGCCTTATTTTACATAGGAACTCAGTAAAATGTTGACATTTTTATAGTTCAGATTCAACATTTCAATAAAGCTAAAGTTAGCATATGTGTTAATATGCCAACTTTACATGAAAATTTAATATATCTAACACTGTAACTTATAAGAAATGTGTTTTGAGCTTCTGAAATATTATCATCATTACAACTATTATGATTTTTCAAGGTGGTTGTCATATCTAGCTCCAACCACATTCTCTCAACTTTGGCACATAGAATGGTCCAGTCTGTGCTCTTAAAGTCTAATTATCCTAAATGAGAATTCAATTAATAATAACTATTCTATGGTTGAATAATATATCTTACCAACTAAGCAACTATTTATATCAATTTACGATTAAACTTAGATTTGCTTAAAAAAATTTTTTTAGATATATATAGTAGAATGCAAATTACACATTATTTAATAAAAACTTTTAGACACAAATTGTTAGCATTTTCTGTAAAAAATCTTGGGGGTAGATTATTTAAGATATCAATGTTTCTGAATGATGCTGGGTTTCCTATGAAGTGATGTGTAAGTGTGAAAACTTATATATATATATATATATATATATATATATATATATATATATATATATATATGTCATCATAATAGTTGTAGAGGTTGTTTTTACTGTTAAAAAATATCGGGAAAGAAATAACATTATTGAGGTGTGAAGTGCTGTATCCAAAGTCTGGAATGAGTTAGTGAACCCCTGAGAACTGAGTGATTCTCCAGATCATCGGCATGACATAGTTTACCAGTCTTGCCCTCAGGCCTGGGTAACAGGGATCTTTGCTCTGGATGCCAGTCCTGAGAGGATCCCACATATTACAAATATTGACAAAGACACCTAAGAAAAGTTTTAGAAAGTTTGGTAACAATTTGGACCAGGATGAAAATCGTTGAGATGAACATTCAAGCACACTGAGACACTAGGGCCAGAGGGGTGTGTGTGTGTCTGTGTGTGTGTGTGTGTTGGAGGGTGGTGAGATGAGAAAATCATAGCTCTTGTCTGGAGGAAACAAAAAAAGTGACTGTTTTTGTTCAAGTTTCACTGTCTCAAATCTTTGAAGATGGGTGGCATAGCTCTTAGAACTGCCCAGAAATTTTGAGTCAGAAAAGTGATCCAGCTACTCTTTCTGGCTCTCTGGGGACTCTGGCTTGGTCAGTCTCTGTCACATTTCAGGCTGGTCCTGTCGCCACCAAGGCCCTGCCTCCAACCTGCCTTGTCACGTCAGGTCCTTCCTATCACTTAGGCTTCTAGACAGCAGAGCTGGCTGGGGAAAATCGCTGCCCCATCAGGCTCCAGATCCCAAGTAACAGTTTTGGATGAGGTTGGAGGAACTGAGGGAAACTAGTCCAAGCCATGAGAATAGTTTCGTTTATAACCCATATATATTTAGAAATATGTCTGTGGGCTTTTTACCCTGGGCTCTGCAAACGTTGGGAGGGTGCCTATGGCTTTCCACATCGTCTCATTTACTCTCCTTCTCTCAATCGGAAAAGAAACATGTTTCAAAAGTCTTATTCATCTCAAAGAGACTTTAGTTGGGGGAGGAGTACAAATCTACCCAAAAGCTTCCCAAATTGCGATTGTTGAATAAGCTAACAATAATGCCACTAAATCAAACTAAATCTGACAAATGCACATTCATTACAAACTTATGTGGATGTTTGAAGGTTCCTAGAAATTGATTTAACTCTTTCATGTTTTTAGATAAGAAATTTGAAGTCAAAGGACTGAGTGAATTTCCCCTGTTCATTTTTTTAATCTAATACCTGTAGAGTGTGCCAAGTAGTAACTGAAAAATAAGAGGATACAAAGTGACTTGGGGATCTTAGTTCAGTTACAATGGTCATTTGAAAAGGTGAGGCCATTTGAAGGGATATATGGATAAAGGAAAGAAGGGAGGCATGTGAATATACAGGAGAAGAATACTGAACACAGAGAGAATAGGAAATGCAAATCCCTGAGGTAGAAGGTAATGCATTAGTTGGTTTGAGAAAGCGAGCAAAGCGATAAGAAATGGGATCAGAGAGGTAACCAGGGCCAGCTCATGTAGGGCTCTGTGCACATGGTAAGGGTGTTAGTTTCTTTGTTTTTTTTTCAGTACGTGGGCCTCTCACTGTTGTGGCCTCTCCCATCGCGGAGCACAGGCTCCGGATGCGCAGGCTCAGCGGCCATGGCTCACGGGCCCAGCCACTCCGCGGCATGTGGGATCTTCCAGGACCGGGGCACGAACCCGTGTCCCCTGCAACGGCAGGTGGACTCTCAACCACTACGCCATCAGGGAAGCCCAAGGGTGTTAGTTTTTGTACTGAGTGAGATGGGCGGAAAGGGAAGGCTGAGACCAGGAGAAGGATATGCTCTGATTTATGAGGATGAAGGATCCTAGTGGCTGATGTATGGCAGAGGCTGGAGGAGGTTAGAGGGAAGCAGGGAGACCAATTAGAACCCAGCATATTAAGGGCAGTTTGGTCACCCAATGTTCTTTTTGCATACTCTAATACCTTTTGCAAGAGCAGCCGTTCTTGGAAAATCACAACCCTTTGCTATTTTTGAATTTGTTTTATCTCTCTAATATTTCCCTTCTAGGGCAGGACGAGATATTATTTCTTTTGCCCATTCTTTCCTTTTCTTTATTCCTAGTTGGAAAAGCAAATTTGTTAAGATGGTATAAGAATACAGCGTTTTTCTGATGTATTGTTATTATTATTCTATAAAATGCAGCAAACATATTAAGTTGAAAAATATCAGTGATAGTTTTTCTACTCTCCAGAGTAGCCTTTGATAGTACACTTCTCTCAGTTAAACAAACTGAGCCTGCAATATATGTACATCTATGCTACCTTTATGCGTCTATACTTAATCATATTTTGTGTACCACTATATTCATGTATATGTTGTTACAATATAGAGCATTATAAAGATATATGTTACAAAGTATTTATAAAAACTGAATATAAATAGAATTGTTAAAATTATATTCCAGAACTCTGAAAGGTCATGCTGTGCAGCCCTGTAGGGTATGCACTCCACTTTGGACACTAACCAAAGTTGTAGAGGCTTAATTCTAAATTACATGAAAGTCACCACTAATGAAACTGTAAGGACCTACTGCAACTCTTCGTGGGAGCACAAACTCTGTGCACAATTTTTGAGATTTGGAGGCCATCTCTAGGACAGAGATGAAAAGGACACGGGTGTGGAAAACACTGAGCAGGTGAGATTGGTTGAAAAGAGGGATGAAGACAGAAGAGAAAGGATGCAGAGGCTCATTCAAGGGGGCTCTGTGTGAACTGAAAAGTGACTTGAAAGAGAAAAGTACAAAAATATTCTGCTCTACCTTCCATGTTCTATGTTTCTGACTAGCTAATCATGACATTGCTTTCTTTCTGTATTATAATTATATACCTTTCTAGATACTGAGGCATTAATCAAGTGTTTTTTCCCTAGCTAACTCTGTCTCCATACATCTTTATATATTCATGCCTTCCTCTATCCCTCTATACCTATCTCCATATCACTATATGTAGATATATATTAACATTTATCTATCTGTCTGTCATCTATCTATCTATCTATCATCTAGCCATCTGTCTATATTTGTGAAATCCTTAGTGGAGTACTTCTCTTAGTATATAGATGTGTCAAGATTTATGTAACAGGCTCTACATATGGCTTCCTGAGAATGGGGAGGAAGCATATTTAACTATCTCTTCTGCCTTCATTTTCCACTATTGACTTGAAAATGAATAGGGACATGTAACGGATGTTTAAGTTGAAAAGTGTTCCAAGTGTACAAGAAAAAAAAATAGTAGAGCATTTCACAATGACTTCAATAGGTAAAATGATTGAAATTTCCCATTATTACAGGCACAAACTACATGCAATTCTGAATACCCTTAAGATTCTCGGTGGATCAGGCAGATACTACACAATTCTTTAGAGCAAGTCGCTATAGTCTCTTTATTCCCAATTCATTAAAGAGTTTACCCTTGAGACAATAAGCTTCATCAACAAACAGAGATTGACTTTACCCTCAAAAGGTTTCCCCCTCTAAGGAAGTAGGTAAAAATCACATATGAACCTAGAATGTTTACTGGGCTTCTCTTATGGCTGTTTAGTGTTTGCTACTTCTCATAAATGTGACTGCAGCTACCTCCTCAATTCCACTCTGTTTTCAATTTTTTACCCCAATATAATCTCTCTAGGTTCAATTTTATCAGTAGCAATAGACAAGGAGGAAGAAACATTACTTATAAACCTGCTTTTGAAAGCCATTTTCTCAGGAAGTTCACAGTAATAGCTGCATAGTTAGAATTTTACTTTATTTTAAAAATTATGAATTCTATCAAATTTCATTAAAACATATAAAAATATAACAAATATCCTTGAATCTACCACTCAGTTTTATCAATCATAAAATGATGGCATATTTGCTTATCCTTTGTTTATAGAGTTAATTTATGCTTATCATTCCCTTGCAAGTCTTTAGGATTTTGCTCAATCTCAGTACATCTCATAAAGAACATATACTATGGTTTTAAGTGTGTAACATCATATGTTATAACACTGCAATATAGTAATATTGCATAATGAAGAATTTTCAGTAATGGCAGCAAATTTATCAGTATCATTCTGCAACTTGCTTTTTTCTTTTTTTGTTTGTTCTGGAAAAGAAAATATGCTGATAAAATATTCTTACAGCCCACATCTTTCTCTCTTTTATTTCACTAAAATGTTTTTGTTCCTGTTTTTCTCCTCACATTTATTTGCTCTCTCTTGCCTTTAAATCTATTGTTAGATAAATGCTGGGCTTCCTGGCTTGATTGTCTACATTTCTTACATTTTCCCTTGCTTTCTATCTCTGTTGCTTTGCTCTGCATTTTCAATTTCCTCCTCTGTCTTTTAGTACTGCTATTAATTTTCGGGGGGAAATTACTGGTTCTTTGAAACATCTTTTTCTTGTGCTCTCATAATTCTGTTTGAAAGCAGTCCATTCTTGTTTAATAGATGTACTGTTTATTCAAATCAATGTGAGTATGGAAATTACAGTTTTATTATTTACTTAGATTCTCAAAGTGATTTGAGAATTAGCTGTCTGTTTGTTCATCTAGGCATTTCTCTCTTATGCTGTTGATTTTCTCCAAGTGTCTTGTGATTCTTGGTTGTCAGTTCATATTTGTGAACAAAGGACCTGGTCAACTAATATGGGTATGTGGTGTGGGAATCTTCCACCACTGAGTATGCTTTTTTTCCCTAACAAGATCTGTCTTCGAATGGTAGTACTGACCGTTGTTCTATAAATATGGGTAGACTGTTTCAATGGCCAACTTCATCTTAGGTCACAGGATACAGATCAACCCTTCCCCTAATCTCTAGTACCACAACAAGCGAACCTTTATTCTACTGTGTCACAATTGGAACCTCCCAAGTATATTATTAAATTTCCTAAGTATATTACTAGATTTTTTAAGAAACAGCTCTCTCTTTTTAAACTGGGGGCAAATAAACTCCATATCACGACATCCATTTGCTTTGTAATCATAAGGATAGATTTGTAGAAGTTAATGGAGCTGACTTGCTGTTCCCACAGATTATCCTAAATTAAATACCATGCATTTTGCCCGATAGGCCTGCTGTCAAGACAAGATGGCAGAGTGCTCTGATTTATGAATAGAACACTTCTACTCTTAAATTCAGTCTTTTGGTACACACAGCTTTACGGTCTGCCAGATTCTTTTGCTGGTAGGTGTTCCCTTATTTTAAATAGTTTTATTTTGATGAAATGAAAAGAAAAGCAAAATTTAAAAAAAAAATAAGCAAACAAAATCAGATTGTTTGTGGAGCTTTTAACTGCTTGAAAAATAGTATAAACTGCTTCAAAAATCCTGAGTAATAAATTTTATGCCCATAAGGAGGTTTTACCATCCAAGCTGCTTAGAATCACGCTCCTTCAATCAGCCCCACATCCAATAGCCACCTGGGCTTCCTAGGAGCTAACTTCCATGCTGACTGACTGCATCCCAATATCCCAGGGGTGGAGATTCTGCCAAATTATCTCGGGCAAAGAATGTTTTATCAGTGACACTGACAAACTGGACGTAAGACAACTGGAGAAGCCAGCTGTGATGTGAGTGGAAAATCCATGCTTCACTATCATGGGGAAGGTTGGGCTTTGTTGGCTCTCAGCTGCCTTTAAATTTGGCATGGAGCTCAATGGCACTGTTCTCTCTTTGCCAGTTCTCAGAAGGCATGAGGGCCTACTTATTTTTGAGCAGTTCTCACACATCCTGCTTCCAGGAAACAGAATAAATCAGATCCTAGGCCCTGAAAACATGATTATACAGGCAGTCTTTGGCCGATGAAAACATTATTTGTTCCCAATTTTGTGAAGCTTAGATGACATAGACGCAGATGTTATCTTTCTAGACCAGTCCAAGTTAAATCATAATCTAGATATATTGGGCGTAAAAAGAGCCATAGTTCCAAGCTTAAGTGATGAGTTTAGTGATTTTTTTTTGTATATCAAATCCCTCTGAGCCCCAAAGGTAGGAGAACTGCACCAGTAAAGTGATGGGGAGGGAGACTAGTGATCTAATCCTTAGTCACACAGTGACTATGTCCTCTGAACTGTATCACTATTGTCTCCTATTTATCCTTAATTTTTTGTTAAATCAATGTATCTAAAAATTAAATTTGATTTGTATCTTTCTTGCTTAAAAATTTCAGGGATTTATAGTTTCTGTTTCTTTTGACTGCAATGCTCTTCCCAACCGTTTCAAACTCATTATTTCCCCAAATCTTACATGCACTTCCTCTGTGAATATGAATGTCATATTGCTTGGCAAAGTCAATCAGTCCCTTCTCTTTACTATGCTTTGGAGACATATGAACTTTATTACTACTGAATGTATATTTATAATTGTTATGGTTCATTTTGATGAACCCCTTCTCAAAGGTAGGCACTGTGACTTATTTATCTTTACATTCCCAGACCTCAGGGATACAAAATTTATGATACAAATTCATGATAACTCTACCATGTTTTGGTATTTCTCCATAAGTGTGCTTTATGGAAAAAAACAATTAGAAAATCTTGTGCTCTTCTTTTCTATAGAATTTTTGGTACCATTTATAAGGTGCTGTGAACAGAAGCTTCTCAACTGAGATGTAAACTCACTTCACAAATCACAACTTTTTGTACATTTATTTACATACCCTGAAATAGTGCTCTGTAAAATATGTCTAGAAACTATTAATCTACAGTATAATTCTAGCTAGAAAAGAGAATAAGTATTTTATATGTTGTTATATATAATTTTTAAAAACAAATAAAATTTTAAAACATCATCTCTTCATTGATTTTATATAATAGAAATGCTAGCTTCTGTCAGAAAGTCTATATATTTATTTATTTATTTTTCAGCTGAACTCAGTCTTGGATCTGTTTCCACACTATTCAGCTTGCCAGGAATTTGCTACACAATTCAATTGTAAAAAGGCTTGTTTTGACAAATTAATTAAAGGATTAATTACAGACACCCATTCTATAACTTCTGAGTGCCAAAACAACGAGAAAAAGATTGGCTTATATTCAGTTCAAAGTATACTCATTGTTAGGGGATATGTTTAGTACAATAATGATGTCTGATTTGCTCATACACTCAGGAAATAGTTTTAAAAACTATCTATAGAGACCTTCAAGAAGGCAGAGGAGTAAGACATGGAGATCACCTGCCTCCCCACAGATACATCAAAAATATATCTACATGTGGAACAACTCCACAGAACACCTATTGAACACTGGCAGAAGGCCTCAGACTTCTCAAAAGGCAAAAAAAATCCCCACATACTTAGGTAGGGCAAAAGAAAAAAGAAAAAACAGAGACAAAAGAATAGGGATGGGACCTGCACCTCTGGGAGGGAGCTGTAAAGGAGGAAAAGTTTCCACCCACTAGGAGGCCCCTTCACTGGCAGGGACAGGGGGCTGGGCGGAGGGGAAGCTTTGGAGCCATGGAGGAAAGCACAGCAACACGGGTGCAGAGGGCAAAGTGGAGAGATTCCTTCACAGAGGATTGGTGCTGACCAGCACTCACCAACCTGAGATGCTTGTCTGCTCACCCGCCAGGGCAGGCGGGGCTGGGGGCTGAGGCTCGGGCTTTGGAGGTCAGATCCCAGGGAGAGGACTGGGATTGGCTGCGTGAAGACAGCCTGAAGGGGACTAGTGCGCCACAGCTAGCTGGGAGGGAGTCCGGGGAAAAGTCTGGACCTGCCGGAGAGGCAAGAGACCATTGTTTGGGGCGCATGAGGAGAGGGGATTCCTGCTCCGTGGGCCCACAGAAGGCAGAGCACCACATAAGCGAGCTCCAGAGATGGGCACAAGCCACGGCTATCAGCTCAGATACCAGAGATGGGTATGAACTGCTAATGCTGCCACCGCTGCCACCAAGAATCCTGTGTGCAAGCGCAGGTCACGACTCACACCCCCACCCCGGGAGCCTGTGCAGCACACCACTGCCAGGATCCCATGATCCAGGGACAACTTCCCCAGGAGAACACACAGCACACCTCAGGCTGTTGCAATGTCATGCTGGCCCCTGCTGCCCCAGGCTCGCCCTGCATTCCAATTGTGACTACCATAGAGCAAGAGAGCCCTAATCAGCTGCTGCTTTAAGCCCCTCCTGTCTGGGCGGGGAATAGATGCCTGAGGGCAGCCGACATGCAGAGGTGGGGCCAAAACCAAGCTGAACCACAGGAGCTGTGCGAAAAAAGAAGAGAAAGGGAAATTTCTCTGTGCAACCTCAGGAGCAACAGATTAAATCCCCACAACCAACTTGATGGACCCTGAATCTGTGGAATACCTGAATAGACAACAAATCATCCCAAAACTGAGGCTGTGGACTTTGGGAGCAACTGTAGACTTGGGGTTTGCTGTCTGCAACTGATTTGTTTCTGATTTTTATGTTTATCTTTGTATAGTTTTTAGTGCTAGTTATCATTGTTGGATTTGTTCATTGGTTTCATTGCTCTCTTATTTTTTATTATTTTATTTATTTTAAAAAATTTTTTAAAATACATTTTTTTTCTTTCTTTTCTTCTCCCTTTTCTTCTGAGCCATGTGGCTGACAGGGTCCTGGTGCTCCGGACTGGTGTCAGGCCTCAGCCTCTGAGGTGGAAGGGCCGAGTTCAGGACACCGGACCACCAGAGACCTCCTGGCCACATATGATATCAATCAGTGAGAGCTCTCCCAGATATCTCCATCTCAACACTAAGAACCAGCTCCACCCCACAGTCAGCAGGCTTCAGTGCTGAACATCCCACACCAACCAACTAGAAGGACAGGAACACAACCCACCCATTAGCAGAGAGGCTGCCTAAAGTCATACTAAGTTCACAGACACCCCAAAACACACCACCTGACATGGCCCTGCCCACCAACAGGACAAGATTCAGCCCCACCCACTAAAAAACAGGCACCAGTCCTTTCCTCCAGGAAGCATACACAAGCCACTGAACCAACCTCACCCACTGGGGGGCAGACACCAAAAATAATGGGAACTATGAACCTGCAGCCCGTGAAAAGGAGACCCCAAACACAGTAAGTTAAACAAAATGAGAAGACAGAGAAATATGCAGCACATGAAGGAGCAAGGTAAAAACCCACCAGAGCAAATAAATGGAGAGGAAATAGACAGTCTACCTGAAAAAGAATTCAGAGAAATGATGATCCAAAATCTCAGAAACAGAATATAGAAAATACAAGAAATGTTTAACAAAGACCTAGAAGAACTAAAGAGCAAACAAACAATGATGAACAACACAATAAATGAAATTAAAAATTCTCTAGAAGGAATCAATAGCAGAATAACTGAGGCAGAAGAATGGATAAGTGACCAGGGAGATAAAATAGTGGAAATAACTGCTGCAGAACACAATAAAGAAAAAAGAATAAAAAGAATTGAGGAGAGTCTCAGAGACCTCTGGGACAATATTAAATGCACCAACATTCGAATTATAGGGGTCCCTGAAGAAGAAGAGAAAAAGAAAGAGTCTCAAAAAATATTTGAAGAGATTATACTTGAAAAATAACATGGTAAAGTAAATAGTCAAGTCCAGGAAGTGCAGAGAGTCCCATACAGGATAAATCCAACAAGAAACATGCCAAGACACATATTAATCAAACTATCAAAAATTAAATACAAAGAAAAAATATTAAAAGCAGCAAGGGAACAGCAACAAATAACATACAAGGGAATCCCCATAAAGTTAACAGCTGATCTTTCAGCACAAACTCTGTAAGACAGAAGGGAGTGGCAGGACATATTTAAACTGATTAAAGGGAAAAAACTACAACCAAGATTACTCTACACAGCAAGGATTTCATTCAGATTCAAAGGAGAAATCAAAAGCTTTACAGACAGGCAAAAGCTAAGAGAATTCAGCACCACCAAACCAGCTTTACACCAAATGCTAAAGGAACTTCTTTAGGCAGGAAACACAAGAGAAGGAAAAGACCTACAAAGGCAAACCCAAAACAATTAAGAAAATGATAATAGGAACATACATACTGATAATCACCTTAAATATAAATGAATTAAATGCTCCAACCAAAAGACACAGACTGGCTGAATGATTACAAAAACAAGACCCATATATACGCTGTCTGCAAGAGACCCACTTCAGACCTAGGGACACACAGAGACTGAAAGTGAGGGGATGGAAAAAGATGTTCCATGCAAATGGAAATCAAAAGAAAGACGTAGTTGCAATACTCATATCAGATAAAATAGACTTCAAAATAAAGAATGTTACAAGAGACAAGGAAGGACACTACATAATGATCAAGTGATCAGTCCAAGAAGAAGATACAACAATTATAAATATGTATGCACACAACATAGGAGCACCACAATACATAAGGCAAATGCTAACAGCTATAAAAGAGGAAATTGACAGTAACACAATAATAGTGGGGAATTTTAACACCTCACTTACACCAATGGACAGATCATACAGAAAGAAAATTAATAAGGAAACACAAGATTTAAATAACACATTATACCAGATGGATTTAACTGATATTTATAGGACATTCCATCCAAAAACAACAGAATACACTTTCTTCTCAAATGCTCATGGAACATTCTCCAAGATAGATCAAATCTTGGGTGACATACCAAGCCTTGGTAAACTTAAGAAAATTGAAATTGTATCAAATATATTTTCTGACCACCATGCTATGAGACTAGATATCAATTACAGGAAAAAAAAAACTGTAAAAAATACAAACACATGGAGGCTAAACAATACGCTACTAAATAACCAAGAGATCACTGCAGAAATCAAAGCAGAAATCAAAAAATACCTAGAAACAAATGAAAATGAAAACACGATAACCCCAAATCTATGGGATGCAGCAAAAGCAGTTCTAAGAGGGAAGTTTACAGCAATACAATCCTACCTCAAGAAATAAGAAACATCTCAAATAAACAACCTAAACTTACACCTAAAGCAGTTAGAGAAAGAACAAAAACAACAACAAAAAAAACCCAAAGTTAGCAAAAGGAGAGAAATCATAAAGATCAGATGAGAAAAAAAATGAAAAAGAAATGAAGGAAACGAAGTCAAAGATCAATAAAACTAAAAGCTGGTTCTTTGAGAAGATAAACAAAATTGATAAACCATTAGCCAGACTTATCAAGGAAAAAAGAGAGGACTCAAATCAACAGAATTAGAAATGAAAAAGGAGAAGTAATAACTGACACTACAGAAATAGAAAGGATCATGAGAGACTACTACAAGCAACTATATGGTAATAAAATGGACAACCTGGAAGAAATGGACAAATTCTTAGAAAAGTACAACCTTCCAAGACTGAACCAGGAAGAAAGAGAAAATATAAACAGAGCAATCACAAGTACTGAAATTGAAACTGTGATTAAAATTCTTCCAACAAACAAAAGCACAAGACAAGATGGCTTCACAGGCGAATTCTATCAAACAATTAGAGAAGAGCTAACACCTATCCTTCTCAAACTCTTCCAAAATATAGCAGAGGGAGGAACACTCCCAAACTCATTCTACGAGGCCACCATCACCTTCATACCAAAACCAGGCAAGGATGTCACAAAGAAAGAAAACTACAGGCCAATATCACTGATGACCATAGATGCAAAAATCCTCAACAAAGTACAAGCAGAATCCAACAGCACATTAAAGGGATCATGCACCATGATCAAGTGGGGTTTTTACCAAGGAATGCAAGGCTTCTTCAATATACACAAATCAATCAATGTGATACACCATACTAACAAACTGAAGGATAAAACCATAAACTCAATACATGAAGAAAAAGCTTTTGAACAAAACTCAACACCCATTTATGATAAAAAAAACCCTCCAGAAAGTGAGCATAGAGGGAACCCACCTCAACATAATAAAGGCCATATATGACAAACTCACAGCCAACATCATTCTCAATGGTAAAAAACTGTAAGCATTTCTACTAAGATAAGGAACAAGACAAGGTTGCCCACTGTCACCACGATTATTCAACACAGTTTTGGAAGTTTTAGCCACAGCAATCAGAGAAGAAAAAGAAATAAAAGGAATACAAATTGGAAAAGAAGAAGTAAAACTGTCACTGTTTGCAGATGACATGATACTATACATGGAGAATCCTAAAGATGCCACCAGAAAACTACTAGAGCTAATCAATGAATTTGGTAAAGTAGCAGGATACAAAATTAATGCACAGAAATCTCTCGCATTCCTATACACTAATAACAAAAAATCTGAAGGAGAAATTAAGGAAACATTTCCATTTACCAATGCAATGAAAAGAATAAAATACCTAGGGATAAACCTACCTAAGGAGACAAAAACCTGTATGCAGAAAACTGTAAGACACTGATGAAAGAAATTAAAGATGATACCAACAGATGGAGAGATATACCATGTTCTTGAATTGGAAGAATCAAAATTGTAAAAATGACTCTACTACCCAAAGCAATCTACAGATTCAATGCAATGCCTATCAAACTACCAATGGCATTTTTCACATAACTAAAACAAAACATTTTACAATTTGTATGGAAAGACAAAAGACCCCGAACAGCCAAAGCAATCATTTTTTTTTTACCTTTATTGGAGTATAATTGCTTTACAATGGTGTGTTAACTTCTGCTTTATGACAAAGTGAATCAGTTATACATATACATATGTTCCCATATATCTTCCCTCTTGAGAAAGAAAAACAGAGTTGGAGGAATCAGGCTTCCTGACTATAGACTCTACTACAAAGCTACAGTAATCAAGACTATATGGTACTGGCACAACAACAGAAATATAGATCAATGGAACAGGATAGAAGCCCAGAGATAAACCAATACATATATGGTCAGCTTATCTTTGATAAAGGAGGCAATAAAATACAATGCAGAAAAGATAGCCTCTTCAATAAGTGGTGCTGGGAAAACTAGATACCTACAGGTAAAAGAATAAAATTAGAACACTTCCTAACATTGCACAAAAAATAAACTCAAAATGGATTAAAGACCTAAACTTAAGCCCAGACACTATAAAACTCTTATTGGAAAACTTAGGCAGAACTCTGTATGACATAAATAACAGCAAGATCCTTTTTGACCCACCTCCTGGAGAAATGGAAATAAAAACAAAAATAAACAAATGGGACCTAATGAAATTTAAAAGCTTTTGCATAGCAAAGGAAACCATAAACAAGAAAGACAACTTTCAGAATGGGAGAAAATATTTGCAAATGAAGCAACTGACAAAGGATTAATCTCCAAAATACACAAGGAGCTCATGTAGCTCAATATCAGAAAAACAACCAACCCAATCCAAAAATGGGCAGAAGACCTAAATAGACATTTCTCCAAAGAAGATATACGACTGCCAACAGACACATGAATGCATGCTCAACACCACTAATCATTAGAGAAATGCAAATCAAAACCACAATGTGGTATCACCTCACACCAGTCAGAACGGCCAGTATCAAAAAATCTACAAACAGTAAATGCTGGAGAGGATGTGGAAAAAAGGGAACACTCTTGCACTGTTAGTGGGAATGTAAATTGATACAGCCACTATGGAGAACAGTATAGAGGTTCCTTAAAAAGCCAAAAATAGAACTACCATATGAGCCAGCAATCTCACTACTGGGCATATACCCTGAGAAAACCATAATTCAAAAAGAGTCATGTACCACAATGTTCATTGCAGCTCTATTTACAATAGCCAGGACATGGAAGCAACCTAAGTGTCCATCGACAGATGAATGGATAAAGAAGATGTGGCACATATATACAATGGAATATTACTCAGCCATAAAAAGAAATGAAATTGAGTTATTTGTAGTGAGGTGGATGGACCTAGAGTGTGTCATACAGAGTGAAGTAAGTCAGAAAGAGAAATACCATATGCGAGCTCATATATATGGAATCTAAAAAAAAAAAATCGTTCTGATGAACCTAGGGGCAGGACAGGAATAAAGATGCAGATGTAGAGAATGGGCTTGAGGACACAGGGAGGGGGAAGGGTAAGGTGGGACGAAGTGAGAGAGTAGCATTGACATATATACACTACCAAATGTAAAATAGATAGCTAGTGGGAAACAGCTGCATAGCACAGGAGATCAGCTCCGTGCTTTGTGACCACCTAGAAGGGTAGGAATATGGAGGGTGGGAGGGAGTCGCAAGAAGGAGGGCATATAGGGATATATGTATACATATAGCTGATTTACTTTGTTATACAGCAGAAACTAACACAGCATTGTAAAGCAATTATACTCCACTAAAGTTTTAAAAAAACACACAAAAAAATTTTTTTAAATAAAGGAGAGTAAACAACCACCATGACTTGCTTACCATTATAAATGGTTCCTTCATGTCACTATGAAGTCCAAATACTAGGTCTTACTACAGGTTTGACCCATTTTATATGTGCAAATATAAACACATGAATATATATTTTTAATAAGAATCACCTTATACAGCATTCTAAAATATTTTATGTAGACTTTAAATAGGCAGCAAAAGTAAATCTCTTATTTACCCTTGAGAGTCTATGAAAATAAACTTAAAGAAACTGACTCACCTTTCTTTCAGTTAAGAAATAATGCCTATCTACAATCAAGGCCCTAAGCAAGCTTCATGTTTTTCAGCTGAAAAGATCTGACAATTAGTAAACACCAAAATTATCAACCACCCACAGGCAAAACTGACCCAATAATTCTGTCCTTTAATGTTAACTCATTAACATTATTTTCAGAAGAGCTTTCATATATGTTATCCAAAATATGCAGTATGACGAGCAATGGAATACCACAGAAATCTCTGGTAACAGTATAATCACATTAACACTATAATCATTTATTTTTCTTTTTATACTAAATGTTCAATTAATCATGTTTACAGGAAGATGTTTTCTGGTTAAGTGATTTTCTGGATTACTAAGAGTTAAAAAAGAATTTCTTGTGTATCAATTCCCCTTAGCCAGAAATGGTGAACAAATTATTCTTTCAGGATAGAGATGACTGCAATACCTCAACCTCAATGAGGGATCAATTGTCTACAGAAAACAAGGTTAAGGGTTTGGGTAACCTGTGTCCTGACAACCTAGAGGAGGTCTTGTTTTCCATGTTTTGCCAACATATGTCCATTGAATCATGTTTTTCCTTATTAATAAAAAGTAAGTTAAGAAAAAAACAATAAAAAATAAATTAAAAATATAAAAACTATCTATATACTTACATATGTATAGATATGATACGTACATATATATAATAAATATATTTTTTCTCCTCCTCCTCCATCTTTTTCTTCTTTTTTTTTTTTTTTTTTTTTTTGCAGTACGCGGGCCTCTCACTGTTGTGGCCTCTCCTGTTGCGGAGCACAGGCTCCAGACGCGCAGCTCAGTGGCCGTGTCTCAGGGGCCCAGCCGCTCCGCGGCATGTGGGATCTTCCCGGACCGGGGCACGAACCCATGTCCCCTGCATCAGCAGGCAGACTCCCAACCACTGCGCCACCAGGGAAGCCCTTTTCTTCTGTTTTGAGAAGTATTTTTTTTCCTAAGGTGTTATTCACTTTTTTAAAGTCACACTTGCCTCTAGTGACAGAATGTCTGCCTGTGTTAATCCACAGTGCACCAGAAAGAACTTGGAGATTATCTTCCCCAGCATACAGGTGCTCTCCAGAGAAATGCAAATTTTCTCAGAGCTGATGTGCTCTTGAGTTCCTCAGTGTCTGAGCATCCTGAACTATGCTGAGCACCAAGGGAACCATGACTTATAACCTCACATAGACACTTTCCTAAATGATGACTCCCATATCTCAGGGAAGGATGATTGACCATCTCCACACCCAACAACACACCAACCCAACCAGGGTCTCTTTAGCCAATACCACTTTTCATCAGTCAAAATCAAATAAATTATTCAGCACTGTTTGGTCCCAGGCACATTCATTGAATTCTGCATAGTCTGTGTGGAAAATAAATAATATCTTGTAAACCAAACAGACATTAGGTTAAAGGGCATCTTTAAAGCACCTATTTAATTATTTGAACCTAAATCTTGAAAATTGTTAATGCTATATCCTAGTTATCCAGGTCTTGAAGACAAAGAAGAAATATATCCTACACTGGAGCCACTTAAAATTTCCCTCCATTCTCTAGCACCTATTGTCTCTAAAATTGTGGTGTTCATTCCTAGGCTGCCTTACAATGAGTAGAAAACTCTACACACTTAAAAATTATATTTCATTCTGATATCATGCCATGCATAGACGATATTCAATAAATGCTTTTTGGATGAACACTAGCACAAAACCACATTGTCATGTGCAGCTATATGAGTAGAAAGGGACAAGAGCTTTCCTAGGTCACAGCAGATGTCTCAAATTAGGGCTAATGTGCCAACTCATTTCCAGAGTTGAGATGCTAATTTTTCTGTTTTGTCCAAAATGAGGAAGAGAAATGTAGAGCCAGGAACTATGTAGAATCAAACTCTTCAGCCACAGAATTCTGAACCCTCCATGACAAGCTAGAGTTTATTTTACATTCTGTAGAAATTATGCATAGGAAGATGATTTATTTTCCAGTGGTGTATTAATTATCAAAGTATATGACAAATCTTTTTGTTGATTCTATCTGTTTATATTCAGTCTTGGATAATTCAGTTCAGTCAATTGGACTAAAGAGTTAATTACCATATCAGTCTAAGGTCACATGACCTAGAGTTGCCATAATTTTTAAAAGAGCACTTCAGTATAGACTTGCTTAGAATCTGTCTGAGAGGAGATAGCATATCCTGGCGGCAATCAGCACGCACAGAAAGTAAAGACAGAATTATGAATAGTGTGGCAGGTTGAAGGCAAAAGTTAATAGTCCCTTAAGTTCATAGTCTCAAAGTATGACAGCATCATTTCACTATTTGTTCTTCTGAGTTATCAAAAGAACAAAGAAACCCACATGCAAATGTATTATTACAAAGCAACACAGTATTCAACTTGAGTTGTACTCAGATTATTTAATCTTTTTTATTCTCTCTCTTTTCTAGCAGGAGAAATATAAAGAAACCTCAGCAAGTGTCCACTGGTTTTCCAAAGAGAAATGGATATGGATAGAATGATTTCAGTGAAACTAGGCAGAAGTGATTAAAGGGCTATCTCCTTTCCACATGTAAGGGAATATATACTGTTTATAACATCCTGCATTCAAGGAACAAAACTGGACTAGTCATTGCCATTGTTTACCTAACAGAATTTTTTACTTTGTAAGCAAGTGAAATTCACTTTGTTTGCTATACTTGCATTAAGAAAGAACTCAACAGTACCTTATATACAGTGGTCATTTCTTCACTAAAAGCCAATATTTCCACATGTAGAAATAGTACTGCACTGTGACCTAGAAGTAATTGATGCCATACAAAATTATCATAGGTTTCTTGTCAATGGGATAAATGCCAGTTAGCTTTGAATGGCCCCATGTTAGCTTTCTTCAAATAAATTTACATAAATATCATTTGATTTAGGAAAGTTTGAGACTCATTAGATTTAAAATATCTTTGGAATAAGCCATTTTGAGGAAGGTTTTATGAGTAAAATACCATTCCAAAGGTACACCCCGATTCAGGCATGGTTCATTTTCTCCATACCTGATCCACTGAAGCAAAGACGGCTGGAAAAATACAGAAAATATGGTGTTTTGGTTCCAGTATAAAATCATGATTTCACACGTTAAAATGGACATTTGGCATAGCAATCTCAGTGTTTATCTTTGTGCAGTTCATTTTTCCCATTAATTCTTTATCTCATTTTCCACTACCCAATGTTTGCAAAATTTTCAATTTTCTTCCAATGTCCAATTTTTCTACTTCTTGGCATAAAACCTACATCTACATCCTTTATATCTTTCTTCTCTCTTGTCCAAAAAGAGAGTTCTCTAGCCTTTTATTTAAGGTCAGTCTTATGCTGAGGAATCCTGTTGTCTCCAGAAGTCTTTACAAAAAGCTTATTATCAATTAGCCCTACTCTTAAATATAAAGTATCTCCTTCTCTATGGGATCCATTATACCAGTTAAAAAATAATTTTTTAAAAAAACCTGTTTTAGTTAATATCCCACTTCTCTGTGAGTCGATAATACCTATGTTCCAGTTGATTTTCTCATAGAAGAATTTTCTTGGAGTAGCTACATATAAGCTGTGTGTGAGTGTGTGTCTGTGTGTGTAGAGGAATTATTAATTCATTCCCTCCAACTTTTAAACGTATTGAATAAACCCCAAATCAGACTCTTCCTGAGGGCTTCTGGGTATGTGTGTGTCTGTATACATACACACACACACATATACATATATTACTATATATTATATATAATATATACAATTTACTATATATTATATATAAATGCATATAATTTACTATACCTCTTTATATGCAATAAAATATAAAGTGTGTGAAGTATATGGTGTGAGTTCTGATATCACATTTCAATCTTCCCTATACATCCGTGGCTCAGAAAACTGCCTCTGCCCTGGGCTTTAAGTTCCTGTCTCTTTTTACGTACGCTATAGCATTCTTCTGCCAACAGAATTATCTTTCCAGAATACTCACTTCCTGCTACAGGAACCTTATTATTGATTCATTCATCAACAAACATTTATTGAACCTCTACACTGTGCCAGGACTTGTTCTAAGTACAGCAGATCCAGAGAGCTTCAAAGGGCTTAAAACCTCATGGAAGAGGTTACTAACAAACAAGAAAATAATTATGTAACATCACTTTATGCAGTTTGTAGTTTTTTTCTTATTAACCATAAAATGTTTACATAGTGCTGTAGCTCTGAAATTTTAACCTGAGACTTTTGTGTTCTGTGAATGCTGGTATGATGATGGTAGAATCTCCTTCTCCTTATCTTTACATGCATAAAACCATGGTAGGCAACACTATTAAACTTCCCTCAGCCACGGTGGCCTGGAATGATACTGATTAATGGCATCAATTACAATTTTAAACGGGTTACATTGAATAACAGAGAATAGAGGCAACAAATGAATGTTTTTCAACAAGACAGTCTGGCCTGACTTCCCCTAAGACATTGAAATAGGTGACCCTAAGAAAGGAAAAGGATCATGGCACCGTTTGGCCTATACTCCTCTAAGCAAATTTCTTCCTGTTCCTAGGGGTGGGGTGGGTTAGGTGTTTTCTCCCTTTGATACGAAAATATTGGTTACAATAGTTTGTAGTTTTGTAGCCAAAAAAGAAGGTGGTTGCCTTCACTTTTCACCTCTAATAAGTCCTTAAGAGAGAGATTAAAAGAATAAAAACAGGTCTAATATAAGTTCTAAACTTTCTGCTATTTTCCATCACTAATGGAGTTCTGGGTTTAAAGATGAGGCCAAATTAGCCACTGAATATTCTCAATCCTTAATTATGAGTAACTCAGACTACTGACGTCAAATTCAGTGTTAGGAACGTGCTATGAATTAACCACAGAAGTGGGGAAAATACCAAAAAAAACTTAGTTTTTTCTTTTATTGATTATCCACCCTAGTTTTGATTATTGAAGATCTGAAATGCAAAAGCAGATATGAGTTCAACCCATATAAAGGTAAGTCCATGTCCCATATGCAAATCAGTTTTCTAAAGTTTTACTGAAGGTATTCACCACAAAAGATTACATGAACTTGGTAAACACATACACAGTATTTCAAAAACGAGCTAGAGTTTTTCTTGGTGCTTTTATTCAATTAAGGAAAAACAGGAGAATGTTGGCTTTGGAATGGGGAAGTCATGATCCCTGGATACCTGATAAAATCGTTTACAATCATTGGCCTCAAAACTAAAAGGATGAGAATTTCAGAAGATATGATAACAATAAAATGAGAATTTCAGAACATATGATAACAATAAAATGTATTTCTATATATCCAAAAATAGTTTCAGTGCAGTGACTATTTCTATTGTTTGAAAATATAACTTCAATAATTCTAATGGTTTCTAAAATTATATTCACTGGCAAATATAGCATTTGAATTGCCTGGATTCAAAGGGAGAAAAAAAGTTCTCAAATTTGTTCATGATATAGCTATCAAAATATTTGTAGAATGCTTATGAATGTAATGGCCTCAAGCTCTTCTACTTTGTGCAATTTCTAAGCCAAAATCTTGGCTAAATGTGTGAAATCATTGAACTATATCTGAGTTTCATGCACCGATGCTTGCATTCCGTTACATTACAAAAAAGGCTTTAAGAAATGGGAAGGATTAATAAAGTCAGTTACGTTTAAATTAAATATGATGTATAGCTCTGTAATATGTATATTCATGATCTCCACTTTAGAAACAAAGGACATGATTAAAACTTGCATCTTACTCACATGAAACAATTTTTATGGCCGAATTAGTAATTTCCTGTCTCTAAATGCATATAGTTGTTATCTCTAAGATGTTTTCTTCCTGGAATTCCAAAGCAATATTTTGCACATTCGCTGGGAATTTAAGTCGAGGATAACACAGTAGAGCTTCATCTAGGCAGCAAAAGGTCAGAGTAATTCCAATCCCAGCTACTACCACTCTTGAATTTAAAATGTCCCCAGACATTGTTGTTGTGATTGTTGTTATTTTAAACTTGGGCTGAATTTTTATGTCCATCACTACATAAATGAACAAATTTCTTATATACCAGGTTTCTGGAGACATGAAAGGGAAAAAGAAGTGAGAGAGGGTGAAAAATAGTTAAAGGGTAAAAGAAACAAATGAATATCTCTTTTTTCTTTTCAAAATGTGTGAATATATACTCACACACAGTCACACAAATATATCCATCTATACACTCATACATACATATCACATACACATTAATTTATTCAATATTCTTCTAATAATATGATCTTTACAGTACAGAGGGGTGATGAGCAAAAATATATGACTTAGAGCAAATACTCCTATTTTCTCTCTTGAACTCATCTGCTTAGGGCTCTATGCTTACTTACCTGACTCATGTTTTCTGCTCCACCATGCAAACCCCTCAATTCATTGGGAAGAAATTTGTTTACAACCTCAAATTTATTAAACATTCTCTCTACCCCCTAACAGTTTAGTTCCCATCATAGAAATCTCTTAAATGGTGACAGAGAGGCTCATAATATCAAGCATAATTTCATATCAGCCAGATATGTAAATCAGAATACAAAAATATCATTATTTCACACTATCCAAACCCCACCCCTTGCTAAGTAATACCACACTATAGAACAAAGTCATACTATGTATAATAGCTTCCATTTTTGAGGATGACCTGTGTCAGGCACTTCATCATTATCTACCACTGCTTTGTTGGAAAAATGTTATTATTCACATTTTACATACAAAACATAAAGGCTAATTACTTGATCCTGATCCTGACCCAAATTTTAACCCTGATGTCAGGGTAAGTAAATCCATTTTTGAGCTGAAATTTGAATTTTGCTGTGTCTTACTCTACAACCCTTGTCTTTCCCACTATTACATGCCCTACATTTTTTGATGCATCAGCCACTAGCTTTTAATTGTCAGGTACATTTAAGAGGAGAATAACAATACAGAAATCCTAATACAGAGCATTTTGACTGTGTCTAAAATAGAAAGAGCACATGTATGCCTTGACTGTCTGGTTGCACTGAGATGAATTATAACAATAACTTAAGTATTTAAACTAGAGGCACTGCACAGTTTTCCTCTGTATCTCCCAGTCACCAGATCATTCATACCTTCCCACAATCAAGGAATAAGAAGTTTTAGTTAATTGACCATGAACTGGGGACTGATACTAAATTCTATGAGATCTTGTTTAAGCCTGGTTCCAACAATGTGTCAGGAATCATAAAATACCATTTTTGTTGACAATCCGCTTATTTCATTTATGTTGCAGGTCACCAGAATTTTGTTTTTCTCATAAATGTTTTTATCACAAAAAAAATCTCCAATGACACTTACATCCTAGCTTTAAATTTTGAGATAAATTTGCCACTGGAGCAATGGCACACTGACAGCTCCAGTGACTGAAAATGTCTGAAAATCTCAAAGAGTATACAGACACGAAGGTGCAGCAATACAAACTCATGAAGCAGCAATGCCTCCATATCTAGTTGAATCCATTTTGTAATTCCAGAAATTATGGACCAAGATTTCTATTTAAGTTTGAAAAGATATACTAAATTTGTTGATTGCATAATTTCACATTTTTGTCTAAGATTTCAGGCCCTAAAACCAAGGGAAAAATAGGTTATTTAATTAAAACTCAACCACAGTGAGTCAATGTAGCTTGGATCCATTCTCTTTATGTACCATGATTTCTTTTTGTTTGTTTTTGATTTTTTTTTATTCAAGAATTGCAACTAAGGCACTAATGTTTGGGTGAATGGGTGGAATAAGGAGATAGAGAAGCAATTTATATAAATAGTTATCTTCTTTGAAATAGAAGGAAATAGAGGGCCCAATGTTTATTTTGTTTTCGAGAAATAAGTAAAGGAAGTAATCAGGATTTTCCCCATACAAATTTCTATTATTAAACATTCTTACATTTGGCCCCCATTTAATAGTGTTTACTACGTACATAAAATATACATAAGATATTCTGTGTATACTGATAATAAATGTACAACCACCCTATAAAGTAGGTTTATTATCTTTATTTTACAGATTAGAAAATCATGGGTGATTATACTAGTTGCCCAAGTTCATTCTGCTAATGAATGTTGGAATTAGTATTAGAACCTCAAAATGATTTGTTATCTTCATGATACAACAGAACACAAAGGGACATAAGGGAACTTTGAAGGTTAATGGTTATGTAATTTTTGTTAGACTGAAAATTCTATGTGTGTACACACAGGTACAAATTGTTCATCAAATCGTTTTCTTTAAATATGTGAAGTTTACTGCATTAAATTATACCTCAATAAAATTATTTTTAAGTTCAAAAGCATGCATTTTATGAAAGGAAGAAGAGGCTGAAAATTGGCAAAAACCATCATACCACTAAAAAAGATAAAAGTAACAGCTAAGTTATGTAGTAAGTTGAAAAGATAGGAATCTGGATCCCTGTTGATAGTATTCAGCTGATCCTAACTCCAAACTTCTGTAGTGGAAGAAAAATAAATAACGAATGACTAATTATTTAAGCAACTGTTAATTGGTTTTCCTGTTACATGCAGCTGGATGCAATCCTGACTGATAAAATGTTAAGGTATAATGGATGGAGCTATGCTTAGATATGACAAGGTAGAATCAATTTGTTCCAGAAATATGGGCCAATAAACAAAAACAAATTGGAAAAATAAATATAGCAGAGCAGCGCAAGGGAAAGATAAATGATACCGGGAGCCAAAGAGGATTAATAGTTATATTTTGAGATAGTTGAGTCCCCTGAAAATTCTTCGTATTTGGGTTTAGCAAGTGATAAATGGGAGGCAAGGAGCTAGAACTGAAAAAATTAGAGCCAGGCAGGACATAGAAGAGTAGGGGATGGCCAGGAATGGGAACTGCACTCAAGTAGAACCCAAAAGCTGGTCATCAAGGCAAAGTAGGGGTTCTGTATAAGAACGCTGGTGAGCTTAAAAGCATCACCAATTCTTAACAAAGATGGTTAAGCCAAATTAAGGACATGAACAAAGTGCAGGAATTGAAAAAGATCTAGTAAGAGACAAACGTCAGAAGACTGAGTCTAGATAAATATTAGGAACTGGAAGTAGCAATTAAGATCAGAGATAATTTTATCAAGAGAAACAACATAAGACAACCAAGCTAAGGAAGCTTCATTTTTAAAGCGGAATGCATGCAAAATGTTTATTAATTTTGAATAACAGCTGAATGAGATGGTATATATGGATATAAATGCAAACAAATTGCGTAACACAGATTCTGATACTATAGGATATGAAAAAATTTACTAATCATGCTTTATAATTTGTGCAACTGTTTTTTTGTTTGTTTGTTTGTTTTTGGTGGTACACGGGGCTCTCCCGTTGCGGCCTCTCCCATTGCAGAGCACAGGCTCCAGACGCGCAGGTTCAGCGGCCATGGCTCATGGACCTAGCCGCTCCGCGGCATGTGGGATCTTCCCGGACGGGGGCATGAACCCGTCTCCCCTGCATCAGCAGGCGGACTCTCAACCACTGTGCCAGCAGGGATGCCCTGTGCAACTGCTTTTTTACAGCCCTTTATAAATGTTGCCTTTTGTATAGGAACAGTAAATTAGTGAAGACATATAAAAGTTGCCAATTCTTCTTCTTTAAAGTAGAATTTAATTAATTAATTAACTAATTAAATGTAATAATTTCCATTCTTCATTTCACCTTAGCAGTGTAAATTTAGCAAAAATAATTTGAGGCTGTTGTTTTACCCATTTTCTTTAATATGGTATAACTGAATTCATAGGGAATTGATCTAGATCAAAGACAAAGTAACCTAACAGAAGTTTTCAAGTTACAATCATAACTGTAAGTAAGTATATGGATGTATGGGAGAAACCATCTTATCCAATGAGATCAAAATTCATCAACTGGTTCATTAAAAAAGACAATTCAAGTGAGGAATCATAAAATAAATTTTCCTATATTGTGGAGTTATTTTCAATGAATAAACAACTTCAATGCTTCTACGAGATGTTGAGTAGCAGGTTGATAAATGGATACCTCTCCTCCAGGGTTCAATACCATGATTTTTTTTTAATTGAAATTTCTAATTTTCAAACCAGCTAATAAATGTTGTGTTAATAACTGTAGGGCCAACCTTTTTTCTTTGGACATGGATCTGCTGACTGAAGTAACCTATAAGGAGCTATCTACAATTGATTTCAAGTTTTGCTTTCTTTAAAGTGAAATGAAGATCTACCCTAAAACCACTGAAAAACAATCTAACTGCAGAGTCCTTTTTAGAATTTAATGATTTTTCCACCCACACCTAATTTATTAGTATTTTTAAAGCAACTCACCTTCATCAGGTTTTTTCCAAATTATTCCACAAAGTTTTCAAAGAAATGGTTTTCTCTTTTATTTATCTTCTTGTTATGTGTTTATATAATACTTGTTTAAATTATGTAATTGCATAAGGAAATCAACATAAACTGCTTTGGGAAAAAAACACAATTAGCCTTAAGGCTAATGAACATTAAGTATGTCTTTGGGGTCATGCAGAAATACTGAACATTCTTCCTGGATTTGGAGAATTTCCCACATTCTGGGTTAGGCTTCCCTGAAACAGAAGCTAGAATTTTTCTTGGTCATACCCCCTTGCAGTTAAGATGTGGGCACATTAGAAAGGAGGTAAATTACCTATAATCTCTTCTGTGGAGAAACAGTGGGTACAAGGATTGATTTTCTAATGGGCATAGTGGTGAAGATTTCCAACAGCAGTGACAGAGATTCTGATATGAAGTTGCCAGTTTCAAACACTGATGGTCAATAGTTCCAGTGTGCCTGACTGCATTGCCTCCAAGCAGTGACCCTAGGAACTGGTGCATTGTTTTGGCCATGCCTCTCCCCATGAAACAAGGGGTCCAAAGGACAAAAAGGAAATACCCACCTAAAGCATGTGCTCCTGGAACATATTGTGGCAACTCAAAACCCCAACATTTCCTGGCCAAAGGGCCTTTTGTCAGTCCTTTTCAAGATTCCTGCTGGGTCAGTCCTACTGAAGGCTAATTGTACCATAGCTATGTATCTCTAGGCCACCAGAGGCCTACCATGGACTGGGGTGTCCACACAAATGTTCATGAGGCCCCACTTGGGTAAGAAGGAGTCAGGCATGTAAGGAGAATGGAGGTCATGGCCAGAGTTCTACTCTTAGTCAACTGCTCCAACTCCTCAAATGTTGGGGCAATCATGCCTCAAAGGCTGCAATTCTGGCTTCTCTGGAATTTCTGTGGGCTGTCATATATTTCAGGTAAGTAATTTTTCTACTTAACTTCTCTGGAAGATGCTCCATTACAGGAAACTAACAACCCTGACTGATGCACAAGATAAGCATGTGAGCGACAGATAAGGGTAGAAGGCTATAGGTTTACTGGAGGGTAAACTCCTTGTTGTTCAGTGTCAGAAACATCAGTCCATTTTGTTTTCAAGGGTAATGGAGAGACTAAATGAACTAGGGAGTGAGTTATGTGATGATTAGTTAAGAGAACTTCTACTCTATTTCTGGTTATCTTATGTTTGGGCTTTAATTATTAGAATTCACAACCAAGGTTGACCTGAAGAGCTAAGAGGGCATATTCTGGTACTTATATAGGCAGATTTGTGTAATGACAGGAGAAATTACCAGATTAAAATGCAAAATGATATGTTTGTTATTCTGTCTAGTAGGCTCCAAAATAACTATAACTTATACAGCAAAAACCTGTATCCCAGAGTTCTTTTCTGAAAGATTGATTCATTATAATAGCCATGGAGTTTACATATTTGGATAATAACAAGTGAAAAATAAATATTCACAATAAAAATATAGTAGCTACTGAGTTTTGTGGGAGGTTTCCAGGGAAGATGGCGGAAAAGTAAGATGCGGAGATCACCTTCCTCCCCACAGATACACCAGAAATACAGCTACACGTGGAACAACTCCTACAGAACACCTACTGAATGCTGGCAGAAGACCTCAGACCTACCAAAAGTCAACAAACTCCCCAAGTACCTGGGTAGGGCAAAGCAGAGAGATTCCTGCACAGAGGATCGGTGACAACCGGCACTTACCAGCCCGAGAGGCTTGTCTGCTCGGCCGCCGGGGCAGGCAGCGCTGGGAGCTGAGGCTCGGGCTTCAGTCGGAGCGCAGGGAGAGGACTGGGGCTGGCGTGAACACAGCCTGAAGGGGCTAGTGTGCCACAGCTATCCGGGAGGGAGTCCGGGAAAAAGTCTGGACCTGTCGAAGAGGCAAGAGACTTTTTCTTACCTCTTGGTTTCCTGGTGCGCGAGGAGAGGGGATTAAGAGTGCTGCTTAAAGGAGCTCAAGAGATGGGCGCGAGCCGCGGCTGAAAGCGCGTATACCAGAGACGGGCGTGGGACGCTAGGGCTGCTGCCGCTGCCACGAGGCCTGTGTGCGAGCGCAGGTCACTGTCCATGCCCCCATTCCAGGGAGCCGGTGCAGCCCGTCACTGCCGGGGTCCCGGGATCCAGGAAGGGCTTCCCTGGGAGAATGCATGGTGCACCTCGGGCTGGTGCAACGTCACGCCGGCCACTGCCGCCTCAGGCTCGCCCCAAACTCGGTGCCCCCCCCGCCCCGGCCTGAGTGAGCCAGAGTGCCCGAAGCGGCTGCTCCTTTAACCCTGTCCTGTCTGAGAGAAGAACAGACGCCCTCCAGCGACCCACACGGAGAGACGGAGCCAAATCCAAAGCTGAGACCCAGGAGCTGTGAAACAAAGAAGAGAAAGGGAAATCTCTCCCAGCAGCCTCAGAAGCAGCGGATTAAAGCTCCACAATCAACTTGATGTACCCTGCATCTGTGGAATACATGAATAGACAATGAATCATCCCAAATTGAGGAGCCAGGAGTCAGTGCTGTGCCTCTGAAGTGGGAGAGCCAACTTCAGGACACTGGTCCACAAGAGACCTCCCAGCTCCACATAATATCAAACGGCGAAAATCTTCCAGAGATCTCCATCTCAACACCAGCACCCAGCTTCACTCAACGACCAGCAAGCTACAGTGCTGGACACCCTATGCCAAACAACTAGCAAGACAGGAACACAACACCACCCATTAGCAGAGAGGTGGCCTAAAATCATAAAAAGTCCGCAGACACCCCAAAACACAACACCAGACATGGACCTGCCCACCAGAAAGACAAGATCCAGCCTCACCCACCAGAACACAGGCACTAGTCCCCTCCACCAGGAAGCCTACACAACCCACTAAACCAACCTTAGCCACTGGGGACAGACACCAAAAACAACGGGAACTATGAACCTGCAGCCTGCAAAAGGGAGACCCCAAACACAGTAAGATAAGCAAAATGAGAAGACAGAAAAACACACAGCAGGAGAAGGAGCAAGATAAAAACCCACCAGACCTAACAAATGAAGAGGTAATAGGCAGTCTACCTGAAAAAGAATTCAGAATAATGATGGTAAAGATGATCCAAGATTCTATTTCTAAGATCCAAAATCTTGGAAATAGAATAGACAAAATGCAAGAAACAGTTAACAAGGACCTAGAAGAACTAAAGATGAATCAAACATCGATTAAAAACACAATAAATAAAATGAAAAATACTCTAGATGGGATCAATAGCAGAATAACTGAGGCAGAAGAACGGATAAGTGACCTGAAAGATAAAATAGTGGAAATAACTACTGCAGAGAAGAAGAAAGAAAAAAGAATGAAAAGAGCTGAGGACAGTCTCAGAGACCTCTGGGACAACATTAAACACACCAACATTCGAATTATAGGGGTTTCAGAAGAAGAAGAGAAAAAGAAAGGGACTGAGAAAATATTTGAAGAGATTATAGTTGAAAACTTCCCTAATATGGGAAAGGAAATAGTCAAGTCCAGGAGGCACAGAGAGTCCCATACAGGATAAATTCAAGGAGAAATACGCCAAGACACATATTAATCAAACTGTCAAAAATTAAATACAAAGAAAACATATTAAAAGCAGCAGGGAAAAACAACAAATAACACACAAGGGAATCCCCATAAGGTTAACAGCTGAACTTTCAGAAGAAACTCTGCAAGCCAGAAGGGACTGGCAGGACATATTTAAAGTGATGAAGGAGAAAAACCTGCAACCAAGATTACTCTACCCAGCAAGGATCTCATTCAGATTTGATGGAGAAATTAAAATGTTTACAGACAAGCAAAAGCTGAGAGAGTTCAGCACCACCAAACCAGCTTTACAACAAATGCTAAAGGAACTTCTCTAGGCAAGAAACACAACAGAAGGAAAAGACCTACAATAACGAACCCGAAACAATTAAGAAAATGGGAATAGGAACATACATATCGATAATTACCTTAAATGTAAATGGACTAAAAGCTCCCAGCAAAAGACACAGATTGGCTGAATGGATACAAAAACAAGACCCATATATATGCTGTCTACAAGAGACCCACTTCAGACCTAGAGACACATAAAGACTGAAAGTAAGGGGATGGAAAAAGATATTCCATGCAAATGGAAACCAAAAGAAAGCTGGAGTAGCAATTCTCATATCAGACACAACAGACTTTAAAATAAGATTACTAGAAGAGACAAAGAAGGACGCTACATAATGATCAAGGGATCGATCCAAGAAGAAGGTATAACAATTGTAACTATTTATGCACCCAACATAGGAGCACCTCAATACATAAGGCAAATACTAACAGCCATAAAAGGGGAAATTGACATTAACACAATCATAGTAGGGGACTTTAACACCCCACTTTCACCAATGGACAGATCATCCAAAATGAAAATAAATAAGGAAACACAAGCTTCAAATGATACATTAAACAAGATGGACTTAATTGATATTTATAGGACATTCCATCCAAAAACAACACAATACACATTTTTCTCAAGTGCTCATGGAACATTCTACAGGATAGATCATATCTTGGGTCACAAAACAAGCCTCGGTAAATTTATGAAAACTGAAATTGTATCAAGTATCTTTTCCGACCACAATGCTATGAGACTAGACATCAATTACGGGAAAAGAGCTATAAAAAATACAAACACATGGAGGCTAAACAATACACTACTTAATAATGAAGTGATCACTGAAGAAATCAAAGAGGAAATTAAAAAATACCTGGAAACAAATGTAAATGGAGACACGACTACCCAAAAACTATGGGATGCAGCAAAAGCAGTTCTAAGAGGGAAGTTTATAGCAATACAATCCCACCTTAAGAAACAGGAAACATCTCGAAAAAACAACCTAACCTTGCACCTAAAGCAATTAGAGAAAGAAGAACAAAAACATCCTAAAGTTAGCAGAAGGAAAGAAATCATAAAAATCAGATCAGAAATAAATGAAAAAGAAATGAAAGAAACGATAGCAAAGATCAATAAAACTAAAAGCTGGTTCTTGGAGAAGATAAACAAAATTGATAAACCATTAGCCAGACTCATCAAGAAAAAAAGGGAGAAGACTCAAATCAATAGAATTAGAAATGAAAAAGGAGAGGTAACAACTGACACTGCAGAAATACAAAAGATCATGAGAGATTACTACAAGCAACTCTATGCCAATAAAATGGACAACCTGGAAGAAATGGACAAATTCTTAGAAATGCACAACCTGCCAAGGCTGAATCAGGAAGAAATAGAAAATATGAATAGACCAATCACAAGCACTGGAATTGAAACTGTGACAAAAAAATCTTCCAAAAAACAAAAGCCCAGGACCAGATGGCTTCACAGGCGAATTCTATCAAGCATTTAGAGAAGAGCTAACACCTATCCTTCTCAAACTCTTCCAAGATATAGCAGAGGGAGGCACACTCCCAAACTCATTCTACAAGACCACCATCACCTTCATACCAAAACCAGGCAAGGATGTCACAAAGAAAGAAAACTACAGGCCAATATCACTGATGAACATAGATGCAAAAATCCTCAACAAAATACTAGCAAACAGAATCCAACAGCACATTAAAAGGATCATACACCATGATCAAGTGGGGTTTATTCCAGGAATGCAAGGATTCTTCAATATACACAAATCAATCAACGTGATACACCATATTAACAAATTAAAGGAGAAAAACCATATGATCATCTCAATAGATGCAGACAAAGCTTTCCACAAAATTCAACACCCATTTATGATAAAAACCCTGCAGAAAGTAGGCATAGAGGGAACTTTCCTCAACATAATGAAGGCCATATATGACAAACCCACAGCCAGCATCATCCTCAATGGTGAAAAACTGAAACCATTTCCACTAAGATTAGGAACAAGACAAGGTTGCCCACTCTCACCACTCTTATTCAACATAGTTTTGGAAGTTTTAGCCACAGCAGTCAGAGAAGAAAAGGAAATAAAAGGAATCCAAATCGGAAAAGAAGAAGTAAAGCTGTCACTGTTTGCAGATGACATGATACTATACATAGAGAATCCTAAAGATTCTACCAGAAAACTACTAGAGCTAATCAATAAATTTGGTAAAGTAGCAGGATACAAAATTAATGCACAGAAATCTCTGGCATTCCTATATACTAATGATGAAAAATCTGAAAGTGAAATCAAGAAAACACTCCCATTTACCATTCCAACAAAAAGAATAAAATATCTAGGAACAAACCTACCTACGGAGACAACAGACCTGTATGCATAAAATTATAAGACACTGATGAAAGAAATTAAAGATGATACAAATAGATGGAGAGATATACCATGGTCTTGGATTGGAAGAATCAACATTGTGAAAATACTCTACTATCCAAAGCAATCTACAGATTCAATGCAATGCCTATCAAACTACCACTGGCATTTTTCACAGAACTAGAACAAAAATTTTCACAATTTGTATGGAAGCACAAAAGACTCTGAATAGCCAATGCAATCTTGAGAACGAAAAATGGAGCTGGAGGAATCAGGCTCCCTGACTTCAGACTATACTACAAAGCTACAGTAATCAAGACAGTATGGTACTGGCACAAAAACAGAAAGATAGATCAATGGAACAGGATAGAAAGCCCAGAGATAAACACATGCACATATGGTCACCTTATCTTTGACAAAGGAGGCAGGAATGTACAGTGGAGAAAGGACAGTCTCTTCAATAAGTGGTGCTGGGAAAACTGGACAGGGACATGTAAAAGTATGAGATTAGATCACTCCCTAACACCATACACAAAAATAAGCTCAAAATGGATTAAACACCTAAATGTAAGGCCAGACACTATCAAACTCTTAGAGGAAAACATAGGCAGAACACTCTATGACATAAATCACAGCAGGATCCTTTTTGACCCACCCCCTAGAGAAATGGAAATAAAGACAAAAATAAACACATGGGACCTAATGAAACTTCAAAGCTTTTGCACAGCAAAGGAAACCATAAACAAGACCAAAAGACAACCCTCAGAATGGGAGAAAATATTTACAAATGAAGCAACTGACAAAGGATTAATCTCCAAAATTTATAAGCAGCTCATGCAGCTCAATAACAAAAAAACAAACAACCCAATCCAAAAATGGGCAGAAGACCTAAAAAGCCATTTCTCCACAGAAGATATACAGACTGCCAACAAACACATGAAAGGATGCTCAACATCTTTAATCATTAGAGAAATGCAAATCAAAACTACAATGAGATATCATCTCACACCCGTCAGAATGGCCATCATCAAAAAATCTAGAAACAATAAATGCTGGAGAGGGTGTGGAAAAAAGGGAACACTCTTACACTGCTGCTGGGAATGTGAATTGGTACAGCCACTATGGAGAACGGTATGGAGGTTCCTTAAAAACTACAAATAGAACTACCATATGACCCAGCAATCCCACTACTGGGCATATACCCTGAGAAAACCATAATTCAAAAAGAGTCATGTACCAAAATGTTCATAGCAGCTCTATTCACAATAGTTCGGAGATGGAAACAACCTAAGTGTCCATCATTGGATGAATGGATCAAGAAGATGTGGCCCATATTTACAATGGAATATTACTCAGCCATAAAAAGAAATGAAATTGAACTATTTGTAATGAGGTGGATGGACCTAGAGTCTGTCATACAGAGTGAAGTAAGTCAGAAAGAGAAAGACAAATACTGTATGCTGACACATATATATGGAATTTAAGAAAAAAAAATGTCATGAAGAACATAGGGGTAAGACAGGAATTAAGACACAGACCTACTAGAGAATGGACTTGAGGATATGGGGAGGGGGAAGGGTAAGCTGTGACAAAGCTAAAGAGAGGCATGGACATATATACACTATCAAACGTAAGGTAGATAGCTAGTGGGAAGCAGCCTCATAGCACAGGGAGACCAGCTCGGTGCTTTGTGACTGCCTGGAGGGGTGGGATAGGGAGGGTGGGAGGGAGACGCAAGAGGAAGGGGATATGGAAACATATGTATATGTATAACGGAGTCATTTTGTTATAAAGCAGAAACTAACACACCATTGTTAAGCAATTATACTCCAATAAAGATGTAAAAAAATTATACAGTAGCTATTGCATTTAATGTTATAAACTTATTAATAAATATTATCCTTTAGCTTTTCTAAAAGGTCAAGTCAACAACAAGGAAAGAGAGTCTTTAGATGTAATTTTAGGCACCCCAATATTTCCTAACCATGGCTGGTGTAAGATATTTTCTCTTTATGCTAATCAAGTAATCACATGAAATTTTTTTCTAATCTCTCTGCTTTTTTTTTTTTTTTTTCTTGAAGGTGGTTTGTCCTGGTAAAAGTATAAAAATTTTCAATAATTAAATTAGTAAGGATCTATTTTAAGACTTTATTTCTATTAAAGACTATATTTGGCAAATAAATTACTTGTACTTGATAAAGTAATTTTGTACTTTTTGATACAATTTATCAATTATTATTTTACTATAAAATGTTTCTCCATTATATACACTATTACTGAATTATAGCTAAGTACTGAGAAGGAGGTGAATTAGAATTTAACATTAGTCAAAACCTAACCCCAGGGAGTTTCCTGGTGGTGCAGTGGTTAAGAATTTGCCTGCCAATGCAGGAGACACAGGTTCGAACCCTGGTCCTGGAAGATCCCACATGCCGTGGAGCAACTAAGCCCATGATCCACAACTACTGAGCCTGCACTCTAGAGCCTGTGAGCCACAACTACTAAGCCCACGTGCCACAAATACTGAAGCCCGCGTGCCTAGAGCCTGTGCTCCGCAACAGGAGAAACCACCACAATGAGAAGCCTGCACACCGCAACGAAGAGTAGCCCCCACTTGCTGCAACTAGAGAAAGCCCGTGTGCAGCAACGAAGACCCAACACCAATTTAACTAATTTTAAGTTCTAATTCACTTCCTTCTCAGTACTTAGCCAAAAGTTAATTAATTAATTTAATTTAAAAAAAAACCTAACCCCAAATTCTTCAAGCAAAAATTTTTTTATTTGACCTATCTAATACTGGCAAAAATTCAAAATATTTGACACTTTTAAAGGCACTAGTCTCTACAGGGGAAAAAGTGCTTTGAGGTTAATTTCACATTAATAAAGCTTGAAATAGCATGGTATGAACAGGAACTTGACTTACTGTGGTGAGTCTCCACTAGATCTATGCTGTCCAAATTTCCAGTAATATACTTAGTACCAATAACAATTTAATGAATATTAAAAGAAAGTCTATGCAGAGCAGAGATATGTTTCCACTGGGATATTATATGTCAGGCCTGTAAATTAGCTTCCTATATTAGAGGTTATTTTCTAACTCAGGCATGTAACCATAACTATTTTTGTTTCTAAACTATTCTCAGGTTGAACATAAATAAGACTTCCTCTTATTCAGTTTTTCAGAAAGTGATAGAGGTGGCAAAACGTCAAGTATTCAGCATTGTATGTATTTCCTGCAATGGAAAACACTAACCTCCAAACACAGCATGAATGGCATTTGTTTGCTTTGTATGGTTTAGTTTCTGCTGTTCACAACTTTGACAATAGTTATTAATTACCTATTTTAACACCAACTTAGTGAAAATAATAAAAAAATACTATCATTAACTTCAGGTAATATGAACTCTTAGTTTATAACTTTACATACATACAAAATAATGAAACACAATACATGTGCTACCTCCCAGTGGCTACTGATAGGAACTACTCTATTAATTGCAAAACACAGGTTGAAGCCAGTAAGTTTCATTATGTAATCTTGAAAATAATTATTCAAATATGAATGTTTAGAAAGTACTAGGACAAATTGTAGTTGATATAATAAAAATTTGGGGAGGTTTGAGATAATGGGATTAGAAATTCTTATTGAAGTCAACTGACATTTATATTCCCCAATAATTTTTAGAGTAATTTTTAAATGTGTTGTGTTAAATGCTTTTATCTTTAATAAAGCACTAAGATTTTATTAATCATTAACTTACTAAATCTTTGTTTCCAGTGTACAAATACACATTATTAAATAACATAGACTACTATAAAGTAGCTTTGGCCAGAGAAGAGAAGAAGGAAAAGAAAGAAGAAATGGAAGAAGCTGAGAGATTTAAAGGGAACAGAGAAAATGCAAAGATACAAGAAAATTCCCCTGATGTCTTACTGGAAGGAAAAACATATATATACATATATATGTATATATATGTGCATATATATATTCTCCCTTCTTCTAGATTTTATCTGTCTATGTATATTATACAATAAATTCTTAGGAAAAAACGCTTCTTTTTTAGCATTTTAAAAATATCGATTTCTATGAATAAACATTTTTATACATAAAATTATTGTCAGAGTCTATTGTCCAGACAAGATTCATAACTATGGACAAAGAATGGGGTAGCTAGAAACACACACACACACACACACACACACACACACACACACAGTTAACCAGACAGTGAAGTAAAAGACTAAGTCCACAGCAAAGTAGTAACTCTCGGGAACATACATTCTGTATAAAGAGAATACCACAATCCCTTGAGGGAATTAGGAGGGTTCTCCAGTCCCAAAGGGGCAAACAACACAGAAGAGTGAGAATAGTTTATTAAATTGAGTTCCAACTTGAAAATATGCCTATTATTATTATTATTATTATTATTATTATTATATTATTATTATTATTATTTGCTTTGTGCAGGCCTCTCACTGTTGTGGCCTCTCCCGTTGTGGAGCACAGGCTCCGGACGTGCCGGCTCAGCGGCCATGGCTCACAGGCCCAGCTGCTCTGCAGCATGTGGGATCTTCCCCGACCGGGGCACAAACCCGTGTCCCCTGCATCGGTAGGCGGACTCTCAACCACTGCGCCATCAGGGAAGCCCTGCCCAGTATTATTAACAGAAGTGTTCAGGACAAATTCCCAAGTTGAGTAACTCCCTCAGAAAAGAATTTTACCTCTGCCTAAAATCCTCTCCATTATGTTGGAACGGATCTCTTCACACCATCCTGGTTTTTTTGACTTTGAATTTATTCTTCTGATTTGAGCTGTCTGTATACCAGTTATTTGTCTTGACCCACAGGATAGTAATTTCTCAATCCTTCCTAGGGGTTTAGCTGAAACCCTTTCACATCTGCTCTCTACTAACTCTTAAACTAGTTGTTTGTTCTGACCTATTTCTATCACATTTTGACTACTGAGTAAAGAGTTTCTCAAATTTTTTACACAAAAGAATCATCTGGGCGTTTTTTTTTTAATAGCATAGTTTCCAGATTGCTACCACTCCTCTACTCTCTGGAAAATCCGAAGTCAATTAAGTCTGAGGAGGAAACCAGAATTCTGGATTTTAATATGTATTTAACATGGTTTGGGGTTCAGAGTTGAATAAATATTTACCCATCATTGACCTATCTACATCTTGCTGTGTTCTAGCAGCTTAATAATCCAATAATAGTTTCCACAATAGTGTAATATTAAAGTTATTCTCCAATCCTACACACAAACTAAGCAAGCAAAGAAACAAACAAATAAAAACACCCACAAAACTGAGACTAATACTATAGAGGCTGAAATTTGCACTGAATCCTAGAAAATAAGAGTGCCTTTGACCATCAGGAGTTATTCTATAGATGTGTCTCAGTGTTTCTGAAATGTCACATAACCTATTAATTAGTCAGCTCTAATTAATTTGCCTCATCTGCAGATTCAGAACCTCTCACTTTCTGAGAAGATTAGGTGTTCCCTGGCAGGAGAATATCTTGAGAATATTCTTGCTCAAACAGCCATTAGCTCTGTACAAAATTCCATTTACTTATTCAAATTGATTACAGTCTAAATTCCTATTGTCCAACTTCTTTTACACTGGGTCCACAGATCTTCGTTCTCTTATTTTTTAACTTGGTCCCCCTTTTTATTTTTCCCAGCACCCTAAATTTGATTAGTTGCCTGACAGGACGTATGCTATCTTATTCTTCCCTGGCTTAACTGCTCTCACTAGAGTGGCCCACATAATCTATTATAATTGCTATTTCTCCATTATATCGATGAATTCCAAGTCTTGGCTCACATCAACTTTCTTAATTCAATTGCTGCCAAAATTCTAGTTTACCGTCAAACGATCATTCTATCATGAATAGTCATGACTTTGCCTTCCAGTACCTGCTTCCTGAGAAAAATGCCCCTCAGGTAGAAAGTTCAGGAAATTCAAAAGAAGCTTTGCTTGCCTCCTGTATCCCTCAACCACAATCATTGCCCTCTTAAATGACATTTCCAATAATTACTGGTAGGCTTCTTTCATGAAATCTTATGTAGTTCTGTAACCTGTACTCTTTAATCACACCAGGGACTCAGCCTACCCGGTTCCCTCAGTCAATATTATTCAACCTCTAAAGGATGAACACAGCACTCTGAACCTTCTGTGATTCACACTGAAGGCATAGGGTATCCAACAGTATTTGTTAAATAACCCAAGGAATACAAGAATCTTTTATGAGCCAAGGGTCAAACAATGCTTACAGAGGCTAGAACTCAGTGGGAGTGACTTCTAGGCCAAAGAGAATTTCCCTAAAATGAACAAAAAGAAAACATATCTACACTCAAGTTAAGGTCCTTGTTGACTAAATATATTAGAGGAGTAGCTGTAATGAAATTTTAGAACACTGAAATGAAATATGAACTTCAGTAATAAAAATTGGAGGTTACGACACTAAAAAAATTGGCACTGGTAAGAACGTGAAGTAAATTGTATGGTAGACATAAACCTTCATTTTCTTTTCGGTCAGTAACAGTGAATCTGTAAAAAAATTTCAGGCAATTGAAGGCACGATGAAAATTGTGTTTTATACAGATTGCTCTATTAAAATTGGGGAAAACTGATGATACAGATAGATTAAGGCAGGAAGACCAGTTCTGAAACCACATTACTAGTCCCAGTTAGAAATTATCTGAACTTGAATTAATGAATTCAGTGGAAGTAAGTCTGAAGACCTGCATATTTGTGAAATATTTTTAAAAAGGTCCATAGTGTTTGACCCAGAAATACCACTCCTAGGTATATACTCAACAGAAATGCTTTGAGTATTTCTGAAATCATCAAAAGACATGTATAAAATGTTTATAGTCACATTATCAGTAAGGAGTGAAAAACTGGAAACAATTCAAATGCCCATACCAATACAATAGATTAATTGTGGTACTTTTATACAATGGATTACTATGTAGCAATCAGAGTTAAAAAACTATTGCTAAGACATGGTTCAAGATGGCAGAATAGAAGGACATGTGCTCACTCCCTCTTGCGAGAGCACCAGAATCACAAGTAACTGTTGAACAATCATCAACAGGAAGACACTGGAACTCACCAAAAAAGATACCCCACATCCAAAGACAAAGGAGAAGTTGCAGTGAGATGGTACGAGGGGCACAATCACAATAAACTCAAATCCCACAACCGCTGAGTGGGTGACTCACAAACTGGAGAACAATTATACCACAGAAGTCCACCCACTGGAGTGAAGGTTCTTAGCCCCATGTCAGGCTTCCAAACCTGGGGGTTCGGCAATGGGAGGAAGAATTCCTAGAGAATCAGACATTGAAGGCTAGAGGGATTTGATTGCAGGACTTCAACAGGACTGGGGGAAACAGACTCCACACGTGGAGAGCACACACAAAGTAGTGTGTGCATCAGGGCCCAGGGGGAAGGAGCAGTGACCCCATAGGAGACTGAACCAGACTTACCTGCTGGTGTTGGAGGGTCTCTGGCATAAGCATGGGGTGGCTGTGGCTCACCACAGGGACAAGGACACTGGTATCAGAAGTTCTGGGAAGTACGTACTCCTTGGCATGAACCCTCCTGGAGTCTGCCATTGGCCCCACCAAAGAGCCTGTAGGTGCCAGTGCTGGGTCACCTCAGGCCAAACAACCACCAGGGAGGGAACTCAGCCCCACCCATCAGCAGACAAGCGTTTAAAGTTTTACTGAGCTCTGCCCACCAGAGCAACACCAAGCTCTACCCATCACCAGTCCCTCCCATCAGAAAACTTGCACAAGCTTCTTAGATAGCCTCATCCACCAGAGGGCAGACAGCAGAAGCAAGAACTACAATCCTGCAGCCTGTAAAACGAAAACCGCATTCACAGAAAGACAAAATGAAAAGGCAGGGGCTTTCCTGGTGGCACTGTGGTTGAGAGTCCACCTGCCGATGCAGGAGATATGGGTTCGTGCCCCAGTTCAGGGGGATCCCACATACCACAGAGCGGCGTGCCCATGAGCCATGGCCACTGAGCCTGCGCATCCGGAGCCTGTGTTCCTCAATGGGAGAGGCCACAACAGTGAGAGGCCCGCATACTGCAAAAAAAAAAAAAAAAAAAAAAAAAAAAAAAAGGCAGAGAACTATATACCAGATGAAGGAACAAGATAAAACCCCAGAAAAACAACTAAATGAAGTGGAGAGAGGTAACCTTCCAGGAAAATAATTCAGAATAATGAGAGTGAAGATGATCCAGGACCTCGGAAAAAGAATGGAGGCAAAGATCAAGAAGATGCAAGAAATGTTGAACAAAGACCTAGAAGAATTAAAGAACAAACAAACAGAGACGAACAATACAATAACTGAAATGAAAAATACACTAGAAGGAATCAATAGCAGAATAACTGAGGCAGAAGAACAGATAAGTGACCTAGAAGACAGAATGGTGGAATTCACTGCCGCAGAACAGAATAAAGAAAAAATAAGAAAAAGAAATGAATGCAGCCTAAGAGACCTCTGGGACAACATCAAATGCACCAATATTCACATTATAGAGGGCCCAGAAGGAGAATAGAGAGAGAAAGATCCCGAGAAAATATTTGAAGAGATTATAGTTGAAAACATCCCTAACATGGGAAAAGAAATAGCCACCCAAGTCCAGGGAGCACAGAGAGTCCCAGGCAGGATAAACCTAAGGAGAAACATGCCAAGACACACAGTAATCAAAATGACAAAAATTAAAGACAAAGAAAAATTATTAAAGGCAACAAGGGAAAAATGAAAAATACCATACAAGGGAACTCCCATAAGGTTAACAGCTGATTTCTCAGCAGAAACTCTACAAGTCAGAAGGGAGTGGCATAATATATTTAAAGTGATGAAAGGGAAGAACTTACAACCAAGATTACTCTACCGGGCAATGACCTCAGTCAGATTTGATGGAGAAATCAAAAGCTTTACAGACAAGCAAAAGCTAAGAGAATTCAGCACCACCAAACCAGCTCTACAACAAATGCTAAAGGAACTTCTTTAAGTGGGAAACATGAGAGAAAAAAAGGACCTACAAAACAAACCCAACACAATTAAGTAAATGGTAATAGGAACATACATATCATTAATTACCTTAAATGTGAATGGATTAAATGCTCCAAGCAAAAGACACGGGCTTGCTGAATGGATACAAAAACAAGACCCATATATATTCTGTCTACAAGAGACCCACTTCAGATCTAGGGACACACAGAGACTGAAAGTGAGGGAATGGGAAAAGGTATTACATGCAGATGGAAATCAAAAGAAAGCTGGAGTAGCAATACTCATATCAGATAAAATAGACTTTAAACTAAAGAATGTTACAAGAGACAAGGAAGGACACTACATAATGATCAAGGGATCAATCCAAGAAGAAGATACAATTATAAATATATATGCACCCAACATAGGAGCACCTCAGTACATAAGGCAAATGCTAACAACTATAAAAGAGGAAATCGACAGTAACACAATAATAGTGGGGGACTTTAACACCTCACTTACACCAATGGACAGGTCATACAGAAAGAAAATGAATAAGGAAACACAAGCTTTAAATGACACAATAGACCAGAGAGATTTCACTGTTATTTCTAGGACATTCCATCCAAAAACAGCAGATTACACTTTATTCTCAAGTGCACATGGAACATTCTCCAGGATTGATCACATCTTGGGTCACAGATCAAGCCTTGGTAAATTTAAGAAAATTTAAATCATATCAAGCACCTTTTCCAACCACAACATTATGAGACTGGAAATCAATTACAGGGGAAAAAATCCGCGAAAAAAACAAAAACATGGAGGCTAAACAATACGTTAGTAAATAACCAAAAGATCACTGAAGAACTCAAAGAGGAAATAAAAAAATACCTAGAGACAAATGACAACCAAAACATGATGATCCAAAACCTATGGGATGCAGCAAAAACAGTTCTAAGAGGGAAGTTTATAGCAATACAATCCTACCTCAAGAAACAAGAAAAATCTCAAATAAATAATCTAACCTTACACCTAAAGGAACTAGAGAAAGAAGAACAAACAAAACCCAAAGTTAGTAAAGGGAAAGAAATAGTAAAGATCAGAGCAGAAATAAATGAAATAGAAACAAAGAAAACAATAGCAAAGATCAATAAAACTAAAAGCTGGTTCCTTAAGAAGATAAACAAAATTGATAAACCTTTAGCCAGACTCATCAAGAAAAAGAGGGAGAGGACCCAAATCAATAAAATTAGAAATGAAAAAGGAGAAGTTACAATGGACACCGCAGAAATTCAAAGCATCATGAGAGACTACTATAAGCAACTCTATGCCAAAGAAAAATGGACAAACTGGAAGAAATGGATAAATCCTTAGAAAGGTACAATCTTCCAAGACTGAACCAGGAAGAAATAGAAAATATGAACAGACCGATTACAAGTAATGAAATTCAAACTGTGATTGAAAATCTTCCAACAAACAAAAGCCCAGGACCAGATAGCTTCACAGGTGAATTCTATCAAACATTTAGAGAAGAGCTAATACCCATCCTTCTCAAACTCTTCCAAAAATTTGCAGAGGAAGGAACACTCCCAAACTCATTCTACAAGGTCACCATCACCCTGATACCAAAACCAGACAAAGATACTACAAAAAAAGACAATTACAGATCAATATCACTGATCAATATAGATGGAAAAATCCTCAATAAAATACTAGCAAACAGAATCCAACAATACATTAAAAGGATCATATACCATGATCAAGTGGGATTTATTCCAGGGATGCAAGGATTCTTCAATATACACAAATCAATCAATGTGATGCACCACATTAACAAATTGAAGAATAATAACCATATGATCATCTCAATAGATGCAGAAAAACCTTTTGACAACATTCAACACCCACTTATGATAAAAACTCTCCAGAAAGTTGGCATAGAGGGAACCTACCTCAACATAATAAAGGCCATATATGACAAACCCAGAGCAAACATCATTCTCAAAGGTAAAAAACTAAAAGCATTTCCTCTAAGATGAGGAACGAGACAAGGATGTCCACTCTCACCAGTATTATTCAACATAGTTTTGGAAGTCCTAGCCATTGCAGTCTGAGAAGAAAAAGAAATAAAAGGAATACAAATTGGAAAAGAAGAAGTAAAACTGTCACTGTTTGCAGGTGACATGATACTATACATAGAGAATCCTAAGAATGACACCAGAAAACTACTAGAGCTAATCAATGAATTTGGTAAAGTTGCAGGATACAAAATTAATGCACAGAAATCTCTTGCATTCCTATACACTAACAACAAAAGATCAGAAAGAGAAATTAAGGAAACAATCCCATTCACCATTGCAACAAAGAGAACAAAATACCTAGGAATAAACCTACCTAAGGAGGTAAAAGACCTGTACTCAGAAAACTATAAGACATTGTTGAAAGAAATCAAAAATGACAAACAGATGGAGAGATATACCATGTTCTTGGATTGGAAGAAGCAATATTGTGAAAATGACTATACTACACAAAGCAATCTACAGATTCAATGCAATCCCTATCAAATTACCAGTGGCATTTTTTTACAGAACTAGAAAAAAATATCTTAAATTTGCATGGAGACACAAAAGACCCCGAATAGCCAAAGCAGTCTTGAGGGAAAAAAATGGATCTCAAGAATTCAGACTCCCTGACTTCAGACTATACTGCCAAGCTACAGTAATCAAGACAATGTGGTACTGGCACAAAAACAGAAATATAGATCAATGGAACAGGATAGAAAGCCCAGAGATAAACCCATGCACCTATGGTCAACTAATCTATGACAAAGGAGGCAAGGACATACAATGAACAAAAGACAGCCTCTTCAATAAGTGGTTCTGGGAAAACTGGACAGCTACACATAGAAGAATGAAATTAGAACACTCCATAACACCAAACACAAAAATAAACTCAGAATGGATTAAAGACCTAAATGTAAGACAAGACACTAAAAATCTCTTAGAGGAAAACATAGGAAAAACACTCTTTGACATAAATCACAGCAAGATCTTTTTTTGACCCACCTCCTAGAGTAATGGAAATAAAAACAAAAATAAACACATGGGACCTAATGAAACTTCAAAGCTTTTGCATAGCAAAGGAAACCATAAACAAGATGAAAAGACAACCCTCAGAATGGGAGAAATATTTGCAACTCAATGAACAGACAAAGGATTAAACTCCAAAATATATAGACAGCTCATGCAGCTCAATATTAAATAAACAAGCAGCCCAATCCAAAAATGGGCAGAAGACCTAAATAGACATTTCTCCAAAGAAGACATACAGGTGGCCAAGAGGTACATGAAAAGCTGCTCAACATCACTACTTACTAGAGAAATGTACATCAAAATTACAATGAGGTATCACCTCACACCAATCAGAATGGCCAGCATTAGAAAATCTACAAACAACAGATGCTGGAGAAGGTGTGGAGACAAGGGAAAACTGTCCATTTGTCGATGGACACTTAGGTTGCTTCCATCTCCTGGTTATTGTAAATAGAGCTGCAATGAACATCGTGGTACATGACTCTTTGAATTATGGTTTTCTCAAGGTATATGCCTAGCAGTGGGATTGCTGGGTCGTATGGTAGTTCTACTTTTAGTTTTTTAAGGAACCTCCATACTGTTCTCCATAGTGGCTGTATCAATTTAGTTTCCCACCAAGAGTGCAAGAGGGTTCCCTTTTCTCTTCCTGGCTAGCAGACTGATGCCTTCTTGTTAAGTCCTAACATGGCCTTTTCTCTGTACATGCACCCTCCTGGTGTTTCTTCCTCTTATTAAAAAAATAGTCCTATTGGATTAGGGTTCCACTTTGTAACTTCATTTAACCTTAATTACCTCCTTCAAATCCCTATCTCCAAGGACAGTCACACTGGAAGTTAGAGTTTCACCCCATGAGTTTTGGGTGGACACAATTCAGTCTGTAACAGATACATAAAAGCAGAGTAAAAGGATATACAGTTGACCTTCTGTATCCATGGTTTCTGCATCCACAGATATGATGTATCAACTGTACTACATCATTTTATATAAAGGAATAGAGTATCTGTGGATTTTAGTATCTGTGGGGGATCCTGGAACCAATTCCCCACAGATAACAAGGGACAATTTTGTAATATGTGTGTGTACATTTTTCTGGACTTTTCTATGTGGGTATTCTGCAGAGAAATAAAATAACAAAAACATTTTACAGTCAAATGTTAAGAATTATATTAATAACTGCTGCTTCCAGAGTTTTATCTTTTAAAATTAATAAATGACTTCTAGAGCACTTCTAGGTTCACAGCAAAATTGAGCAGAAAGTAGAGAGATACATCCTGTATGTCCCCTATATCCTGTCCCGACATGTGCATAGGCTCCCTCACTATCGCCATTTTGCACCACAATGGTATATTTGTTAGATGTGAAGAGAGCCTGGAGAGGACCAGCAGAGGACAGTCCATACTGAGCAGTAAGGCAGCTGTCAAAGTAACCATGTCAATAGGGAAGAGGACCTTGGATAGTTCAACTGTCGGACAATACCCACGGATCACTACCGCACATTCAGAGAAGAGATTCACAGAGAACTCTTCCATAGAGACTCATCAAGGGGTTGGAGTAGGAAATTTTCCTTTCAGAGGGACACTGGGAGGCTGTGGCATATTTGGGGTTTCATTTCACTGTAATTTTTCTGCTGCAGGGTAGAATTATTTATTGAATATTTTTAATAATAATGTTCTGTGACATTATTGTTAATACACTTGCAAGCTGGGATTCAGGATGGTGCCATATATGAGGCTGTCAACTGGTGAAATGATTCCAAGATTCTGGATAAGGAACTGATCTGAGTTAAGGCACCTTTCTCAAGTAATTGAATTTTGTTCATTTCTTTCTCTTTTTGTTTGTTGTTTTTGTAATATTGTCACCTTTGATAAGGAAGATTCGTAAGTAGTGACTGCAGTTGCCGAAAGATATGAATCCCTTTTAATAAAATATTTTAACTACACTAACAGACTACTTATACTCTATACTACAGAATAAAATTCATTTTGACAGCACCCAGTAAATTGTACAATTATGTGACTTCTTACCCAACAAAAATATATTAATCTGCAAGTAAGAAATAAGTTTCTGTAAAAGCCTAGCATAATTTGGGAGTCGGCTGGCATTAGAGTAATCTGTCTAAATATATTGAATTTGTGCTATGCTTTTCATTCTCTGTTCATAAGCCTGATTTATGAAAACATCATCTAGTAAACACTAATAGCCTTCCCATTTTACAGACAGAAAATTGGAATTGTGAGGAAATAAAATGCCACTCCCTAATTCATCTTAGAAAAAGATGGAGAAATTGAATAATAAATGTAGGTGTCCTAATTCTTATTTAGTTTATTTTAGTTTTTAGTGCCAGGCTCTGTCTTTGCTTGCATATTAAAATAAACCACCTCAGAACTGCTGGCTTAGGGAAGCTATTTCGGAAAAATTTAATATCCACAAAAAAAATTAATATTTCTATCTTACTAGGAGGATTTGAATGTAAAAAGGCTTAGAAGACATGTATTGAACTAGCCACTCAAAGGCTAAATTAAAAATAATAAAACGGATTATTCAGGACATATATTTATTTACTTAATGCCCTCCACTTAAAATCTTGATAAAGACTCAAACTCTGCTCATAGAAACTGCCTTTATTATTAAACTTTTGTTTCCTTTAAAAATAAAGCTTCCTCTATTCTATTATATCTAGAGAGCAGTAAATATGATTTAGATAAATGTAATGTTTATAAGAACCAAAGTTGCATTTTATAAACTGTGGACCATGGAACACTGAACCTGTATATTGACCTTACTATATCAGCTATGAGTTCTATGTGTCTCTTGAATGACTTTCAGGCTATTGCTCATAGGCAGCTGGAGAATTGGGGGCAGCTCTGTGACATGGGAGTGGAAAATACCATGCTTGTCCATAAAAAGTTGTTTAGCAATGCTGGATTTAAAGCAGATGAAATAAGCTTACCAGGATAGGAGGAGATGAGATTTGAGCAGACATAAAGGAAACAGGAAAGAGAGGGAGAAATGGGTTATTTGAATTGGAGAAGTTAAGGGAAATTTTAACTCTGGAGGTAGAGCCACTAAAGCTACTGTCAAATGAGCTAGAGGCAGCTGCCCCAGAGCAGCTTTAAAGGAGAGGCAGAACTTCTGCATTCGTTTATCAAGTAACTTTCCCTATCTCCCAATTAAAACTAAAAAAAAAAAAAAAAGAAAAGAAAAAGCTATTGCCATGTATATAGCATCATTTAAAGTGGCAAAAAGATTACAGCAAAAATAGATCAATGGAACTTCAAGTTAAATAATTTAAGGAAATTGTAGAATCTTTCCAAAACATGCTGTTTTAATTTATATGATTCATGAAAAAGTTGAAGACCATGGGGGGCCTAGCACATTCTTTCTATAAAGAATTTCAAATTCAGGTTCCAGGTTTGTGACAGTGACAGGAGGAAGACACTGAATTCACCTCCTCCCATAGCCACACTGAATCTATAGCTATATATGAAGCAATTTCCTCTGAAAAAACAAAAACAAAGCAAAACAATAAAACTAGATGAATGACTCATACATATCTGGCAAAGGAAGAAAAAACCCACATTATTGCAGGTAGGAAAGGCTGAGACACAATCTTGCTATAACCCCACCCCTGGTGTGGCAAGCCAGAATGGAGAAGGAACTGAAAATCCCAGCTTCTCCCTGAGGAGCAAAGGGATTGGACCCCACACTGGGCACCCCCAATTTTAAGACTTGCACCTGAGAGACAAGACCCCAAAATGTCTACCTTTGACAGCCAAGGGGAGCCTAAGGAGACATGACTGCTAAAGGTAATGCAGTATCCTGGACGGGATTCTGGAACAGAAAATGTCATTAGGTAAAAACAACAGAAATATAAAGAAAGCTGATTTAGTTAATAATAGTGGTAACAATACTGATTCATTAGTTGTAACAAATGTACCAAACTCATATAAAATGTTAATAATATAGGAAGTGGGTGTGGGAGGCATGGGAACTCTCTGTACTCTCTTCAAATTTTTTCTGTAAATATACAACAATTTTAGAATAGTTCATCTAAGTAATATAAAAATCCACTCTTCATTATAAGGTAGTGAAATTTTAGAATGTTAGAGATAATTAAATGGCTCTGAAATCTTCCAGAAGGAAAAAAATATATATCAATTCCCATAGAAATAATAAAAAAGCAGAGTGGCATATTGGATTTCTCTAGCTGCAACACTAGAAATCAGAAGTCAGTATGAGATTAACAGATACAAACTACTATACATAAAATAGATAAGCAACGCGGATTTACTGTATAGCACAGGGAACTATATTTAATATCTTCTAATAATCTATAATGGAAAATAATCTGAAATGTATATGTATATATATATATATATATATATAACTGAGTCACTTTTCTGTACACCTGAAATACAATATTGAAAATCAACTATATTTCGATTAAAAAAGAAATAAATGAAACAATAATTTCACAATTCTGAAAGAAAAGAATTCCCAAACTAGCATTATTAAATAATCATACTGTCATTTACTGATAAGGATAAAATGAGTAGTTTATTAGACATGCAATTTCTTGAAAAGTTATTTGCCCTGAATCCTTTGTCAAGAATCATGATCATTCCATCAAAATAAGGAGGAAACTGAATGAAGTGGAAGGCACTGGCTCCAGGATACAAGGGCTCTGACCCATGAGAGAGATGAAGGAAATTCCAGGACGACATTTGTGCAGCAGACCCAAAGATCATCTATACTAGACCAAATCAAGAGGACAGAGGGCTTCAGGAGGAATATCTTTAAAAAAAAGAAAAGATGCATTTTATTAATTTCCAAATTTGTTAGCATATGTTAAGAGGTAATATATATTATTGCAGAGAGTTTGGTGATTACTGATAGAAAGAATTGAGAATTGAGCAAATAAAAAATGAGGCAGCTGTTAACTCCTGGAACACCAAAGGAATAAAGAAAGGAAATAAAATCATCACACACGGTTGGTTCAGTTGTGAATAATATTTATATAATCTTAATAAGGTAAATTTTGAATTGTGACCTAACCAAAATTATGATATAAAACTCATTGGAAAAATGAAAGAAATGAGGAAATTTGTTTGGGGTGGTAGTATAAAAAAATTATATACCCATCATCCATACTGGAAGATAGATAATATCTAAAACTGAAAAATAATAGCAAGATATCATTGTACGTATGATATTTAGAAATTTAGAGGCATATATTTAAGGAAACAGCTGGACAGGTGGGAAGTGTTTTCCAATGAATAGTGAAACTCAGAATGGGAGGGACTTGCATTTTGGGCTCTAAGCCCATGCAGAGTTACTTACTTTTCTACACTAGGAACATGTGACATTTTCATCAAGAAACCTAAATAAAGTTGAACATGTTGAGGTTCAAAAACCTAGAATTGTGTCAATCCTTAGAGAACAGATACAAATTAGAAAGGAGAATTTAATGTAATGAGGAAATGAGTTCTTTACATTTATCAGCAAGATGTACAAAAAATGAAATTAATGATATATGTTCATCGCTTTTACCATTAAGAAAATAGGTGGTGGGAGATTTCTTTACTGGGTAACCAGTAAACAACTACTTAAGGTATCAGAACACTGTTTAGTGTCAGTTCTTAATGAAAAAGATTGTAAAAAACCTCCCATAATATGGGAGGAGCTTTAGGTCACAAGACTTGCAGCATATAATTCCGAATTGACAAGTGATTTTCTTTTTTGCAAAAGTTGAAGGAGGAGAAGGGCAAGGAAAATGACACTGAAGAGTATTTTTTGTTGCTTTCATTACTAAATTGAAGAAGCACACCTCTGGGTAAGGGAAACAAAAGTTCTTACCTCAAAAAATAACAGAATTGCATTTTTAAAGTTCCTTTTATCTCCTAAAACCTCATACAGAAATTTCAGCCTACTTGCATTTCCATTATCCTCCAACACAGTATACAACAACCAGAAATAAGTGCTACTTAAGGTAATTATATTTGAAAGCTAAGAAGAGTTAGAAGTAATTAATCACAGTTTCAAGGAACCACAAAGTTACATGAGCCAGCGAAGTATCCAGAGAGAGATGAAGTTTAAATTATTAATATGTAACCTATGAATATACAGGTATATTATTATTTGCAAAATTATCTAGGTATTTTCTGTATACCCTTTTTGAATCATAAAAGCACTTCTCAGGAAGGCGTATCCATGCATATTCCAATATTCTAAAATTGGTTACACTGACTCTTATAACAATTAAAAAACATAAGTTACATTAAACAATTCCTTAATTGTATAATGGGTATACAGAGAAAAATTTTTTTCAAAAAATCTCCAGGATTGAAACTCTGTTTTGGAGAAATATTACTAAACGTGTGCAATTTTATTATGCACTGTCAGACTGAAGTAGTTTTACTGTTTTGAAGTTTATGGCACAGTTACTACCCAGATAGCTTCTATACTGGTTTCTGAATGGTCTCAAATATCACTTTTCTAAAATTCAACCCTTCTAATATCTATATTATATGATTTAGTTATAAATGGAAATGAAGACTTAGATGTATAATATGTCATCTTTTCATGGCTAGGTTTCTCTTCTTATCCATAGTGTATAATATGTCATCTTTTCATGGCTAGGATTCTCTTCTTATCCATAGCTGTCCAGAGACAGTGGGGGAGAGTGGAAGGGAGTCAAAAATCTAATACAACTAACTACTTCCACAATCACTAAAACCCAAAGTATTTCATTATGTTGCTCCCTTTACCTGGAATACACTTCTCATCCACCCACTTTCCTATTACTGACCGTTTCATTACTTGACAAATCTTTTTATGGCCTCCCTCCACTAAGACCCTTCCCTCACTTTTCTCAGTGGTTTGTTAATGTCTTTGTATTTTAAGTTGTATTTTTGCTTTTCTATCTATCTCTAACAAAGTGACCAGATGTTCCTCAAGAATAAGAAATCCACCAAGGTCACCTCCACACCCACAGTGCCTAGCAACATACCTGGCAAATCTGTTATTCAACTAAATATCTGTCAATAGAATGAAAAATTAAGTTAAAAATTATAAACATAATAGGTATCTACTCATGTCATTTTCCCACTTTAACTGTTGGGTTATTGGTGCTGTTCTTACTGTTTGTATGAGCTCACAGTAGAGTGCTACACTTAATCAGAAGGATTTGTTGCAAATATTTCCAAGGGAGAAGAATATTAATCCTTTATATGAAGGTCTAATGTATATTTATGACTTGTGAGAGTTTGGTTTTAAGCACCAAAATGAGTAGTATTTGTTTCATGGGCCACTGGTGCTGTAGACTGGTACCTGAGTCATGGGATGTAGTGAGTTAACTGTTAAGTATTGTTTTCTCCACGGTTCATTCTTTCCTGCTTTCTTACTCCTCTTCCTTTGCCTTGTATCAATGACATCTGTCATCATCGCTTATCTAACTAGTAGTCATGGTGTTGACTGAAAAAATGCACAACGTGAGAGCTGTGAGTTAAGTTTTATTTGGGGCAAAATGAGGACTATAGCCCAGGAGACAGTCTCTCAGACAGCTCTGGGGAACTACTCCAAAGAGGTGTGGTGGGGGGGGGGGCAGAAATCAGTATATATGTGATTTTGGTGAAGGAGGATGCATGCAGTCAAGCACACATTTTGGCAGAGGCTTGCTGCTAGTCACAGGAAGTAGATGTCACCATAAATGATTTTAGTGTTTTTCTAGATATGAGAAGATGCAAGAAATTGGGCTCATAAAATCTTCTCCTGAAAATATCTAACTATCTGAAGGTCTGTTCTGCCAGTTTTTCCCAGAACACAGAGCGCCTCATTCCTGATCTCTACCCTGAACTCCTTTCAGGGTGTGCCAAAGGTCAGCAACTGCAGTGGCTAGTAACCTCATTCTTATAAAACCAGGTGGCAAGTGACAATTTTTAGTTGGCAGTGGTTATTAACACCATTCTGGACACTTAAAAGGCCACACAAGCTTCATAAAATAGTATTAGAGTGTCTTGTAGGAAGATTTAATGAACTGTAGCAAGAATTTAGTGTACCTAATGGTATACCTTACCTTGGCACAGTCAATTTCATACTAAGCTCAAGGTTTTTCTGAATGAGCTACATGGGCCTCTTATATTTATGTCTGAGCACTTTGATTTCCCTGCATTTATTCCATAGAATCTACGTTTGGTGAGGACTTAAGAATAAAACAGATAAGCTCTGGTTGTTTTCTTTTCCTACATGAAATGGAATGGTCCTTTCAATTCTATTATTTTACATTTACAAAAGAAACCACTTTAAATAAAGCTGCAACAATGTTAGCCATGTCTACATAAGGAAAATCAATCCAGATTGAATGCACATATACTTTAACTTTCATCCCCACTTCATTCCATCTTCCTGTAGAGATTCAATGAGCTGTAAAGAAAGTAAACCAATGCGGTTGGTGTAAGTGCTTTCTCCAGTGAGAGAATGCTTCTCTGATGCAATTCTATACACTTACTGGCTCCACTGTTACCCTGGTGGTATATGGTGTTTTTTACATAGTCCAGTGTTGCTTGGAGTTCACCAAAATTTGTTGTTTTCAGGAAATGTACATATATATTAACTCAGAGTTCAAAGATACTAAAATCCTATATTTCACTATCAGTGCAAAGAGAGTACCACTGTAGCTTACTCTTCACAGTCAGTCTTTTTTGTGGTCGACTCTAATAACAGGGAAATTAAGTAGACATTCAACATAGAGTGGGAGCCATTCACTACCTGTTTGGCTCTATTACAAGGTCAACTACTACTAAAATTGAGGAATATTTCTAACTAAGAGACCAAGAAACATATCTTTGCTCTCTTACATAGCCACCAAGTGTTTATTTATTTATTTTTTTACCATTTGCATTATGAAGCTAACAAGCTCTTTAGGAATCAAGGATGTTTAGTAGATACCTATTGGTCTGATACCTATGAAAGAAGCAAGATTCATTCCTCACAGGCAATATACTGTGACTTCAAAATGTCCCTTCCTTGTAGGCTGCCTTTTGATTGTTCCATCCTGCTTTGCTTTCTGATTTCAGGGGTGGACCAGGGTAAAATTTACCACTAGCCTTCTCATTCAGATCACCTAATTTAGAATATCAGGAATGTCCATTTTCATACTCAGTTCACACTCAGAACTTCCTTTCACAATATTGCCTTGTCCATTATATGTGCACACATGTATAGAGTCCCTACTACATTATAAGTTCCTCTAAAGATGGAGCTCCTGTCTAATTCATCTTTGCGTTCACTTCTTCATCAGAGCCTTGGAAAATTATTCATATATACTATACATTGAATATATATAGATATATTATATACATGTATTATATATTTATATCTATACATATTCCAAGCAGTACTAGATTGGTTCTAGATGTGCCCAAAGTAATGAACTCTATTAAGATACTCCCCCAGTTAATTCTATGGTTTCCTTAGCATGTCTTTGCTTTGAACATTGTGTCACAATTATGATGTTTCTTTAAGTGCTGTTAATATACCCTGTATTAGTTCTGTTTTGTTAGATATGTTGGCAAGAGCTGCCTGTTTTCCTGTGATGCTTTTAAAAGAGCCCAGAGGCTAAAATGTAATTGGCAGATTCAGTGAAAGGCTTGAACATTGTTAAGTTGCATTGCCATGACACAGATAGAAAGGTTCTCATTTGGGACTTCCTGGCTCATACATACAGCCTCCTCACATGTGATTTCTTATGTTTCAAGATGGTAACGCATCTCTAAACTGAAATCAATTTGTAAATTCAATTCATATTAAAAATACCAGGAAGCAAAAGTCAAGGCGCAGAATTAGTGAGGCAGATGTAATACAAATATAAAATATAAGTAATTTTGTTCTCGTCACCCTGATCTTCACACATTTTATCTATGTTTATCTTCCTTATTCCAGTTAAGAACATTTGAGAATAATTTAAGCGACAGAGGATTTTATGCTCAGCAATAATAAAGGCAAGAGGAGGATCCCAAGGTGATATGACGACTAAGTGACATGTGATATCCTGGTTGGGATCCTGGAACAGAAAAGGGACATTAGGTAAAAACTAAGAAATCTGAATAATATATGAGCTGTCAAAACTTTTAAAAAAGAAGACAAGAACTTCCTGATGAAACATTATACCTCGCCTTGTAAATCTGTATTATAGATTACTGAGATGTTGTCAGACACCACTTCAATGTTTAGTAAAAGCTATTCCAGTGATTTAATGAAAAAGAGAGAGCTCTGCTTTCTGTTATAAATGAAGGAAATTTTTCTGGAAAGTATACACTCCTATATTATATATAGCCTCCTTTTCCACTTTGATAAACATTAACCTATTGCTCCAGTAAGTTACAGTATGGACTTTATGGTATGAATAATTTCATTGCTTTTTGTCTACAATCAGTTTAGGAAGTAAGACAATGTTTCAGTACCTGCCAAAGCCCTGCCATGTATGGAACTTCCATTCCCATCTAAGAACAATGCCAAGTCACATATTTTATGTTTCTCTGTCCCACCACGCTATAATATGTTCTTTTTCATTTCCTCTTAAAAATATTTGGCTTGTCCACTCATCCCTAAATCTTACTCTTCATTTAGCTTCTCTAGATTTCAAATTCTCAATCTACAAGAAAATTCAAACATACTTCCAGGGTGGAACAATGAACCTCTTATTATTATGATTTATAGCTCTATCAGAATCAATGTTTTTAGAATCTGCACAGATCATACTTTGCATTAAGAAACCAGGCAGGACTGTAGATTTACTCATGTCAGCTCTGAAATATTTACTCCCTCTATTCCTCTATAACTTCAAATGCCTTTAGCATCCTTCTCTTCAGCCTTCTGAGGTCAACTAGATATCTACATGTTGCGTGGGCAACATGAATTCTGGCATGGGAGGCAAAAGATCTGGTTTTTAAACAAAACTAGAATAGAACTGGCTGTTTATCCTTGGGCCAATTCTGTTCCCTGGTATTACTTTTATAACCGATTGGCTGAACTAGGTTCCTACTAAATCTAACAATCTATGGATCTGGGATGCAGAAAGTAGAGAGGAATGAGATGAGAGGATCTGGGATGCAGAAAGTAGAGAGGAATGAGATGAGAGGAGAACAAGAGTAAAATGTTGTTATCAGCAAGGGCAGAAAGGTGTAGATCAACTAGATCACCTCTACTGATGCTCGAGTTAAGTCGTCGCCACCTCGAAAAGCCCCTGTTGGCACAGTCCTCAGCATAGTTACCAAGAAAGCCGTTCCTCATGCCCCCTACAAGAAATAAACTCTCCCTTTCTGATTTCACTTAGTGTGCTGTTCCCTTTATAATCAATGAATGGCTTCTACCTTTGATTCTAATTCTTCATATGTATCTCATCTCAAAGTACATATTAAATAAGTGAAAAAATAAATTAATATATGAAAAATTATTATGTTAATCTTATTTGTGTATAGTAAGTAAATCAAAATTAGAATGCATCTGGCTATGTCTTCCATGCCTGAGAAAATTAAAAGGTTGAACAAATTGTTTGAAAGGCATTACAGAGTCTTCACAAAGCAGAGAAGAAAACATTAGTATCCAAGCAACCCAGATAAAATGCTTTTGAGTCTGGCAAGCTTAAAGTAAAAAAAAAAAAAAAAAAAAAAAAGAAAGATATATGCTTTAAGAGAAAAAGTACTGGTAATTATATCCCACAGGCAAAACTAGTCTCAGAGTCTTCAGTCTATCACTCAAACATTTACTGAGGTGCTGGGAAAGAGACAAAACTATATAAAACATAGCCCCTCGATTTAAGACAGTTCCCAGCTAATTAAGAAGATAAAACTGAAGACAAACAATTCTTTAAGGTGGAAGGCAGATCAAGTGCCTGAGTAGTGTATTAGCTCAAAGTAGCATGACTTTTCAAGGAGTAAGACCTTCTTTAGATCTGGCATGGGGCAAGGCATCAGAAAAGAGTTCATAAAGAGAAGCAACTTGAATTCTACCTCTAGTAGAGAGATGATACCCAGGACTTGCCCAAGGGAAGAGGAGTAGTGTGTGTGTGTGTGTGTACACACATGTTTTCTTGTTTTCTTTGCTGGATATATTGTTTACTCTTTTGGATCCAGGTTTAAGCTGCTTTCTGTTGGGAGAATGACCTGATTGGACTATAGCAGAGGATTCTCTCATGCTTCATGTTGGGTTTGGCTGGACAATGGGGAGCCCATGAACAAAATAAGAGGGTCTAGGAGGAGGAAGTCAGAGTATCTATTCCCCTAGATCCTGTGTTGAGTGATTGTCTCAGGCTGACAGTGTTGCTGGACCAAAGTCATAGCTATTTTTAAGACAATCCTATTTACACAACAATTTTGCTTCCAATTTCTAGTAACTACCCTTCCCTAGACCTAAGATTAGTTAATAACCATACTGTTACTAACCCTAGGGTACTGAATTATTCTCTGTAGATCCTCTGTAGCTTGCCCAAATCTTTGTAACTAGGTTTTTAATAAAATAATTTTTGAGTTATTTTAATGTGAACATGCCATTGGTTTTCTACTGGAACACTAACTGATACCTATGGCCCTAGTGGTGAGTAGGGCTGGGACAAGGGAGTGTGCACACATTGTAGGATGATCAGAATACAGAGATTCTACCTATTGGGGAAATCAGAAGATTTTAACTTGGAGTATGTAGAATATCATGAACAGTTCATTTCCAAAACTGAATGGTAGAATGTTCAGAGACATCTTTGAATACAGGTGTACAGGAGAATGAAGTTTTGTAACTTACTACCATTTTCTACACCTCCTTCCCTGTTTCCTGAGCTCCAGGTTCCTCACAGGTAGATCACGTGATTAAGCCTCCTCAGGCCCTTGTCCTCCACTCATCCTACTCTAAGATGCTCATACTTGAAGAGTTTTCTAAAACAAGATTATTGATGTGGGCACTCAGATGTCATAAAATCAACTGAAATTATATGTGAAAATGTAGTTATATGTAAATTTTTCTTCTGAGAGAGAATCATTTATTTTCATCAGATACATAACAGGGCCTATAATTCTCCACCCCCCACACTGTTTCGGTGTGAATGATTGTTAATTTCTGATACAAAACACATGAAGTAATGTAGTGGCATACTGAACACTGTACATATGTAGTGCACACATTTTGAAGTATTGGTCCACAACATAGCAGTGTCCTATGGTGCTCTTGAGTCAAACTACCTGGGCTCTGATCATGAATCTAATTAGCTAGGTGACATGAAAATCTTTCTTAACTTTTTGATCCTAAACTTTCTCATGTATAAAGTCAGAATAATAAAATACGCCTACAGCAGAGGAACATTACGGGAAATAAATGAGATACTGTTCATGAAAACTCCTTGTAAACTCTAAAGCAATAGCACCCCATCCAGGAGATTTTTATTTTAAATGGGACTTTTGCAGTTTAACCCAGATAGTTGGCATCTACTGTTGGGTCCCAGGTCCCATTGTTTTTTATATATTTGTAAATTACTTTACATCATATCAGAAAGTGATTGCTAATTTAAACTGATCCTGAAAATAAAGGTCTCCTGAAATTCTTCTCATGACAATTTCTACAAAATTAATTGTAGTAATCTCATGTTATTTTACTTGAAGGTATTAAAAAAATTGGATTTAGCATTTCTGAAAGTGCTTTGTCAGGAGTAGTATGTATTAAGTCATATATTATCATTTTCTCACCCATTTCATGAATGTTTATGAGGCATTTGAAAACCACATTTATTTTAGTGCCTTGAATAAACTCATGGTTGTGAATCTGAGATAAATTATCATTGTGAAGAATGAAAGATTATTCAAGTTCAACTTGAATAATAATAAATAATAATAATAAAGTTCAACAATATTATTGTATTATTCTGAACAATTTGCCAAACTTCTTTCAGTTTCTTCAAATAAATTTTGGATATTAATGTTTAATTCATACAAAGAACAGAGAAGGGCTTCCCTGGTGGCGCAGTGGTTAAGAGTCCGCCTGCCGATGCAGGGGACACGGGTTCGTTCCCTGGGCCGGGAAGATCCCACATGCCATGGAGCGGCTGGGCCCGTGAGCCATGGCCGCTGAGCCTGTGCGTCCGGAGCCTGTGCTCCGCAACGGGAGAGGCCACAACAGTGAGAGGCCCGCGTACCGCAAAAAAAAAAAAAAAAAAAAAAAAAAAGAACAGAGAAAAATTCTGTGGATCTTCTTTAAGCTTCTTTTGCACCCCTCCCCCAACTGTGGAAAACTGCCCGTGGGCTACTGGAGCTGCTATTCAGAGAGAAAGTGTGAAAAGCCTGGGAGTTTATATTCTTCTCACAAGATCTTTAATGATCGACTGACTGGTGCAGTGCCCTCATCTAAAATCAGGATACACCTGAGGCATAAATTTCTAGACTTCTCCTGAAGGATCAGGAGATGCTAGCCTCCATAGGGCTTTGTCTAAATCCCTCCAGGTTGCCTTACTTCCACTTTTTCCCCCCTACTTACCCCATCCCCTTAGTGGATTCGTCTAGGAGACCTTTGTCAATAAATCACTGGCACAAGGATCCTCATCTCAAAGCCACCTCCCAGGAAACTGCCTAAGACATACAGTGTCCAGAAAACTGTATACAATTGACAAAGAGGGGTTATCATAATTATAGCAATATTAATATCATTAGTTCTAAAAATAAGTAAATTCCAAATGTGCTTATTTTATTCTCATCAAATAACTCTTGGAGAACCTAGATTACTGTATTTTAGGATCAATTAACTGCATTCACCCAAAGCCATATACATATTTAATAAAAATATAAGTTCTTTGGCAGGAAGAGATATGTGGGAAAGTATCTTGACCAAATAGATGCCAAATGCCATATCTCTGATAATCCTTGTGAAAACTCTCTAGCGTCTGGTGAAATTAAAGTGATTCCCCGTCTTTCAGTTAATGTAATTATCTTTATAGCTTTATCTACAGACTAATCAGATAATCAAACTTTGGGTTACATTTCTATACAGAAAGCAAAACCACAAAGGATCTTTATGTAATCAAAGACATAGGGCAAAATATTATTAGAGAGTTGAGTGAAAGGGCCATTAATCAGGAGTCCTCAGTCCTGTTCCAACTGTTGACTTCATACGCTCTTAAGTCTATTACTTAATCTAATTTTCTCAATATTTTATAAGATGAACTCTGCCCTTTATTTTAAAAGATAAACACATTTCAAATAATGATAAATCGATTAAGTTTCTGTGATAGCAAGTGTCACATTAAGCTTTAAGATGAATCATGATTTATGAGTAATTAAATATATTTGCAGATTGCGTTACTCTGAAGAACTGCAATTTTTTTTTTTTTTTTTTTTTTTCTGTACGCGGGCCTCTCACTGTTGTGGCCTCTCCCGTTGCGGAGCACAGGCTCCGGACGTGCAGGCTCAGCGGCCATGTCTCACGGGCCAAGCCGCTCCGTGGCATGTGGGATCTTCCCGGACTGGGGCACAAACCCATGTCCCCTGCATCAGCAGGCAGACTCTCAACCACTGCACCACCAAGGAAGCCCAGAACTGCAATTTTTATATGACTTATTGCATTGATTCTGATGAGGAAGGTTGAGACTTGAGCTGGACAGGGGCGACTATGGGTTCTGAGTTAAGCAGCAAAGATTTAGTGTCAGAAGTAGTTTATGTTTCCCTATGTAGTTCAGCAGTAGGAACTGTTAGAAACCCTTATTACCCAGCGTTTCCTTGTCTACTAAACAAGTCCACTCAGTTATTATTTGTACTCCTGAAATATCTTGTTTAACTTTCCTGAGACAGATAAATTTATTATTCCTATTTAATAGATTGGCAAACTGAGTTTAACTTGCCCAAGTTCTCGTAACAAATAAGTAGTGGCAGTGGGATTTAAATGCAACAGTCTGAGTCCACAATTTCTGCTCTTATCCATTATGATATTCTGGTATGAGAAGAGGAGAAAGTGAAATGTTCCCATGGGAGAAGGGGTTGTGTGTTTACACAAACATTGGTTAGAGTTAGGCTGGAAGTATCTATAACCTTGTTCTAATAATTCGAGTATGCATTGTGACACTAATATAGTAACTTTTTTAAGTCTTAAATTTTTCCTATGTTATACCACGTCCACAAAAAGCATATGGTGAGAGTGAGTTCCTGAAACTTGTAACAGGTTTCATATATTTTTCTTTCTTTTAAGAATATGAGGGCTTCCCTGGAGGCGCAGTGGTTAAGAATCTGCCTGCCAAGGCAGGGAACACGGATTTGAGCCCTGGTCTGGGAAGATCTCATATGCCGCAGAGCAACTAAGCCCGTGTGCCACAACTACTGAGCCTATGCTCCTACAGCTCATGCTCCTCAACAAGAGAAGCCACCACAATGAGAAGCCCACGCACCGCAACTAAAGAAAGCCAGCGCACAGCAATGAAGACCCAACACAGCCAAAATTAAATTAATTAATTAATTTTTTAAAAGAATATGATTTATTCTATCTATCACGATTGTATTGTCAAACATTAAATTGTTCTATGATATGGACATTTTTACTTATAGTCTTAATGTTTAAAAAAACATACAAATTCTTACTATACCCCCCAATGAAGTTTTGCAATTTCAAATATTGTGTTTCCATGGCACTGTATGCCAACTGGGACAGAGTTTCAATATTTTTCTTTCTTTTGCTGTTTTTGTTTTTGATTTGTTTTACTATACGTGTATTTTCATCAAAGAAACTGCTAAAAGGTTGCTAAGAGATATAAAAAGATTTACATAGGGAACCAAGAAGTGTCCTGGGAGGAAAGGAATAAAATGAAATGTCAGACTATCGCATCTTGAAATGGAATATGAAGTATTTCTGACAAATTGAAGTGACTTAATCTGAGGTCATGGCAAAAAAGACATCAGGAGCTGTAGAAGGTAAATTCTTCATGAGTGAGGGGATTCCAAACTAGTGCTTCAGATGCAATACCAATCTGAATTTGTCACTAGAGGTGTTGTGGTTTAGACACGATGAAAATCCTTCCTGCTCCAGCCACCCTGGCCCTATGTTAATGTTGCCTATGTATGTAAATGAAAAGAGCTGTTTCAGGAAAGAGCTCAGAATCAAGGGGTCCAGGCAAATAGTGTCAGAGTGGCAGGTGAGGTTGTAACAGGGAAGAGCCAAATCTGACTACATGTTGGATCTGTTTCTTTTACTTTAACCTTTGCTTTCCGCTGCTTCTGTTCACTAAAAGGATACTGTCTGTATGTAATGGCCTGCCTCAGGGAACCCTGCCCCTCTGCCTGAATGTTAAACCAAAGTGCCTTTGTTCAGGGAAGCATCCTGACTCTGTCCACCTGTGGATGGCTGCAAGAAAGAAGAAATTAATACATCCCCTCCCCGAGGCTGGCCATTCCAGGGGACTTTTGCAAAACTTATGGCCTCTTTACTTTACTGCCTCATCTCCTCCTCCTCTCTGTTCTATAAAGGAAACTGGCATCCAAATCCCAATAAGATGGGTTTTTTTTTTTTTTTGAGACATTAGTCCGCCATCTTCTCCATCTGCCAGCTTTCCGAATAAAGTCATATATATCCCTTGCCTCAACACTTGTGTCCCGATTTATTGGCCTGTAATGCAGCAAACAGAGCAAGGTTGTACTTGGTAACAAGGTCACAGCCAAGGAAACAATAGGCAAAAGGGTCTTTCCTTTTCTCCTGCATCCTAAAATGAAGTTGGATCACAATAAGACCTCATGACTCTTTCCTCAAATCACACATTTTAGAAGTCGGTGGACAGCACCAGATTACCAGATTGATGTTGATAAAAGAAGGAAGATATTTCAGAAGACATGTGTTGGGAAGTTCAGGGTTGCTTAATTTCTAAGGTAGATGTGATATTAATTAATACCCCAAGATAATCAAGGAGACACATAGATCACATTAGTAAGAAACAATATACTCTCTAAGGCACAGGTGATACATTGGACCAGGAGCCTGAAGTCTTGGATTTGAATTTGAGTCCTACACTGAGAGCCCAACCATGCCATAGGTGAGATGCCTGCAGCCGTGTCATCAGTGTCTAAGAACAGACACTCCTAAAAGCAACAGTGAGGGCTGCTCCAACCAGTATGTAACCTTTGCCACTACAAGGATTGCCAAATGAAAATTAGAGAAGCTAAAAATGTTACAGGACCTCACATGACAAGGGGAGAAAAATCCTTACTCATAAAATCTTAGCTAATGCATATTAAAGGCCTGTAATATTCTTTTGATGACATATTTAAGCTTTCTCTATACTTCATCAATTACTATACAGAGGAAGAAAATAATTTGCAATGCTTTATGGAGGAAAGCTCATCCTGAAATAACTTTTTTTTTTTTTTGTAATTTGCTTTATTTATTTAATATGAATATCTATCTTATCAGCACAGCTACTCTACATTGTTTTTTGGGTTTTTTTTTTTTTTGAATTTTTATTCTCGCTTTATAACAAATTTAATCAGTTATACATATACATATGTTCCCATATCCCCTCCCTTTTGCGTCTCCCTCTCACCCTCCCTATCCCACCCCTCCAGGCGGTCACAAAGCACCGAGCTGATCTCCCTGTGCTATGCGGCTGCTTCCCACTAGCTATCTACCTTACGTTTGGTAGTGTATATATGTCCATGCCGCTCTTTCACTTTGTCACAGCTTACCCTTCCCCCTCCCCATATCCTCAAGTCCATTCTCTAGTAGGTCTGTGTCTTTATTCCTGTCTTACCCCTAGGTTCTTCATGAAATTTTTTTTCTTAAATTCCATATATATGTGTCAGCATACAGTATTTGTCTTTCTCTTTCTGACTTACTTCACTCTGTATGACAGGCTCTAGGTCCATCCACCTCATTACAAATAGCTCAATTTCGTTTCTTTTTATGGCTGAGTAATATTCCATTGTATATATGTGCCACATCTTCTTTACCCATTCATCCGATGATGGACATTTAGGTTGTTTCCATCTCCGGGCTATTGTAAATAGGGCTGCTATGAACATTTTGGTACATGTCTCTTTTTGAATTATGATTTTCTCAGGGTATACGCCCAGTAGTGGGATTGCTGGGTCATATGGTAGTTCTATTTGTAGTTTTTTAAGGAACCTCCATACCGTTCTCCATAGTGGCTGTACCAATTCACATTCCCACCAGCAGTGTAAGAGTGTTCCCTTTTTTCCACACCCTCTCCAGCGTTTATTGTTTCTAGATTTTTTGATGATGGCCATTCTGACGGGTGTGAGATGATATCTCATTGTAGTTTTGATTTGCATTTCTCTAATGATTAAAGATGTTGAGCATCCTTTCATGTGTTTGTTGGCAGTCTGTATATCTTCTGTGGAGAAATGGCTTTTTAGGTCTTCTGCCCATTTTTGGATTGGGTTGTTTGTTTTTTTGTTATTGAGCTGCATGAGCTGCTTATAAATTTTGGAGATTAATCCTTTGTCAGTTGCTTCATTTGTAAATATTTTCTCCCATTCTGAGGGTTGTCTTTTGGTCTTGTTTATGGTTTCCTTTGCTGTGCAAAAGCTTTGAAGTTTCATTAGGTCCCATGTGTTTATTTTTGTCTTTATTTCCATTTCTCTAGGGGGTGGGTCAAAAAGGATCCTGCTGTGATTTATGTCATAGAGTGTTCTGCCTATGTTTTCCTCTAAGAGTTTGATAGTGTCTGGCCTTACATTTAGGTGTTTAATCCATTTTGAGCTTATTTTTGTGTATGGTGTTAGGGAGTGATCTAATCTCATACTTTTACATGTCCCTGTCCAGTTTTCCCAGCACCACTTATTGAAGAGACTGTCCTTTCTCCACTGTACATTCCTGCCTCCTTTATCAAAGATAAGGTGACCATATGTCCGTGGGTTTATCTCTGGGCTTTCTATCCTGTTCCATTGATCTATCTTTCTGTTTTTGTGCCAGTACCATACTGTCTTGATTACTGTAGCTTTCTAGTATAGTCTGAAGTCAGGGAGCCTGATTCCTCCAGCTCCATTTTTCGTTCTCAAGATTGCTTTGGCTATTCGGGGTCTTTTGTGTTTCCATACAAATTGTGAAATTTTTTGTTCCAGTTCTGTGAAAAATGCCAGTGGTAGTTTGATGGGATTGCATTGAATCTGTAGATTGCTTTGGGTAGTAGAGTCATTTTCACAATGTTGATTCTTCCAATCCAAGACCATGGTATATCTCTCCAACTATTTGTATCATCTTTAATTTCTTTCATCAGTGTCTTATAATTTTCTGCATACAGGACTTTTGTCTCCTTAGGTAGGTTTATTCCTAGATATTTTATTCTTTGTGTTGCAGTGGTAAATGGGAGTGTTTCCTTGATTTCACTTTCAGATTTTTCATCATTAGCATGTAGGAATGCCAGAGATTTCTGTGCATTAATTTTGTATCCTGCTACTTTACCAAATTCATTGATTAGCTCTAGTAGTTTTCTGGTAGAATCTTTAGGATTCTCTATGTATAGTATCATGTCATCTGCAAACAGTGACAGCTTTACTTCTTCTTTTCCGATTTAGATTCCTTTTATTTCCTTTTCTTCTCTGATTGCTGTGGCTAAAACTTCCAAAACTATGTTGAATAAGAGTGGTGAGAGTGGGCAACCTTGTCTTGTTCCTAATCTTAGTGGAAATGGTTTCAGTTTTTCACCATTGAGGATGATGCTGGCTGTGGGTTTGTCATATATGGACTTTATTATGTTGAGGAAAGTTCCCTCTATGCTTACTTTCTGCAGGGTTTTTATCATAAATGGGTGTTGAATTTTGTGGAAAGCTTTGTCTGCATCTATTGAGATGATCATATGGTTTTTCTCCTTTAATTTGTTAATATGGTGTATCACGTTGATTGATTTGCGTATATTGAAGAATCCTTGCATTCCTGGAATAAACCCCACTTGATCATGGTGTATGATCCTTTTAATGTGCTGTTGGATTCTGTTTGCTAGTATTTTGTTGAGGATTTTTGCATCTATGTTCATCAGTGATATTGGCCTGTAGTTTTCTTTCTTTGTGACATCCTTGTTTGGTTTTGTTATGAAGGTGATGGTGGCCTCGTAGAATGAGTTTGGAAATGTTCCTCCCTCTGCTATATTTTGGAAGAGTTTGAGAAGGATGGGTGTTAGCTCTTCTCTAAATGCTTGATAGAATTCGCCTGTGAAGCCATCTGGTCCTGGGCTTTTGTTTGTTGGAAGATTTTTAATCACAGTTTCAATTTCAGTGCTTGTGATTGGTCTGCTCATATTTTCTATTTCTTCCTGATTCAGTCTTGGAAGGTTGTGCATTTCTAAGAATTTGTCCATTCCTTCCAGGTTGTCCATTTTATTGGCATAGAGTTGCTTGTAGTAATCTCTCATGATCTTTTGTATTTCTGCAGTGTCAGTTGTTACTTCTCCTTTTTCATTTCTAATTCTATTGATTTGAGTCTTCTCCCTTTTTTTCTTGATGAGTCTGGCTAATGGTTTATCAGTTTTGTTTATCTTCTCCAAGAACCAGCTTTTAGTTTTATTGATCTTTGCTATCGTTTTCTTCATTTCTTTTTCATTTATTTCTGATCTGATTTTTATGATTTCTTTCCTTCTGCTAACTTTGGGATGTTTTTGTTCTTCTTTCTCTAATTGCTTTAGGTGCAAGGTTAGGTTGTTTATTCGAGATGTTTCCTGTTTCTTAAGGTAGGATTGTATTGCTATAAACTTCCCTCTTAGAACTGCTTTTGCTGCATCCCATAGGTTTTGGGTCGTCCTGTCTCCATTGTCATTTGTTTCTAGGTATTTTTTAATTTCCTCTTTGATTTCTTCAGTGATCACTTCGTTATTAAGTAGTGTATTGTTTAGCCTCCATGTGTTTGTATTTTTTACAGCTCTTTTCCTGTAATTGATGTCTAGTCTCATAGCATTGTGTCGGAAAAGATACTTGATAAAATTTCAATTTTCTTAAACTTACCAAGGCTTGATTTGTGACCCAAGATATGATCTAACCTGGAGAATGTTCCATGAGCACTTGAGAAAAATGTGTATTCTGTTGTTTTTGGATGGAATGTCCTATAAATATCAATTAAGTCCATCTTGTTTAATGTATCATTTAAAGCTTGTGTTTCCTTATTAATTTTCATTTTGGATGATCTGTCCATTGGTGAAAGTGGGGTGTTAAAGTCCCCTACTATGACTGTGTTACTGTCGATTTCTCCTTTTATGGCTGTTAGTATTTGCCTTATGTATTGAGGTGCTCCTATGTTGGGTGCATAAATAGTTACAATTGTTATATCTTCTTCTTGGATCGATCCCTTGATCATTATGTAGTGTCCTTCTCTGTCTCTTCTAGTAGTCTTTATTTTAAAGTCTATTTTGTCTGATATGATAATTGCTACTCCAGCTTTCTTTTGGTTTCCATTTGCATGGAATATCTTTTTCCATCCTCTTACTTTCAGTCTGTATGTGTCTCTGCGTCTGAAGTGGGTCTCTTGTAGACAGCATATATATGTGTCTTGTTTTTGTATCCATTCAGCCAATCTGTGTCTTTTGGTGGGAGCATTTAGTCCATTTACATTTAAGGTAATTATCGATATGTATGTTCCTATTCCCATTTTCTTAATTGTTTTGGGTTCGTTATTGTAGGTCTTTTCCTTCTGCTGTGTTTCTTGCCTAGAGAAGTTCATTTATCATTTGTTGTAAAGCTGGTTTGGTGGTGCTGAACTCTCTCAGCTTTTGCTTGTCTGTAAACGTTTTAATTTCTCCATCAAATCTGAATGAGATCCTTGCTGGGTAGAGTAATCTTGGTTGCAGGTTTTTCTCCTTCATCACTTTAATTATGTCCTGCCACTCCCTTCTGGCTTGTAGAGTTTCTGCTGAGAGATCAGCTGTTATCCTGATGGGGATTCTCTTGTGTGTTATTTGTTGTTTTTGCCTTGCTGCTTTTAATATGATTTCTTTGTGTTTAATTTTTGACAGTTTGATTAATATGTGTCTTGGCATATTTCTCCTTGGATTTATTCTGTATGGGACTCTCTGTGCCTCCTGGACTTGATTAACTATTTCCTTTCCCATATTAGGGAAGTTTTCAACTATAATCTCTTCAAATATTTTCTCAGTCCCTTTCTTTTTCTCTTCTTCTTCTGGAACCCCTATAATTCGAATGTTGGTGCGTTTAATGTTGTCCCAGAGGTCTCTGAGACTGTCCTCTGTTCTTTTCATTCTTTTTTCTTTATTTTGCTCTGCAGCAGTTATTTCCACTATTTTATCTTCCACCTCACTTATCCGTTCTTCTGCCTCAGTTATTCTGCTATTGATCCCATCTAGAGTATTTTTCATTTCATTTATTGTGTTTTTAATCGATGCTTGATTCATCTTTAGTTCTTCTAGGTCCTTGTTAACTGTTTCTTGCATTTTGTCTATTCTATTTCCAAGATTTTGGATCTTAGAAATAGAATCTTGGATCATCTTTACCATCATTATTCTGAATTCTTTTTCAGGTAGACTGCCTATTACCTCTTCATTTGTTAGGTCTGGTGGGTTTTTATCTTGCTCCTTCTCCTGCTGTGTGTTTTTCTGTCTTCTCATTTTGCTTATCTTACTGTGTTTGGGGTCTCCCTTTTGCAGGCTGCAGGTTCGTAGTTCCCGTTGTTTTTGGTGTCTGTCCCCAGTGGCTAAGGTTGGTTTAGTGGGTTGTGTAGGCTTCCTGGTGGAGGGGACTAGTGCCTGTGTTCTGGTGGGTGAGGCTGGATCTTGTCTTTCTGGTGGACAGGTCCACGTCTGGTGTTGTGTTTTGGGGTGTCTGCGGACTTTTTATGATTTTAGGCCACCTCTCTGCTAATGGGTGGCGTTGTGTTCCTGTCTTGCTAGTTGTTTGGCATAGGGTGTCCAGCACTGTAGCTTGCTGGTCGTTGAGTGAAGCTGGGTGCTGGTGTTGAGATGGAGATCTCTGGAAGATTTTCGCCGTTTGATATTATGTGGAGCTGGGAGGTCTCTTGTGGACCAGTATCCTGAAGTTGGCTCTCCCACCTCAGAGGCACAGCACTGACTCCTGGCTACTCAATTTGGGATGATTCATTGTCTATTCATGTATTCCACAGATGCAGGGTACATCAAGTTGATTGTGGAGCTTTAATCCACTGCTTCTGAGGCTGCTGGGAGAGGTTTCCCTTTCTCTTCTTTGTTCTCACAGCTCCTGGGTCTCAGCTTTGGATTTGGCCCCGCCTCTGCGTGTAGGTCGCCGGAGGGCGTCTGCTCTTCGCTCAGACAGGACAGGGTTAAAGGAGCAGCCTCTTCGGGGACTCTGGCTCACTCAGGCCGGGCGGGAGGGAGGGGCACGTAGTGCGGGGCAAGCCTGCAGCGGCAGAGGCCGGCGTGACGTTGCACCAGCGCAAGGCGCGCCGTGCGTTCTCCCAGGGAAGCCGCCCCTGGATCCCGGGACCCCGGCAGTGGCGGGCTGCACAGGCTCCCGGAAGGGCGGCGTGGACAGTGACCTGCGCTCGCACACAGGCTTCTTGGCGGCGGCAGCAGCAGCCCCAGCGTCCCACGCCCATCACTGGTCTCCGCGCTTTCAGCCGCGACTCGCGCCCGTCTGTGGAGCCCCTTTAAGCAGCGCTCTTAATCCCCTCTCCTCGCGCACCAGGAAACCAAGAGGGAAGAAAAAGTCTCTTGCCTCTTCGGCAGCTCCAGAGTTTTCCCGGACTCCCTCCCGGCTAGCTGTGGCACATTAGCCCCCTGCAGGCTGAGTTCTCGCCGCCAGCTCCAGTCCTCTCCCTGCGCTCTGACCGAAGCCCGAGCCTCAGCTTCCAGCGCCGCCCGCCCCGGCGGGCGAGCAGACAAGCCTCTCGGGCTGGTGAGTGCCGCTCGGCACCGATCCTCTGTGCGGGAATCTCTCCGCTTTGCCCTACCCAGGTATATGGGGAGTTTCTTGCCTTTTGGGAGGTCTGGGGTCTTCTGCCAGTGTTCAGTAGGTGTTCTGTAGGAGTTGTTCCACGTGTAGCTGTATTTCTGGTGTCTGCAATAACTTTTTAATTTGAATTATTGTGTCAACTAAATGTAGACATTCAGCTAATAGAGTTTTATCTTAAATCAAGTTATGTGTGGCAACAAGTTTTACAAGAACGTCTTTTATTACAGAAGAAAATAAAGTTCAGTAGGAATTCTGACCTATGCAACTCACCAGTAGTTCCCAGCTTGCCTTAAGAGAATTCCATTTTGAATGGCCTCATGCTCCACTGAATGGCAAAATTTCAAAGGTTACTTAAGCTAGTACAATCAGCCCAACAGTCCGCATAGAACTTTCAAGCATCAAAGCTAAGGAACTGTTGTGCCCTGAGAACATGGAGCAAACAGAAACAAAGGGTAGATATTCAAAGTAGTCAATTAAAGGTCGTTTCTACATCAAAAGAATTCAACAAAATAGCCATGTTTTACTTGTTTATGTACTAATAAATATCTGGACTAAACAGCTCATATTTCAATACATTACAATTTTCTCCTTATTCTCTGGCTCTTGACTGTCTCCTTTAAAAAGTGTTCAGGATTCTCTTGACCTAAAATTGTCCAACTATGGGAGAGACACTCAATTAAGTCTCCCCTATTGGACTGTGAATGCCTTAGAGGTGTGGACTGGCTCTTACGTTTCCAGTGCATAGCAGAGTACCTGGCATCAAAGCAGTGTTTCAATAACTGGATAAACTGAAATGCCTAGTTCTCCTCTCACCTTTGATTTCTTCTCTTCCTAATCATCCTTTCTTCTTTCTTTTCCTCTTCTGATTCTCTAGTATAAACGTTCCTCAAGATTCTGTGTTGGACCTTCTTTTACTCTCATATATGGTAACTTTTATCAATGCCATTGGTAGTGATGGATCAAACTTGATATGCCATTTCTTCTAAGAGATCTTTTCATATCCTCTTCAATTAGATGGATTTTCCTCTCTCTTTTACCCATAGTATTTTGTACCCCAATGTATGTCAACTCAGTTTATTTGGCCGTACATAATATTAACTGAAGGACTTACAATATATTTACGTCAAGAGTGACTACTGTCAGAAATTATAACCATTAATAACCATTAATCCAAAATAATATAAAACATGTTGTTTACTGAATCTTAAATGAAGGTCCAGTTTTTAATCAGAGGGAACCATTTCAAACCAGAAAAAGAAATGTATATAGTTCTAAAACCACTGAATGAGAAAAAAATAGGGACTAAAAATTACTCTCTACAAGTAGAGTTAAGTTTATTTGATTATTACGTTTTTAAAGTTTCCCCATTCTGATTACTCTTTTTTCTGCTCACTCTCAGCTAACAACTTTGCTCCTTATTTTACTGAGAAAACAGAAGCAAAAGGAGAGAATTTCTACAGGATACCATGACCATAACTATCAAGGTACCTGTCTCTCTCTGCACATCATTCTGTCTTTACCCGAGTTCTTATTGAAAAGCTGTCAGTGTCCCTATCTAAAACCAATTCCTCCACTGATGCACTGATCCCAACTCTTCTACCGCTCAAAGACAATTACTCCAGTAATTGTCCACACTGTCTCTTGAATCATCAGTTCCTCACTTTTCAATATATCCTTCCCATAACAAACAAGTGTGCTAACCTACCTCTTATCTTGAAAAAACAAGCAGTGAAGGAAGGAGGGAAAGAAGGAAGGAAGAAAGAAAGGGAGGGAGGGAGGGAAGAAGAAGAAAAGAAGAAAGAAAAGACCTCTAGATTTCACGTGTGCTATCATGCATTTCTCTTTTCACTTTAAAAATAAAATACCTGTATATATTTTCTTTACTACTTTTCTCCACTTCTTATACCCCTATCCTCACAAACTTGCTTTAATCCAGCTTTGACCTCATTGCTCCACTGAAATGGCTCATCTCAGGGAGCCAAATGAATGCATATTGATAAATCTAATCATTAATTCTCAATCCTCATTTTTTTTAACTTAATGTGCTGCATTTCACACAACTGAAACACCTTCTTCACTGGGTTTCACAGCTGAGGATTAACTTCTCCAAGTCCAGGCACTTGAAGACTGGCCTTCATGAGAGGGAGATGGCATCCTGGAAAAACTCCAAGGAAATGGGCTACAGTCAAATGCTTAATGCAATGAATTCAGGTGCTCCCTGAACTGTAAATTTGAAACAGCAGAACAGGTAGGCTAAGGTTCTACCACATCACACAGCTGCAACAACAGGTATGGACCTCGCTTTTGCCTCCTGATCATACTAGGGGAGGAGCCAGTGCTACACAACCTAAAAGCTTCACACCCCAGTGGGCAGAATCCCTTTCTCCAAGTGTGGTATCAGCCCACTGGGTCCTTGTGCCCTCCCAGTGAGTGATGTTTTTCAATTTTATTTGGTAGTATTTTATTTAAATGTTGTGTCTATATTCATCATAGAATTGGTATACAGTTTTTAAATGTTTTGTATTGTCTTTATCAGGTTTGATACCAAAGATAAATTGGCATGATAAAATCAATTATGGAATTCACTATCATCTCTGTCAGAGATGAATGGGAATTGGTATTGGGAAATGGGTAGTCCTTTTCCCAAAATTCTCTGCCTGAATCTCAATCACAATTAAAGCGTACTTGAATCAATTTTCTTTAATCATAATCTGAAATTTTCTCAAGGCAAAATATTCCTTAGTATCCTATGAGGTCCTTTAGGAAGCCCAGGCTCTTGCTTTCATCCTTAAAGCTTTATTAATGAGTAAACAGTATAAATTTTATTATATTCACATTTCCCACTCTAAAATGCATGAAAATTGACCTCAGAATAAAGAGGTCTAAACCATTATTTTTTGTGTGCCCTGTTAGTAAAGATTTCTTTCTTGGGTGCTTTTGGTTTCTCCCAATATATCTCCCAACCCTGTCTATCAGTGTATATTTTGGGCTCAAGAATGGAGAACCAAATTCCATCTTTAGAAATTGTATCTATATTGGTAAAGAGAAGTAACAGGAGTAATTGACTGATATGTTTTCACTGGTGAATTAAAACCCTAAGCACTACTTTCCCTTTCAATATAAGAGTTTTGCTCTTAGTTATATAAAAAATATATTTTATTGTTCTTAAGTGAAAAATTACTAAAAATTATTTTTTTATTTAATTTTCTTTCATTTCAATTGAAACAGGTTTTATAATTCATAATAACTTAATCCTCACAAAATAATTCAAAGATAGCTTTAGTGTAGTTAAAAAAAAAGCATTTCCTCTGTATTCTCTGTTATGCATCTGCTCACAGATAGGTAAGAGTTCATAAGAGAATTGTAGACTTAATATTCTAGTGCAAATAAGATGTAGTGTATCAATTTGGGGGCATTCAAAATAGCTCTAATAAGACTCCCTGAATCATTGAATTCAACCTCAACATAATTTACTTTAGGAAATGCTAAGTGAATGTCATTAACCACTCAGCATATTATATCTTAGAATGTCTTCAATCTTGCTTCTATTTTATTTTAAATGGTTGGAAGAAAATTGCATTGTGAGTTTACTCAAGACCTGGGGAAAAATAAAAGAATTTCTCATAAATACTATGAGTCAAATTTAAAGACATATTAATACAAATATGCTTTTACTGTCACTTAGTAAAATGCAAACTCATTGCTTTGCTGTATTCATTGCGATGACAACCAAGTCAGCTATAGGCTTTGATTGTCTATTTAGAAGAGAATTACTTGGTAATTAATACTAGATAAATTTATTCATCAAGATGAAATTAGAATGTTCATTCTAAATGAGATAATACTGTTTTGTCTTCATTTAGGATGTGACTTTTTAGTATGACAGACATAATGAGAAATGGGAATTACCTGGTCCTACTCCCTGTGGAGACAAGAACAGAGGACAGGACATAAGTTAACAAAGACTCAGAGGCTAACAACTAAATCAAAGAAGAGCAAGGTAATGCACTGAGCTGAGGGGGTAAAAGGGAGGTGAGGGTGAACCAGGAAAAGTGGGGGCAAATAGATCAGTTTGAAGGCAAGGAAGAGGTGAATCAGACACAGGGATGTGAATACAAGGTCAGAAGAATGACAGAAAAACCTAGTAGTATAGAAGAGAAAAAATAAGTTATAGGAATTTAGGAGACTGTCGAGTTTATACCTAAGATAGGATATATTGTTCTCTGTATTTGTTTGTACATGACACATATATTTACAGAGTGTGGCATGGGGAACCCTCCAATAAATCATATTTTTATTTTGAATTATTTCATTCAACTTTCCTTTACCAAGTGTGGTTTATCCAATATAAGGTAATAAAGAACATTTTTAATTTTAGATAATCTTCTCACACTCACAGGTTCTCTGAAAATTCCGATATTTTCTGTAGGTGTACAAAAATTAAAGGAAAAATGTATAAAAAGTAATTGACAATAATCTTTTAATGTATTACAAATCTACAAGTTAATGAAATCGGATGATCTTTATTTTACATGCATCCAACCAATTGAATCTTTGGAAATTAAGAATCAAGATGTTTGGGATTGTGATCTTTCATGTGTAATGATAAAATTTTTATTTTAAATCTTCTAATTAATTGATTAGCATGCTCACACACTTTCATGGGCATTATTTTGTAATTCAAAATAATTGACTATTTTTCTCTGTAAATTACTTCATTTGTCATAAGCCATGTCATGATTTATTCTTAATGCACGTTTATAAAAGCAATAAAGATAATTTGTTCTTTTGTGACATCAACTTAAAATACATAACTACAGTCTGTAGCTACAAATGAGGTAAGAATGTACATTTGGAAATTTAAAAATAATGGAAGAGATAAAATAAACATATTTCAATTGAAATGGTGTAAAAATTAGAAAATGACCAGATAAGTATAAAAGTTTGCACACTTAAAACAATTATTTTCAGTCACCATTGCCATTTTTTAAAAAGCATCATCATTCTCTGGCACCTAGTTGTGCATATGCAAGATACGTTAGGAAAACCATGCCTCTCTTTCCCTTAAAACCTCCCTCTCCAAAGAATACTTCATATGTTGGAAATGGTGATGGTTCAAAGAGTGGAAAAGGAAAACATTCTTTACTTATTTACAAATGAATGTTTGCGATTTCAATCAGAAGTTTATAGCTCTCATGTAAGCTAAACAAATATTTTAGATGCTATTTTATAATGTGAGATTGCATTTCTATTTCAAAAGATAAAGTAGACAATATAGAATAGGATCTCAATAATCTTGACAATTCATTCTTTTACTCAACAAACTTTCTGAGTGCCTACTTCACACCAGTCATTTTTCAAGGAACTGGGGATACTGTAAATTACCAAGCAGATAAAATCTCTGAATTCCTGGAGTGTACATTCTAGTTTAAAAAGACACAAAATATACAAATACAGAATATGTATTGGCTCCATGTTCCTGTTCACACTTTTTGTCCTCAGCAGTGTCCCTTCTAATTAGTTCATCCACTGAGGTCAATGTAATTATAGTAATTATATATTTATTTTCAAAAAAGTACTGTTTATTTTTAGAATAATTATTTTGATATGATACTTTCTCAAATGTGTCAATAAATATTAGTTAGATATATATATTAAATCTTCTTTTTATTAATTCTTTTCCTTGGTGCTAATTATTCTGTTTTGTTAGCTTGGTGTTCTTAGATGTATTGTCCTATCTCAAAGGAAACATCTAGCATGAATTCTGGGAGTACATGCCACCAAAAACTTCCACTTCAGAGAGAAGTCTTTGTGGATTTATCTTAGGGGCCAACTCCATAGTCAGTCAAAAACTGTTTCTCTATTTCCTTCTATCACCCCAAACTCTCACCATTATTTGGAATTAATTTAGGCACTGATATGCTTTTCCTATAGCTCCAAATCACACTTGGAGTATTAAGATAAATGTTTTCATATTGTTTAGAACTTAACATCAAGGCTTTATTACAAATTATACAACATAGTGCAAAACTCAATAGCTACAGAAAAGTAGAGGCAGATATAGATCTGCTCTAAATGCAAACTTTTAATTCATTTCTTCTGATGAGCACGCCAGACTTTTCCTGTTATTTATATTTGTTGACTCTGATCTGATAGTTTCTCTGAGGCTTTTTAAGGAGTTCAGTTCCCTTCTTCCCACCTAGTATGGTGTTGGTACCTTTCTCATCTATGTTTCTATGTATTACCCTGTGCTTATGTATCCATACATGATATGCAATGTTTTCTTAAGTGGTCTTAAATTTTACATGCATTATTTCATACCAAACAATTTTTCCACTAAACATATTTTTGAAATTTCTTCACAAGGATACATTTAGCTCTAGTTTATTCAATTTTACCGTATGATTCTACCATTAATTTGTTTTTCTTTTCTCTTAATTAGCACTTCCTAATTCAGATGCTTCTTATTTTCCCTAATATATTTAAAACTTAAATTAACCAAATAATTCTTGTCTCTTATGCACATCTACAAGAGTTAATCTAAATCATCAGTTCTCAAAGTTTAGTCTGAAGGCCCTGGGGGTATTGAAGGTCCTTTTGGGAACATATGTGAGGTCAAAAATATCTTTATAATACTACTAAAAAATCCTTTGCCTTCTTCATTCTCATAAGTATACATTCTCATAAGTGAACTCACTGAATCAATATTTTCCAAATATCCAATGGATGATATAACAAAATTATGCAGGGTTATAAGACCTATTCAAAGTACAAGACAGATCAATGGATCTTAGTATAAAAGAGTACAAAATGTTTATTGACATGGCTACAGAATCGACACTGTAAATAAACATTTAAAAAGTAATATTTATTGAGTTCTGGTGTAGCATAAAGAGGAATATCCATAATTATATGAAAAGGCTATTCAAATTTTCCTTCCTTTTCAACCAAACAACATACTGAGTCAGCATGAATGTAGATGTAATATGAGAATCTAACTGTGTTCTATTAAGCCAGATAAAGAGATGTAAGCAAGGCCACTCTTTGCACTAATTTCTCTCTTTTTTGAAAAAAATTACTTTTCATTAAATATGTTATTTTAAGATGTAATGAATTTATTATGCTGTTTTAAAATAGATCGATGAATAATTAAACTTTTCTCAAATTTGAGAATTAAACTGTCCTTAAACTTAATTTCTCTAGGAAAAGAGAATATATATATTCTCTACGAATATATATGTAAATTCATATATTCTACAAAAGCAAAATTCTTAGAGGTCTTCAAATAATTTTTTAGAGTTTAAAGGTGTCCTGAGGCCAAAAAAGTTTGAAAACCATTTAATATAAGGGTATACACCTAGCAGTAAAAATAATAAGGTGTAGGATATGTGGCAGTTTTAGCATATACTGAAAATTATTCTTCAGTACTCTTGTACCAAATATAATGCCACAAGCAGTTTGCAAGGATCCTTATTTTTCCATATCTCTTGCAACATTTGGAATACTGAAAAAAATTGTATTTTGTTTTTCAATATGATGAGTGTGAAATGATATCTAATTGTGTTACTTTTTTTACCCCTGCTTAGGAGGAAGGACATATTGCTTCTTAAACCAGATTACAAAGCATGCTCCAGCTCATAACAGCCCAGTTAGCTATATGAACATCATGTACTTGCTTTTCAAAGAGTACAAGTTTCTCTCCCCACCATTTTCATATACTGGAGCTCATCAAAATATCTCCACAATGTGTGGTAACAAAGAATTTTGGATAGAACAGGGAGATAGCTTTGTGAACATGTTTCACCCTGACTGGATAATCTGTAGATCTGTTTTCCTTAAATAGCTTAGATAATGCAAGATTAGCTGCATGTCCTCACTAAAGTGATGTTTTGGCTTCTCTGTAACAGTGAAGTAGGTCAGACCACATTATTAGAGAAATTAATATGGTCTAGAAGAAATAGTACAGGCTGCAGAGATAGGAAACCTGCTTCTAGTTTCATTCCTTAATTCTTGAAAGCAAATATTAAGAAAAACAAAATAATTATTTTATAATTTAAAGTTGTTAAAATTGGTTGTCTACATTTTAATAGGAAGAAAACAATAAAAATTTCAGGATAAAAATGTATGTGAGGTCAAATTAAAATGTTTAAAGGAAAACTCTACTAGCATTTAAAAATAAGAAGAGAACTTGCAACCAATAGAAAATAATGGAAACTAAATATTTTAAAAGATTATAAATGTACAACAAAAAAAATAAAAGAAAGATGGAATTTAGTAACACAAAAATAATGAGTCATAATCAGAAGAGTAAGATTTGTGGAAAAGACTAAAAGATAAAGGCTAAAATAGTGGTTAAGATTTAAAATTTTTAAAAATCAAAGTAAAGTAAAATATAAAAGATGGTTGATATTAAAATGTAAAAAGTACCCACATTAAAAAAAAAAACAAAAATCGTAATGTTAAAAAATGGGAAAATTTTATCATCAAAATGTGCTCTTATTTTACACAGATAAAAGATAGATGATAGGTAGCTAGATAGACAGACATATATAATGTGTATATGCAGAGCATAACTTTTTAAGATGACTATTTTCATATTAAAATTACAAATTAAAGTCAAAAGAAATTTCTAGATTAGGTCTATCTTCCTTCTAGGCAGCAGTTGAGAAAGGGAATTTTCTACTTACACCTTCAACTAATGCCCCTTTGTAAGTCCAGCTTACATTCTAGGTCAAGAGGACTGATTCTACTCCTCTGTTCAGTCCCAGATACTGTGGTGTTCAGGTTTCCTAGGATGAACAATCTCTCAGTACAAACCCAGATGGCTAAACCCGATTATGCTTCCTATAATTTGAAGTCATTTAGAAATAGTAGAAATAGCATCACTAATAACCTGAGGGTACTGACAATGTAAGAAATTTACTCTCTATTCTGCTTAATGCACTTCTCCCTTTACCTGATCCTCAAAACATGTGGAAATCTTGGTAGAAATCAACTATCTCAAATTCAAAGCCACTTCCAAAGGTCATCAGTCAGCACCTGTGTTATTTTTCCTATGGCAGGAACTCAGTCTTATGTACAGATCATAGTCACTTGAAAGGGACCATGTTGCTGCAAATTCAGGACAAGAACTGCAAATTGACTGTTTTTATTTTAGTTCAACTTGTGACCTATTTACATTTTAAAATGAATTTAATTCCTACTTATACAGTAGTACAGTCTACATGGAACTTGTGTCCACAAATATTATAAATATAATATCCAAATTATTTAAAGAGCTGAAAACCATAAAAAAATCTACTTAATGACACCTGAAGTTGTGTTATGAAAAAAATTCAATATGAAAAGATGCTCCACATCACCTGTCACCAGGGAAATGTAAATTAAAACAAAAATGAGATACCAATACACACCTATTAAAATGGCCAAATGCAGAACACTGACAACACCAAATGCTGGTGAGAATGTGGAGGAACAGAAACTCTCATACATTGCTGGTGGGAATTCAAAATGATACAGCCATTTTAGAAGACAGTTTTGACAGTTTCTTACAAAACTAAACATACTCTTACTACACGATCCAGCAGTTGTGCTCCAAAGGAGTTAAAAACTTATGCCCACATAAAAATTTGCATGCAGATGTTTAGAGCAGCTTTATTCATAATTGCCAAAACTTGGAAGCAACCAAGATGTGCTTCAGTAGGTGAATGGATAGATAAACTCTGGTATATCCAGACAATGCAATATTACTTAATGCTAAAAAGAAATGAGTTATCAAGCCATGAAAAGACAAAGAAGAAACTTAATGCATATTACTAAGTGAAAGAAGCCAATCTGAGAAGGTTAAATACTGTAGGATCCCAACTGTATGACATTCTAGACAAGGCAAAACTACAGAGACAATAAAGAAGTCAGTGGTTACCAGGGATAGGGGGCACAAGAGATGAACAGGCAGGGCACAGAAGAATTTTAGGGTAGTAAAAATATTCTGTATGATATTATAATGATGGATCCATGTCGTTATACATTTGTCTAAACTCACTGAATGTATAATACAAGAATGAACCGTAATGTAAACTATGGACTTCGGGTGATTATGATATGTCATTGAGGTTCATTTTTGTTTAAAAAAAAAATGTAGGGCTTCCCTGGTGACGCAGTGGTTGAGAGTCTGCCTGCCGATGCAGGGCACACGGGTTCGTGCCCCAGTCCGGGAAGATCCCACATGCCACTGAGCGGCTGGGCCTGTGAGCCATGGCCGCTGAGCCTGCGCGTCCGGAGCTTGTGCTCCGCAACGGGAGAAGCCACAACAGTGAGAGGCCTGCATACCACCAAAAACAAAACAAAACAAAACAAAACAAACAAACAAAAAGTACCAGTCTGATGAATGATGTTGATAATGGAGAAGGCTATGCATGTGTGGGAGCTGAGGACATATGGAAATCTCTATACTCTCCTCTCAATTTTAGTGTGAACCTAAAACATCTCTTAAAATATTGTCTTTAATGATATATATATATAATTCAAAATACAATTAAAAGTAATTACACCTTGTTGCTACAAAAAATAAAGGCAAAAAAGCAATGTATGAATTCATTTAGCATTCAGTAATACATAAAAATTAAAGTCATAATCACTGCATCAAATCATCTACATCAAAGAGTAGATGGTACGCTATGATTTTTAGACTATTCTAAATTTTAACTTACTGGAATTAAAATAATTCTGTGATTTGGTCATAGATATCCCATTTGTATTCCCTGGCCAAATTTTTCTCCTTCTCTCCCTGTGGATCTTCAGTTGTGTTCTGCCCTTGGAGAAGCACCCTGCAATGCAGAAGATGAGGATTTAACTGATTAAACCCTGTCAAAGATTAAGAGTCTCCATATGTTCCAATTATGTCAAAATCCACTGGATCTAAGAGCTAAAAATAACACTAAGTCTCTCCTTGTCACTTGGGTTTTCCAATATTAGCACAAACAGATTTTAAGAAACAACCATCTGTGTTAGTAACTTGCCACTGATTTTTTTTATATATATGTGTATATATATTATATATATACACATATATATGTGTGTATTTATATATATACACACATATATACATACATATATGTGTGTGTGTGTACACATACACACAAAATAAGCCTTACCCTGGATAAGGGGAAGAAAGAGCCTCCAAAATGTTATCTTTGGACTTCAAAAAAATTGCTTAGAAATGTAATAGATAATATAAATGCATAAAAAATTGTACAACGTTTTTAAATGAACACAAGGATGTCGATTTAATGTATTAACAAATTTATTTTAAAAATAACTGCAATAGGATTCATGGACTATATTTGAGGGAATTGCAAGAAGTATTCTAAATCTGAGACTCTGTTTCAAGAAGATGAAATTAGCCCCCCCGTTTATTTCTCTTGCCTTAAAAAAAAATCATTGAAATATCCAAAGAAATTAAAAAAATTTTTTTTTAAAAAACAAACCATAGTACTAATGGAAGATGTAAAGGACATCATTGATGCACCAAAGCACTGAGGAATTTCTGGAAGAGATACACAAGAAGAGATCAAATTGATGGTATAAAACAATCATTGCTGGGCACACAGCATGTGGCTTCATAATCAGAAAGGGTCTCAGTGAGAAATAAATAGAAAAGTTTAACTGTCAAGTTCAGAAATGTTGGAGCTGAGGTACCAGAGCCATGGGTGGTCAGTGAGGATAACTGAAGGACTTGTGAAATCACAACAGTGTCCAGAATGACTTTACACAGTTCATGCTAAATATACTGAGACATTTTTCTTAACATGGGTGGTAGGGTCATGAAATAGCCAAGATAAAAAGGGAATATTGTCCTACTTAGATTTGGGCAGGCACAAGAAATAAAGAGAAAAACACATCCTGCACAGTATAGTAGCTAACTTCCCATGCCACCATGATAATAGCTTCCATAATTCTCATTGGCACTAAAGGATCTAAGGACACACAGCCACAACTAAAATCCCACCAGCAGAAGCTGGAAGATAAATGGGTTCGACCATGACATGGATTGGGGGTGAGTGGGAGTGAGAAAAATAACCTGATGGGTCCTCCAGTTGAATACTCCCTAGCAACCAAATGTACTAACCTGTTAAATGTCTGTGGACCAGGAAGGAAGGCTCCCAGTCAGTCAGTGCCCACTTGGTACATACAGAGTGAAACTTGCTCAAGAATTTCCAAAAACATTTTTACATTTCAAGGGGGACCCTCAGAAGACAAAAAAACTGTAACTGAAAATTTTGCATAGGGCACCCCCCACCTCCTGCCTCTGGCAATCACTAATCTAAAATGAGTAAAGGGGATCAAAAGGTACAAACTTCCAGTTAGAAAATAAATAAGTCACGGGGATGTAATGCACAGCATTGTTGCTATAGTTAATAATACGGTATTGCATATTTGAAAGTTGCTAAGGGAGTTCTCATGACAAGAAGAAAAAACCTGTAACTACACATGGTGACAAATGTTGACTATACTCATGGTGAACATTTTGCAATATATGTGAAAATTGAATCATTATGTCATATGTCTGAAACTAATATAACGTTATATGTCAATTATATCTCAATAAAAAATTGCACAGAGAACTCTCTCTAGTTATTAATATGTGTCAACACAAACTTTAATTACATGCAAACAAAATTAAACTAATTTTTTAAGGACAGGCTTTAAAAAAACCTAGCTATACTGTCAATGACATTTAAGAGGATGTGATATCAATTAAATCATAATATTTCATCCATAAAAAGAATAGGCTAAATAGCAAGGAACACAACTGCTTAATCATGAGGTAAAGAGTATGCTTAGTTTTGTAAGAACCGTCCATCTGCTTTCCAAAGTAACTGTATCATTTTGCATTCCCACCAGCAATGAATGAGAGTTCTTCTTACTCCACATCCTCTCCAGCACTTGGTGCTGCCAGTGTTTTGGATTTTAGCTGTTTTAATAGCTGTGTACTGGTTTCTCATTGCTGTTTTAATTTTCTAATGACATATGATGTCAAGCATCTTTACATATGCTTATTTCTTTTTGTATATTCTTTGATGAGTTGTCTGTTTAGATCTTCGATCATTTTTTAACTCGTTTGATTTTTTATTGTTGAGTTTTAAGAGTTCTATGTATATTTTGGATACCAATTTTTTTAATCAGGTAAGTGTTTTACAAATATTTTCTCCTAGTCTGTGGCTTGTCATTCTCATTCATAGAGCATAAGTTTTTAATTTATCCAAATGAATTTAAAACAAAAAACTGCACACAAAAGTTTATACAACTTGCTTCATAATTGCTAAACTTGGAAGCAACCAATATGTTCTTTAATAGGTGAATGGATAAAAAACAAAACAAACAAACAAACAAAAACTGTAGAACTTCTATAAAAGAGAGTATTATACAGCAATAAATAAAAGAAATAAGATATTTCATTACAGAAAGACATAGAGGAACCTCAAAAGCATATTGTTAAGTGAAAGAAGTCAATCTGAAAAGGCTACACACTGTATGATTCCAAATGTATAGTATTCTGAAAAAAAAGAAAAACTATGGAGAAAGTAAAATGATCAGTGGGTTGCCAGGGGCTCAGGGTCTGTCAGCGGGAAGGAAGAGAAGGAGGGACAAAGAGGTGGAGCACAGGAGACTTTACGGCAGTGAAACTATTCTGTATGATACCGTAGTGGTGGATACACATCATTATGCATTTGCTAAAACCTATAGAATGTACAAACAAAGAGTGAACCCTAATGTAAACTGTGGACTTTAGTTAATAATAATATACCAATATTGGTTCATCAATTATAACAAATGTATCACACCAATACAGATGGAAATAATAGGAGACACTGTGTGGGGGAGAGAATACATGGGAACTCCTTGTACTTTTCAAATGATCTTCCTGTAAACCTAAAACTGCTCTAAAAATATAAAATTTATTAATTTTCAAAATAAATAGCCTGTCATATAAAAAGAATAAAAATAGTTTTTTCTTTAAAATTAACACTATTTTTGGGGGGAGGGGCCACGGCACGGGGCATGTGGGATCTTACTTACCTGACCAGGGATTGAACCCGTGTCCCCTGCAGTGGAAGAATAGAGTCTTAACCCCTGGACTGCCAGGGAAGTCCCCCAAATTAACACATATTGTTAATAGAGATTAGAATACACCCAACTTAAAATCAAAATGTTGGGGCTTCCCTGGTGGTGCAGTGGTTGAGATTCCACCTGTGGTGCAGGGGACACGGGTTCGTGCCCCGGTCCGGGAAGATCCCACATGCTGCGGAGCGGCTGGGCCCATGAGCCATGGCCGCTGAGCCTGCACATCCGGAGCCTGTGCTCCACAACAGGAGAGGCCACAACAGTGAGAGGCTTGCGTACAGAAAAAAAAAAAAAAATCAAAATGTTGTTTAGTAGTTGAACTCTGAGACTTTGTCAAGAGCAATAGGAAAAAGAAATTAAAAAAAAAAACATAATAGCACTGTTGAGGTATAATTTACATATTATAACATTCACCCATTTTAAATGAAGAGTTCAATGATTTTTAGCAAATTTATAAAGTTGTATAACCATTACCACAATTTAATTTTTAAAACATTTCTATCTAACCCTAAAATATCCCTCATGATACTCTGTAGTTAATCCCAGTTCCCACTCCTGGCCCTAAGCGACCACTGATCTGCTTTCTGTCTCTATATATTTGCCTTTTCTAGACTTTTCATATCGATGGAGTCATTCAGTATGTAGTCTCTTGTGTCTGTCTTCTTTTGTTTAATATAATAGCTTTGAGCTTCATCTACGTTGCTGCATATATCAGTAGTTTGTTCCTTCTTCCTTCTGAGTAGTGTTCTATTATATACATATACCTCATTTTGTTTATCCATTTAATAGTTGATGGATTTTGAATTTTTTTCATTCTAGCACTGTTATGAATAATGATAGTATGAACATTCACAAAGAATTCTTTTTGTAAACATTTATATTTTAGTTCCTTGGATAGATAATTAGAAGTGTAATTGCTGGATTTTATATTAAATATACATTTAATTTTTAAGAAACAACCAAACTGTCTTGTCAAGTAACTTCAACATTTCTCATTTCTACCAGAAGTATATAGTTTCCATTTTTTCCCCATATCCTTAGCATCATTTGTTATTAACAGCCTTTTGGTTTATATTCTTTCAAGTTGGTACATAACAGCATCTCATTGCAGTTAGAAATGGAAAACTTGAGAGAAAACCAGGAAAAGAAGAAAAATTAAAGACATACAAAAACATCTGACAGGATTTTCATAAAATGAAACTGAACACAATGAAAAAACAATAACAAAGATGTGGTTTCAATGACAAACACTGAATAAAGAGAAATACCCATATACCAAGATATGTTTTTGGTGAAATTTACCAACTCCAATGATAAAGAAAAAAGTCATGACAATTTCTAGACAGAAACATTTTACCTGAAATAAAGATAATCAGATCAATATCAGTCTTATTACTCACCATGCTAAATTCTGGGAGATAATATAGGAGTATTTATGGTAGGGAAGACAGATGATTTTGAACTTAGATAAACAGCCGAATTACCATTCCACCCAAAAAGGAAAAAGAAAGTCCCAGTCCACTTGTTTGGGAAAAAAAATAGAGAAAATATTATAGTTAAATTAAAACATAAAAATAAAAGTCAGAATATAAGAATCAAGAAATGGTACCAAGGCATAAATGTCATATAAACAAATAATTGCAACAATGTGTAATACTGCTACACACATAAGGTGCTATAAGAACATAAAGGAGGGGCTTCCCTGCTGGCGCAGTGGTTGGGAGACTGCCTGCCGATGCAGGGGACACAGGTTCGTGCCCCGGTCCACAAGGATCCCACGTGCCGCGGAGCGGCTGGGCCCGTGAGCCATGGCCGCTGGGCCTGCGGTCCAGAGCCTGTGCTCTGCAACGGGAGAGGCCACAGCAGCGAGAGGCCCGCATACCACAAAAAAAAAAGGAACACAAAGGAGAGACATTTCAACAGTGAATATATGAAAGTGGTCACAATATGTGAAGATTTTTATATTGCAAATTAATTCCTATAAGAAATCATCCACAATGAAAGAAACACTAAAAAGCTAAGTAGACAAAACAACTCTACCAGGTGAGAATTTGCCATCCTAAATAAGGATGGTAGGCCATCCCTAAATAAGGATGGTAGGCACGTGAACTAACTGTCCACAGTGGCCAAGATGAAAGTTATATATCAGCACGAAAGCATGAACTTCTACTTACCGAAGCCCATCTAGCAACTGCTGCCTCTGAATGCCCAATCAAACAGCAACAGAGATCAATGCTGAGCCCCTGATATGGCACTCTTCCTCAAGGATACCAATTTGCAACCAGATGGTAAGTTGACTAGAGCAAGCCCCTTTCCTCGAAAAAATCAGAGATTTTTTTTTTTCCAATGAGGATAAACATCTATTCCAAGTGTTGGTTGGTCTTTCTTGTCCACAGAGCCTCAGTCAGAACCACTATCTGGAGGCCAACTAAATGCCTGGTTCACAGGCAAGGAATCACACACAATATAGTATCTGACCAGGAAGTTACAGTGGGCACATGACCATCAGATCCACTGGCCATATCACAAACTACACCATCCCAAAGCAGGCTGGTCTCACTGAGCACCGGAATAACCTTTAGCACAGCTAAACTAAAGCACCACTTCAGAGGCAACACTTGGAAAGAATAGGGTGCAATCCTTTAGGATGCAGCACATGCAGTAAACCATAGACTCCCATATGGCATTCTGTCTCCTATACAAAGAACACAAAAATCAAAGAGGTAAAAGCAGATGTGGCCCCAACTGCCATCCTGCTCAGTGATCCACTGGGGAAATTGAATCCCTGCAACTCTATTGCTAAAACTTTAGGCTGAAGGTTTAGAAGTCCAGGTCTCCAAAGGAAGCATACTCTTTCCAGATTGCACAGCAGTGAGTCCACTGATTTATAAACCATGGCTGCCAGCAAGGCACTTTGTATTCCTGTGTCCAGAGAGCATCAGTCAAGAGAAGTTAACATTGTGGGAGGGGTAATTTATCAGCAGGAAAAAGAGGGCTTCTTTTACACACGTGGTTAAGAAGGAATATATCAAAGTGATCAGTAGAATCAAAGTGATCACTTGAGTACCTTCTGGTTTTGTAACTTTCCCTATCTTAACTGTGAATGGACACACATAGCAACTCAGCCTGAAAAGAGCTTAATCCTTCATAGGCATTCACAACTATAAATGTATTGCTCATTTAATTTCATTTGGAGGACCCAAATTATCACAGGAGGGATAATGTCTTATTTGTTTTTGTATTTTCAGCACTTTGGAGATACAGAAGTTATATGTGTCCTATTTTATACGTAGAACCCTACAGAGGATCTGGCATACATATTCAGTGCATGTTTGTTGAATGAATGAAATCAAGAAATGCTTATTGGGGACTTCCCTAGTGGCGCAGTGGTTAAGAATCCGCCTGCCGATGCAGGGAATGCAGGTTCGATCCTTGGTCTGGGAAGATCCCACATGCCACGGAGAGACTAAGCCCATGCACCACAACTACTGAGCCTGCACCCTAGAGCCCGCAAGCCACTACTACTGAGCCTACGTGCTGCAACTACTGAGCCCACGTGCTGCAACTACTGAAGCCTGTGCCTCTTGTTGCTCCGCAACAAGAGAAGCCACTGCAATGAGAAGCCTGCACACCGCAACGAAGAGTAGCCCTTGCTCGCCGCAACTAAGGGAAGCCCATGCTCAGCAACGAAGACCCAACAGAGCCAAAAAAAAAGAAGAAATGCATATTGAATTAATTAGTCATATCTAAAAGAGTAACTAACTATAATATAATAAAATAAAATGTTTAGCTTATAACAATTGCTTTTGGCCATAAGTGCGTCTCAATGAATATAAATTGTAAATACTTTAGTAATTTTGTCATATGGGAAATATGTATATGGAAATAGATTGGTAAAAGTAAAGGTAATTTAGCATCAAAAACATATTACTTTTTATAAACAGGTTACAAATATTCTGATATGTTAATGTTTTTAAAGAATGATCAAATTCCCTGTACTGAAATTTGACAATTTGTGATTTCCCCAAACATTTTCATATTCTCCTGGATAAAAATTGATGTTATTGACATTTTAAAGTTATCATGGCCACAAAATTTCTGTAGATATTAAATACTGTCATTAAAACCAACAAGAAAGCATAAAGACTAATAAATTGTAATCTAAAATAAATGATGTGGCACTAACTTAATATAAAACCAAGAAAAATTTAGTAGTACTAAATAGACAAAGTTCAGTCTAGCCTTTCTTGGACCTATGGTTATAGAATCAGTGCTCATTTAAGTCTGACAAAGAGGATAAGAAATATAAATACAGTCTCCCTCGTTATCTGCAGGAGGGATTGTTTCCTTGACCTCCTTGGATACCAAAATCTGTGATGCTCAAGTCCCATAGTTGGCCCTCCTCATTAGAGGTTCTGCATCTGCAGATTCAACCAACCACAGATCCTAAATATAGTACATGGTTGAATCAGTGAATGTGGAACTCACGAATTTGAAGGGCCTTTATGACAGCATTTGAAGGGGAAAAATGGTGCATGAACGAGGTTGAATAATATGTGCAGGGCCACTCCTTCATTGCCAGTCTTGCAAATCATGTACTTTACATCATTAGGTAAAGGTTTTTGGGTTCCTGATATCTCTGTATTCCTCTCTTTCTCTCCTTGTCTTCCTCCCCGGATTCCCCTCTCTCTCCCTTTTCTTCTCCCTCTCCCTCTCTTCTCACCTCACCACTTTCTACCCTCAGCCTTTCTTCCTGTTTCTCTTCTTCCCAAACATCAATATGAAGTTATGTATTAAAGTACATGTAAACACTAATTATAAAACTATTCAATATAATTCTTAATAGACATGATGGTTAATTTTACATGTCAACTTGACTGGGTTATAGAGTGCCCAGACATTTTCATCAGACAGTATTCTGTAAGTGTCTGTGAGGTGTTTCTGGATGAGATTAACATCTGAATCAGTAGACTGAAGAAAGCAGACTGCCCTTTCTGGTGTGGGTGGGCCCCATCCATTAGTTGAAAGACTGAATAGAACAAAAATGATCATCCTCCTGTGATTAACTCTCGCCTGACTGCCTTCTAGCTGGGACTTCAGTTTTTTCCTGCCTTAAGACTTGAACTGAAACATTGGCTTTTCCTGTGTCTTAAGCCTGCTGGCACTCAGACTGGAACTACACCATTGGCTCTCTTGGTTCTCCATCTTGCCGACTGCAGATCTTGGAACTTCTCAGCCTCCATAATATCACATGAGCCAATCCCTTATAATAAATCAGTCTCTCTATCTGTTTCTGTCTCTGTCTCTCCAGAGAGAGAGAGAGAACAAGAAAAAGAGAGAGAGAGAGAGAGAGAGAGAGAGAGAGAGAGAGAGAGAGAGAGAGAGAGATCCTTTTGGTTCTGTTTCTTTGGACAGCCCTGACTAATACAGGGGAATTTCCAGATTATTAAAGAATAGTCTGAAGCATTTTACACAGAAAATACATACTAGATTCTCTCTTCAAACCTATAAAAAATGTATAAGAGAGTAATGCATGCCCCATACTGTCCTCATTTTGCTTTATCTAGCTTTGAGCTTCTAAGCCTATGTCTGTCCAGGCACAAAGCAATCATGTTGGGAAAAGCTAGTGTATTTGTTTTCTATTGCTGTATATCTGATTATGACAAGCTTAGTGGCCTTAAACAACATCTATTTATTACCTCACAGTTTTATAGGTCAGGAGTTCAGGCACAGTGTGGCTGAGTTCTCAGCTCAAGGTCTCATCAGGCTGCAAAGTGTCAACAGGGCTGCATTCTTATTTGGAAACTCTGACAGCGGATCTGCTTCCAAGCTCTTTGAGGTTGTTGGAAGAATTAATTCCCTTTGGGTTGTAGGTCTTAGCTGTTGTTTTGCTAGCTGTGGGCAGGGGACAGCTCCCAGATTCTAGAGGCTGTTCTCAGGCTGTTGTTTTGCTAGCTGTGGACAGGGGACGACAGCTCCCAGCGTCTAGAGGCTGTTCTCAGGCCCTTGCCAAGTGGCCTTATCCAACTCAGCAACAGAGAATAGTCTGTGTATCAAATCCTTCTCATAATTTGAATCTCTCTGACTACCCTTTCCAAGACCATCCAGAGAAAAACTCTCTGCTTTAAATGGCTCATGTGATTAGGTCAGGAATATCTAGATGATCTCCATGTTTTGAGCTTAACTGTGCCTTGAAACATAACCTAATCACAGGAGCAAAATCTATCACATTTACAGCCCTGGGGATCAAATGGGTTCTATATACAAGGAGTAGGGAATTTGGGGGGCCATCTTTGAATTCTGCCTATCATAATCAGTTAGAGGAAAAATGACAGTTTTTGAAAATTACCAACAAATGAAACCTAAAATCCTACCTTATTTTCACAAGTGTCTTTCAAAACAAGTCATTCAAAAAATATTTTTGTGAATAAAAGTTTGTTATTTTTTGTGATGATTCTTCATCATTTTTTCATTTCATGAGCTGCTTATGTGCAGACAATTTCAAAAATAATTAGGAAAAACTCAAGACTAAGTCTAAGGTTTATCTGTATAACCTTTAGGTTTAATCTTTCATTTTTGGACCAATTTACCCCTAGCCCAACTTTTCAGATTCTCTGCCATGAGATAAAGCTTGTATATTACTAATATAAAATATCCATGCTTAACCAAAAAAAAAAAAAAAAAAAAAAAGATTTTCGTACTTGAATGTGCATAGTCCAACATGGCATTTTACTCAGAAAAATGCTAATTCTAAAATAATATAAATTGTCCACATACATTACCATCAATAGCTATAAAGATAATGCTTGTATCACCCTGTATTTTTATTATGAATCTTATGTAAGACACTTTAAAGATTCGCTTCTTGCCTTCAAACTATTGCTCTCACACTTCCCACTCCCAACTCTGAGTCATATTCATTTTTATACTAATCCTTTTAACTGTGAAGTAATTTATTTGAGCTGACATTCAGGTACTTCAAGTGTAGTCATGTATATAGCTTTAAATAAAAAAAAAAATTACCGAAGATGGTACACTCATTCTAGACTTTGAAATTTTACATAACTGGCTACACTGGCTTTTCCTTCCATTTCTTTCTCAGCTCCAATAATATGTTTTTTCTCTGAAAATTTATACCAGCTGTATTCTTAAATAACACTGGAATTTCATACTTTGGATGGTTTTTACCAAACTGCAATTCTCAACTGGGAGAAGAGTCCTAGATCTGGGTGATGGCCCAGAGCTTTAGCTTCTCTCCAACAAAGAAATCAGAATCAACTCTGGCTAAATGTCATCCCAAGGTATCTTCCAAGATTGAATTAGGAATATATCCACTAATACCTTACAGTCAAAGACACCAGCAATGACCAACTGTGACCATACTATGCGATACCAAATGTGCTCAAATTTGGAAGGGTTTCATGTGGATGGCATAAAGTGATTTTTTAATATCTGATCCTGCTAAAACTTTACACATCTCTGGAAATGTAAAAAAATAAACAAATCTTTTTTTTGTGAAGATGGACTAAATCATTACAATTCTTTGTTTGGAGGCAAAATATGTTAGGCTACAGATGCTGCTTAGCTGGTTGTAAGCAGAGTGAGGTGAAAAGATTGGTATTTTCATCTTGATAGCAGCTGCAGAGCACTGTGGGGCATGTTTCTATTTACATAAAGATTACTTTAGTTATTCTAGAAGTTTTGGCACTGGTAACACAAGAGTGAGAAATCCAAGGAACTCATGACTGTAAGGTAGAAAGATTCTTTTAAGTATCAGTTAACAGGACAAATGGAAGACAAATAAAAGTTTCTAGACCTTGTGAAGCCTGATAAAAACATACTTAGAATACTATTTTTGTCAAGGAACATACATAGTTTAAAGCAGAAAGGCCAAATTTTCTATCGAGAAATGAGGGAATGCTATGCTATGTTGTTCCACAGGGAAAGATAAATCTTTAAGTTTATGGAGGCAAATAAAGATAATATTTGGATTAGGAAATGCTTAGCAATGCTGCTGTTTAATTAGAAGTGGAGTAATAAATATGTATTGCTGTTCTGATTAAGACCAAGCAGCAAGTTACTTTTACTGCTTTTCACTGTACAGGCCCAATAGTTTTTAATTATTTACCCAGGTTTCCTCATTTGTAAAATGCCATAACATTTATTCTAGAAAAAATGTCTTTTGTCATTATCAGCATCATTATTTTAAAAAGTTTCTATGATTGTTTTTCTCTGGGCACTATGCCAGGCACTGAGCAAAATCTGTTCTGAAAGTCATAGATAGGTTGTCTAGTTACTCATAAAGGCAATATAGAGCTATGTTGACAGGGATTGATATTTTTAAAGTGAAAGCCAACATTCAATAAAACATATATTTACTTCATAGTTTAAAGGAGAAAAGCTTTTGGTGTTGTAATGTAAATCCAAAGCAGACCTTCCTGAAAAGCCAGGACATCAGTGATAAGTACAGATAACTCCTACCTCATGGAGCTTGCAGTCTAATGGTTTGTGAAAGTGAACTGACTCAGAGTTGGGCTGAGGAGGGCCATGGAGGTGACTTGAAAGCTTTCTGAAGGATGAAGGGCATGAATCATATAAAATGAGGCCTTTCTCAGACGAATTCATTCAAAACTGCACCTAAAAGAAGTGGAGAGACAGACCAAGAAACTGAGTTGTTGGAGAGGGTAGGCAGGAAATGTGCTTGTGAGAGGTTACTTAAAATATATTCTAAAGTGTTCTGGAGTTGATGAAGAAAATATTTCAAAAATCTTACAAAATAAAATAGAGGACTGTAGACTCCTGATTTTCTACACAGCCCCCTTTCCCACTAATCTATTCTGAAACCATCTTCGAAGTCTTCAAAGGCCGTTCATTGGCTCTCATTGGCTCTGTTTACATTCATGTGACATTCACGTATCATGTCAACATTTGGATAAATCTGTCTCTCAATCAGTCAAGCTCTCTCTATATATATATTTACCTATTTATTCAACCATACTGTAAGACTATCAAAACGTGTGCCTCTGTCTTTTCATATATACTTCACCGAGATAGGTTCTATGAATATAGAACCTATCTCGGTGAAGTATATATGAAAAGATTTCAACAAATGTTTATTGGATTGGATTGTTTGTACATTTATATGTAAAATAACAAATTTTTCCCTAGGTTTTGCCATAATGTGTTCAACTTTCTCAGATTATATGCATTGATTTTTACATTTGGGTTTCCAAAAATCATTTTCCAATGAAAAGGAAGCATTTATTAAATCAAACAAGTGATATAATTGAGTAATGATCCACCTTCTAAAGTTTCAAGGCTCTCTCTATCAAATAGATAACACATAATTCAGTACTTCTAGTGGAGATACCATAAAGTTTAGTTTATGTAAACCTCAATCTGTGAATCAATCTATGTTTACCTTCTTTCTTGGGGAAGGAACACAAAGAGACATTTCCTTGGTATTGAACACTATGGATGGCTTCACGGGGTGAAAAACAGGTAGAGAAAAACAGTAGCATACATGGCTAAAGGATCTGTTTGAAGGAGAGGTCTGCCTCTTGAGTGGTCAAGAAATATCACAAGCAGAGAAAAATGATAGTCAGGAATTCACGTAAGCTGATTATAGGGCAAGGGGACCTAAGCAAGTTCCTGAGATGGAGTGCGTTTTTTCCCTCTATCTTGGACAGTTCATCTTTATGTCACCAGGACCCAACCAGTTTCCCTGGATACAGCCATTGTTCACGTGGGGAGGGGCTGAAGGACAAGTGGATCTGAATTTGTGCTCTTGGTCACACACACAAATGCAACCTAAATTTAAGAAGCAAGTGCATGTTTTTAAAATGTGCTGTAACCCTGAGACACCTATCCCAGGGACCAAATGACCCTTATAGCTCTAAAGAATAAAACCACTTCTACTAAGCAGCTAAAATTTCTCCCTTTATCACTCTATCCTTAGCTCTGACCTCTTCCTCACCCTCTGAATTGGAATCTGCTTTTTCTTCTTCATCTTACAGACGTTATGTGCCTTAGTTCAGGCCCCATCGTCCTTGTTACAATAGTTTTTTGTTTTTAAACTAGTTTCTCTGAGTTCATTCTCTGCCCAGTCCTGTATACCAGTTATCTGTCTCTCCCCTGTCTCTTCCACCAGGGTGACTTTCTGTTGTGTCCTTTCATACTTAATAACCACTAAAAACTCTATCTTACCAATTGGAAAAAGTTAATATTCCTTAGCATAATATACAAAGCCCTTTCACATATGGTCCTATATTCCTCCCCAAACTCATTTTTACTCATCTTCCCACTATCACAATTCCAAGCTAGAACTTGGTGTACATAGCAGGAGGCGTGATACTCCAAACACGCTTGCACTTCCCTCCTTGTGTTGTTGACTACCCTCTTCAGGTTGTCTAGAATTGCCTCCACCACTTTGTCCTCCATTTTGTCCCTTTGAAGCCCTTCCTAACTGCCCCACATGGAATTAGATATACATTATTTTTCTGCACCCATAGTATTTTGTACACAGCAATATTGATTTATAGTTATTGAACTGCCTTATATTTTTATTTTTTCTCTCTCTTAGATAGTAGCCTCCATAAGAAAAGGGCTATCTTAGTCATCTTGGAATTCTTGATCTCTAACATAATAGGTGATCAGATGACACTGAACTGAATAATTCTTTTTTCTTTAGTTTGAAATGTGACTAATCTTATAAATTTCTTAAATACTATATTAATATCAAAGATTCCTGTAATTTTTTTTACCAAAACATTCTATATTATTTGAAAACCAGGCTCCAAAGTCACAATGACAACCAGGTAGAAACTTTATAAAAAGCCTCTGCCACTTTACAACCCTAGGGCAACTGAAGTTTGTGACAACTTAGGAAAGTAAGCCTTGCCCACTACTGGACTCTCCAACTCAGAAAGGAAACATTGGTCTCACCATAGTAAGAGTATCAAAAAGATTCTAAATTTCAAATGCGGGAAGGGTCTGCCTCTGATTTTCAAACACTCTAAGACTTTACTACTCCAAGTGTGGGGTACAGACCAGCAGCATTATCATCATTGTGTTGTTTCTTAGACATAAAGACTCTCAGCCTCCTTCCAGACTTGCAAAATCAGAATCTGCATTTTTACAAGATCCTTAAGTAATTAGTATGAATATTAAAGTTTGAGAAGCACTGCTCTGGGAGAGACTAAAATGTTAACAGTTAAGCCATATTCCTGTGCTCCTTAGAGATAATGCAAACCGAACAGAAATCCTAGGGTGCCCAAGAAGTGACCACACCTCCTAAAATTCCCATTATCCAGTATGAAATACTTCATGGTTGCTCAAACCAGGACCAATATCCACAGAAATTCCCTTAGAGACACCTATTTCTGCTAGAGGTGGGCAGTTGTGAGAGGACAGAGAGGTGAGGGCACTCTTGCCCAACAAAAGAATGGAAGGTGCACAGCTTTGGCAAGGACACATGTGACACAATTCAGGGGGCTTGTCATTGGCATGATCGTTCTTGGAGCTGTGCCTGAGGGTGCCAGGCACATTATAAGCTAGGTAGATAGGGTTTCTCTGGTTGGAATCCAACAGATCTGCATTTAATCCCCCTCTCGGGCACATTACTTTAAAACTTTTTTCTCCTTCAGTTTTCTCACTTATAAAGGTAAATTAATACAGACTTAGCTAGTTTATTGGGTCAAGCAAGAAGGGTCAACAAACGCTATATACTATTCACCATATGCCAGACATTGGGCATATTAAGATACAAAAGACTGAATTGCTATCTCAAGGATTTTATTGTCATCACAAAATGAAATCTGGTGTCTAAATTTCAAGTTTTGTTTCATAAAATTCTGGCCACACACAAAAATATTCCATTGGAGAAAAGCTTATATGGCCAAATAAATCTGGAAAATACTGTTTGATCACAGTAAGTTTGTGTGTGTGTGTGTGTGTGTGTGTGTATGTATATATGTGCTAATGGGTTTATGAATATCCCAAAGTAATACTCTGAGAGTACTCTGTGTCTCAGACACAGAGCTTGCCTAGCTCATACATTATAAACTGTTTCTGTTCCTTTTTTCCTTTCACTAAATAACCTATTTATTTCATTTTTATTTACTTCATCTATCTCATAGACTCAACCTTTATTCAAATATGTGCATCTTCTCCCTGACCCCAGAACTATGTATGACTAGGGAATAACTGTAAAAGGTAGTCTCAGGAAAGTTTGGAGTTTCAAGTATCTACTTGCCCAAGATCAACAAGGCTCTGTGTTTTAAAGCATGGTTAACTGGTCCCTAATTTTCTGCCTCCACAGTTCTTTTCTCAAAGACAGTCTGAATTCTCTTGTTTGATATCCATTATATCTGGCTAGTTTCTACTGCCTCAACTCACAAATATGGATGTTTTCTTAATTTACATAGTAACTGTGCCTCTTGGAAACTGATCATCTTTCTTCTGCCTTAGCAAAAAAATCATTTGTAAACTTAGTCTTCTACTCAACGTCCTCATAGGAAAAGTGAAATAGTAGTAATATAATAAAATCATTTCCATTTAAATTGTACACTTGATAATTTTGCGTGAATGAAATAGCTCTACAAAAAAATAAGATATAAGAACTTCTCATATTACTCTGTGTCAACCCTCTTGGAGCTGAACAAGCCTGGAGGTAAAACTTGAGCCCCAGATAGTCAGATATCATAAAGACTTATATAACAATAATGGAATGACATTTTATCATTTTCTTTCTCTATTAAAAAATATTTTTTGTTTAAAGGGGTAGCAAAATGCTTTTAACGCTAGATCCGATTATTATATACTCATTTGCATAATCAATTCAAGATATAATTAAACAGGTTCATTTTAAAAGAAATGTTATGTTCAATGACAAATAACATTATTATTTACAGTGTCTTTAAACAAATGAATGCAGGCAAAAGTTAAGATTTTGATTAGTCTTGTAGTAAAATTCCACATAAACTAGCTCTCTTTTCTTCTGGGTTAAAGTTGTTACGAATCCAGTCATTTCAATTAATAATTAGATGGGATAGATTATATCTATTTGTTCACAGATTAGGACATAGCTGTTGCAGTTTTAAAAACTGCTTTTGATAAAACTTCTCTCCAAGATAAAGACAGTAGAGGTTGGGGACAGCTACTCAGAAGTGAATTTCCAACCCACCTTGAGATAATATCACAAGTGAGGCATTAGGAAGCAACTGACCACAAGGTGCAGCCAAACAAACAAACAAATGAAAGCAATTGAGGTTATCAATCCTTCTCCTTCCACCCCTCCTCTTTTTTTTTCAAATTTTTTTTCTAACACCATCTGAGGACAAAAGCTTGGATTTGAATTAAGCCTTAATTGTATCCAGGAATCAATAAAACTGACCTGGTTAAAAAAAATTGATACTATTTTGGTCAATGACATCGCTGGTGTGGTATGTATGGCATCCATCTGCTACCAAACTAAATTTTAATACTACTATATATAAAATACATAGACAACAAGGTCCTACTGTATAGCACAGGGAATTGTATTCAATATCTTTTAATAAACTATAATGGAAAAGAGTCTGGAAAAGAATATGTATATATATGTATGTATAACTGAGTCACTTTGTTGTACACCAGAAACTAACACAACATTGTAAATCAACTAAACTTCAATTTAAAAAATATCAAATATTCTACTTCTTTCTCTGAAACCATAGAGTGTATAATTTTCTTGACTTAAGATATTACATTCTAGAGCCCACAGATTTACAGTTGCCTTGAACTATATAACACCAAAATGAATTACTGTCAAATATACTTTAACTGTGTTCTTTCTGCCATGCTGTATTCCTACTCTTTTATGTTGCTGTTGTTATTGAATCTTTTTCCTATTCTCTATTTTGTTTGAAGGAGTTGAGGAAAACACCAGGGAGAAGGTTATATTTAAAGTTATGAAGAATAAACAGAAAATTGCATATGAGATTAGTTCCTTCAATATCACAAATATCCAGAATGCCACAAAATAAAAGCCTTTGCTCCTTAGCCTAGTGTCTTAGTCAGCTTGGGCTGTGATAAAAAGATACCATAGACTGGGTGGTTCATAAACAACAGAAATTTGTTTCTCACAGTTCTGGAGGCTGGAAGTCCAAGATCAGGATGCAGCCTGGTCAGGTTCTGGTAAGGGCCCTCTTGTGGGTTGCAGACTACCAACCTTTCCTTGTAGCCTGCCATGGTAGAGAGTATAGAGAAGCAGCAAACTCTCTCATGACTCTTGTAAGGGCACTATTCCCATTCATGAGGGATCCACTCCAATAATCTCATCTAATCCTAATTATCTCTCAAAGAGCCCACCTCCTAATACAATCACATTGGGAGGGTAGAGTGTCAATATATTAATTTGGGTGGCGGGATGGAGTGGACAAACATTCAATCCCTAACACTTAGCATTTGGGAGCCTTGACAAACTTGCCCATTCACCCTCCATTCTTATACCCTTCTAAGTGAAGTTTCTTATCTAGCCAAACAGGCCAGCTCACGGGTTCTTAAATACAAGTTTTACATGTCTGCCTTTTTGTCTTTTGTGTCATGCCCCCTGAGTAAAGCAACTTCTTCCATCCTTTCTTCTTCTGCCTCCTTCCTAGCCAACCCTTAAGTCACAGATTGAATCCTACTTCCCCTGAGAGGTCTTCCTCCATTTGCCCCAACATTCTTTGTTATCAATGTCTCTCATTTGACACATTAAATATCTTAACTTACAGTGTTACTTATTCTTTCATGTTTCACTTCTGTGGTCTTTCAACTATCAGAGTCAGATAAGTTCTTCTGTAAAGAGCCAAATAGTAAATATTTGAGGCTTTGTGGACAGAGTTATAATCTAGGATATTATATAAGTAGTCATAAAACAGAGAAAAAAATTCCAAAGTGTTTGATGAAATTTAAATATAACAATAATTGAGTACAAATGTGTGTAACACAGATCTATTAATGAGAAGAATATAATTATTTGTGGGAGAGGACAAGATTTTGCTTATTTGGGGTTCAAAGTTAATGTTTCCTATAATCAAAATTGATAACAAATATTCATCTATTAATGCTGATCTATAATAAGATTTTATATATTTCATCTTTAAAAATGTCTTTCCACATAGATAGGTATTGCCAAATACTGGTGATACTGATTTCAATCCACAAGCATGTAATTTTAATTAAGTATATTCATCATTTGGCAGGCATTTATAGAATTCTATTAGGCTCTTCTCTTGATACTTGTCCTTTAGCATGTCACTGCATTGTAGATTAATCCATCCAATTGAAGTTTAGGTGGGTACTCCTCAACTGCAAAGTTAAATAGATGTTGAAATACATAGATTTCATTTGCACTTGTGTTGAAGTTTGAAAAATGTTAATGGAACTGTGGTTTGAGCAAGTACATTCACTACAGTTTGAGTGGGAGTGGAGATCTTGCTTCTCATTTTAACTTTTGACAGCACAGGAAGTGCATAAAGCAGCATGACATTACTTGTGATTCAAAAATGTTAGTTATCAAAATGACTTTACTGTAGTGTGAATTTCACATATAAGCACATGTGTTGTCTCATAATTTTGGTTAAATTCATTAAGAAATATTATCAAGTCTGAAACAAAAACTAACTTCCAAAGCCATTTAGTATCTGATAGTAGTGTTTGAGGGTAGTTCTTCTCCCTCAGGAAAACTTCACGTCATCCTTGAGCATCACAGACAAAACAAAACAAAACAAAACAAAGCACATTGTTAGGTCATCGAACCCCTCTTTGGTAAAGCAAGTCAGGATATGCAAGTCCATAAGAACAAATGAAGTTCATCACTGGCAATACTGGCTCAATAACACATGATACATTCTAATATTTTCCATAAAGTACCTGTTAATAATACAATGGGTAAATCATAGATTTTACACTCCTTATATTTTCCACAAGCTTTATAAACTTGTTCAGCTATGTCCTTTTCTGCTTCACACATATTTTTAACACCATGAGTGTTAAAAAATCTTAGCGGATTCCACTTAAATGTGTATTGAATTAGAGTTGTCTAAACTTTGAAAGTATTCTCACAGACTATTCATAGAGGGTAACGTTTCAGTCACATCAATCTCAGCATTGCATTCTTGAAAAAAAGGGGGCAGTGTTGGTAACACTGAGGATAACATTGCCATATTCTATTGCTTAGAAGCAATTTATAAATACTGCCACACTAAGGGGAGGGGATTATGCAATGACATAGGTCATTGTGGATCATATTAGAACTCTGCCAACTAAAGTTAGTTGTCCTTATCTTCCAGAAGAAAATACTTCTTGGAACAAGTAGCTCAATTTATTTTTTTTCCCAGTCCCTGTGCTGTTTAATGCAGAAAGAGGAAAGCATGCTTCTTCCTAGAATTGTTTCACCCAGGCACAAGAATGTATGTTGGTTTTAGTTCTCAAGTGTCAGAGACTTAACGTTTCCTACTTTTTCAGTTAAATTCTCTCAAAGAAACTAGTCAGGGCCTCCATTTTTCTATAGTTCCTATTACACAAAATACAATATACCTGTGACTAGTATTTAGTGTTGTGTATTGGTTTGAATCATATAAACCTATTTATATCTAACCACTTTACTTTCCATCTAATACTGTAAAAGTTTACTGGTAAAGAAAAATCTGCCTTCACGTTAAAAATCACTTCAACACTAAGTAGTGACTTGTGTACATAATGTGTGCTTGCTTGTCTATGGGTTAATTTTTATCTTCCAACATAGACTGGAAGATCAAAATTAATCAATAAGAAGTCTTTCTTTTCAGCACACTCTATTTCTCTGTTGCTCATTTGATGCAACTTACTATCCTTCCACTCTAACATCTTTCCATTGTGTCTCTCACATTTCTTACTCTTACTTGCACTTTAGTCTTCTTAGATTCAACAGTCTATTATTAAAACCATTCCCTTGTCCCTCTATCCCTTTAAACCCCAATCTTAGCATTATACAAAAGTCAATCTACTTCATACCTCTCTCTTCACAAGTTGAATATAGTTGGAGAAAGCACACAGTCACGCTGACACATCTCATTTTAAATCCACGACCACTAAACTGAAGGGACCCTTTCTTTGGTCATTTCCTTCTACCACTTTTTTGAACAAATATTTAAAAACAATCAAATCTGCTTTCCCACCTCTCTTCACTCTCAGTTGGTAACCTTGCTTTCTACTTCACTGAGAAAAGCAGTGAAAACATTCACATGTTCCTTCTACCACATCTATAAAACCAAGTTCATGACTTGTAATGAGCTCTGCCATCATTACTAATATGTACAAACTCTCTGTGTCTCTATCCAAGGCCAAACCCTCCACTGACCCATTGCCAACTCAAGAACATTACTCTAGCAATTTTCCCTTTTTTCACATTAGAGGATGCCTTTTTTTCTCTTAGTCAATCATTCCTATCAACACATAAGGACTTCTATCTAAAAACGTAGTTTCTCATATTTAAAAAAAATGATTTAAAAAAAATTCTCATTCCCTTCTAGCTAATGGCCCATTTTTATACATCACTTTATAGAAATTTGAAAAATTTTATATACTAACTGCCTCAAAGTCTTCTATTCCAACCCTCACTCCTACCCCTTACAGTTAGGCTTTACTTCCTATCAATCTACTAAAGCAGTTACTAAATGATTGTCTCTCAGGTTCACCCTTCTGTATTCAACTTTGTAGATTCAACGTTGTATGTTGGTGCTGGGACTCTGCAAACTACATTTCTGCTTTGCCTGCTGACTATAGGATTTGCCAGTATGTGTCACTAGTGATAGACTACAAGGCTGGAGGAAGAAGAAATGACTTGCTCTTCCTGTTTGCTATCATGGGTTTCCTGTCTGCTTCCTTTTTTTTTTTTTTTTTGGTGTATCATTCAAGCAATGATTCTTCACTCTGGAAGTAGCAGTTCCTTACTGTAACAGCAGTTAATTTACTTTGCGTTGTTTTCAACTCTTAAAACTAGCTTCCTCTTGCCACCACCCAGAAGCTTCAGCACTAGCCAGCTAGATTCTCCTTCTTAGAGTCAGGGCCAAGTCTAGGGTGAGGTCAGCAAGGAGCTAAAACATACATTTTGAGGAAGAACTCCCTCTTAAGTTGTGTACTTGCCATTCAGGGACATGGCCTTGACTGCAGTAGACATGCCAGGGCTGGACAGTCAACATTCTCTGTGGGTAGGCCACTTTTAGAAGTAAGTTCTAGGCGTGATTTTGAGCTTTCCGCCCTCCAGCTGCGAGAAATCACAGTTGCTTTAAATGCTGCTGAGGAAGCCCTTCCACATCACACTTTGCCTCAGATTTTCATTGTCTTTTTCCAGGGCATAAATGGCACTCGGCAACAGCCATGTGGTTTCTCCATCCTTATAAATACTGCATATTCTGAATTCTCAAAATCCTGAGATACTGTGCCAGCAACTTCATTCCCTTCCTTTGATACCCCATCTCAGTGAATGTTATTACTGCACCTTGATCACATGCCAGAGTTATCATTTTTCCACCTGCCACTAGTGACAGGGCTCCCAAAGTCAGCAGCTGGCTAGTGGTCCAACTTCAAAATCCATTTTAGAATCAGATTCCTTAGACCATACCCAGCATCAACTAAGATCAGATTTAATTAGAAACACTCTGAGATGGAAATTTGCATGGAGGACAGAAATTTGGGGAGCACCCTAGGGAATCAACATTAGTGAGGGGATAAAGAAAGTAGGATTGGTTAGAGGGAGGAACTGAACTTTAACAGCCACAACACAGGCCTCAGTTGATCCATACAGAGCACTGAAATTGCAAGGGTTGTTTCACTGTGTCACACATTGAGCCAAGGGGGCTGAGCCTCTACAAGCAGTATCTACAGTCCTTGGTACTGGTTGCCACCTCTGAGAGGCCAGGACTTTGGCAAGGCAGCCCTCTTTGGCTGAGGGCAATTCCAAACAAGGGATTCAGCTCAGACACATCAGCAGTCAAATCTCCCAGCAGCAGGGGTTTGAGTGCCTCAGTTCTGAAGGGGAGATCCAGTCAGCTTACCACAGCATCTGCTGCAATTATTAAATATTATATATAATATAATCATTTTTATTTTATAAAGATTTTAGAATTATTAATGACAATTAAATGTTAATGACTCCATAACTATGACACTGAATTTGTGGAAGTTCATAGCTTCAATGTATATTTATCAATCCATATAAAAAGTAATCAGCTAATTAATAAATGATGTATTCATACATATAAATATGTATTATTACAAATACATATATGCTAATATTTTAACATATCTCCCTTGGAAATTTTAGTAACTAGGAAAGAGAACCCTTATCAGAATGACTTATCTTTATTTTAAAATCAATTATGAACAAATATGTAATGGCCACTTCCAACTTTTCTATTTATTTATATTCAATTATTGTCATTTCTTTCTATGACTATGGATGACTAAGAGATTTTTTCCATCCTGGGTAACCAAATTGAAAATATTCTTGACTAATTTTCATTTGCATGATAAAAGCGTATCATTGAATGATTATTTATTCAGAAATAAATTAAGAAAGTAATTAAATAACATAATTAAATAAGCATTGGTATTCAAGAATTCAAAGAGAGATGGCTTACACAAGGATTTAGAGTTATGAGAAATACATAATCCATAGTATTAATTGACCATAAATGTGATTTTTTGATGTTTAGCAAGATATTATGATTCTAATATATTCAAAAATATTTACAATAGAGCATATTTTCTATTTAAAAATCCTAGTATCAGCAAGTATAATCATAAAGTAAAAATTTGAATATATAAAGTAGTATAAGTATGCCAATCAGTCTTACTGTGCATTCCCAGGCCTTGTTTAAAGGACAATATGCAAATCAGAGAAAAGGCAGGCTTTAGGAATTGCTTTGGCATGATTAACCACATTATTTGCACACTGAATCAAATCATCATGAAACAAGAGAATATATTGTCAATGTCCACCTGCTTTCAAAGTTTTCACACATTTTGTGGGGGAGTTGAATCATTATGTTTTCAGGAGATAATTGCAGCAAGGAGCTGAAAAAGATAAGTAAGCATTTCTGGTGTATGTTTATGTAGTACATAATAATTAATGGAGAAGTGGTAATATAGAAAACTCAAAATGTTTTTCTCAGATATTTTTGATTGATTAATTGATTGATTCATTCATTTAATAAATATTTCCTGAGTACTTTTCTTCTGCCAGACACTGTCCTAGGCATGAGGGTACAGCAATAAACAAAAGCAGATAAAGTCCCTATCTCATATACAGTTGAGAGACTCAAGATATTACTGCAGTTTTTCTTCATCTTACATCTGGATAGTTTAATAAAAGACTATTATTTTAAAATGAAAAAAAACTTAAATGGACTAAGCTTATCCCTAAATGTTCTAAAATTTAAATAAACCATGAAGGAACAGTCCTGGTAATTTCTGTGGATACGTATACGGTCCTTCCGTCTTACCATGCAACTCCACTGAATCTAGTCAATGTCTACACACTGTGTGGCTTTCAGTTCAAAGTTCAACTCACTAACTCCAGACTAGATGAAGTCCCTTTGCAAAGTATTATCTTAGTATTCTATACTAATCCTGCAGAGCATTGGCAAAGCCTGCATTCATTAACTTGCATTATTATTTAAGTATTATCTGTCTCCCCTAGTGGAATATGGCTCCATGAAGTCTTGGATAGTAAGTGACTTGTTCACTATTTTAATCCAGGGCCTGGAACAGTACTAAACCCATTGTTGGTATTTAACAGATAATTACTGACTGAGCTAAATTTATTAACAAATTCACTAATATTCAGATCTTTAATATTTAATATGAGATGGACCTTGGTAAAGTAAAATTTGAGGAAGATAAATTTTGTCTTCAAGATTCCACATTCTTGCTTATCCTCCTCTTCATGCTTTTTTGACTTCCAGATACCAGGCCCCACTATCATATTTCCTTGGAATTTGATGGACTGTTATTTGATCAAAATATGATCTCAAAAAAGTTCTTTAAGTCATTCAATTAAATTATACATTTATGTGTAAGCTTTAAAGATGACTATTAACAAGGTCAAAATTTGGTTTACGCAAAAGGAATATATTTCAATTTGCTAAATCATATGCTTACAATTTAGGGGTTAACATTCAGGATTACAGAGATAAAGGGTTTCATGTTTTTGTTTTATTTTGTAAAAAAGGAGTAAAAAATGCCAACTTTCCTACTATTAAGGCCACCCCTGAAAATGAGGACCTCTCTTTTATTATCTACAGTATCATATGCTTCTTTTCTACTTGCAAATTTTTCTTTCACCACCTTAAAACATAATTCCTCAAAACATTAATAATCATAAAAATTCTCATAAAATGAGGTAAAAAAAAGTTCACTTCTATAACAAGGCTCTTTCCTAAGATATTTCTTTCTTTATTCTTAAAATATTATTATAAAATGAATGTACTTCAGAAGTAACTGTGTTCAGATGGGAAGCAGGATAAGGATGGTTAAGTGCAAAGACTGCCCGGTTTCATGTTTTAATTTGACAATTCCTTACTTGTGCTACCTTGATTAACCTGTGTGTCACATATTTTTATTTTTGAAATGGCAAAAATAATCCCCTATAGTGTTAATATGAAAATTAAATGTTTTATTATACATAAAATAGCTCATTAAAAATCCCAGCATAGAATACCAAAGAGAATAACCAATAAACAGAATAAACTAAGGCCTCCTAATTACCATGGAGAGTGAATCAACTAGTTGTGATATTTATGAGGTGCCTATTGTGAGTAGATAATGTTTAAAGGAAATTAGAGCTCAACTAAAGGGAAGTGTCTCTGCATTTGAGAATCTTAATGACAGTAGAAAAAAATCAAAGCTATTATTCAGGTTATAGTCACATGCACAAAAGATATATCAACACAGATATGCAGTAGACATGTTTTTACAATTTACTGAGGTATATAATTTACATATCATAGAATTTACACATTGTGGTGTACAATTCAGTGATTTTTGGTAAATTTAAAGTTGTACAATCATCACTACCAACCAGTTGTAGTATATTTCCATCATTCTAAAAAGTTCAGTCAATCCACATTCTGACCCCCAGTGGGAATGGTGAAAATAATCCCCAACAATTTGGTTTCTGTCTCTACAAATTTGCTTTTAATGAAGACATCATATGAATAGAATGTATGCAGCCTATTGGGTCTGACTTCTTTGATGGATGAACATCAAAATATTTTTGATGTTCATCCATGTTATAGCATGTATCAGCATTCTTTTTTATTATTATTAATTTATTTTATTTTTGGCTGTGTTAGGTCTTAGTTGCTGTTCGCGGGCTTTCTCTAGTTGCGGTGAGCAGGGGCTACTCTTGGTTGCAGTGCGGGCTTCTCATTGTGGTGGCTTCTCTTGTTGCTGAGAACGGGCTCTAGGCTCATGGGTTCAGTAGTTGTGGCTCACAGGCTCTAGAGTGCAGGCTCAGTTAGTTGTGGCACACAGGCTTAGTTGCTCCGTGGCAATGTGGCATCTTCCCAGACCAGGACTCGAACCCGTGTCCCCTGCATTGGCAGGTGGATTCTTAACCACTGCACCACCAGGGAATCCCCATATCAGCATTCTTTTACATCACAGAAAAGTATTCCAAAGTATGAATATACCATATTTTATTTAACTCAGCAGCTGAAAGATATTTGGATTGTTTCCACTTTGGCTATAATGAATAAGGCTGTTACAAGCATTCATATACAAGTCTTTGTGTGGTCATACAATTTTATTTTCCTTTGAAAGACACCTAGGCTTGGCTTTGCTATATTATATGGTATATTTGTGTATAGCCTCTTAAAATAATTTCCAAAATGGCTCTAACATTTTATATTCCCACCAATAGTGTACGAAGATTCAGTTTCTCTGCATCCTGACACTTATTACTACATGACTTTCTTATTATAATCATTCTAGGGGGTATAGAGTGATATTATAGTTTTAATTTTCATTTCCTTAATGACTAATAATGTTGCATGACATTTAACACACATTATCTTTTCATATATCTTTCTTGGAGAAAGTATATTAAAGTAATTAGGTTGTTTGCCTTCTTAATATTGAGTTATATGAGTCTTCATATATTCTGGTGTAAAACTTAAGTTTATGATACATTAATATATGTTGATACATATTTTTCAAATACCTCTCCTATCTAAGGTTTTTCATTTTCTTAATGGTTCCTTTCAAAGTACAATTTTTAAAATGATTGTGAAGCGTAATTTATCACTTCTTTTTCTTTTATGGATTGTGTTTTTGGTGTCATTTCTAAAAATTGCCTTACCCAAGGTAATGAAGATTTTCTCCTATATTTTATTCTCAAAGTTTTATAATTTGGCCTGTTAGGATTATAGTTCATTTTGAGTTGTGTTTGGTGTGAGGTAAGAGTCTAAATTAATCTTTCTGCATGCCAAAATTTTGTTATCCTAGCATCATTTGTTGAAAAGACTATCCTTTCTCCTATTGAATTGCCTTGGCTCCACTTTTTTTTTTTTTTTGAAAATCAATTGACCACCGATGTAAGAGTTTATTTCTGAACTCTCAATTATGTTCCTTTGACCTATGTGTATACAAAAAATGGTACCACACAGTTTAATTACTGTAGCTTTATAGTAAGTTTTGAAATAGGAAAGCTTAGATTACCAACTCTTATTCTTTTTCAAAATTACTTTGACTATTCCAGGTCCTTTGTATTTTATATAAGTTTTAGGATAGCTTGTCATTTTCTGGGAAAAAAAAAGAAGGCTGCTGGGATTTTAATTTTCATTATACTGAATCTATAGGTAAATTTGAGGAGAATTACCATGTTAATAATACTGTCTTCCAATCAATAAACCTAGAATTTCTATCCATTTATAAAGACCTTCATTAATTTCTCTCAGCAATATTTTATAGTTTGCAATACACAAAGGTTTGCACTTCTTTTGTTAAATTTATTCCCAATTATTTTTTTTCACTTTGAATCATTTTGAATGGAATTAGTTCCTTAATTTCATTTATGGATTGTTCATTGAATGTATATACATACATAAACAATTCATTTTTATATTGATATTTTATTCTGTGACCTTGCCGGAATTGTCTATTAGTTACATTGTAATTTTATTCTGAATTACTCAGAATTTTCTACATACAGGATCAAGTCATCTGTACATAAGACAATTTTATTTCTTCCTGTATAATCCAGATTCTTTACATTTCCTTTTTCTTCCTGACTGCACGAGATAGAACCTCTTATACACTGTTGAATAGAAATAACAATAGTGAACATGATAATCTTATTCCTGATCTTAGGGAAAGACATTATCTTACAACATTATTTATGTAGGCTGTAGATTTCTATAGATGTCCTTTATTGGACTGAGAAGTTTTCACTGCATTTACAATTCATTCAAAAACTTTTATCAAGAATAGACATTAGGTTTTGTTAAATTATTTTCTGTATCTAGTAAGATAATCATATTTTTTCCTTTATTCCATTGATATGGGGTAGTGCATTAATTTATTTTTGGATGTTAAACCAACCTTGCATTTCTGGGATAAACCCCTTTTGATCATGCTACATAACTATTTTTATATGTTGCTGGATTCAGTTCAATCATATTTTGTTGAAGGTTTTTTTTTTTTCATCTATATTAATGAAGGATATTGGTTTGTATCTTCTTTCCTTGATGTGTTTGTCCAACTTTGTTATCAGGATAATGCTGGTCCATAACTACTAACAGATTGAGTAGTTATGTATTCACTCTCCTCTAACTTCTGAGTTGCCAAAGTATTGCTTTTATTTGTTTTTTAAATGCTTGATAGTATTCATCAATAAAAGCATCTGGCCTGTATTTTTGTGTGGTGATTTTTAATTTCTATTTCAATTTCTTTGTTATAAGTTTACTCCAATTTTCTATTTTTTGAGTCAGTTATAGTAATTTGAGGCTTTCTAGGAATTTATTCACTTCATGTAGGTTTACTAAGGGAAATACATTTTTTTTTCTAATTTTAATGTTGGCCTGGAAACATCTTAACGTTATCACATTGTGACTATTTTTTTAATTTATTATAACACCCCGACCTATGCACCTTCCCTGAGCCTAATCATTCAGACCCAGGTGTGATATTTAGGAAAAGAAAGCAGCTCTGGGGCAGAAAGCACAGGGAAGGTAAAGCTCAAATAGAGTATAAGACTTAGAAATTTTTGATATTTATACAAGTTGGTAATAAATGCTATTTTTAGATTTTTGAGGTATTTCTCTAAAAGCAGCCAAATTGAACAATATTTCTTGCTTTAAAAGAAAATCTTCAACAATTGGGATGACTAAAGTTAAGCGGATTTTAGCAAGGAAGGTCACGATGGTAGGTAGTAAGAGTCTTAAAAATGATCTGCCTACAAGGGTTAAAGGAAATACTGTGAAAGATTTTTTATGATAAGTGGGCTCTAAAAAGGTTACAGAAAAGACTCATGGTTAAAATGAAAAAAATAGTATGAAAGTCTGCAATTGTAGAACTTCAGCTTTTTATAAGATGGAATCCTTGGAATTAAAGCAATTATGAATAAGTTCTCAGAAAAGAAGTCTGAGGTAAAGAAAAAAAAAATTGAGTCAGGAACTAGCAGGAAATCAACACCATGCTTTCCTTTGTGTCTGTGGCTCTTTTTATTACAACCGAAATTGCATATTGATTAAAGAAAGTAGTGTTTTCTTAAACATTATGAGGCAGGAGGATAATAAATAGCACCTTTGGGTTGACTAAACTTCTTTATAGCCTAGTGTGGTCTGCATTGTGTTTGTTTTTTTAATCTTACAAATAAAAATTTCTCTGTTTCAAGACCCTTTTTCCTCTCTGCTAATGTCAGAGATTTGGAGCATAACCCAAGCATATAAACATGAAACCTTGGTAAGGGTTTGGTTACAAAGTCATTTCTTTGAAATTGCTCTTGTTAATGAAGATATCACAAAAGAAAAATCAATAGAATTCATTCTTACCTTGTAAATCAAGTGCATAAAAAATAAACCATAAACAATATTAAAAGCCAAAAATCAGACTAGAAAATATTTGCAATAAATACCATAAGTATATACACTTAAGTGTTTAGCCTTAATGTATACAGTTATCTTGCAAGTTCAAGAAACATAAATTTCAAATATAAAAATAAAACAAATTTAATTACCAAAACTTAATCAATCAGACAATAACTACTTGAAAAAAGTTTCAATTTCCATAATAACTAAAGCAACGCAAGTTAATAATAATTTTACGTATCAAATTGGAAGAAACTTTTAAAATATATGATGTGGGGCTTCCCTGGTGGCGCAGTGGTTGAGAGTCCACCTGCCGATGCAGGGGACAAGGGTTCGTGCCCTGGTCCAGGAGGATCCCACATGCCGCAAAGCAGCTGAGCCTGTGAGCTATGGCCGCTGAGCCTGCACATCCGGAGCCTGTGCTCCGCAACGGGAGAGGCCACAACAGTGAGAGGCTCACGTACTGCAAAAAATAAAAAAATAAAATAAATAAAATAAAATAAAATATATGACATGATGGAAAAGACAATGATGTATATTATAGGAATAGGAGAGTTAATTGTGATAACCTTTCTGGAAAACCATATATATATAATATAGAGTCTTTAAAAATAGAAATAGTCTTATCCTTTGAGCCAGTAATTTCATTTATAATAAATTGGCCTAAATAATTATTAACATGCATGCTCAAAATTTATGGACAAAGATTTCCTTCCTGGAGTGTTCATAATTTTTTTAAAAATCTAAAAATTTCATGTAAATTTTAAAAATAAATTATGGTACTTCCAAATAATTGAATACTATTTTTCAAGAAATAACATAAAATCTACAATAATCATATATTAATTTTATAATTAAAAATACATAATATTTAAAGTCATGGGAGGGAATGTAGCAGATGGCAAGCAGTTGGGAATTTGAGAGGGAAGCTTAATGTGCTGGAGACTTTAGAACGTAGGATAAAAGGTGTTTGATAGAAGAGGGAAGAAATGGATAGGGTTCCTACATGATGAGAATCAGAGAAAAGATTAAAGGGGTAACTACAGAAAGTCATCTTCACTATTGTCCTAAGACAAGTACAGGTATAATTGGAAGAGAAATTCCCATGCCCTCCTTGGATATAGGATATTTTTTTCTTTTAATAGTGTCTGAGCCAGATGTGAGTTTTAGAATTATGTCCACCAGCACATGGAATCTAACCCTTGAAAAAATTTTTTTAATCACTAGTGATATCCTCTTCTCACTTCACAATAGAGTTGTGACTTTCAATGGCTTTCCGTAAGTGCACATGCAAATAAAGAATGATAAAATAGAAATGTAGAATATAAACCAGGAAAATTTTACTAAGGCAATAAAACTAATTTAGGGTCCTTCAACAATTTATATAACACTACATTGTGAAAAGATACAAAACAGTCACGATTTTTATAAAACTTCATAAACAGCAACTCTACAATGATCATAATTTCACTTTTGACAAGAATGGTATTTATTTTGATCGAAGATGAATATGAAAATGTTGACTTCAAGTCTTTAAAATAGCAATGACAGTGAGTGAGGAAAAAAGGCTCTGAGTTATCAGGTAAAGCTTTCTATTGATACTATATCTCTACTACTGCAGATGATATTTTTACCAGAGACAATTCATTATTTGGGTTTAAAAAAATAAAATTTTGAGGGAGTCATTTTGTTAGTTATTCACATCTTAATACAAATTAATCTATCCCTCACTTTCTTACTATAGGAGAAACTCGGAAAGGTATGAAAACATAGGACAACCGGAGAAAAGGTCATGGAAAAACATAAAATTGGCAAAACAAAGACAAATACCATCTACTATATGTTTTTATTTCAGGCCATACCTGACCTCTTAAATCTATTAAATAACACAAAACCCTTTAAAATAATTTCTTTAGAAGACTACTGAATTTGAAGATCTGATACAGTCATTTCAAAACTGTCTTATGCCTAGGGAGTTATAAAAATACCTGCTGAGTCATGGCAATGAGGCATCACCACATGAAGTTTAAAAAGACTGATTCTTTTTATGACAGTCTTTTGAAAAAAATCACAACCTTCAAAAGAGTGTTTTCATAATGTTGACAGGTGTACTGTGATTACTCATCAGGCCAAGAGCTTCACATTAAAAGGGCTTTTTTCCCCCCATGGTTAAGAAACCTGGCCATGAATATTTCTATTCCACTTACAAGACAGATGCTAATTATCAGAGCTCATTCATTAAGCTTTTAAGAATCCATGGCAGTGGAGTGAATAGGAAAGATGTGAATAGGGATATAAAATTCAACTGTTTAAGTTGGTTGGCCGGTCAAATCGATAAAAATAACTGGTTCAAGACACAGCATGGTGGCATGGAAAAAGCATGGGTTTTTGGATGAAAGAGTTATGGGTTTAAATCTTCTTTTGTAAAACACTAGTTTTGTAAGTTTAAACAAGTTACTTAACATCTCTGTGACCCATTTTTTTCATGCTAACTCGGGATGAAATAATGTACAACTTGTAGAATTCTACTGAAGTATATATGTAAATATGTGTACACACACACACACACACACACACACACACACACATCTCCATCTCCCAACCTGTCCTCAAAATGGAATGAGGACATTTATTCGATGGTATCCTTTTGGTGTTCTCTGACCTTCTGAGTTTTTTGGAGAGATATATAAACCTGAATGAAAAAGCAAGTCTTCTTTAAAGCTACTACAAAAGCTGTAATCATTTAGAGGTCAGAGAACATAAACTGAATGAAAAATAGTGGGCATTTGGGAGGTCAATTAGATAACTGTTCTCCCACTTGAGCAAAACTGATACCTGAACCAGGCCTGAAACAGTACCCTGATTAGACGGATAGACAGGTGAATCCAAAAAGAAACTGGCAGTCATGGAAATAGCAGGGTGGAATATACAACAGGTTTTAAGGATCAGAAAATTCTTGTAGTGACTTAAGAACATGTTGTTATTTGCCTGGAATCTATGGGCAGGAAAGAAAATTCTAGATAAGGAAATTGCATGAGAACATGGGGACAAATCCTACAGCAAGTGTTATTCAAGTCTGTGACTGTCTGATTATGTGGCTTGAATCTGAGAGAAAAACAGAAAGTCAAGATTTCTAAGCCCATCTCTCAGAGGTCATATGAAATCCACACTTGATCCTTCTGCAGCAATTTCTAAGGTTTCATGAGTCATTGCTTCAGTGGAAGACCTCTCATTCTAAATTTCTTAATTTCCTAAATGCTGCCAATACCAGTCGGAATTTTAAAGTCAAAAATTACATTTTGTTAAATCTTTATAAATGTGTGTGGGTGTGAAATTTTTCTATCCTTCTCATTAAAAAAAGACTTGGTCAGAAATTTCAATTCTTCCAAAAGTGAATCATATATGAAGTCAAGGGAAAAAATGCTGTAGTTGTTTTCAAAGATCACTTGAAAAAAAATTAGGAGAAGTCTACTTTTTCCTATGCTTCTATATGGAGCTAATATTAAGTAAAAGGGTTTTCTTTTTTATCAGTTGACGTATCTTTGATTTTCAGTTTTAATAATTATCCCTAATTACTAAGAAAATTTATTTAAATTAGGTTGTTGGATAATATAAGAAGCTTTATAACACACGTATCATTTTTTTTCCTCATTCTATCCATTCTCAAGAGCTCTAGCTGTATAAAGGGGGGAAAATCAAAAGCTCTGAGAAAATATTTGAAATATTCCATTTTTTTCTGGATTTTTAAATAAATATTGATTATTAAGCAGAGTACAGTTGAAATTATAATACCGAATTAAATATATTTTCATTTTCCCTTACAGATGTGGAAAACATAATCTTTGCTGTTAATTAAATTAGAAAATACTTATTTGAAGATTTAATGCCAAATATATTTAAATAGATTTGAACTTTTTGCTTGTCATATTCATGAAGAAAAACTAAGTGCTTAAAATGTAAACATCAAAAATGCACATACTTCATAATCAAAATAGCCAAGGGATAGTGCTATAAACTTATACTAGTCCAGCTTAGATGCATGTGTGTAGGACTATCAAAGTATTTTTAGTATCTTTTAACTGTACTCTATTTTCACCATCATGTACTTATTTTCCTTAAAATATATAAATTAGGATAATCATCCAGATAGTATTTTATCTATTTACTATATTAATGTCATTTGGAAAACTATCTTCAACATCTCCAAAGAAACTTCTGTGTAACTTGGTACTTAGTTTTTCTCTCTCTCTCAATGGATCATTATTGCTTTTTACTTGTTGTGGCAAAGTTTCAAAAATAGTGTCTATCATATTAGACTAGTTTTCTAGGGATGCCATAACAAAATACCAAAGATTGAGTGGCTTAACCAACAGAAATTTATTTTCCTATAGTTCTGGAGGCTAGAAGATCAAGATTAAGGTGTTTTCTGGTTAGAGTTCTCCTGAGGCCTCCCTCTGGGACTTACAGATGACCCCTTCTCTCTGTGTCCTCACACGGCCTTTTCTCTGTGCATGTATCCCAGGTGTTTTTCTGTGTGTCCAAATTTTCTCTTCTTGTAGGGACAACAGTCATATTGGAGTTGGGCCTATATTAATGACCTCAGTTTAAAAACTTAATCACCTCTTTAAAGGCCCTATCTTCAAATATAGTCACATTGTGATGTACTGGAGGTTAGGACTTAACCATACAAATTGGAAGGAGACAAAATTCAGCCTGTATGCAGATCCTTAGAAATACCTTGTTTGCAAATAGAATTACTTTGAAAAACTTTGTTTAAAGGTAAACAATTCAGAGCCAAAAAATGGTCAAATATTCATGTGACCTCTTAACATGAATAGCTAAAATAGGGAAACAAGTATTTTAAAACAGAAATTAATCATAACCACAAATACCATCTAAAGAAGAGAGATAATTCAGGAGAATTTTAGTGTAGCAAAGTCTAGTAAAATATTTAGGTGACTCTCTTTGGATATAAAAGGCAAAGCTCTTTCCTCACCCGTTTCTAAAAATAGAGAGAAAAACAAAGATAAATCCATAATACTTTGAATTAGAAAGTCAAAGGTGTTCAGGAGTTGTTCACTGGACGCATGAAAGATACTGTAAGGGCTCTGGAAAGGAGAAGGGAAAAAGTGAGGAGAGAGGTAAATCTTCACTGCAAGGTGTCATCAGAGGAAAAATGCCATTAGAATCCCTCTTGGTAAGGAAATAACTAAAGCGATTCTAAGAAGAATGGCATCTTATATCAAACATGAAATTGTTTTCTTATGTCTGATGCAATTATTCTCTGTCTCCTCCAAACCTTTAGTAAACCTTTGTAAATTTCTGCTACACACAAGCACATTGGAGTAAACTGACAAAACGAGAAGGGAAGCAGATGTACGTCACAATAAAAGTATGATGCTGAAAACAAATATTAATTTAGGCATCAGCTATGAAGACATTTATGATAAATTAAAAATATATAATGATGATGATGATGATGATGATGATGATGATGATGATGATGTAAGCCCTTTCATAAATCTGTGGAAATACTGCAGACAAGTTTGGGATTACATGCTGTGGGACATGGGATGGGATAAAGCCATATTACTCTTTTGTTAACATACAGAATGGCCTCAGATAACTGGAAAACTTGGAGACATCCGTGTTACATTATTCAATCACAGAAAACAAGCAATGGTGTTTTATTATGAGATTTCCAAAATATGAATCTCTTTCTTGCTTCTCCATCTCTAGACTATTAGTGAGCTTTCCCTTTCCATGAGAACGTTTTTAACAGTTTTACTGGAGTATAATTGCTTTACAATGGTGTGTTAGTTTCTGCTTTATAACAAAGTGAATCAGTTATACATATACATATATCCCCATATCTCTTCCCTCTTGTGTCTCCCTCCCTCCCACCCTCCCTATCCCACCCTTCTAGCTGGTCACAAAGCACCAAGCTGATCTCCCTGTGCTATGCGACTGCTTCCCACTAGCTATCTATTTTACATTTGGTAGTGTATATATGCCCATATATACACTACCACTCTCTCACTTTGTCCCAGCTTACCCTTAGCCCTCCCCGTGTCCTCAAGTCCATTCTCTAGTAGGTCTGTGTCTTTACTCCTGTCTTGCCCCTAGGTTTCTCATGACCATTTTTTTTTCTTATATTCCATATATATGTGTTAGCATACGGTATTTGTATTTCTCTTTCTGACTTACTTCACTCTGTATGACAGACTCTAGGTCCATCCACACAAAGCAATCTACAGATTCAATGCAACCCCTATCAAACTATCACTGGCATTTTTCACAAAACTAGAACAAAAAAATTTCACAATTTGTATGGAAACACAAAAGACCCCAAATATCCAAAGCAATCTTGAGAAAGAAAAACGGAGCTGGAGGAATCAGGCTCCCTGATTTCAGACTATACTACAAAGCTACAGTAATCAAGACAGTATGGTACTGGCACAAAAACAGAAATATAGATCAATGGAACAGGATAGAAAGCCCAGAGGTAAACCCACTCACATATGGTCACCTTATCTTAGATAAAGGAGGCAAGAATATACAATGGAGAAAAGACAGCCTCTTTAATAAGTGGTGCTGAGAAAACTTGACAGCTACATGTAAAAGAATGAAATTAGAACACTCCCTAACACCATACACAACAATAAACTCAAAATGTATTAAAGACATAAATGTAAGGCCAGACACTATAAAACTCTTAGAGGAAAACATAGGCAGAACACTCTATGACATAAATCACAGCAAGATCCTTTTTGACCCACCTCCGAGAGTAATGGAAACAAAAATAAACAAATGGGACCTAATGAAACTTCAAATCTTTTGCACAGCAAAGGAAACCATAAGCAAGATGAAAAGACAACCCTCAGAATGGGAGAAAACATTTGCAAATGAAGCAACTGACAAAGGATTAATCTCCAAAATTTACAAGCAGCTCATGCAGCTCAATATCAAAAAAACAAACAACCCAATCCAAAAATGGGCAGAAGACCTAAATAGACATTTCTCCACAGAAGATATACAGATTGCCAACAAACACATGAAAGAATGCTCAACATCATTAACCATTAGAGAAATGCAAGTCAAAACTACAATGCGATATCATCTCACACCAGTCAGAATGGCCATCATCAAAAAAATCTACAAACAATAAATGCTGGAGAGGGTGTGGAGAAAAGGGAACCCTCTTGCACTGTTGGTGGGAATGTAAATTGATACAGCCACTATGGAGAACAGTATGGAGGTTCCTTAAAAAACTAAAAATAGAACTACTATATGACCCAGAAATCCCACTACTGGGCACATACCCTGAGAAAACCATAATTCAAAAAGAGTCATGTACCACAATGTTCACTGCAGCTCTATTTACAATAGTCAGGACATGGAAGCAACCTAAGTGTCCACTTACAGATGAATGGATAAAAAAGATGTGGCACATATATACAATGGAATATTACTCCATGAGAATCTTGACTGTCCTTATTGGTCATATGTTCCTTTCCATTCAAAACCTAATTTTTCACTCAATATTACATTTAGGAAAGCATTTTTATCTTTGTGCATTTTCAGTCACCTCAAAACTTTTTATAACTACATGTGTTAATAGCCTAAGAATATAAAATAACTAGATACATGTATATGTATAACTGAATCACTTTGTTGTATACCTGAAACTAACACAACATTGTTAATCAACTATATTCCCCCAAAAAATAAAAAGTTAAAAAAAATAACTGCTGAGTGTAAAGGAAGCAAAGAATGTAAATACTGTCAAGTATTATGGGCTAATGTCTTAGCATTTTATCTTTTTTTACTAGCTTTCTTTCCTAGTATAACTATCTAAAGCTATGTCCATCAAAAAGGGGACCATATAGTTTATTAGAAAGAAGAAGCCTAAGGAAGACAGAAGGGAATAGCACAATGAGACAGGAGTTGGAAGTAGATGGCAACAAGCCTTTATTTAATCAATTCTCCTAAATTCTATTCACGTTTCCTGTTTATTTCTTAATTAATTCAAAACAAGTGCCACTTAAAAAACAATTTTGGAAAGTTTAAAGTGGTAGAAATAAACCACCCTAATATGACCCCATATTTTCAATTCCAGCATTAAACTACCTAGCTGACTTTCAGCCTTAACATGTCCTTATGGAAAGCCCTTTTCAATTCAGCACAAGGAAGTATGAATGTGAAAGACTGTTATTCTGAAAAAAATCAGTGAAATGTTTTGACAGCACCATACAAAATGACAGTCATCAAGCCAGTGCTATTGCCTGAACAATTGTGAGAAGCCTCATGGATGACTGAATATTACAGAAAACGATGGTATGATGTACCCTTGCACAGAGTGGAATTTTTGAAGGAAATCACCAAGTAGTGCATGATGTCTCCAGAAATAATATTGTTCTTGAGGTGTACTGTGGCTAACTGCACCTCTGAAAAAAACATTGGTACTTAATATTAAAAGCCTCCTCCCTCATATGGGGCCTAAGTACATATCCTTCGCATAATTCTACTTGATGAGCAAAGGACATATTGTATTTCCACTGTCTTATACATGGGCCATCAATGACAGGTAAAGGAGTTACTCTAACTTTGGGTGCCTGTATTGACTCAAAGTTCTCCCTCATAATCAAAGCATAAACTTCCATCTTCAAAAACCTGTACTTGTATAAATACAACTAAATTTGGTAAGATTAAAAATCCTCTCCAATTCTTCACAATTTTCTAGTTCAAAGAGACAAAGATTCATTTCAAATCTTTTCAGCTAACTAGTAAAATGATTGCAAATGTTGACTTTTTATATCTATTTTCTAGGTAAACAAGGTAATTATACATAGCAGAGTAGATACAGTCACAGAAAAAGACAATACGAGTAAACCAAACACAAAACAATATCAAACAGGTAGCTGGACAAAACCTATAGAAATTGAAATTGAGTCAAGAATAACCAAGATTTAGCCTTCATTTAATACTTGTATATGTGTATGTGTGTGTTAATTAAAGTCTTAAATAAATTACTCTAGATATGAGCATCATTTTTATTTTGGGGTCTTTTTTTACTTGGGGTTGTTTTATTTTTATTTTGGACTCATTTTTATTTTTTTTCCTTGTACTCTCTCATTTCCCAGTTTTCAATAATTAATCTGTGTTGATTTTAATCAGAAAAATGTTATTTAAAACAAAATCAGTCTTACATATTCATAATAAAATGAGTAAATGTTGGATTTTGCATAAAATTCTACATTACTTTAGAAAAGTGAACTAATTTTATTCTCTATTTTCTTTTTACTTTTATACACAAAAATATTGAAATTAAATATTAAAAATGAAATGAAAATCAGTTAACATTTGGCTATTTTTAAAATAGGAAATTTAGGCAGAATGTATGACTACCCCACCCTATCTCCACCCCCAACTACATACAACTGTATGTTGAGGCAAGTTAAATTAATGAGGGGAGCACCCCCAACTACATACAACTGTATGTTGAGGCAAGTTAAATTAATGAGGGGAGAAAAACATATGGTGATTGATGCTGTACTCAGTAGATTGATTAGAACAGTAGGTGAAGCCAAGTTTTCATTTGAAACAGGCATCCTCTCCAAAATATTACTGATTTAGGTAATTTGTGATACTCTTTCCTGATTATATGGTAGTTCATTTAATACACAGTAATTTTTATTGTGCATTAAGTGAACAATAAACTCTTTATAAATAGTTCGCACTTTTAAACAAAAGTTATGTATCTTACATGGCTTATTTTATATGGCATGGCTATATAAATTAATGCTTGATGCAGATGCTAGGGATTACTCAGTTAAATAGCCATAAGAGTGATGAACCTTTCCACTGGGAAAGATAGAAAAAAAAAAAAAAACAGATTCTACGTTCATTAAATATTTATTTACTAATTCGGGTGGATGAATTTCCTTCATATTTTTTTCCTAAATGACATAAGAGGTCTTTATAAAGTCAAATTGTGTGGAAACAAAGGGTAATAAAAGCTAAACAATGCTGTTCATGAGCCCAACAACCAAGTAAAGTATGTAAGCTAAAGTTCAACCTCAGGTCCTTTGTCTGGAATCTATATTCACTTTTCCCTCTGTCATACTACATTAGGCACCAGGAGTGTCAAGGGCAAGATATGGCCTCAAAGCAGGACTAACTGATTGATAAAACAATGAATATGATACAAGAAGTTACCAGACAAACTAATGGACAGAGGATCTAATATAGGAAAGTTATATAGCAGCCCAATTATATACTTCTTAAATTTTTATTGGAGTACAGTTGATTTACAATGTTGTGTTAGTTTCTGCTGTACAGCAAAGTAAATCAGTTATACATATACATATATCCACTCTTTTTTAGATTCTTTTCCCATATAGGTCATTACGGAGTATTGAGTAGAGTTCCCTGTGCTATACAGTAGGTCCTTATTAGTTACCTATTTTATATATAGTAGTGTGTATATGTCAATCCCAGCCTCCCAATTGATCCCTTCCACCCCTTTCCCCCCAGTAACCATAAGCTTGTTTTTTACATGTGTGACTCTATTTTTGTTTTATAAGTAAGTTCATTTGTACCCTTTTTTAGATTCCACATATAAGTGATATCGTATGATATTTGTCTTTCTGTGTCTGACTTACTTCACTCAGTATGACAATCTCTAGGTCCATCCATGTTGCTGCAAATGTATTTTGTTCCTTTTTATGGCTGAGTAATATTCCATTGTATATATTTACCACTTCTTTATCCACTCCTCTGTCGATGACATTTAGGTTACTTCCATGTCCTGGTTATTGTAAATAGTGCTGCAATGAACATTGGGGTGCATGCATCATTTTGAATTATGGTTTTCTCTGGATATATGCCCAGGAGTGGGATTGCTGGATCATATGGTAGTTCTATTTTTAGTTTTTTGAGGAAGTTCCATACTGTTCTCCATAGTGGTTTTACCAATTGTTTGTGTACATTCCCACAAACAGTGTAGGAGGGTTCAGTTTTCTCCACACCTGTCCAGCATTTATTGTTTGTAGACTTTCTGATGATGGCCATTCTGACTGGTATGAGGTGATATCTCATTGCAGTTTTGCTTTGCATTTCTCTGATAATTAGTGATGTTGAGCATCTTTTCGTGTGTTTTTTGGCCATTTGTATGTCTTCTTTTGAGAAATGTCTATTTAGATCTTCTGCCCATTTTTGGATTGGGTTTTCTGTTTTTTTGGACATACAGCCTGCATTTGCATTTTGTATATTTTGGAGATTAAACCCTTGTTGGTCACTTCTTTTGCAAATATTCTTTCCCATTCTGAGGGTTGTCCTTTCGTCTTGTTTATGGTTTCCTCTGCTGTGCAGAAGCTTTTAAGTTTCATTAGGTCCCATTTGTTTATTTTTGTTTTTATTTCCATTACTCTAGGAGGTGGGTCAAAAAGGATCTTGCTGTGATTTATGTCATAGAGTGTTCTGCCTATGTTTTCCTCTAAGAGTTTTATAGTATCTGGCCTTACATTTATGTCTTTAATCCATTTTGAGTTTATTTTTGTGTATGGTGTTAGGGAGTGTTCTATTTTCATTCTTTTACATGTAGCTCTCCAGTTGTCCCAGCACCTCTTATTGGAGAGACTGTCTTTTCTCCATTGTATATTCTTGCCTCCTTTGTCATAGATTAGGTGACCATAGGTGCATGGGTTTATCTCTGGGCTTGTTATCCTGTTCCATTGATTTATATCTCTGTTTTTGTGCCGGTACCATACTGTTTTGATGACTGTAGCTTTGTAGTGAAGTCTGAAGTCAGGGAGCCTGATTCCTCCAGATCCATTTTCCTTTCTCAAGATTGCTTTAGTTATTTGGGGTCTTTTGTGTTTCCATACAAATTAAAGTGCTGAAAAGCTTGGAGGCTTGGAATAAATTGTGAATGGCTCACATACTATGCTTAGAAGTTGAAATTTTAGCCTACAGATAGTTAAAATAATTTCAGTGGAGGAATGAGCCATCAGGTCATCTTGGTAGCAGTGGGAAAGATACTAGGAGCTTAATGAAAGATGACACAAATAGATAGAAAGATATACTGTGTTCTTGGATTGGAAGAATCAATATTGTCTAAATGACTAGACTACCCAAAGCAATCTACAGATTCAATGAAATCCTTAACAAATTACCAATAGCATTTTTCACAAAACTGGAACAAAAAATTTTACTAAATTTTCAGCACTATCTCTGATCTTCATTTGGAAGCATGATCCTCTGCTCTAGCCACACTGAACCACTCTATCACATATTCGAGGTTTAGATCAAGCTGTTCCCCATGCCCTTACTTTTTTCGTCAGACACTATTTGTTATTGATTATGGCCAAGCTGAAATTGTTTCATAGGAGGGAATCACCTTATCACTAAGAAGAGGGAATTGACTCAAAATACAATGGCATGGAGTACTGATGCAAGCATTTTAATCACAGCTAACTAAACATACATTTACACACACTCCTATGGTTATAATCTATTGCCTACATACTTGGGAAAACAAAAATTATAAATGAAAGGATACAGGATGGATAATTTCAGTGTTACTGACAATTCTTTGAAGATAGGCTGTTACTTTAGTTTTATGTTACTTGTAAGTGTCATGAGATGACCAGTAAATCTTCATCTTTAAGCAATGCATGTGGACTTACCTAGTGTTGTTAGACCTGGTTCTGGCTTCATTCTCCAATTGAGACTGGGCTTGGGTCCAATTTTAGAGTTCTCTTTTCTTTTTCATGAAGTTTATGTTATTTTGCCACACATACCTCTGAACCACCAACAGCTGTTGTCATTGTTATTGTCCTTTAATAACTAATATTAAGTCATTACTTCAGTAGAGTTCAGCACTTTAAAACACAACATAAATAAGTTTACTGACACTAACCATTCCTACAATAATACTGGTTAATCTACTCTATATTTTAATTAATCCCAGCTATAATCAGTAACATTGACCTTTCAACCAAATGCACCCTTTTCAGTTTACTTGACCACCACAAGCTTAGCTCCAGACAAAGAATTAATTACCTTTCCTTCTGTGCACAAATCACTCTGTAAATGCCACTATTAGATCACTTATCTCATTACATTAAAGTTAATTATTTATGTGTCTGAATTCAAAGCTTGACAGTTTAGAGCAGGTGTAACAGCTGTATTTTCTTTATTATATATTTTCAGCACCTCATATAGTTTCTGACATACAATAAATAAAAAATAATATTTCTTACATGAAATTGAATCTCAAATTTCTGAAATATGACTGAAAATCCAGGAGATATACTTCTTGAACCAAGAAAATTCTTCAGTAGTCATTGAATTCATCACTTCCTTATACTTACATTAAAAATCATGGAGTTTCACTTATGACTATCTTTCATGGAGAAGAATATATTATTAATATTATTAAATATCAATCCTTGAGGTCCAAGATTTGGCACTGGAAGACCCTAAGCTCACCTCTTCCCACAGACTCAACAAATCTACACCTATATAGAGAGCAATTCCTCCTGAAGAACACCCGAGGGCTGATTGAACAGCCAATCCACATAGAAAAAGCACATAGAAATGGGTAGAAAAGGTGGAGACATTGTATCTACGGGAACTCCACCTCATCACAGTGACCTGCAATATGGAGGGATATTGCTGAGAGGCCAGAGCACAAACTTGCCCACCCTAGGACACTGAAAAAACAGCAGTTTAAGGCAACCTAGACTATATGGGAAGGAAAGCCATTCACCAGCCCTAGAACTTCTTCTAAACAGACAGGAAACTGCTGGAGCCCTCCCTGGGGGTTGGAGGTGCTGGTAAACACCACTGTTTGAGTCCTCCTGGGATTCTTCCCAGCCCCCACTTGCTCCAGCCCTAGTCAGCCCACCAAGGTGACCTCAGTGCAGCACTCCCCAGGGGCTGCCCTCAGCCCACACCCACTCCAGCTCCAGACAGTCTGTCAAAGCTGCCAGGTGCAAGTGGTCTACATAGGGGACACTCCCACACAGGGCCAATCCTTCAAGACCAAGAGAGGTAGGTGTTTTGCCTAATTCATAGAAACAAAAACTGAAAGTCAAACAAAATGAGGAGAGGAATGAGTTCCAAATGAAAGAATAAAATAAAACCCCAGAAAAAAAATCCTAATGAAACAGATAAGTAATTTATCTGATTAAAGAGTTCAAAGAAACAGTCTTTATGATGCTCACTGAACTCAGGAGAATGGACAAAATGAGAACTTCAACAAAGACTTAGAAAATATAAGAAAGAACTAACCAGAATTGAAGAATACAATAACTGAAATAAAAAATACACACTAGAGGGAATCAACAACATATTAGATGATACAGAAGAATGTATAAGTGATCTGAAAGATAGACTAGTGGAAATACATCAGAGCAGCAAAAAGAAGAAAAAAACTTTTTTTTAAATGATGAGAGTTTAAGAGACCTCTGAGACAACCTCAAGTGTACTAATATCTTCTTTATAAGGGCCAGAAGGAAAAGATTGAGAGAAGGGGACAGAAAACTTATTTGAAGAAATAATGCCTCAGAACTTCCCTATCCTGGGGAAGGAAACAGACATCTAGGTACAGGAATCACAGAGAGTACCAAAGAAGATGAATCCAAAGAGATCCACACCAACAGATATTATAATTAAAATGACAAAAGTTAAAGGTAGAGAATTTTAAAGGCAGCAAGATAAGACAAATAAACAAACAAAAAAACCACAAAAAACTAATCTCATAAGGAAAGCCCATAGGATTATCAGCTGATTTTTTGGCAGAAACTTTAGAGGTCAAAGAAAGTGACAGGATATATTAAAGAACAGAAAGAAAAAACTTACAACCAAGAATACTCTATCCAGTAAGGTTATTGTTCAGAGTTGAAGGAGAAAGTGCTTCCCAGATTAAAAAAAAAAATGTTTACTGTCCTTACAGAAATGTTAAAGGGTCTTGTTTAAACATAAAAGAAAAGGCCACAACTAGGAACAAGAAAATATTTGAAAGGAAAAAATCTCACTGATAAAAGAAAATATATAGTAAAGGCAGTGGATCAGCTACTTAAAAAGCTAGTATAAGGTTAAAAGACAAAAGCAGTGTAATCAACTATAACTACAGTAAGTAGTAAAGGGATACACAAAATAAAAATATGTAAAATATGGCATCAAAAGCATGAAACGTGAGGGTGGGAGTAAAAATGTAGTGCTTTTAGAATGCTTTCAAATATAAGTGGCTAACAGCTTAAAACAGGTGAATATATATACCTGTCATTATACATAAACATTATGATAACCACAAACCAAAATCCAACAATGGATACACAAAAAATAAAGAGAAAGGAATCCAAACATAACATTAAAGGAATCCATCAAGCCAAGAGAGAAGAAAACAAGAGAAGACAGGAAGGGGGAAGAACTACAAAAACAACTAGAAAGCAATTAACAAAATGGCAATAACTACATACCTATTAATAATTACTTTAAATGTAAATTGACTAATGATTCAATCAAAAGACATAGCATAGCTAAATAATTTTTAAAAATCAAGACCTATCTATATGCTACCTACAAGAGACTAACCTCAGATCTAAAGACACACATAGACTGCAAGTGAAATGATGGAAACAGATATTCCATGCAAATGGAAATGAAAAGAAATCTGGGGTAGCAATACTCATATCAAACAAAATAGACTTGAAAACCAAACTGTAACAAAAGATAAAGAAGGACATTACATAATGATAAAGGGATCAATTCAACAAGAGGATATAACATTGTAAATGTTCATGCACCCAACATAGGAGCACCTTAATATATAAAGCTAGTATTAACAAAAATAATGGGAGAAAGAGATAGCAATACAATAATACTAGTGGACTTTCACACTCCACTTATATCAATGGATAGATCATCTAGACAAAAAATCAACAAGGAACAAAAGATCAACAAGGAAGCATTGGCCTTAAATAACACATTAGACCAGATTGACTTAAGATATATATATATATATATATATATATATGACATATATGTATGTCATATAGGATACACATATATATTCCATTCAAAAACAACAGAATACACATTCTTTTCAAGTACACATGGAACATTCTCCATGATAGATCACATGTTAGGCTACAAATTAGTCATAGTAAATTTAAGAAGACTGAAATCATATTGAGCATCTATTCTGGCCACAATGAAATCAACTACAAGAAGAAAACTGGAAAAAACACAAACATTGGGGGACTGAACAACATGCTACTAAACAGTCAATCAGTCAATGAAGAAATCAAAGAGGAAATCAAAAATACCATGAGATAAATAAAAATGGAATTACAACTGTCCAAAATCTATGCAACACAGCAAAAGCAGTTGTGAGAGAGATGTTCAAAGTGATACAGGTTTATTTTAAGAAATAAGAAAAATCTTAATCTAAATGTACATTTAGAGAAACTATAAAAAGAACAAGCAAAGCCCAAAGTTAGTAGAAGGAAGAAAATAATAAAGGTCAGAGCAAAAATAAACAAAATACAGACTAAAAAACATAGAAAAGATCAATGAAACTAAGAATCGGTTCTTTGAAAAGACAAAATTGACAACCTTCAGCCAGATGTATCAAAAAGAGGGAGAGAGCACCCAAATAAATAAAATCAGAAATGAAAGAGGAGAAATTATAACTGATACCAAAGAAATGCAAAGGGTTATAAGAGAATACTTTGAATAATTATATGCCAACAAATTATACAACCTAGAAGAAATGAACAAAATCCCAGAAACATAATCTTCCAAGACTGAATCATGAAGAAATAGAAAATATGAATAGACCAATTACTAGTAATGAAATTGAACCAGTAATCAAAGAACTCCCCTGAAACAAAAGTCCACATCCAGATGGCTTCACAGCAATTCTGCCAAACACTTAAAAAAAGAGTTAATACTCATTCTTCTCCAATTATTCTAAAAAATTGACAAGGAAGGAACATTTCCAAACTCATTTTACAGGATCAACATTACCCTGATAAGACAAAGATAAAAAAAAATTACAGGCCAACATGCCTAATGAATACAGATGCAAAAATCATCAATAAAATATCAGCAAACAGAATTCAACAATAGATTAATAGGATCATACATGATGAGAAAGTGGGATTCATTCCAAGGATGCAAGCAAGGTTTGACATCTATAAATCAATCATTGTGATATACCACATTAACAAACTGAAGGATAAAAATCATACAATCATCTCAATAATGCAAAAAGTATTTGACAGAATCCAACATCCATTTAGGATAAAAACTCTTTAAAAAGTGGGTATACCGGAAACATTGCTCGCTAGAATAAAGGCCATATGTGACAAACCCTGGGCTAACATCATACTCAATGGTTAAAAGCTGAAAGCTTTTCCTCTAAGATCAGGAACAAGACACGGATGCCAACTCTTGCCACTTTTATTCAATTTAGTATTAGAAGTCCTAGCCACAGCATTTAGACAAGAAAAAGAAATAAAAGGCATCCAAATCAGAAAAGTAGAAGTAAAACTGTCACTATTTGCAGATTACATGACACACCATATAGAAAACCCCAAAGACTCTGCCAAAAAAAAATAGAACTAATAAATGAATTCAGTAAAGTTGCAGGACACAAAATTAATACACAGAAATTAGCTGCATTTATATACAGTAACAACAAACTATCAGAAAGAGAATTATCCCATTAACAACTGCATGAAAAAGAATAAAATACTTAGGAATAAATGTAACTATGCAGGTGAAAGACCTGTATTCTGAAAACTATGAGAGAGTGAGGAAAGAAATTTAAGATGACACAAATAAATGCAAAGATATTCCATGCTTATGGATTGGAAGAATCAATATTGTTAAAATGTCTATACTACTCAAAGCAATCTACAGATTCAATGCAGTTTCTATCAAAATACCAATGGCAGTTTTCATGGAACTAAAACAAATAATCTTAAGATTTTTATGAAACCACAAAAAAACCCCACATAGCCAAAAAAACCTTGAGGAGGAAGAACAAAGCTAGAGGCAATCACTGGACTTTAAACTATACTGCAAAGTTATAGTAATCAAAACAGTATGGTACTGGCACAAAAACGGACACATAGATCAATGGAAAAGAATAGAGAGCCCTATAATAAACTCATGCTCATATGGTAATTAATCTATGACAAAGGAGGCAAGAACATTCAATGGGGAAAAGACTCTTTGCAATAAATGATACTGGGAAATTGGTCAGCTACATACAAAAGAATGAAACTAAACCACTGTCTTATACCATATATAAAAACAAACTCAAAATGAATTAAAGACTTAAATGTAAGACATGAAACCATAAATTCCCAGAAGAAAATATAGGCAATAACCTCTTTGACATCAGTCTTCACAACATTTTTTTGGATATGTCTTCTGAAGCAAGGGCAACAAAAGCAAAATTAAACAATTGGGGCTCATCACTCTAAAAAGCTTTTGCACAGCTAAGGAAACCACTAACAAAATGAAAAATCAACCTACTGAATGTGAGAAGATATTTGCAAATAATATATCAGATAAGGGGTTGATATCCAAAATATATAAATCACTCATACATGCCAATATCCAAAAAAACAAAACAAAACAAAACAAAACAGCCTGAATAAAAAATTGGCAGAGGACCAGAATAGACATTTTTCCAAAGAAGATATACAGATGGCCAACATTCGTATGAAAAGATGTTCAATATCACTAATTATTAGGGAAATGAAAATCAAAATCACAGTGAGATATCACCCCACACTTGCAGGAATGGCTATCATCAAAAAGATAAGAAACAAATATTGGTGAGAATGTGGAGAAAAGGGAACACTGGTGCATTTGGTGGGAATGTAAATTGGTGCAGCCACTATGGAAAACTGAGTTTCCTCAAAAAATTAAAAATAGTACTACCATATGATCCAGCAATTCCACTTCTACTTATCTGAAGAAAACAAAAACACTAATTCCAAAAGACATATGTGCTCCTATGTTTACTGCAGCACTATTTACAATAGCCAAGATACTGAAGCAACCTAAGTGCTCACCAATAGATGAACAGATAAAGAAGATGTGAGATATATATCTATATCTACAATGGAATATTACTCATCCATAAAGTAGAATGAATTGCGCCATTTGCGGCAATACAGACGGACCCAGAGGGTATTATGCTAAGAGAAATAAGCCAGGCAGAGAAAAACAAATACCATATGACTTCATGTACATGTGTAATCTAAAAAACAAAACAAATGGACAAACAAAACAAAACAGAAACAGACTTATAGATACAGAGAACAAACTGGTGGTTCCCAGAAGGGAGGGGAGTGGGAGGTGAAGGGGATTAAGAGGTACAAATTTCCAGCTATAAAATAAATAAGTCATAGGGATGTAATGTACAACATAGGGAATATAGTGAATAATATTGTAACAACTTTGTGTGGGGACAGATGGTAATTGGTCTTATTGTGTTGATGATGTCGTAATGGATAAAAAATTTGGAATCACTATACTGTAAACTTGAAACTAATATAATTTTGTATGTTAATTATAACTCAATAAAAATAAATAAATAAACATTAACCCTTGAGTACATGTATTTTTAATGTTCTTTTACTATTCTGTGTGACAAAATAGGAAGCATGCATAGAACAGTTTTGTTCCATTGTGAAGTATGATGGTTATCTCAAGTAACTGCACATATGCAATTATTTAAATTGAAATTATTGATATTTAAATTGTGAGTTAAATTAGCCAAGTTTTTCATGGAATACCATTTTTATTTGAAAGAAATAATGACAGAGAAACTAGTTATTCACACTTGGAAATTCAATAGGACTTTTTTCCCCAAAAAGGAACAAAGTGAGCCTCACAAAAAAACAACTGATAGATTTTCTTGCCAGTAATAAAATCTGAGCTTTCAAGCAAAGGTTAGAGCTTTGGGAAACTTATAACTGCCATCAAGAACTTGGAGCTTCTTAACTGATTTCTAGGGAGATCAATGGTGATATTAATACATGTGATTTTTTTGCTATTGCCTAATAAATTATGTCCATATTTGGAAGATCTGCATAACTCAGTAAACTAATATTTTCTAAATGACCAATGCATGATATTACAAAGTCTAGTATGGGTAAGAGATCCTTTCAAAATGTGACATAGATCGATCAATTTTAATGTAGTGAAGTAAGAAAAGTTCACTGATAAGACTTCAGATTCCACATTGCAACTATCCTGTAAGAAACTACCACTTACTGAGTTGGTAATAGTATGCAAATACAATATCTAAAATTTCTGGAAAGGCTGTTATACCCTTTTCCAGCTACTCCTCTGTGTGTGTCTGAATATTCATTATCTATGTAGCCAAAACAACCGAGTGCAACAGATTGAATGCAGAAGCAGATATGAGAATCTGCTGTGTTCTTAAGCCAGAGATTTTTCTTAATTGTATAAAAGTAAAAACAGTGTCACTTTCTATTTTTTGTTTGTTTTGGAAAATGTAGTTATTTTTCATAAAAATAGATGTATGTTGATATGCTATGAATTTATGTTTAAATGAATTAATAAATACATTTTTAATACCTCAATTTCAGTTTTTAATACAATAAATATCAGTGGATATAACCTACATATAAGTAAAAGCACTTTGGCATCCTCAATAACTTTTAAGAGTGGGGAAGAGACCTATATCCAAAAAGGTAAGAACTTCCTAACACTATGCTCTTTTTCCTCTAGTTACTTCCATTACTTGCTTTGGGGATTTTTGCCAGTCTCAACACATGCAGTGGTACCCTTGTTTAACTCAGATCAGTGCTGAGTCCAATTCTGCTAAATATATTCTGTTTAAGAAGGAAAAGGAATCAATTGTGTGTGCGTGCGTGTGTGTGTGTGTGTGTGTGTGTGTGTGTGTAATGCTTAACAGAGTAAGCATAAGCTCTAGTCATCCAGAAAATTCACTTAGGATGAACAACTCATTCCACTAATAGTGCATTACTTCATTAACTTAAAAACTCAGTGAACTTAATTTTACTTTATGATAGGCAGAAAGATATTTAGACTTCTTTATTTGAAACTAAAAAGGAGGGACATTCAAGATGACAGAGGAGTAAGACGTGGAGATCACCTTCCTCCCCACAAATACATCAAAAATACATCTACATGTGGAACAACTCCTACAGAACACCTACTGAACGCTGGCAGAAGACCTCACACTTCCCAAAAGGCAAGAAACTCCCCCATGTACATAGGTAGGGCAAAAGAAAAAAGAAAAAACAGAGACAAAAGAATAGGGACGGGACCTGCACCTCTGGGAGGGAGCTGTGAAGGAGGAAAAGTTTCCACACACTAGGAAGACCCTTCATTGGTGGAGATGGGGGTGGGTGGGGGGGAAGCTTCAGAGCCACAGAGGAGAGCACAGCAACAGGGGTGCAGAGGGCAAAGTGGAGAGATTCCCGCACAGAAGATCAGTGCCGACCAGCACTCACCAGCCCGAGAGGCTTCTCTGCTCACCCGCCGGGGCAGGTGAGGACTGGGAGCTGAGGCTCAGGCTTCGGAGGTCAGATCCCAGGGAGAGGACTGGGGTTGACAGCATGAACACAGCCTAAAGGGGGCAAGTGCACTACAAATAGCTAGGAGGGAGTCCAGGAGAAGTCTGGAACTGCCTAAGAGGCAAGAGACCACTGTTTCAGGGTGCACAAGGAGAGGGGATTAAGAGCATCGCCTAAATGAGCTCCAGAGATGGGCGCAAGCCGTGGCTATCAACCGGACACCAGAAACAGGCAAGAGACGCTAAGGCTGCTGCTGCAGCCACCAAGAAGCCTGTGTGCAAGCACAGGTCACTATCCACACCACCCCTCCCAGGAGCCTGTGCAGCCTGCCACTGACAAGGTCCCGTGATGCAGGGACAACTCCCCCGGGAGAACAAACTGCGTGCCTCAGGCTGGTGCAATGTCACACCAGTCTCTGCCCCCGCAGGCTCACCCTGCATTCCATACCCCTCCCTCCCCCTGGCCTAAGTGAGCCAAAGCCCCTTAATCAGCTGCTCCTTTAACCGCGTCCTGTCTGAGAGAAGAGACACCCTCAGGTGACTACACGCAGAGGCAGGGCCAAATCCAAAGCTGAACCCCAGGAGCTCTGCAAACAAAAAAGAGAAAGGGAAATTTCTCCTAGCAGCCTCAGGAGCAACAGATTAAATCTCCACAATCAACTTAATGTAGACTGCATCTGTGGAATACCTGAATAGACAAAGAATCATCCCAAAACTGAGGTGGTGGACTTTGGAAGCAACTGTAGACTTGGGGTTTTCTTTCTGCATCTAATTTGTTTCTGGTTTTATGTTTAATTTAGTTTAGTATTTGGACCTTATTATCATTTGTAGATTTGTTTATTGATTTGGTGGATCTCTTTTTTTTTTTTTAATTTATTTTATTTTATTTTTTTTTATTAGTTTCTGCTTTATAACAAAGTGAATCAGTCATACATATACATCTGTTCCCACATCCCCTCCCTCATGCATCTCCCTCCCTCCCACCCTCCCCATCCCACCCCTCCAGGCGGTCACAAAGCACCGAGCTGATCTCCCTGTGCTCTGCGGCTGCTTCCCACTATCTATCTACCTTACGTTTGGTAGTGTATATATGTCCATGCCTCTCTTTCCCTTTGTCACAGCTTACCCTTCCCCTTCCCCATATCCTCAAGTCCATTCTCAAGTAGGTCTGTGTCTTTATTCCCGTTTTACCCCTAGGTTCTTCATGACATTTTTTTTTTTTAAATTCCATATATATGTGTTAGCATACGGTATTTGTCTTTCTCTTTCTGACTTACTTCACTCTGTATGACAGACTCTAGGTCTATCCACCTCATTACAAATAGCTCAGTTTCGTTTCTTTTTATGGCTGAGTAATATTCCATTGTATAAATGTGCCACATCTTCTTTATCCATTCATCCGATGATGGACACTTAGGTTGTTTCCAGCTCCGGGCTATTGTGAATAGAGCTGCAATGAACATTTTGGTACATGTCTCTTTTTGAATTATGGTTTTCTCAGGGTATATGCCTAGTAGTGGGATTGCTGGGTCATATGGTAGTTCTATTTTTAGTTTTTTAAGGAACCTCCATACTGTTCTCCATAGTGGCTGTACCAATTCACATTCCCACCAGCAGTGCAAGAGTGTTCCCTTTTCTCCACACCCTCTCCAGCATTTATTGTTTCTAGATTTCTTGATGATGGCCATTCTGACTGGTGTGAGATGATATCTCATTGTAGTTTTGATTTGCATTTCTCTACTGATTAATGATGTTGAGCATTCTTTCATGTGTTTGTTGGCAGTCTGTATATCTTCTTTGGAGAAATGCCTATTTAAGTCTTCTGCCCATTTTTGGATTGGGTTGTTTGTTTTTTTGCTATTGAGCTGCATGAGCTGTTTATAAATTTTGGAGATTAATCCTTTGTCAGTTGCTTCATTTGCAAATATTTTCTCCCATTCTGAGGGTTGTCTTTTGGTCTTGTTTATGGTTTCCTTTGCTGTGCAAAAGCTTTGAAGTTTCATTAGGTCCCATTTGTTTATCTTTGTTTTTAGTTCCATTTCTCTAGGAGGTGGGTCCAAAAGGATCTTGCTGTGATTTATGTCATAGAGTGTTCTGCCTATGTTTTCCTCTAAGAGTTTGATAGTTTCTGGCCTTACATTTAGGTCTTTAATCCATTTTGAGCTTATTTTTGTGTATGGTGTTAGGGAGTGATCTAATCTCATACTTTTACATGTCCCTGTCCAGTTTTCCCAGCACCACTTATTGAAGAGGCTGTCCTTTCTCCACTGTACATTCCTGCCTCCTTTATCAAAGATAAGTTGGCCATATGTGCGTGGGTTTATCTCTGGGCTTTCTATCCTGATCCACTGATCTATCTTTCTGTTTTTATGCCAGTACCACACTGTCTTAATTACTGTAGCTTTGTAGTATAGTCTGAAGTCAGGCAGCCTGATTCCTCCAGCTCCGTTTTTCGTTCTCAAGATTGCTTTGGCTATTCGGGGTCTTTTGTTTTTCCAAACAAATTTTGAAATTTTTTGTTCTACTTCTGTGAAAAATGCCAGTGGTAGTTTGATAGGGATTGCATTGAATCTGTAGATTGCTTTGGGTAGTAGAGTCATTTTCACAATATTGATTCTTCCAATCCAGGAGCATGGTATATCTCTCCATTTATTTATATCATCTTTAATTTCTTTCATCAGTGTCTTATAATTTTCTGCATACAGGTCTTTTGTCTCCTTAGGTAGGTTTATTCCTAGATATTTTATTCTTTTTGTTGCAATGGTAAATGGGAGTGTTTTCTTGATTTCATTTTCAGATTTTTCATCATTAGTGTACAGGAATGCCAGAGATTTCTGTGCATTAATTTTGTATCCTGCTACTTTACCAAATTCATTGATTAGCTCTAGTAGTTTTTCGGTAGCATCTTTAGGATTCTCTATGTATAGTATCATGTCATCTGCAAACAGTGACAGCTTTACTTCTTCTTTTCCAATTTGGATTCCTTTTATTTCCTTTTCTTCTCTGATTGCTGTGGCTAAAACTTCCAAAACTATGTTGAATAAGAGTGGTGAGAGTGGGCAGCCTTGTGTTGTTCCTGATCTTAGTGGAAATGGTTTCAGTTTTTCACCATTGAGGACAATGTTGGCTGTGGGTTTGTCATATATGGCCTTTATTATGTTGAGGAAAGTTCCCTCTATGCCTACTTTCTGCAGGGTTTTTATCATAAATGCGTGTTGAATTTTGTCGAAAGCTTTCTCTGCATCTATTGAGATGATCATATGGTTTTTCTCCTTCAACTTGTTAATATGGTGTATCACGTTGATTGATTTGCGTATATTGAAGAATCCTTGCATTCCTGGAATAAACCCCACTTGATCATGGTGTATGATCCTTTTAATGTGCTGTTGGATTCTGTTTGCTAGTATTTTGTTGAGGATTTTTGCATCTATGTTCATCAGTGATATTGGCCTGTAGTTTTCTTTCTTTGTGACATCCTTGCCTGGTTTTGGTATCAAGGTGATGGTGGCCTCGTAGAATGAGTTTGGGAGTGTTCCTTCCTCTGATATTGTTTGGAAGAGTTTGAGAAGGATGGGTGTTAGCTCTTCTCTAAATGTTTGATAGAATTCGCCTGTGAAGCCATCTGGTCCTGGGCTTTTGTTTGTTGGAAGATTTTTAATCACAGTTTCAATTTCAGTGCTTGTGATTGGTCTATTCATATTTTCTATTTCTTCCTGAGTCAGTCTTGGTAGGTTGTGCATTTCTAAGAATTTGTCCATTTCTTCCAGGTTGTCCATTTTATTGGCATAGAGTTGCTTATAGTAATCTCTCATGATCTTTTGTATTTCTGCAGTGTCAGTTGTTACTTCTCCTTTTTCATTTCTAATTCTACTGATTTGAGTCTTCTCCCTTCTTTTCTTGATGAGTCTGGCTAATGGTTTGTCAATTTTGTTTATCTTCACGAAGAACCAGCTTTTAGTTTGGTTGATCTTTGCTATCGTTTCCTTCATTTCTTTTTCATTTATTTCTGATCTGATCTTTATGATTTCTTTCCTTCTGCTAACTTTGGGGGTTTTTTGTTCTTCTTTCTCTAATTGCTTTAGGTGCAGGGTCAGGTTGTTTACTCGAAATGTTTCCTGTTTCTTAAGGTGGGATTGTATTGCTATAAACTTCCCCCTTAGAACTGCTTTTGCTGCGTCCCATAGGTTTTGGGTCGTCGTGTCTCCATTGTCATTTGTTTCTAAGTATTTCTTAATTTCCTCTTTGATTTCTTCAGTGATCACTTCATTATTGAGTAGTGTATTGTTTAGCCTCCATGTGTTTGTATTTTTTACAGATCTTTTCCTGTAATTGATGTCTAGTCTCATAGCATTGTGGTCGGAAAAGATACTTGATACAATTTCAATTTTCTTAAATTTACCAAGGCTTGATTTGTGACCCAAGATATGATCTATCCTGGAGAATGTTCCATGAGCACTTGAGAAAAATGTGTATTCTGTTGTTTTTGGGTGGAATGTCCTATAAATATCAATTAAGTCCATCTTGTTTAATGTATCATTTAAAGCTTGTGTTTCCTTATTTATTTTCATTTTGGATGATCTGTCCATTGGTGAAAGTGGGGTGTTAAAGTCCCCTACTATGATTGTGTTACTGTCGATTTCCCCTTTTATGGCTGTTAGTATTTGCCTTATGTATTGAGGTGCTCCTATGTTGGGTGCATAAATATTTACAATTGTTATATCTTCTTCTTGGATCGATCCCTTTATCGTTATGTAGTGTCCTTCTTGGTCTCTTCTAATAGTCTTTATTTTAAAGTCTATTTTGTCTGATATAAGAATTGCTACTCCAGCTTTCTTTTGATTTCCATTTGCATGGAATATCTTTTTCCATCCCCTTACTTTCAATCTGTACGTGTCTCTAGGTCTGAAGTGGGTCTCTTGTAGACAGCATATATATGGGTCTTGTTTTTGTATCCATTCAGCCACTCTGTGTCTTTTGGTGGGAGCATTTAGTCCATTTACATTTAAGGTAATTATTGATATGTATGTTCCTATTCCCATTTCCTTAATGGCTTTGGGTTCGTTATTGTAGGTATAGTCCTTCTGTTGTGTTTCTTGCCTAGAGAAGTTCCTTTAGCATTTGTTGTAAAGCTGGTTTGGTGGTGCTGAACTCTCTCAGCTTTTGCTTGTCTGTAAACGTTTTAATTTCTCCATCAAATCTGAATGAGATCCTTGCTGGGTAGAGTAATCTTGGTTGCAGGTTTCTCTCCTTCATCACTTTAATTATGTCCTGCCACTCCCTTCTGGCTTGTAGAGTTTCTGCTGAGAGATCAGCTGTTAACCTGATGGGGATTCCCTTGTGTGTTATTTGTTGTTTTTCCCTTGCTGCTTTTAATATGATTTCTTTGTGTTTAATTTTTGACAGTTTGATTAATATGTGTCTTGGCGTATTTCTCCTTGGATTTATTCTGTATGGGACTCTCTGTGCCTCCTGGACTTGATTAACTATTTCCTTTCCCATATTAGGGAAGTTTTCAACTATAATCTCTTCAAATATTTTCTCAGTCTCTTTCTTTTTCTCTTCTTCTTCTGGAACGCCTATAATTCGAATGTTGGTGCGTTTAATGTTGTCCCAGAGGTCTCTGAGACTGTCCTCTGTTCTTTTCATTCTTTTTTCTTTATTTTTCTCTGCATCAGTTATTTCCACTATTTTATCTTCCACCTCACTTATCCGTTCTTCTGCCTCAGTTATTCTGCTATTGATCCCATCTAGAGTATTTTTCATTTCATTTATTGTGTTTTTAATCGATGCTTGATTCATCTTTAGTTCTTCTAGGTCCTTGTTAACTGTTTCTTGCATATTGTCTATTCTATTTCCAAGATTTTGGATCTGGGAAATAGAATCTTGGATCAGCTTTACTATCATTATTCTGAATTCTTTTTCAGGTAGACTGCCTTTTACCTCTTCATTTGTTAGGTCTGGTAGGTTTTTATCTTGCTCCTTCACCTGCTGTGTGTTTTTCTGCTTTCTCATTTTGCTTATGTTACTGTGTTTGGGGTCTCCTTTTTGTAGGCTGCAGATTCGTAGTTCCCGTTGTTTTTGGTGTCTGTCCCCCGTGGCTAAGGTTGTTTCAGTAGGTTGTGTAGGCTTCCTGGTGGGGGGGACTAATGCCTGTGTTCTGGTGGTTGAAGCTCGATCTTGTCTTTCTGGTGGACAGGTCCACGTCTGGTGGTGTGTTTTGGGGTGCCTGTGGCCTTATTATGTTTTTAGGTAGCCTCTCTGCTAATGGGTGGGGTTGTGTTCCTGCCTTGCTAGTTGCTTGGCATAGGGTGACCAGCACTGTAGCTTGCTGGTCGTTGACTGAAGCTGGGTGCTGGTGTTGAGATGGAGATTCCTGGGAGATTTTCGCTGCTTGATATTATGTGGAGCTGGGAGGTCTCTTGTGGACCCGTGTCCTGAAGTTGGCTCTCCCACTTCAGAGGCACAGCACTAACTCCTGGCTGCAGCACCAAGAGCCTTTCATCCACCCGGCTCAGAATAACAGTGAGAAAAAGTAGAAAGAAATAATTAGTAGAAGAAAGAAAGAGAGATTGAAAGAAAGGAAGAAGGGAAGTAAGGAAGGAAGGAAGGAAGAAAGAAAGAAAGGAGGGAGGGAGGAAGGATGGAAAGAAAGGAAAGAAAGGAGGGAGGGAGGGAGGAATGAAAGCAAAAGGAAGAGTGAATGGAAGAAGAGAGGGAGGGAGGGAGGAAGGAAAGAAAGAAAGAAAGACAGGAGGGAGGGAGGGAGGGAGGAAGGAAAGAAAAAGAAAGTGGAAAGAAGAAGGGTGGGAGGGAGGGAGGGATGGAGGAAAGAAAAAGAAAGAAGGAAAGGAGGAGCGGAGGGAGGGAGGGAGGAAGGGAAGGGAGGAAAAAAAGAAAGAGCAGGTAAAGTAAAATAGAATAAAGTATGAAATATAGTAGCGTTATTAAAATTAAAAAGTAATTATTGAAAAAAAACACGGACCGAAAGAACCCTGGGACATATGGTGGAAGCAAAGCTATACAGAGAGAATCTTACACAGAAGATTACACATACACATTCACAAAAAGAGAGCAGGGGGAAAAATCAAAAATCTTGCTCTCCAAGTCCACCTCCTCGATTTGGGATAATTCGTTGTAAAAAGAGGAAAAGGGCGAAAAGTCTGAAATCTTGCTAAGTCCACCTCCTTAATTTGAGATAATTCGTTGTAAAAAGAGGAAAAAAAAAAGGGGGAAAGTCTTAAATCTTGTCCTCAAGGTCCACTTCCTCAATTTGGGATGATTCGCTGTCCATTCATGCACTCCACAGACGCAGGGCACATCAAATGGACCGTGGAGCTTTAATCCACTGCCTCGGAGGCTGCACAGAGAGATTTCCCTGTCTCTGCTCTCACAGCTCCCGGGTCTCAGCCTTGGACCTGGCCCCGCCTCTGCGCGTAGGTCGCCGGAGGGCGTCCGTTCTTCGCTCAGACAGGACAGGTTTAAAGGAGCCGCTGATTCGGGGGCTCTGGCTCACTCAGGCAGAGGGGTGGGAGGGGAATGCCCTCTCCTCGCGCACCAGGCAACAAAAGGGAAAAAAGTCTCTTGCCTCTCCGGTAGCTCCAGACCCTTTCCCCGGACTCCCTCCGGGCTAGCACTAACCCCTTCAGGGTCTCTTCCTGCCGCCAGCCCCAGACCTCTCCCTGCGCTCCGACTGAAAGCCGATACCCGAGCCTCAGCTCCCAGCCCCGCCCGCCCTGGCGGCCGAGCAGACAAGTCTCTCGGGCTGGTGTGTGCCTGAGGGCACCGATCCTCTGTGCCAAAATCTCTCTGCTTTGCCCTCCACACCCCTGTTGCTGTGCTCTCCTCCGCTACTCCGAAGCTTTCCCCCTCCGCCACCTGCAGTCTCCGCCCTCGAAGGGGCTTGTAGTGTGTAGAAACCTTCCCTCCTTCACGGCTCCCTCCCACTGGTGCAGGTCCCGTCCATATCCTATTGTCTCTGTTTATCCTTTTTTTCTTTTGACCTACCCAGGTATGTGGGGAGTTTCTTGCCTTTTGGGGGGTCTGAGGTCTTCTGTCAGCGTTCAGTAGGTGTTCTGTTGGAGTTGTTCCACGTGTAGATGAATTTCTGATGTATCTGTGGGGAGGAAGGTGATCTCCGCGTCTTACTCTTCCGCCATCTTCCTCCGGCTCCTGGTGGATCTCTTACCTTATTTATATATATATATTTTTTTTTCTTGCTTTTTCTCTTTTTGTGAGTGTGTATGTGTATGCTTCTTTCTGTGATTTTGTCTGTATAGCTTTGGTTTTACCATTTGTCCTAGGGTTCTGTCTGTCCATATTCTGTTGTTGCTGTTGTTTTTAGTATACTTTTTAGAACTTGTTATCATTGGTTGATTTGGTTTTTGGTTTGGTTGCTCTCTTCTTTCTTTTTCTTTTTCTTACTTATTTATTTTTAATGATTTAAACATTTTTTATTTTAATAAGTATTTTATTTTATTTCCTTCCTTCCTTCCTTCCTTTCCTTTTTTTCTCCCTTTTCTTCTGAGCCAAGTGGCTGACAGTGTTTTGGTGCTCTGGCCAGCTGTCAGGCCTGAGCCTCTGAAGGTGGGACAGCTGAGTTCAGGACATTGGTCCACCAGAGACCTCCCAGCCCCATGTAATATCAAACGGTGAAAGCTCTCCCAGAGATCTCCATTTCAACGCTAAGACCCAGCTCCACTCAACAACCAGCAAGCTACATTGCTGGACACCCTATGTCAAACAATGAGCAAGACAGGAACACAAACCCACCCATTAGCAGAGAGGATGCCTAAAATCATAATAACTTCACAGACACCCCAAAAGACACCAAGAGACGCAGTCTTGCTCACCAGAAAGACAAGGTCCAGCCTCTTCCACCATAACACAGGCACCAGTCCCCTCCACCAGGAAGCCGACACAACACACGGAACCAAACTTATCCGCTGGGGGCAGACACTAAAAACAACGGGAACTATGAACCTGTAGTCTGCGAAAAAGAGACTTCAAACACAGTAAGTTAAACAAAATGAGAAGACAGAGAAATATGTAGCACATGAAGGAGCAAGGTAAAAACCCACCAGAGCAAATAAATGAAAAGGAAATAGTCTACCTGAAAAATAATTCAGAGAAATTATGATCCAAAATCTCAGAAATAGAAGGGAGAAAATACAAGAAATGTTTAACAAGGACCTGGAGGAATAAAGAGCAAATAAACAATGATGAACAACACAATAAATGAAATTAAAACTTCTCTAGAAGGAATCAATAGCAGAATAACTGAGGCAAAAGAATGGATAAGTAACCAGGAAGAAAAAATAGTGTAAATAACTGCCGCAGAGCACAATAAAGAGAAAAGAATAAAAAGAATTGAGAAGAGTCTCAGAGACTTCTGGGACAAGATGAAATGCACCAACATTCGAATTATAGGGGTCCCTGAAGAAGAAGAGAAAAAGAAAGGGTCTCAAAAAATATTTGAAGAGATTATACTTGAAAACTAACATGGGAAAGTAAATAGTCAGTCAAGTCCAGGAAGCGCAGAGAGTCCCATATGGGATAAATCCAATGAGAAACACACCAAGACACATATTAATCAAACTATCAAAAATTAAATACAAAGAAAGAATATTAAAAGCAGCAAGGGAACAGCAACAAGTAACATAGAAGGGAATGCCCATAAGGTTAACAGCTGATCTTCCAGTACAAACTCTGCAAGCCAGAAGGGAGTGGCAGGATATATTTAAACTGATGAAAGGGAAAAACCTACAACCAAGATTACTCTACCCAACAAGGATCTCATTCAGATTCAATGGAGAAATCAAGAGCTTTACAGACAGACAAAAGCTAAGAGAATTCAGCACCACCAAACCAGCTTTACACCAAATGCTAAAGGAACTTCTCTAGGCAGGAAACACAAGAGAAGGAAAAGACCTACAAAGACAAACCCAAAACAATTAAGAAAATGGTCACAGAACATACAAATCGATAACTACCTTAAATGTAAATGGATTAAATGCTCCAACCAAAAGACATAGACTGGATGAATGGATACAAAAACAAGACCCATATATATGCTGTCTATAAGAGACCCACTTCAGACCTAGGGACACATACAGACTGAAAATGAGGGGATGGAAAAAGATATTCCATGCAAATGGAAATCAAAAGAAAGCTGGAGTAGCAATTCTCATATCAGAAGAAATAGACTTTAAAATAAAGACTATTACAAGAGACAATAGTAACACTACATAATGATCAAAGGATAAATCCAAGAAGAAGAGAAAACAATTGTAAATATTTATGCACCCAACATAGGAGCACCTCAATACACAAAGTAAATGCTAACAGCCATAAAAGGGGAAATTGACAGTAAGACAATCATAGTAGGGGACTTTAACACCCCACTTTCACCAATGGATAGATCATCCAAAATGAAAATAAATAAGGAATCACAAGCTTTAAATGATAACATTAAACAGGATGGACTTCATTGACATTTATAGGACATTCCATTCAAAAACAACAGAATACACTTTCTTTTCAAGTCCTCATGGAATATTCTCCAGGACAGACCATATCTTGGGTCACAAATCCAGCCTTGGTAAATCTGAGAAAAATGAAATCGTATCAAGTATCTTTTCTGACCACAATGCTATGAGACTAGATATAAATTACAGGAAAAATCTGTAAAAAATACAAACACATGGAAGCCAAACAATACATTACTAAACAACCAAGAGATCACTGAAGAAATCAAAGAGGAAATCAAAAAATACCTAGAAACAAACAATGAGAACATGACAACCCAAAACCTATGCGATGCAGCAAAAAGAGTTCTAAGAGGGAAGTTTATAGCAATACTATCCTATCTCAAGAAAAAGAAACACTTCAAATAAACAACCTAACCATACACCTGAAGCAATTAGAGAAAGAGGAATAAAAAAAATCCAAAGTTAGCAGAAGGAAAGAAATCCTAAAGATCAGATCAGAAATAAATGAAAAAGAAATGAAGGAAACAATAGCAAAGATCAATAAAACTAAAAGATGGTTCTTTGAGAAGGTAAACAAAACTGATAAACCATTAGCCAGGCTTATCAAGAAAAAAAGGGAAAAGACTCAAATCAATAGAATTAGAAATGAAAATGGAGAAGTAACAACTGATACTGCAGAAATACAAAGGATCAAGAGAGATTACTACAAGCAACTCTATGCCAATAAAATGGACAACCTGGAAGAAATGGACAAATTCTTATAAAATTACAACCTTCCAAGACTGAACCAGGAAGAAATAGAATATATGAACAGACCAATCACAAGTACAGAAATTGAGACTGTGATTAAAATTCTTCCAACAAACAAAAGCCTAAGACCAGATGGCTTCACAGGCGACTTCTATCAAACATTTAGAGAGGAGCTACATGTATCCTTCTCAAATTCTTCAAAAATACAGCAGAGGGAGGAACACTCCCAAACTCATTCTACAAGGCAACCATCACTCTGATACCAAAACCAGACAAAGATGTCACAAAAAAAGAAAACTACAGGCCAATATCACTGATGAACACAGCTGCAAAAATCCTCAACAAAATACAAGCAAACAGAATCCAACAGCACATTAAAAGGATCATACACCATGATCAAGTGGGGTTTTTATCAAGGAATGCAAGGATTCTTCAATATACGCAAATCAATCAAAGTGATACACCATATTAACAAACTGAAGGATAAAAACCATAATTTAATACATGAAGAAACAGCTTTTGACAAAATTCAACACCCATTTCTGATAAAAACTCTCCAGAAAGTAGGCAAAGGGAACCTGTCTCAACATAAGAAAGGCCATATATGACAAACCCACAGCCAGCATCATTCTCAATGGTGAAAACCTGAAATCATTTCCACTAAGATCGGGAACAAGACAAGGTTGCCCACGCTCAGCTCTATTAGTTTTGGAAGTTTTAGCCACAGGAATCAGAGAAGAAAAAGAAATAAAAGGAATCCAAATCAGAAAAGAAGAAGTAAAGCTGTCACTGTTTGCAGATGACATGATACTATACATGCAGAACCCTAAAGATGCTACCAGAAAACTACTAGAGCTAATCAATGAATTTGGTAAAGTAGGAGGATACAAAATTAATGCACAGAAATCTCTTGCATTCCTATAACTAATGATGAAAAATCTGAAAGAGAAATTTAAAAACACCCCCATTTACCACTGCAACAAAAAGAATAAAATGCCTAGGGGTAAACCTACCTAGAGAGAGAAAAGACCTGTATGCAGAAAACTGTAAGACACTGATGGAAGAAATTAAAGATGATATAAAGAGATGGAGAGATGTACCATGTTCTTGGATTGGAAGAATCAACATTGTGAAAATGATTATAGTACCCAAAGCAATCTACAGATTCAATGCAATCCCTATCAAATTTCCAATGGCATTTTTCTCAGAATTAGAACAAAAAATTGTACAATTTGTATGGAAACATAAAAGACCCCAAATAGCCAAAGCAATCTTGAGAAAGAGAAACGGAGCTGGAGGAATCAGGCTCCCTGACTTCAGACTATACTACAAAGCTATAGTAATCAAGAGAGTATGGTACTGGCACAAAAACAGAAATAGAGATAAACGGAACAGGATAGAAAGCTCAGAGATAAACCCATGCACATATGGTCATCTTATCTTTGATAAAGGAGGCAAGAATACACAATGGAGAAAAGACAGCCTCTTCAATAAGTGATGTTGGGAAAACTGGACAGCTACATGTAGAAGAATGAAATTAGAACACTTCCTAACAGAATACACAAAAATAAACTCAAAATGGATTAAAGACCTAAATGTAAGACAAGACACTAAAAACTATTAGAGGAACACAGAGGCAGAACACTCTAAGACATAAATCACAGCAAGATTCTTTTTGACCCACCTCCTAGAGAAATGGAAATGAAAACAAAAATAAACAAATGGAACCTAATGAAACTTGAAAGCTTTTGCACGGCAAAGGAAACCATAAACAAGACCAAAAGACAACCCTCAGAATGGGAGAAAATATTTGCAAATGAAGCAACCGACAAAGGATTAATCTCCAAAATATACAAGCAGCTCATGCATCTCAATATCAGAAAAACAAACAATCCAATCCAACAATGGGCAGAAGACCTAAATAGACATTTCTCCAAAGAAGTTAGACAGATTGCCAACAAACACATGAAAGAATGCTCAACATCACTAATCATTAGAGAAATGCAAATCAAAACTACAATGAGGTATCACCTCACACCAGTCAGAATAGCCATCATCAAAAAATCTACAAACAACAAAAGCTGGAGAGGGTGTGGAGAAAAGGGAACCCTCATACACTGTTGGTGGGTAGGTAAATTGATACAGCCACTATGGAGAACAGTATGGAGGTTCCTTAAAAAACTAAAAATAGAACTACCATACGACCCAGCAATCCCACTACTGGGCACATACCCTGATAAAACCATAATTCCAAAAGAGTCATGTACCACAATGTTCACTGCAGCTCTATTTACAATAGCCAGGACATGGAAGCAATCTAAGTGTGCATTGACAGATGAATGGATAAAGAAAATGTAGCACATATATACAATGGAATATTACTCAGCCATAAAACGAAATGAAATTGAGATATTTGTGGTGAGGTGGATGGACCTAGAGTCTCTCAAACAGAGTGAAGTAAGTCAGAAAGAGAAAAATAACGTATGCTATCACATATATATGGAATCTAGAAAAAATGGACATGAAGAACCTAGGGGCAAGACGGGAATAAAGACACAGACCTACTAGAGAATGGACTTGAGGACATGGGGAGGGGGAAGGGTAAGCTGGGACAAAGTGAGAGAGTGGCATGGACATATACACACTACCAAATGTAAGATAGATAGCTAGTGGGAAGCAGTCGCATAGCACAGGGAGATCAGCTCAGTGCTTTGTGACCAGCTAGAAGGGTAGGATAGGGAGGGTGGGAGGGAAGGAAGATGCAAGAGGGAAGAGATATGGGGATATATGTATATGTATAACTGATTCATTTTGTTATAAAGCAGAAGCTAACACACCATTGTAAAGCAATTATACTCCAATAAAAATGTTTAAAAAATGGTTCTGAAGAACCTAGAGTTAGGACAGGAATAAAGATGCAGACATAGAGAATGGACTTGGGGACATGGGGTGGGGGAAGGGTAAGCTGGGACGAAGTGAGAGAGTGGCATGGATATATATACACTACGAAATGTAAAATAGATAGCTAGTAGGAAGCAGCCATATAGCACAGGGAGATCAGCTTGGTGCTTTGTGTTCACCTAGAGGGGTGGGATAGGGAGGGTGGGAGGGAAATGCAAGAGGGAGGAGAAATGGGGATATATGTATACATATAGTTGGTTCACTTTTTTATATAGCAGAAACTAACACACCATTGTAAAGCAATTATACTCCAATAAAGATGTTAAAAATAAATAAACGTAAAAAAAATTAATCTTAACTTGTAGAAAAACTATTCACTCTTTCTGATTCATATTTTTAATCACAGTCTTCAAATATTGGAAATCTATTTTTCATATCATTTCCATATATAATTACGTATATCTCACAGATGAAAATATAAGTTTCAGTTGTTCATTTTTAACAAAAATATACATACTAGAATTATAAAACCTCAGTCAGTTAGTCCTTGTTTCTTAATGTCTTCAAATACCAATAAGCTGATTAAACATCAAAAGTATAATTTAAGAATGATACTGACCAGCATTTATTATGTACTTCTTAATCTCAAAGTCAAACTGAAATTTACCTAATATATATTTTTAACACAAACAGAATGCAAGAATTCATATTTATCATGTTAGCACTTAACTTTAATGGTTAAAGTTAATGGTAGTTTCCTTTGCTGAGTGTTTCATAGGTATTTTAACAATTCATTTGTTCATTGAATAAATAGTTGTTGGAACATCTTCCATGTGCCAAGGATATAGTGATAAACAAACAGATGATCTGCAGTGGAAGAGGCAGTCAAATATAAGTTATAATTTAGGTGCAGAAGGAAAATAAATAGAAAAAAGGAGGAGAGTACAAGGGAAGAGGGTGGATTCTCTTTCAGAATGAGAGATGAGTGATGAGACCTGAATAAAATAAGGGATAGAGTCATGAAAAGAGCTAAGGGAACAGTGGGCAGACAGAAAGAACCACATACATAAATGTGCCAAAAGAAAATAAGGTTAGTTTTTACCTTAGGTCTCAGGTGTTCAATATCTCAAATCTTTGAAGTAGGTACTGTTATTATTCCTTTTCAACACATGAGGTAAATGAGGATCAGAGAGTTAATATTATTCATGAAGATCTGATTGCTAGAATGCATTAAATGCCAGATTTGCACACAAGTAATCTGATTCCAGAATTTGAGTTGTTAACCATTAGACTGGAGTGTCTATCAACAATTATGTCACTTACATGTATCCATGATTCTAGTGGCTGGCCTATGACTCTATAGTCCCACATATGAAACTACAAAATTTTATTAAAACATACATCATAAAAAATAATTTATTTCTTATAATCTGTAAGTTTTTAAAATTTGGAAGTCAGATTTGAATGCAGATTATTTTTAAACCATTAGTATGAAATATGCAAATCATGTATAAGATGTCTTTACACTGTTCTGTTAAAAACAAAATGAAACAACAGCCATTAAATTTCCAGGCATTACTTTAAAAAACTGATCAACTGAGGAATTTTCATAAAGCCAGAATAAGAATCTCAGAATACAAATTGGGGTTCATGCTATAGGTGAACATTAAGTGGCTCTAGCAATAAAATTTAGAAAAATACAGGAGGCCAAGCAACAAAGCATGAACATTGGCATGTCCCACAAGGAGAGCAGGATGTAATAAGAAAGCAATTATTTCAGAATCTATGATTTACCTACATCCAGAAATGCTATGCCCATCCTTTCCACCCACATCCCCACACTTACTCTGCCTTTACCACTCCCCTCCACGTCTGTCTCTTCTGTTTGCCAAGTATCTTGCTGTCATTTTCCCTGGTTAACATTCTCTTAATCCCTCCTGTCTTCTCTTCCTGCCTTTCTCCTTCCCTGTTTCTCTTTTCTCATTTATTTCTTGCAATGTACTCATTTGGCTATAACTCAGAAGAGTTGCTATGGTCCAAAATAATAACTAAAATATACCTTCATAGGAAGGTGTGTATGGACACATTTATGTGAATGAGGATTTGTGACTGACAAATTTGTAGTTAATAAAATCCACTGAAAAATTAGAATTTGGGCCAATTAGTAATTTCCTATAAGGCCTTCTTATTAAGCTCCCGCATTTACAGATAATATTTGTTATATCTTACAAAGGGGATATTCTAGGGTAGGTCATAGTCATTGAATAAGAGATAAGATGAGAAACATTTCAACAGTACATTTGCAGCAATTCCTTACTAATTTAAATCCTCGATAGGGTAATAGCAAGCTAATAAAATAGGAATTACCCTAAAGAAACTGAAGTAAAGTATGTGTGATATGATCTAACAATGAACTAAGACAGACAAATTTCTTTAATTTGCAAAATTTCTGTTAAGGAAATGCAAAGGTGAGGAAATAATTCTAAGTATAGAAAAGGCTTCATGTCTAGATATCTGTAGAATTTTTTCTCCACTCCCTTTTTCTTTAGTTTTCTTTACAGAAAGTTTCATTGATGGTCTCCAGATGCATAGTTTGGGAGTATGGTAACTGGGCAGAAAGGGATAAAAATTAGGGAATATTCCTTAGAAAGAATGTTAGCTAGATGGGTCAATGTCTCAAATCTAGTCAATCAAAGGTAGTCTCCCAAAAGCCAGGAATGAGTTTAGCATGTTGCTTCGGGTCTGAAATGTATCCACCTGGGGGAATTTCCAGAGAGCCAGTAAACTGGAAAGGAACACCAAAGGGCCAGTAGCAAATGTTACTGATTAGTTTTTCCTTGTGTGGATCAGAAACTTTCAATAGAAAAACAAGTGAACAAACAAAACAATCATTCTTCTCTTTTGGCGGACTGAATTACATTCAAATTTCAGAGCCTGGATAACAATTTTTTTCTGGATCCTGTCCCTAAACATCTTTCTACTCTGTCTCCACCTGCCCTCCTACATGACCCCGTGCTCCAGCTAAACAAATGTTCCCATATTTCTCAGGGACAACATGATGAACCTTTACCCTTGCCTTGTGCATATTTGTACTCTTTTCCCCAGACTTTCTTCTCTCCACATGTCACTTGTCTATCTCTCTTTCAATGTCTCTCTCATTATGCCTCTTTCCTTTCAGACTCTGCAGATCTCTCAGGCTTCTTCCCTTCTCCAAACTGTCTTTAACAGTTACCATATTTATATCACATTTGACACAATACAATATTTCTTTCCCTACTATCTAGCATAATTCCTGACAGATATTTAATATTTAACAAATATTAGGTCCATTCCTCTTCTCCTCAAACTAAGTTGAATCATCTATTCATTAAGAAAGTATAGATCAAGAACTCTTAGTTCTTCCTCAATTTTCTCAAAACAACTATCACTATCTTATTCTTTAGTTTACTTTTTTTATTAATTTTCATTGGAGTATAGTTGCTTTACAATGTCGTGTTAGTTTCTGCTGTACAGCAAAGTGAATCAGCTATACATACACATATATCCCCTCTTTTTTGGATTTCCTTCCCATTTACGTCACCACAGAGCATTGAGTAGAGTTCCCTGTGCTTTACAGTGGGTTCTCATTAGTTATCTATTTTATACATAGTAGTGTATATATGTCAATCCCAAACTGAGTTAGTTAATTGTTTTAAAAATGATGCTCATAAGCAAGCCAAATAGCATATGCTGTATGATCACAAGTGCTTATTATAGCTACATGTTTAGGGAAAGAAGACAGCTGTTAGTGCATATTGGGTGGCTTTTCTTTTTCTTGCTTAACATTTTACCCTTTTGTTTTAATAGTTACAAAGAAGAATATCTTTGCTGACTTTCATCATGGGGAAATAATGTGTGCAAAAGTAAACTTATGCTATTTTCAGCATTGTTACTGTTGTTACTAAGCATTGCTAAGTTCTAGGTATTGTTATTCATTAATGCCACTGGAAAACACACTGGAGATAAGGTTTTCTTTTTGTCGTAGATATGTCACCTATTTTTGAAATAATACTTTAGTACTTTTTTTATACTATGTTCCTGAAGCCAAGGTAGACTATTTTCTCTGCCCTGTAACTCCCATTTCAAATCAAAGATAATGGACTATTTGTGCCTTCCAGAATTTAATAACAGAAATTTCAACATGGTGTGACTGACCTTAAACAAAACCATCAAGCCAAACATCAAGTAATGAAGCAAAGAGAAATAAGGCGGTAAAATGTCATACTAAAGTCATCAGTAAAATACAGGCTAGCCATATAATCAATACAAGATGAAGGGCCAGTGCCATATTGTTGTTGGGGTTTTTTTTTGTTTGTTCTTTAGCAGTCACATTTTATGAACATAAAAATTATAGTTTGAGAAGGAAATCATAATATTCAGGGGCCAGAGCAGGTAATGTAGAAATGGTCTTTCTGAATGGTACTCAAAGGGAGCAGAATGCTCAATAATCCTTGTCTGAGACTTGATAAAGAGAAAAATAGGAAGGCTTCAGCTTCTGAGTCTTTAAAACTGAAAATAAATAATTGCAATTAATTAGCAAATATATTTTACTTTTTTGTATTTTTAAGTGAATAAAAATCTCAAAGTTATGTAAAATGTATAAAGTAGGTGAGACCTAGTCAGTGTTGTGAAAGTGAAAAGCAAGGAGAAATACCTTGATAGTCACTGACACATTATCCACTGGTTCATCTGGAAGCTAATATCGTACTTTTAGGACAAGCATATCCTGGTTGGTAGCCAGGGATCTTACAGTGTGTCAGGATCTTAAAGTGTGATGCTGATGTAGTCTAATCACCTGCATAATTCTGACCTCCAAATTCTCACTTTTCATATTCAAAGTAACAATAAGTAGTTCTACTCAGTTCCATAAAGAGCAAGTTGCTATCTTTTCACAACTAGGTTGCTCCCTGTCTTAAATTAGATTTTGTCATTACTTCAGGTATTTTGCTCTCTCAATCTTATTTCTCTGGGCTATCTGAGGACAAGCGGAACACCATGATTCCTTCCGAGGCCTCAGATCTGTTCTTTATTTTCCTAGCTGACCACCTCTGTTCTACTACTGCTGTGATTAATAACTTCTTTATGAGGACAAGCTGTTTTCTGTTCCATGGATAATATGGCACTGATACCCATTCAGGTGTTATCTCACCATCATGTTTGTAATAATGACAGCTGGATTCATCATTCATAGCAAAAGGTAAAAAGAATTTTGGGAAGTAAAGTAGTAAGAGAATGGTCTTTGCTTGCATACAGATTTTGGTACTTTGCTTCTTAAAATCTAGTTTGTGGAACAGAGAAATCAGAGAAAATATTATATTGCACAGACAGACACAGCATGTTAATAGATGGAAAGTTCAAGTATTTAAAGATACTAATTCTCCATTAATTGATCTTCAGATTCAAAATAATTTCTAAAAAAAATCCAAAATGGATATTTGGGGAACTTTACAAGCTGGTTCTCAATTGTATGTAAAAGAGCAAAAACACAAGTATATCCAGGATGCCTTGAAAAAGAAATATAAGGCAGGTGAAATTGCTTAACCATGTATCAAGACTTACTAGAAAGCCACAGCAAATAAGAGAGGTGGTTGGGGGTCTCAGAAAGAGAAAGTAATAGAACAATGAGCTTAGAAATTTCATTTGCAACAGAACAGTTATTGAAGACCAAGGGTTTTTTTTTGTTTTTCTGTTTAAAAAATTTTTTTAACATCTTTATTGGAGTATAATTGCTTTACAATGGTGTGTTAGTTTCTGCTTTATAACAAAGTGAATCAGTTATACATATACTTATGTCCCCATATCTCCTCTCTCGTGCGTCTCCCTCCCTCCCACCCTCCCTATCCCACTCCTCTAGGTGGTCACAAAGCACCGAGCTGATCTCCCTGTGCTATGCGGCTGCTTCCCACTAGCTTTCTATTTTACGTTTGGTAGTGTATATATGTCCATGCCACTCTCTCACTCTGCCACAGCTTACTCATCCCCCTCCCCATATCCTCAAGTCCATTCTCTAGTAGGTCTGTGTCTTTATTCCCATCGTACCCCTAGGTTCTTCATGACCTTTTTTTTTTCTTAGATTCCATATATATGTGTTAGCATATGGTATTTGTTTTCCTCTTTCTGACTTACTTCACTCTGTATGACAGACTCTAGGTCCATCCACCTCACTACAAATATCTCAATTTCGTTTCTTTTCATGCCTGAGTAATATTCCATTGTATATATGTGCCACATCTTCTTTATCCATTCTTCTGATGATGGACATCAAGACCAAGTTTTGACAAGGATATGGAGCACTGGGAACTTTTATTCGACATTCACAGGACTGTAAACTGGTATACCTGCTTCGGGAAACAACTCGGCATTATTTTGTAAATCTGAAGATGTAGATGCTCCACAATTCAGAAATTGCACTCCTAATTATGTATCCTCAAATCCATTCATTCACATGTGAATCAGAGACATACATGAATATTCATGTTGGCAGAGTTCATTGTAAATAAAAACTATTAACAACCTACATATTGTTCAACAGAAGGATTCATAAATATATTGCATAACTCTCAACAGATTGATAGATCAGTAAAAATAATGAAATATAGCTACATCAACAATATGAGCAAATCACAGAAACACAATGTTGAGTATAAAGAATGACTCTGCAGAAGTCTTCTTCTGCTACGACACCACTTTTGCAAAGTTCAGATCTCATCTAAACTAAACAACATTTTGTTTAGGGATATGTACATATGTGGTAAAATAATTTTAAACTCAGGAGAAAAAAGAACACAAAGTTCAGGATAGTAGCAAACCAGGGCAAAACTAGCAGGAAGATAAAAGTAGTATATACAAGTAGCTTCACTGGCACTAATAATCTTCTAATTCTTCAGATATGAATTTTGTTCTATTATGCTTCATAACTTACCATTTAAGTGTACTATTTTGTATTACATATATATGTTTTAAATAAACAATTTTTAAAATCCAGCAACAAAACAGTATATCATCATTTAAAATAAAAACACAAAATAAAATTATACATTTACATGCATAATAAAAAATTTGGAAAGATTCACACCAAACAGTTTTTACCTCTGAAAAGGAGAATGGATTCAGAAAGATCAATGCTTTCTTTTTGATGTACTTTCTTTTCACCATAATAAGAATCCACTCATGCTTTTGCTTCATTTATTTTTGAATATTAATAATAAAATGTAAACTTGGCAAAAAAAAACTTTCTTAATATAAATCCTTGCAGATCCTTTGCATTACAGGATACAGAAAAAAATGTACCATATTCCAGGTTTCACTTATACTAAATAACATGAAGTATCTATAACTTTCTTTTAACCTAGCAAGTAAGAGTTGGGCTGCAGATTACACTGATTTATTCTGGAAAGAGAGCCCAAGTATTTCAGACAATATGACCTCAGATAATAGAATAGAATAGAAAATTAATAATTATATAATTAATATAAAATATAAATAATATATTTATAATTTATATAATTAAATGTATATTTATACATAATATATAAAATACATAATAAAATATAAAATTGAAAGTCAAGAATTTGCATGCTTAAATATCTAGAAATAGCTGTTATGATACTCATCAAGTTACTTAAAAATTTTTAGAGACTATATAAATGAATAAATGAATGTGATAACCTGAAGTACTTCAGCAATTTATAACAAATTCCTCTGCACCACAGGGTAGAGATCACCTGAGGAGACCCCCAAATAAATTAAACTCCTTTTCCCTTCTCAATTCTGTTTTATTAAGAAATAAAACCAAGAGTCAATATAGAGATCAAAGCATCATCCTTATTCTTAAGAGGTGAAGCAGGAGGATGTGTTCTACTTATTTTGGTCAATATGACTTGTTAATATGTGAACAAAGCTGATGTTCCCACTCAGTCCTGTCAGTGCTAGAAGGGGATCTACCCCAGAAGGGGCAGAGCTCTTACAACAGCACTAGAATGCCCACATACCCTGCGTCCCAGCAGCGTTACGAGGAAAAGGCCTACGGAACCAGCCTTCTCACAGTGACCCATTAGATAAGTCACTCCACCTCCAGAGGGTCTTAAGGGGTTAAAAAGAGAGGAACAAGAAATGTCACACAAACTTCTTTTCCTCCTAGAAGGTGGTATCTCTCCCTCCCTCTTCGCCAACACAGAACAATACTCTAGGCTGGTTCCTCCAAGCCTTGTTCCTAGATGCATCTGCAGGATTTGAGAACATGATAGAAATGCAGATGTGGGCTCCTCCCCAAACCTTATAAATCAGAGTCTCTAAAGCTGTGTTCCAGCAGTGTTTGAACAAGCTCTCTGGTGATTTTAATGCACCTTAAGTTTGAGAATAACTGCTTTACCTTATTACATTTCATTATGTACACGAACTTCAATTTTCTCTGCCTCAACATGGAGACAAATATGACATATATCTAAAATAATAAAGTAAATATTTCAATGAGATTTGATTAAATGAAAGGAGTAATACACTGGGAAAAAAGAGACCAGTGCTGGAATATTTTTCCCACTAACTTAACTCTCTTAAATTAGATTGAATACTCTGAGATTCATTTTTTACAGCTACAATGATAAGACTGGACCAAATGACATACAATCTCCAAGCTCAGACCTGTGATTCTATTTGATCTCTGAAAGTGCAAAAATCATATTCAAACATGATCTTAAACATTCCTGAACCATTCCCCTAACCCTGTGTTGTGCACTCTGGTCCTTTCAGTCACTCCTGTATTCAACATACATATATTGGATACCTACTCTGTTCAGGCTTTGTGGATTGGGGTGAGAAATACAAAGATGAATAAGACCCTGACAGAACACACAAATCTACAAGACAGAGCTGTATTCCAAGTAGAAGGAAGGGGAGGAAAGTACCATTGTGACTTAGAGAACAGCTAGCATAGCCATTTAATTAAAAATCTGAACGTATTTATAATAATAACAAAAAACAAAACTCTCAGCTTGTTTGTTGGTTATTGCATTTTTAATGGTTTAGTGAGTAAGAATTATTATTTGCACTAGTTAGAATGTTGGCCTTTCTTGGAACTATTATTCTTTGTGAAAAATTATTGTAGAGAAAACAGACTTTCTTTTCATACATTCTTATGAAGAACAAGCCCATTTTCTCCTACTGGTGAATGCTCACCTGGAGAAAATGAGCTACTGGCTCTGTCATCTCTTTTATTTTGCTAAAACTAGATTTCGCTTGGGGTTTGCCCTCAAGATGAAGACCAATCTTCCTTTGCTGTCCAGTTCTGTTCCCTGAAACACTGACAAAAAAACCCTTCATCCAAGTGTCATTATCTGAGGTTACTCAATTTCCAACTTCTACCCTTAAAGTTTGAGAAACAACTCAAGTTCCTCTTAGCCTCAAGGTGACTATACTAATATTCTTAGTCTCCATGAATATATGCCATGAAGTCATTAATGTATTTTCATGAATTGAGTCCAACTTTTAATAAAAAGCAGGTTTGGGGGGCACATTTTGCTTCTCTGAATTTACCTAGGTTTTTATGGAGAAAGGTGGTTCAGGAAAAAGTGGTTGCTCCAAACTCTACTAGTTACTTTCTTTTTTCAATGGTTTATTGATCTACTTGCCTAGATCTCAATTGCATTTTGACTTTGAGTACTATCATTAAGAGGAGGGGCAGACCCTCATTTAAAAACAGAAATTAAATTCACTTGAAATGAATTTTGCATTTACGCTCATTCCCAGGACAATAATCAACCAGGTCCTAAAGACAGCTCAAGACAGTGATTCTTCCTCACTCAGAACTTCAGTCCTCCTGTATGCTACCCAAAGTCTATAATTATTTTTACTTTGTCAAGATTCCCAATAAATTCACTCATTCATTCTTTAGTCTGTTTGCTTCATATATATTGCAAATCTATTGTGTGCCACACACTCTGCTAAATGCTCCAGCAAATACAACGTTGTTTACACATTCTGTTCTCTAAGACCTTACAGTTTGGAGAAAGATGTCTGAATGGAAGTGGTTGAAATATCTATGGAAGGTCCCCTATGCAATCTCTACTACAAATCTACTTCAAAATAAAACATTAAATGTACACTAACAAGCCAAAACAAAAAATTCTGAACTTTCTGATCTCTAAGGATTCATTAAGTTAGGCACATATGAATTCCTTTATTATAGTTTCAAGAATAATTCTTCATAAAAATTTGCTCTACAAAAAATACATAAATTGATTCATTTCTCACCTAAAACCCCTTTTAAAATAAATGGATTGATTAGAACATTAATAAGAGTCCCAGTTTAGTTGAGGAGCCATAAGACGCTAGCCTCATTCTCCGTTTGATGATTTTCCAGGCATGTGACCTTGAAAAAAATAACCTCTCTGAACTTCAGTTTCTTTATCTGTACAAAAAGAGATATTAATACCTGTCTGATTACCTTTCAGAGATATTGTGACAATAATATAAATGATGAAAAGCAGAAGTTAATTTTAACTTGTAAAACACAGTAAATGTATGTTTTTATTTATGACTAATGAGCTAAAGAGATAATGGACCAATTTATTTAACAATTGAACATTATCCTTAATAAAAGATTTGTGAAGCATTGTTCTCTGTTTTCTCTGTCTTTTGCAGTGAGTCACATCCAAATGCATGGAGGATAATAAAGACTTATTTCTACCTTTCCTCTTCTCCCTTTCTGATTATTATTAATAAGTAAAAACATTGTCTGCCTGGAGCTTCACCTCTTTTCCTTGCTCTCTCTCTCTCTAGGACAGGTGCTAATGAGTAACAAAATGAGAAAAAGCAGATCAGGAGAGCAAGGACTTTTACATTTCACACAGAAGATAATCAAACCCTAAATAATTATAAGTTGATATCAAAAGAGTGAGAATGTCTATGAGTTTCTATAATTGCTTTTTCTAAAATAGAAATAGCATTTCAACTCTTGTGATATTTAACATTTTAGGTTCAGATCCTTTTTAGGGAATATTTACTGGGTATTTCTGAACTGTGGGCTTATTCAAAAGGCATCTTTTTATATAAATCAACATCCAGACATGTTGGAAATAATTTAACCATTTTGAAACCAATTCTACTTCCCTTTCTCAACTGATTATTGGGTATATATTTATTTCAATAGAACATACTATTAAATTAATTTATATTATAAAATATGGGTAAAATTTTTATCTCAGTTTAGTCTGAAGGGCAACAGACTATGACGCCCAGCCCTGACACTAAATGTGTGACACAAGTAAGTCAAGTAAACTCTTATGGATCTCTATTACGTTCTATATTAAATGAGAAATTAGTTCTAGTTGATCCCTATGTTTACATCTACTTTTAACTTTCTGATTTTTCTTTCTTTCCTTCATATAATTATTAACCACACATGTACAAGAAAACTCTTACCGAAGATTAATTTGTGTAACAATTTCTCTGAAGTTAGCAGTCATATTTAGAGAAAGGATTGCTCTCCAGAACCTCAAAAGTACAACATTCTAAATATTATAACTTACGGACCATGTTGTTGCAATACAAAAAGCAAATCAGATGGTAGGGTTTCTCAGCTTTGGCACTATTAACACTTTGACCTTGATAATTCTTTGAATCAGGGGAAAGGCTGACCTGTGCATTGTAGGATGTTTAACTGCCTTCCTGACCTCTGCTCTCCAAATGCCAGAAGCACTCCCTCAAATCTCACAAATGAAATTTCTCCAGATGTCCCCAAATGTCCCCTGGGGAAGGGGGACAAAATCACCCCTAGTTGAGAACCACTGAGATATAAAAATGGTCAAATCTTGGATCATCAAGATTTGTTACTCCAAAATCATTATTTTTACATACATATAATTTATTGTCCTCAAACACTGAAAATTTTCCCGGACTTCTTCAGTTCTGTAAGCAGCATTACCAATATAATTATTATGCAATATATTTGACTATAACTCTAATTTCCTTTAGAATTAGATAGTAAAAATACACGTTATATTAACAGAATAAGATACTTTTACTTCCACGGTTATCTTATAGGATTGTTAATTTCCAAAAGAAAATCCTGGAGCAGCAAACTGTTATGGGATTTTATTTTTAATAAGTGAAGAGACTGAACTAACAAAAGAAGGTAATTTTTTATGATAGTTCAATATGGAAGAAAACAGGCTTAAGTCTCTGAAAATTAGACAACTGTCATGCCATTTCCTTTAAGAACAATTTCTAATAAAGCAAAACATTTTCTGATGTGGTTTGAAAAGGAAGTATGGAAAGGGGTTAGAAGGTGGGGCGAGTGTACATAAGTCACTTATTGTCCACTTTAAAGACAGTGCGATTGTAAGCTACAGTGGTTACTCTTAAGCTATAAAGAATTTTCTCTCTTATAGTTCATGCTCTGCAGGTTCACTACCCATGCCAAAGAGGTCTGCTTGAAGCACATGGTTCATTCAACACGACTTTGGCTAGTTATATATTTTTTAACAGACTGTTTTGCGTAAGATATAGGTGCTTTTACAAAGTAATGCCTGAGTACAAGACATGACTCATATCCAGGAAACGGTAACATTTTAAAAGCACTGCACATTTCAGGTGCCGTGAAACTAAAGAAATACTAGAGTGGCCAGTGTTTTAAACACCCAAGCATATGTAGGCCTATGCTATTTAGTCTTCATTCCCTATTAACACATATGAGAAGATATTCCCGAGATCTTTCTGGACAAGTAGGTCAAGGGAAAAAAGTCTGACTAGCTTCACTTCCTTATAGTCTTCTGCTAAGGTTACATTTAGTTCAACTCTTTGATTATTTAGACTTTGATGTAACTTTATAAATACAAAGTTCAGGTCTACAATATCATTGGCATCAATTGTCCCATTAATGGTTTCATTGTCTTGGCTTTACACACAGGTAACATTTTCAATCAAGAAGTGAATTAGTATTGATATGATACTGGTGACTAAGCAGACATACATCCATGTATAATTTAATGAGCTCATTTCTCTGTGTTTCTACTTATGATCTGTTCACTTGATAATCTTTTCAGCTTGCATGCCTCATGGTTAAACTGTGTTCAAATTTAAGTGTACAGAGGTTCAAATTTTATGTAAACTGATATGGGCACTATTTCCTTGTATAACAACAGTATTGTTCACCTGATCTCATTCCATTCTCAGGTTCTGAACTTATACAGGCATATTGATATAGCTTTTATGAATTAATTATTTACACACTGTTTCACAAAGGATAGCTATTGTAAGTAGTCTCTCCATAGATTCAGAAAAAAGAAAAACATTTGAGGGAGTGAAGATATACTTCACAAAGACACATTTTCCTCTAACTGTAACATAATTAACAACTGCAAACCCCCCAGTTGCTGCTTGGGGAAATGATGTGTAACTTTAAAGTAATGACATTAGTTTTCCTATGTGTTTTTGGAACTCAAGCCCATTATCTAAGACTCATACCACATAGGTTAATCCTAAAATTAAAGACAACTAGATCTTGGAAAGTACATTACTCTAACTTAATAATGCAAGTCAAGGTATATTCTTCATCTCAGCTCCTTGGTTTGCCTTTCTAAACCCAGGTTCTTCCTTGGAATTGTTTTCTCGGGTTCTTAGGTTTCTGAAAGATCCTTGTAAAACATTCCTTTTAAAGGCAAAACTAGTAAAAATGGAATCATTTGCCTTTTATATAGGACCTTAGAAGCTTTTTGGGAAAAATCTGCCTAACCTAAAAATATTCCTTTTGATACATAAAGCCCACATCTTTATGCTAAGCATCATTTGAGGAAAGGCATGTAAATCTTTCATTATGTTAAGCATCACTTCCTGAAAATAAAATATTAATAATACTAAAACATTAATCCACAAACCCCTTAGACCCAATTTTTTTCCCTACTAGAGATGCTGCTAATATATAGCAAAGAGCTCCAAAATTTATGAGCTAAGCACTTTATGTATATTCAATAAATATGTTATTTCACACATAGTTAAGGACATGAAGCTAAAAGGCTTTGCAATCATGTAGATTTGAACTCCAACTCCCATATTATTTGGAATGTAATTTAGACATTTGATCCTTTGAAATGAATTTTTGTAGATTTAATAAATAATAAAGATAAAGAGAAGTCTCTGGCACACAAAAATTCACAAAAATTATAAAAGTATTAAGTATTATTTTTTATTCAGTACATGTATATTCTACCTTGAGAATATTTTAAAATATTTATACTGAAGAACATATGGAAGTTTTTAATTATTCAATTTCAAATATTAACAGTCAATTCACACTAAAAGTTCAACTACTATCATATGGAGTATGCATAATTTTTGACAATATAAAGAGCTCCTCACTAAGTTTTGAGTACAACTACCATAGGAGAAAAGACTGCCTCAATACCACATAGTATATCACACAAGTAATTAACACAGGAGTCAGAGGGTATGGGTTTGAGTCCTAAATCCACATTATCCAGATGTGTGACCTTGGACAGGTCATTTAAAATCATAATCCCAATTTCTTAACCTAAACAATGAGAATAGCCACCTTTTACCTTCTTAATGTATAAACTAACAGAAGAAACAAATTGGAATATGTAAAATCACTTTAAAACTTTAAGTACTAAAAAGCTAATTTTTTAATAAAACTATTTCTAACTTGAACAGGAAGAGCAGTCTTAAAGAAATTGGGTTCCAGACAGGTGGCAAAACTGTAACAAGGAAGGAAAAAAGATCATCAAAATTAAACTCTGCCTACTTATACTGGTATAAAAATGAGAACCAACCAGTAGAACTAATTTCCAGCTTTACTGTTTCCTGGAATTGGGAATGTCTGCCAAAGTTACTTAGATTTTCTATGATAGTTTTCTCATATAATAAATGAGATGACAGAACTATAAACTGGCTAGTAAGTATTTCCTTCTTCCTTATTAATTAAACCCATATTTGTTTGGAATGGTCAGACATCCCCAGCCAAAGAGAAAAAGAGCAAAAAACACAACCTTACCAATCTTTCAGCTATGAATCACCAATGAGAAATAAGTGGCCAAACAACAGTCAGTGAAATCACAAGGTTGATTCACAATGAAGGTTCTTTAGAAAAAACAGAAAAACAAATACCATATGCTAACACATATATATGGAACCTAAAAAAAAAAAAAAATGGTGCTGATGAATCTAGGAGTAGGACAGGAATAAAAATGCGTATGTAGAGAATGGACTTGAGGACACAGGGAGGGGGAAGGGTAAGCTGGGATGAAGAGAGAGAGTAGCATTGACATATATACACTACCAAATGTAAAATAGATAGCTAGTGGGAAACAGCCACATAGCACAGGGAGATCAGCTCAGTGCTTTGTGACCACCTAGAGGGGTGGGATAGGGAGGGTGGGAGGGAGGCACAAGAGGGAGGGGATATGGGGATATACGTATACATATAGCTGATTCACTTTGTTATAAAGCAGAAACGAACACACCGTTGTAAAGCAATTATACTCCAATAAAGATGTTAAAAAAATAATATATAACATAAAGGCTCCTTGTTCTAGGTGGAAATTAGTGAGATGGTAGATATCCAAAGAGGATATAGCATATTTAAGTAAACCAACCTAAAATTAAAAAACAAAAATTAGAAGAAACAGATCCAGCTGATTTGACCCTTTGTCTTTACCATGTCTCCCACCCCTTCTTCTTGCCCGGATTATAGATGTGATGTAAGAGTAGGAGCAGATATCGTGTCACCATGAAGAGAAAAGCCGAGTGGCAAAAATCACTTGCAAAGAACACTTTCCTCTTCCCTGGTGGTCCAGTGGTTAAGAGTCCGCCTTCCAATACAGGGGACGCGGGTTCGATCCCTGGTCAGGGAACTAAGATCCCATGTGCCGTGGGGCAATTAAGCCCACCTGCGAGCCACAACTACAGAGCCCACATTCTCTAGAGCCTGCACGCCACACCTAGAGAGAAGCCCACGCACCGCAATGAAAGATTCCACATGCCGCAGTGAGGATCCTGTGTGCTGCAACTAAGACCCGATGCAGCCAAATAAATAAATAAATATTTAAAAAAAAATAAAGAATGGCTGAGAAGAAAAATAGAAGGAGCCCGATAGAATAGTCTAGCTGCTTTATCAACCCTGGACTACCTATCTCAGTTTTCTTCTTCTATGAGAAAATTAATTTACTTAATCTACTAGTTATTTTAGTTTTCAGTCACTCATGGTCAAATACAATCTCTAATAGTTTAAAAGGCTGAGGTATGAATTATATATAACACAGAATGGCAATAGAAAGAATATCTGAAATATTTCAGGTGTAAAAAGGTAATATTTTAACTATTAGCCAAGTTTCACCTTCCTCTTCCTTACCTTGTGTCCCTTGTTTCTCTGCATGGAAAAAACTAGTCTCTGTGGCATCCATAAGCCCCAGAAAAACATGATAAAACAGAAAAGAAAGGAAATGTTTGTGAATTTCAAAAATCCTAGACACTAATGCATAAATTATATTTGAAAGCATATATAATAATTATGATTAAATTGTATGGAAAAAACTTTTTGTTTGTTTGTTTGTTTTGGAGAGAAGAATTTACAGGTGAAGACAAGACTACAGAAACATAAACATGTGGGTCTCTAAGAACACATGAGCGCTACACCTGAACATCTGTTTTACATCACTCCCTCAAGCTACCTACACTCATTCCCCTTTAAATGCTCTGATAATTTGGGGGAATCTGAGAGGCAATGGGAAGTTGTTGCTCTATTCACAGAAAGACTCTTGGGAGTCAGCAAGCCTCCAAAAAGAAATGGATGGGGGAGGAGTGTGAATGTAGCTAGGACCTCAGACAATCTCTCAGTTCCCAGTTCCCTAAGGCCCAGTATGGCATGAAGATATGTAGTAGGATTCCCTCTAAAATTGTCAAGAAGGAAACTGAGAGAGCACTGAGGTTGAAAATAAGGAACAATTCACTCTCATCTTGCATGCCCTATTGAGAGAAGACCCTATGGGAATGAAGATGCCTCAGTGGATTACATCATCAATTGATGATGTCTCCAAAGACCAGATAACATATAATGCCTTGAGACTACACAATCTCTTAAGGACTTAGAAACAAACTTGGGGAAAGAAGGAAGTCTTGAAGGCAGTTGTCTGCTATCAAAATTTTAGAAATTAGATATAGTTTTATTAATAGAAATTCCATTCAGTTATAGAAAGATATTGAATCATGCTTTTCTGGGTTAAGAGATCCAGCCACTACATAAACCCTATAAAAATATAAAATGTTATATAACAAAGGTCTCAAATGGAAACAAAACTACATGCATCTTAAAACTCAGTCATGCTTGGAGGATTGGTAGAATGGGTACACAAGTGTCTCACTAGGATATGCTTGAGAGATGATGGCAGTAACAGCATAGTTTTGGAATTATTCAAATCTTTTCCTATGAAAAAAATTTCCCACAAGCATCCTCTAAAAATCAAAGCTAAGTAACAAGATAGTCCCATAAACTCTAAAATACAAGTGGGTGGCAACTAACATCGATAGCTACAAGACCTGTGTGGTGTTAGTGGCTATGAAGGAGAAAGTAACAGGTTGTCTTATAAGCCCCAAAACTTGAAATACACAATATATTCTTATTGATAGCTCAACAAGGCCATCTGAGGATGCTAGCTAAAACTGGGAGGGATTTCAGACTACAAGAGGAGGTGAGTAAAAGATGTCCATGCAAAAGTTAAATGCTATGAATTCTGAAAGAACTAACCAGAAAAACCTAACATAGGGGAATGTCAAAAGAACAGAGGAGCTAATTTAAAGGGATTCTCACTGGCCAAAGGTAGGATAAACTGAGAATAACTAAGGATAATGACTGCAGCAGAAGAAAATACATCAAATATGCTTAGATCCTTGATTTCATAATAATTTAAAAACCAAAACAACTAACTGGTCAGCTTTGGAGGATGTTAGAAAACTATTTATTTTGAGAAATGGTGAATAAAGGTAAAAATCAAACACTATCCCCTTCATATATGAACTGAACCACTGGGTGAACAACTGATGATGAAGTAAAATTTCACTTTATAGAATATTCTTGCAAATAAACAAAGAAAGAATGATACAGTGTTATCATTTTGCAACTTCCATTGAATTAGTAGAACCAGGCATTCAAAGTCAATGACTACTAATATCACTTAAGGAAAATTTCACGTTTTTGCCTCTAAATAAAGAACATACTACTACCTATGATATATTCTTGAAAACCAACAACAAAATCAATTGTGAAGGATCACTGGGAAAACAAGATTAGAACAATGACCAAACAGATGAAAAGTTAATCATGCAAACTACAGTCATAGGAATGTATTAATAATAACCATCTAATATATCCATCTTTGCTAGGTGTTTGCATCATATTTATTTCTCAGGGGTTCTGTTTTAATCCAGGTCCTATAGAGTTCAAAGTGCAAGGCGAGTTTAAAAGCAACATTTTGTTTTGTACATTTAAGCCCAAACTAATGAGAATGAGAAAAAAATTGGAAGCAAGTTAAAATAATTTAACTTGAAGTAATTTGTCATACAAGTTTACAGTTCTGGTCATTGATTCATCACAAGCCACAAGTACAAACAGCCAGTCATTCAGAATGTATGTTTGCTAGACACATGGGACTTGTTAAAGAGGTTTTTAGGAGAAATTTCTCCTTGCACTGGTCCATTGGAGAGATAAAAAGAGGAAATTTACCTACATATCTCCTTTTTATCTCTTGGTTCCCATTGGTCAATGTTTACTTCATTGGAAACCAATACCTCCCCACATCTGGTTTGTGTTATCTAGCCCTTCACAGGTCTCTTAGGAAGCAGACATGACCTCAGGTCTAACAATGGAGGCATGACCCAATGTGGATGGGGTGATGACCATGAGAAAAAAAGAAAGAGACATTAAATGAAATCTGGAAAGATGCACAGTGTTTGGTCCCATATAGATCCCAACTTTTGTCTCCTAAATAAATTAACATTTGTGTCTTGACTAATTTATTTAGCAAAAAAAAATTCTAGATCCTGTACCATAGGTCCAAGCCCCTTTCCCTATCTAGACTCTCCCTCTAGGCGAATACACTCAACTCATTAATTTTAATTGGCTTCCCAATGTATATCCTCAGCCCACATCTCTTCCAGTATTTCAGACATGCCTAACTGCTCATTTGATGTCTTTACATTAAATGATTCCCCCAATGCCTCTAAAACTTATTAAGTTTAAAACGGGCCTTTTGATTTTTTTTTTTTTTTTTTTTTTTTTTTTTTTTGTGGTATGTGGGCCTCTCACTGTTGTGGCCTCTCCCGTTGCGAAGCACAGGCTCCGGACGCGCAGGCTCAGCGGCCATGGCTCATGGGCCCAGCTGCTCCGCGGCATGTGGGATCTTCCCGGACTGGGGCATGAACCCGTGTCCCCTGCATCGGCAGGCGGACTCTCAACCAGGGAAGCCCCTATTGATTCATTTTGCTCTATCTTTTCTGCCACCATCCTGAAATACTGCAGTACATACCTAACAGGTTGCTCTGCCCCTACACTAGCTCTCTATTCATTCATCTATTCTCAACACAGCAACCAGAGAATCTTTATTTTGAATATCAATTTCTTACTTGCAGCCCTCTGACAATGGTAAAAGCTACCACTGATTGATGTCTTATTTCACGCCAGGCAGACATCAATGTATTGTATATGATTATTTTGTTCAGTCTTCTTAACAAACGTAAGGGCAGAGAATAGTATTACTAAGCACGTTTTAAAGATGAAGAAACCAAAACAAGGGTATTAAGTAACTACCCCAAAGTTACAGAATTCATACTTGGAAAAGTTGGGATTTAAGCCATGTTCTTAACCACTATTCAATCTACCTCTCTAATGGTTTCCTATTGCTCTCAGAATTATAACTTCTTACCATGCCTTCAACACTGTGCATGATCCAGCTCCTGACTCTCAAACTACAACTGACTGGGCTTCTTTCCCTAAGTTCTAGTCATACTTATCATTCTTCTGTTCTTTGAATGTATAAAGTTTTTTCTGGTCAGATGCACTTGCCATCATGTCCAGTTTGTATCCTCTTCCCAGCTCACTGAAAGAATGGCTAATTTTCATCTTCAAAACTCTCAGTTAATTTGTCTCTCCCTCATAGATGTTTTCTCCAACTAACTCAGGTACTCTTTCTCACATCATCCTGTTCACTTCCTTTATAGCACTTATGACAGGCTGAATACTATATTTACTTCATTATTTGTTTATTGAATGTATACTCCTTCAGCATGGAGATATTTTACATTTTTATCATTGTTGATCCCCTCAACATTATACAGTGCTTGATATTGTGGGACCTACTTAAATAAATATTCTTGAATTAATAATGATATAATTATAGCTTATAAGAAATAGAGAGAATAATAGTGATAGAATTGTATCAAAACCATCCCCCAAACTATATATATGTCTTTTCCACAAAAGTGTTCCTATATAACATGCTCTGGAAATCATCTGAATTTAATTAAGTTTCTGTAGTTAAGCACTTTACTACTGCTAAAGATTTCCTAAAAGGAAAATTTTGAGACAAATTATCATCTTACAGTGAACAGACATATTAAAGTATGGATATTAGTATATAATTTCCTCTATGAAGGGTTTGGTGAATCCATGAAATTGGATACTTAGAATAAAAAAAAGGTATATATCTACGGGATTTCCCTGGCGGTCCAGTGGTTAAGACTCCACACTTCCACTGCAGGGGCCATGGGTTCGATCCCTGGTTGGGGAAATAAGATCCCACATTCTGTGTGGCACAGCCAATAAAATAAAATAAAATAATAAATGTATATATCTTAAATTACAATATATGTTTATTTTAATGCTGATTCTCCCAGATTTCTTTTATAATTGATACATTTCTAATTTTTCCCATATTCTAAGATTCTCATTTTCTAAAAGCATATTTGTACTCTTTTGAAATCCTATACTTGTATCTTATAAAATTAAAAACAAAACAGGGTTTATCAATATTTGGCTAGGGTTTACCTTCAAAAGGGCATATTTAGAGTCTATTAGCATATTTTATGAACTGTGGATTAGAAAGACATTCATTTCCCTGACTATGGAAAAAGAGCAAATTTCTTTAAGGAAGACTTGATTAAAAAGTTGCAATTCTTCTACCAGAATATTGTCTAGAAGTGTCACTCAAATTGTGCTAAAGAAATCAGTACAGGGGCATTGAAAAAAAAAAAGTCAATAAATATATGATAAATCCCTCAAAGTCTATAAAGTAGGGAAAATACAAATAAATAGTAATTGAATTGTAGTTCAAAAGTAAATCAAGGAAATTCTGGGGAGATAATGATAATCGTGTCATAGTCCCTGAATATCTCCCAATCCCAACACAAAAATAGGTATAACAATGAGATAGCCAAAAACCCATGGATAACATTTCTAATGAAATTTTGAATATCCATTAATATAAAAATACAAAGAGAAATTTGAGTGACACCAACAGTCATAAGAACTGCATGATTTCAGCGTCTGTGTGGGATCAAGCAGAGGAAAGAAATAGGTCATCTAAAAATCTGAGAACAGAAAAAGGCTGGAAATAGTCAACAGGTTCACTAGAAAGCATGTAAGGTCAGATAATGAGAGAACAACAGCTGACACTGGGAGAGATTTGGCCCATTCCAACAGCAGAAATGCTCAAAAAATAAGATCACAGAACTCAGGAAAGTAAAAGGGATAAAAGAAAAAATAATTATTTCAGAAGAAGACTAAATTAGAAGGAACACAAGAATATAAAATAACAGATTATGCCTTAATAAAAATAAAAGATTAAAAAATGAACAATTTTAAGAGCAAAGAAAATGACTCAAGAAAAAAATGAAACATCAAGTAGACAAAGAATATCTAACATACAGATAATAGGAACCCCTGAAAAATAAACCCATCTTTGGTTACAATTGAGACTCTTCTCAGATAAATGTTGTGCTCTTCAGTATGTAGCTCCAGATCATAAAATTAAAAAAAATTAACTACATATGAAAAGAGCATATTATGTTTCTGAGATCATGATCCCCAGAAAAACCAACACCAAGGCATAGTGTAGTGACTTATAAAGACTTATGGTTAGCAGACATTTGGGCCTGTCCAAAACATCCCTAAGATGTTTGGTCCATAAGATATTTTTGGTGCATGCCAAAAGGTCCTTGATATTTGCAGGACCATTTGTTCCTGTCCAAAATGTCCATTAGGCCTTTGGTCCACACCAAGAGGTCTTTGATAGTTGGTCATATTTGGTCCTGTCCAAAACATCCCTGGAGATATTTGTTCCATGTTAAAAGGTCCTTGATATTAGGTCCTATCCAAAACCATTTGGCATGGACCAAATATGCTCATGAACATTTTGGATAGGACCAAATGTCCTGCAAGGTGACTTACAATGGAAAGAAGATTAAATTATCATCAGGCTTTTTGACATTAATGCTATGCCAGAAGAAACAATGACTAAACCAATAGCAATGAGCAATCCTACTGTCCATATCTCATGACTTAAATATTCCAAGGCAATTTTGCCCATCTTTATTTGTTAGATTTAAAAACCTATCTTTGATGATATTTGACTCATTGGTTACCACTTTCTATGTTTCAACATATGTGTATCTCATTTAATTTTAAAATATATCTTCTACAATTACTACAACACATTTTAGCTTATTATCAAGTAGTTATCAGGTATATAACAATGATCAATCTCAGTTTTTAAAATTTAAAATGGCTTCAGACAAATTGTTAATGATTCTTGTCAATTTTGTGTGTTGCAAATATCTTCTCCCAGGTTTTTGCTTATTTTCATTCATCCCCTCATGGTGCTTTTCGATAAATATAATTCTAGATTTAGTATAGTATAATTTGTAAGTATTTTCATTAATGCTTAAATGTTTTCTTTAAAAAAATATAGTGAAGTCAAGGAAAAAAGAAAATAAATACAAACACAACATAAGAAAGAAGACTGACTAATAAAACAAGATTAAGATAAGAAAAAATAACAGCAATATTTTGAGAAATAAATCAAGAAAAATAAGCAGAATTATCTTTATAGAAACCATGTCAAAAAATACAGATGAAGGGAAAATCTGGATTTGATAGAGGACTTCAGACTTGTATAGTTTGCAAAAAAGCTCATGACAGTACATTTAAAAACAAAATCTGCAAGATTTTTTTCCTAAAATGTGTAGAAATTTGGAAATAAAATTTGTCATAACACAATTGATCACAATATTTTTAACTTAGAAATTCATTATATTTAATCATATTAATCACCTACATCTCAACATCTATACCTTAATTAGGAACATTTAAAATCGTATTCCCCTAGGATTAATAAAAATAAGATATCCTTTAGTAAGCATCTATTACATGCTAAAAACTACACTTGAGCTTTACATGTTTAAGAATTGGTTTGGACTGGTATTTACTCAGGGTAAATACAATGCTGACCTATACAGAAACCTCACGAAAGATTTCTAAGCAGAGAAATAGAATAGAGAAGGTGAACAATTTCCCAAATTATGCTGAAGAAAATTTTCACAAACTTTTTAACTTACTTAAGAGATACAATTAGGTTTTGATATCAAATATGCCAAGATTCAGTTCAGAACTTCACCCCTTACTAGTTGGATGGCTTTGATCAACTTACTCAGCTCTTTTGTGCTTCAGTTTTCTCTTATACGAATGAATATTTCCTCATAAAAATTATCGTGAGAAAAACATGATGTATTTAAATACCTAGAAAATTAGAGTAACTAATTATATCTATTATTATCATTATTGTTACTATTAGATATATCATGAAATTCTAGTCTAAGAGCTCAAAGAAAAATCTATATGTATGTACTCTACATTGTTTGGGATTTATTGCTTCTCTGCTGAGATGAAATTTCTCCTCCACTGAAAGGAATAATTTGAAATTAATGGTATTTACTTTCTCAAAGCAGTTAACTTTAGTTAGTGCTTGAAATACTCTGCATACTCTATTTTGGCTTTCAGTAAATAAACAAAATTAAGAAAAGAAATTGTCCTTTCTCTTAAGAAGTTTACAATATAATGGGAGGATAGCACCAGAATTAACACTAGGAATGAATTACAGAAAGTAGAAAAAATAATAAAATAAATCTACAAAAGCATAAAAACATGTTACTTAAGCAAACTTAAGTAGTAACAATTCCTAAATAAAATTTTGAGAGAAATAAGGTGACTCAATATTGAATGAGTCTTTTGTTGGAATGTTTATAAATTTCAGATTTGCTTAAGAGAAAACCTCTTCCTCCAGTAAGGCAGACTCAGAAAGCAGGGAGGGAAGCCAAGTTCCCCAGCCTGGTATAACTCACATAAGATTTTGATATCCAGTTTTAGATCCAAAGGACAGAGAATAAGATTCATTATGTAACCCAAAGGAAAAAATAAAATAACAGAGGAGAAAGACCTTTAAGGAGAGAAGGGAAGAGGAGTGGTGAAATATTAGGAAAGAAGCTGAAACTGGATGATACTCAAAAGGAGTTGGCAAAAGGAGAAGGTCTGTGACAGCCTCATAGGAGAGACTCTCCCAACTACCGAATAGCCAGGCACTAACTAATCCTCACATGGAGTGGATCTGGGGAGGAGGGCTTGGCAGAGAGAAAACACAGAGGTCTGGGAAGGACAGAGAAAATGAACTCAGAAGGAGGAAACACAACAAAAATTCTAGCTAAATTATTAATCAGAGAATTTCAACCCAAAAAATACCTAGCCAGAAAAAGTAAGTTTGAACTACACTGCTCCTTAAAAAAACAAAAACTTATTACCCCAGTATATGCCCAAATATAAAGAAGTTACAAATATAAACTGATTCCCTATCTTCCAAAAACAAATTTTTGTTCAGCTTTAACATATAAATATTTAGGGTATAGATGAAATTGGTAAATATCTATTTTAATATTTTTACATATACATATTTAACTTCCTATATGATAAAAATGAATTTAGAAATATTTGCCCACTTTCAATTTAATGAAATAATTGTATGCAACTCTTCCTTATGCTCTTTCTGTATCACCGTCTTGCCCAAAACAAAACAAACTGTATTTTCCTTGGAATGGCGTTGAATCTTAGAACTTTATAGAAGAAATTTTCATATTTTTGGTATTTATACTTTTAATACATGAATATGGTAGTTCTATTTAGGTGTTTTTAATGTTTGGTAAAATTTTATAATTTTCTTGTGTTCACCTAATTATTTCATACATTTTTTTAACATCTTTATTGGAGTATAATTGCTTTAAAAAGGTGTGTTTTTTTCGGTTTTTTAACAAAGTGAATCAGTTATACATACACATATGTTCCCATATCTCTTCCTTCTTGCATCTCCCTCCCTCCCAACCTCTCGATCCACCCCACTAGTTGGTCAAAAAGCACCGAGCTGATCTCGCTGTGTCATGCGGCTGCTTCCCACTAGCTATCTATTTTACGTTTGGTAGTGTACATATGCCCATGCCACTCTCTCACTTTGTCACAGCTTACCCTTCCCCCTCCCCATATCCTCAAGTCCATTCCCTAGTAAGTCTGTGTCTTTACTCCCGTCTTACCCCTGGATTCTTCATGACTTTTTTTTTTTCCCATAGATCCCATATATATGTGTTAGCATACGGTATTTGTTTTTCGCTTTATGATTTACTTCACTCTGTATGACAGACTCTAGGTCCATCCACCTCACTACAAATAACTCAATTTCGTTTCTTTTTATGGCTGAGTAATATTCCATTGCATATATGTGCCACATCTTCCTTATCCATTCATCCAATGATGGACACTTAGGTTCTTTCCATCTCCTGGCTACTGTAAATAGAGCTGCAATGAACATTGTGGTACAGGACTCGTTTTGAATTATGGTTTTCTCAGGGTATATGCCCAGTAGTGAGATTGCTGGGTCATATGGTATTTCTATTTGTAGTTTTTTAAGGAACCTCCATACTGTTTTCCATAGTGGCTGTATCAATTTACATACCCACCAGCAGTGCAGGAGTGTTCCCTTTTCTCCACACCCTCTCCAGCATTTATTGTTTCTAGATTTTTTGATGATGACCAGCCTGAAGTGTGTGAGATGATATCTCATTATAGTTTTGATTTGCATTTCTCTACTGATTAATGATGTTGAGCATTCTTTCATGTGTTTGTTGGCAATCTGTATATCTTCTTTGGAGAAATGTCTATTTAGGTCTTCTGCCCATTTTTGGATTGGGTTGTTCGTTTTTTGTTATTCAGCTGCATGAGCTGCTTGTAAATTTTGGAGATTAATCCTTTGTCAGTTGCTTCATTTGCAAATATTTTCTCCCATTCTGAGGGTTGTCTTTTGGTCTTGTTTATGGTTTCCTTTGCTGTGCAAAAGCTTTTAAGTTTCATTAGGTCCCATTTGTTTATTTTTGTTTTTACTTCCACTTCTCTAGGAGGTGGGTCAAAAAGGATCTTGCTGTGATTTATGTCATAGAGTGTTCTGCCTATGATTTCCTCTAAGAGTTTGATAGTTTCTGGGCTTACATTTAGATCTTTAATCCAGTTTGAGCCTATTTTTGTGTATGGTGCTAGGGAGTGTTCTAATCTCATACTTTTACATGTACCTGTCCAGTTTTCCCAGCACCACTTATTGAAGAGGCTGTCTTTTCTCCACTGTTTATTCTTGCCTCCTTTATCAATGATAAGGTGATCAAATGTGCGTGGGTTTATCTCTGGGCTTTCTATCCTGTTCCATTGATCTATCTTTCTGTTTTTATGCCAGCACCATACTGTCTTGATTACTGTAGCTTTGCAGTATAGTCTGAAGTCAGGGAGCCTGATTCCTCCAGCTCCATTTTTCGTTCTCAAGATTGCTTTGGATATTTGGGATCTTTTGTGTTTCCATAGAAATTGTGAAATTTTTTGTTCTAGTTCTGTGAAAAATGCCAGTGGTAGTTTGATAGGCATTGCATTGAATCTGTAGATTGCTTTGGGTAGTAGAGTCATTTTCACAATGTTGATTCTTCCAATCCAAGAACATGGTATATCTCTCCATCTATTTGTATCATCTTTCATTTCTTTCTTCAGTGTCTTATAATTTTCTGCATACAGGTCTTTTGTCTCCTTAGGTAGGTTTATTCCTAGATACATTATTCCTTTTGATGCAATGGTAAATGGGAGTGTTCTCTTAATTTCATTTTCAGATTTTCATCATTAGTGTATAGGAATGCCAGAGATTCCTATGCATTAATTTTGTATCCTGCTACTTTACCAAATGCATTGAATAGCTCTAGTAGTTTTCTGGTAGCATCTTTGGGATTCTCTATGTATACTATCATGTCATCTGCAAAGAGCGAAAGCTTTACTTCTTCTTTTCCAATTTGGATTCCTTTATTTCTTTTTCTTCTCTGATTGCTGTGGCTAAAACTTCCAAAACTATGTTGAATAAGAGTGGTGAAAGTGGGCAACCTTGTCTTCTTCCTGATCTTAGTGGAAATGCCTCCAGTTTTTCACCATTGAGGATGATGTTGGCTCTGGGTTTGTCATGTATGGCCTTTATTATGTTGAGGAAAGTTCCCTCTATGCCTACTTTCTGCAGGGTTTTTACCATAAATGGGTGTTGAATTTTGTCGAAAGCTTTCTCTGCATCTATTGAGATGATCACATGGTTTTTCTCCTTCAATTTGTTAATATGATGTATCACGTTGATTGATTTGCATATATTGAAGAATCCTTGCAATCCTGGAATAAACCCCACTTGATCATGGTGTATGATCCTTTTAATGTGCTGTTGGATTCTGTTTGCTAGTATTTTGTTGAGAATTTTGCATCTATGTTCAACAGTGATATTGGCCTGTAGTTTTCTTTCTTTGTGACATCTTTGTCTGGTTTTGGTATCAGGGTGATGATGGCCTCGTAGAATGAGTTTGGGAGTGTTCCTCCCTCTGCTATATTTTGGAAGAGTTTGAGAAGGATAGGTGTTAGCACTTCTCTAAAAGTTTGATAAAATTCGCCTGTGAAGTCATCTGGTCCTGGGCTTTTGTTTGTTGGAAGATTTTTTTATCACAGTCTCAATTTCAGTGCTTGTGATTGGTCTGTTTATATTTTCTATTGCTTCCTGGTTCAGTCTTGGAAGGTTGTGCATTTCTAAGAATTTGTCCATTTCTTCCAGGTTGTCCATTTTATTGGCATAGAGTTGCTTGTAGTAATCTCTCATGATCTTTTGTATTACTGCAGTGTCAGTTGTTACTTCTCCTTCTTCATTTCTAATTCTATTGATTTGAGTCTTCTCCCTTTTTTTCTTGATGAGTCTGGCTAACGGTTTATCAATTTTGTTTATCTTCTCCAAGAACCAGCTTTTCGTTTTATTGATCATTGCTATCGTTTCCTTCATTTCTTTTTCATTTATTTCTGATCTGATCTTTAGGATTTCTTTCCTTCTGCTAACTTTGGGGGTTTTTTTGTTTTTCTTTCTCTAACTGCTTTAGGCGCAAGATTGGTTGTTTATTTGAGATGTTTCCTGTTTCTTAAGGTAGGACTGTATTGCTATAAACTTCCCTCGTAGAACTGCTTTTGCTGCATCCCATAGGTTTTGGGTCGTCTTGTCTCCACTGTCATTTGTTTCTAGGTATTTTTTGATTTCCTCTTTGATTTCTTCAGTGATCACTTCGTTATTAAGTAGTGTATAGTTTAGCCTCCATGTGTTTGTATTTTTTACAGATCTTTTCCTGTAATTGATATTTATTCTCATAGTGTTGTGGTAGGAAAAGATATTTGATACAATTTCAATTTTCTTAAATTTACCAAGGCTTGATTTGTGACCCAAGATATGATCCATCCTGGAGAATGTTCCATCAGCACTTGAGAAAAATGTGTATTCTGTTGTTTTTGGATGGAATGTCCTATAAATATCAATAAAGTCCATAATGTTTAATGTTTCATTTAAAGCTGGTGTTTTCTTATTTATTTTCATTTTGGATGATCTGTCCATTGGTGAAAGTGGGGGTGTTAAAGTCCCCTACTATGAATGTGTTACTGTCAATTTCCCCTTTTATGGCTGTTAGTATTTGCCTTATGTATTGAGGTGCTCCTATGTTGGGTGCATAAATATTTACAATTGTTATATCTTCTTCCTGGATCGATCCCTTGATCATTATGTAGTGTCCTTCTTTGTCCCTTCTAATAGTCTTTATTTTAAAGTCTATTTTGTCTGATATGAGAATTGCTACTCCAGCTTTCTTTTGATTTCCATTTGTATGGAATATCTTTTTCCATCCCCTTACTTTCAGTCTGTTTGTGTCCCTAGGTCTAAAGTGGTTCTCTTGTAGACAGCATATATATGGGTCTTGTTTTTGTATCCATTCAGCCAGTCTGTGTCTTTTGGTGAGAGCATTTAATCGATTTACATTTTAGATGATTATCGATATGTATGTTCCTATTCCCAATTTCTTAATTGTTTTGGGTTTGTTTTTGTAGGTCTTTTCCTTCTCTTGTGTTTCTTGCCTAGAGAAGTTCTTTTAGAGTTTGTCGTAAAGGTGGTTTGGTGGTACTGAACTCTCTCAGCTTTTGCTTCTCTGTAAAGCTTTTAATTTCTCCATCAAATCTGAATGAGATCCTTTCTGGGTAGAGTAATCTTGGTTGTAGGTTTTTCTCCTTAATCACTTTCAATATTTCCTGCCACTCCCTTCTGGCTTTCAGAGTTTCTGCTGAAAGATCAGCTGTGAACCTTATGGGGATTCCCTTGTGTGCTATTTGTTGTTTTTCCCTTGCTGCTTTTAATATGTTTTCTTTGTATTTAATTTTTGACAGTTTGATTAATATGTGTCTTGGAGTGTTTCTCCTTGGATTTATCCTGTATGGGACTCTCTGTGCTTCCTGGACTTGATTAACTATTTCCTTTCCCATATTATGGAAGTTTTCAACTATAATCTCTTCAAATATTTTCTCAGTCCGACCAGCAAGCTACAGTGCTGGACACCCTATGCCAAACAACTAGCAAGACAGGAACACAACTCCACTCATTAGCAGAGAGGCTGCCTAAAATCATAAGGCCACAGACACCCCACAATACACCACCAGACGTGGACCTGCCCACTAGAAAGTCAAGATTCAGCCTCATCCACCAGAACACAGGCACTAGTCCCCTCCCTCAGGAAGCCTACACAACCCACTGAACCAACTTTAGCCACTGGGGACAGACACCAAAAACAACAGGAACTACGAACCTGCAGCCTGCAAAAAGGAGATCCCAAACACAGTAAGATAAGCAAAATGACAAGACAGAAAAACACAAAGCAGATGAAGGAGCAAGATAAAAACCCACCAGACCTAAGAAATGAAGAGGAAATAGTCAGTCTACCTGAAAAAGAATTGAGAATAATGATAGTAAAGATATCCAAAATATTGGAAATAGAATAGAGGAAGTGCAATAAACATTTAACAAGGACCTAGAAGAACAAAAGAGGAAACAAGCAACAATGAAGAACACAATAAATGAAATTAAAAATACTCTAGAAGGGGGCTTCCCTGGTGGCGCAGTGGTTGAGAGTCCGCCTGCCAATGCCGGGCACACGGGTTCATGCCCCAGTCCGGGAAGATCCCACATGCCGCAGAGTGGCTAGGCCTGTGAGCTATGGCCACTGAGCCTGCGCGTCCGGAGCCTGTGCTCCACAATGGCAGTGGCCACAACAGTGAGAGGCCCGCGTACCGCAGGCCTCAATAGCAGAATAACTGAGGCAGAAGAACGGATAAGTGACCTGGAAGATAAAATAGTGGAAATAACTACCTCAGAGCAGAATAAAGAAAAAAGAATGAAAAGAACTGAGGACAGTCTCAGAGACCTCTGGGACAACATTAAATACAACAACGTTCGAATTTTAGGGGTCCCAGAAGAAGAAGAGAAAAAGAAAGGGACTGAGAAATTATTTGATACATTTTAAATGATATCTGATTTTTATTACATTTCATTTTTTAACGGTTTGTTACAATACAATTGATTTTTGAGTACTGATTTTATATACAGAAAACTCACTAGATCACCTGATTCATACTGATATTTCATGCTTATCTTGTTTTGCATCTGTAAGTAGATAGCAATTGCATTGCTTTGTATGTAGTCTTTTTTAAAATTTCATAAAAATGGCATTTGACTGCAGTTATGACATCATCTCCCCTGGATAATTATTAAATCTATGTTAAATTTCTTCACTGCCTTTTTAAAACCATTTTTCTTTTCTTTTTTTTAAATATGAAACACTTCATGAATTTGCATGTTATCCTTGGGCAGGGGCCATGCTAATCCTCCTTATCATTCCAATTTTAGTATATATGCTGCAGAAGTGAGCACATAAAACCATTTTTCTTATATTGATTTAAATCTACCACTTATTAAGGTCATTTCGGATATATATTGTTCCCAAATTCACAAGGGCTGTAAATAAAGCCACTTCCACTCTCAAAAGAATAAGCTGGGGAAATACAAAAATGAGTTCAACACCCAAGCCATTTCAAAAGCAGGTTGACATCTTGGCCTTGGGAATAAATGGAATCAGGGAGCACAGTCCTGTAAAGGTTCTATCTCTGTCTCCTCTGATCCCTTCTTCATGTGTGTCTCACACTGTTCACTCTCTCATGAGGACTCCTCTCCACTGTCCTCAAGGTAGAAAACAAAGCCACAACAGCTCAAAGGTGTTCATTTTTTTCATCAGCCACACATTAAGACATCTTACACTACAAATCCCAAGTCCAAATATTTTTCAGAAACGTCACAGTAATCAAATTTGGATTGGAGGCTTAACCATGGACCAATCAAATGTGGCTAAAAGACAGGTTACTGTGTTTGACTCAGTTTAAGACAAGTGTTAAACTTAGACCAAACAACTGTGGCTGGGAATCACACTGCAATGTAAGAGTTTTCTCTGCACTTTTCTAAATGCACAGATATTCCACAGGCCTGAACTATCACAATGAGCCTGAATAAGTTGCATACACATTTTTTTTAAGTTTATACCTTGATTAGGCACATCTCTTCCTCAGTATTAATCTATTATTTTCTACTACTCAAGATTTATAGGCAATATTTAGATATAGTTCAACACTGTTGTTAATATGTATGTGTGCACAAAAGATTTTTTTTTTTCCAGTGCCTCTTTTTGTGGCATATTTTTTTCAGCTTCTGCTGATTGGGAAAAAATATTTATTTGAAACTCGCTTCTGTTTATCAGTCCCAATATATACAAAGAGAGGATCTTTTATTAAACCACAAAAAGCTAGACTACACAGTGGTTCCTTTCATTATAATACTGCACACTCAGAAGAAATATCAGTTCAGGAAAAGCAAAAGCAACATGGTGTATCTCCCAAGAGCACTCCCCAGTAACTACATGCAATAGTCTGTCTCAAAGTCTGCTTCCAGGAAACTCAACCTAACACAGCAGATTCCATTCATAAACTACAAAAAAATGTCCTCAAATTTTTCCCTCTACAAATGGAGATCTTTCACTCCCAGTACCACCTTCACCTTCTCTAGTCTCTATTCCCTCATTCCAAACTCCTCCATTCCCTAGTCCAATCCACTGTGAAATTTGTCTCTGTGATTTCTCCTTCCTCACTAGGTCAGATTCCTCAGAAAGAGACTCTGAGATAAAGATTCACATGAAAGTGATTTTTTAGAGAAGATCCTCAACATGGGAGTGTGGAAAACATTCTGGGAAGGGAAGGACTCCAAGGAAGGGAGAAATCTCAGTAAAAGTTTCAGGGAGAGTCACTTTGGCTCAATCCCACAGACAACTCTGCAGGCATTGTCAGTCTGGGGCAAGAATGCTGGAGTATTTACAGGCTGCAACATCACTGCTTAAGGGTTAAGTGGGGAGGATGTCACTTCCCAGGCACTTCTGTCCTCCAGATGCACAAGCAAAATAGTTTCCATCAGCCTGAGGTCAACCCCCCACAGAGCCCTAGGAGCTGGCCTGAAAGCACATTGGGAGTCCAGGAGCACAGAAATGATAAAGGGATCCAGGCGGATATGAGAGGAATGCAATTGGGCTACAAATCTAGTCTATTCTCTTCCACCTGCAGATCAATGTCCTTTCCAAAGCAAGTAAATTCAGCCCTCTAGGTGCTTCTCTATTCACCTCTCATCTATAATGCTACTTCTGCCTCAGAATAGCATAGGAATTGAACAGATTCAGAGCTCTTCTTCGTAAGAGAGATTTCTCCTTTCCTTAGTGTTAGGAAAGGGATAAGACTTTTAAAATCACATTTACACAAACTTCAGTCTGTTCCATAAAGTTTCTGATTAATTGGAAATTCAATAGATGTCTAAGTGAAATGGAAAAGAGGTGTTGTTTTCTGGTCATTTCAGGGTAGAACCAAATAGAAATGTATGTTGGCCTTGATTAGCTGATTGTAATAGGGTAGCATGTTTTGATGGGGATTACCCAAATAATTATCTAGAATTTCTATTTAAATTTCTTTCTACAATTTAACCTTAGTCTATGAACTTATCTACCCCAACCCTAAAAAAAATAATAATAATAAAGAGTAGCAATGAAAAGTAAAGATCAGCAATGACAAGTTATAGAAAAAAACTAATTACTTCAATTTGAAGTAAAAGTCCACTTCCACAATACTAGAGGATATCATTCAATTTTGTCTTCTAGCTTTTCTTTTGAAAAGAGGAGAAACGTAATAAAATAATACCTAATTTTAAAATCCTGAAGTGAAAGGAGCTAAGATAAAAATTGTTTTCCTTTAATGAGAACAGCATGGCTAAAAACAGCTCTTTTCTATTCACTTCTCTAAAACATTCTACTATATAAAACCTGGAATCTTACTTTTATTTAAAAGATAAAGTGAAAACATTTTTTAACAGTACCCAGAAAAAGAAAGTGAGAGTGTAATTCTTAATGTGATATTTACCAGTTTATTACTGAAAAAATTTCCAGCCACCTGGATTCTAGTCTTGCTTCTGCCACTAAATAGCTACATGAGCTTAGACAAGTCACTTTAACTTCTCTAAGCCTCAGTGTTCTCAATAATATGATGAGTTGGACTAAACAGTATTGAAGATCATTTTCAAGATTTTAAAGAGTATGAAATATAATATATGGCTGTAACATAATGAGTCTGATTTTTAATAAATACCTAGGAATTTTAAAAACTCAAATGTTCCTGTTTTTTAATATTGGTATGTAGAAAAACATACACCCATTCTGTTGATTTTGCTATTATACAAAATATTCTTTAATGGGGTGGGTCTTGTTTTATGAGAATTTTATTTGCTATACAAAGAAACAAGTTTGACTAATTTAAATATATATTTTTCTTTTAAAACAAATGACGTGATGTAGCTTACTAAACTACTGTATTCACCAAAATTAACCCGGAATGAATTTTACTTATTTCAAAAAGTAACATCCATCCTCGGTGAATTAAGCTCTGCTACACTCAAAATAGCCAAAAATATTTACTACCAGTGAACGATAATTCCAAAAGCAGAATTAAAAAAAAAATATTGGCACTATCCTTGGCCTAAATTATTATATCAAAAGGAGAGAGGCATCCTTCGGGGCATCCCCTCCCAGGAAGGGAAGTTCCTCCTTGAATGGGGGTTGAGTCTCCCACTTCCTCTCAGCAGGGCTGGCCCAGAGGTATTGTGAAATGAACGAATCCTAGATGCCTCTGCCCAACATACACTCCAGCCCAAAGACCCAGAGTCCACACAACCAGTCTCCTGTTAAACCTCAAGGGCAGCCAATGAGGGCAGGTCCTTCTATATACCAACCATTTAGTTACCCAGAAAGTAGAAAAACTCACTCCATCCACACACTGAATGCAAAGGTGAAAAAGCCTGAACTCAAGTGTTTGGAAGCCCTGAAAAATAATGACTATGAGCGCTGGAGATACCTGGGTAGCTAGAATAGCAATAGCCTAGAACGAAACCCCACTAGGCTTGCCTTACCTACATCTGACCTACACTACTACTTCTTAATATGCTTCTTTTGGTTAATTTATTTTTTTAATTTATAGTTTTACTTATACTACCATAAAAGGGTTTGACATGCTACTTATATTTCCTAACCTACATTAAGATAAATAGATATTATAATAAAAAGCATTCATCCTTGAGGTCATCTGAAGGATCCCCACCCCATCTGGGAAGGTGGGAAGGAGGCTCAAGAGGGAGGGGATATGGGGATATATGTATACATATAGCTGATTCACTTTGTTATACAGCAGAAGCTAACATAACATGTAAAGCAATTATACTCCAACAAAGATGTTAAAAAAAAAAAGGAGATGGAGGTAAATTGGGGATTAAATAAAATGCATTACTTTATGCTTACAACTTATTCTTTTTATTCCTCAGTATTTGGTTAGGTTGCTGTGAAGGTTAATTTTATGTGTCAACTGGACTGGGTCATAACGTGCCCAGATATTTGACAACCATTATACTGGGTATTTCTGTAAAGGTGTGTTTGGATGAGATTAACATTTAAAGCAGTAGACTGAAAAATGCCGCAGATTGCTCTCCAGAATATGGGTGGGCCTCATCCAATCAGCTAAAAAGCCTGAATAGAACAATAGGCTGATCCTCCCCTGAATAAGAGAGATTTTTTTCCTCACTGATGGCCTTTGAACTGGCACATCACTTCTTCCTGCTTTCTACAGTAGCTTCCCGCCTTCAGACTGGAACTGGGAAAGCAGCTCTGCAAATTCCGAACTCAGATGCTCTCATTATTGCATAAGCCAATTTCTTATTTTAAATCTCTCCATATGGAGGCATATAAATATAGATGATTATATATGGCTATAAATTTAGATTTACATATTGATATCCTATTGCTTTTATTTCTCTGGAGAACCCTAGCTAATACAGTTACAACTGTAAGTGGGATAGTGAATATATTATGTATTTGAAATTTTTTTTATTTTGAAAAATATCATGGGAAGTTAAAAGGTAGTACAGAGAATGCCTTTGTATGATACTTTTCACCCAGTTTTCCCAGTGATTACATCTTACATAATTATAGTACAATATCAAAGCAAGAATTTTGATATTGGACAGTGTGTGTATATAATTCTAGGTTTTTTTGTCACGTGCAGATAATGTAATCACTACCATTATCAAGATATAGAACTGTTCCATCACCACAAAGATTACTCTTGTGCTACCCTCTTATAATAACATCCATCCAGTTTCATTCCTCCCTCCCTAGCCCCTGGTGACAGCTAATCTGTTTTCCATCTCTATAATATTATTTCAAAAATATATATATAAATGAAATTAAAGAATATATGACCTTTTGAGATTGGCTTTTTTCATACAACATAGTACTCTTGAAATTCTTCCAAATTGTAGGTTTCAGTTGTTTGTTGCATTTTATTACTGAGTAGCATCTATGGTGCAAATGTACCAGTTTGTTTAACAAGTCACCTATTGAGGGACTTTTTGGTTGTTTCCAGTTTTTTATTATTACAAATAAAGCTATTTTGAATAATTGTGTTCATGTCTGTGTGTGGACATAAGTTTGCTTTTTTCTGGGGCAAACGACAAATAGTGCAATTGCTGGGTTGTATGGTAAGTACATGTATATTTTTTTAAGAAACTGACAAAATATTTTCCAAAGTGGCTGCAACATTATACATCTCCACTAGCAATGTATGAGTGATCCAGTTCCTCCACATACTCACTAGTAGTTGGTATTGTCACTATTTTTATTTTAATTTTTCTAATGGGTGTGTGGTGATATTTCATAGTGATCTAAATTTCATTTTTCCTAATGGGTAGTGATTTCAGACATCTTTTAATATCTTTATTTGCTATCTGTATATTCTCTTCAGTGAAATGAAACTTCATGTTTCTTGCCCGTTTTTAAAATGTATTGCTTTGTCTTTTTATACCTGAGTTTTGAGAGTTATGTATATATTCTGGATATGAGTCCTTTGTCAAATATGTGGTATACACATGTTTTTACCAATGAGTAGTTTTTATTTTTATTCTCTTAATCAGGTCACTCAGAGAGCACAAATTTTTGAGTTTTTTTAAAGTCCCATTTATTTTTTATTATTATTATTTTTTTTAATAGAATGTGCTTTTGGTGCCATGCTTAAAAACTCTTCCACATGCCTTGGGTCCAAAGATGTTCTCATATGTTATCTTCTAGAAGTTTTATAATTTTACTTCTTGCACTTAAATCTAGGAGTTATTCTTTGGTAAAAGGTGTGAGGTTTAAATCAAAGTTTATTTTTTTGCCCATAGACATGCAATTATCCCAACTCCATCTGTTGAAAATACTAGCCTTCTTCCATTTAATTGTTTTTGTGCCTTTGTCAAAAACTTGTGGGTAACAATTTTATGGGGTCATGTCTGGGTTTTCTATTTGGTTCCATAGATTTATGGATCTGTTCCTCCACTAATATGACACAGTCTTGACTACTGTATCTATACAATGCCTTGATAACTCCAATTTTAATCTTCTTTTTCAAAATTATTTTAGTTTTTCTTTTCATATAAATTTTAAAATAATCTTGTTTATAATACTGAGATTTTGGTAGGAATTATGTTAACCAATTTTTACCAATTTGGGGAGATGTTTACCAATTTGGGGAGATGTTGAGATCTTTACCATGTTGAGTATTCCAATCTATGAACACGGTATATCTCTTCATTTATTTATATAGATCTTCTTTGATTTCTTTTTCATCAGTATTTGGTAGTTTTCAGCACACAAGTCATGTTTTTGCAAATTTCTCTTTTTGAGCAATTATAAATGATACTGTAATTTTTATTTCAGGTTTCACATGTTCATTGCTAGAAATAAAAAATATAATTGATTTTTGTGTGTATATTTTATATCCTATGGCCTTGAGCTGGCTTACCAGGTATGAGTTTTTTATACAGTCCTTTGGATTTTCTATGTAGAAATTTGTCATCTACAAATAGGGAGAGTTTTATTTCTTTTTTTTTCTGACCCGTGTGCCTTTTATTGCCTTTTCTTGCTTTATGGTCCTGGCTAGAACTTCCCAGTAATATGTTGAATAGCAGTGGCGACAGCACACATTCTTGCCTTGTTCCCACTTTTAGGGGAAAGCACTCCATCTTTCACAATTAAATATAATGTTAGCTTTAAGATTTTTATATATATTTTTATCAAGCTGAGGAAGTTCTCCTGTTTTTCTACTTTTTTGAGACTTTTTATCATGAGAGGGTGTTAAATTTTATCAAATGCTCTCTGTGCAATTGATATGGTCATGTGATGCCACTTTTTTAGCCTGTTAATATGATGAAGTACATTCCTTGATTTAAAATATTGAATCATATTTGCATCTCTGAAATGAGCCTCACTTGGTCATGGTGTTTAATTCTTCTTATATGTTGCTGAATTCTATTTGCTAATATTGTGTTAAGAAGTTTTACATCTATATTCATATGGATATTGATCTGTAGTTTTCTTTTGTGGAGGTGTACTATCTTTATTTAGTTTGTTATCAGGGTAACACTAGCACCATATAATGAATTGAGAAGTGTTCCCTCTTCTTTAATTTTTTTGGAAAAGACTGTATAGAATTGATGTTAACTCTATTTTAAATATTTGGTAGAACTCTCCTGTGAAGCTATCAAAACCTGGAGATTTATTTTTTTAGAGGTTTTAAATTATAAATTCAATTTCTTCAATAGTTACAGTACTATTTAAATAAGCTATCTCATATTAAATGAGTTATGGTAGTTTGTGCTTTTCAAGGAATTGGTTCATTTCATCTATGTTGTTAAATATACATGTGTAGAGTTGTACACAATGTCCCTTTATTACCCTTTTGATGTCTCCATGATCTATAGACATATCCTGTTTCATTCTAAATATTAGTAATTTGTGTCTTCTCTCTGTTTTGCTTTGTCAGTCTTACTAGAGGACAGTCACTTTTATTGATCTTTGCAAATAACCAACATTTTGTTTTATCTATTTTCTCAAACTTTTTTCTGATTTCATTTTCTTTGATTCCTGCCCCATATTTATTATTTTCTTCCTTCTGCTTGCTTTAGTTTGCTTCCTTTTTCTAATTTCCTGATGTGGAAACTTAGACTATTGATTTAGGACTTTTTCTCATTCAAATGTAAGCATTTGGTGTTGTAAGTTTCCCTCTCAACACTGCTTTAGCTGCTTCCCACATTTTATTATAATGTATTTGATTTTTATTCAGTTTGTTTCCCTTGAGACTTTTTTGACCCTTGGGTTACTTAGAAGTATACTGTTTAGTTTTCTAGTGTTTCAAGGATTTGCTGTTTCTGTTATTGATTCTAGTTTGATTCTATTGTGGTGAGACTCTACTCTGTATAATTTCAGTTCTACACTGGCTGAGACTTGTTTTACGGCCCAGGCTGTGGTTTATCTTGGTTTATGCTCTGTGGGCAATTGTAAAGAAAAAGGTTATTTTCCGCTGGGGTTGTGAGGATTGTTCTATAAATGTTGACAATATCCTTTTGGTTGATAACAGTGTGAGTTCTTCAGTATTCATACTGATTTCCTACCTAGTTGTTCTATGAATTATTGAGGGGTATTGAAATTTCCAATTATAAATATATTTGATATTTGATTATGTTGCTATTATAAACAGGATATTGTGGCTCATTGTATTTTTAAACAGTTTATTCCTTATATTCAAAGATGTTACTAGATTTTTTACATTTGTCTTATATCCAGTCAATTTCTGTGTATTCTTAATAGTTCTGATAGTTCTTTAAATTACTGCTCTAGATTTTGTAAGTAAATCATCATTTCACATGCAAAGTACAAATATATTGATTTTTTTCAATTCTTTACATCCTATTTTTTTGTTATTAACATTGGCTAAAACTTCTGGAAAATATTAAGATGGCTGCCACCACTGTACCTCACTTATAAAATTATCTTTTCCAGTAGTTGAAAATGTTAATGCTTAATATGTGATATAGTGTAGAAAATATGCCACTACATAAGAAATCCATTCTGAACTCACTTTTTAGAGTGAAGGTGCTGGAAGGGGAAGGAGAGAAACTCAGTGACTGAGATAATACTCTCATGCACCTGCAGTGATTTCTAAGGGATACTGTAGAGGGCAGGCAAAAAGAATCTCCTATTGAGTAGTATATACTGAAGTTTCCTTACTGAACTCAATAGGATTAACTGATCTCTACTGCTCCCAGACCTACTCTTTCTTTACATTCTCTCTGTATTTTCTAATTTATATTTGTCATTTGTTATAATGAATATAGACATATTTTTATCAGGATTGAATATTGTAAAAGGTAGTGATTCATGTATGTCATTAACAGAAAAGTAAATACTGAAGAGTACAAAATGTTCTGAGCTTGTATAATGGAATCTAAAAGATGTTTATATGTTTGAAAAATAAATTCATCTTCTATTTTCAAACTACTTTGCAACAAGCTCAGACCACTTTGGAAACTATTTTCCATTCTATTAATATAGGACAAGGTTAGGATGACCAGAAAGTCAAAGGATAGAGATAATTTGATCATTATGGTGGTTTTTTATAAATGCAAAATTTATGAAAATTTTGCATTTATAAAAAATGCAGATCCAGGTGAATTGGGAGAGAGAGAAAGAGACAGAGACAAAGAGGAGGAAAGATAGATAAAGAGGGAGGCAGAAACTCAACTAGGAAAAGACTAATCTGTGTGAGTGGCTGGCCTACTGGTGTTATAAAAGTAAACTAGCCTCTAATAATTTTAACTAAAAGTTTTAACCATAACTATGGTTTAAAAAAACTGTAGACAAGTGATTCTTTATCACAATGTTGATAACTGGGTACTCTACTGGCCATAATCTTGCCATTCAATAAAACACTTTTATATAAACAGAATGAAATATTTATTTGATGAAAAAGTACAGCATCAGGAATTTTAAAAAACAATAATAATACTTGTATACCAACCCATTAGTTAATCTTCTTTCAATAATATTTTTGGTAGAAGAAACTTATTATGCTTTTCCTGAAAGAATGAAAGTAAATTTAATTTAAATGATCTATAGGTATATACTTTCAACTCACCAATTCTCACTGGAATAATTAGGTTATATATATATATATATTTTAAAAGATCAATAATTTTAAGCAAAATAAAAATTCTACTTAAAAGTCTCTTTTACAAAAATAGTTGTCCCTCAATGCAATTGTCATGTGAAATAGAAAAATAAGCAGTTCTTAGAATAGTGCTCACTCAGTCTTCAAAACAAGTTTGAGGTTCAGTGTAGCTGGAGACAACTGACATATGATAAGTAAGAGTATCATTGAGCTCATATTGTATTCACTCAAGGGTGACAAGAACTCAGAGAGGAAATGTGAATCTGGCTTTTCAAAACAACTGTGGTGTTAGAAAAATACAGAATACCTGTATTAGCTCTACACATGCAAAATCATCTGAGGAAGATACTGAAAAGGAACTCTTCTCATTTTGGGCAAATTGATCAACTCTGTAGTGAAATACCAACTAAACCAACATAAATTGTTTGTGTTTGGTGAAGGCCAAGGACTGTGAGGAATCTCATGGCTAACTAATCTTGAAGTATCCACCCAAGGAGAAAATGAGAATGTAAATATGGATAAACCAGGATTTTTAATGTATTACTTTTTATATATAACATATGATAGGACTTTTCAAAAAGAAATTATGTGACAGGAATATGTAAAATGAATTATTTCCTGGCTTAGAGAGAAGCAGGAAAAAGACAAATGGAATGTCCTCCTAGGCCTATGTAAACAACAGGATTCCCTGAGGATGATACTTGGACCAGCTTTACATGGTATTTTTAAAGATCTCCAGTCTTCCAAGTAATATTAAGGTTTCCAGGTAATCAAATGTCACACTAATGGGATAGAATGCAGGTTAATGTAAAAAAATATGAGCAGGCAGAAAAATAGTAGCTGATTTTCAACCTTTTGTGATATGTTTGTCAAATTTATTCCCAAATCTACTTACAATGAATTGCATTCCAAAGAAAGAGCCAAATCAAAGAACTACATTTTAAAAGTCAATGTAAATTTCGTACTGTTGACTAATACCATCAGGGTGGAGTGCTGACTAAATACCTGTAGGTGAAAAATCAGGAACGCAGGCCATCATAAAAAAATTTATTAGAAGAAAAACAAATTATTCATGTACCATTATACAAAGCCAATATTTGTTCATGCTTAGACATCTTGTTTTGTTTTGGCCACTGATCCTCAGAAAAGCTAAAACTTTTAAAGGAACAGTCCTGTTCCCTATAACTCCCTGATGCTACGTCTACTTACTCATGTTGTCCCTGAAGAGGGAATGTAATATAGCTCAGAGCCAAAACAATCATCTTATGGACCACAGAAGTATGAGAAGAAAGTTTTACTTAAAGAAGAAAGTTAAAGCCACATAAAGAATGCCGTTTGCTGTTGCTCTTACTGTTGGTGGTGGTAGTGGTGTGTTTGGTTTGGTTTAGTTTTGTGTTTTTTTTTTAATTCATCCTTTTCTGGAATCCTACAACCCAAGCAGGTGACATGGTAAAACAATATTTACCATAGGTCAAATAATTTTGAGTTAACTTTTTGCCTGATGAAGACTCTCCTGCTCCCTGAACTGTCCCACTTTGTGTTCATGAGAAGCTATGAGTGACAGACTAGACCAGCTCTTCACTAGACCTTAGGTACAAATCATTTTCCTTTCTTTTCGTATGCTATTATTTGATTTCATTTCTACTTGGCTGTTCTGACTGTTATTATCAAATGTGAAATTAGGGTCTGGTTGTAGAGAAAAGAACCATGGAGCCCTGATTCCTGATTCCATATTTCAGGTAGGATTAAGACTTAGAATGAAAAGAGAAATCAGTTTACCACAGAGATTTGACACCATATATCTAGCTAGTTATTTGGTAATTTGCCTGGCTTTGTCTTTAACTCACATCTCTCTTCTGTGACACTGAGGCAGCTATAAGCAGCTAGTTGGGGATTCCAAGAATGAGGATTTCATCCATCTCAAATATAGTTTCATCTCCTTAGGTATAAGGAGACAAATGAAAATAATTTTTCTGCTTCAAAGGACATTCTAAGATTAAATGTTAGAAGACTTTAAAATTATACTGGTTCTGATGTGGTAAATATAAAATGCTAAAGTGAAAAATTCAACCTCTAGGAGATTTTGAAAGCCAGAATAGCTTTAAGCAATAACAAGTGTCATATAGATATTAGTCAATTTTATTCAATTCGAAGGCAAGATCTGAGGGAACTGCTATAGAGAGTCAGCATCTACCTAGAGAGAGCTGTTTGGTAATGGTGGTTCACTTTATTGTCAGTTATGTGGTCTGTGGCCATTTGTAATTGGGTTCTTGATCGACAGTGGTTGGATTGAAAATCAGGTTGGAAATTAATGAACTCAATAGAGGAAATCCACTCTTGCTTTCAAAAGTTGTTTAATCAATTACAATCACTCCACACTCTCATCACTCATATAACTTACCCCTGGAAACTTACTAAACTCTGATGCAAAAATAAATAAATTATTATTTTGGAGATACTGAACATTTTTTGATGATTCCTGAACTGAAGTTACAACTCAAATGAAGAGATAAGATTAACACACCTGATATACTAACAAATAAAGTGTAAAACATTTCTGCTCTGAGATAGAACAAATGCCAGCTGACCAGACAATGATGCTGCAAAGACCTTCCCAGACTATGAGTAAAAGAATAAAAAAGGAAAAAAATGCAGATTTCTTCAACTTAACAACAACATTGATTATAACACACATCATCCAACACTAGTTTGTATTAGTGAGGACTCTACATATTTCCTTTGTAAAAGGGGTAATTTATCATAAATATGTATACTCTGGTATATTATGTAATGAAAGTAAAGGTCGCGTGATCAAACCATGGGAATTGCAGAGAGTGTCTATTTAAGGCTTAGGAAAAATAAAAAACAGAATTCAGTTATCATTTCTTTTTTTGTGTGGTTGGAATAATTAAGATCTAGTCTCTTAGCAGGCATGATGATTATAATACAATATTATTATTTCACTATACTGTGATTAGATCTCTGCAACTTATTTACTACTAGTTGCAAGTTTCTACCCTTAAACAACATAAGACAGAGGTGTGTTTAACTATCACTACAATGGCAATCATATAACAATATAAAAACATATCAAATCAATATGCTGTATTCCTTAAATTTACACAATGCTATATGCCAAATATATTTCAATAAAAAAAGAAAACAGAACTCAAATGGCACCAACAGGTTCGTTCTCTCTAGCTCTCTCTTCTCAGCTCCAGGTAAAGTTAGAAAAAGAAATTTAGGATCAGACTGCCCTAACTTAAGTGAAGTGCCTACCCTGATTTGGCAAGTAAAATGGATCCCGCACATGGGTGGAGAGGCAAGTAAAATGTTATTCTATGAGGCAGGTTTCAAAAGAAAAAAGGCCATGCAAGAGGAAGTTAAGCATTCTCAGTAAATAAAACAGTACAATGTCCAACTTCGGGGGATAACAAAATCTACCAAATTAAACATTCTAGTAAACTGTAGAGCATATTTTAGATGTCATAAATATTAAAATGTCAAAAACACATACATCCTAGGTTTTAAAAATACGTTCGCACTAAAGTTTCAGAAGCACTGAGGGTATTCAGGAAAACAATGAAGAAATAAGACTTGAACTCTAACCCATGAAAGATAGTAAACTTTACTAGTTGAGTTGAAAGAATAGGTAAGTGCACACACATACACACAAACCAAACCAACAAACAACAACAAACGCAGAAAAAAAGTATATTTTGTTCAAGAGGCATTGAAAAAATTTTCAGAATCTGTTGCTCCTTTATTTTTAACTCAATAATATGCCTCATAGCTAAGAGTAATTCCCAGTGGAAAACAGAGGGAGTATATTTGAGGGGATTTATTTATTTATTTTTAACATCTTTATTGGAGTATAATTGCTTTACAATGGTGTGTTAGTTTCTGCTGTAAAACAAAGTGAATCAGCTTTACATATACATACATCCCCATATCTCCTCCCAGAGGGAGTATATTTGCAATTTTAAAATAGCGCACTATTTACTTGTTTTGTATTACTAATTTTCTTGGGTTGTCAAAACTAATTACTAAAAAGATACCACCTATTATTGAAGTGAATTGAAATAACAACTGATACAAGTATTGAAGTGGATGAGAGTATTATTACTGAGAGAGAAAAACTGCACTAAACAGAAAAATGTCACATATTAAGCTGCTTTTTTCTCTTAAACACTAGAAATTTTAAATCTCCTCAAATGTAGCACTTTCTTAGGTGGTAATTTCCCAGAAATATTCAGTTTGTTAGTGTAAAATCAGTGCAGATGTCAAACATCTGATGGTAGAAAAGCAAGATTATATTTAGCTTTAACTCAGACTTTTTTGGAGAACTGGATTTATGTTTACTTACAAAGACATATGTTCATTTTGAGTGTTAGTGTGTTGATGAGAAAAGAAGAGAAATATTTTAAGGTAACAATCATAAAGGCAAAAGGAATTGAAAACAAATAACATTTGTTGCTGAAATCCCAAAGATTACCTAACCCAAACAAGTTAATATGTGTGAAACTATATGTTCTAGTAGATACAATGACTCTAGAAAAATTGAAAAGTATCTAATATATATATTAGACACGCTAATATAGTATGTGCCCACTCTAATATGTTTCCTATTTCTACCAAAACAGTCTAATAAGAAATATTATAGAATTAAACCTAATCGAGTTTAATTCAGAGTATATATTTCTGCATTGTATATGCAACTAGATCATTTAAGTGTCATGCACTCTGTTACAAAAATTCTTTTCATTTCTGTTTAGTTCCTAGCTAGCCAATGAGTAAAGTATATTAGCAGGTAAAAAGCTGACATTTAAAAAAATAAGTTCCATATTATTAAGGCTTAACTTAGATGTACCTGGAATAAGAAACTACTTTCTTGCAATTTCAAGATTGCTAGAAAGACTGCCATTTCCCTAAATCAATCTCTACATGTTTGTTGATACCTATACTTCCTGTATAGGAGTTAATTCTTCAGCTCATGGTTTTGAATCCATTAAAATTAAAACCCACCTGGAAAGGGTAATACTTTGAGGAAATTATCAGGTAAATATCCTTCAGAACAAGGGAGTTTCAGATTAGAATGGCTATTATAAAAAAGACAAAGAATAACAAGTGTTTGAAAGGATGTGGAAAATGGGAACACTTATACACTATTGGTAGGAATGTAAATCTGCACAGCCATTATAGGACACAGTATGGAGGTTCCTCAAGAAATTAAAAATAGAATTACCATATGATGCAGTAATCCTACTTCTGGGTATATATGCAAAGAAATGAAAACCGTCTATTGAAAAGATAGCTGCACTTCCATTTAATTGCTGCTTACTCAAAATAACGAAGATATGGAAACAACATAAGTGTCCAATGCATGAATGGATGAAGACAATTATATATATATATATAAAATGAAATTTTATTCAACCTTTAGAAAAAGGAAATCCTACCATTTGCAAGAACATGAATGAATCTGGAGGACATTATGCCAAGTGAAATAAACCAGACACAGAAAGAAAAATATTGCATGATGTCACTTATATGTAGAATCTAAAAGAGTGGAATTCATAGAAACAGAGAGTAGAATGATGGCTGCCAGGGGTAGGGGGGTGGAGAGCTGGAATGAGGAGATGTTGGTCAAAGGGTACAAAGCTTCAGTTATGTGAGATGAATGGGTTCTGGAAATATTAATATAATGTACAGCATGGTGACTACAGTTAATAGTACTGTATTGTGTACTTGAAATCTGCTAAGAAGATAGATCTTAGATTAGGTCTTCTCAACATGCACACACAATGGTAACTTTATAGAAGTGACAGGTAAGTTATTTAGCTTGATTGTGGATCTTTTCACAATGTATAAATATATTGAAACATCAAGTGGAATACCTTAAATCTATACAACTTTTATATGTCAAAGATATATCAATAAATTTGTATTTAAAAAAATACAATCTGAATGGGAAATAACATGATGATTCTGGGATGTAATATGGAAGGGAGAAAAACTTGGGTAGGAAAGAGAAGTAATTTGGGGAAGGAAACCTGAGAGCCTTACTCAGCACCCACACGGGACTTTGATGAATCTCAGGAAACAGGTTGAAGAAAACTAAACAAGTTGCTAAAGACTACAGGGTATATTACAAGTCTTAAAGCACTCAAAACAATCATACCTAAATAATATATCATTTAGGACTATACATTTGTGATAAATTATTTTTAAAATAAAGGGAATAATAAAACAAAATTTAGGCTTGCGGTTACCTGAGGGAAGCTGGCAGGGCACTTAGGTAGTATCACTGTTATTGCCAATGTAATTAATCTTAAATTGGAAGGTGGATTCCCAGGTGTTTATTTTAATTTCATGCTTCACAGTTTTCATATACCCTTTGATATACATCAAATATCATTAACTTTTGAATGAAGGAGAGAAGAAAACTATTGTTATGTTCATACATTGCTGAGGACTGGCATTAAGCTAAAGAAGGCTAATTGTGTGCATAGGTACTGGAAAGAGGTCGTGGATTTCCTTGCTTTTTTTTTTTTTTTTTTTTTGGTTACATTAATGAATCAGTTCCCAACCTGCATGCATGAGGACAGGAGGTGCTGCCATGACAAGGTTAGGAAAACTGTCTGGGAGGTAAGCATGGTAAGAACCTTGACTGAGCTCTCTGGCCCTGGGAAAACAGAAGCAGACAAAGAAATTCAAGCTGGACATATGAATCTAGTTGAAAGGGAAAATTTCACCCTGGTGAACAATGTCAGAGCAAGGCAGTAGTTAATTCAAGAAAGAGCTAGCTCAAGTTGTAAGAATACAGAAATAACATAGGAGCTATTTCAAAGGTTAAAAAAAAGTCAATTTGTCAAGAGAATAAGACAAGCCACAGACCCAGACCAAGTATTTACAAACGACATATCTAATAAAGAACTGTTACCAAAATATACGAAAACTTTTAAAACTCAGCAATAAGAAAATGAACAACCCAATTAAAAAACGGGCAAAAGACCTGGACAACTGAGCACAGAAGATATACAGATGTCAAATAAGCATATGGAAAGATGTTCAAAGTCATATGTCATCAAGGAATTGCAAATTAAAACAATAATGAGATACCACTAAACACCTGTTAGAATGACCAAAATCCAAAACACTAACACCACCAAATGCTGGCAAAGCTGTGAACCACAAAGAACTCTCATTCATTGCTGGTGGGAATTCAAAATGCTTCAGCTATTTTGAAGGACAGCTCAGCAGTGATCTTTCCTCCTAAGATCCAGCAATCACGCTCCTTGGTATTTACACAAATGAGTTAAAAACTTATGTCCACACAAAAACTGCACAAAGATGTTTACAGCAGCTTTAATTATAGTTGCACAAACTTGGAAGCAACCAATAAGTCTTTCAGTAGGTGAATGGGTAAGTAAACTGTGGTATATCCAGACAATGAAATATTATTCAACATTAAAAAAAAATGAGCTATCAAGCAATGAAAAGAAATGGAGGAAACTTACATGCATATTACTAAATAAAAGAAGCCAATCTGAGAAAGCTAAATATTGGAGAATCCCAAGTGTATGACATTCTAGAAAAGGCAAAACTATGAAGATAGTAAAAAGATTAGTGATTTCCAGGTGTTGGGGGGGGCGGAGAAGGAGGGATGAATAAGCAGAGCACAGAAAATTTTTAGGTTGATGAAATTATTCTGTACAATACTGCAATGGTGAATACATTTATCAAAACCCACAGAATGTACAACATCAAGAGTAAACCCTTACATGAAAGGAGGACTTTAGGTGATAATGGTGTGTCAGTGTAGGTTCATTAATTATAGCAAATGTACCACTCTGGTGGGGAATATTGATAGAGGGAAGGCTGTGTCTGTGTAGGGTCTGAGAATATATGGGAATTGCCTGTACTTTCTACTCAATTTTGCTGTGAACCTAAAACTGCTCCATTTCAAAAAAAAAAAAAAAAATCAACCTGAAATCCCTGAAGACTTGAAAATTTCCAGGTAATCAGAAAGTGGAAAATAAGAGTATGTTGGCATCAGGAACACAGATAAGCAATCTGCACGAAAGATTCAGGTAAAAGTAAATTTTAATACTAAATCAACATTCAATCCAGCAAGGAAACACATGTTAGTCTGTAAAGAATCAAACAAAGTTTAGAGTATCTATATGAAAGTAGGTGAGCCATGTTTAAAAAAAGATGGATAATTAATTGGGCTGAAGTAAAAAACATGAGGGAATACGTAAATTTAGATGCAGACTCAAGGAGTATTTTCCCTTTAAAAAGCAGCCAGGCTTAAAACAGTAGGATTCCATAGAATAGTGCTCAAAACTACAAAGATTTGAATAACTGGAACTCACTAGCCATTTAATATTGCCATTATAATGTGTATTCAAGAAGCAGCTTCTACTAGGTTTGAGCAACTTTGTCAGATGAGTAGAATAAATGTCAACCTCCATCTAGGACAAGACAATTCTTCTGATCCTGTTCATCTCAGAAATCTTACTTCAGCAGGTTTGATCTGAATAAGATTGAATCTCCCAGTGTGGAATTTTAGATACACTGTCAGAATGAGAGAATGGATTTGCTAGAGTAAGGCCAACAGTGGAAACTATCAGAAAAGCTCTTTTCAATGATGATCCAAATATAAAATTATGGGCTATCACTTCCAAAACCTAAAGAAGGAAACAGATATCCAGGTACAGGAAGCATAGGGGGTCCCAAACAAGAGGACCACAAACAGACCTACACCAAACCATATCTTAATTAAAATGGCAAAAATTAAAGAGAGAATTCTAAAGGCAGCAAGAGAAAAACAAACAGTTACAAAGAACCCCCCATAAGGCTATCTGCTGATTTCTCTACAGAAACTTTGCAGGCCACAAGGGAGTGGCAAGATATATTCAAAGCCCTGGAAGGTAAAACTCTGCAAACTAGGATACTCTACCCAGCAAGATTATCATTTAGAATAGAAGGAGAGATAAAGAATTTCTCAGACAAACAAAAATTAAAAGAATACAGCAATACTAAACCTACCCTAAAGCAAGTGTTGAAGGGTCTTTTCTAGATGGAAAAGAAGCAAGGATCTAGGAAAGGGAAAATCACAATAGGAAAGGCAAATATATAAAATGATTGAAGATCAGTTAAATAATCTAGTATACAGACTAAAAAAACAATCAAAAAATTCAGTGAAACCGATTGTAACTACATGAACAGCAAAAGGGTAAACATGAAGATGTAAAATAGGACATCCAAATCATAAATGTGGAGGAGGGGAGTAGGAAAACATTGGTCTTTTAGAATGTGTTTAAGCTCATATGATTACCAGTCTAAAGCAAGCAGGTATAGTCATGGGTAAACATACTTGAAAATCAGGGTAATCACAAATCAAAAACATACAATAGATTCCAAAAAACAAAAACCAAAAGAAAGGAACACAAGCATAATACAAAAGAAAACCATCAAACCACAAAAAGAAAATCAAAAAGAAGGAACAAAGAATAAATACAAAATCAACTGGGAAACAAAGTTTAAAATGGCAGTAAATACACATTTACCAATAATTACTTTAAAGGTCAATGGACTAAATGCTCTGATCAAAAGACACAGAATGGCAGATTGGATAATAAAACAAGAACCTACAATGTACTGCCTACAAGAGATCCACTTTAGGGCAAAAGACACATACAGATTGAAAGTGAGGAAATGGAAAAAGATATTTCATGCAAATGGAAATGACAAGAAAGTGGAGGGTAGCAATACTCATATCAGACAAAATAGACTCTAAAACAAAGGCCATAAAGAAAGACAAAGAAGGACACTATATAATGATAAAAGGATCAACACAAGAGGAGGATATTATACTTGTTAACATATGTGCACCCAATATAGGAGTACCTAAATACATAAAACAAATACGAGCATAAAGGGAGAAATTGATGGGAATACAATAATAGTATTGGAAGTCCTAGCCACAGCAATCAGACAAGAAAAAGAAATAAAAGGTATCTAAATTGGAAGAGAAGAGGTAAAACTGTCACCATATGCAGATGACATGATACTCTATATAGAAAACCCTAAAGACCGCACACAAAAACTACTAGAACTGGGCTTACCTGGTGGCACAGTGGTTGAGAGTCTGCCTACCGATGCAGGGGGCACGGGTTCGTGCCCTGGTCTGGGAAGATCCCACATGCCGCAGAGCGGCTGGGCCCGTGAGCCATGGCTGCTGAGCCTGCACGTCCAGAGCCTGTGCTCTGCAACGGGAGAGGCCATAAGAGTGAGAGGCCCACATACCGCAAAAAAACAAACAAACAAACAAAAAAACTACTAGAACTGATAAATGAATTCAGCAAGGTAACAGAATACAAGATTAATATACAGAAATCTGTTGCATTTCTTTACACTAACAATGAAATATCAGAAAGGGAAAGCTAAAAAAAAAAATCCTGTTTAAAATCACATCAAAAAAATAAAATATGTAGGAATAAACCTAACCAAGGAGGTGAAAGATTTACATGCTGAAAACTATAAAACACTAATAAAATAAATCAAAGATGATTCAAGGAAATGGAAAGATAACCCATGCTCTTGGATTGGAAGAATTAATATTGTTGAAATGGCCATACTACCCAAAACAATCTACAGACTTAATGTGATTCCTATCATATTACCCATGACATTTTTCACAGAACTAGAACAAATAATTCTAAAATTTATATAGAACCCCCAAAGACCCAAAATTGCCAAAGCAATCCTGAGGAAAAGAAGAACCAAACTGGAGGCATAATCCTTCCAGACTTCAGACATTACTACAAAGCTACAGTAATCAAAACAGCTGGCACTGGCACAAAAACAGACATAGAGATCAATGGAAGAGAATACAGAGCCCAGAAATAAACCCACACACCTATGGTCAATTAAAGTTTGACGAAAAAATCAAGAATATACAATGGAGGAAAGACAGTCTCTTCAGCAAGTGGTGTTGGGAAAGCTGGATGGCCACATGTAAATCAATGAAATTAGAACACTCCCAGACACTATACACAAAAAATAAACTCAAAATGGCTTAAAGACTCTGATATGACATGACACCATAAAACTCCTAGAAGAGAACATAGTCAAAACATTCTCTGACATAAATCGTAGTAATATTTTCTTAGATTAGTTTCCCAAAGCAAAAGAAATAAAAGCAAAAATAAAAATTGGGATCTAATCAAACATAAGCTTTTGCACAGCAAAGGAAACCATAAACCAAATGAAAAGACAAGCTACAGACTAGGATTGAATATTTGCAAATAATGCAACCAACAAGGGCTTAATTTCCAAAATATTCAAACTCAATATCAAAAAACAAACAACCCAATCAAAAAATGGGCAGAAGACCTAAATAGACAGTTCTCCAAAGAAGACATACAGATAGACAACAGGCACATGAAAAGATGCTCAACATCATTAATTTATTAGAGAAATGCAAATCAAAACTATAATGAGGTATCACCTCACACTAGTCAGAACGGCCATCATCAAAAAGTCTACAGGGCTTCCCTGGTGGCGCAGTGGTTGAGAGTCCGCCTGCCGATGCAGGGGACACGGGTTCGTGCCCCGGTCCGGGAAGATCCCACATGCCGCGGAGTGGCTGGGCCCGTGAGCCATGGCCGCTGAGCCTGCGCGTCCGGAGCCTGTGCTCCGCAACGGGAGAGGCCACAACAGTGAGAGGCCCGCGTACTGCAAAAAAAAAAAAAAAAAAAAAAAGTCTACAAATAATAAATCCTGGAGAGGGTGTGGAGGAAAGGGAACCCTCCTTACACTGTTGATGGGAATGTAAATTGCTGCAGCCACTATGGAAAACAGTATGGAGGTTCCTTAAAAACTAAAAATAGGATTATCAGATGAGCCAGCAATCCTACTCCTGGGCATATATCCAGAAGAGATGAAAACTCTAATTTGAAAACATACATGCACTCCAGTGTTCACAGCAGCAGTATTATAATAGCCAAGACATGGAAACAACCAAAGTGCCCATCAACAGATGACTAGTTTAAGATGTGGTGTATATATTTATACAAAGGAATATTACTCAGCCATAGAAAAGAATGAAATACTGCCATTTGAAGCAACATGGATGGAACTATCATTCTAAGTGAAGTAAGTCAGAAAGAGAGAGACAAATATTATATGATATCACTTATATGTGGAATCTAAAAAATAATACAAATTAACTTATTTACAAAACAGAAACAGACTCACAGACATAAAAAACAGAATTATAGTTACCAAAGAGGAAAAAGGGGAGAGGGATAAATTAGGGGTATGAGATTAACAGATACACACTACCATATATAAAATAGATAAACAATAAAGGTGTACTGTATAGCAAAGGGAACTATATTCAATAACATTTAATAGCCTATAATGGAAAAGAATCTGAAAAAAGAATATATATATGTGTGTGTATGTGTGTGTCTGTGTGTATATATATATATCTGAATCACTTTGCTGTACACGTGTAACTAACTTAATATTTTAAATCAACTATATGTCAATAAAAACAAAATTAAATTAAAAAAATTTTCCACCTCTCCAAAATAAAACAATCTAAATGAGACAGTCACATATATGCCGATAAGGCCACAAACAGCACAAAATCTTTAAAGATTAATTCTCTCAATACCAACACTATTTCCTAATAAACTTTGTTATTTTAAAGCAACGAAGTAACCAATGCTTAAGTTAAGGCAGATATAGTAATAATCACTCCACAGAGTGTGGAATATGGTTTGGTCTGAAGTACACTTCCCCGAATAGAAATCCTCCAGGAAACTGTTGCAATACGTAAATGAATGGATTTCACTTTTTATAGAGTGTGTCCATACCCTCAACAGTCATCTGACAGCAAGTGTCACCCCTCAGCATTTTTCATTCTATATCATTTTTCTTCCATTTCTCTCTCTCTGAGTTAACTGCAACATCATCACTGTAACAAGGTATCGTTTTCTAGATGCAATCCTTTCTGTTACCAAGAACTTTTTCTTTTGCTTGAGGGAAAGAATTGAAAGATTATTTAATCCATAAAAGTTCTTGTTCTTCTGCAAAACTAGAAACAATAGAAAACATATGCTTAAAAAAATTCTCAGGAATTCCCTGGTGGCACAGTGGTTGGGAGTCCCCCTCCCAATGCAGGGGACACAGGTTCAAGCCTGGTCCGGGAAGATCCCACATGCTGCGAAGCAACTAAGCCCATGTGCCACAACTACTGAGCCTGTGCTCTAGAGCCCACAAGCCACAACTACTGAAGCTCGGGCACCTAGAGCCCGTGCTCCGCAACAAGAGAAGCCACCGCAATGAGAAGCCTGAGCACCGCAAAGAAGAGTAGCCCCCACTCACCACAACTACAGAAAGCCCACATGCATTAACAAAGACCCAACACAGCCAAAAATAAATAAAAATAAATTAATTAATTTTAAAAATATGTTAAAAAGAATTCTCAAATTGCAATTGTAACACTGGAAAAAAACAGTAATTATGTTGTGTATGAATTTATAAAACAATCTTTATTCAGGCTAAGGCCAAACCTGAAGCTTTGTACTCTCACTCTTTAAGTGGATTTTCTAAATATTTAATTAGCATTCATGTTGGCTGATTCATGTAACCTGGGTAGAACTTTATAGTCAAGAACTAAGCATAAAGTAAGACAGTATTCTATTTGGAAGTAACTATTTCTTTGACCTGGACAAAAATATGTATGGTGATGTTAGAACTCAATTTAAATTCAGATCACACAAAACAAGTATAGTGACAAGTTATACAAACTTCCTACAAGAGGGTTAGTTTGTTGTCAAAACTAAATTTTTAAAAACCAGAGTACTTCTCATGCATCAGTTTTTTAAAAAATATTTCAACTGAATAAAAACAAAACTTACACAAAAGTGTTCTTAAGAGTTTGGAGAGTGGGAAGTAAAGGAGACAAGAAATAGAAAATAGAACAGAATCATTTCTTGAGTCTCCTTATGCAGGTTTTGCTGATGCTATAGTGAGTCAGAAGACAAAAAAAAAAAAAGTTACAGACTCTGTGATACTTTTTATTTTTATTTTTTTATATCTTTATTGGATTATAATCATTTGACAATGATGTGTTTCTGCTGTACAACAAAGTGAATCAGTTATATGCATACTTATGTATACCTATATCCCCTGCCTCTTGAGCTTCCCCCCCACCCTCCCTATCCCACCCTGCTAGGTGGTCACAAAGCACCGAGCTGACCTCTCTGTGCTATGCAGCTGCTTCCAACTAGCTATCTATTTTACACATGGTAGTGTATATATGTCCATTCTACTCTCTCAATTCATCCCAGCCACCCCTTCCCCAACTGTGTCCACAAGTCCATTCTCCACATCTGCGTCTCTATTCCTGCCCTGCCACTAGTTCATCAGTACCATTTTTCTAGATTCCATATATGTGTTAATATACGGTATTTGTTTTTCTGTTTCTGACTTACTTCACTCTGTATGATAGACTCTAGGTCCATCCACTTCACTACAAACGACTCCATTTCATTCCTTTTTATGGCTGAGTAATATTCCATTGTATACATGTACTACATCTTCTTTGTCCATTCATCTGTCAGACATTTAGGTTGCTTCCATGTCCTAGCTATTGTTAATAGTGCTAAAATGAACATTGGGGTACATGTATCTTTTTGAATTATGGTTTTCTCAGGGTATATGCTCAGGAGTGGGATTGCTGGGTCATACAGTAGTTCTATTTTCAGTTTTTTAAGGAATCTCCATACTGTTCTCCATAATGGCTGTGTGACATCCTTTTTAAACACATATCCTTGGGCTTCCCTGGTGGCGCAGTGGTTAAGAATCCACCTGCCAATGCAGGGGACACGGGTTCGGACCCTGGTCCGGGAAGATTCCACATGCCACAAAGCAACTAAGACCGTGTGCTACAACTACTGAGCCTGCACTCTAGGGCCACAAGCTGAAACTCCTGAGCCCATGAGCCACAACTACTGAAGCCCGTGTGCCCTAGAGCCCATGCTCCGCAACAGGAGAATCCACCACAATGAGAAGCCCGCATGCCACAACGAAGAGTAGCGCCCGCTCACCACAACTAGAGAAAGCCCGCACACAGCAACGAAGACCCAATGCAGCCAAAAATAAATAAATAAATTTATTTTTAAAAAAAGAACAAAAAACATATAACCGGTACAATACTTCTGTTATCTGAAAGACTTTTCCTCCAAACACCTGGAACTTCTTCATTGGACAGGGTCCAACACTGGCACCCACTATCTCAGAGCCGTGATTGGGGCTGTGAAGCAGGTATGGGAACAAACCTCTGATGGGGGGTTGCCAGAATGTGAACTCTCTCGGGTACAGTCTTTGCTTGTCCTTCCCTGTTTTTGACTACTCCCTCTCGCCAGAGCTGAGTAGGTGGGTGCCATATTTGTATATATTTGCTTGCTTGCAACTGCCAAATGACTCTCACTTAATAAATGAATTCATGGAATAGACATATTTAGAGAGAGATATAGAAAGTATTATGCATGATTCACCTTTTAAGCCTGAATATACAAGAGGAGTTTGTAAGAAATGAAAATAATGTCTTCTAATATTCTCAGTTACATGCTTAAAAAAATCTAAATTCACAATTTTCTGTGGTAAAATGTATTATCCTTAAATAGCTAAATAAACCCCACTACTAGAATTTTGACACTTTAAAGAAAAAGATCAAATTATTCCAAAAATACCATTCCATAAAATATTAAATAAAAATATCAACTAAACTTTGATCATGTTTAAAGAAACTCTGGCCAAAATTAAGGTCAAGTTTATTCCAATCATCTCATTTTCTTTTACCCCACCAGATACCAAAAATTAGAATTAAAAAAAATTTTTTTAATTAAAAATTGTTTGAGACAATTGTTTGAGATATTTTGAGAACAAAATATCCTGGGACTTATTAGACTTTCCCAATCTATTCTAATCCATAAAATACCTACTAATATAATTACCTTTCTATCTCTCTCCCTACTTGGTATATCTACAGTACATTTTAAAATATAGTGTACTGGGCTTCCCTGGTGGCTCAGTGGTTAAGAATCCTCCTGCCAAAGCAGGGGACATGGGTTCGATCCCTGGTCCGGGAAGATCCCACATGCCACGTAGCAACTCAGCCTGTGCACCACAACTACTGAGCCTGCGCTCTAGAGCTCACGAGCCACAACTACTGAGCCCACATGCCACAACTACTGAAGCCTGCATGCCTAGAGCCTGTACTCTGCAACAAGAGAAGCCACCGCAATGAGAAGCACGTGCACTGCAGCAAAGAGTAGCCCCCACTCACCACAACTAGAGGAATCCCACATGCAGCAACAAAGACCCAATGCAGCCAAAAATAAATAATTTATATATATATATATATACACAAAAATAAAATAAATAAATATAGCATACTGTCTAAACTCTACTAGATTTCTCTTGCCTAGAGTAATAACGGATATTCATGACACTGGCCCTAAGATTCTCAATATTACCTCACTACTAGTCAGTGCTCTTGGAACACACATGAATTGGGTGTTCAAACTGTTCATGAAAAGGAAGTTAATCTGTCCACATTGGTCACTTTTCTTCTCTTCTTAGCATGTTGCATGGATGCTATACAAAGAATATCACAAACAGTCTGAAGATAGCCAGAACACCCAAATTAATGAAGCATTTCTTTGCAATACCTTAAAGTATTCCAGAGAATATATTGTGATATCTCATTTTTAAAATGTCATTATTGATACAGAATATTCATATCAACATAAACCCGTATAAGATATAACAGTTTCTTATAGGATATGGGGACCTGAATTTGAAGAGGTCACTGTCCGAGATTGAAAAATCACTCTAAAATGAGAAACTAGACACTCTCATAGTAACTCATCCTTAGAGATGATTTGTAAATATGTTGCTGTTGGTTGAGATGAAGTTCTTCTCAGTCTCCGTCAACAGGATCAAGTTATATTCACAAGAAGCTGTGAACATAACATGTTAAAGTAAAGAAATTAGTCATTCAGTTATAGTGTAACCTAACTGACTTAAAGATGTTCCAAAGTGCAAGCTTGGGCCAGTGTTTCTTCAGCCCAGAAGGGATGCTGCCCCATGCAAAAGAAAATTGTAGTTCCTCTTTTCCAGGCAGAAGCCTACAAGGAAAAGGGAATAGGAAGCTAGCATAACCAGATCAAACCTTTCACTAATATCATCTAGCTCTCTTTCCACTGGTTCTATTATATAAACCAACTACCTTTTTGCATTTTCATGTAAATTTTTTTTCTGGGAGACAATGTGCTGACCATCTGTATTTCCTTCCTCTTGGCAGATCTACTTCTAATTATGAATTAATGAACAAGCCTTTCTGGCTTATAATGAGTTTCATTAGCATGAGTCAGTTCCCCTGAGTCAGATCAAGTCTGTGTTTAATGATGGGATTGAGTTTCTGGCCTCAAAAAACTGAAAATCTAGTCTCTAAAGACCACCAGCCCAACAAAGGTATCACATGCCTAGGGACCATACTTGAATTTCCAACTGGCCTTTTAACATGTCTCTTTAAGTGAAAAAACAAACAAACAAACAAACAAAAAGTACTTAAAAAGCAGGCAATTCCTTTTTAAAAGCTCAGAAAAAAATGTTACCTAAGAGGGTAGGTAGGCAAATCCTAAGGGAGAGGCCCTCTAAACTCTATTTTGGTCCTCTCATTTGGCCTGTCTGAAAGTGCAGAGTGAAGCACAAATGTAAGCATTTATCCACTGAATCATATCAACTCAGGTACTTAGATCTCAGTCAAATCAGGTCACAAAACTTGCATGTCTGCAAACATAAGAGGGTTTGGGTGGTCACTGCTTACCTCATCAGACAATTACAACTGCCCATCTTATCTGCCTAGATAGACAAAAACTTGTTCCCTCTTTGGTTAACTACAGCCAAATGTTTAAAAACTACAAAATAAAATTTAGAAAATGGCCATCTGTTCTTTCTAAGTTAGGTCAATGTGGAGATTCTTCAACTGTCCAAGGTGAGAAATTATATAAACAAATATTTAGACTATACACAGCCACATTACAGTTTTAAAGACAATGCATTCTACACATGTGGAAACATGTGAGGAAAACCTCATATTAGAGATTGAATGGTTTTAGGAAATAAACATTCTTATATTTCTAGATTGGGACAGAGGCAGAATTTCCAAAACAACAGCATATGATATCATATGTACTTAGTGCAGAAAAAAAACTATAATCCTCACATTGATCTTTTGATCAATCTTGACATGATGATGATCTGATCAAAACATGACCTGATAAAAAAAGCATCTTTTCAAGCAGAAAATCTGTCATTCTCTCTTCCTAATTTTCACCTATGGCGTGTTCTATGCTAGAAAAATATATTCTCTGAGAGCAGAAAAAGGACCGAGGTCTTCCGCTTGCTCTCTGAAATCTATCATGGTGAACACTGGGATGGTTTTGCTACCCCATGGTCAAGTTCTAGACAGCAACAATGTAGTGTAGTTTTCCACAAGTATGAACAAAATCCAGTATTAACTCTTTGGAGACTAGATTTTAACACTAAGATAAGATATGCATTATGTTCTCAGCAACCCAAGAGGCACAGAAACCCATCAGACATACTGAATGTAGTGCTGGCTCTTCTCTACATATCAAAAACAATGTTGTTTCATTGGCCTACTAGAACCTATTTTTGGAAATGCAGGCTGGAAATTATGTTAAATAGCCATAACCATACGGAAAATAACGCTGATACTATTTTTTTGGAAGCACTATTTACTTACAAAAAATATTTTGAATAAGCTGAAAGATACAAAGGTAAAATACATGTGAAAGAATTATTTAGAATTCCTTTTTCTCTCAAGATTGCTTAAACTATTCAGGGTCTTTTGTGGTTCCATACAAATTTTAGGATTGTTTTCCTATGTTGTGAAAAATGCTATTGGAATGATGATAGGAATTTCATTGAATCTGTAGATCACTTTGTGTATTATGGGCATTTTGACAACATTAATCATTCCAATCTATGAACATGGAATATCTTTCCATTTATTTGTGCCTTCTTCAATTTCTTTCCTCAGTGTTTTATACTTTTCAGTGTACAGAACTTTCTTTTTCTTCATTTTTCCTTTTTTTTTTAGCTTACAAATAAAAATTTATTAAGTATATGTTAAGCACGTTAGCCAATTGTTCACCATATATATTTTTTTAATTGGGGTACAGTTGTTTTACAAAGTTGTGTTAGTTTCTATTGTACAGATCTTTCACTTTCTTGGTTAAATTCATTCCTAAGTATTTCATTCTTTTTGATTCTTTTATAAATGGAATTGTTTTCTTAACAATTAACATATAATTTCTATACATTGTTAATGTATAGAAACACAACTGATTTCTGCATGCTGTTTGTATCCTACAACTTTACTGAATTTGTTTATCAGTTCTAACAGCTTTTTGGTAGTCTTGGGGTTTTCTAGATATAAGATCATATCTTCTAGAAACAGAGACAATTTTACTTCTTCCTTTCTGATTTGGATGCTTTTAGTTTTTTTTTTTTTTTTTTGCCTTATTGCTCTGGCTAGGACTTCCAGAACTATGTTGAATAGAAATGGTGAGAGCAGGCACCCTGTTTTGTTTCTGATATTAGAGGAAAAGCTTTTAGCTTTTCACCATTGAGTATGATCCTAGCTGTGGGCTTCCCATAGATAGCCTTTATTATGTTGAGGTACATTCCATCTATACCCAATTTGTTGAGAGATTTTTTTCATGAAAGGATATTGAATTTTGTCAAATGTTTTTTCTATATCTATTGAGATGAGCATATGATTTTTATCCTTTGTTTTGTTAATGTAGTCTATTACATTTATTGATCAAGAGAACAAACCTGGAGATATCACATTTCCTGATTTCAAACTATATTACAAAGTTGTAGTAATCAAAACACTATGGTTGTGGCATAAAAAGACACATAGATCAATGAAACAGAATAGAGACCCAGAAATAAACCAATGCATATTTGGTCAACGAATTTTCAACAAAGGTCCCAAGACTACACAATGGAGAAATGATAGTCTCTTCAATAAATGGAAAACTTAATAAATGGATAAATGAAGCTGGGGAAACTGGATAGCCACATGCAAAAAAATGAAACTGGACACCTATCTTACACCATACACAAAAGTAAACTCAAAATGAATTAAAGACTTAAATGCAAGGAGTGAAACTATAAAACTCCTACAAGTAAACATAAGGGAAAAGCTCCTTGACATTGGTCTTGGCAAGGATTTTTTTGGATTTGACACTAAAACAAAGACAACAAAAGAAAAATAAGTAATTGGGCTACACCAAATTAAAAAGTTTCTGCCCAGCAAAAAACAAACAAACAAAAATCAATGAAATAAAAAGACAATAAACAAAATGGAGAAAAAATTTGCAAACCATATATTTGATAAGGGGTTAATATCTAAAATACATTAAAAAGTCATAAACTCAATAGCAAAACAAAAACAAATAACCTAATTAAAAATGGACCAAGGCCCTGAACAGACATTTTCAAAAGAAGATATACAAATGGCCAATAGGTATATGAAAAGGTACACAGCATCACTAATCATCTAGGAAATGCAGATCCAAACCAAAATGAAATATCACCTCACACCTGTTAGGATGTCTATTATCAAAAAGACAGATATAATAAATGTTGGAAAGGATGTAGAAAAAAGAGAACGCTTGTATACTGTTGGTAGGAATGTACATTGGTATAGCCATTATGGAAAATGGTATGGAGGTTCCTCACAAAAAAAAAAAAATTTTTAAATAGAGCTACCAGCAATCTCACTTCTGAGTATATATTCAAAGAAAATGAAATCACTATATTGAAGAGATATCTGTATCCCCATGCTTGTTGCAACATTATTTACAATAGCCAAGATATAGAACAACCTAAGTGTCTGCTGACAGATGAATGGGACAATGTGAGACACACACACACACACACACACACACACACACACACACAATGGAACATTATTCATCCTTGAAAAAGAAGGAAATCCTATCATTTTTGCAAATGGGTGAAACTGGAGGACATTATGCTAAGTAAAATAAGCCAGACAGAAGAAAACAAATACTATATGTTATCACTTATATGTAGAATCTTAAAAACAAACAAACAAAAAAAGAAGAGTTGAGCCAAAAACTAGAATGGTGGTTGCCAGGGGCTGGGGGGTACAGGAAATGGAGTGAGGTTGATTAAAGGGTACAGATTATAAGATGAATAACTTCTAAGGATCTCTTGTACAGCATGGCGACTATAGTTAATAATACTGTATTGTAAAACTGAAATTTGTTAAGAGATTAAATCTCACCTAAAAAACAAAAATAACTATGGGAGGTGATGGATATGTTTACTATTGATACTTTGACTGTGGGAATCATTTAACAACACATATGTCAAATCATCACATTGTACCCTTTAAATGTTCTATAATTTTACTTGTCGATTATACTTCAATAAAGCTGGAAAAAAATTTTAAATCAAATAAAATTCCCTTTTCTGATTATCATGGTACATTTCTCCAAGCCTTAGAATAGTTCATGCTAAATCCAAATCTCTTTTCCTCATGGGGATGATGCTGAATCAGGTCAAGTGGAATAAGAGGATTATAGATGTATTTCTGCTAATGGATTTAGCAATCTGGCCTCAATCATTTTGAATTGCACAAGTCAAGATAAGAATTATTGGGTGAAGGTGTGTACATGATATTAAGAACAAAGAAAACTGTCCGACAGTGGTGTTATATGATTTATTAAATATGCACATGCATATATTTCTAATATGAGTGTAAGCTATACTAGGGTCATGACAATTAATCAGTAAAGATTTCAGTTCACTAATAGTTACAAATGTTACGTTTAGTGTGTGAAATACAGTGTAACAATGAACTGTTATTCTGATGACACACCACTATGTAGGTAATATAAGCAGCAAGAAGAGCTGTCTAGACACGTAAAAAAATAACTATATGTTTAATTTCACAGGAAACCCTTACCAAAATGAAGAGGACTGGACTACCGCTGCTGTAGTATAAAGTGTGTGAATCAATGGTCTCTCTAAAAGAAAGAGGGTAGCCAGGAGTTCCTATTCTAGTCTGCTTGTGATTATAGCACATTTTTTTAATGGAAAGAAGTCATTCCCTGAATTTGAGTTGTAGATAGTGAAGATGCACTGCCCCCAGGTGTCTGTTCTAGGATTTACTGGACTAAGAAAAGCATTATTTTTATTTGCTCAAGGCAAACAGGCCTTCAAGAAAATGACGTTTGTATTTTTTGTCATCATATTTTGAATCTTTACTGGAGCTTTAGTGCTTTCTTCAGTTGTATCACAAAAGATATAATTGAAGGTACTGAAATAGCATGTTCCTCTTGAAGAGAACTGAAGAAATTGAAGAAACAATTATAATTTCAGGTATATTTCAATGGAAGTTCTTTATTTGAATTTCTTTATCACACAAGTATAATAGGGCACCTATCAACATTGCAATCTTTTATGGCTTTAGGTAAAGATGCTGAATTGTGTTGAGAACACCAACTATCTTAAATCAGATGCCAGAGAAATAAAAAATATAACTTCTTTTAAAAATCTAACACTCCTAGGACTTTTTATCCATGCACCAAATTATATATTTGAAGCTATATATATATATATATGGCTAAAAATTCAAAAGTTAGATCAACAGTAATATATACTGCCTTTTTAAATGTGTGTAATATCGTATTTTTCTAAATACTTTCATGTGCATCATAACACCTAATTTCATCTTGGAGTCTGGAATCAGTAATTGGCAAAATGAGTCAGACATGCCCCAGAGAGGGAATAGCATTGTAGTATTTTAAGTATATATTCAAATGCTAATACTCAAGACTATTACTTTGTAATACAGACCCATTGAAAATGAAAAATTCCACCTACATTTTATTCTCCAGAAAAAGCCACTACTGCACCCACTTCTTCTAAGGACACACAAGTATGAGAATAACTGTAAAATCTTGCCAACCCACTTAATTTTTCTTAAAAGGCAGTTCACATTATCTCTAAGAAGTTTGCAGAAATAAAATTAATGAAATTTAATTTTTTAAAGTTGCAAATGTACCAAAAATTTGTTAATCCTAGATATATATACAGGTACAATAAGAAAGGCCAAATGGTCCTTGCTCATTTAGTTACTTGAATTTGAAATGAAACAGGCATGAACGTCTACCCTTATTGACTGAAGTGCAATCTTTGACCATGGTCAGTATATGTCAAAGGTTGTCCCCACTGGGTTTATCAACTAGTTTCAATCCAGAATTCTACTTCATTCTCTCAGCTTTCAAGTTTATCCTCACCTGACAAGAAAGAATCTAAAATTTGTTGCTCAAAGGAATAACAAATACAAGTTTGCTTCATAGTCACATTATATAACTATTTACTGAGTGCTTAAAATGTACTGGAAACTCTAGTTAGTTGTTTCTTTGTATTATAATACAGATCCTCACATTTCTCAAATGTAAAATATGAACGACAATAATTTTGCATTTATCTTTTAAAACTATTTGTTAGAGTGAAGTAGTTAAAAACTGATAAAATGAGAAGTACAGTAAGTACAAGGTTATATCCAAATTAAAAGTTTTATAATTAGAGGACTTAAGCTCTCCCTTTCTGTGGAAGTCTCTAACTGTAATTCAGAAAGCCTAAGTGGGAAGTGGTTGTGATATTTGACTATTTACAGTTTAAAACTTTTGTAAAATAAAATAACATATAAAATATCTTAAACAACCCAATAGAAAAATACATTATGATTATGATAGGTAAGTCACAAAAATATACCAATAGCCACAATTGCCAAGCAAATGGTGTTGAATAAATCAAGAAAATGCAAATTGAATCAAGATGAGCTACTTACATTTTTGGTTTTGTTTTCCACAGCACAAGGATGCATATTAGAATAGTGCATAAGAGCCACTGCTGGCAAGGGAGCTTTTATTTTCTTTTTTGGAGAACAATTAAATAATATCTATTAAAACTTAAATATGCATAAGCTTTGATAGAACAATTCCACTCTCAATAATATCTTTTTTTTTTTTTTTTTTTTTTTTTTTTTGCGGTACGCGGGCCTCTCACTGTTGTGGCTTCTCCCGTTGCGGAGCACAGGCTCTGGACACGCAGGCTCAGCAGCCATGGCTCATGGGCCCAGCTGCTCCACAGCATGTGGGATCTTCCCAGACCGGGGCACAAACCCGTGTCCCCTGCATCGGCAGGTGGACTCTCAACCACTGCGTCACCAGGGAAGCCCTATCAGTAATATCTTAAAAAGATATCTTAATACCTTAAAAAATCTTAAAAAGGATGCTTACTGCAGCATTGTTTGTTGAAGTGAAAAAAGTTGGAGACAGGGCTTCCCTGGTGGCGCAGTGGTTGAGAGTCCGCCTGCCGATGCAGGGGACGCGGGTTCGTGCCCCGGTCCGGGAAGATCCCACGTGCCGCGGAGTGGCTGGGCCCGTGAGCCATGGCCACTGAGCGTGCGTGTCTGGAGCCTGTGCTCTGCAGCGGGAGAGGCCGTGGCGGTGAGAGGCCCGCGTACCGCAAAAAAAAAAAAAAAAGTTGGAGACAATCTAAATATCCATTAGTAGAGGAGAGTCTATCTAATTGATACATTAGAACCTTCTAGTGTATTCAAGTGAGGGATATAAAGAAAATTTTCATATATTGAATAATACGTAAACATTTCTAAGAAATACTGTAAATTAAAGATAATGAAAGAAAATCACGGGTAAAACATATTAATAAAACAGATCCAAACACACACACATATACATACTGCTGTGCTAGTACTATGCACGTGTTAGATTAAAAAAGAGAGAGCGAGAGAATACACAAACTAAACCATTACCCTGTAAGGGAAATTGGGAATTGGATGATAACAGAAGGGGAAATTCTCAAATTTTACATACATACTTACAGCCCTTACATATTGTACAAGAAAAATAGATGTATATCATTTGAGAAAAATTAAACCAGACAGATGGTACTGAGAGAGGCACTGGGCTCCATTTTATTCATTCAACCAACAGAGTTCTTATTAATTAAGATCTCTTAAATTGTATTCCTTTATGATAAACAATTATAAAAATTATCTTAACCCTTTTATTTAACCTTTTTATTTATTGCATTAAAAATAAGGATAAATGTCATAAAACATGTGCCTTAATGATTAAAAAAAGAGATAAAGAGGGACTTCCCTGGTGGTCCAGTGGTTAAGACTTTGCCTTCCAATGCAGGGGGTGTGGATTCGATCCCTGGACGGGAGTTAAGATCCCACATGCCTCTTGGACAAAAAATCAAAACATAAAACAGAGTAATATTGTAACACATTCAGTAAAGACTTTAAAATGGTCCACATCAAAGAAAAACATCATACCAAGAGATGGAGAGATATACCATGTTCTTGGATTAGAAGAATCAATATTGGGAAAATGACTATACTACCCAAAGCAATCTACAGATTCAATGTAATCCCTATCAAATTACCAACAGCATTTTTTACAGAACTAGAACAAAAAATCTTAAAATTTGTATGGAGACACAAAAGACCCCAAATAGCCAAAGCAGTCTTGAGGGAAGAAAACGGACCTGGAGAAATCAGGCTCCCTGACCTCAGACTATACTACAAAGCTATAGTAATCAAGATAATATGGTACTGGCACAAAAACAGAAATATAGATCAATGGAACAGGATAGAAAGCCCAGAGATAAACCCACACACCTATGGTCAACTAATCTATGACAAAGGAGGCAAGGATATACAATGGAGAAAAGACAGTCCCTTCAATAAGTGGTGCTGGGAAAACTGGACAGCTACATGTAAAAGAATGAAATTAGAACACTCCCTAACACCATACACAAAAATAAACTCAAAATGAATTAGAGACCTAAATGTAAGACTGGACCCTATAAAACTCTTAGAGGAAAACATAGGAAGAACACTCTTCGACATAAATCACAGGAAGATCTTTTTTTATCCACCTCCTAGAGTAATGGAAATAAAAACAAAAATAAACAAATGAGACCTAATGAAACTTAAAAGGTTTTGCAAAGCAAAGGAAACTATAAACAAGATGAAAAGACAACCCTCAGAATGGGAGAAAATATTTGCAAACAAATCAACAGACAAAGGATTAATCTCCAAAATACATAAATAGCTCATGCATCTCAATATTAAAAAAACGAACAACCTAAACAAAAAATGGGCAGAAGACCTTTCTCCAAAGAAGACATACAGATGGCGAAGAAGCACATGAAAAGCTGCTCAACATCACTAATTATGAGATAAATGCAAATCAAAACTAAAATGAGGTATCACCTCACACCAGTTAGAATGGGCATCATCAGAAAATCTACAAACAACAAACGCTGGAGAGGGTGTGGAGAAAAGGGAACCTTCTTGCACTGCTGGTGGGAATGTAAATTGATACAGCCACTATGGAGAAGAGCATGGAGGTTCCTTAAAAAACTAAAAATAGAATTACAATATGACCCAGCAATCCCACTACTGGGCATATACTTAGAGAAAACCATAATTCAAAAAGACACATGCACCCCAATGTTCATTGCAGCACTATTTACAATAGCCAGGTCATGGAATCAACCTAAATGCCCACCGACAGACGAATGGATAAAGAAGTTGTGGTACATATATACAATGGAATATTACTCAGCCATAAAAAGGAATGAAATTGGGTCATTTGCAGAGACGTGGATGGATCTAGAGACTATCATACAGAGTGAAGTAAGTCAGAAAGAGCAAAACAAATATCGTATACTAATGCATATATGTGGAACCTGGAAAAATGGTACAGATGAACTGGTTTGCAGGGCAGAAATAGAGACACAGATGTAGAGAACAAACATATGGACACCAAGGGGGGAAAGTGGTGGTGGGGGGGTGTGATATATTGGGAGATTGGGATTGACATGTATACATTGATGTGTATAAAATGGATGACTAATAAGAACCTGCTGTATAAAAAAATAAATAAAATTAAATAAAATTTAAAAAACACTATTGAAAAGCATACATCAGTAAATTCTGCTCCTTATTTGAAGAATTTAGTAGGCACAGTAGTTTGAGATGTGATAACTTAATATCCAGAAAGACTAAGAAAATCTGAAAAATACCATGTATGAATTCAAAGTATAGTGAAAGTATTTAAGTTAAACTTAAAGAACTTAAAAATTATTAACTATTTTAGAAATGATGTAGTCTTAATGCCACCATTTAATAGAATACATATAATAAAGAAAATATTTTTATTTTTAAACTTTTATTTAAACTTAAAAGAGACGGTAGAAATAGTTCTTAAATTTTACAGATTTAGATTTTATGTTCATTCAAAGATATAGGGTGTAAATTTCAGAGGTTTAAATATTATTTTAATTTAAAGATACTGAGTGTGAAATAAATAAAAAAGTGTTCAGCATTAAGAATTATACAATCTCAACATTCTCATCCAAGTTTAAAGACTGACAATGCCAAGTGTTGATGAAAATTTGAGTAACTGAAATGTCCATGCATTGATAGCAGAAGGTAAAATGATAAAACCATTTCAGAAAAGTACTTAAATATCTAAAAAGGATCAACATATGTATCTCAAAAATTCTTTCGTAAGGATATATGTCCAATGGAAATAAGTATATATATATATCAAAAGATATGTACAAAAACTGGAACAACCAAAACATCCATCAAAAGTTGAATAAATGCATTTTTGTTTATTATTTGTGCATTCTAAACAACAAAGAAAAAGAATGAACTACTGGGCTTCCCTGGTGGCGCAGTGGTTGAGAGTCCACCTGCCGATGCAGGAGACACAGGTTCGTGCCCCGGTCTGGGAAGATCTCACATGCCGCACAGCGGCTGGGCCCGTGAGCCATGGCCGCTGGGCCTGCGCGTCTGGGGCCTGTGCTCTGCGGTGGGAGAGGCCACAACAGTGAGAGGCCCGCATACCACAAAAAGAAAAAAAAAAAAAAAAAAAAAAGAATGAACTACTGCCATATGCAATGACATGGAGAAACCTCACAGACATAATGTCATGGTAGAGTAGAACTGATAACAGGCTAAAACTCAAAATACTGTATTCAGATTTTCAGATGTTGGACAACAGGTAGCAAAGGGAAAAAATGAACTGAGCCCCCAGAGTGCCCCATGACTAGTGGTACTCTACACTCAGTGATGGACAGCAGTGCAAAGAGAGTGATGGTCTCACTGAGCTTTGGAGGCAGAAATTGGAATTTGGGGGCGGCAGAGGAGGCTGGGAAGGGTACCAGAGAGAAACGATCTCCAAAAGAGAGAACTAGGGGGTCTAATTATAGTGATCATATGATTAATCATCTAAACTAGAACACTTTGGGGAATGAAAGGCCATGCTATCAATAATTATGCCAGGACAAATCCGATCTGTCTTTAGCAAACAGGTATAATCAACCCACTGCCATTCTCCTTGTTCCCACAAAGAATTTCTGTTGAAGGTTGGTCCTAAACATTTTTTGAAACACACGGGTTGCCTCTGTTGGAGACTCTTTTCCTGCCAGACCCAGCTGTGAGGTGCCTCCTGCTCTCTGTCTTCACAGTGCACCTGGTTTATATGCATATGTGCAGTCACTGTTGACTGAAACTCCCTAATGGGTTAGAGATTCTGGCTTGAACAAACTTGCAGCATCACTCACATACTTTACCAAAATCAGCTTCTATGAATCTTTTTTAAAGGGTTGTGATGGTTGCCAAATTTTATGAATATACTAAAAACCATGAATTGTGCACTTTAAAAGAGTAAGTTTCACAGTGTTGAAATAAATTTCTAGGTCCAAGATGGAGCCACTCCTGCCTGGGGTGCCACGACAGCACCAAAACTTAGATAACTTTCATGTTGCTATAGATCCTCCATTTGACCAGAAACACAGTATATCCAGTTAGCCAATCCCAAACACCAAGCCAACCCTGGACTTTATACTTGCTTCCTTGTTCTTAGTCCATTTTCTATTTTTCTTATCCTTGTATCTTATTCTTTACCCTATAAAACTGTCCCATTTTGCAGCTCTCTGGACCCTTGGGAATGAAGACTGCCCAATTCATGAAGTATTAAATAAAGTTTATATCACCTGAAGTGTTTTAAATCATTGTGAATGAGGATATATGAATCTCAGTAAGGCTGTTAAAAATGTTTAACTTGTGTTGGGTGTAAAACACTAGCCCAAAGCTTCTACCAAGTGATTTTAGTTTGGGATCCTCAAGAAATCTCCACCTCAGTCATGCTGCTCTAAATTTGGATCTCAGAAAGTGCTAGTAGTGAATCTCAGAATTTCTCTCCCATAAGGTCAGTTCTAGCCTTCGTAAGCAACTCGGTGCAGTAGCCATTTAGGAATACCAAGGGGTATAAAGCAGTTGTTTTCAAACCTTAGGATGTGTTCAACAGCAATATCTGGAGGACTTATTAAAAGGTAGGCTGCTTGCTCCCACCAACTGAGTTTCTGATCTAGTAAATATGGGTGGGGCCTGAGAAGTTACAGTACTAACACTAATACTGCTGGTCTAGCCACTACTCTTGGAGAACCACTGAGCTAAGCCTTCCTGTATCAAAAAAAACTTCACTTATAACCTTCCACCAGGTGTCTATTTGACTTATATTTGCAAAACTAAGAGCAACTCAAGTGACCCATCTCAGTAAAAAAATTATACATATATACATATATATATATATATATATATATAATAGCATCTGTAAGTTATCATTTTAAAATTGAACCTGCAAAATTGAACCTGCAAATGAAGGAAAACATACTTCAGGTGAAGAATGAGAAATTCAACCTGTGGTGACATTGAAACATCTAGGAGAAGATGCTGTTGGAGGTCTGTGAACTAGGGTTTAGTTGAGAGGAAAGTAATAAATAGTTCAGATATTGAGCATGAGTTTCTTTTGAACAGTGTTTCAGTGGAGGACAACTGAAAGCAAAGACTGTGCTTGCAGGAAGCTCCATAGGTAGGGGCAGGAAGAAGTATTAAGAAAGAAGGCAGGAGAGTGGGGAATTTAGAAACAAAAGCAGGCATTGTGAGAGCAGGCAAAGCCATGTTAGTAAGTCAGGCATTCCCAACGTTGTAAGAGATAGTAGGAAAATGTGGCCTGAAAAGGGATCCTTGAATTTTTAAAGGAAGATAAAACAAGGTAATTTTGGAGCTTGCAACAATCCTGATGATGATATAAGGCAGAGTTTTAAAAAATATTTGCCTATCCCCCTCAGTCAGTAATACATTTTATATATATTCAACAAAATACCCTGCAAATAAAACACAAAACTGAAAATTTAAAGAAATTTATTTTGCTATTTTCTACTTCACTTGTTCAAGCAATGGGTCATGACATGAACTTGGAAAACCACTGGTCTAGGGTGGGTAATAGATGGGTAATAATGAAAAGGTATATGATAATTACAATTCCCAGACTCGCATGAAGGATATCTGACGCCTAGTCCAGTGTAAGGCCAGTTAAAGGATCCCGGCTGTATCAGTCAGTTCTCCAGAGAAACATAAACAATAAGATATATAGAGATATATTTAAGAAGAGATTTAGTATAGGAATTGGTTGACACAGTTATTGAGGCTAAGTCCCAGATTCTGCCATTTGCAAGCTGGAGAACCAGGAGTGCTTGCTGGTGGTATAATTCGGTCTGAGTCTGAAGGCCTGAGAATTTGGTGGTGTGGTAGGGTGGGGGTGGGGTGAGAATTGTTGATGGTATAAGTTCCAGTCTGAGTCTGAAAGCCAAGAACCAGGAGCATCAATGTCAGAGGGCAGGAGAAGATGGATGACTCAGTTCAAGCAGAAAGAAAGAATTTGCCCTTCCTCTGTCTTTTTGTTCTATTAGGCCCACAATGGATTGGATGATGCCCATGCTCAAAGTAAGGGTGATCTGCCTTACTCAGTTCAAATGCTAATCTCTTCCTGAGACACTCTCAGACACTGAGAAATACTGTTTTACTGTTTTTAAAGGAGGGCATCCTTTAGCCCAGTCAAACTGACATATAAAATTAACCATCACACAAGCATAGGTATTTGTTGTGGCCTTGATCTTAAAAAACCTCAGTCTTAAATGCTTTACATATTTTGGCTTTTGAATGCTTATTATTAATGTTGACATTGTACATAAACATTTAGATTTCCATTCTGCCTACTACAATAATTTGTCCACTAAAAATATAAAAATATAGTTTATAGTATACTATTTTGGTTCCAGGTACCATTGTTTTTGTTTGCTTAGCTGTGTTTTCCAAATTTTTGGCTCTGGACTTCCTAACAGGCAGCCTTCACTAATCCCTGGGGGTCCCAGTCCTTCGCTCTTTCTACTGTATTACTCTGGTCTTCAGTCTGCCAAGAAGAATGACAGAGTAGAAATGCTAGAGTCCAAGAGACTTGATTCAAAAGTAATTTGTGCAATTTTTAAATCATGAGATATTGGGCAGATACTCTTCTCTCTGTAAGTCTCTGCTTTCTTCATGTCCAAAATCTATGTAATACTGCCAACTTTAATAAAATATTGTATAGTACTGTGTAAACATGAATTTCCTTCTTCCCCTACCCAGGCAAGACAGCTTAGTATCTGGCATAAAGTGATAACTCAATACATATCACTGCCTACACCCATCACTGCATCCTTCCAAGCTGCTGTTATTCCAAGGAGTGAGCCCTGCTCTAAATTCACTCTTCATTGTGCCTTCACTTTATTTCCTATGCCAAAAGCTAGCACAAGTGATTTGAGCATCTAGTTGTGGTAAGGAGACAGGTTTTCTCTGTGTAGCATGTCCCTTCAGAAGAATTGATACTAGAAAGACAGTACAGGGAGGATCAGAGCTAGCTAAGGAGTATTTTTCCATGTAGTAAATAAAAATTTTGAGAATTTCTCTTTGAAAAGATTTGATTTAAACCATCTTTATATAGCTCTTCACAATATTTCATGTTTTACACTTACCTTTTTATTTATCTAGTCTTTCCCATCAAACTGTAAACCTCCAGAGGGCAGGGCCTGTGTCTTCTTTATCTTACAATTCTTCCACGGCACCTCTCTCAATTCTCTTCCTACAGAAAGCCATTAATTGTGTTTTGAATCTGTAATATTGGGTTTTATTCAGGTTTGGGGTTTAGAATGTTGCATAATGGTTATATTTCTGGAATTCATGCTGTTCTTAGTGGAATGCAGTAAGTAACCAATCCATTACAGGAATGAATAAACAGTCCTGCATTCTGTGAAAGCATCCTATGGAAATGCTACCTATGAGGTCTTCTCAGTAGGGATTTGGACACACAGGCTAAAAATAAAACCAATGCTGCAGTCCCTCTATCCCAACAGCTTCAAGTATGTGCTTTGATTTGAAACAGATGGATTTCCTTGGAGCACAATACTCCTGACAGCTAAAAAATAAAACAAGTATCCATCCTGATACTTTAGAATACCCAAGGCCCATGATTCAAGAAAATATATGGAGAAATGTCATCACCTATTCACCTCTTGTAAAGAGTTTCCAAAATAAAATTGCTGATGCTGTTTAGCTTGGTTCATGTAAATATTTTTAAAGGAAAGAAGCTAGACTCCTTTTCATGCCTCATGACCATAACAGATCAGATGTAAAAAGACTCTAAGTCCCTAGAAATAAATTAATAAGATTTCTGTATACATTAGAAGCTGTTTTAGTTCACAGAATACTCATAGATAAGGCCTCATCCGAATTCTTCCTTGTAAGCATTTGGGAGATTCAAGTGTTTTATTTCTATTTTATGGATGAGGAAACTGAAGGGTACAGAAATGAAGTGATTTTTCCAAAGTCATCACCCCAAGGTCAATGCTTCCACATCCTGAGCTGTTTTATTTTTTAAATCATTCAGTTTTGCTGCTGATCTTTGGTACTATAGTGTTCTGATTCCCTTTTATTCTAGCTTGGTGTCTGTGGAAAATATTGCTAATGAGGTACTTTCATCTGGCAGGGTTACCATGTGACAGCAATTACCACCTTGAATCAGAGCAGTAGGAAAAATAACAAAGGAAAAATCACCAAGAGCATCTGCTGATGATAGCACAGGCTATGGAGGGGCTAGAATGGAAAATTCTGGGAGCAAGACTGAAGCTTCCCTAAAAGCTACACAGCACTTTATGCATGGATCTCTTAACGATTTTTCTTCAGTCATCAGTAGTTGGCAATGATCTAGAATGTAGGACTGCAATAAGGAATTTAAGGTGAGCTAATGGTAGAAAATGACCTGAGAGTTTGCATGTACTGCCACAATTTATACACAACCAAGAAATTTTATGGTACAGCATTAAATAAAAATGGTTTAGCTAGATAACGTCTATAAGTGATGAGCTTCCACTGCCCTCATGTCTTCACAATAGCAGCAGATGACATAATAACAGCATTGATTCATGCCATTCTAATGCTGCTTTCAAAGGCTTTCATATTGCTGCAGTAAGTGCCAATACAGCTATACTGCTCTGCTTTAATTAAGCTCTTTCAATTATAATCCAAATCCTACATGCTTCATGCCAATTACCATAACTATCAGTTTTAATCTGACATTTCAAAAAACAGAATTTCAAATATCAAATATGCATTACATATTTCTCATCCTAAAAAAACTTTCAAGCTGTGCCAATATTGGGTTTCAGGATTCATCTATCTGATCAAAAATTAAGTAATAAGCTGGTTAAAAAAAAACCTCTCAAGTCATTTTTGGAAGAATTGGGGAAATTTTAATTATAGGCTGGATGTTACATGATATTAGGAAATTATGTTATTTTGTTAGGTGTAATAGTGACATCATGGTTTGTAGGGAAAAGTCTTTATTTTTAGGAATTACCAATTGAAGTATTTATAGGTAAAGTGTCACAATATCTGCAACTTACTTGTTAATGCGTCCAATCAAAAAACAAATACACGTACATATACAGAAAGTTATAGATGATAATATAGATAAAGCAAAGGGAGCAAATATAAAAATTATTGAATGTAGACTGTGGATATATGTGCTAATTATATCAATTTTGCATCTTTTCTATCAAATTTGCATGTTTTCATAATAAATGTTGGAAAAATATTAATCCTATACTACATGCCCAAAACAGAGGTACTGAGGTTGCAAGAAGAATAAAACAAAGTCCCTGACTTCATAGTCCAATAGTCTAATTAATGGTATGCAAATATACATAATTATTGTAATTTGTAATGAATATAGTACTAGCAGTAAGTAGCAAGACACTTGAAGGCACAAAAGGGGAAGAAAATAATTCTGCTCACAGATGTCAACTAAAGATTTCCACAGGGAGTGATGCTTATAGAGGGGTTAAAAATACACAGGAAGGCACTGTTGGCAGACGCAAGTGACGGGCATCACTGTAGAAGCCTGAAATAGCATAAAAGGGTGAGGAAACAGCACACTCAGGATGACTAGGCCACTGAGTATGAGATGAAAAGAGTGAGAGATGAGTCCAGAAAGTCATGCGAAAGTGGAGATCTGATAAGAGTATATTCTGCTAAAGAGTTGCAACATTTTTCTAGAGGCAGTAAGAATCCTTAAAACATTTTTAAAATTGTTCTTAGCTTGACTTATTGTATTGATCATGTCACAATATATACAAATGTGGAATCATTAGTGCATCTGAAACTAACAATGTTATATGTCAATTATATTGCAATTTTAAAAGAGTTGGTAAGAAAGGGTACGGCATGCTCATGAATCCATGACTTATCAACTGAGTAGTTATTCGAACTCCTGGGTCAAAACAACTTCTTGGTGAGCATCATATAGAAATAACCTTAAAGTTTCCCAACAATTTGAAGAAAATAATAGCTGATTTTTCTGATTAAGGGAGCCAAATCTAACCAATCGGGCCCAGAGAAAGCAGGTCAAAAGGGATTGGCTTTTATTGGCAAATTGGCCAAATATTGCCAATTGGCAAATACTGGCTGTTAATTAAATAACACATTGATAGATATGCTTCATTTAAGAAAATGTGGCATGCAAATGTAGGGATTAAAAATAAACCAGGAAAAAATAATTTAAGGAAAATGGCTCATATTATTAGATTATTAACTTTGAAGAACTTTTCACCTGTGTGTTAATCCACCCATGAACACTGAAACATTTTCTGCAAAGATAATTGCTTATTCACTGAAACCTATGTACAAACGATTCTCCTAAATTGCTAGGAGTTGCTTGATACTGGATACCAATGGCAAGTGAAGACAAGACCCCAGTGAAATGATTATCCACAGTAGAAAGAAACTGTGTTTCAATATGCACTTTGCATTTTTAAAAATCCAACTTTATATAGTAATAAAGGGAACTACACCTCTGCTGGTGCCTGATTTTGTTTAAATCTATATTTACATTTTAAAATTTGGTCAGTGTATGAGTAGTTTGGTTACATCCTCAGACTCAATTTCCCTAATTTTTATTTCAACTTTTTCCTCACAAATCACAATACTGAATACTGTAAGAAAGTACATTTCAAGGAGTTTTTCATTTTAGTTTTATCAGATGCTGTATATGTAACCTTATCTTCCTAATAACATGAGATGTTTTAACTTCACTTTTTCAGACTTCAAACTTTGGGTTTAATGTAACACTATTTAATTCTTTTCCTCTGACTCATAGGAATAAGGAATTAACTGCTTATAATCACATGGTTATAATCCACTATTGAAGAAAAATAACAATTTTAATCCAAAGGTCTTTTTAGGAGATAGCTTTGGGAAATTTTAGGAATACAGTAAATATATTTAAATATAGTTCCTTAGTAGATTGCTGGAAGAGTACTCAAAGAAAGGATAAGAGACAAGAAACTTTAAACAACATTAAAATCCTTAGTAAGCACTTTTACACTCGATCCCTGGGCAGAATTATAACATCTGCTGGGCTTTTATTCTAACTTGAATTCCTGGGCTACCAATTAGAAACAGAAAATTACTTAAGTTGTTTGTGCCTGTAGCCCACAGTAATTATTCAGACTCTAGGTTTCTCCCTCACTAGCCTTTTGTCATACCACTAGAGGAAAACAAAGAAAATGTTGACATTGTCAGAGAAGAAACAGAGAGGTCTTTACCTACTTAAAACTAGGAAGTGGAGTGGAAGATGCAAATATCCAGATTAGTATTTTTTTTAATCAAGAAGCACCTGGGGACTTCCCTGGTGGCACAGTGGTTAAGAATCTGCCTGCCAATGCAGGGGACGTGGGTTTGAGCCCTGGTCCGCGAAGATCCTACATGCCACAGATCAACTAAGCCCGTGTGCTACAACTACTAAGCCTGCGCTCTAGAGCCTGTGAGCCACAACTACTGAACCTGCGTGCTATACCTACTGAAGCCCATGCCCCTAGAGCCCATGCTCTGCAACAAAGACAAGCCACTGCAATGAGAAGCCCGCACACCGCAACGAAGAGCAGCCCCTGCTCGCCGCAACTAGGGAAAGCCTGCGCACAGCAATGAAGATCCAAAACAGTCATAAATAAATAAATAAATAAATAAATTTATTTAAAAAAAAAAAAAGAAGCACCTGGGATAATCCTGCTAAGTTTTCCATTGAGTTCATGGCCTAGAAAATCTAATATAGCCCTCAGGGAGCCTGTGGGCATAATGCAAAGGTGCCATCTAAAATTTGAAATATTTAAAGTGCCAGTATAACCTTTAAAAATGCTTGCAAATTTTGTATTCTACTCCGTAATATGTCAATGTTTCTTTTAAAAGTAAAAATGGTTTGTTACCTACAAGTTAAATTATTAACCCTTTTCATATCTTTGAATGAAATCAATGCTCTCAAAGATAATCATGCTTATTTCCAGCTTTGTATACCCAACCATACTCAGCTGGAGAAGCATGACCTAGACAAAATCTAAAGGTTTCTGTGTAAAGATCACATGCCTGAGGATAACACTGAAGTCTCCAGTGCTCCAGATATGGAGGACTATCTTCTCTTTAGTTAGTGAATACTGCTGATATTTTAAAGAGATTTTTCATTACTAGGAGAACTACTAGGACTAGGGTACTACTGGTCATGCCTTGAGATTGGAGAAGAAAAAGAACTTGTATTTTCAGTTAAACTAATAAAAATGCAAGGGAAAAACAATGATTTTCCCAGCTTTGGTCATGCTCATTTTTAAAGCAATAGCAATTGAACTGAGAATTGAATGCCATGATTCTGCCAACATAAAATTGTAGGGTTTTAGGCCCCATAGTAGTCAGACAGCATAAGGTAAGGAACCATGATTAGAAATCTGAACCGTAACTTTCTTTTCCTTTTTTTTTTTCAGTTGAAGTACAGTTGACTACAATATTTGTTTCAGGTGTACAACATAGTTGTTCAACACATATACATTATGAAATGACCTCCACAATAAGTTTAGTAACCATCTGTCACCATACAAAGTTTTAGATTATTGTTGACTATATTCCCTACACTGTACATTACATCCCCAGAACTTATTTATTGTATTATTGGAAGTTTCTATCTCTTAATCCCCCAGCCAATTTTATCCATTCCTCTATCCTCCTCTCTTCTGGCAACCACCAGTTTCTTCTCTATAAGTCTGTTTCTGTTTTGTTTGTTCATTTTTTTATATTCCACATATAAATGAAATCATACAGGATTTTCATATATCTTATTTCTCTTAGCTTAATGCACTCTAGATCCACCTATGTTGTTGCAAATGGCAAGATTTCATTCTTTTTCATGACTGTGTAATATTCCATTGTATATATTAACAACATCTTATTTATCCATTCATCTATCAATGTACACTTAGGTGACCTCCATGTCTTGGCTATTGTAAACCACTGCTATAAACACTGTATTTCTTCAAATTAGTGGTTTTTGTTTTCTTTGGATAGATATCAAGGAGTGGATTTGCTGGATCATATCATAGTTCTATTTTTAATTTTTTGAGGAAGCTCCACACTGTCTTCCACAGTGGCTGCACAAATTTACATTCCCACCAACAGTATATGAGGGTTCCTTTTTCTCCATAACCTGCCAACACTTGTAATTTGTTGTCTTTTTGATAATAGCCATTCTGAAAGATGTGAGGTCAAAACTCATTGTGGTTTTCATTTGTGTTTCCCTGATAATTAGTGATATTGAGCATCTTTTCATGTGTCTGTTGGCCATCTGTTGGAAAATGAGTACTCAGGTCCTCTGCTCATTTTTCAATTGAATTGCTTGTCTGTTTGTTTTATGTTGAGTTGTAGGAGTTCTTTTTATATTTTGAAAATTAACCCATTATCAGAAATTTCATTTGCAAATCTTTTCCCATTCAGTAGGCTGCATTTTCATTTTGTTAATGATTTCCTTCTGTGTGCAAAACTTTTTAGTATGGTATAGTTCTATGTTATGGTTGTTGTTGAGTCCTTGCCTGAGATAGGCCCAAGAAGATATTGCTAAGATGAAGGTCAAATAGTTAACCACCTATGTTTTCTTCTAGGAGTTTTATGGATTCAGGTTATACAAATGTAAAGATTTAAATGTCTTTAATCCATGTTGAGTTTATTTTTGTATATAGTGAAAAAAGCAGGCCAGATGCATTCTTTTGTGTTTATCTGTTCAGTTTTCCCAACACTATCTATTAAAGTGATTATCTTTTCCTCAATTTATATTCTTGCCCCCTTATCTATAGTGAATTATAGATTAATTCACTATATAGATATGGGTTTATTTTAGGGCTCTCCATTCTGTTTCACTGATCTACGTGTCTGTTTTTGTGCCAGAACAATATGTTTTAATTACTATACCTTTGGAGTATAGTTTGACACCAGAGAGAGTGATACCACCAGCTTTACTCTTCTTTCTCAAGATTGTTTTGGCTCTTTGGAGTCTTCTGTGGTTCCATAAAAAGTTTAGGATTATTTGTACCCATCCTTTGAAAAATGCCATTGGTAATTTGATAGGGATTGCATTAAACCTATAGATTGCTTTGGGTAGTATGGACATTTTAATGATATTGATTCTTCAAATCCATAAGCACACTATATCTTTACATTTTTATGTCATCTTCAATTTCTTTCTAAATGTCTTATAGTTTTCAGAGTACAATTCTTTTACCTCCTTGGTTAAATTTAGTCCTACATATTTTATTCTTTTTGATGCAGTTATATACAGAACTGCTTTCCTCTTTCTAACAGCTTGTTATTAGTATATAGAAAAGCAACAGATTTCTGTATATTAATTTTTTATCTTGCAACTTTACTGAATTCATTTATTAGTTCTAATAGTTTTTTTTTTTGTGGCATCTTTAAGGTTTTCTATAAAGAGTAGCATGTCATTTGCAAACAGTGACCGTTTTACCTCTTCCTTTCTTATTTGGATGCTTTTTATTTCTTTCCCTTGTATGATTTCTGTGGCTAAGACTTCCAATACTGTGTTGAATAAAAGTGGCAGGGCTTCCCTGGTGGCACAGTGGTTGAGAGTCCGCCTGCCGATGCAGGGGACGTGGGTTTGTGCCCCGGTCCGGGAAGATCCCACATGCCGCAGGGCAGCTAGGTCTGTGAACCATGGCCACTGGGCCTGCACATCCAAAGCCTGTGCTCCGCAACGGGAGAGGCCACAACAGTGAGGCTCACGTAACACAAAAAAAAAAAAAAAAAAAGTGGCAAAAGTGGGCATCCTTGTCTTGTTCCTGATCTTAGAGGAAAAGCTTTTTGCTTTTCTCCATTGGGTATGATGTTAGCTGTGGGTTTGACATATATGACAAACCTACCTTTATTATGTTGAGGTAGGTTCCTTTTTTTTTTTTTTTTTTTTGCAGTATGCGGGCCTCCCACAGCTGCAGCCTCTACCACTGCAGAGGACGCGCAAGCCCAGTGGCCATGGCCCACGGGCCCAGCCACTCCGAGGCACGCAGGATCCTCCCAGACCAGGGCATGAACCCGCGTCCCCTGCATCGGCAGGTGGACTCCCAACCACTGCACCATCAGGGAAGCCTGAGGTAGGTCCCTTTTATACCTACTTTTTTGAGAGTTTTGATCATAAATCGATGTTGAATTTTGTCAAATGTTTTTTCTGCATCTATTGAGATAATCATATGATTTTTATCTTTCATCTTGTTAACGTGGAATATTACATTGATTGATTTGCAGATATTGAACCACCCTTGCTTCCCTGGGATAAATCTCACTTGATCATGGGTTACGATCCTTTTCATGTATTGTGAATTCAGTTTGCTAATACTTTGTTAAGGATTTTTGCATATGTTCATCAAAAATATAGTCCTGCTATTTTCCTTTTTGGTGGTATCTTTGGTTTTGATATCAGGGTAACACAGCTTTATAGAATTAATTTGAAAGTGATCCTTCCTCTTCAATTTTTTTGAATACTTTGAGGAGGATAGGTATTAACTCTTCTTTCAATGTTTGGTAGAATTCACCTGTAAAGCTGTCTGGTTATGGACTAGTTTGATGAGAAGGTTTTCTTTTAATTACTGATTCAATTTCACTACTAGTAATTAGTCTGTTCAGATTTTCTATTTCTTCCTGATTCAATCTTGGAAGATTGTATGTTTCTAGGAGTTTACTCGTTCTAGGTTGCCCAATTCATTGGCATATAATTTTTCAAAGTACTGTTATAATCCTTCGTATTTCTGTGGTGTCAGCTGTAATTTCTCCTCCTTCATTTCTAATTTTATTTATTTGGGATCTCTTTTTTTCTTGGTGAGTCTGGCAAAAGATTTGTTGATTTTGTTTATCTTTAAAGAACCAACTATTAGTTTTATTGATCTACAAAAGGTTTTGGTTTTTCAGTCTTTTCACTTATTTCCATTCTGATTTTTATTATTTCCTTCCTTCTATTAATTTTGTGCTTGTTCTTCTTTTTCTAGCTCTTTTAGTGTAATGTTAGATTGTTTACTTGAAATTTTTCTTGTTCTCTGAAGTAGGCCTATATTACTATAAGCTTCCCTCTATTACTGCTTTTTGCTGTATCCCATAGATGTAGGTATGTTGTGTTTCTGTTTTCATTTGTCCCGAGGTATTTTTTTTATTTCTGCTTTGATTTCTTCATTGACTCTTTGATTGTTTAGTAGCATGTTTGTTTGTTTGTTTTTCCATTTTTCTTCTTGTGATTGATTTCTAGCTTCATACCATTATGGTCAGAAAAGATGCTTGGTATGATTTCATTTTCTTAAATTTACTGAAAATTGTTTTGTGGCCTAGCATGTGATCTATCCTGGAGAATGTTCTATGTGCATTTGAAAAGAATGGGTATTCTACTATTTGAATGGACTGTTCTATATGTATCTATTAAGTCAATCTGATCTTATGTGTCATTTAAGGCCAAGTTTTCCTTAATGATTTTCTGTATGTATTTAGGCATACCTATGCTGGATACACAGATATTTATAAGTATTATATCCTCTTGTTGGATTGATCCCTTTATCATTATGTAATGCTCTCCTTTGTCTCTTGTTACATTCTGGTTTTAAAGTCTATTTTGTCTGATATAAGTATTGTTACCCCAGCTTTCTTTTCATTTCTATTTACATGGAATATCTTTTTCCATCCCTTTACTTTCAGTCTGTGAATGTCTCAAGATCTGAAGCAAGTCTCTTGTAGGCAGAATATATATGGGTCATGTTTATCCATTCAGCCATGCTATGTCTTTTGATTGGAGCATTTAGTCCATTTACATTTAAAGTAATTATTGATACATACATATTTATTGCCACTTTGTTCATTGTTTTCTGATTATTTGTGTAGATCTTCTCTATTTCTTTCTTCTTTTCTTGCTCTCTTCCCTTGTGATTTGATGACTATCTTTAATGTTATGTTTGGATTCCTTTCTCTTTATTTTTTCTATATCTATTGTAGGTTTTTGGTTTGTGATTACCATAAACTTTATAAATAATGACATATATATGACATATATATAGTTGTCTATTTTAAGTTGATCTCAAGTTCAAATGTGTTCTAAAAACCCTACATTTTCATTCCCCCCCAAAGTTTTATGTTTTTGATGTTATATTTTACATGTTTTTACTTTGCATATCCCTTAAGTACTTATTATAGGTATAGATGATTTTACTACTTTTGTCTTTTAACCTTCCTACTAGTTTTATAAGTGGTTGACTACCTTTACTATATGTTTGCCTTTACCACTGAGATTTTTTCTTTCATAATTTTCATAGTTCTAGTTGTAGCCTTCTCTTCTCCACTTAGAATAATCCTTTCAACATTTCTTGTAAGGCCAATTTAGTGGTGATGAATTTGTCTAGCTTTTGCTTGTCTGTAAAACTCTAAATGATAATCCTGCCAAGTAGAGTCTTCTTGGTTGTAGATTTGTTTTTCCAATCACTAATTTAAATATATCATGCCACTCCCTTCTAGCCTACAAAGTTTCTGCTGAAAAGTCAGCTTATGGTCTTCTAGGAGCTCCCTTAAACATAACTAGTTGTGTTTCCCTTGCTGCTTTTAAGATTCTCTTTATCTTCAATTTTTTCCGTTTTAATTATAATGTCTTGGTGTGGACCTCTAGGTTCATCTTGTTTTGGACTCTCTGTGTTTCCTGGGCCTAGATATCTGTTTCCTTGCCAGGTTAAGGGTGTTTTCAGCTATTATTTCCTCAAAAAATTCTCTGCCCCTTTCTCTATCTCTTCTCCTTCCAAGACCCCTATAATGTGTTAGTGCACTTGATTTTGTTCCCAAAGTCCTTTAAACTATCCTCATTTTTTAAAATTATTTTTGCTTTGCAGCTTGGGTTATTTCCACTAATCCATCTTCTAGATCACTGATTCATTCTTCTATATCATCTAATCTACTGTTGATTCCCTCTAGTGTACTTTTTCATTTCAGTTGTATTCTTCAACTCTGATTGATTCTTTGATGTATTTTCTGTCTCTTTGTTGAAGTTCTCACTGTGTTTATCCATTCTTCTCCCAAGTTCTGTGAACACATTTATGATCATTACCTTGAACTTTTTTATTGAGTGGATTATTCATCTCCATTTCTTTAGTTCTTTTTCTGAGGTTTTTGTCTTGCTCTTTCATTTGGAACATATTCTTCTGTATCTTCATTTTGCCTAATTCTGTGTTTACTTCTTTGTATTTGGTAAGTCTCTTACATCTCTCAACCTTGGAGAAGTGGCCTTATGTAGTATATGTCCTCTGGGACCCAGTAGCATGCCCCCCTCTAGCCACTAGAGCCAGATATGTAAAGGGTGCTCCCTATGTGAGCTGCATGCACCTTTCTGTTGTGGTGGTGCTGACTGCTGCAGGAACATAGGTATGCAGGGCTGACACCTGGCCCTGCTGGCTGCATGACTGGTGTGTGTGACTGCTGTAGGAATACTGCAAGTGGAGTAGGCCCCCAATGTGACTAGTTGTAAGGAACAGTGTTATGTTACTGCTGCTAGTGGGCAGAGATCCTCAGTTCACAGCCACTGCAGGTGTGCTGGTGAGCGGGGCAAGCCCCTAGCATGACTGTTGTGACCTGGTGTTACATAACCACTGCAGTCACACTGGTGGGTGGGGCAGGCCCCTGGAGGTAATAGTCTAGGGGGAGGATTACAAAATGGCACCCCCCCAGTGCAGTTGTCTTCAAGGTAGAATGAGATCACAAAAATGGATGCTGCCAGAATCTCAGTCCCCAGGGGGCATTCCAGCTGCCTCCTACCTCTCTTCAAGATCAGCAAGTGGCACCTTTCAAACTGCTGCCTCTGCACTGGGACTCAAAGTGAGCGAGCTTCTGCATGTGCCCTTTAAGAGTGGAGTCTCAGTTTTCCACAGCTGTTTGGCTCTCTTGAATGTAAGCCCTGCTGGTTTTCAAAGCCCAACATTTTGGGGGCTCATATTCCTGGTACAGGACTCCTAGGCTGGTGAGCCTGATGTGCGGATCAGACTCCCCGCTCCCCAAGGAGGACGTCTGTTGTTGTAATTTTCCTTCCACTTTTGTGGTTCACAGCACTGGAGGGGTGGGTCCTAACTAGCTCATATCTCCACCCTTCCTACCCATTTTGTTGTGGCCCTTTCTTTTTATCTTTAGTTGTGGAACATCTTTTCTTTCTAGTCTTCAGGTCATTCTCACAGATGGTTGCTCTGTAAGTAGTTGCAATTTTGGTGTGCCCATGGGAGGAGGTGAGCTCAGGATCTTCCTACTCTGTAATCTTGATTCAGACCCAGAACCAGAAGTTTCTGACTGCTGTGGGAAAGAATGGCATTCCTGATGGAGAAAGGTACTATCTCTGAATGCATAAAATAAGGAGAGGTGCTGGGCATGTACAGATGAGCCACTAAAGTCCTGTTTACCATTCAGATCTCAGTCTATCCATTGTTCCCTCAGAGAGGCCTCTCTTTATTCCCTGGTGTTAGTTTCATTACTCTGTTCACATATCCTGTAGACTCTTCCTAAATTGATAAATATTTGTATTCTCAACTTCACTGTGTGAACCTTTAGTGCAGGGAGTGTACTTCTCTTATTCCCACTATCTTAAGTAAAGTGGGCCCTCACTAAATATCAGTTGGTTACTAGACTAAATAATGATCACTTTACTACTAGACATAAATGGCAAATCAGTAATAATAATAATAATAATATTTAGTGACTTCCCTGGTGGCACAGTGGTTAAGAATCCTCCTGCCAATGTAGGGGACACAGGTTCAATCCCTGGTCCAGGAAGATCTCACGTGCTGTGGAACAACTAAGCCCATGCACCACAACTACTGAGCCTGAGCTCTAGAGCCTGCAGGCCACAACTACTGAGACCACACACCACAACTACTGAAGCTCGCATTCCCTAGAGCTCACACACTGCAACTACTGAGCCCACGTGCCACAACTACTGAAGCCCATGCACTCTAGGGCCCACGTGCCACAACTACTGAGCCTGTGTGCTGCAACTACTGAAGCCCATGCACCTAGAGCCCATGCTCTGCAACAAGAGAAGCCACCGCAATAAGAAGCCCGCACACTGCAATGAAGAGTAGCCCCAACTCGCCACAACTAGAGAAAGCCCATGTGCAGCAACGAAGGCACAATGCAGCCAAAAAATAGATAAATAAAAAAAAAAAAAATTTAAGAAAAATTTAAAATAAATAAATAAATAATAATAATATTTAGCTTTATGTTCCCCCCTTCTCTCTTTTCATTAATACACTTCTTCTATTTATGGGAAATTTATGTATGCTTGCATAAACCTTAAAAATTTTTCTGTAATGCCTTATTTTCTGGACAGAAAGAAACCAGGTCTATCTTTCCCTTCCCAGATTCATTTATGTTGACTGGAGAAGTCAGTCAATCATAAAGCCTAATTAGCATGCTACTCTCTGAAATGTCTTTCATTCATATCAACATCATCATTTTAGTAGAGGCTATTAAACAAATAACATAATACCTGGTGAAATAGCTTAAAATTAAGACACAATTCAGCCAACATAATTGCAATAAACTGGAAAGATACATGGATAAAGGAGTACCTTATTTATTGGGGCTCTTCCTAAAAACAAAGATGCAAATTTTTAAGAGAGAGAAAAACAATTTACAGCACATATGAAACAAGTCCTATTCAATGAATTATGACTTTCTCAGGGGTTATTTCCCCCGAGTAACTGTGAATGCAGATTTTAAAATATTAATCAGCTTCAACCTCCATTTATCATGCAGGACAGATGGAAACCTCAGATATAAATGTTATTAGTCATGATTCAGGTCATTTGGAAAACTATCTTCTGGAGCTGGCATGCACTGGTCAGAGATTAGAACAAATGTGACTGGACACTGGAAAGCAAAATGATGTCATTGGTTAAGTCATCTGAGACAGGTGGTCTGCAGGCTGCACCTTAATTCCCATACCATCTTCAATCTGTCAGATAAAATTAATGACTCACTCCAAACAACAATTGACTATTGTTTGGGGCTATAGAACAAATTCCTTTGCAAGGTCACTACATATGAACACCACATACTTTATTATTCTCTGACTGAGATAATCAAGAGAGCAATAACAAATTTGAATCTGACATTGCAGTCCTACCACTGTGCCATTAGGAAGAGAATCAGGACCTTTTTATATAAAGAATAAGGCATGGTTAAATTGCTACAAGGAATAAATGATTTAAGAAAAGAAATTTGTTTCTCAGATATATGGTTTAGAAATCAGACACATAGAAGAAAGCCCCATTCCTAAAATGTTGACATAGTAATGGAACCTGCTATAGTATTGAAAATTTATTTCCACAAGAGTCAAAGAATTTAAGGCTATAGCATATGGTGGCACATCGAGTTTTTTCAAGCATTTTGTCATCTATCTCAGCACTGTACTGAGATACAATGAGGGTGGTGGGCAGCCCAAGTTTTCCAGCTATAAATTGTTGATTTTTTTTCAGGAACAAATGGACTAGGTAACTGACTGTGGATTTCCCAACATGAGAGTTCAATCACAGGCCAGACTATCACTTAGCAGAGATTTTAGGTATAGATACCATCTTTAACATCTCTTCCAACTCTCATATTTAAGACTACCAAATCATCCTGTACTTCTACATATCATACATAGCTCTTACAATTATTACTTTAATAGCATTCTCCTTGTAAGTACCATGAGGTCAGGAGCTAATTCTACCTTCTTCATTGTTGTGTGCTCAGAGACTAGCACAGTGTTGTCTAACAGTTAAGGTGTTCAATAAAATATTGTTCATTAACTGACAAGTCTTATAAACCTAAAAAAGGGTGATTGTTGAATTAAGTGTTTTAAAATAAAATTAGCATGACTTCCTCATAAATTTAAATGGAAGGTATTTTAAAGAAGGTTTAGATTATTGTGACTTCCAAAGTTTCAAGTTAAAATATATAGAATTTTAAGCTGACTTCATGTTTCATTATTACAGGGCAATAGCTCTTTATAATAATAAATATCATATCGAGTTTTCTATCCCACTCCTAGTAAATACTAGTATGTATGTGTGTGTGAAAAATATATACATGAGAGAATATATATGAAAGAATATATATATATATATATATATATATATATATATATAGAGAGAGAGAGAGAGAGAGAGAGAGAGAGAGAGAGAGAGAGAGAGAGAGAGAGAAAGCATAAATAACATAAATCAGAGGTCAACCTCCAGGCTGCAGACCCGTTGGCAGGCTGGGGCGCAGAGCAGGAGGTAAGCGGCGGGCGAGGGAGTGAAGCTTCATCTGCCACTCCCCATCACTCGTATTACCACCTGAACCATCCCCATCCCCCTGCCTCATCTGTGGAAAAACTGTCTTCCACGAAACCGGTCCATGGTGCCAAAAAGGTTGGAGACCACTAATATAAATAGAGGCAATTGTATCATTCTAAAACTGTTTATTTCCCTTGACTTGTCATTGAAATTATAAAATTTAATTAAATATTTTCTAAACAAATACATGTGATCTTCCAAACAAATAATGTTGTTACTTCTGTCAAAGTTCTTCTGGAGGTTTTGGAAATTTTTGATAAATTTGCAATCATAAAAAATAAAGATGCCATCAAATTAGGTATGATTAACATTGGGAGGAAAATCATGAAATCTAGAAAGATTCTGCCTTCAGATTATTTCACAACTGACTTCAATTTCCCATTTAATTTTCATGAAACTAAAAATCAGAACTGTACAATACAGTGTGACTTATTTCAGAAGATGACAGTCATTATTTTGCATACTCAAAGGAGAAACAACTGACACATTCAAAAGACTGACAATGAAGATATATTTATGAATTTTAACTTAAAAGGTTCAAATTTTGAATACATAATTTTTATTATTCTCTTCTTTCACTGAATCTTTTTTTCAAATACCACATTGATAACATTGATTGTATAACTCAGGGATTTCCCACTGCTGCAACATCAAGGGCTGCAAACCCAAGGCTCATAGGTGGAACGCCTTCAGACAGATGTGTCTGTAAAATTAAATGCCTTTACAAGGGTCATGTATGCATCAGTGTGCTACATTTGGTATCACTTCCCATTTTTTACTCTAGCCTGACTCACACATATGCATAATCTCCCTGGCACTTGCTGAGGGCATTTGATTTTTTGACCCCAGACTTAGACAAACCCCCAAGAAATAACAAAACGTTTTTTCCCTTTATTCAATCAACCATCATACTTAATAGGTATATATATATATATATATATAAAATTACTTGCCTTCATGGAAATAATGCAATGCTCCAATGATGGTAAAAATATTCACTAATGCAACATAAAAAATTCAGAGCAAAATGCATATAACAGATAATGAAATTTAGAAAGATCACACAATATCGAGGCCATGTTTTATATGTAATATATTATTTAGTGCTCAAAACTGTGAGAAAGGTAATATCATCTTCCCCATTTTGTAGATGAGAGTACTAATGTTCATCGAGATAAATATCTTACCCAAGGTCACCCAGCTATTAGATGGCTAGAATGGAATTCAACCTAAGTGCATTGACTACATATCTGCGCTATTAATCACAGTAATATTGTATGTGTGTGCGCACGTGTGTGTGTGTGTGCATGTGTGTGACGAGAGAGACAGAAAGATACTGCATATATGGAAGAGCAAGTTTTTCTTTCTTCTACCTAATGGTTTCTTGAAGAAGGTAGATTTTGACAAATGTAACACCCTCCAGTTACTTTATGCTGAACAGATCAGTGGCTGAACAAACTTCAGTGACCATGCAGCCATTTGGCTGGCCAGAATCTTCAACATCATTATTAGATGGTGTGTCAAATTGTATTATAACACACTAGACTGTATTAGAGATCTTTATTGCTTTTATCTTTATTGCTTTTTTTATTGATGTAATGGACACCAGAGGACATAATGCCTGAAAGTGTCACAAAACATAATTTAATACAGTGACTTGAAAGATGTAAGTTGGAGAAGGTATGAAAAAGAAAGCAAGAGCTTGTTATACAGCAAAAATTGACTGACATATTCTATAAGTAGTTTAATGACAATTTTTATAACATTTTCTATATGGAAGCACTCCAATATTTTAAAGTTATTCTAGTAATACGAAAATTCCTTATTAACTGAGCAGATTTAATTAGTCAGAACTATAGCAGAAAATGTATCATACTTCAATTTTAGTAATATGTAGTTTGATTGTTCTTATGGAATAGCATGAGTTATATATGAGATAAATAGCACAGAACGATCAAGAGAATAAATGCTGGCGTCAAATAGCTTGTTTGACAACAGCATTTATTTCTAGGTTCAGACCTAGAGTTTGAACCCTGGTAGCACATTTTTTTTCCAGCTGTCTGATATTGGAGGCATTATTTAAATTTCTCAAACTCCAATTTTTCCATCTCAAATAATATCATTCAACTGTATGCTGTTAATAATAAAGATCAAATTATATAAAGCAAGAAAAGTACTTACATGGTAAATACCAGTCATCATAGCTGTTATTAAAATAGAATGATACACATGGTAATACCATTAAAGAGGTAGGAATGGGAAGAGGGTATAATGATAAATTTCTGTAAATCAGACTTACTACCAACCTTGCCTTCCCTCTGAATATGAATTTATGATTCCTGGTTGGCCTGATGTGATATGCATCTGCAGGGTGATTGCCTAATTGGAATGCAAGTTTAACTGTTAGTTCTGAATGACTGGACTCAGAAAAAGTATTAACCACAGAACAACAGTTTTTTAGAAATAAAATAAATATAATAAAATATAAAGAGATTATTTTCTAGTTTCAGGTAAGATGCTGCAAGCACCCTTCATCTTTCCTCTCTTACTGAATACATCTATAAATACTAGACATAATGGATGGAGCAGCTATCTGCTATCAGTATTCTCTTATCTGGTTTCAATTAAGTCCCAAATCTGCAAGTGGGCATCAGCACAAACAAGAAACTGAGGAGAAGCCTTCAAGCCTGGTGGGAGAATTAGGAAAAGGGCCTAATGCTCAGAGAGAGAAGTAGATAGTTCTCTTTTTTCTTCTCATTGTCTCTTGCCCCAGCCCATGATGACTCATGAGGGCTTAAAACTATGGGGGAGGGGAAATATTCCCTCTGATAAATGGAACCATGGACCCAAAATGTGGGGAGTATACCGACTGCTTTTATGTCTCTTTATTATTCTACTGTTTGGCTCCAGACATGATTACATTCAGGTAGGGAAATGAATGGAAAAACAGGGTAAATAAAATCCCATATTTCAAGCCAGAGGATTCCCAGGGAACCAGAAAGTACCAGTAAAATTACAAAGAAGGAGAATATTGGGAAATAATCCTTATAAATGAGCTTATGAACTACTGAACTCACCACTGAGCTGTGCACATATGATTTTAACCCTAAACAGTATACCATGGACTTTGAAAAGAAGTAAGATATAGAACACTGTCTAGATCTCAGACTGGCCACTGGGTAGCATACACACGGGGCAGATACAAATAGCACTGAAAAGGCTTTAAAAACAGAACTGATATTGTAACCACAATCAAAAGAAGGCCAAATTGGAACTTGTGATCTGAGTGGCATCATGTGTCTTTCCTGCTAAAACAAAAATGTAAACGGTCCCTACATCATTTTAAGAGACTTGATGTCTCGTAATACAACAAGCAAAATGTCCATGATACAATCCAAAATTACTTGGATACGAAGAACCAGGAAACTCTCAATTTGCATGGAAAAAGACAATCAACACATGCCAACACCAAATTGACAGGACTTGTTTGACAAAGATATTAATGAAGCTATTTTTTTAAAACTTTCAAAAAAAATAAAGACAAAAACTCTTGAAATGAATGGAAAGCTAGAAAGACACTACAAAGAAATAGAAGTTACATAGAAAAATCAAACGGAAATTTTCTAACTGAAACAATAATCAAAAATTTAAAATATCATTTGATTAATAAGACAGAGCTGATAGAGGAAAGAGTAAATAAACTTTAAAAGTGATCAACAGAAATTATGCATTTTCCTTAACAGAGAGAAAACATTTTTTAAAAACTTGAACAGAGACTCATGGCCCTGTGGGGAAACACCAAAAGGTCTAATGTTTTTGTCATAAAAGTCTCAGAAACAGGGGAGAAAAGTTGGTGCAGAAAATATGTTTCAAGAAATAATAGATGAAAACATCTCAAATTTGGTAAAAAAAACATACAGATTCAAGAAGCTAAAAAAAAAAAAACAGAACAGTATTAACACAAAGAAATCCGTGATCGAGACATATCATAATCAAACTGTTGAAAACCAAAGATAAAACATAGCCACAGGAAAATGTTACATTACTTCTAACAGAAAAATGATTTGAGAAAGTCAAGAATTTCTCATCAGAAACATGAAAGCCAGAAGGAAGTGGAATGACATTTAATTGCTGAAAGAAAAAAAAATGGCAGTCAAGACATCTATAGTCAGCAAAAGTATCCTATAAATAAAAAGGTGAAATAGAGACATTCACAAATGAAGAAAAACTTAAATAGCCAGGACAAGGAAGCAACATAAATGCCCATCGACAGATGAATGGGTAAAGAAGATGTGGTACATATACACAATGGAATATTACTCAGCCATAAAAAGAAACGATATTGAGTTATTTGTAGTGAGCTGGATGGACCTAGAGTCTGTCATACAGAGTGAAACAAGTCAGAAAGAGAAAAACAAATACCATATGCTAACTCATATATATGGAATCAAAAAAAAATGGTTCTGATGAACCTAGGGGCTGGACAGGAATAGAGACACAGACATAGAGAATGGACTTGAGGACACGGGGAGGGGGAAGGTTAAGCTGGGACAAAGTGAGAGAGTGGCATGGACATATATACACTACCAAATGTAAAATAGATGGCTAGTGGGAAGCAGCCACATAGCACAGGGAGACCAGCTCGGGGCTGTGTAACCACCTAGAGGGGTGGGATAGGTAGGTGGGAGGGAGATGCAAGAGGGAGGGGATATGGGGATATATGTATACATATAGCTGATTCACTTTGTTATACAGCCCAAACTAACATAACACTGTAAAGCAATTATACTCTAATAAAGATGTTAAAAAAAAAAAAAGGACTTAGAAAATTCAGAGCTAACAGACCTGCTTTAAAATAATTACTAAAGGAAGTACTTCAGGCAGAGGGAAATGATACCAGAAAGGAAGTTATAAATATTAGGAATAAAAGAAAAGCAATATAGTTAATATCTGGGTTAATATATTAAACTATTCTTTTCCCTCTTGAATTCTTTAATATATATTTGATGGTTGAAAGAAAAACCTACATTTCTGATAACTATAAAAATTTAACTATGTATTTTTAAACCCTAGAGCAACCAATTAAAAAATCCATTCAAAGAAATATAAATACAATACATAAAATAAAACAGTTTAAAAAATGTTCAAATAAAAGCAAGGGGAGATAGAGAAACTAAAAATGAAAGAAACTATCAGAAAACAAATAATAAAATGGAAGCCCTAATTACAAATGTATATATAGTAACATTAAATATAAATGATCTAAACACTACATAAAGGACACTGATTGTCAATAAGGATTTGAAATAAAATGACTCAATTCTATGCTTTGTGCAAGTATCTCAATTTAAATATAATGTTATAGGTGAATTAAAAGTAATAGGATGGAAAAATATATACTATGCAAAAATTAATCAAAAGAAAGATGGAGTGATTATATTAATATCAAAGTAGACTTTAAAGCAAAGAAAAGCATTGGAATAAACAGGGACATTACATGATGACAAAAGAATCAATTCAGCAAGAAAACTTAACAGTTCTAAATGTGTATTCATCTCACCATATACCTTCAATTACATGAAAAACTAGCAAAAGTAAAATGAGAAATTAGAAGGATTTCCCTGGTGGCACAGTGTTTAAGGATCCGCCTGCCAATGCCTGAGACACAGGTTCGATCCCTGGTCCGGGAGAATCCCACATGTCATGAAGCAACTAAGCCTGTGTGCCACAACTACTGAGACTGTGCTCTAGAGCCCGCAACCCACAACTACTAAACCCGTGTGCCACAACTACAGAAGCCTACGTGCCTAGAGCCCATGCTCCGCAACAAGAGAAGCCACTGCAATGAGAAGCCCGCACACCACGTTGAATAGTAGCCCTCACTCGCCACAACAAGAGGAAGCCCGCGCACAGCAACGGAGACCCAATGAAGCCAAAAATATAAATAAATAAATAAATAAATAAATCTATTTATTTATTTATTTATTTTAAAAAATGAGAAATTAGACAAACTCACTGATAGAGTTGAAGACTGCAACAGTAGTTTCTTATTGATCAACAGAACGAGCAAACAGAAAATCAGCAAGATTATAGTACTGAATAACATCATCAACTGATAGGATGTAAGTTGAAATTTACAGAACATTCCTTCAATATAGGCATAATACCCATTCTTTTCAAATGCACATGGAACAATTGCTAAAATATAACATATCCTGAACCATAAAGCAAATCTTAACAGATTTAAAGGAAATGAAATCATGCAAACTGTGTTCTCTGTCCATTATGGAATTAAACTAAAATCAATAATTTAAAGATACAATGTTAAAATATCCAACATTTGACAACTAAACAACTCATTTTTAAATAATCCATGGTTCCAAGAGTAAGCTTCAAGGAAAATTTGGAAATAATCTGAACTAAATGGAAATGAATCTACATATTATCAAAACTTATCAGATGCAGGTAAGGGAGTACTTAAAGGGAAACGTATAGTATTAAATGTTTATATTAGAATAGAAAAACATCAATAACCTAAGCTTCCATTCTAAAAGACTAGAAAAAGAAGAGCTGTATAAAGCCAAATAAAGCAGAAGAAAGTAAGAAATAAAATTAAAAGCTCTCCAGAGATGAAAGGCTCTTAGGCAAGTATGGATGCATCTACTAAAACCATCCGTGAACTCACCTTTCCAAATAATTTAATTGGCTGTGTAATCGGGTGCCAAGGCACCAACATTAATGAGATCCACCAGATGTCTGGGGCCCAGATCAAAATTGCCAATCCAGTGGAAAGCTCTCTGGTAGGCAGGTTACTATCACTGGTTCTGCTGACAGTATTAGTCTAGCCCAGTATCTAATCAATGCCAGGCTTTCCTCTGAGAAGAGGCTGGGTAAAGCTAGAACATTCTAGGTTCATTCATAAGCCCTTTCTGCTGTTCTCCCATGATCCATTTGTGTAATTTCTGGTCAGTGATTCCAAGTTTTAAATAATTTCTAAGTGTTCAGTTTCTACACAACTTTATCACCTGCTAATTTAAAAATCACATTCTCTGTTCAGCTGTTATTGCTGGGATCCATATTTAGTTTTATAATCTTTTCCCTATTTTTAGCTTTGTTTTTGGTTTTTGGCTCATGAATTTTATTTCTGTTTGTGGATAAGGAATGTAAGAGTGGAATGTTAATAAATGTCAGTATAGTTCTGTAATGTCAAGAATTTAAAAATTAAAAAATGGAATGGTTAAAAAATGCTTCATATTTGGAAAAGTTGGGAACTACTATCTTAAAAAAATAGAATAGAAAATAGAAATAGAAATTAATGAAATAGAAAACAAAAACAATAGAGGAAATCAATGAACCTAAAAACTGATCAATAAAATTGATAAAGTTCTAGCAAGACTTACAAAAAAAAAAAAAAAAAGACAAAAGACAAAAATTCCCAATGTGGAGAAAAAGAGAAAGGATATCACTACAGAACATGTAGACATTAAAATGGCAATTATGGGACATTATAAATAACTCTATGCACATAAATTCAACAACTTAGATAAAATGGACCAATTCTTTGAAAACCGTAAACTACCAAAACTAATCTAAAAGTAAATAAATAATCTGAACAGTTTTATAACTACTAAAAAAATTGAACCAACAGTTTTAAATCTTCTTAAAAAGAAATCTACAGGCCTGAATTGTTTTACTGGTGATTTCTACCAAACAGTTAAGGAAGGAATAACACTAATCCTACAAAATATCTTCCTGAAAACAGAAGAGTAGAGAACACTTCCCAACTTATTTTATGAAGCCCAGTATTAATCTGACACTACAACTGGGCAAAGATAGGATAAGAAGAGACAACTACCTACCAGTATTCCTCATGAGTAAAGAAGAGAAAAAATCCTCAGCAAAATATTCACAAATTAAGTCTAGCAATATATTAAAAGAATAGTAAACCACAACTAAGTGGAGAATTATATTTAAAATGCAAAGCCTGGTTCAATATCTGAAAATCAATCAGTATAATCCACCACATTAATAGTAGAGAAAAAATCATATCACTTCATGCAGAAAAAGCATTTGACAAAATTCAAAATTTATTCATGATAAAAACTCTCAGCTAACTAAGAATAGAAAGGAATTTCTTCAATCTTATTTTTAAAAGTATTCACAAAAAAAACCTACAGCAAGTATCTTACTTAAAGGTGAAAAACTGAATGATTTTTCCCTAACACTGGGAACAAGACAAGGATGTCGGTTCTCACCACTCCTATTCAACATCTTTCTAGAAGTCCTAACCAGTGCAATAAGACAAGAAATAGAAATTAAAGGTATATAGATTGGAAGGGAAGAAATAAGATTCTTCCTACTCATTGATAACATGATTGTCTATGTAAAAAATATCATAAGAAATTTATTTTTAAAACTCCTAGAACTAATTAGTAAGTAAAGTAACATCACATGATATAAGGAAAACACACATCAATCATATTTCTATATATCAGCAATTAGAAATTGGAAAAATTATAAACCAAAATTAAAAAACAGTATTATGTACAATATCTCCAAAAGTATGAAATTATTAAGTATGAAGCTAATAAACCATCTGAATGCTGAATTAAAGATGGCCTAAATAAATGAAGAGATATATGGTGATTATTGCATATTAAAATGAGTTAAAATTTTAAATTTCTGACAATCATGCACTAGTTTGGATGTGGAACAACTGAAACTCTCATGCATTGCAGTGAGAATGCAAAGTGAAACAGCCATTCTGGAAAACAGTTTGACAGTTTCTTACAAAGTGAAATATGTATATATTTACCATACAACCTAGCACTTCCACTCCTAAGTATTTACCCTAGAGTAATGAAAACATACATTAACATAAAAACATTTTCACAAATGTTTTCAACAGCTCTACTTATAATCCTCCAAAACTGGGAACAACCCAGTGTCCTTTAATAGGTAAATGATTAAACAAACTGTGGTACATCTAAGCAATGAACTCAGCAGTAAAAAAAAACAAACTTAATAAATACAATGTTTTGAATGACTCTCAAAAACATCATGGTGAGTAAATTAAGCCAGTCTCAAAAGGTTGCATACTTTACAATTCCATTTTTATGATATTCTCAAAAAGACATCTATAGTGACAGAGAACAAATTATTGGGTGCCAAAGTTTAGAAGTAGGGGCAGGGTATTACTACAAAGGGATAGCAGGAGAGAGATTTTCGGAGTCACAGAGCTATTCTGTATCCTGGTTGTGGAAGTGTTTACACAAATTTATATAATTCACAGAGCTGTATCTCCCAAAAGTTAATTTTACTGCATGTTAATTTTAAAAATTAAATAAAATTAAAATATAGTGGGATCGGGCTTCCCTGCTGGCACAGTGGTTGAGAGCCCGCCTGCCGATGCAGGGGACACGGGTTCGTGCCCCGGTCCGGGAAGATCTCACATGCCGCGAAGCAGCTAGGCCCGTGAGCCATGGCCGCTGAGCCTGCATATCCAGAGCCTGTGCTCCGCAATGGGAGAGGTCACAACAGTGAGAGGCCCGCGTACCACAAAAAATAAAAAAATAAAAAATAAATAAAATATAGTGGGATCAACAGAAGCTACTTGTATTAGTTAGGGATATTCTCAGCCTCAAAAAATAGGAAGGTAAACTAATATTGACTTAATCAGAAAGGTTTATTTTTCATATCTAAGAAGTCCCAAAATAAGCAGTGTCTTATGTGATTAGCTGCTTGAGAATGCTGTCAAGACACAGGCACTTTCTATTTGCAGATCATTATCCTTAGCCTATTGACTTTTTATCCTCCTGCTAATGTTGCCTATCGACCAAAATATAGCCACTCAAGCTTCAGGCATTAAGATTTTGCTTAAGGCTGGAAGAGGGGGTTGAGAAGAAAGTCATATCTGCCCTTGTTATCAAGAAATCAAAGCCTTTCCAGAGACCCCCCACTTTAGCAGACATCTCTTTACATTTCATTGGCCAGAACTGAATCACTCACCTACCACTGTACCCTGATTGTGTATCCAATCACTAGTGAAGAATTTAGGGATTACCTGAATTCAACAAATCATGATTAATCTCCAAGAGTTGGAGTAGAGGCCTACTGCCCTAAAAGTAGGCAAAACGTACAAGAAACTATCTGCTTCTACTAAGAGTATGAACTAAAAATTTCTCACTTGTCATTTCCACATGATATATGGAATTTTTTAAAGACTACTTCACTTTTTGTGTGTGTGTGTGTGTGGTATGCAGGCCTCTCACTGTTGTGGCCTCTCCCGTTGCGGAGCACAGGCTCCGGAGGCACAGGCTCAGTGGCCGTGGCTCACGGGCCCAGCCACTCCGCGGCATGCGGGATCTTCCCAGACCGGGGCACGAACCCGTGTCCCCTGCATCGGCAGGCAGACTCTCAACCACTGCGCCACCAGGGGAGCACAAGACTACTTCACTTTTAAAGTCCATTCCTTTCCTCTAATTAAAAAATTCATTTCAGATCTTCATCACAGTGTTCTAATATATCCAGCCTATATGATAAAAAAATGCATTTTGGATAAAGTTAAATTTATTTCCCATCAGACTTTAAAAACAACATAAAAAGGGCTTCCCTGGTGGCGCAGTGGTTGAGAGTCTGCCTGCCGATGCAGGGGACACGGGTTTGTGCCCTGGTCCGGGAGGATCCCGCATGTCGCGGAGCGGCTGGGCCCGTGAGCCATGGCCGCTGGGCCTGCGCGTCCGGAGCCTGTGCTCCGCAATGGGAGAGGCCACAACAGTGAGAGGCCCGTGTACCGCAAAAAAAACAAAAAAACAAAAACATAAAAAAAGTGTGCAAGAATATATATGCAGAGCAACTACTGCTTTGAACAAAGTTGATACAAATATCTGACAGAAATGTTTAACAGGCAAAATGTTTTCACTGTATGTGCAAATCTTTTTAAAAATTTTCTTTCATGTAGTTTTCAACCACCTTAAGAAAGAGTATTTTCTTTAAAAATGCCTGAGTGCCAATATCATTTGTTTAAAGACTGCATGATAACAGGGCGTTGTCAAGTAAAGGGAATCTGAGAAAAGCAATAAAGAGGTGAGAACATAGTCTCACGAAATTCACATTCCCTTTTTATTTTAAAAGTCTGCATTTCTTTTTTCGTGCAGCCCTTGCTCTCATTTTCATCTTTCATGCTCTGCAAAATTTCCAACCAGAGAAGAAACATTTGGTACTTTGGGTTGTTTGTCCTTTTATAGCCTTGCTGATCTTTGCATCTGGCAGCTCCTTACATTTTGTGATTTCCCATGGAGTATGCAAAACTCAAAGAAAGGTGTATTTTAGTCTAAGATGGCGTCAAAGAACAATATCAAGTATTCATGTAAGTGCCTGCCAGTGCATCAGCATTTAAAAAGCTCAGATGGAAATCCAAATGGAATTCAAACTCTTTCTTTGGATCTTTTATAAGTCATCTTGCTAACCTAATACATAAAAAAAAAAAAAAAAAACAACTAAGCTCTACTGAGCCGTGTACAGGTAAATGAAATATAAACTGCTAAACTACATGCTGTACCAGCTGTAAAAGACAGGTACAGTGTCTAGTTACTTTCCCCTTAGGGAAATATAGGAAGCTGTTCTGAGCAATTTCTATTTTCTCCTAGTCCTCTTCAGAAGATGACAAGTTTCTTTAAGGATGGCAACCTATTAAAAGTAAGATAGATGTGACTGTGAAATTTCACTCATCATCTAGAGGAAGCCAAAAAATTAAAATCTCATTCTTCCTGCTCGCAGCCCAATTTCCGGCATATGGTTGAGGCATTCTATGAGGAGAGAATGAGGATGATTCTCTGCATGCATACACCCAAAGAAAGATAATTGTACTGACAAACATGTTCAATGAATAGATTTATCCAGGTAATGTCATTGCAGGAATTTAACCCAATAACATAGGTTAGGTTTTGTTCACAAAATATATTTTGTAAAGTTATAAAATGACTTTTCTGTTTCTGTGATTTATAAGTCCAATAGTTTAATGTGTAATTCACTATATTTTAAGATAAATTGTAAAATTCCCAGCACTTCCTTTCACTCTTAGAAGATTAATTTACATTCAGCTTCATCAAGAAAATAGCATCTATCAGATATAAACTTCCATAAATTGATTACTTTTCATTCTTACCTACATGTGTTTTCTCTAAACTTTACCTTTAAGGCTTCTGCCTCAAAGGAGAGGGGGGTGGATATTAATTTGCAAGACAAAGAATCCTTCTTACAATGCTCAGCCTTTGCTGGGATTTTATTCAGTGTTTTATATAACCTCTCTGGTAAACATCTGCTCCTAACTCCCACTACTCAAATGTTGCCCTTTCAAAACATAACATTAATTTGACATTATTACTGCCTTCCCTTTATTTCTTTTACTCTCATATTCCTGAAATGAATGGTGAACATTCTGTGATTCAGCCTAAGAGAAAATACTTTTCTCTCTGTATTATACATCATCAACAATGTTATCTACTGTTAAGCATGTGCACCTGAACATGCACACACATACAAACTCACACACACACCTCACTCATGTCACTATTCAATACAGGTCAGCTCTACATATAATAGTCATTTGGAGACCAAGGCTTCTTCCATCTTGTGAAACAATCATGGAGGACAAAGAGAGATTAATATTGTGTTTTTACAATGACTATCCTCACTTTATATGTCAATAATGCAATGTTAAGTGTGGAGAGATAGGACCCTAGTTCAGGAGGCTGTAGGATAAAGGGAAGAGGCACAAGAGACCTACTAGTTGTCATAACTAGATATAAGTTCCACCTCCTTTGGAAAGCATATCCAAAGTCCCAAATCTACCAGTCCCTGAGTTCAAACCCAGGTTCCACTATTTACCAGGTGTATGACCTTGAGCAAATTAGTTATCATATCTTCAATTCAATGTCTTTATCTGTAATGTCAGTGTAGAAATAGCACCTACCTCAAAGGATTACCCTATGAATTAAATGGATTACTATCCATGGGGTACTTTAAAACACACAGATCACATAGTAAGCCATCTCTAAATGTTAGACTTTATTGTTTATTTTTCCATATTTTCCCCTAGATTATAAATTCCTTAAGTACTGGCGCTATGAAACCTTTAACAGTGCCTGAAAAACAGCACTTGCTTAATAAATGCATGTCAAATGTATAACATATATATATATATCCAAAATCCCATGTAATATACACATATACAATATACATATATGTGATACACATATATATAAACTCATGTAATGCTTGCCTGAGTCCCATAAGATAAATATTTTTACCTCCATTTTAATAGATCAGGGAAAGGAGGTTAAAAGAAATTGTATAATCTGCCCAAAGTCATACAACTAATCAGAATTCAAATCCAGGCCTGTCTTTCTGTAATGTCTCTTTCCCACTACTGCACACCATCTAGGACTAGGTAAGTCAATTTACCTACCATACCACCATAACAGCATTTATCACATACTAAAATCAATTTTTTATGCGAATCTTCTCCACTTCTGTGAATTATTCAATTGGCAGGCAACATGCTGCATTTAATTAGTGGCCAGTGTTAGCAACATGGATCAAAATGGGAGCAGAGAACAAAGTGAATTAGAAGAGACAGCCAATTAATTTTTAAACATTTAAATGTTGTTTAAATCTGTGGTGAGAGAAGACTCACAGACAACTCCAAGGTTTGTAGCTTAGCCATTAATTAAGATTTAGAGCCTTAGAAAAAGAGAAAGTTGAGGAAGAAAGATGTCTAGGCAGTGTTGTCAAGTAAGCAATAGGACAAATAGACTCAGTGCTCAGGAGAGGTCTGCCCTAGATACAGATTTAGGATTCATCATCATATAGGTAGAGTAAAAAACACAGGAAAGAATGAGTTCACCCAGAGATTTAAATGAGACTTCTTCTTTATAGAATATGAAAATTCAGGTAATATGCAAGCCTACCGAACTCTTAGTAATCTAACATCTCTTACTCTTTCCAATGTATCACATAGTTCTAATGTATTCCTGAATATAATTATTTAAAGATCCTTCTACCTATTCTCCAACTCATCATTTCTTCAGTTGGATAATGATATTAAGAAGTATTAACCTACTTAAACAAGGAGGCCATTAGACTGAGGTGACTCTAATGCATTAGCAGCCTCTGTAAGGAAACCAAAATCTAAGCCAGAGTCAATTCCAGTAAACACATTTGTATCTGAGAAAAAGAAATTTATGAACAACCAATCACAAACAGGAAACTAGCCTTTCCCAAATAAGGCAACAACTTAAGCTACAGCCAATCAAACAATTTTCTTGCTTCACTACCACATCTGCTCTATAATAGCCTTTCCTCTGGGTCCTGTCAGCAAAAAGCTCCTAACCACTTTTGGTTTGGTGCTGCTCAATTCAAATTGACATTTGCTCAAATTCTTGAAAATGCTAACATGCTTCAGTTTCTCTTTTAACAAAAGGAAAAATGTACAGTACAAATGCAATACACTACATCACATTTTAAAAACTGACCTTGATTACTGTCATCAAAGATGAAAGATTTGAATTTGGAGAAGTTTCTAGCAACTTCTAAATGAAGAATGAATGGAAGCCAATAAAGTATCAGTTAATAGAATAAACCAAGTTTAGAATGTTAAGACACCAAGGCTATTTGGACACTAACTACCACCTATCTTAAGTGCAAATCATCCTGTTTGTCCAGGATCTATTCTTTCTTCTGGTAAAAATACCTCAGTTTTTCTTTAAGGAAATAACTTTTCCCCACTGAGTATACAGCCTTGTTAAGACTGTAAATCAAGGGGTTCAATTCTCTTCTGACCAATGGGTGGGTGGATGACCCCAGTTTGGTCAATAACATTTGGGTATCTCTCTACCCAAAACGGAAACTTGTTTAGAAAATACAACTATTACACAGTACACATACCGAACTCATTCTAAGAATTAAATACCGGCTTCTACTTCCCAGAATACTGTTCTATTTTGACCATACACTTTACTTTTCTATGTGCTAGAATATTCTTTACCAATCACAGGACATATAAGTCACAAAGTACTGTATTTGCCCTCCATTGACATTACTAAAGAGGAAATTTTTTTACTTCATTTGTATGACAAATATCTAGACAAAAATACTGAAATAAAGAAAAATAAATAATAGCCTACAAATAATGGCTGTTTAAAAATAATATTTAAAATATTAGGTGGTGTTGTGTAGGATCATAAATAGGGGTGGATTTCCAAAACACATAGCTAGCTCACAACCCATATCTCTCTACCTGCTATTTTGGTAGAAGTGATATAATTATCATTAGAAACAATTTAAGTAGACTTTCTTTTAATTCACCTGTAGCTGGCCTCCTGGGACAAATTCTAGACATCTTGCAGCTTGGACCTCCTTGCCGAGAGGATCAAATGCCCTAAGGATAATGAAACTGCGGTTAGTGTTGCTGCGGTTTTGGACGGCCGACTTGGGATTGGGGCCCCAGGGTTCCACACCATAATCCCGAGTCACTGCTGTGGGCCTTTAGTCCCCTATAAAGCTCTAGATTCACAGCATTTGCATGCACAGTTTACTTCCCCTTCTGGCCTCAGGTGTTTCCGCCGCTCCACAGCCTTTGGACCAGAGCCTGCCCCCTGCCTCTCCCGCTCCAAAAGAGTCCCAGCATTTTAGCGGACGGGTTATCACGGAGAATTGGGATTTGCTTGATAGGTGGCAGGAGCCAGACTTCCTAAGGAAGAGTGTGAGACAAGAGGCCTCAGGTACCTGGGGCCCCTAGGTATCTGTCATCCACGACTCCCTGGCGGACCGCGTAGTCTCGCGAGATCCCAAGAGACCGCGCTTCCTCTCGGAAGAGCGGCTGGCTGCTGGGTGTGGGGATTGGTTCTGCCTCTGTCGGAGCTTCTTCTGATGCTCAGCGAATCTGCAACTGGGCTCATCCTCTCCCTGACCCTCCAAGGAGCCTGCACTTACTCCCCCAACACGCCCAAGCCACATTAGCACACCCTGCTGGCTCCTGCTGTGGGTTCCTGTTTGCCTTCCCGGGAAGCCCAACACTCCACCCGCCCACCGCCCCTAGGCCTCGGCTCCACCCTCGGGCATTAAAGGTGTTTTAAAAAAAACAACTTCTCCTGATGAAATGGCTTGGGTGAAGGAGCCAGCCCTCCATAGCAGGGTGCTGGCAGAGGGCTGGGTCAGAACGAGAGCAATGTCTTGAGGCTGTTCTTCAGCGGCAAGGCTTGAGGAGCAGTTCGTCTCCTGGGACAAATTCTAGACACCTCACAGCTGCCAGGAGGAATGACTGACCTCGAAGATAATCGAGCCGTGAGTTTAGCTTGCTGCGGCCTTGGACCTTGCCAGACATAGACCTGCTCTCCAGGAGCCTGTGCCTGTATCCTGTGGCTTCGGCCCACTGCCCTGGACTTCTGGAAAACGACAGACTCCGGTAGGTACATATGCAGTTCCCTCCCTAAACCGCGCCTCAGTTGTTCCCGCTCTTGTACCTCTGGTGGGACATAGTCCCATCTCTCACTCTTTGCCAGCCCCTAGGACAAATTACAGTCACAAGGTGACTCTGACCATTGGGTCGAGGGAAGTTTCCGCGAGGATGCGTGTTTGCTTGCTAGGTGGCCTGAGCCTGACTTAAGAATGACAAGTCTGGGTAGAGTCACGCAAGCGCCTGGTCCAGCAGGTGTTCCTTGGTGCTGTCGGTGTTTAGCTTCTTGCTTTGAGATGCCAGGTGAGAGAGCTTCTCGTTGATAAGGTTGCGGTGAAATCGCTTTGACCTGGTCTCGCGAGATTGACCAGGTGCGAGTAAGGGCGGGAAGGCGAGGAAACCTGTTTGAAGGTGACACAGGCAGCCCGAATGAATAAGTGAACATCTAACGTGCTGAGGTTATTATTCGCGTGGAATGGGGGGGAAGGGGGGAATGTTCCGAAGATTTATAGCCAAAAAAATAATAATTATTATTAAGAAATTTGTTTATACATGTAAATTAGGTAATCTTAAAAAGAAAACATACTCATGAATCATACCTCTGTATAAAAAATAGACACACAGGGCTTCCCTGGTGGCGCAGTGGTTGAGAGTCCGCCTGCCGATGCAGGGGACACGGGTTCGTGCCCCGGTCCGGGAGGATCCCACATGCCGCGGAGCGGCTGGGCCCGTGAGCCATGGCCACTGAGCCTGCACGTCCGGAGCCTGTCCTCCGCAACGGGAGAGGCCACAACAGTGAGAGGCCTGCATACCGCAAAAAAAAAAAAAAAAAAGTAGACACACATGCAAACAATTATAATTTCATCACTATTATTCATCAGCATTTTAATTATTACTTTTTTATTATTACTATTATTTTTGAGGTTTCATAGTTGTAGCAGCAGTAACAAAACACCTCTCTCTAAATTTTCTCTATACAAAAAAAAAAATTCCCTGGTTTATCTATTTAGATTTAATTTAATAATCTAGTTAGCCATTTTAGATTAATTATAGCTCGGATAACATAACCAATACTGCAGAATGAGATATTTGAGCTTAGTTGAAGATCTGAGGAAGGTAGTTAAGAAAAATAGCCTAACAGTAGAGAGAGGGGTGTCTAGACATACCAGATCATCAATCTTCACTGTCAGTACCCAGGCACAAGTCTGTTGTCTCTCACTATGAGTAGAACAGTCACCAGTTGTTAACAAATGTGGAAAATTGAGATAGGAAAATTGTGACTCTTCCTGCTTTTCTGTAATCAGCAAACAAATTCCAAGAGTAGAAGACGATCAAATGGAAATTTAACCAATCCTCACACAAGGTACTAAATGAGGATTGTTCCATGAAGTAATCTTATAATGCAAGGCTGGCTTTCTATAAAATGTCTAAAATTAGCTTTAGACAAAATAATTTTTCTTAAATCTCTCTTATTCCTTTGTCTTTTTTATTCCCTCTTCTTGCCTTGTTTTTCCCTTTGTGCCCAATATGTATATTATCATCTCCTTGTAAGTAGGCAGATTCATTTCTCAGGGGGAAATAAAATAATTTCTAATATTTTATAAGCCTTCTTCCCATTTCTTCTAGCTTTTTAGTTCTAAATGATACTGAAGGTTATATATAATGCTTAGAATTTGTTTAGTTTTTAAAAATATATAGAACAGTACCTAGAAGAAGATAACAATTACTCACCACCCAGATTTACCCATTCTTATCTTATCCTTTTGGATCACAGGTTTTTTTTAATTCCCTTTCTTATTTCTCAGCCTTATATTATTATATATCTCAGGCTTTATTTTCTGTTATATATCCATTTTTAGCATGTTCTTCAGTATGATTCTATGTTTGAGTCCAGTATTTTCGGCTTATCTTTGTTAGAATTCATGACCTCTATTTTGATGTTTGTTTCTTTTTAATCCTGAGATTTGGTTTTATGTCCTATACTAAGGATTCTACCTCACTAGAGTTGCCAGATCTAGCAAAGAAAAATGCAAGATGCACAGTTAAATTTAAACTTCAGATAAACAGTGTATTTTTTTAGTATAAGTGTGTTCCATGCAATACTTGGGTACACTTGTTCTAAATAATATTCATTGTTTATCTGAAATTCAAGTTTAACTACACATCCTGTAGTACATAAAAATATAAGACACTCAGTTAAATTTTAATTTAAGATAAACAATGAATAAATGTTTATTATAAGTATTTTATCTGGCAGCTCTATACTCTACCGAGTTTAGAATGGGGGTAGAGTGCAGGGATAGGCCAATCCTATGGGAGAAATACCATTGGACTTTGGATTTTCCCCCAATTCAGAATGTAGCACTGGAACTTCAATTCCAAAGGCCTATTATTTCCTTCATTTCTACTGGTACGGGTCTCCAATATGCTTCTTCAGAAGGTGTGGGCTGGGGAGTGGGTGAGGATCAACATTCTGTTTTCCTCCAAGTTGGGGTTATTAATGGAAATTCTCCCCTCACTAAGAGGGGTTCTGGGCTTGGGGTTGGTATGAGGAACCGTACCAGGCTGTGCTTTTGTATTCTGCTCAGAAATGTGTTTCATTCTTTCCTGAGAGTTTGGGTTTTTGCTTGTTTGCTGTGGTTTTTAAATTAAAGTGTGCTATTTACCCTATGTGGATTGTGTTGGTAAATTTATTGTTACTTCCTTTTTTTCTCCTTTCCATTTTTTCTCATGTTTTCAAGGTTTGACAGGGAGAGTAGAGTCCATGAAGAAGTTACAAGCATCCCACTTAGCTTAGAAATACTGTCTTTAGAATTTTTATTAAATGTACACACTTCATAAATAAAATTATTTCAGGTAAAATCTTGTAGTAACAAACAAGATCATTCAGTGTTTTAGGTGGTAGTATAGAGTACCCAACTCTTGGGCCTTTGAGTTAAATTGCCTGGGTTCAAAGCTCAGTTCTACTTTTCACTCTAGGAACTTGGGCAAGGCTCGACTTCATAAAGCCTCACTTTCATACCTGTCAGTGGGGCATAATAGCACTGCCTTCCTTACAGATGTTTTCTGAGAATGAAATAAATAAGGCATGTTATTTAGCAGTGTCTGGCACATAGAAAATGCTCAGTAAACACTGATGATTCATTATTTCAACTATTAAAGAATATCTTTCTATTCTTAGAATCACAAAACGTTAGAACTAGAAGAAACCTTCACACTTAGAAAATGTTAAATGCATGTGGTAATTTATTCTTTCTAGATGCAATAAATAGTGAATAAGATACTGTTGCCCAAATGTCATATTTCTCAGCATTATTGCTTTCCTGGGAAGAGGGGTTATTAAGAAAGTTGAGGTTTATCTATAGTAAGAAGAACAATACTGTATTTAGAATGATTTTTCTAAATAGCATGATAAATTCAGGTGCTGGGAACCTTCTATATCTCAGACTGGGGATTTTTTTTTTTTTTTTTTTTTTTTTTTTTTTTACTGTTGGTGCTGTTGTGGAAAAGGGGTCTCTGAAGGAGGTAAAGAAAAGTCAGTACAGACAAGTAGAGTCTAATACCTTGTGGCTTAAAATCAGGAGTAAATAAACAGATGTTTTTAGCAGTTGAGCTCACTCTGATGCCTCCCTCAGTGACAAGGGATGTCCCTGTATAGTGTGACGCTGTCTGTGGCTGGTTTTCTCTCCAGAAGGCTGTATGCGTAAGCTGCAATTCATGTCCTTCAACAATTTCAGGGCCCAGGAGAACACTTGCTTTGTCAGACTACATGCACAGACTTGATTCAGCAGCTTGACAAGCATGGTTATTTCTCTTGTCTGAGCTCAGTTTTTATTTTGAAATATTTCTACATTTTGAGTTAAGTGGTAAAAAAAAAGAAAGAAAAGTTATATTTGGGAAATCCAAACTGTTGCTGCTAAAACTTCTTTATTAAATACATAAGATCCAGACAATCACATTCGATATAGAGACATTCAATATACTGATGAAGCTAAGGTTACAAGTTCAATTCCCTCATGAACCAACTCCTCATCCAGAAGTTGTATGTAGTCATCCATTCAACCATTTATTAAGTGCTTTGTACTGGCCAGGCATGAGCCACAATCTAAGGAGAAATCAGTGCTTAGTTAGGGCAAGTTTTTCCAATCTAAGAACATGTTCTGTTGACTGAACCCCTGATTCCATCTGGCCAAGCTATAAATGTAAGACAAGTCAAAGGAATGGAAGAAAGAGTGGAGAAAGGAATAAAAATGTATGGCCATTTCTGGAAACTAACCTATGGAGGAATCATTTTTGTATATAAATGAAAGCTATCTCAACAGATACTGCTTTCATAAGTCAATATCCAACCCACAACAATAGAGAATAATATTGATATGAAGCATGGTGGTTCCACTGTAGAAGGTTTGGGAATACAAAAAAGGAGAAAAGGTAAAATTAGGCTCAAGATCACAGACCTTGAGGAAGCGGACTTAAGTAGTTGACATATTGTTCTTTTAACAAAGAAGTCTCCTTAACATTTCAGAAGTAGGCTCTTGTATAGAGTTAAAGAAGATAGGGGCAGGGTTGGACAACTACAGATACATGCAAATGAAGAGCAGATTCTTTTAATTCACATTGTAATGTCAAATCATTTATTTTAGAGTCTCAAAACTGAATAATTGGGGACGTCCCCTTGTGGTGCAATGGTTAAGAATCTGGCTGCCAATGCAGGTGACACAGGTTCGAGCCCTGGTCTGGGAAGATCCCACATGCTGTGGAGCAACTAAGACCATGCGCCACAACTACTGAGCCTGTGCTCTAGAGCCCACGAGGCACAACTACTGAGCCCATGTGCCACAACTACTGAAGCCCACGTGCCACAACTACTGAAGCCTGTGTGCCTAGAGCCCGTGCTCTGCAACAAGAGAGAAGCCACCACAATGAGAAGCCTGCACTTCGCAATGAAGAGTAGCCCCTGCTCGCCACAACTAGAGAAAGCCCACACACAGCAACGAAGACCCAATGCAGCCAAAACAAAAAAACGAAAAGAAACTGAATTATTATCTATCCAGTTAGGAGCTACCTCTAGGTCTTATAGAAGAGAGATCTCCGTCAATTGTTTGGTTGATCATACTGTGAATTCAGTAGAGATTTTTTAAAATATGGGATTATTTTAAAAGTTTTAAGGGACACTTAGAGTAACACAAATCACTATTTTATTTTACGGAGTTCAAGACCATTCAGACATCCTTTGATGATGTGTTATGCAAAGATATTTGATGTTTATTCAGTAATTGAAGAAAACCTTGTGAAAGTTGGAATTAAGTGTAATCAATAAAATAGCCTTCCTGGAGAAGGAGCAGATTTTTTTTTTTATGTTTTGAGACTATTGGCTGCTTGGTAAGTTATTTCTCAAAAAAATAAATGTTATTTCTTCTTTACCATCCCACAAGCTCTACCCCTACAAAAAAAGCGGGGTAAAAAAGGAAAAGGAAGGAAGGGAAAGAAAAGGAAACAGAAAGAAAGGAAAGAAGGAAGAAAATAAAAACCAATGCTGTGTAAAAAAAACAACTTTGTGTGTATAAAGAACAACTAATAAATACAGTCAAGTAATCTAGCCTTCATAGATAGACTTAAGAGTCCAGGCTTGTGTTATCTGAAGAAAGGAAGAATGAGCTACATCAAAATCTTCATTGAATCTGTCCTCCCTGGCTAACAATAGATAGTCCTGGTCCGTTGTCTCACACAGTTATCTCACAGGTGATTCTATTCTTAAGCTTTTTTCATGTGGGCTATAGACCTTAAGGGTCCATTTGTTCTGTCTGTTTTCATGAGAATCTTGAAACATTGGCTCACCAAGTTTGGGCAATCTTCATGCAATGAGTATTTCCTTTCCTTTCTCTTCTTTTTTTTCTTCCTTCCTTCACTTCTGGCTGCCTTCCAACTCCTACAATATGTGTTTGGTTTTGTTTGTTTTGTTTTGCTTTTTACTACTAAGTACTATTAAGACTTTCTTTTCATGTAGAACTATTTGTCATCAGAAGCATTTGGACATAATATATTGTAACCAAAAAAACCATAAAGTATAATTGCTATTATAAATTTAGGTAAATTTTAAATACTTGAAATGATTATTGTCACTCAAAATCCTTTTTGAGTTGACTTCAAATTTCAAGTCTGTGATCAAAATTTCAGAAAGGAAAATTTAATCTTTACAAAAAGCAATAAAGCTTACCAAAAACTCCAGCAATTTTGAAAGAGACTAGAAAATGCATTCAAGTGTACGTATAATATTTAATGTAATTTTTACATAAAGGTTACATGATTACATGCATGCACAGGAGACTAAAAATAATATCTCTAGACAGCTGATGGCTACTTAAATAGCCTAGAAGTTTTTAGGGTTCAGAACTGAATATATTTAATTAGAAGCCTTTCTATATGATTTCACAATTAAGATACTTTTTAAATTACATTTTTGATAAGTGGCCAGCTCTTTTCATAAATTTATTTTTCAGGTAAAAAATTCTAAGAGCCTTTGAGTCATTGATGGCAGCAATTGCAACAGTTTCTGTCAGAATTTTTTTTTAATAAATTTCTTTATTTGTTTATTTATTTTTGGCTGCATTGGGTCTTCATTGCTGCGCACAGGCTTTTCTCTAGTTGTGTCGAGCAGGGGCTACTCTTCATTGCAGTGCATGCAGGCTTCTCACTGCAGTGGCTTCTCTTGTTGTGGAGCATGGGCTCTAGGCACGTGGGCTTCAGCAGTTGTGGCACATGGGCTAAGTAGTTGTGGCTCATGGGCTCTAGAGCGCAGGCTCAGTAGTTGTGGCACACGGGCTTAGTTGCTCCGCGGCATGTGAAATCTTCCCGGACCAGGGCTCGAACCCATGTCCCCTGCATTGGCAGGCGGATTCTTAACCACTGTGCCACCAGGGAAGTCCTGTCAGAATTTTTATTTTAGGGAATATGTAAATTATCTTCTAATGGACAAACATTTCTGGAAGGTATGAAGGATAGTACTTTTACCCATGTTTCTCCTACAAAAAATAATCTGCCTTGTTAATTCCAAAATCAGCATTCTTCATACATAGGGAAATATATTCCAGAATTCTATGCTACACATAGTACATCCTCATCTCAGCAGATATAAAAGCCTACTCTAGCAAGAAATAGGTGGGCACAGGAGTCTTGCACATCGATTTTAACAACACATTTACCTTTCATTCCAGCATTTATTGACCATATCTGGTCTGCTCACATCAAAAACAAACAAGCAAATGAATATAAACAACAAAACCTTGACTGTATATACATGTGTTGATTTCCATGCAAAGTACCATAATGCAATTCAATAGATAATTGAAAACCAATGCCCCAGCTTCAGAATGCCTAACATTTCACAGATGGCAACTTCTTAAATAGTTTAGCGAGTGTCCTGCACAACTTAGTATCAAACAGTGAGGCCAAGTCATCCACAGGAGCTGACAGAGTTCATCCTTTCAGTCAGACAGGGTGCAATGAAATGGTAATTCCACTGAAAAGACATATGCTAATGGGAGCTGGAAACTCCATATCTGAGAAACTACTAAGAAGATGTAAATATTGTAAAAAAAAAAAATATATATATATATATATATATATATATATATATACAAAAATTAAAAAACAAAACTCAGTAGAGAGACCCGCTGAAGTATAAAGCAATGGCTCCGAACAGTGGAGAGCTGGGAAATAGCAGCAGCATGAAAAAGATTAATTTGTCCTGGAGTAATCATGAGTCTCTCTCTCTCTTTCAATTTGTGTCACTGCCTCTGACTGTCTCTCTCTCTCTTTTATGAAACAAAGAAAGAGAAATTGAAAACGATAGTCTTCATGTGGCTACTTTTAACCAATCTACAAATAAAATTACTCTCGTACATCTTAGAAATTGTGGGAAGCTTCATCTGAGTTAATAACACAATATGAGATCTGTAAAATATTGCACTGATGTAATAGATATACATTTGACCTTTAAAATTTAATTTTCTCCTTTTACTATTTCTTGACAAATTGGAAAATATTTGTGAAATATTAATCAATATTTTTTCCTGATATTTTCTCCAATACCCTCCATTTTTTGCCTTTTGCCATGTTCAAACTACTCAGTTTTTGTTTTGTTTTGTTTTTTAATGCCCATTTCCTCAAGAGAGGGATACATTAGGCAAGAGAAATCAGAGGGTCTGGGAGACAAGGAACAGGTGCTCAATAGCCCAGAGAGTCCTGAGAAAGTATCAACACCACAGATAAATTGTTGGGATCTGAGAACAGGACAGTTAGTATGCTGCGTCATGAATAAAACACCCCAGAAGCAGCAAGACCACAGGGAAAAAATAGGTATCTGTTGTGCATGGGCAGACGGGGCTGTAGACCAAATATTCAGAGAGAGTCCCTGTGCTGGTGAGGGAGGGAGGCAGTCAGGCAATTCCCATGATCACAACAATGGCATGCAAACAGCAGAAGTACCCACTAGATCTAAAATAGTGTTAAGCACAGAAACATTAAGCTATATGTCTTTACATCTAATTTCCATGGACTAAGATTTGTATCCAGCTAATTTTCAAAATAATTATCACTTTAAAATGTCATCCTCCATCCATATGGCATTTCTGGGTTTAGCAGAGGAGTTAGAACATGGAATCTGACTGCTTGATTTCAAATCCCAGCTCCTCTGCTTATGAGCTGTGCAAATCATTTATCTGTTCTGTGCTTCAGTCTCCTAATTTAATAAAAATAGCACCTACTTTCTAAGGTCATTATGAGAATTAATGTCACGGTCTGTGCTACTTAAATGTTTAATGAATGAAACAAGAAATAATATATAAAAATAAGTGACATCACAAATGAAGAAACTGAACCATTTTGCTCAAGAGTAGAACAAATGCTAAATAAAACATTGTGGAGAGCAGGGTAAGGGAATGCACAAATCAAATTCCAGCACCAATCACACTACATTCATTAAAAGGTCCCCATCTCGTATTGAGAAAAAAGTGCAGAGAAGTAAGACATTTAAATACAACACCACCATCCATAAATAATCACTGTTAATAATGTGATGCCCTTTAATATATATACTTTAAAAAATTATCGTTCTTTAATATATATATCATAATATCCATATTATTATATATGCAGTGATAACTTTGTACTATTTTCCACCTAACATTATAAAATCATTTTAATATTTATGCATAAACGTTTGCCTCATTTTTTAATTCAAACACTATGAATTTTTTATCTCAACTATGAATAAATAATGCCAAATTACTTTCCAGATCTTGCCATTTCACAATCAGTAGATAGTTATTATCTAGAAGCATGTTTTTCTTTTTTTTTGCGATACGCGGGCCTCTCACTGTTGTGGCCTCTCCCGTTGCGGAGCACAGGCTCCAGACGTGCAGGCTCAGCGGCCATGGGTCACGGGCCCAGCCGCTCCTCGGCATGTGGGATCTTCCCGGACCGGGGCACGAACCCTCATCCCCTGCATCGGCAGGCGGACTCTCAACCACTGCGCCACCAGGGAAGCCCTAGAAGCATGTTTTAAATGTTCTTTTCCCAACTTCTAGAACAGTATTGTATGTTTTCCCCCCTTATATTCAAATTACTTTGTTGAATATCTCAAAAAAAATCTCAAAACTCCACCTGCTTTCCTGATAGGAATTTGTATATTACATAAGGCAGTATGAGCCTGACACCTGCTGGCTGCCTGTGAAGTTGCACAATTGTTACTAGTTTAAATTTTAATTTTAATTTCAGTTTACAAAACAAGGAGAATCTGGTCTCCGTGTTCCTTTGCGAAGTAAGGATAATTTGTCATTTTTTGGTAGGCATTTTGAATTCTAATTTTATTTATCATTTGATATTTTTTGACTCTTGAAATGATGGGTTAATATTTTAAATAAAAGTTTTAAGGAAGACTTGAACCTCAGTATTACTTAAATTTTATTTAAAAACTGTCATATGATAATATTTTAACCTAAGATCAAATATAAATATCCTTAACAGTTTTTTTAAAGTCATATTATTACCAAGTTGATTGTTTTTGAAATCTTTTTCAAAATGAAGAAATATTGCCCCACCATGCAAATAGAAAATAAAACTCCCATTCAGGAATTTTTATTACCAGTTTCTAAAGCTGAAACCTACCAGCTTACCAGCTTTGTAATTATAATGACAGTATGTCAGTATTTTGACCTTTGCTTACTATTACTATTACTATATTTGCTTACTATTGACTTACTATCTACTTAGAATTTTTCCTTTTTCCCCCACATAATCATTAACATCTTTACTTTTCATGATGCTCTGAGTACATACTGATTTATTTAACCATCCACTTTTTTATTTAAGTGCTTGATGTTTCCAGTCTTGCTTGACTCAAAATTATACTGAAATTAATAATTTATCATAGAAACTTTTCTTTATTTAAAAAAATGAGACATTCTTACACATCAGAGATTGAAAGTTGTGTCCAAGATGAATATTCTTTAGGCATTTAAAGCTAATATTAAATATATTCAAATTCTAAAGCAAACTGCATATGATAGAGATTTATTTTGTGATCCCAAATATTTCTAATGGACAACTATTCATTGGGTCCACATTTGTATGAAATACTGACTTAAGTGTAAGAAGGAATAAGACACAGTTGTCTCACTTTTTGCACTGAATAATACCATTTTTTGTGGAGATGATATGCAAATGAACATTTCTAATGCAAAGCAGAAGTGAATCATTGAATGATAGAGGTCAAAGAAGAACATGGCTTCCAGAAGCAATATTCAAGGAAGCCTTCATTAACAGAAAGTAAATTAAAAATAGAGGTATGAATTCCATTTTTCTGATTTCACCCATTCCATTTCTACATGTTAGCAAAATTATGATTTTTATGTTGGAGATGTTTCATGATCTGAATCATTTATATGAGAAACCTATGAGGTGCTGTTACTACACATTGAAGAGGGATTATCTGGAATTTACTGCATAAATTCCTACTAATTAAAAAAAGAAAAAACAATTGTAGCACAATGTAGTCGAAGGAATACTAATAGGGCTGACTTTCTGCACATCTGGTTATTTTTCCCAGATTCACCTGTTCTTTGCAAGATCAGATTCAAGGGCAATTCAAACCACACTTTACACATCCCTGCCTCTGTTCATGACATATTAATAAAGAAACTCACATTCAGTGTGGCTTTCAAGACTTTCTAAGTAATAGAAGGAATTTTATGAAGATTCTCAACATACAAAGTAGCTAAAATTGCAGCTCCTGTGTTAGTCAATGGGGGAGGGAGCCCACTGAAAAAGTGTGTCAGATTTCCCCAACCCTTACCTCCACTCTTGCTTCCTCTCTCAGAAACCTGACCTTAGAGGAGCTATGGTAGAAAGAAAAAAGCAGTCCCTGACATTAGAGAACCAAACTGACACCACAGTGTTTTTAGAAGCTGTCCTGGAACTCATGTTCTTGTCTTGTTGGCCATAATGAATCTTACAGAACACAAAGGTCAGTCTTCAACCATGAAGCTGTGTGACAAAACAAGACCCCTTGATAGTTTTGTCTAAGTTGAGAAAAAAACAAGGTCATTAGGCAAACAACAAAGTATCTAATAGCTTCCTCTCCAAGCTAATATGACTACATTGGGTATATTTCTTCTTTATAGTGATATACTGTATAGTAATATACTTTATATTTATGCTCATTTGGACCCTACCCCAAATCACCTAACTAAAACTCAAGTTCTGTAAAAAGTTCTTTCCAACACACTTTTTTTTTTTTTTTTTTTTTTTTGCGGTACGCGGGCCTCTCACTGTTGTGGCCTCTCCCGTTGCGGTGGAGCACAGGCTCCAGACGCGCAGGCTCAGCGGCCATGGCTCATGGGCCCAGCCGCTCCGCGGCATGTGGGATCCTCCCGGACCGGGGCACGAACCCGTGTCCCCTGAATCGGCAGGCGGACTCTCAACCACTGCGCCACCAGAGAAGCCCATCCAACACACTTTTATTGAGACCCCCATGGTTTCCTATGATGTGTGTATAATACTTGCAATGTGTGTTAATGGTGGTCTTTGATGCTGAAGAGAAGGACAATTAATTTTTATATGTTAATCTTGTATCCTGCAAATTTAACTCGAATTAATTTTTCTTGGTTTTTATATTTGGTTGTTTTGCTGATTCCATATGATTTTCTATGTTGATTATCATATTGCCCACAAAGAAAGAGTTTTACTTTTTCCTTTTATTTCTTTTATTGCACTGGCTAGACGTTGAATAGAAGTGCTGAGAGTATAAATCCTTGTTCCTGATCTTAGAGGGAAAGTATTCAGTTTCTCACTATTAATTATGATGTTAGTTGTAGTTTTAATTGATGCCATTTATCAAGTTAAGAAAATCCCTTTCTATTCTTAGTTTCAAGACGGTTTTAATTAGGAATGATTATTGGATTTTTTTTGAAATGCTTTTTCCTGCATCTATTGAGATGCTCATATACTTTTTCTCTTTTAGTTTGTTACTAAGGTAAATTAAATTGATTAATTTTTTAATGTTAAGTAAACTTTGCATTTTGGGGATAAATCCCATTTGAGCATGATATGTTATTCTTTTAATATATTGTTGGATTTGATTTGTTAAAATTTTTTAAAGAACTTTTATGTGCATATTCATGCATACTCATGTAGTTTGTTGGGTTGTTTTATTGTGATATTCTTGTCTAGTTTGGATATTAGGGTGATGTTGGCCTCATAAAATGGGTTGGAAACAACCCCTCCTTTTCTGTTTTCTGTAAGCATTTTTTTCTTCCTTAAGTATTTGATATTCCCATTTTTGTTGTTTCCTAAGAGAAATATGCTGTCATCTTTATTTTTATTTCTTCATATATAACTTGTTCCCCAATCTACCTGGGAGAACGGGAGGGCTTTTAATATTTATCTCTTTATCAGTGATTTTTAACGATTTTATCATGTAACCTCTTGGCTCTCATCTGTCTGCTCTTCCTGCTCACTATGATGTAGCCACGCTGGCTTGTTTGCTGTTTTCTGAGTATCCCAAGTATATTCCCACCTCAGAACATTGTACTGACTGTTTTCTATGACTGGAAAAATCTATATACAGCTCTTCACCTCCCTCAAATTTTTACTCAAATAGCACTCTCTCATTGATGCCTCTGTGACCATCCCATTTAAAATTACAAATCTCCTAGAACTTCCATATTACTCTTCTTATCAGCAGTATAATTTTCCATAATGCTCATCACTTTCTAACTTTCCATACAACTAATACATTTTTATTTTTCTCTCCTGCCTCCCCAACTGGAATGTAAGCCGTAAGAGAGCAAGAAACTTGGTGTATTTTGTTTACTGTTATATACTTAGAACCTAGAACAATGCCTAGAACAATACCTAGAATAGTCTATTTTCAGAAAATATTTGTTGAAAGAATTAATTATTGAACAAATGTAGACTAAAGTTAGACTTTGAAAATAATATTTGAAATAATAATTCTTTTTGGTTGGGATACATTTTTTACTATGATATGTCTGATTTTATCTTTGTCTTCCTGGCAATTAATAAGGCCTTATTAATACATATTTATTGAATAAATGAATGATAAATTCTGCATTATGTACTTAAAGAGGCCCACATGTTAATGTGATGCTTTAGTTGACAAATCTAGTAAAATCCAAATTTACTGGTAATTTAATTTCTAGAGCATTAACAATTTTATATTGAATGTTAATAATTTTCACTGAAATGTTCTTTTGGCATTGAATGTTCATTTTGGAAAATATTAGAACAGTTGCAATTATAATAAAAAAAATTTATACTAGAGTCAGAAGACCTAAATTCAAGTCCCAGTTTTGCCACTTTCTATACCTGTGACCAAGGAAAATTTCTTAAACTTTCTGACTGTCAATTTTCTTATCCTTAAAATGAGGACAGTGAATTATAAGTTCAAGTCCTTTCCAAGTCTAATGTTCTGGGAATCCACTACAATAAATCACCTATCCAAACTCAGAGTGGTATAGGACAGGATAGTGTTTTGCAGCTAGGCAAAGTTAGCACCATGATAATAAATGTCCATAATGATGACCTGAAGGCATTATGAGGTCCCAGATTGCCTCCTAAGTCATCCTAAATGTTGTAAAGTTAACTTCCAATCCTTGCCAATGCATGAAAACACACACACACACACACACACACACACACACACACACTTAGGGAGTTGTAACAAAGAGACTTTACAAGTTTTTTTTCCTTGTCCCAGAGCTATTGCATTTGCTGATCCTGTTATTAGATCTTATCGCTTTTTTGAAGAATAGATCTCTACTAGGGCATACTGTCCTAATACCAGCATGTCTATAACTTAGTTAGCCACATGTCATATAATTACTACTCAGATCTACAAAATATATAATTTGGGAGATTTTCTTGTCATCTGAAATACCTACTACCCATCACCTCATGAATGCCTTCCTTCTCTGCTGGGCTCTGCCCTGTCATTGCCTCCAAATGTTTGCTGTTGGATTTATATCCTTGAGGTGGGAAGGTTATTGGGTTATACAGGACTTGACAAGAAGAAAACAGTTCTCCAAACAAGGACCCACCACATCCTGCAGACCCCATATCTCAATTTATATATAGATATTTAGACCCAGGGTTGACAACTTTGTATTTAGCCAAGGACAATTTGTTTAAAGCTACCTAAAACTACCTTTTCTAGCCGTCATTTCATAAAATAAAAGATAATGTAATGGCAAAATATAGGAAAGGCATAATATCAGAATGAAGGATAATACTCTATGTTTAGTAGCTGTAGTTTTCTCAACAGCTCACTATATTGATTTTATTTTTCTCATTTTTTTTTCAAGAAATGACTAAGTGATCACTTAGTCACAGTATGCTCACAGTTGTCTGGGAGTTTGTCTCTGTGATACTCTCTGGGTCTCCTAACCAAATATCCCAGGGATGTGTGAATCATTTCAAGCTCATCATGTGAGGGTGACACTTGAATTTCCCATAGATAGAGGGAGAAAATCACTAAAATGACAGAATTCAAAGTGGCCATTTAAGAACTCAGGTTGTGTGGGGAGAGAATGACTCTGGAAGAAAATGTAGGTATTCTGTCATTCTGTAGGCTTATCTCTTGTCTCTTATCCTCAGAGATCTGATTTGGTTAAATGTAACAGGACCGGGCTTCCCTGGTGGTGCAGTGGTTGAGAGTCCGCCTACCGATGCAGGGGACACGGGTTCGTGCCCCGGTCCGGAAAGATCCCACATGCGGCGGAGCGGCTGGGCCCGTGAGCCATGGGCGCTGAGCCTGCGCATCCGGAGCCTGTGCTCCGTAACGGGAGAGGCCACAACAGTGAGAGGCCCATGTACCGCAAAAAAAAAAAAAAAAAAAAATGTAACAGGACCAATTCTGCAAACATAGAGATATGTGGACAATGACTATGTTTTCTGTTTCCTTTTCTCCTTTTCTCTACTTATATTTAATTGCCCACCTTCATCACCATATCCTTCAAACAGAAACACGGAAGAGGAGAGATGGAGGAAGGGAAAGAGGATGTTAACATCAGAATGTAGTTATCAAAGCAAGACATAGGGCACATGTGGTTGCTCTGGGCATTCCCACCCACTGGTAATGAGCTGTATCCTATTTTGATTCTTCATCAGATCCAGAGGGCCTGAAGCATGAATGAATGGATGAATGAAAATAAATAAATTTATTTTACCATACCACATAAATGCAACATGATATATAGGAATAGTTGATTGCTCCGGAGGAAAGAGTAGGGTTCTTACTTAGGATAAAGAGGTAGAGGGAGGTTTGCTTTTCAAAATGGGGAAATTAATGTGAGGAGGAGGGGAGAGGGAAAGGGCCTCTTCCCCCACACACATCGATACACATCTCAGTTGGTCTCTGATCTTGTTTGTAGGGATTCTGTTGGTTGAATGACGGAAAAGGGAAGTGGGATGGCCTTTGGTTTGTACCAGCTTAGCTAGCATTGCTGACAAATTGTTGCAGGCTCTGAAAATAAAAATAATCTCAAACCAAAAAAAAAGAAAAAAAAAAGGAAGAGAAAAGAGATTATAGGGACAATCTGGTAGCAAAGGATAGCCATTGGGGCGATACTGTCACTCTTGGATATAGTGTGAGAAGCAGAGCAAATTTAGGCTCCACACATTCATTCACCTGGGCAGCTCATTAACATGCAAACTCTAAATCAGCAGGTCTTGAATAGGAACCAAGGTTCTGCATATCTGAGATGCCTGTGCTGGTCCACAAACCACAGTGTTCAAAGGAAGGTCTTAAGACAATGACCAGAGAGGACTTATCTCATTTGACTGAAGTGGCAGTAGATCTCAAATCTATAGGCTCCAGAAACACTTCATCCCAGCTATTGCAGTACTCAAAAACTGTAGACCTGGCATAGACATCTAACTAAGAGGGATTTTTATCACCTCTTAACTTTTATTATATTGAACTATATTTTCTGCTACCACCGTAACTCCTTTAGTTGCTCCTCTTATACCTCTTGCCTCCTAAGAGGAGATATTCTGCAAAGCTCAGTTTTGGTATTCATGAACAGATGCTATTTATGACTTTAATTAAACCTACCACACATTTGATTTCCAAACTTACATATCCAATTCATTCTCCCTGTCTCCCCATCCCCTTCCATCCCTCCCTCCATCCCTCCCTCCCTCATAATTTAAACTAAAAGTGAGATCTATTATTTTGTAGAAAAGAGCAAGGACCTCTTCGGGCAAGGCTTGATCCTGCTCAAACTTTATTACCATTAACATTTTTTTCCCTTTTCTTTCCTCGTCTGAGGTACTGTGTTGATCCTCAGACTTGACCTAGTTGTCTCTGGAATATCTGGGCCCTTCCCTTATGATGGGAAAATGGTTATCAAAGTTGAAGACCTCACTTCCTGTAAAAGAAAGAGATATTTCCCATAGTCCCATAAACATCTCTTCACATCTCACTGACTTTATTTTCTGTGTGTAACTGAGTTTTTTTTTTTGTTGTTGTTGTTGTTGTTGTTGTTGTTGTTTGCGGTATGTGGGCTTCTCACTGCTGTGGCCTCTCCCGTTGCAGAGCACAGGCTCCGGACACGCAGTCTCAGCGGCCATGGCTCACAGGCCTAGCAGCTCCGCGACATGTGGGATCTTCCCGGACTGGGACACGAACCCGTGTCCCCTGCATCAGCAGGCGGACTCTCAACCACTGCACCACCAGGGAAGCCCTGTAACTGAGTATTTTTATTATACTTTTTAAAATTGAGTTATAGTTGATGTACAAGATTATATGTTACAAGTGTACAATATAATTATTCACAATTTTTAAAGGTTGTACTCCACTTATACTTACTATAAAATATTGGCTATATTCACTGTGTTGTGCAGTATGTCTTAGTGGCTTATTTTATACATACTACTTTGTACCTCTTAATCCCCTACCCCTATATTACCCCTCCCCACCTCCCCTCTCCCCACTGATAACCACTAGTTTGTTCTCTATATCTGTGAGCCTGTTTCTTTTTTGTTGTATTCATTAGTTTGTTGTATTTTTTAGATCCCACAATAAGTGATATCACTGACTTTAATTTGCTCAACACTGTACTAATCACTGAGGATAGGAAGTGGTACAAATTTATTAGCTTAAGCAATTTTTTTGTTGTTTTTATTTATTTATTTATTTAGGCTGTGCGGGGTCTTAGTTGCGGCGTGTGGGCTTCTTAATTGTGGTGTGTGGACTCTTAGTTGTAGCATGCATGCTGGATCTAGTTCCTTGATCAGGGATCAAACCCAGGCCCCCTGCATTGGGAGCATGGAGTCTTACCCACTGGACCACTGGGAAGTCCCTAGCTTAAGCAATTTGGGTGAAGTTAATCCTACCTCATAGTTAAAAACAGGCAAGAGTACATTCAGCAGCAGAAAGGAGGAATAAATGTCAGGGAAGAAATGAACAAATGTCTACTACATTCAGTTCCAGTTCTCTAATTTTTATTGCCCACAACTCCAAGTAAGATATTCCTGGGCTTCCCTGGTGGTGCAGTGGTTGAGAATCTGCCTGCTAATGCAGGGGACACGGGTTCGAGCCCTGGTCTGGGAGGATCCCACATGCCGCGGAGCAACTAGGCCCGTGAGCCACTACTACTGAGCCTGCGTGTCTGGAGCCTGTGCTCCACAACAAGAGAGGCCGCGATAGTGAGAGGCCTGCGCACCGCAATGAAGAGTGGCCACCGCTTGCCACAACTAGAGAAAGCCCTCGCACAGAAACGAAGACCCAACACAGCAAAAATAAATAAATAAATTAATAAACTCCTACCCCAACATCTTCTTAAAATAAATAAATAAATTAATAAACTCCTACCCCAACATCTTCTTAAAATAAATAAATAAATAAATAAATTAATTAAAAAAAAAGAAAAGATATTCCTCAAAGAGCACCTCTCATCTCAAGTATCTTCTCTTTGCCTTTCACTCTAATAATTCATTCCCTACCCACCTTTTGGGTCTTAACTCACAAATGACCTTTGACCTTTCTGAATCACATTGTCTTCCCCCTCTCAATATTCCTTTAGTTTACATTATCCCTCAATTATCGATGTTTCTTTCAATCCAACTAGATTATGCGTACATGAGAAAGTCAGTATATGTTTTACATCTTTTATGTCTGCCTTCAATACCAAATAGATTATCAAGCACATAGTTTTCACTCAATAAACAATTGCAGGATAACTCATACTGTCTTTAAATAGTCAGCCTGTTGAGGCAAAAGAGCCCTGAGGTGGAAAGTAGACTTGTGCTTTAGTTTCAGCTCTGTCTCTTATCAGTTGGCCAATTTTGTACAAGTTATTTAATCCACAAGCCTCATTATTACTGTTGTTACTGAGTCCAAGCTCATACTGCTCACAGCATGACAGGCCAATCAGTTGAGAGACGAGGTGTTGGGGCAAGGAATAGCGACTTTATCTGGAAGGGCAGCAGACTGAGAAGATGGTGAACTAGTGTCCCAGAGAACCATTGTACCACCTTAGAATTCAGGCTGCTTTCATCCTAAAAGGGGAGGGGTTGTGGCGGTTGTTGCAAACTTCTTGGTTTTGGAATCCCTTGTTCTTGCAGCTGTCGTAGTTACAATGTTCCTATAAAACTTCAACAAGACAATTGTTATTTTCTTTTCTGCACCTGTTCATTCTACCTTTAAAAGTCAAGCCTGGTAGGCAGGGCCTTGAGAACGGGCTATCATGTGTATTTCAGGCTCTAGGCAACATTCTTCTAAAAAGGTGCAGAGCCAGCATGACTAAGCACAGGCAACAGAGCACAAAGTTTAGAGCTAAAGGAACAGATTCAGTATGGAGTCAGGTTCTCTGTTACACTATCTATAAAATAAGCAAATCTCTGTATGCTGTGCCTATCTCATATTCAGTTGTGGAATCAGTTGAAATGCAGTGTTTTCAAAAGTAAAGAACATTCATATAGAAATTCAGAGAAGGATCTGGCAACAAATTCTGAAGTTTTTAGGGAACACTTGCAGGAGGAGAGTATAGTTGAGTTTTTAAGTGTGAATACCCTTAGAATAAGGAGGTGGAAAAAAGTGTTCCAGCCGGGGGAAGGGAGGAGGGCCAGAAGTTCAGGAATGAACATAGAATTTTCCCTGAACCACAAGAAAACCGTCCTAACCAACACTCATTCCTTTCAAATGTGATTGGAAAAAAGAAGCCTTTTGTTGTGTCTCTTTAAAGTTGCAAATATGGAATTTTCCAACATTTTAAGTGAATTCTTAACCCTGGCTCCATGAGGTGTCAGGAGTTAATTTAGAAAATAAGAGCAACCATTGACAGTCAAACTAATTGTATCATAAAAATCATAGAAAGGGAAGGAACAGTAAGAAACTATCTGGTTCTTACCACCTTTAGTTAAGAGAATATCTAAACTTTCTAATTCAGACAAGAGGCCAACTTACATGTGACAAGCTTTTATGATCTCCTTTAAATATAAATTCTTATTGTATCATTACATTCATCATAATACACATATAAATGTATTTCGTGCCAAATGCTAAAATGGCACGAAATTAATGGCAAAAAGCCTTAATTTTTGAAGAGACAGACTCTCAAATGGAAGGCTACAGAAGTGCTGCCAGAGAGAGGTTCTTTGTGAAAACAGCTCTAGTCCTGTGAGATAACAGAAAATGTTACCGAACCAAACTTGGATCCGCTAGCCCACAAGCAGTAAAGTCAATCTACTCACCCCAGGTTGTGGTGAAGGAGAGGGCAGTGTTTATTGAAAGGTGCCAGACAAGGATTACGGGGCAGCTAATGCTCAAAAAGCATCAAAAATGCTCAAAAAGCCCAAACTCCTGGATGGGTTTCAGAGAGGCATTTTTAAAGGCAAGGTGAGGGAGGGAAGTCACAGGGTTTGTGATCCATCAGCTCATTAACAATTCTCTGATTGGTGATGGTGAGGTAATAGGGCAGTGTCATAGGGGTTAACGTTATTAATTCTCAGGCTCCAGTAGGCCTGGGGGCTATGTGCTCATGGTCATCAAGTAGTTAACTTCTTCCATTTGGTGGGCATTTTAGCATCTGTAAAACAACTCAGGAAATGTGCATCAGATACGGTTATCTAGGTAGTCAGAGAGGAACTAAAGCAGAAGACATGGGGGTGGGGTCTGTTCCAGGAAGGCCCCATAGGGTCCTGCTCAGTTAGAAAAATAGACATGTTGGTCTGTGCCCCCAGTTCCTTGCACAGTGCTCCTAAAACCCTTGTAATTCCCTAAGTGATAAGAACACCAGGAACATCACAAGGTGACCTTGTGGGGGACTCCTGGATGGGGGCTGGTCACCACAAGAGCAAGCCATGATTAGAAGCTTTGAATTTTCAGCCTCCCCCAACCCCCACTTCTCCAGAGACGGGAGAGGAGCTGAAAATGCAGTTTATAATTGATCATGCCTACATGCGGAAGCCTCCATAAAATTCCAGTAGCATGGGAGCTTCCAAGCGGATGAACACTTCCACCTGCCAGGAGGATAACACCTCCCAACTCCATGGGGACAGAAGCTCCTACACACACAGCCCTCCCAGACCTCACCCTACATATCTCTTCATCTGCCTGTTCATCTGTATCCTTTATCATATTCTTTAATAAACTGGTAAATGTAAGTATTTCCCTGAGTTCTGTGAGCTTCTCTAGCAAATTAATCGAACCTAGGGAGAGGGGTCATGGGAACCTTTGATTTTAGCCAAATTGGACAGAAGTTATGGGTAACCTAGGCACCTACTACTTGCAATTAGCATATGAAGTAGGGTGGGAGCTATCTTGCAGGACTGAGCCCTTAACCTGTGGGATCTGACACTATATACAGGAGAGAAACACAGGTGGAAAACAGTCTAACACAAGTCCTATCCCTACACCTGAATCTTTCCATGGCTGTAACCTCTCATTGTTAGCCTGTGGTTAATGTAAATGTGATATTCCTGAGAGAAATCTAAAATACCCAACAGGATTATTACCTAACAATAGAGACAAACAGGAAGACAGATGGAGGTCATGAGTTATGTTTCAAATCCCTGGCCATTTGACTCTAGCAAACAACTGTAAGCAATTGTAAAAATAACATCTGCAGGACACCGATATACTTTCTCTGGTATTTGAGCTATCTAATTTTAGGAAGGAATTCTTAGGAGTTACTATTGGTAAGTTTAATAATCACATAATGATAACTTTGCTCAATAATCAGCTGAAATCTTTCTTTAATGCTATTCCAGTTTCTTGAACTCAGTGATACATCTTTATAAATCTCAACTTTCTAAATATCATATAAGGAATAAATAATATCCTAAAAATAATAAATATATAATAATATAATATAATGTGCTTACTTCTTAATTCATATTTATTTATTTATTCATATCACTATTCATGTGCTTTATTTCACAAAAAGAGGAACAATTATTACAGCACTATATTTCCTCAATGTTTACCTTTAATATGAGACATTTAAAGGTATTTCTCAAATAAAAGGATTTTTAGTGCTGGTAGGAGTATGGAGAAAGAATACCCCATTCCTTGTTGAGTATATAACAGTGTAATGTTTAACCTTATATATTTATTAATGATGATTTAATTATATTTAGAATTTTCACTTAGAAATCCCAGTGTCAGGATTTTGTTTTATAGATGGATCCACAAACTGTAACAAAATATATGTTCAAGGATGTGATTTCAGCATTTTCGTATTTGCAAAAGTAAACAGCAAGAACAAAACACCATATACCAAAAAAGCAAAACTTGTTTTGTCTACAAGGGATAAATGAGTTTGGGGAAACTTACCAAAATAGAAAATAAAAGTGAATGCTAACAGTTAAAGCTCTTCAAAGTACATATTCAGAGGTAAATTTCAAGGTGCAAAACATGGTGTATTATATGATCTCCCTTTTGTATAAAACAACAACAAAAAGAATATACAAGGAGACACACATCAATTTTCTTTTTCCTTCTTTTTGAAAAAACTGGAAGAACTCAGAAAAAGAAGTTTAATGATAATTACGTTTGAGAGGTGGAATGAGGGAAAATGGAGGAAGGAAATTATTTTTTAATCCTATAACTTTCCATACTGCTTCGTTACCTATCCTTGTATGTCTATAGTTTTTACTATTGTTTTTAATTGCTTTTAATTCCACTAGTATTATGTGTAAAGTGAGATTAGAGGCTATAATTGTTTTCCTTTTTGGACTATTAGGTGCTTTTTAAAAAACTCCCAAGTCAGAGATACATTTTTTAACAAAGAAAATGGGAAGTCTGGCTACTTAGGGTCTTAATCATGGCAATGAGTGTAGGGACTTTGCAGGAGAGGAACATGTATGCAATGTTTCAAAATTATTTAACTGCAGAAGCTTTTTTAAAAAGAATATCCACAGAGACCAATATTTCCTACAAGAAATGTTAGAAAATTTTGACTTCAGCAATCAGTAAAATATGCATTGAATGAGTTCCTTCTTGTTGTTAATTATAGAGAAGGTGATAAAATGTAGTTGACTTAAGTCCTGAGTCCTTTTACCTTGATTCCTATTTTATAGCAACTAAATTAATAATATTGTAGCTTAGAGCAGGGGTCAGCTTTTTTGGAAAGGGCCACATAGCAAATATTTCAGGCTTTGTGAGCCATATGGTCTCTGTTGCAACTACTCAGCTCTGCAGATATAGAAGGAAGAAGCCATGGACAATATATAAACAATTGGACATGCCTGTAGCCCAATAACATTTTTTTTAAATGAAGGATATATTTGATTCCAGTTTTTTTTTTTAACATCTTTACTGGAGTATAATTGCTTTACAATGGTGTGTTAGTTTCTGCTTTATAACAAAGTGAATCAGCTATGCATATACATATATGCCCATATCTCTTCCCTCTTGCATCTCCCTCCCTCCCACACTCCCTATCCCTCTCCTCTAGGTGGTCACAAAGCACGGAGCTGATCTCCCTGTACTATGCGGCTGCTTCCCACTAGCTAGCTATTTTACGTTTGGTAGTGTATATATGTCCATGCCACTCTCTTGCTTTGCCCCAGCTTACCCTTCCCCCTCCCCATATCCTCAAGTCCATTCTCTAGTAGGTCTGTGTCTTTATTCCCATCTTGCCCCTAGGTTCTTCAGAACTTTTTTTTTTTTAATATTCCATATATGTGTGTTAGCATACGGTATTTGTTTTTCTCCTTCTGACTTACTTCACTCTGTATGACAGACTCTAGGTCCATCCACCTCACTACAAATAACTCAATTTCGTTTCTTTTCATGGCTGAGTAATATTTCATTGTATATATGTGCCACATCTTCTTTATCCATTCATTTGTTGATGGACACTTAGGTTGCTTCCATGTCCTGGCTATTGTAAATAGAGCTGCAATGAACATTGTGGTACATGTCTCTTTTTGAATTATGGTTTTCTCAGGGTATATGCCCAGTAATGGGATTGTTGGGTCATATGGTAGTTCTATTTTTAGTTTTTTAAAGAACCTCCGTACTGTTCTTCATAGTGGCTGTATCAATTTACATTCCCACCAACAGTGCAAGAGGGTTCCCTTTTCTCCACACCCTCTCCAGCATTTATTGTTTGTAGACTTGTTGATGATGGCCATTCTGACCTGTGTGAGAGGATATCTCATTGTAGTTTTGATTTACATTTCTTGTTTTTGGATTGGGTTGTTTGTTTTTTTGTTATTGAGCTACATGAGCTGCTTGTAAATTTTGGAGATTAATCCTTTGTCAGTTGCTTCATTTGCAAATATTTTCTCCCATTCTGAGGGTTGTCTTTTGATCTTGTTTATGGTTTCCTTTGCTGTGCAAAAGCTTTGAAGTTTCATTAGGTCCCATTTGTTTATTTTTGTTTTTATTTCCATTTCTCTAGGAGGTGGGTCAAAAATGATCTTGCTGTGATTTATGTCACAGAGTGTCCTGCCTATGTTTTCCTCTAAGAGTTTGATAGTGTCCGGCCTTACATTTAGGTCTTTAATCCATTTTGAGTTTATTGTTGTGTATGGTGTTAGGGAGTGTTCTAATTTCATTCTTCTACATGTAGCTGTTCAGCTTTCCCAGCACCACTTATTGAAGAGGCTGTCTTTTCTCCACTGTATATTCTTGCCTCCTTTATCAAAGATAAGGTGACCATATGTGCGTGGGTTTATCTCTGGGCTCTCTGTCCTGTTCCATTGATCTGTATTTCTGTTTTTGTGCCAGTACCATACTGTCTTGATTACTGTAGCTTTGTAGTATAGTCTGAAGTCATGGACCCAATAACATTTTAACTACAAAACAGATGGTAGTCTGGATTTGGTTCATGGGTTATAGATTGTCAGTTGCTGATTAACATTATTTTTCATGCACATTATTTAAACTAAGAATCTTAGAGTTCTATAAAGTGGTAAGCTGTATTTTTGGATCCTACACCTCAAAGTTACCTAGGCAATTCTATTTAGCCAAGGGTAATTCTCCTGGGTTGCTGACAGCTAAGGGCTGTCAGCCTGCAGCATTTCCAGCAGCCAGGAGAAAAATTCCTTCAGTCCTAAAAGGGGATTTGGGGACATACCACAGTTTTCACTATGATCCTCCTTTTAACACAGATATCTGAATCTGATTATTATCAATATATAATATTTACTTATTTGCTCAATGCTAGAATATACTAAAAGTAGTTTCAAAACTGCCAACCCATCCCACTGAGGGTTTGAAGGAGAAAAACTAGTAACTAGAGTTCAACATTGGTTTAACTATTTTTTTTTCTTAAGGTATGTAGTTCAAATACTGTGTTTAAAGGTTACTAGTGTTAGTTCTTTTTTCTCCCTTTCAGTGTGCTTATGGTATTTATTTGAAATGCACCCAGGTTGGCTTGTTTCCATTTGTATTTCATTTTAGGGTTTTTTTTCAATCTCTGTTAATTTTATTCATTACTTTATTCACTCATTCACTCTGGAATGGGAAACATAACATGGTTCCAAAAGTCAAACCTATACAAAATATATACTCAAGAGAACTATCACTCCTCTCCACATCCCTTTCCCTCATTCATACACCCTTAATTCTCCCATCACGATCCCACCCATTCACTGTAAGTAACCACTCTCACTAGATTCTGGCATTTCTTCCTGCCTTTCTTTTTTGTTACATTAAATACATATGTGTTCTTATTTCTCCTTTTTTCTTATACAAACGTAGCATACTACCTTTAATCTTTTTCTCTTTACTTTTTTTTTTTTTTTTTTTGCAGTACGCAGGCCTCTCACTGTTGTGGCCTCTCCCATTGCGGAGCACAGGCTCTGGACGCGCAGGCTCAGCAGCCATGGCTCACGGGCCTAGCCGCTCCGTGGCACGTGGGATCCTCCTAGACCAGGGTACGAACCCATGTCCCCTGCATCGGCAGGTGGACTCTCAACCACTGTGCTACCAGGGAAGCCCTTCTTTATACTTTTTCAAGTGTCCCTTTGTTCTAGTTTTCTTATTTAATCTTTTACTATCTAGTTAGTCAATTTGTAATGGTATCCTTTCACTATACCTATTGTCTGTACAACAATTAATGGATTTATTCTGTTTCCCTCTTTCCCACTCCCTTCTCCCAGTTTTAACTATACTATTTCTTCCATCAAAAGATAAATTATTATATTATTCTTTAATGCTCCATTCCACATTTTTTTCAGTCTTAGATCATCAATTAAAATATTAAATGCTCACCATCAGTTCTTTTGATGAAGTTTCCTTAGTCACCTCTTGGTTAGATAAAGTTCATCCTCTCTTAGATTGCTTAAGAAGTAATTCTTAATATCTTGAATGTTTCACATTTTTCATCTATAGCCTTAACTCTTTTTTTTTTTTTTTTTTTTTTTTTTTTTTTTGCCGTACATGGGCCTCTCACTGTTGTGGTCTCTCCCGTTGTGGAGCACAGGCTTCAGACGCGCAGGCTCAGCGGCCATGGCTCACAGGCCCAGCCGCTCTGTGGCATGTGGGATCTTCCTGGACCAGGGCACGAACCCGTGTCCCCTGCATTGGCAGGCAGACTCTCAACCACTGCTCCACCAGGGAAGCCCTAGCCTTAACTCTTGAAGGACAGTTTACCTAGGTAAAAACGTCTTTATTCATATGTTTTCTTGAGTAGTCTGAAAATGCTGCTAATTGTTTTATTGCTTTATAATTGCTTTTGAAGAGACTGATGACAGTCTAATTTTGATGAAACTTAGTTGTTTGTTTGGTTAGGCCTGGAGGCCCTGATAATTTCTTTCATTATTTTTAAAGTTTAATAGTTTACTGAAATATGTCTATGGCTTGATTATTCTGGATCAGTTTTTACAGATAACTGGGAAGCCCTGCAGATCTATGTCTATTTTATTTCTGGAAAGTGTTTTTGTCTAATAGGATTAGATAAGACATTAGCATCATCCCAGTGTTTTTCCTTCTTCAGTAATTTCAGTTATATGTGGATCTTCTTTGCTTTTCTATTTCAACCATTGCCTCTCTAGTGAATTTTATTCATTTCTTTATTTCAATTTTCATTCTCTTTGAAGTTTTCCTACTTTTGTTTCTCAGGCATCTTATAATTTAGTCTTCATTTGTTATATTGTTTTCTCTTTCTTCTATTTCCTTTTTGAGATCAATCAACTACCATTTTATTTCTTTATGGTTTTGATACATTTCTGTTCTTTTTAAAATTTCAAATACACTATTATTGGGATTTTGTTATATCACCAAATGTTTGAGAATATTTGATTTCAGAATAGTGGCTAGTTTCCTTCTGCTGTGTGTGTGTGTGTGCGTGCGTGCGTGTGTTTGTGCATGTATTGGCAGCTTTCATTAGCTAAAATAGATTTATTCTCATTTGTGGTCTTATAATAGCTTTGTGGAGATCAAACATTCTTTTGTCTTTCATTTTATGGACAAAGCTACTTGTTTAGGGTGGTTTAGAGTATTCTTAGTTGAAAAATGACTCTCCTTTACCCCTTTGTCAATATAGGAAAATGCAGTTTATTTTTTTATCAATGGCACTTGGAAAATAGTGTTTGTGTTTTTTTTTTTTCTTTTGTCTTTCAAAATTTCTCCATACTTACTCATTTTTCTCTTCCCTGCACAATTTCCAGAGTCCACTTGTCTCTTCCTTTTTATCCTATTCTCCCCAGAAGCAATAACTTTCCAAACTGCATACTTTTGAGTCCCATATCTATAGCCAGTGCTCTGATATACACGGGTTCTTTTGCAGTGTTTTAGCACTTAGTATAGACTTACTTTTTTATGGTGGTGATTTTAGTTCAATCTTAGGCCCTCTATTTTCTGTTCCTATCTTCCAGACAGTTTTTCAAAATGTCTACTCTTTATGCAAAGGTTTAGTAGGAACTCAAGAAATAGCTCCACTGCAAAGTTGTGCTTATTTTTCTACTTACAGGACAGTTGAAGTTGTTGTGTTCTCTGTTTTCTACTTACACTGAAGGCTTGGGATTTGTGTGGTTTTCTTTGTCATTCTTATTGATTTGTATAGTTTTGAAAGATATGTTGGGAGATTTTAATTTAGGTGGCCACCATTACTTTGATTATCCAAAATCAAGGTATGTAATTTAAAGAATGATAGTTGTGTTTCATCAGTAAACTCTTAATTAACTCTTTAAGATTCTATTCAAGATTTTTCACATTATGGATCTAATTTAATTTTGTAGGTTCATGAACAAACACTTAACTCCCAGCCCCCTACTTCTATCCTCCCTTTTAATAATTGGTGTCACAATTTTTAGCATTCTTTGATTTTGCCTTGTATTTCTTATCTCTATACCTTTGTTTATGCTTTCTTCTCCCTGAAAAATTTCTCCATTAATTATTCAGTAGTTAAAAATATTTGTCCATTGGGTTTCTACCTTTTCCTTTAGTTGTAATTAAATACTTATTTTATGATTATACAAAAAGAAATCAAGTTAGGAATCCTTTCTCACTCTTGAGATTGGTACCACAGGTTGGGATGACTACAAGGAACATACAAGTAAGGGAATATTTTTCTCTCTTAAAGGAATAAATTCAACTAAATCAATCATCTATGATTCATTAAAGTTGAACTCCCACTTAGCATTTTGATAACATATGGTGAGCTTTTCCTCGATAAACATTATTATTATCAAGTTTCACTTCCTGCAATATTTCATTTTCTTCCAAAGAGACATTTTAAAGGTACAGAAAATTTTTAATTATTAAATGCCTGAATTTTTCTTCACAGCATGAATATTTTCTTTTCTTAAGCAACTACTATATGAAGTATAATGAGGAGCTTGGCTTCCCATTTCAAATTGTTTTAGGAAGCCATCCATGCTTTTGTAAAAAGAAGACACTTTGATATTGTCCAGTTTATAACTGTGGGGTGATTGACCTCCACCATTTCTGGATTCATGAACTTGGGTGTACTTTGGGTTATATACAAACATTTACAGCAGAATAAGAAGGAAATAAAATTTGGGGGAAATCTAATTCACTGACAATCCATGATGACTCTTATCAAGAATTTCTAAAGCAACTACTGCATTTCAGGTCCTAACCATTCTTAGACTGTGGAGATTGTTCTAGTCTAATTAAACTAAATTTACATGGTCCTTATAGTTCCAACTTGCCAGTGTAAATTTGATGCTGATTTTTCACATTTTGTTTATTGAAGAGCTTCTTGAAATAATTCTTTTAAACTCCAAAGTATACTAAAATATTGAAACATTATTCTTCCTAGCCTATATATAGACAGGCACTGCGTCATCCATCATACTGCCCCTTAGAAAATTGATTTTTGGTGTCCTCTTTATATGTCCCTGACTTTCTAAGTGGTGCTTTGACAAATCAGTGATTTCACTGAAGGAGTGGAGGAAATATTTATAGTTGGTGGAACTTTCCTAATACTCCTCAAATCAGACCACTGCACAGACAGCTGGCCTTGATATGAAGATACCAAACACATCAAGTATTTGAAAATCAAGTTTGATGCTCTTTAGCTGATGAGAAAATAATGACTTGTTTCCTGGCTTCTTTGCTTACTTTCTATTTTTCTCTCCTTCTACCTTGCCCTCAAGCATGCACAACACGAACTGCATTTCCCTAGCCAAGTTGGAAGACGTGTCTGCTCAGAAGCAGAGCATAATTTTTTTCTTTCCTCAGTGAAAAAAAAATTCATACATTATTAAAAACATTTGGTAGGGATGGTTAATATGAAAAATAACAGGAAAACACTCAAAACTGTAAGTAACCTTACCAGATTATCTTCTTTGCTGCCTTTCAGCCGTGTCCCCCCATAAGGATGACTGTTATCTTTTCTTTCTTTTTCTCTCTTTTTTCTCCCTCCCTTCCTCCCTCTCTTCCTCCCTCCCCCCTCCCTCCCTCCCTCCCTTCCTTCCTTCCTTCCTTCTCTCTCTTTCTCTTTCTCTTTCAACTATTGTCTGGATTCTCACTGGAAAGAGATTTGTACTAAGTAGAAATAATATTTCAAATTCTAATCCATGTAGACTGGAAGGAGAATGATGGCAAAATGTTTTCTACTGAGATTATGCTCTGCAGTGATTAACATTGATTTCAGTGATTTCTCTAAAGACTGCCAGTATCACCAAACATATATTAATTAGTTTTATCATAATTTTTGCAGTAGTTTATATATTTAATATAGATAGAATTTACTGTTAGTGAGATTTGATGTGCACCTCATTGGAATAGGGATTCAGAAAGACTTCTGTATTGTCAATTGACTTTGTTTTTTTGAAGCAAATATTAAGTGAATAATTAAGGAAAGATAAAGTTGGGGAAGTAACACCAACAACTAGTGTTTGGCTTGTTCCAGGTAAACCCTACAACTGCGTATCTATTAAATCATAACTAAGGTGGCCTTAAAGAATTTAGGTAACTACTGTACACTTTCAGCTGGTCTCCCTGCTTCAACTCTTGCATCCTCCATTCTCCACACACCAGTCAAAGCAGTCCTTTAATAATGTAAATCAGATCGTGTCATGCTTCGGCTGAACACCATCCAATGGCTCTTATGTCGGAGCCTGCTTATTTCCACCAATACCTATTTACCATTCTTCTTTGAGAGTTTAACCCTCAATATATTCACAGATGTATAGAATGGACGCTACATTTTCTACTTTCTCTCAGAGCTAGGTGTGACCATAAGACAGAGTTCTATTCAATGGAATGTAATCATGTCTTGACACCATAACACTCCTAGAAGAGAACATAGGAAAAACATTCTCTGATATAAATCATACCAGTGTTTTCTTAGGTCAGTCTCCCAAGGCAATAGAAATAAAAGTAAAAATAAACAAATGGGACCTAATCAAACTTATAAGCTTTTGTACAGCAAAGGAAACCATAAACAAAACAAAAAGACAGCCTACACACTGGGAGAAAATATTTGCAAACAATGCAACCGACAAAGGCTTAATTTCCAAAATATACAAACCGCTCATACAACTCAACAACAGAAAAAACACAAACAACCCAATCAAAAAATGGGCAGAAGACCTAACTAGACATTTCTCTAAAGAAGACATACAGATGGCCATCATTAATTATTAGAGAAATGCAGATCAAAGCTACAGTGAGGTACCACCTCACACTGGTCAGAATGGCCATCATTAAAAAGTCTACAAATAACAAATGCTGGAGAGGTTGTGGAGAAAGCACCCTCCTACACTGTTGGTGGGAATGTAAATTGGTGCAGCCACTGTGGAAAACAGTATGGAAGTTCCTTAAAAAACTAAAAATAGTGTTACCATATGATCCAGCAATCCCACTCCTGTGCATATATCTGGACAAAAAGATACATGCACCCCAATGTTCATAGCAGTACTATTTACAATAGCCAAGACATGGAAGCAACCTAAAATGTCCATCTACAGATGAATGGATAAAGAAGATGTGGTACATATATACAATGAATACTACTTGGCCTTAAAAAAGAATGAAATAATGCCATTTGAAGCAACATGGATGGACCTAGAGATTATCATACTAAGTGAAGTAAGTCAGAAAGAGAAAGACAAATACCATAAGATATCACTTATATGTGGAATCTAAAATACGACACAAATGAACATATTTGTGAAATAGAAACAGACTCACAGACATAGAAAACAAACTTATGGTTACCAAAGGGGAAAGCAGGTGGGGAAGGGATAAATTAGGAGTTTGGAATTAGTGGATACAAACTATTATATATAAAATAGATAAACCACAGGACTTAATGTATAGTCCAGGGAACTATATTGAATAACCTGTAATAAACCATCATGGAAAAGAATATGTATATATATGTATAACTTAATCACTTTTCTGTACACCAGAAACTAAAACAACATTGTAAATCAACTCTATTTCAATTTAAAAAAATGTCTGGGACACTTTTGGGGATATAACTTTATAAATAGAAGCATTTATACAAGGGTGCTCCCTTGTGCTTTCTGATGGTTGAAATGCAGAGTTGATAGCCGGAGCTCCTTCAGCTATCTAAGTTCCTGAGGCTAAAAACCACATTCTGAGAATGACTGAAGAGCAAGATAGAAGGAGCTATGTCCCTGCCAATTTTTTGAAATTTTTGATGCCTATATCTTGATGTTTTTATATGAAAGAAAAGTCATCTTCTATCTTTCTTAAGCTAGTCTAAATATAAATTTTTCATCATTTGCAGCTGTACCTAATTCTAACTTTTCATGTGGTTGAGAATAAAATTAAAATCCTCTCCATGGCCTACATGCTCCTTGGCTAATTTTATCCCTTATTTCCTACACTTCATCTACATTCAGTCTATTCCAGCTGTACTGAACTGCTTGCTACTCCTTGCACACATCAAGCACATTATTACCTTAGGGTCTGTGACGTCAAGCACATTATTACCTTAGGGTCTGTGTGCTTTCTGTCCCTCAGTCTGTCGTGCTCTCCTGGAGCATAAGAGTCCTGTGGGTGTCTGGTCTCTGCTTGGACTTCCTCTAGAAAAGACTTCTAACCAGTATGTCTTAAATAAAAGCACAAGTTAGTCTTCCTTCATCTGCTTTATTATTTTCTGTATAGCATTTATTAATCCCAGTTAATATATTTTTTTTTATTTGCCTTTTAGTTTATCCTCCCCCCTAAAAGCTAAGTTCCATGAGGTAGGCACTTCATTTTGTTTGCTACTCTGTCTCCCAGACCAAGAACCATTCCAGGCACTATTGCACAGTATGTATTTCTTGAATGTATGAACATATGAATAATTGATTATACATGTACATACCCGTTTACTTGTCTTATATTATCATCCTATCTGTTATACCCAGGATAGTTAGGTTGGTAAACTGATATGACACTGGTCTTTTTTTTTTAATAAATTTATTTATTTTTGGCTGCGTTGGGTCTTCGTTGCTGCGTGTGGGCTTTCTCTAGTTGTGGCGAGCAGGAGCTACTGTTCGTTGTGCACGGGCTTCTCATTGTCATGGCTTCTCTTGCTGCAGAGCACAGGCTCTAGGCATGCAGGTTTCAGTAGTTGTAACATGTGGGCTCAGTAGTTGTGGCTCACGGGCTCTAGAGCACAGGCACAGTAGTTGTGGTGCACAGGCTTAGTTGCGCCATGGCATGTGGGATCTTCCCGGACCAGGGCTCGAATCTGTGTCCCCTGCATTGGCAGGCAGATTCTAAACCACTGCGCCACCAGGGAAGTCAACACTGGTCATTTTTTTGATGGTGAGTTTGTTAAAGTTCTCTTAGAGCCTTCAAAATGCTGTTTGGTGAATTATTGTGTTGTTGGTTTCATTTTTACACTCAGGAAACAGGAAGAATCTTAGTGAGGTTAGACCCTAAATTTATTCTTTTTTTTAATTTGATGGGAAGAGACCGAAATGGAAATGCAGTGAATTCTGTGTATCCCATCCTGAACTTGACTGTTTTGGCCAAGGTATAATCCCACATTATACAATTCAGAATTCAGGAAATATACTGACCTCACACGACTGTAGGATTGTTTGTCTGTGATTGTTTTATGGGCAAGAGTGGAATTTTCCCTTAATGAATTATCCTACAGTCAGTCACACTGGAAAGGTGTCAATTCTGGGGAAGAAAGTGAGCCTCCAGTGGTGCACCACAGGCAGAGAAGTTTGAAAAGCTTTCATCTTTTCTGAGTATTTTGGGCATGTGGCCTGGGCTCTGAGAGAGAGACACTGGTAGTTCTCCTATTGGTGGAGGCAGGCTGGATTCAAACAGGAATGAAGCTGGGTAAGAACTCTGTAGTATAGGGCTGCAACCTTGGAGTAATTACAAATTATTTTCTATGCTGTACTTCTCATCCAGTATGGTCAAGCCTTCAGTAACATCTGGATAAATATTCTCTATGTCATGATGAATAAAGAGAAAGGAACTATTCCACATCTAAGAATGAAACAGAAAGAAAGCAGAAGCCTCGTCCAAAATTCAGGGCACCGGGGCTGTGTCCAAAATAGTGGCAATTAACCCAGGCAGTATAGCTGAGGCAGCAGCATCATACCCTAAGAAGGAAGTTGGAGGGACAAACCAGAGGGACCTGACATTTAAGAGCCCAGACTCTGGAAAACTGTCAGGAATTGTTAAAATTGAGAATTTTTGAGAAGGTGTTCTTTTCTGCACTAAAGCCTGTGGGAAGGTCATTCCATTTTAACGAAGATCTCTTCTGTATTTTCTATTTCTAGTCCAGAAAGTATTTTTCAAATAAGAAAGCATTTTTCACATTGTACTGAAAATTGCTGTTTATTTTTTTTCCCCAGCACTAGCCTGTAAATTCTTTAGGACCTGCTTCTTTCATCCGTGTATTCCCAGTGACCAGCACACTGCTGAGCAAAGTAAATCCTCAACAGTTGCTTGTGGAAGGCATAAACCAGCCTTTCTAAGAACATTTACAGTCATTCCCATGATTTGAATGAAATAACGTATATAAAATATTTGTCATAACAATGTTAATTGAATTTTTGTCATAACAATGTTAATTAAATCTTAAGTGGTGCTAAGGGCTTTTTACAAACACACACAAAAAATGAACAAGGAAAATTTCAGTAACACTTATTGCAAAAATGCTCTTGGTATTGTCACAGAAGAGGATATGAAATGAAGTGAAAAGACTGCTCTGTACAATTTAAATTCAAGAATTTAATTCCCACATTCTTGCAATTCCTATTCTGTCTTTCAAGACACCCAAAACTAGGATTTGGGGTGGGAAAGAGCTTGGGAAGAAACATGTGAGTAAACAGATGCTTTCCTGTCAGCCCAACTGTGACCTATTTCCAAGAAAACAAGCTAGCTTCAAATTATGATCTCTCTTAAATACCTTAACTTTCTTCCCCCAAGGTAAGTTCTTGGGGTTCTAAAGCTAAAGCAAAGTGCTGGCTGATGCCTGGCTTTCTCCCTCACTAGATACTGGTTAGCAATAATTTTGCCAGGTATAACTTAGATATAACTTTACCACATTCTATTATGTGTGGCGTAAAAGGAAAATTGATAAAAAATGAACATGTTTTTATTTATGATCTCAGTGGTTCAAAGCTCATTTGCCACAGCTCCCAGGATTTTGCAAAATTCAACTGAGTCATAGTCCACTCATTTGACAACATTCTTTCTCAAGTCAGCCCAGTGCAAGGGCTTTCAGCTCCTGTCTTTTGGGTCATTTGGGCTGAGAAGTTTCCAGCCTAAGCTCAACTGTGTCATAGTCCACTCATTTGACAACATTCTTTCTCAAGTCAGCCCAGTGCAAGGGCTTTCAGCTCCTGTCTTTTGGGTCATTTGGGCTGAGAAGTTTCCAGCCTAAGCTCAATCCTATGGATACTGATTGCTTTTCTGAAACATATTATTACAGTATTCGGAGCCCATTTAGTCTGTGTGCACAATGGTAGGGACACAGATACAAAAGAATTAGCACTTTGGCAAACTTCTATGATTAAACCAGAAAAGTAAGAATGACAGATAAATTTCACATGGTTTAAAGCCAGCTTACGAGCCCAAAATGATATGATGTTTACTGCCATTTCAAAAGGGAACCTCATCATTTCTTTCTACAACTGACTTTAATGGACACATTTTTGCATCATGAACTCAAACTGTAATTTCACCATGAATTGTTAAGCTCAAACAATACCATTGAAAATAGCAAGGCACCACTTAATAGGTGTGAAAACAGAAATCTAATATCCATGACTGAGGATTAATTTTCTTAATTGTGGTTTTCCCCATATAAATTTGTATTGTTTCTGTCATTTCTTCGTATACTTTTATAACATTTAAAAAAATACAAAACTGATTTCTCTTTAGGTAAAATATACTTATTTTTTATAATGCTTTAAACTAACTTTTTTTTTTTTTTAACTAAAGATTTTTGTTTGCACCAACTAAGGAACCTTCAGGACATCACTGAGAGCAAAATTAGACTATAATTTGATCATTGTTTTCAGAATTTCAGGAGAAGTTTTTAAAACATAGAATATTTCGTAACACAGAATTTTAATGCTTTCTGAGCTAACTGACCTAGAAGAGTGTCATCAACAGATGTCTCTCTCATTTGTGAACTTGTATTGTCTCCTGCCACTGCAATCACTGTGAACACTGACACTGATTGATCACTCTTATCTCCTGTTCCACATGGTAACAACTATAATGGCTCCAGAACCCCTATTCAAATAAACAAATTATGTGTAAATATAGTTAGGATAGGGAGGTGACATGAATGGGGATATATATATACTCTGGTATTTTGTGTATAAGATATATTTTTATAAATGGGCAAGGTTTTGATTCAACCTTGTTTATGGATTTATTTCCAAAATAAAACAATTTTTTTTTTGTCAGCAGAAAGCTAATGTGGCTCTTGTAGCTATGCTTAGGAAAGATGAAAGATTTAATATAAATAATTTCCATCTCTTTTATAACTACTGTCAACTGAAGAAAAACGCACAACCTAAAAGTTGTGAGTTATGTTTATTCGAGGACCTTATGGAGAATTATAGGCTGGGAGACAGCCTCTCATCCGAAGAAGTAAGGGAGGAGCCAGGATATATAGGAGTCTTTTCTGAAAAAAACAAAAACATGTAGTCAAACATCAAAAGGTTACTGCTGATCACAAAAAAAACAGACCTCCCAAGTTAATGATTTTAGTGCTTTCCTATGTATGGGAAGATGTAAGAGTCTGGGCTGTTGAAATTATTCCTTAGATATGCATCTTAACTGTCTAGGTCCAATATCCTGTTTTTCTCCATCCTGTATTCCCCTCAGGGAGCACGCTTGGGGGCAGCCACAGTGGCTGATGACTTGATGGCTTGATAGCTTGATGGACAGCAGCATTCATTGTCTACTAGAATGGCAGGCAGCATTTTTTTATCTGCACTACAATAGCACAGAATAAAGATTCAGATGATCTTTCTCAAGTTTGTACATAAATATTGTCAATTCAGTGATGAGGAGGAACTTATAAACATTTATTGTCATTTAAATAAGAATAAAAATAGATTTTCTCTTCTTTTTGGCAAGTACTAAATGATAAGATATTATAATGTGAGCCTAGGGGCTTGTGACTAATCCTATACTTTGCTTTTTTGTCAATGATTTTAGCTGACCTTTTAGGTTGATTTTTTAAGTGAACTTAAAATAAAAAAGGAAAAAATCTCTACCATATTCTTTTCTAATTCTAATCACTTAATGCTTAGACTACTCAGTTGATTCAAACATTTTTTAAACATTTTATTTTGAAAAAATTATAGATTCATAGGAAATTGCAAAGGTAGTACAGAGAGGTTCCATTTATCCTAATCCCATTTCTCCCAGTGGTTACAAATTAAATAATTATAGCACAGTAGCAAGAGCAGGAAATTGACATTGGTATAATGTATAGTTGTTTTTATCACATATGTAGGTTCTTGTAACCACTAAGATACAAAACTAACACCTCATTGCAAAGATCTTCTTAATGCTATCTCTTTAGTCATATCCAATGCTACCTCTTTATAGTCATAGCAAAAACTAATTTGTTCTCCATCTTTATAATCTTCTCATTATGAGAATATCATAGAAATGGAATCATACCTGTTGAGATGGGCTTTTTCTCTGAGCGTAACATCCTTGAAATCCATCTAAATTGTTGCACATTTGTTCCTTTTTATTGCTGAGCAATATTCTATGGTATGGATGTAGCCCAGTTTGCTTAAATAGTTACCCATCGTAAAACAATTTGGCTGCTTCCAGTTTGAGGCTACTATAATTAAAGCTGCTGTGGAGAGTCATGTACAGGTTTTTTGTGTGAACCTAAGTTTTCATTTCTCTGAGGTAAATGCCTAGGAATGTGATTGCTGGGTCATATTTATTATTTTTAAAAAACTCTTACACCATCTTTCAGAGTGTCTATACATTTCCACAAACAATATATGAGAGATTTCATTCTGTGCATCCTTGTCAGCATTTGGTGTTTTTGATATTCTTTATTTTAGCTGTTCTCATGTGTATGTAGTGATAGCTCATTGTGATCTTAATTTGTATTTCCATAATAACTAGTGATGTTGAACACCTTTGTGTGTACTTATTTGCCATCTATATATCCTCTTCGGTGAAATGTTTCTTCACGCCTTTTGCTCATTTTCTAGTTCGATTGTTTTGTTTTTAGTGTGGAGTTTTTAGAATTCTTTATATATTCTAAATATGAGTCCTTTGTCAGATATGTGACTTGCAAATATTTTCACCCAGTGTGTAGTTTGTCTTTTCATCCTTTTAAGAATGTCTTTTGCAGAGTAAAGGTTTATAATTTTGATGGTTTATAATTTATGAGTTTTTTCTTTTATGGATTGTTCTTTTAATGTCATTCCTGTGTACTCTTTACCAAGCCCTAGTTTCTGAAGATTTTCTCCTGTTTTTCTACCAAAGGATATATAGGTTATTTTTTTACCCTGTCATTCTTCTTTTTTCTTGTGGTTTAAAAAAAGTACGTAAATTCACCACCTTAACCATTTTTAAGTGTACAGCTTAGTGGTATTAGATATATTCACATTGTTGTTAAACAGATCTTCTGAACTTTTTCATCTTGCAGGACTAAAACTCTATACCCTCTAAATAACTCCTTTTTTCCCCTCCTCCCCAGGCCCTGGTAACCACCATTCTTCTTTGTTTCTGTGGATCTGACAACTTTAGATACCTCACAGAAGTGAAATCATACAGTGTTTGTCTTTTTTGTGATTGGTTTATTTCACTTAGCATAATTCCTCAAGGTTCATCTATGTTGTAGCAGGTAACAGGATTTCCTTCTCTTTTAAAGCTGAATAAATTCCATTGTATGACTCTACTGCATTTTGTTTATCCATTCATCTCAACAGATGTTTGCTTTGCTTCCACCTCTTGGCTGTTGTGAATAGTGCTGTATGAACATGGATGTGGAAGATTTAGCTTTAAGCCTTGTAATGAAATTTGTGATCCATTTTGAGATATTTTTTGCATAACATGTGACATTTAAGATGAGGGTCATCTTTTTGGCTAACCAATTCCTCCAGCAACATTTGTTGAAAAGACTCTTTGGCAGTACTTGTGTGGGAGTATTTCTGAATTCTTTATTCTGTTCCATTGTTCTGTATGTCTGTCCTTCTGTCAGTACCACACAGTCTTGTGTAACAGTTGTATAATAAATCTTGAAATTGAATGAAGTGATTCCTCCTTTATTCTGATTTTTCAAAACTGTTTCAGCTATTCTATTTCTTTTTTCCTTTACAAAAAAATTTTAGAATAATTTTGCTTTATTTATTTATTATTTAATAATTATCTTCAGGAAAAAACCTTACTGGATTATGATAATTAAATCTGTATATCACTCTGGGGAAAATTGACATCTCTACTTTGTTGAGTCTTCCAATTTACAAACACCAAATGTCTATTCATTTAGATCTTCTTTGGTTTCTTTCTGTTTTGTGGATTTCAGCATAGGAGTCCTGTGCATGTCTTATTAGATTTATACACGTGTTTAATCTTTTTGATTTCTAGAGATTATACACGGTATCATATTCTTAACTTCAGTTTGAGTGGTCATTGCTTTTATATAGAAATATAATTAATCTTTGTATGTTTTACTTGGATCTTAAGACATTACTGAACTGTAAACTGTTAAATATCAGTTCTAGGAGTTTTTGGTATATTTCTTAGGATTTTTTATGTAGACCATCATGTCATCTGAAAATATGTACAGATTTATATCTTCCTTTCCTATCTGTGTATCTTTTATTTCTTTTTCTTACCTTATTGAGCTTCCTGGAACTTCCTGTAATATGTAGACTAGCAGTGGGGATAGGAGACACCACTGCATTGTTCCCAAACTTAAAAAGAAAGCATTCCACTTTCACCATTAAGTATAATGTTAGTTATTGGATTGTGTAGATATTCTTCATCAAGTTGAGGATGTTCCCCTCTCTTCCTCGTTTTCTGAGTTTTTATCATGATTGGGTGTTGAATTTTGTCAAAGGCTTATTTTGCACCAATTGTTGATAATTGTGATTTATCTCCTTTACATTGATAATATGGTGGATTACAATGATTGATTTTAAAATATTGAGCCAGTTTACATCCCTGGAATAAATTCCACTCAGTCATGGTATATAACTCTTTTTATATATTGCTAAGTTCCATTTGGTAATATATTTTTAAGGATTTTTGCTCTATATTCACAAGGGGTATTGGTCTGTAGTTTTCTTTTGTACTATCTTTGGTTTTAGTGTAAGGGTAACACTGATTTCATAAAAATTATTGGGAAATGTTTGTTCCTCTTTTATTTTCTGAAACAAATTATGAAGAATTGGTGTTATTTTCTCTTTAAATGTTTGGTAGTATTCACCAGTAAATTCATCTGGGCCTGGAGATTTCCTTTTTGATAGTTTTTAAATTATCAGTTTAATTTCCCTAATAATCGTAGAGCTATTCTATTAACTTTTGTACATTGTGTGATTTGTGGTAGTTTGTGCGGTAATTGTGTAGTTTGTTCCATCTAAATTGTCAAAATTTATGTAGGCAGAGTTGTTCATGCTATATCTTTATTATCTTTTTAATGTCTGCAGGTTCTCTAATGATATTGCCTTGTTTCCTTCCTGATATTGGTAATTTCTGTCTTTTTGCTTTGTCAGTCTTGCTGGAGGTTTGTCAATTTTATTGACCTTTTCAAAGAACCAGATTTTTGTTTCATTGATTTTGTCTATTATTTGAACTTTCAATTTTATTGACTTATGTTCTTATATATATTATTCTTTTCCTTCTGCTTGCTTTGGATTTATTTTTTTCTTTTTCTAGTTTCTTGGGGTGAGAGCTTAGATTGATTTGAGACTTTTCCTCTTTTCTAATGTAAGAATTTAATGTTATAAATGTCCCTGTAAGCATTGCAATAGCTGTATCCCATAAATTTGATGTTGTATTTTCATTTTCTTTCTGTTCAATGTATTTTTAAAATTTCCCTTGAGATTTCCTCTTTGAGGCATAAGTTATTTACAAATGTATTGTTTAACTTCCAAGTTTAGAGATTTCCTGTTTGCTTTCTGTTACTGATTTCTAGTTTGATTCCATTTGGATGAAAAAATACTGATATTAGTTTTTTTTTTTATTTTGTTGATGTTTGGGTTATGATCTAAGATATGATCTATCTTGGTATGTGTTCCATGGGCACATGTTCTGCTGTTTTGGGTTAGTGTTCCATATATGTAAATTAGATACTATTTGTTGATGGTGTTGTAATAGGGAAGAACAAATCTGACTCCATATTGGATCTGTTCCTTTTACTTTGACCTTGTGCTTTGTTGCCTGTGGTTAGTCATGCTGGCTCTGCAGCTTTTGTAAAAGAACGTTGCCAAAAAAAAAAAACAAAGGATGTTTCCTATAGCCTGAAATATATAGGAGCCCTATTCACAGGGCTCAGACCTGTAAGAGTCCATTCATATAGAGATAAAAAGTTGCAAAACAGAGTATAGCATATGTTGGAGTTTTACAGGAACATTTTGACCTGACCTTCCTGGACAGCTGCAAGAACAAAGGGTTTCAACACCAAGAAGTTTGTAGCAGCTAACCACTCTCCCCCCTTTCCCCCCACCTTGCCTTTAAAAGTGCTTTGCTGCAACCATTCAAGGAGTTCTGGGCTTTTTGGACGCAAGCCACCTGTCTCCTTGTATGGCTCTGTAATAAACATTTCTCTGCTCCAAACTCTAATGTTTTATGTTTCAGTTTGTTTGTCCTCACTGTGTGTGGGGCACAAGAACTTGTATTTGGAGACAATGTTGTTATTTTACATACTTGCTATTTTTTCTGTCTAGTTGTTCTATCAGTTGAGGGAAGGATGTTGCAGTCTCCAACTGTAATTGTGGGTTTGTCTATTTCTTCTTTCAGTTCTATTAGTTTTGCGTCACATATTTTGCAAGTCTGTTGTTTGGTCTACATTTGCTTGGTAGGTTAATTCTTTTACCATTATGAATTGTCCTTTTCTGTTAATGGTAATTATCTTTGCTCTGACAACCACTTCATTGGATAGTAATAGTCTCCACTCCTATTTCCTTTAGATTAAAGTTTACATGGCATATATTTCCATCCTTTTACTTTACTGTTTTATCATTGTTTTCTTTTTCTTGCATTCCTGTGTGTTACTAGAACATTTTTTTACATTCCATTTTGATTTATCTATAATAGCTTTGTATATCTTTGTTAGTGGTTTCTCTAGATATCATAATGCATAACTTATTACAATTTACTGATGTAGACATTTTACCAGTTTGAGTGTAGAAACTTTATCTTCTTGTATGTCCCTTTACACTCCCATTTATTATGTAAGTATATTAAATATTTCCTTTATATTTACATTATATTGACAACCAGATCAATGTTGTAATTTTTGCTTTAACAGTCAAAAATAATAGAGAAAATCAAGAGAAGAAAGTCTATTGTATTCACTGATATTTTTATTTTCCATTGTTATTTCTCTCTTCATGATGTTCCCAAATTTCTTCTTTTATAATTGCTTTCTCTCCAGAGAACTTTTTTTTTTTTTTTTTTTTGGTAATAAAACACTGAACCTTATTGAGAAGTTTCAAGCATCAAGAACTGAGGAAGTATTTTTTAGTTCAGTTTATCAAAATACTTCAGTTTTCCAGCTGGATCTGGGATTGCTGTTTCACCACCAGGTTTCCAACCACCAGGGCAGACTTCTCCATGTTTATTGGTGTACAGGAATGCTTGAACCAAACGCAGTGTCTCATCCACAAATCTACTCCCAGGAAGGTCATTCAGAGTAATCTGTCTTAGGATTCCTTTGTCATCAGTAACGAAGAGACCTCTAAGAGTGTGGCCTGAGTATTCCAGATATACGCTCTAGTCCTTTGAGATCTGATGGTTCAAATCTAAAGAAGTGGAATCCTTATTGGCCCAAGTCCTCCTTGTCTTCGAGGGGTATTAATCCAGGCCAAATGGGTAAACTGTGAATCGACAGAGCATGCTACCACTTCAGTGTTTATGGATCTGAATTCCTCAGTTCTATTACCAAAGAATAACTGATTTCAGTTGGACACACAAAGTGAAATCAAGTGGGTAGAAGGAAAAAACCAGGTATTTCCCACAATAATCAGTTAACTTCCAGCTGCTTAAATTCTCCATTTATCACAGCTGTTCCTTCCCAATAAGGTGCTGGCTTGGAAATCTTGGCTTTGCTGAGGTGCAGGCAACCAAAACCTGGGACGCCTACCCACCAGGTACACTTGTCTACACACATAGAAGTGGCACTCCTCTTCGTGGGTTGGGGGCCTCTCCTCCACCTCCAAGCCCCACAGAGCTTTGGCCGGCAGCAGGAACAGCAGCAGCTGCAGCAGCAGTAGCTTTCGGCTCCAGCCAGGGGCCGAAGTGGTTGCCGGTAGCCACTGCAGCGCCTCCATGACCACGTGAGGGCAGTTGCACGTCCCTTGGCTCGAGCGCCACTTCTCCCGCCACCAGGCAGCTACAACCGTGCACCCAATGCCCATGTGAGCCGAAGCACGGTGTTGCGAGACCTGCCCCGCCTCCTCATTCCCCCATCCCCCGGGCTCCCCACCCGGCCACATAGGTGTGAGCCCACCTGCTCACCCCCTGCAGAGAATTTTCTTTAGCCATTCTTTTAGGGTAGGTCTGATGGTGACAAAGTTTTTTAGTTGTCCCTCATTGAGAATGTCTTGATTTCTACTTCATTATTGAAGGATCATTTCACCAGATATAGAACTTTGGATTTACAGTACTTTGAGCATTTGAAAAATGCTGTGACTCTCCTTTCTGTACTTCATCGTTTTTGATAAGAAACCCACTGTCATTCAGTTTGTTTTTGTCCCAACAGATAAGGTGTTTCTGTATTGCTGCTTTCAAGATTATTTATTTTAGTTTTCACAACATGGATTACAGTGTGTCTTGGCATAGATTTCTTTGGGTTTATGGTGTGTTATTTGCATAGCTTCTTGAATCTGTAGGTTTACGTCACTTGCCAAATTTGGGGAAAGTTTCAGCCATTACTTATTTCTCAGAGTACGTCTTCAGTGCTGCCATTTCCCTTCTCCTTCTGGGACTCCATTAACACAAATGTTTATATTTTGTTGTTATCCCACAGGTCCCTAAGGCTCTGTCATGTTTTTTAGTCTAGATGATCTATGTTGTAGATTGGGCAATTTCTATTGTTGTCTTGAGTATGACTGATTTATTCTTCTATCATCTCCATCCTGCTGTTGAGCTTATCTACTGTGTTTTTTAAAAAATTTCAGTTGTTGTATTTTTCAGTTCTAAAATTTCTATTTGGGTCTTCCTTATATCTTCTATTTATTTTCTGATACTTTCTATTTATTTGCTTTTTTTTTCATTTGTTCATAAATGCTCACTGAAGCATTTTGATGATGGCTGTTTTAAAATCATCATCAGATAATTCTGTTTTCATCATGGTATTGGCATCTGTTGATTGTTTTTCCTTATTCAGCGAGACATTTTCATGATTTATGGTTAAACGAGTGAGGTTTTTATTGAAACCTGGATACTTTAGGTATTGTGAGACACTTTGGTGGGAAAAGGGGTACTTCACCTGGTTACTGTCAGGTAGAGTTGGAAATCCAAGTTCTTTTGCCTCCATTGACATCCAGGGAAGGAGGGGTACCTTGTTCCTCTAGGATGGAAGTGGGAATTCAGCCTTCCACTAGGAGTGGGAGAGGTGCCTTACTACCACCGGGTGGGTTAAAAGTCTCAGCTCCCCACTCAACTTTTGCTGCTGGTCGTGCATGGGGGAGCCACAGTGGTGGTGTTTGGCTGGAGAAGAATAGTTATTATCTAAATGTCTTTCTGCCTCGCTAGATTTTTCCTTTCCTGGCTCTTTGGCTAAAGAGAGGGGAGCTTTCTGTACCTGAACCCATTGGTTTTTCCAGGCTGTTGGCTTCTCTAGCACCTAGAATCAGGAATCTCATTGGTGTGTCATAACTTGTTTCCCAAAGTTCCTAGTTGATCTGCATTCTTGTCCTCACTTTTCAGAATATTTTACTGTAAATATTAAATATTTATTTATTTAATAAGGCACAAGATTGTTAGCTATACTTGAATGGAGGAATAGAGGAAAATATGTCAACTTCATATTTCCAGACATGGATCTCCCCAATAATTTCTTTTTTTTTAATCTAGTCACTGCCCAAATACAAGTTACTCACTCCTTTTAAATTGGCTTCATATGCTTTACAACACAAACACTTCTTTATTAGCCATTCATCATTTTAATATATATATTTAATTATTTCAATTAAAGTAAGAGTCAAGTATAATACATAGTGAAATATGCTATTATTCTATTCTCCCTAATGTGTTTTTCTTTTTACCTTGACTGACTGGCAGGATCATTAAAATGCTCTGTTTGGAATATTGATTCTCTTTTGTAGCAGTAGACATTTGTATAGAATACAAATTTTGAAATATTTTGTAACTGTTTTTGCTAAACCAATTGAAAATGACACTGCAATGTTGGGAAAAAAAATCACCCAGGACAACAAGCAAATATGTTCTATACATTAATTTCATTTTAAATGTCCATTTTTGTCAAGGCCACAGTTGTCTTTTAAATTTTCTAAATATATCTTGGTATGTTTTGAAAATTCCTTTCTAACTTCCTATTTGATGTGTCAAAATACAGAATCCCAGCTGTAGGCAGTTTTTTTTATTGGACTTGAGAAGCATGAATTGTTTTACAAAACTTGAATTTCCTGGGTGTATGATCAAAAATCAAAAATAAAAAAGTCAGTGTTTTCTATTATCTAGTACCTTTAAATTCATATTTAAGTGATTATTAAAAATTTTAAATTTAAAATACATTTTATAATACTTAAATTTTTAATTCAGAGTACATTTTATTGAATTTAAATACATATTAGGCATATCCTTTGAGTTAATGAAACAAAGACATTTTTAAACATTCTAATACAAACATTTTCTGTGCTGTTTACATAATACAGAAAGGCATTAATGAGAATTTAGACACACATGCTAAAAAAGACATTATAACTACTAGGAAATATGTCATAATAAATCCATGGTCCTTGATTAAAAAAAAAAAGTAAAGTTTATGGTCAAATTTCTATCTTAAGAGACACAAAAGCAGTTCATGTCATCGTATTTTGTGATATTTTTAAACCATTACATAGCATTATAGTTAATTATATATGTAGTAAGTCTAATATTTTCATTTGTTTATCAAATAAACTTTAGAAAAATAAGAATTTGTGCTAATTATTTTCTGAAGTAAATTACAAATTAAATAGCAAAATCAATTTTTATAAGCAAAAGTTCTTAATAGATAACACACCAAAATAATATATAGATTTTAACCAATACCCTAAACAAGTTTCACTAGCATTCTCCCATTTGGGACATGAGAAATAATGAAATATAAATGTTACAGGTTAATCATGTGATTAAAAGTAATTTTGACAATGCTAGTCGTGAGTGATGTTCACTGATTTCATAAGTAAATTTTATTATAAGGGCATAATCAGGCATTCCTGATTTATTGAGAATTATATAGATATTATCATTATGACACATTAATCATGAAGGTAAGCAAGTCCAAAGAATTGTCTAGTTCATTTCACAGGCCATCAAAAACAGGACCTTCTTTCCCAGCTTCTCTTACAACTTGTGAATCACATTTTCAAATGCTGATACAGTTTAATCATACTACTTTTGAAAAGTAATAAATCTTTAAGCTTACTAAATTGTCTCATTATAGGCACATCTCTATAGTGAGACTTACCTGGCATTTGCTAAAGATAGGTCGTTCCTTGGAGGTAAATTTCAAAGTGTTTATTACTCAAAATTGCAGATATTACTGCTGTGCCTAGGCTAGATCATCCATAAAGTACTTATCTCCTACCTACAGGCTAAAAATATGACTTACAGTCTGTTTTCTGTTTGTCCTGGTAAAATTACAAATAGCACTTTATTTCATTCTCAGTGTTTGGATGATAAATTTTATGGTCACACTAGTTATTGAGAAAACAATGAAGAGTCTCAAACAGAAGTATATTGATTCCCCAGGACCACTGCAGGGACACAAGTATGCCACAGAATAGGTTCTATAAGCCTTAAGAATAAAATTATGGAACTTATTATTTAATTGACCATCGAAAGGAGTGAAATTTTTTTTAAAGAAAGACAGTTAATAGATAATAGCCTCATTTTTCTAAGAAGCACCTAAGTAGCAGGCCAAAGCTGTTCAACGTAGTTAAACCTAGACTCTTGAGGAGGACTCCTTGGATTTCAATCCCAGATCCAAATACCTAATCTCTCAAGCTTCAGTTTCCTCATCTATAAAAAAGTAGTTAATAGTTTCTATAGCATAAGGTGATGTGGAAATTAAATGAGATAACACATTTCAAAGTATTTAGCACAGTACCTGTCACATGCTAAGCACTCAACAAATGTGTTTATTACTATTTAATAATATGATATACCCTCAATAAAGAACTCAACTGATAAACTGAGCATGTAACTGACCTTTCAGGTATACTGCAAATACATTCCTAAATATCACGTGAAAGAAATGCACGTAGATAGTTCCAGTTTTCTTTTTATCTATGCTAGAGAAGATAAATTCACAGTTAATTAATTAAAATCAAAGTAGATAGTACATAAATATGTATAATTTAAGATTCCAAAATAATTGAGTCATTCATCTATTTTTCAGTCATTCAGTAAATATAAATTCAGAGAAAGCTATAATAGGTCAGTGTGCCTTTTAATTAATTCTGGAACACACAGTTGAACTTGCTGCCACCTAAACATGCTAACGGGAAGTAAGTCCCTAATTCATTGCATAACTTGTTCAGTTACAGAAGATTCATTTTCTATAAAGAAGTAGATATTCAGTAAATAATTTGCATAAATCTATTTAAATGCCTCAAAGATGAAAACCCAGGGAATAAGTGAGCAGAACTGACTTTCTTTTTCTTTTGATGAATTTAATTAATGACAAACTTTCAGTGACCAAAACTAACCAACGAAAGCTTTCTAAAAAATATATTTAATACAGATTTTGAATTGGATTCTGAGATATTCTGAGGAACTCTTGAGGTACTCTGAGATATTCTTGAGGTATTGGCAGGGAGGAGGAAAGAGAAAGTTAGTGGAGTGGACACTAATATCTACAGTACCATGCAAAGAACTACAATTACTAAAATTCTTTATGTATATAAAGTCAATACACTGTCTTATTAAAATAAAGGATAAAAATAAGGTTAACATTTGCACTGCCTATGAAAAATAAAAGACAATAGGAACTTTTTTTTTTAATTTTTTTGATGTGGACCATTTTTTAAGTCTTTATTGAATTTGTTACAATATTGCTTCTGTTTTATGTTTTGGTTTTTTGGCCGGGAGGCATATGGGATCTTAGCTTCCTGACCAGGGATCAAACCCGCACCCCCTCCATTGGAAGGCGAAGTCTTACCCACTGGACTGCCAGGGAAGTCCCAATAGGAATTTAGACAAGTTGAAAGCAACATACCCTGTATAATAGTTTAGGAATCAGAACTCCCTTTGCTCATTAGATTATTACACATTATTAAAATCTGACAGGACTTTTTATTCTATTATTACTGTTTTTCAAAGAAGTAGAAGCAAACAATGAAGTTTTAAAGGCTTGTTTATCTCTGTTAAAATATTTTGTTTCAATTCTGATGTCATAATTTAGATTGTTCTTCTAAAAATAAGTATAAATGTATGAAATTTTATGTTTACCTATACATTTATCCATGCACCACACACTTCATGGCATCTCCAGCGTACCCTCTCTGTGGTAGGTACGGGATACAGAAATAAAAGCAGAATCCAGGAAGGAGACATATTTATAATACACGGTAATAAGCACAAAGAAACATGGAGTTATTTGAGCCCATAAGATGGCACATATTCAGCTGGGTATGAGGGATCTGCCAGGAAGTAACATCAGATTAAAGTCCTGAAAGCTGAACTTGAGTTCATCAAAAGGGGGGAGCACAGGGGGCAGCATTCTGGACAGACTCTCTCTATGTCAAGGCTAAATCAAGACAGTGGGAAAGGATTCACAGTTTGGAAAACTGCAATACTAAGATATGGCAAAGGTGAGCCTGTAGAGCTTTGTCATGGAAGCTGCCACATTAAGCTACATAGTGAGATTCATGGAAGCTGCCACATTAAGCTACGTAGTGTTTCAGAAATATGGCCCAACAGCAATGCAAAAAATGATTAACTGAAGATGAGACTGAGGTAGGAAAATCAAGACCTTAGCTGTTGCAGCTGGCAAGCATGGAGTATGGGAAGCAGTGGGTGGATTAATGAGCTATTAAAAAGGCCAAAGGAATAGAGATTCATGACTAATAAACATTAGTTAATAGAGAAGAAAATAGCACAATGAGCTCTAGGTTTTGGCCTGGGTAACTAGATGCTGAGAAAAAGGGGAAAGACTGCAAAGAGAAGATTTACATTAGAGCATAAACTGAATATGAAAATATCTGGGAATTTTAAGACATCGTTAAATCTACTTATTATGCTGAAAAACTCTGTTAGCTAGAAAGATTGATAGAATTTCCCAAGGTGTCTAATATAGAAACGTGGAGTAGTTTTCCTACTTCAGCCTTTCTGCTTGCTTAGTATTTTCAGTTGGTCATTTCAATTTACAATTGGTCATTTTTAGTTAATCCATTCATCTCCGTGAGGTTATTAGTTAATGGAAGCATTCCATTTTTAACCTAACAGTGGTGGAATAATTTTCTGGAAGTTCTCCAGAGAGACTCTGAAAAGCCAAAATTCAACTTTAATTTTCTGAGTACCTTTTCTGCTTAAAGTTACTGAAGTGAATTGTCTTTGCTAGGAAAAATAGCAAGCATTAACACTTAAAAATTCAATTTACTACATAAATATTTCATATTATTTTACATTGGGGCAGCAATTTTTCTTGCTTGAGAACCATTTTGTGGTGGCAAAAGAGAAGAATGCGTACTGCATATGAGCTACAAACTGGGGATTTGTATATGTCCAGTCACAAATACATTGTTTTGAATTGGACTTAGTCAAATAGCAGGTCTGAATAATTTTTCACTGAATTCAACTTGTTTAGATTAATTAAGTGAACTGCTTGGTTGTCTGCCATCATATAGATACCACCCAAGATCATTTAATCAAATTAATAATTAATTAAACCAAAACAAATGCCTGGCTTATTGCTCTAAAACAAGAATAAGATGAAACCTCCCATTACTTAAATCATGTAGTCTAGTCAACAAAACTTGTGTCAACAGTTAACATGCTTTACACAGAACACTGCTGCAACAAAATAAGTAGCTTCCAAGTGACACTGTATGTGTATTATTTATACTCGTAATATTTTCATCATTAGTTAAGATGCCATATAAAGTATAATTTTTCACTACCTGAATTTTATTATAATTTTCTCAGCCAGAACATCATATAAATGTCTAAAAAGTACTTTTTTCAAATAATTGAACACCTCTTTTTCAAGCTTTAATCCCCTAGTCACCAAGATCATGGGTTCTTTGCCCCCATCCCAAATCCTTCCCTCTTTGCCTATGATTGTTCAGAACCCTGCTGCACTGCGAGCAGGGGGACAGTGGACTCATCAGAACCAAGGGCCCCCCAGCAGGTTTCACATCACTGTCTTCAACCTAACCTAGTATCCTGCCATATGATGTTAATGTTACATTCAAAACCATTAACAACTTTTCATGTCTATTCAGATTTCATTGAACTTACATTGATTTTTATAAAATAGTTCAGTTATATATGAAATAGAAACAAAGTATTCTATTTTAAAGAAAAGTCTAAGTTACTGGCAGCAACACAGAACTGCTTTAGTACTTCTTGATTTCAGACAAAGGCATTAGTATTATAAACCAGTAATAATTCATTTTTAGATATTTAGCCAGCCATGGATACCAGGAAACCATGAAGCAAGGAAGCATGTCAGTAGCAGTGCTACGTCCCATCTGTGTGAACCTGTACACTACAACATCAACACCAGCTGTCACTTAAGAAATCCAAAACCCATAGCTTTAAAAAACTGTTCTCCAGAAAGACTAAATATCACTTTATCCTGGTGTGGGAAAACAGTGGCGATGAGTGGAATGAGATTGGGAAATCTGCTTCTGTGGTGATGGAGATTTGGGGCAAGTGTATGGTTTTATTTCCTTGCCTTAAACCAATATTTTTGTAGGAAAAGTATGTTTTTCTTACGGACATTGTACAGCAACCATCATTAACAAAGGTAGAAAGTGCTAATTTCCTCTTGAGGACACTTTTTTTCAATATGACTGAAGGATGAACTTTACATGAAAATTATTACAAATACTTCTACACCTAGTAAACATGATTGGGGAAAAAACCTTTTTAAGACAAATGGCAAAGAGTTTGTCTTTAATGAATTCTTTGGTTATAAACAGGTCTTGAGTGACATTTGCTCTGTGTACTATTTGGTTTTGCTGGTGTCTGTTCTGTGTGTCCCTTGAGGACTAGAATGAAATTAATTGTCCTGGGTTACAGCTCATAGAACATACTTAATACAATTTACCTTGCTTTAATGTAAAATAATAATAGAATGAAAATATATCTTTAGATCTGAAATAGCATATATTATTTACAAAGCTACTGCTGAGCATCTTGCATAAACTTTTCATCCTTTTAAAAATAAAAATTCACATGTTCTTAACAGGAAGCAGAAACAAAGCTGAAATCCAAACTCTTTGACATCTTCCTGTGACTCTTGACATGATGTTTCTCATTCACTGGCCCACAGATTCCTGAGTTACATAAAGCATAATGAAACATAATTAGCATAACCTGGTTATTCTATAATAACTTACTATCACTTTAGCAAAGCAAAAATGTCTGGAAGAGGTGATCCAAACTACTGCCAAAACCAACAGTTCCTATTCTAAACACTCAAGGAAAAAAATGTTTATGAACTATGAAAATTTTGATTCTAATCAGTGAAGAAAATAAGCTAATATTGATTCATTCATAGCACCAAGTATATGGGAATATGTGACAATAAAATAGGAGAATCCAGAAAAACTGAGAAAGAAAAAAGACTACATAAAAAGTTGTAAAAGAAACTAGCCTGTGGTGACAAAAGAAACAATATATATCTGCAGTGTAATAGATTCACTTTTAGATTGGTTGTTATATGTTCTCTGGTGGAAAAAAGATGATTATTTTTGTGTAACTATGTATATTCTCCTATAATATTGTTTAAAAAAGCATATCCAAGCACATAGTGAATGACTAGGTCTTTTTAAAACTAAAAAATGTAGATGGATTAATAGCCTATGCATATTGAATTTTAGCTTTTATTTGGAATATCATTTTGAAGCAACTTACATTTTTTCTATGCCTGGGGGCATTATTTTCTATACCATTGCTATCATCTGATTTCCTGTAGAGAAAACAAGAAAGAAAGTTACTAGATGTTTACATTGCATAAAACTAAGGTCAGTACACCATCTATATCATGGCCATCGGGTTAAAATTTAAAAGGTCAATACAGACAGAATTTATTCTTCCTAAAAATGTTTTACTCATAGTGTTGATTTTATTTGTATGCCATTGCTTGGAGAGGAACTGTTGCCACAGATGACAGTGACAAAGGCCTGTTTCTTTTATGCAGAGGGAGAATTGCTTCTCCCCAAGCATGAGTGAAGGCTTGGGTATATAGCCTAACTTATATGTTGCTTTGACACATGCAAGATAATAGCCAATCAGGAGCTCAGCCAGTATGTGCAATACAGGTGCTGTAATTCAGTATGTCTATTACATTGAATTAGAGGTTAAACATGGTTCTTTATCTACCCAATGTGCATCAGAGTAAGACCACAATGTGGGCTCCAGATTCTTAAGGAAAACTAAACTAGGTTACAAGGTTATATAATAAATACCCTTCTAGATGTTATTGGCAGGCTTGAGCTCATTAAACTAGTACCACCAGATAATAAATTCAACAACCTAATCAGCTGTCTAAAAATTGAGGGGATGGGGCAGGTAGGTTAAATATTGTGTGCGTTAAATATCTGGGTGGATCAGATAAATGCTGTTTGAAATGACTAGCTTGTTTTGATGTTATATGCTTATTTAGTAGTGTACTATTTTTAAAAGTCATTTTCACCAAGAAATTCTAGGAATCGCTGGTATCTAAACACACATATAAGCATCAAATATAAAATGTATTGATAAACAATATTCTCTGTAAAGAAAAATTTATCTGCTAAACTAAAAATTCTAAAAACAGCATTGGTGAAAAGTTGCTCTAAATGAGTACAAGTGCCCTTGATACTTAATTTAAATCTAAAGATACTGAAATAACCTAAAGATGAGAAATGTGACTGCAAGGGACTGGATAGAAACACTGGGGAGGCTGAGCTGGGAGAACAAAAGAATCCAGGCAAGACAGTAATTGTTTCAAATATCTGAATGACGGTCATGTTTTTTATATGACTCTGAGTATAAGAAAGGTAATCAATACATGGGAACCAGAAAGATAAAATGTTCAAATCAATACAAACAAGATGTCCAAGTTCTCCAGAAAGAGGTTCAGATTCCTTCCAACCATGAGAGTCTCTGTTCTAAGACAACAGTTTTTTCCTATCTGGGGTTATGGACCTCCTGACCCATAAAATAATTATTTTATGCTCTTAATTATTATTTTATGCTCTTAATTTAGAAGTTCATATCCTGTTGATTTAAGTTACCTGCCATGTATGAACTGAGGAAAAAATAACTATTTAAATAATGTCTACGAATATCTGCATGACAGCTGTCCGCCCCACTTCTGCTCTTTAACCATGGCTATAGCACTCACACCTCAGAGCCCCTGTTGACTGAAAAAGATAAACTTGAGGTGTAATTTTGGGTTGGTAATGGTTGCTCAGCCCTCCCATTTCCTAGGTTTCTTTCGGCTCCTTTAATCTGGTCTCATTTTCTTGGTCCCCAGCCCTTGGCTGTGTTACTTGGACTTTAAGCACCTCTCTCACTGGGCTCCACTGTCAGTTCTCTGGCTTGGTGGGTCCAGTAACTCCCACGCTCACCAAACCAAATGATATCCCTGGTAATTTTCTTCCTAGTTCTCCTCATGCTCAGCTCAACTCTAAACAAAGGAGACTGTAACAGAAATGTGGCACAATTTGTGTTCCTTCAAAAATAATGACACACAAGCCCAGTGATTTTCAACACTGAATTCTGAGAATCAGAATCAGTGATAGGCACTTTAAAGAAATACAGATGCCCAGGCACCAATTCCAGAGGTTCTGATCCGAGATATCCAGTTAGGTCTGAGTAACTGTAATTTTAAGGAGCATCCTAAGTGATCAAAAATATAGCCAGGGTTGAGAATCATTGCTTTACACAAATAATACTTACTTATGGTTCTTGAGTGCCTCCTGTGCATCAAAGCCTATGCTAAGGATTTTTACACATAGAAAGTCATTTAATCCAGAAACCTTATGTGGTAAGTAGTATCATTAAACCCATTTTGTTGAAGAGAAAACTGAAGCACAGAGAGGTGAAAGTAAGTGGTGGAGGGGGATTCTATTGCATGCACGTAAATGCCAAATGCCATTCTTCACCACAACATGGACATCTACAGAAAATAACACACATTATATACTACGTTGTAAACTATGTTATATACTCTTGTACTTTTTTCTTCTAACTGCAAACATTTTATTTAATTTCATATTTATCTGTATTTTACGCATGTGAAAATTAATCTATAAAAAATAATACTTACAGCTGTTCAATTTGTTCAAATTCCTTCCCATCATCTGTGTAACAAAAGAAGAATTTAACTCTTAAGATTGGTTTATTAGTCTTACAAAGCATATATGCTCAATTCTACTTTCCCCTGAATTCAACATCTCCTGACTGCCTGTGCTGTTTTCCCGCTCTGGAATGAGAGAGATGGGCCCCATCAGACAGCTGCCCCTCCATCAGGTCCACTCCTTCCCTGCTCTCCCGACTTGCAAAATTGCCTGCAGTTTTGATCAAGCATAGTCTGGTGCCTGGGATCATCAAAAACAGAACTGACTGATTTGTAATTATTTAAGTTATGAAATATTTAGTACAAAACCAGGAAAAAATACAGAATATAAGATAAATTTTCTTAGGGGACCATTGGTTTCTCAGTCTGTTATCCATCAGGCACAGGCTATGAAAACAGAAAGCTGGCAGGTAATGTCTTTTATGAGAATTTCAGAATGTTTGATTAAATGTTTTTAAAAATGAGTTATCTAAATGAAATAATAATTGTTTGTCTTTGAGATCTTTTATATTAAGCTAATGCAGAATTTTCTAATATTCCAGTACCAATGCACATATCACTTAATTGGTGTGCTGGTCCCAGTAACACCAAAGAAAAGGGAAAAAAGGTATATTTTAACATTAAAATTTTTTAGGAAGTTGATACAGAAGACCATCAATATAAGCTCATAGCTCACTGTCACCGTTGTTATTAACATAAATACCACTACAAAAAACAAAAGTTAGGTTTTTCTCTAAAGCCACCATAATGGATTGTCATAACATGAGAATTATCTAAAAAAAAGAAATCCTACCTGAGTGCTTCTTTTTCTTTTGGGTGTACATTTCACAAAGCAGAATAATAGCCACTAAAAGAACAACCTCAGCAGCTATTGCAAGAAATGCTTTGAGGGGCACCCAATAACTCAGCACGACAAGTTCAATGTGATCTTCACTCTCGCCTAATTGGAATATTGCATGGCACCAGTAAGATCCCTGATCTTCCTCTGAAAGTTGCATTATCTTGAGCCTTGTTTCATTAGCATTTTTTCCATTGATCACATACTTATTGTTCATTGGAACACCAACAGGAACCTAATAGAAGGAGACATTAAAATCCGCTCCTATCATATTGCATAAAAGATACATGTCCTGAATGATCTAGTTTTGAGTGAAAGCTACAAGATAGTACCAAGAAAACTGCTTACCAGAAAAAGGGGCATATTAGGGACTTCCCTGGTGGTGCAGTGGTTAAGAATCCGCCTGCCAATGCAGGGGACAGGGGTTCGGGCCCTGGGCCAGGGCAACTAAGCCTGTATGCCACAACTACTGAGCCTGTGCTCTAGAGCCCACTAGCCATACCTACTGAGCTCCCGTGCCACGACTGCTGAAGCCCGCGCACCTAGAGCCCGTGCTCCACAACAAGAGAAGCCACCGCAATGAGAAGCCCGCGCACCTCAACAAAGAGTAGACCCCGCTTGCCGCAACTAGAGAAACCATGCGCGCAGCAACGAAGATCCAATGCAGCCAAAAATAAATAAATAAATTTATTAAAGAAGGGAGCACATTAAAGTATGTGAGAAGTTATACATACAGAGCTCAAGTCTTACCATAGTTTGATCTTTCAAAGGTAGCAAACAAAGGAAAAGTACATTTTGCTTTAACTACTTAGCACTGAATGTTTGAAACTACAGTGTGCAAGTCATTGTGGGTAAATATTCTATGAGAATTAGAAATACAGAAATTTTCCAGCCATCTGGGTTTCATGTTACAATCCCTGACTAGTTCAAAATACTTCCTCCTTCACAATTTCAGGCATACATTCATTAAATCAACTACTAAATTAATGAAGCTATTATATCTGATCATTCCTGTAAAGGAAGCTCACTGGCTCATGACATTGGGAGTTCCTCAAACTGGAACCGAAGACAAAATCTTCAGGCCTTTGAAGCTGATGTAGAAGAAATGGTAGAAATCCCTGTAAGCCTGGTATACATGGTGGTCTGCGCACCTTCTGTCTTCTCATAGCTGAATTTCTCTCTCTTTCTGACACGTTGGCTTCTGAGATTCACTGGGTTTTCCTCAGCCTTTTAAGATCCATACTAAGCTATTTGGTGGCTGATTTATTTAATCCATTAAATTAAATTTTATTCTCAGGCCATTTGATGCCTTCATTGCTCTATCACTCAACTGCACTGCTCAGTAAATGCTAATTTGCATACAAATATTCTTGGAGGTTATCTGATGAAGAACTGTCTGTGAGTTTATTATTTGCCAAAAAAATTATAGCAACCTGGCTCACTGTGTGCACAGCATTGCCTGTGATGCTTGTTACAAATGTACTCTCTCTAACTCAGAGCTGATAAATCAAAGTACTACATGTTTAATAGGTGCCCCAGGTGAGTCTGATGCAGATGGTTCACCTACTTTTTGAAAAAACACTTGACCTAAAGTTTTGACTTGCACCATCTTCCCTGCACTTTTCTCATATCCTAATATAACCCATGCTTAGGGCCAAATTGAGAGAAACTTAGTATAGAAAATGGAGAGAAGCACAGACTACATTCTAAAAGTTTAATATAATTAGACAAGCTTTTTTTGTCTATTATCACATATGCATAAATAAATTAGGCTATGTAATTCAAAAACTATGTCTGTTACTTGTTTTTACAAATTTACATGCTCTTTAAAAATATTTCCATACACAAAATGACTGCCTTTCCTAATCATCAATAACAAGATAGTACAAATAATAATAGTTTAAGTCTACTCCTAAGTGATTTGGAGCTATCTCTTTGACAACTCAAACCAATCACAGAATCAGTAACTCACCCTTTTAAGTCCTTCCCTCTGTCGTCGTCAGCAGTCTACAATAGCATCAGTGCTGTCTAAGAAGGAATTTAATATTTCACTAAGATCTACACTGTCTCATACCGTTCCTTCTAGAATTGCCTTTACAAGACTTCAATTTCAATGCTCATTAGCACCAGGGCAATAAAAGGGTGTCCCCTAAAGGACAATGTCCTAAATTTCCCTGCTATTTGGGAGGAAGAAAACCAGAAATGATTTCTTAAGTACTCATGTTTTTCTTAATATCAGCTCTTTGAAAAGCCATTAATTCTTTTTTTTTTTTTTTTTTTTTTGCCGTACGCGGGCCTCTCACTGTTGTGGCCTCTCCCGTTGAGGAGCACAGGCTCCAGACGCGCAGGCTCAGCGGCCATGGCTCATGTGCCCAGCCGCTCTGTGGCATGTGGGATCTTCCCAGACTGGGGCACGAACCCGTGTCCCCTGCATCGGCAGGCAGACTCTCAACCACTGCGCACCAGGGAAGCTCCATTAATTCTTTAATAGGAATTTAAAGTATTTGGTTTCCCTTAGGTCTCTGGAAGTCCAAAAGAGGTCAGTGACACAAAGAACCTAGAACCTGAGTTTAAGTTACCAAATTTTCATTCTTTTCTCAGATGCTGCCAGTGTATTGCATTCTATCACAAATGTTTCCAGAGACAGAAACAGGAAAAGAAAACTCCCTTTCTTTTTTCTAGTTACTCTCATGAAATGATAAGAAAAAAAAGATTCTTTTTTGTTGGGGTTATATCTAAACTTGTCAACTAAAAATGAATTGTAACTTCCTTTCATAGAATTTTAATAAATTCCTAAATCTAAAAAACAAAGTACCACTTAATGAAACATTAAGAGTATCTTCAGATGTATAATGTAATATGCTAAAAACACCAAATGACAGCTCCATTCATCACTGTTCTTTCTTCATGAACACATATTAAGGAACAAGATAACAGAAGTATAAAGTCCTAAGAACTGTGAGTGTATTATAATCTTATTATTTATCAAATAAAAGTTTTTATTTTGTTTTCTTCAAGTCAAAGAAATATGATCTTACCTGTACACTCCCATTACTACTGTACCAGGTCCAATTTAAAGGAAAACAGTCTTGACATTTACACATCAAGACAACTGAATCCCCTACATAAGTGATCAACGGTTTCTTTTTTTCATGAAGTTCAGGGACTAAGAAAAATGGAGAGAAATGTATGTTACTGAAAGAGTTTGAATAGGGGGAATGTATTCAAGTAGAATATAATTTCTCTTTTCATTTTTTCACTAATATATGATTTTGTTTCTGTAGTTTTAGTTCTATATAAAATGAATTTACAGTATAGTTATCTATAGTTAGGACATATAGTTGTAGTAGGTAGATGGTGCAATATAATTGTCAGTAATATAGAAACAGAAGGAAGGTCTTCTATTATTGAGCCAATAACAATTACAAGTATTGTAATAGTCTGTTACATGCTTTGGATAAGAAAGAAACTTCATGTTTTCAAGACTATTCTTTCTTCCCACCTACTAAGTTACGTTAGAGCAAATATTTTTTCAAAGTTCACCCTTAAATGGCACTCGAGTGAGGAGACAAAATTTTCAGGATTTAAAATTTTTATTTGACACAGATTTATGAAAAGAGTTGGAGAAGATGGGAAGATGAGAAAGGAGCAAAAGAAATTTAAGAGAAAGAGAAAAGAATAGGAAAGAAAATGAGATAAAAAATACTTTTATGCAGTTTTGTAGGAAAAAAACAAAAACTAATATTCATTGTGATAAATTTCTTTTGAAGCAGATGCCATTAGTAACAATAAAAATGAGCACTGAATTTAGAAAAATTAAGTTTTAAGGCTATGAATAACTTGGTAAAGAAAATTAAAGCATAAGAACATAAGCAAAGCAATAAAAAGCCAACCAGCAGCTTCCATGGTGAAATCAGTTCCTTCTGATTGACCTCAAAGGATGTATTATAAAATGTACACTTTTATGGGAGACAGACTTATCAACAAAGATGACTTTTGTTGATTTTTTTTTCTTTTACTAATTTTAGCAGGTTTTGTGTTTTGTTTTTCTTTTTTTTGGTTTTCTAGCAGAGAGACAATGTCTAAATTTTTAATACTGTGTTGACAAATTTTATAGACACTGTTTGCTACTCACTTGTTATCCTACTTTTAGATTTTATTTTGGGGAGGGTCAGGGTGGAAAATGGAAAGATCAATTTTAATTGCTAAAATTAAGTTCCCAGATTAAATACATTTTCTAAACACTCTTGGCTTTCTACTACCAGAAGAGTATTGGGCATTTGCTGGATGTATGAATTGTAAAGATGAGGAAGGGGGAAATAATTGGTAATAACTGGAAAAGAAATTCTGACTTCTATAGCCACTTGTATAGGGGTAAAAATAGGGTTGGATTTCTTCACAGGTTCTGTCTTTAGTTGATTAATGTTACAGTGATGAGTGTTGGAGGTCTTCAGTTTTCCTTATGGTTTAACGTGGGCCTAAATACAATTGCACATATCACCCCCTCCTTCATCAGCAATGCTGACCAGCAGAGTGTTGAATGAGGCACTGCTAATAATAAAGAGATGCAAATAAGGAAGGTATATCACCACTGAATGTGTAAATCATAAGATGACAGAGCAATCTATAAGTCAACGGTTCTCATACTTTTCATAACCAAGGAAGTATGTTTTGATAAAACTGAATGATCTACAATTTTACATTACCCAAAGATGTGAACTACCAATCAGAATTTATAATCACCCCACTAATAGTTTATGAGCACCTAGTAAGGTACCACTAGGGTACTCCTGAGGTAGGAGAGAAGTGAACACATGTGATTAGCATGACTGAAGTCATCCCAGCCAGAAGAAATTGGTGAGTTAATCTTGCCAGAGGATATTCTGAACACTCCTTTTGAATGGCTACTAGTGTCCCACACTCCTTATTGGTCACCATTAGTCTGAGGGACACTAAGGGAAATGTGGTTAATATGTGTCCATTTCAAAGGTCAATGAGCGTTTGAAGTAGTCAGCACAATGAGACAATGATGTGACAAACATATAAGATTTGGGTCCAGGAAATATTTGAATTAGAATTATAGCTTCAGTGTTACTAGTGTTGAGGACATAGGTTGGTCATACCCTTCTACAATGTTACTGTAAAGAATTAAGTACACAAACACAGTATATGAAGGGCTTGGTGTAGAGCAATACCACAAAATTCGAACTTCTGTTATCATCATGTACTGGTACTGCTTTTCTTAACTGAGTTTTCGTACAATTTGTAATGCCCACGGCCTTCCTACATTAGCCAGCTTAATGGCATGGATTGTTGTCATGTGCAAGAATGATTTCTAGGCCAGTTGGCCATGTGGAACAGAGAAGAAATAAGACACAGAATAAAAGGAGAACTGGAAATTCACCTGAATTCATTCAGAACCATAGGAATGTATAAAAACACTCCCAAATGTGGAAAAGGGTCCAAACTGAGCCATTTACAGAACACTCAGCCCATCTGAGAAAGGCGATTAAAAGAGATTAAAATGATAAAAAATAAAAGATGAATTCACAGGAGACAAGGCCCAGCAGAATGAAGAAACAGTAGCTTTGAGATGCTGGAGGTGGCACCAATCCATCCTTTAATAACATATATTAAAAAACTTTTCAGTGAAGCTGTAAAACAAATTCTGCTGCTTGAAACACTTATGCAAGTCCTTGGCTAAAGCAGATGAATAAGAGTTTGTGGAGAGGAACCAAGATGGGAGAGTAGAAGGACGTGCTCTCACTCCCTCTTGCGAGAACACCAGAATCACAACTAGCTGCTGGACAATCATCAACAGGAAGACACTGGAACTCACCAAAAAAAGATACCCCACATCCAAAGACAAAGGAGAAGCCACAATGAGACGGTAGGAGGGACGCAAGGTTGCCCACTCTCACCACTCTTATTCAACATAGTTTTGGAAATTTTAGCCACAGCAGTCAGAGAAGAAAAGGAAATAAAAGGAATCCAAATCGGAAAAGAAGAAGTAAAGCTGTCACTGTTTGCAGATGACATGATACTATACATAGAGAATCCTAAAGATGCCACCAGAAAACTATTAGAGCTAATCAATGAATTTGGTAAAGTAGCAGGATACAAAATTAATGCACAGAAATCTCTGGCATTCCTATACACTAATGATGAAAAATCTGAAAGTGAAATTAAGAAAACACTCCCATTTACAATTGCAACAAAAAGAATAAAATATCTGGGAATAAACCTACCTAAGGAGACAAAAGACCTGTATGCAGAAAATTATAAGACACTGATGAAAGAAATTAAAGATGATACAAATAGATGGAGAGATATACCATGTTCTTGGATTAGAAGACTCAACATTGTGAAAATGACTCTACTACCCAAAGCAATCTACAGATTCAATGCAATCCCTATCAAACTACCACTGGCATTTTTCACAGAACTAGAACAAAAAATTTCACAATTTGTATGGAAACACAAGAGACCCCGAATAGCCAAAGCAATCTTGAGAACGAAAAACGGAGCTGGAGGAATCAGGCTCCCTGACTTCAGACTATACTACAAAGCTACGGTAATCAAGACAGTATGGTACGGGCACAAAAACAGAAATATAGATCAATGGAACAGGATAGAAAGCCCAGAGATAAACCCACGCACATATGGTCACCTTATCTTTGATAAAGGAGGCAGGAATGTACAGTGGAGAAAGGACAGCCTCTTCAATAACTGGTGCTGGGAAAACTGGACAGGGACATGTAAAAGTATGAGATTAGAACACTCCCTAACACCATACACAAAAATAAGCTCAAACTGGATTAAAGACCTAAATTTAAGGCCAGAAACTATCAAACTCTTAGAGGAAAACATAGGCAGAACACTCTATGACATAAATCACAGCAAGATCCTTTTTGACCCACCTCCTAGAGAAGTGGAAATAAAAACAAAAATAAACAAATGGGACCTAATGAAACTTAAAAGCTTTTGCACAGCAAAGGAAACCGTAAACAAGACGAAAAGACAACCCTCAGAATGGGAGAAAATATTTGCAAACAAATCAACAAAGGATTAATCTCCAAAATATATAAACAGCTCATGCATCTCAATATTAAAGAAACAAACAACCCAATTCAAAAATGGGCAGAAGACCTAAATAGACATTTCTCCAAAGACATACAGATGGCCAAGAAGCACCTGAAAAGCTGCTCAACATCTCTAATGATTAGAGAAATGCAAATCAAAACTACAATGAGGTATCACCTCACACTGGTTAGAATGGGCATCATCAGAAAATCTACAAACAACAAATGCTGGAGAGGTTGTGGAGAAAAGGGAACCCTTTTGCACTGTTGGTGGGAATGTGAATTGATACAGCCACTGTGGAGAACAGTATGGAGGTTCCTTAAAAAACTAAAAATAGAATTACCATATGATTCAGTAATCCCACTACTGGGCATATATCCAGAGAAAACCATAATTTAAAAAGACACATGCACTCCAATGTTCATTGCAGCACTGTTCCAGGTCATGGAAGCAACTGAAATGCCCATCAACAGACGAATGGATAAAGAAGTTGTGGTACATATATACAATGGAATATTACTCAGCCATAAAAAGGAACTAAATTGAGTCATTTGTTGAGACGTGGATGGATCTAGACACTGTCATACAGAGTGAAGTAAGTCAGAAAGAGAAAAACAAATATCATATATTAACTCATATATGTGGAACCTAGAAAAATAGTACAGATGAACCAGTTTGCAGGGCAGAAGTTGAGACACAGATGTAGAGAACAGACGTATGGACACCAAGTGGGGAAAACCACAGTGGGGTGGGGATGGTGGTGTGCTGAATTGGGCAATTGGGGTTGACATGTATACACTGATATGTATAAAATTGATGACTGATAACCTACAGTATAAAAAAACAAACAAACAAAAAAACAACTAATACTAAACTTTCTTTGGGTTATTTGTATGGAAATACGTTAATATAAATGTTTCAGACATTACATGAAATTTCTAAAAATCTTATATGTTCTGGTATAATGTTATAAGTCATAATTCTAGTTATTACTTTAAAATGTGTATCTCAGAAATAACTAAATTTCCTTGTCAATTGCATTATTATGAACTTTCATCAAATCTTTAACCATGGTCATTTTTAAGTCTTTTGTCATTTACAGACAGTTCTGGGCATACTCTGATGCTTTTCAAAAATGTTCCTATAAAAGGGTTTCATATTCAAGGAATTCATGGAAAAGACTGACAAGTACAGGTTTCTGGTAACTGACTATACTGCTGAACTGAATGAATAAGCATTTTCAGAACTCTAATGGAAAACTGATGAATTCATAAAAGTGCTAACAAAAGATCAAGATGAAAAAAAAATTACATGGAACTGAGTGAACTGATGAGGATGATTATAATTTTTGTTACTTTCTGTTTGAATTAAAAAAAAATCCCACAAGGACTCAGAGGTAAAAAAAATACAAATCAATTTTCACTGCACAGTAAAGGAGCTGTTACAGTGGAGGATTACTGGACTGAATGTCAATATTATGACACAGTATTAGTGTGTTTCGTGTGTGATATTTGAAATCATTGTTGCTTTTGTTGTGGTCATCCATTTACAATGCTTGGTGTCAGTTTATTTATCTCTTGTAAAAATAAAATACAGTATGTATGTGTGAGTTGTGAGCAAAAAAAAAAAAAGTTTGTATAAGGATTACAATTTAAGTATAAATTAGAACAATTTCAATCAGGGGACCTAATTACGGCTCCTTACCATAAAAAGAAATGAAATTGGTTAAAAGTTAAAAAGAAATTATTGTTTCCAGACCTATGTAGTATATGGAGCAGAAAGAACAAATGGAATAGTACTTTACATATTATTATAAAACCTAAGAATAAAAAGGAAACAGCCCATTCACCACATACTGGATTTAATAAGAAAAGGCAAGAATAAAGCAAGTAATAATTTGACACACCATGAGCTAAATTTTTAAATAATATACACATGTTTTTATAATAAAAGTTTTTTATAATAAAAATTAGTTTGGTTCAATTTCCTCAGTCTGCAGCTACCCCTTCAGGGCCATTTGTAGACCCAGACAGCACTCTAATGGAGGAACCAATATAAGAAAAGTGGAAGCAACTCCAGGATCAAAGAGAAAAGGTTGACCATACGTACTGAGATATTAACATAACAACTATATTTTAAGTTCCTGAAAAACAAGACAATAAGTTTAAATGTCAAAATGTTAAAGGCCTAAATTAGGCTGAGCCACAGAACATATTTTGTTTCATTTCTCTTATGGTAGAGCTAGTTTTCTCACTAGACACTGGAGGCAAAGGCAGCAGAAGTCTGGGCAGTGGTCTGGACAGAAGTCCTTGGTGATCTCGGTATTAAATTCCCTCCTCTCATTCAACCCTCCAGTTTTCCAGTCCTAGAGAGGAAGTTAGTCCTGGATTGGTCATATTCCAGGGCACAGATTGGGTCTTGTTTTCTAGGGCTGGGGATTTGGAGATATAAATAACTCAGCCTCATGCTCAGCATGTGTCTTCTGTCTGGTTCAGATGGGTATATCCTCCTATCTAGAGTAGTAAGTACCAAATTGAGCTTGGACTGTGAAAGAATAGATGACTCTGCTTTGGTTTAAGGTTAGTAAGACCTAACTGAGAAAAAAGGAAGCCATCTAAGGATTACAGCGAGGTTTGTGGCCAAGGCTGGCCAATAATAAGATGTTACTTTTCTTTGGTGTCTCTGTTTTGTGTATATTTCTACATTTGAGATTTGTTGTGAAGAGGAATGATTGGACCAGGTGAGAATGGAGCTGTTCTTGGGTCTGCTGACAAAACACTATTGGCTTAATAGCACTTTCTAATCATACTTCATTCCAATATTCCCAGCATCTGGTGTGGTTTTATTACTAAATGAAGTATGAGAACACAGAAGCACTTGAGGGATAAAGTCCCACTTGGAAAGATCAACCCTACTTTAGGAGAGGCCTCAACTAAAGGCCTGCAGATTAAGTAGAGATTTGAGCTTGGCTAAAATAGGGATTCTCTTCTGAAGCCACAAGTTTCCTTCCAAACCTCCAATGGAGCAGAGCCACCCTTCTTGAGTTCCACATGGAGAGATACAACATGTACATATTTGGCACTGCTTTTTGATAGTGTGGCTCTGGTGCAGTACTTCTAGAGCCAGGCTAGGCTCACCTTAAACACTGCTTTGAAGGCAGACCGCAAAACTGGTTTTGTTGAGCACTAGTTAAGGGCAAGTTTCTGCTTTCCCAGCTTATGGATCTCCCAGATATCTATCCTGTTTCTCAATTTCAGCATGCTTCTTTCTGGAAATCATGCTTCAGCAGGGAAATATGTGTTGAAATATGATCAAAATATTGAAATCCACCCACAAGCTAAGAATCAAAAGTAGAAGAAAGGTAACATTTGAGGGGGGAAACATGCCAGAAGATACAATGGTCTGCAGTAAGCGTCTAAGAGGCACAGGCTTGGGAAGCATAACTGGTAGCTGAAGGGTGCTTTTCAAGAAAATCTTGGGTATTTTGAGGTTTGGGTGAGGAACACATGGGTATGCTATTAAACCATCCCAGTTAAATGTTAAGATTTGGGTACAGACAGCAGATAACTGACAGTGACTGAGGGATGCCACAGAGAAACAAAACCCACATTCTATTTTCATCTCTTCTGTTTCCTTGACTATGCCGTAAACTAATGGCCAAGATGACATTAAACACTGCTCTATTATGCTTTATATGGCTGATAACAGTGGAACATTAATTTGTTCAAACTTCTCCAGAGGTAACAGTTGGTTCTGAGCTTCTGCTAATGTTTAGAAATATTTATGAATAGGAGGACAGTGATAGAGCATTCTAATGTGTCCTTTTGACCCTTTGGAACTCTGGATAAAGTAGGACACACAAAATCTTGGGGTTGAAAGAATTCAAGTTTAAAGATGGTGAAATTGCTGATTCAGACTAGTGTCTAGGAAGATGAGGTCTAGGAACTACTCAGTGAAAGTGAAAACCCTATGGAGTTGTAAACCTTAGAGATTTATATTTGCATATTTATGGACTAGAAAACATTTGCCTGTGTCATTTTTGGCTCAAGGATGTTTAGGTGTTATCAAATTAGGAAAAAGATTCTTCCATATAGTCAAAGACAGCTAACTAGGTTTCAGCACTGGCGTTTGAAGCTTAAGTTCAAACTGATTCTATTACTATGCTCTTCCATTTGACTCCTTGGATGCTTCCCAGTGAGGACAGATGGCTGGGTCAAGGCAGGTTTCATAGCACTTGGTACTATCAGAATCTCACCATGTCTTCCAAGAAGTTCTACGTCCTATTCCTTATGCTTTACCAACTAAGTTTCTGCATCTTTTTACTAAGAGATTTTAACATTGATGGTTATTATAGAAATTTTCAGCATCTACCTCAGAATATTTGACCTACTACTAAAATACATTGCAGACCATCACCCATCTTTCTTGGTGAAAGGCAGTCAGTGACATTAGCAGTTGCAAGCTTCCAGTGTGACTTTTGCTTTCTCCCCTATACTGTCATCAACAGCCAAACACACAAAGTCAGCAGGGTTTTCCACACTGTACTAATCAGTGATGTTAAGGCCCTTTTATAATCTTATAGTAATAAATCAACCAGTTTCCATAAAGGCAGAAGGAGGGACTTTGCTGATAAATTGTTCTGAGGACTGAGGCTCATGCACTTTAGTTGACTCATGTGATCAATAGCAGAATTTTTTTCTTTTTTGGCTCAATTTTAAAGGGAGGATAAAACAGGCTTTTCATCCACGCTCAGTTGAAAAGATAATCCTCTTCTTAGGAAAAGCCAAAAGCAATCCATGTGGAGAAAGAGTAAAATAGGATATTTGTAAAAAATATATATATACCATTCTAGAAGCCTTATAAGATCTAATTAAATAATAACTATAATATGAATTGTTCTGCAGATGCCTTTAAATTGTACTCAAATGAAATGATTCCTCCAAGCAATATTCAACTTAGATAAATTAAAGAGAATTATTATTTTACCAAAGAAAATCTGGAAGGGCCCAACTTATTAATTATATAAAAATCTTTAAGATATAGTACATACTTAAAAGTTACATTGTTAAGTGGGCATTTAAAACAAATAAACTGAACTAAACTGCTTTAAGAAAACTATAAAAAGCAAAAATGTAAATATTCAGTGGCTCTTTGCATTCCTCAAGCACTTGATTTCAAACCTAGACCTTGTGTAGGTGCTTCTGACACCAGCCAGCATCAACCTAGTTACTCAAAATAGATACAGATCAAGAGGCCTTCTTTAAGACTACTTGGCATTAAATTTATTAGTACACTGAAAACTAAAATGCTTCTGTTAATCTTCACATTAGAGACTAGAATGATGACTTCCAAGTAATAATTTAAGTAATTTATCATAACAGTGCTAATAAGAAAAAATGTAATATATTCGATATTTAAACTTTGAACTAGTACATATTTCTAGAAAACAGTGCTATTTAGAAGAGGGGAAAAAGCAATTTTTAAAGTTGAATCTCCTGGAAGCACTTTGAGCCTCAAGATTTGATGAGTATTTCCTCAAGACCTGTAGGCCTTCTTTACACATTTAAAGGAGACACATAAAATGCGTACTAGGATTGTGTGTTTGTGTGTGTGCATGTGTGTCCATGTGTTTAGTATCTGTTAGTTCATTAGGATGGCAAGGCAGGGGCAAGAGAAAAAAGACTGAGGAAAGAAAAAGAAAAGGGAAGGTAAGAAAAGGAATAAGGGAAGGAAATGTATATGATATATCTATCCTTCACTAGGTTAAATTTGGCAAATGGAGGAAAGAAGGTTAAAAGAGAATGTACATGACCAAAATAATCAAAAGATGATAATAGTTTCTGCCTTTGCAGAGACCAAAGTGCATAAATACAAGGATTTATTATATTTACCCAGTAGGAATATTTATAAAACCACAGGAAGGAAATGAGTCTGAGTGCAGAGGGACTACAGGGAGGGATGAAGGAGGGGACCATCTGAAATCATGGCAACGATGAGTCAGGCCATTCTGTTATTGATGGGACTTTGGGGATAGAATTCGTATTTTGTCATAGCAGCTAGCTGGATTTCACAAATTTTAGGAAAAAGAACAATTTCTCATGTGTGCTGGTAAATTAATGTGAAGCAAAGCCCAAGATAGTTAATATGGCAACAGACTGCATTTCCCAAATACCAGCAGGGACAGTGACATTCACTTACCTATCAGAGAATATGGGTTTTTCATGAAGATAATTACCCAACTTGAACAACTAGTCTCTATTATGAGATTAAGACCTTTAAAGTTTTGGTTTAATGATGGTAAGAGTAAAATACTTTGAGTTTATTTTTTCCTGTGGGGGAGAACTGTGGATTACATTCTGGGGTTTGTCCTTACTTGATGAAATCAAAAGCAGGCAACCTCTGTGCATCTCCAAATTATTTTAAAATTTTATGGGTTCCTAAAATCCCAAGTCCTGGAGCCACGGATATGGAACACCAAAGCATATTCTCACAGTCTAGGAGTGCAATAACTCAGACACCTAGAGGAGTATTATAAAAGGTCTGAGTTTGGAGGGCTAAATAAATAAGTAAATTCAAGAGACTGCTACAAGAGAGGTACAAATAACGTGGCAGCCTGGTCTTTCAAACTAAAACCTGTGTTTTAAACTGGGGGAGGGAGCACTGGGAAGACACTGTGAAGCTCCATTTTCAAGGTCACCACTTATGACTCAATAGAAAGCACATGATTCCTTTTTTTTCAGCTGTATTTTTAGTATTGTAATAATAATTTTAAAATTTGAGGATTTATTTGTTTATTTTTTACCACAACAATTATTTTGTGAACACAACAGGATTTTAGATGATGGCATAAGATCCAAGACCTTTACATAATGGTAAAGATTTATTTCAGCACAAAAACTAGATATTTTCTTCCCAACAAATTTGAGGATTTAGAATTCTAAGAATATAATGCTAAAGTTATTACTCTACAAATTATTAGTACTGACCTTTGAAATTAAATGTGCCCCTTTGTTCCTTTTTCTCCTCAAAGAAACAAGAATAACTTCCCATTTGTTCGCTATTAACGATGGTGAACCTAAAGATAATTTAAGTTATTAATACAGGCTTAGTTCTCAAAAAACTCTCCTTAATGAAAGTGAAAGACTCAGCCATTAATCAAAATTTAAAGATGAAAAAATTTTGTAAATGTGCAAATTAGAATATTAGCATAACATTCAAGTGACAGCAAAGGAAAGAATGCTCAGTCAGGAAAATATTTAGAATTTAATTTCATCTAGCCATACAGGTTAAAATTTTGTTTACTCACATGTATTGGGTATACAGGATGCTTCCTGTTGCATTGATGAGATAATTATTCTCAAGTAGTTCATCGCCTTTTCTCCAAGTCACATTTACTGAATTCAAATCTCCAGATGTCATGAACTGGCATGTGAGTTCTATGTTAGAAGGTCTTTCTAAAGTGATATTTTTTTCGACTGGCATATTGGAATGTTCTGTTAACCACAAAAGAAAACAAACAAACAAAAAGATGTTGTAAAAGTTACATTTAGGGGAAATCCAAGATATAAAGAAGTTTAAATAATCAACAATAGGGCTATATCAGCAGTTTCCTAATGTAACATTCCTTTGAAGAATTATTCCTCTGTAACATATATTTAGTTCCCTTTATTATTTTCTTTCATAGGCACAGCTGAAGAAAAGTTTTGTTACAATAGTAATGGAATCACAAAAGCCTAACGCTGTGACCTTAATCTGCTTAAACTCACTAGCTGACAAGGATATAGGGGGAAGAGTACTGTTTAAAGAAGTGCCATGTGCTCTGACAGTGTAGAAACAGTACAACTGTAGAAACAAACAGAAACTAGTAAGGAGAGATAGGAGTGACTGTTTCAACTCCTTTCAGTAATCATGTTATTGGTAGTTACTACAAGAAAGTGTGTAATGTGGGTTTGTGTGATATACTAATTCTATCATTCCCAGTCTTCTAACTCCTTAAGAATTTGTAGGGATGGGATAAAGATACAGTCGTGAGACAGAAGAATTTAAATAAACATCTTGCAGTTCTGAATTTTCACTGCATTTGAAATATCAGTACAAAGCCATTAGGTGATATATCTATATATAAATACGTAGATATAGATATTGATATATATATCCAACTTAGAGCCAGCTTTTTAAAATTTTGAACAGTGGTAAATAAAGAAAAAAATATCAAGTAAGCACACTGCTCTTCCTATACAGTAATGTACCACTGGTAACCAAATAATAAAGGAAGATAACTTTCTCTTTATAGAATTGCAGCAAATAAATGAAGAAATCATAGAAATACAGTACAATGATGCAGGAAACCCCGGTGAATCATGAATCCAGTCATTTTGCATCAACTGCTGCAGTCATCTCAAAAACAGAATTGTGTGTCTCCTGAGGAGGAACACCCCACTACCTAAGAAGTAATCTTGTCCAAAAAAAAAAAAAAGTAAAGTGGAAGGGGGCAGAGCATGGGCTCTAGGCACTCAGGCTTCAGTAGTTGTGGCACGTGGGCTCAGTAGTTCTGGCTTGCGGGCTCTAGAGCACAGGCTCAGTAGTTGTGGCACACGGGCTTAGTTGCTCTGCAGCATGTGGGATCTTCCCAGACCAGGGCTCGAACCTGTGTCCCCTGCATTGGCAGGCGGATTCTTAACCACTGCGCCCCAGGAATGTACACCTATGTAATAAAACAATTTTAAAAAGCAAGGAAGTGACTATACAAAAATCAGAACAGTGATGGTTACTTTTAATGGGAAGGAAAGGGCTGTGTTTGGGAGAGGGCACTGCATTATATAAACACATTTCCCCATCTCACGCTCAACAGTATAGTATCATTAAAAGTAGAATGCAGAGCCAAAATGTAGAAAGAAAAAAAAATAGAACTTAAAATAGCATAACATCACTTTTAATTACATTTAAAACTTCACAAAAATGCTTCCTTAAGCAATGACTATGTGCAAAGTTTTGCCAACAGTGAAGTACAACTAGTGTGAGAAGTGCTTTGTGAGCACATGCTTGAAATAACTGCTCGTGTAATTCTAAAATTGCTGAATTGAATTTTATGCCCAAAAAGGAAAACAAAACAAAACAAAAACCCTAGCTATGGGAAGACCTTAACAAAATACAATTATACAGGGAAAAAAAAATTGAGTCAGTAAAACTGAAGGGATTTATACATTTCAGCATATGTACATGCAGAAATTATACTAGGTACTAGTAATAGGAGAAAATGTTTCAAGATCTGCTGTATTTGGTTCTGAGCTTCTGTTTTCTATAAATTTTCCTCACTTCATCTTTAACTCTATGATAGCCTTAAAACTTAGTCCTGTCTGTCAAAGAAATTTACTTCGTTAGCCAATTTCTTAAGAGTTTTCTACACACAGTCTCTGTTCTCACCCATGTTCTCATTTCAGTACAGCATATTCTAGTATCTTACCACATTACAGAAAGTGCTTTCTCTTGGGTTAAAGATGGCCTATTTAACGTGATGACCTCTTTTCAGAGCTCTTGTTTTGTTTGATGTCTCTGAAATATCAGATGTTGCCAGAGACTACCTACTCCTAGAAATTCCCTTTATTTTGCTTCTATTTCATGATCCTAACATTCTGCTAGCCACACACCAATTCTTCCAACTACCCCTAAATGTTGGTCTCCCTTGGGACTTTGCTCTCTGGTCTCTTTACTTTTCTGTTTGACACTCCCATGTTGGATTCAACTATTATTTCTAATATCCTTTATTTGTAAAACTCTTGGCTCCATTCAAGACTTCCTTCTTGATCCCCAGGCCCATAGCTCCAGTTGCCTACTGAGCATCTAAACCTAGATATCCCAAAGGTTCTTCAAACTCAAAATATCCAAGGGAGATGCATTAGCCTTCTCTTCTCCTGACCCCTAAGATTAAATCACATCCAGTAGAATTCAGTCGATTCTTACCTCTGAAATGTCAATCAGATTTGCTCAGTTGTCTCCAACTCTTCTTACTGTAGGGCTTTGATGGGGTTGAGAACATGCTACCCCCAAAATATGGCACCTTGGTATACTAAATGTCTTAAGCTGAAGGAGTTTGTGAAAATAGCAGAAGCAGAAAGGTCACTCTGACATTCCCCCTGCGCTTCTCCCCTGAAACAGGTCATAAAACCTTCATGGGAGAGGTGCCTTCCCTATATCTGGGGGAAAGGAGCATCCTTATCTCCACAGACAAAAGGGACACATAGAAGAATTCTAACAAATAGGATTTGCTAAATTTCCCCCAGTTTATTACACTTATCTCATACTCTCTGATCTATCATATTCTCCCACGACTCTCCACTCTTCATCAAGCCTAGCATAAAAATACTCAGATTTAACTGTTTCTTTGGGTCCTCCTCTCCTTATGAAGGATGCTGTGTCACATAAAACTTAAATTAATTTGTATGCTTTAATCCTGTTAAACTATGTTTGTCAGTTTAATTTTCAGACCCAGTTAGGGACCCTAAGAGGGTCAAGGAAAACTTTTTCCTCCCCTACACCTTCATTACCTTTCACCAGGATGAGAAAAATGACTTCCTAACTTCTCTTGGCTACAGTTTCTCCTCCTCTACATGTTTTTTTTTAACACACCAAAGTTGTCCTTCTAAAGTAAAACTCAGATTATTATTCTACTCTGATTAGATACCTTTCATTTGCCAATAAAAAGTATACTTTTTTTTGTTTTTAATTCGTGGTAGTAACACGAGACCTACCCTCTTATCTGTAGGCACAATGTTGTACAGTAGATCTCTAGAACTTATTCACCTTGCTTAACTGAAACTTAGACATTTGACTAATACCTCCCCATTCCCCACCCCTCCCCAACCCCTGGCAACCACCACTCTATTCTTTGTTTCTGTGAATTTGACTGTTTTAGATACATCATGTCACAATAGCCAAGATGTGGAAACAACCCAAACGTCAGTGGATGAATGGACAAAAACAATGTGGTATATACAAACAATGGAACATCCCTCATCCTTTAAAAAGGAGGAAATTCATTTGGCAATATGCCACAACATGGATGAACCCCAAGGACACCAGGCCCAATGAAATAAGGCAGCCAGAGAAGGACAAACACTGCACGATTCCATGCATATGGAGGGGTCTGCATTTTTGCAGTCTCTGCTCATAGTAGTTAACAGCCTTTTTTTGGTACTGCATGGCTTCTTTGAAGACTGAACTGGTTTGGTTTATCTCCCTGCCTCGTGTATGAAAGGAAAGCTTAGCTTATAAAGAAAGAAGAGGCCTCAGGAGGTCAAAATGCCTAGGACACGTGGTAGATGGACCATCATTCAACTCTACAAAAGACTCTTTCACATCTGGCAAAACTCTGCTTCAGGAATAAAATCTTTGTAGACGTCTGTGAGTCTCCTCCCTAGGTCTGAGCTGAGCTGATTCCTGCTGGATGCTGCTCAACCCAAGTCTAACTCGTGCAGGGTTCCCCTGCTCAGAACGAGGAGGCCCAGACCTCGTTCCAGGGCATGGAGCTGTAAGAGGCTCCAGCGGTCAGAGCACCCAGAAAAGGCTGTTTGACTCTGGCATTATTTCTTTGGCACCTCGTGAGGCTGATGACAAACTTTCCTGGGGAGAACTGGCAGGGAGATGTAGCTGCATTATCACCCCTAGCAGGAAACAGTATAGAGATATTTACATTCCAGAAGGTGATTCCAGGGCACCGTGCTTTTCTTGGTGATGTGGTTCACTGGAGCCTCCTAAGTTAGAATATGAATTATTCCCCCATTTCACAAGAAAGCAGCCCAATGTCAGGGGCTCTGTGCCTGAGGTTACTTACAGGGCAAAACAAAGTATATTTATATTGGACATCTCAGTTTCCCCATTTATAAAATGGGGCAATACATATTTCGTAAGATAGTAGAAAGGATTAAATGAACTATCATAAGAAAAGTATTAGCAATATAGTAATTGCTGAATAATTACACACTTCCTCCCTCTCACAATTTATCTCATTTGGGTAGTATAACAAAAGTTATCATGTATGTTGCTAAAAGTTATACATTGATTATATCATTTAATCTTCACAGCAGTTCTACGGGGTAAGTACCATTATTCTCATCACTATTTCATAGATGAGAAAATTGAGGCAAAGAGAGGTCGACTATCTTGCCCAAAATCATGCATCAAGATAATGACAGCAGAGAATCTCAAATTTAGGTGTGACTGAGTCCAGATTCTCACAACCAACTCTCAAAGATATGAAACGCTCATGACAGTGAAATTAACTTCTTCATCACTTTCAAACTACTGAACCAAGATTTTAAATGAAAGAAAACATTAAAAGAAGATGAAACAAATTTATAATTTAGCAATGTGATGACAGATGATGTGATCAACGTTTTTTTAATTTAATTTTTTTTTCTCTTCCAGTTTAATTGAGATATAATTGACATACAGCACTATATAAGTTTAAGGTGTACAGAATAATGTTGTGATTTACATACCTTATGAAATGATTACCACAGTAAGTTTAGGGACCATCCATCACTTCATAGAGATACAAAATAAATGAAAAAGAAAAAATATTTTTTCCTTGATCAACATATTTTAAACATTCATACTTTCAACTAAATGCTTCTATTAAAACTGCAATGTAACTTTTCTTCTTGCCAAGCCATCCTCCAAGCCCTAATTGTTATCTCACTGTTTTTTATACTTTGCTGGTGCTTCTGCAGCCTGATTTCCTTCCTGTCAGGAAATCACAAGCATCAAAAATACGTAGAAAGTTTTATCCCTAATACTAAAATATTTTTTGGTTAGCCAGAAAACTAATGTGTCCCTTTAACTCAATGGACAATGTTTCAACTTCCCCAAAACTCCACAACTGCAATGCATTTCTGCTGTTTTAGAGTGTTAAAAAACATCCATGACATCTACATTTCCAAGACCATACCCATTTGCTCGGTTTCTGAACTATACTTTTAAAAAGAATGTTCTTTAAATCATACAGTAATTTACCTCTGTCTAAATACTCTCTTAAAACTTTAAGGGTAAGCTGGGACAAAGAGAGTGGCATGGACATATATACACTACCAAATGTAAAATAGATAGCTAGTGGGAAGCAGCCGAATAGCACAGGGAGATCAGCTTGGTACTTTGTGACCCCCTAGAGGGGTGGGATAGGGAGGGTGGGAGGGAGGGAGATGCAAGGGGGAAGAGATATGGGGATATATGTATATGTATAACTGATTCACTTTGTTATAAAGCAGAAACTAACACAGCATCGTAAAGCAGTTATACTCCAATAAAGATGTTAAAAAAAAAAAGTATATGGACCTTTCTTAACATCAAAAACACAAACAGGGGCTTCCCTGGTGGTGCAGTGGTTGAGAATCTGCCTGCTAATGCAGGGGACACAGGTTCGAGCCCTGGTCGGTGAGGATCCCACATGCCGCGGAGCAACTAGGCCCGTGAGCCATAACTACGGAGCCTGTGCGTCTGGAGCCTGTGCTCGGCAACAAGAGAGGCCGCGATAGTGAGAGGCCCACACACCGCGATGAAGAGTGGCCCCTGCTTGCCACAACTAGAGAAAGCCCTCGCACAGAAACGAAGACCCAACACAGCAAAAATAAATTAATTAATAAACTCCTACCCCCAACATCTTCTAAAAAAAAAAAAGAAAAAACACAAACAACCTGATTAAAAAATGGGCAGAGGACCTGAACAGACATTCTTCCAAAGAGACATACAGATGGCCAAAAAGCATGTGAAAAGATGCTCAACATCAGGGAAATGCAAATCAAAAGCACAATGAGATAGCACCTCACACCTGTCACAATGGCTATTGCCACAAAGACAATAAATAGCAAGTACTGTGAGGATGTGGAGAAAAGGGAACCCTTGTGCACTGTTGGTGGGAATGTGAATTGGTGCACCCCTTACAGAAAACACTATGGAAGTTTCTCAAAAAATTATATATAGAATTACCATACGATCCAGCAATTCCACTCCCGGGTATCTATCCGAAGAAAACAAAAACACTAATTCAAAAACATATATGCACCCCTGTGTCCACTGCAGCATTATTTACAATTGCCAAGATATGGAAGTAACATAAGTGCCCATTAATAGATGAATGGATAAAGAAGATGTGGTGTATACACATACATACACACACACACACACACACACACACACACACACACACACACACACACAATGGAATATTACTCAGCCATAAAAAAAGAATGAAATCTTGCCATTTACAAGAACATGAATGGCCTAGAGGGTATTATGCAAACTGAAATAAGTCAGACAGAGAAAGATAATTACTGTATGATTTCACTTATATGTGGAATCTAAAAAACAAATGAACAAACATAAGCAAACAGAAACAGAGTCACAGATACAGAGAACAAACAGGTGGCTGCCAGAAGGGAGGTGAGTATAGGGTTGAGAGAAATAGGTGAGGGAGATTAGGAGGTATAAACTTCTAGTTACAAAATGAATAAGTCACAAATATGAAATGTACAGCGTTGGGAATATAGCCAATAATAATGTAACATATTTGTCTGGTGACAGATGGTATAGATTTAACTATACTTATACTGGTGATCATTTTGAAATATATAGCAATATCTAATCACTATAATGTGCCCCAGGAACTAACATAGTGTTGTGGACTCAATTATACTTCAAAAACAAACAAACTCATAGAAAGAGAGATCAGATCTGTGGTTACCAGAGGCAGGGGTGAGGGGAAGGGAAACTGGATGGTGGCCAAAAGGTACAAACTTCCAGTTACAAGATAAATAAGTACTAGGGATGTAATGTACAATATGATAAATATGATTAACACCTGCTGTATGTTATGTTAATACTGTATTGAACACTGGAAATATGCTAAGACAGTAGATTTCAAGTGCTTTCTTCACATACAAAAAATGATAACTGTGAGAAGATATGTTAATTAGTTTGCTTGACTGTAGTAATATATATATATCCATATAGTCATGTTGTACATCTTAATTATATACAATGATTAAAAATTATATATATATGGAAAATTTTAACTATAATAGATACCCTAAGTCAAATGAGATCTAGATCATCACAGGTGACAATAGAGTATCATAAAAATACTAATTCTCCCCCAAATTAATCTATAGATTCAGTGAAAAATCAGTCAGAAAGTATTTTTTATGGAACTTGCTTATAAACAAAAAACCCACATGAAAGGGTAAAAGTCCAGGAAATAGGAAAAGTTACCTTTAAAAAGAAGAAAAGTATAAAGTATAATGTTTCAAAAATTAATATTAATTTGTTAGTGCTGCTAGAAAACACCTAGAAAATTAATGGAATAAATAAGCAGAATTTTTCAGAAGCAAGTTGGAAACTATTAGTGGATCAGGAAATAAATTTAGTAGTTACCACCAGATTTGTTTTTTAATGGGTTGTAAGAAAAGAGAAATTATCAAAGTGTAACACATCTATTAGGTGTGGGTGTTGCTTGACGTGTGGGTGCATGCATGGTAGTGCATCAGTTTACAAGGTAAGTTGTTCCTTACTTTGTGTAGCACTATAAAAAGTTTGAAAAACATTGAAACAGTAGAGAGACAGAATAGCATATGGGAATTTGGAATATGATTAGTGTGCTATTTCACAGCAGTAGGAAAAAGAACTGTTCAGTAAAGGATGTTGGGACATTAGCTATCTATGTAAAATAGTAATAAAGTTAGTGCTCTATCGCACACAATACGTAAAACCATATTTTAAATGGTTTAAAAACTGAAGGTTAAAAAATCCTATTAAGAACTCCTATGACAATATTAGGAGAAATGTGTAAATGAAATTTCTACACAATAAAAAACACCATGTAAAATTTTAAAGACAAGAAAGAACATTTGCAACTTTTATAAAAAGTACAGATTAGTACTCAAAATGTATAGCTGTCTCACTTACATAAATTGAAGAATTTATAAGCCCAATAGGAAAATGAATAAAGGGTATTAACAGATAAACATACACAGATATAAGTATGCCTAACTCCAGGATGCAAATTAAAACAATAATAGTACAGTTTTTCACACTCAGAAAAGTGAAGAGTTTAATACTACCAAGGTTAGTCAGGATCTAGAGAAAATTATACTCAAATATGCAGATGGGGGAAGGGGTAAATTGTCAGGCTACTTTGGAGGGCAGTTTGCAAGTATGTATTAAAATTAAAATGTGCATAGTTTCTAACTCAGCAATTCTACTTGTGGCAGTTATCCTAGAGGAACACACACAACCATGCCCAGAAAGAGATATGTAGAAGTGTTCATTGCTCATGGTTTACGATAGAAAAAAATTTAAACAAACTCAGATCTAGTGGGTAGAGGCCAAGGATGCTGCTGGACATCCTACAATGCCCTGAACATGCTCCCCTCAACTCCAGCAACAAAGAGTTATCCAACCCAAAATGTCAATATTTATGCTAATGAGAAACCCTAGTGTAAAACTAAAGTTGCTAACCGCCACTACCAATTGTGTTACTATGGGCAATCCCTCTTCTACCTTCTCTTTCACTCTCTGTGTATATTAGGATTCACATTTTTTTCCCCTGTACATCTACAGTCTACATAAGATTTGATAACTGGTGGTCTGCTTCTGAGAAACATCCTAAACATTTGCACCTCATTGGAGTCATTCTGGTATCTTCCCTGCAACAAGGTGTCTGAGCAGCCAAATGTAAGGGACTCTCGCTTCTTTTCTTTTTTCAATCTGATTGACCAGGCACCTGAACCAGGAATCTGAATGGTCCTAACACAACTTCTTGTCTAGCTGGTCTAAGCAACATGGCTGCCATTCCTGACCTTGACTAATCTTCCCAAATTTTACTCCATGCCTTAATATATGTATCTGTAGCTCCAATGCCTGCTTTGTCTACCTCCCTGTCTCATGAGGTCCTTACCAGGCCAGCTGCTCACATCTCAAAATGATAAATAAAGTGTGCCAGTGGGGAGAGCCTATGCCAACATTACCAGGGCAGTCAAGAAAACTGCCAGCTGATGCTTTGGTTTTAACCTCTTGGGTTAAACTATAACACACTAATGGAGGCACCAAACACTATAATATGCACAGAGAAAGAAAAAAATAAAACAATAAAGAAATACTCTAATTGCTATAATACAATGACTTCTGAATATTGACATTGGGAAACCTAACACAGTCATGTTAAAATAGTCCATTATTAAAAGATCAATTTTTGAAAGACAGTGACATCAGACAACTGGAAAAAAAAAACACTTCATGCTTAGTGAAGTCAATTATACTTTTACAAAGATATCCATTATCTCAGCAAATGCAATTTCCAAGACAAACCTATTTAGCAAAGGGCAATCAAAATACCTTTGTTTTCATTGTTTTTGAAACTTCTTTCCATAGTCTCATAGCGAATCTAAGTTTCCTTAAAATAGGTATAATTGTATTAATAACACTGCTGAAAGAAATGAGTAACTGGGCATTAAGAAAGGCTGCATAGTATGATGGTTAATAGCGTGGCGCCTGGTGCCAGACAGTCTGGGTTCAAAATCAAACTCCCAACTTACCACCTGTGACCATGGTCAGTTCACTTGATCTCTTTGTGCCTCTTTTTCCTCATCTGCAAACTGCAAATAGTAATAGTACCCATTGCTTAGGGTTCATATGAGGTTTAAACTAAGTTATATGTAGAAATACATACATGGTACATAGTCAATACCATATGTCTGTTAAGTAAATGATTAGCAGTATTTTAAAAACATAAAACAAGTAAACAATTAGGCTTTCATGAATCAAAGGTCATGTTTTTCACTCTCCAAGGCACAGGACCTGTTTCCCAGTCTCAAGCATCTTTGAGTAAATGTGCTATGAACTGGGCCAAAGTTGTCATGCTGGTCCAAAATCTGCAACTAATGTACTACATTTGCATCTCTGTACAAAAAAATTTTCTCCCAACAGAGAGATCAACTTCTAAAATGGCCAGAGGGAAAGAGAAAATAAGTAACAACACAGAAATGTTAAGCACACTTCAAATAAACAATGATATGACAAAATATGAAAACATTCTATTTATGAAGTAGATTAAAAATCCTTGGTGGTAACAGTAGGTAGAAAGCCTATGGTTCCTAATAAGCATAAGTACGTCTTCAGATTTAAATTCTATATTTCAATAAAGGCAGTTCCTAAGAACAAACTTCTTGATGGGAAGGCAAACAGAACAACAAGGGTCACAGTTCAGAGATCCTGTGTTTCGAAATTAATGTCAAATCTTTTCTTTTGTCAAATAAAAACAAACCTAGACTTAAATAAGGAGAGACTTTATTCCAAAAGTCTATTGCAATAGGGAAAAATGCTCCAAGTTTTGGATCTACAAGTATCTCACTGTCAAATAGAAAAAGACTTTTATAGGGAGGGGTAAGCAGGCTAGCAGGAACTTTTGAGAAGAAATGAGGCAACTGGTGGGTAGAAGCAGACAGCACGATTGGGCTGTGGTCATGCATTTACTGCTTGCTCAGACTTGGGGCATGCCAAGTTCAGGGGTCTGGGAGGAAGAGAAAAGCCTGACTAAAGTTTGATCAGGCCAGAGCTGAAGGTGAGTGACGGACAATTGTGAACACCTGCTCTCATGAATACTGTAGGAATACTGGTACCAGAATAAAAGAGTGGTTAGGAGTGAAACCCTCCAAATGGGTTAAGTAAATAACCAACCTGACATCAACTAAAAAGTCCAATTTTTGCTCTCCCTTTGGGTACCTGACCCTTTTTTTCCCGGGGCTCCAGCTACACAGGATAAGTGAGGTGTGTGCTGCTGCCAGCATTACCAGGCCAATCCAAGGATTTGCAAACTTATGTTTTCACATAAATCTCTCTTAAAGAAACATTCCATCCTAAAAAAGGAAACCAACGACTAGAACGTGCAAAAAGTAAAAGAAGAAGTAGCAACACAGGGGTGTTGTAATTACTTTTTACAAGTAGGAATAAGCTCCAAATACTAGGATGGGGACATCTGGGAACAAACAGGGGTTGCACAAAGTCATAAAAATGTTCTCCTACCAGAAAACTCACTGCAAATATTCCACTGGTATCAGATTGGGGGAAGGGGCACACCTTTAATTCATATTAAACAGAAATAGAGAAACCGTTCTTAAACTAGAGGACAGTTAAAGCCTGGACATATAATTGGATGAAACTTATTAGTGACTTAATAAATAGGATTAAAATTCTAATTATACTTTTAATATTGTTGCTAAAACAGGTAACTACTCTTGCTCATTTAAAGAACTCTGAGATTACTTTTAAAATACTGGAATCCAAAACTGTGAAAAGAGAAAGCAGACTTGAGTTTTATGTCAGGATTCTTCGCTTGATTTTCCATAGCAGTCATAGATGACATCTTTAATTGTTTTGCCTAAAGGCCTTCCAGCAGATACATGAATTCTCCTCTCAGTGAACAGTGGTTTGAACAGATGTACCAGCAAGGTGTGATGAAAACCGAAGAGCATCTGCACATCAAAATGAGCCTTCCTCTCGTCCCAGGCTCCCTCCTTCTAGAGAGCATTTAACCCCCATGCCTGGAAAGGCTGCCTCCTCCCTCACACAGGGCATGCCGGCCTGGTCGCACGGGACCCCATCACACTGTGTTATGACTGTATAAGGTACTGGTGTGTCTCTCCCGCCAGACTGGCAGCAGGCTTTAGTACTTCATAATTCATACAGTAACTTAATTAAAAAAGAAAAATTATCTGGCATTATATTATTTGAAACACAATACACTTACCAGTCAGTGATATGTTATGACTCTCCAAGGAAAGGTTAGAGTATTTTGCCATCATTTCTTCCCGGACAGGTAGGCTTGTGAAAGGTGCAGCTGTAAGAATAAGAACATGTGATTACATATTATTATCAAGGTTAAGTGACTGTCTAAAAGCTAGTTCACAACAGCTAAAATGGTATATTGTATACTATTAATGAAAAATAATGTTTTCAGGAAGCTCTGATTCACTAGGTCTTACATGCTCCACAGACATTCAGAAACACACTGAGCTATTAAATATAACAAAACTTCCAATTTTTCTATGTTCTTTTCTTACTGAAAAATCCCTATTGATTACATCAAATGACTTTTAAAAAAAAAACCTTCCTTATCCTAAAATTCGTAGTTTCTTTATAAAACATAAATGAAGATACGGAGAAATTAGATAAGAGTGCCAGGGGAAAAAAAGGACATAGAAAGGCAGAGAGAAGATGAGAGCACAAAAATGGACAGAGAGACCAAAACAAAGGGCATAAAAAAGGAATAAGAGAAAAGGCAGAGAGAAGATGAGAGCACAAAAAGGGACAGAGAGACCAAAATAAAGGGCATAAAAAAGGACTAAGAGAGAGTGCACCAGGCGCTACAGGACAGAGGACATAAATGGATGGACAGGGAGAGTCTGTGCTGCTCTGTTTTCCAGCTACGGTGACAGTCCAGTGTGTCCTCTACCAAACCAACTTTCCGTTTTTCTCTGTCACTTATCTCTTCTTTCAAAAACCTTCATCGAAGAAACAATGTTTCCATTTCCACCTGTCCCACTCTCCTCAAAGATTCTTTTTTTTTTTTTTTTTTTTAACACTAGATACTGTTTCTTTGACTTTAGGACACAGTCCTTACCTCCCACGAAAACTACCCCAACTTTACCAAACAAGTCAGAGGAGAAAGGCTCATCATTGTAAACTTGGCTGCATTCTTAAGACCCTTCATTCACTTTAAATTAAACCTGGGCCTTTTTTACACCACATTTTTAACACTCTGCTCAGAAAGTTATTCTTAGTGCAAGATTAGATTTCTAGTTCTTTACTTTTCTTATATGTATGAAACATGTTATCAAAGGAAGTGATCATTTTTGTCGCTTCAGCTTACACACAGCTTTTCAATATTGCCTAATAAAAAAATCTACCTCACAGAACCTAGCTCTCCAATTAAGCCATGTTCCAGAGCTTTGATCACTTCTAATACAGTCTTGGAAGGTGGGATGCACTTTCCCATAAAATAATCCTTTAACAAATAACATACCTAAATCATACTACCCTCTGACAGTGATTATTTAGGAAAATATGCCCTGAGTTTCTCACTAGGCTGTCGGGAATACAAAACTTCTCCTCCACCCACACCTAATATTCATTCATTCCTATTCTCTCTCTCTGTCACTCTCTCTCAAGCACACACACACATTGCCAAAAAGTCACCTATCAATATGAAAATTCTTTTTTTCTATTATTGGGCATAGCTCACTTACAGGTTGCATTAAAGAGAAAATACGTCAGGAAGATCAAGGCAGATGCCGTTCCCTTCTGGACAGGAAGCCAGGAGGGAGCAGCATCTGGGAACGGCAGATGGGAAAGAAAGACCTGTTCTACTCTATCATCTGTTCTGTGAAGCTTGCAAACATAAGCTTTGATATCTTTGCTTCCTTTGCTCGGGAGACCTTTTTTCTTGGCCTAGCCTATTGCAGGGCAGAATGCCGTCATGAAGATCTTCACCACGCTTTTTATCCCTGAAACAAGCTCATAACCCTTTTGAGATGGTCTGACATTTATTATCATTATCATTATTCTTAATCACAGTATCAGCAACAGTAAGGATGACATAAGCTGAAAAAAATGCTGTCATTCTGATTCTCATTTCACTTAAATAAGTGAACATATACAGCATACATGCTTGATGCCAATAAGGAATATGAAGCTGAGTAAACTTGGTTCCTGGAGGGCTACATGGATCATAATAATGTTGGTTTAGGCCCACAATTTGTGATTGAGAGTCATTAAAATTTCAGAGTAGCACCCATTTATAATCTTGACTGTAACTAGCCTATGTGGTGTATACAAGTTGGTATGTGAGCTACAGAGTATGAAGTGTGATCTACATCTTTGAAGGACTCTGGAGGTAGAACAGAGCTGGAGATAATGCCAAGGACAAGAGCTCTGAGGCTGGGGTTATCTTCCCATTTTGCATCAACAGGATGTGGATGGATGGGTCCCCCTAGGACCTACATTAGAACAAGGAGAGAAAAGGGGGGTCTAGGCTTGGCTTGGGCAAAATATAAGCTTATGAAAGTTGAAGGAATAGGAGGAAAAGGAAAAACCAAGCTTCAAGAGTAGGAAAATTTGGATAGCTCCAGAATATACTAACTGTTGTGACCACTTCTAATTGCCAACTCATGTATTAAAAATACAAACAGACATCTATAATCCAGCCATCACCTGTATCCTAACTTGCTATTGTCTTTAAAGCATTCATGATCAGGCTCCAGACTCCACTGAAGAAGCCCCAAGTGCAAAAGGGCATGTATAACTGTTGTGATTTTTGTCTTGGGAAAAGTTCCTTTAAGAGTCTTGAGTACAAGAGCAGGGCAGAAGGTGTTAGAATATTAAAGTGAGAAGTTCATTGTTTAGCCAAGATATTTTTTAATCAAAAAAGTGAGAATGTAAACCTTATTGCTTTCAGTAGGAGGACAGCTGGCAGGAGGCTGATGCAGATGATGTTAGTGTTTAAAGGAAACTGGCAGGAGATTCAGGCAGATGTGGTTTGAATACTTCCCTGAAAGGATTAGGCTGAGTCACAAAAAGAAGTACAGAATGGAGAGTCAGGGATTTGTATCCTGGTCCAAGTTCTGCCACTGACTTGTTACTTGGGGTTTCATTTCATAGAGAAGGGAGGATCAGAAAAGCTGGATATTGAGTGATGGTGCCAAGATTATAACACGCATTCCTTAAGTTATCATACTCACTCTATTAATCATTGCTGGAAATTTTCCACTCGGCATTCTTTTACAGGTAGTGGCCAAAATGCCAACATAAAAGAGTAGCTTTTAGTAGTTGTGACAGAGATTAAAAGATTTTTCTCCCTCTACTTGGGCTATGGGGCATGAGGGTGTTGCATCAAAGAACTGTGTAACATTCTAATATTCACCTATATTGTTTCATGGGAAATCGCAAAATGTTCTCCACTTAGATATCTTTAACATATTACATTTTAAAATAGACATTCCTAGAAGGGTTTATAATTTATGCTATTAACATTTTAAATGAAATAAACATGCTATAATTTCTATTTAATATTAAGGGAACATTTTCACTAGTTTAAATGGGGCCCTATTTAATTGAAGTAAATTGGGAAGAAAAAAAAAGATAAACACTAAAAAAATGCACTGGGTTTTAAGATTTGCTTTTAAGTCAGAAAATCAGTTCAACTATACCTCTATTTAAGAATAAGCATTTTCTCTAACATACGCCCCGCAAATCTCTTATATTTTAAAATCTTGGAAGGGTCTGGACATCATTTGAAGAAAGGTATAAGAAACAGCTATTAGGATAAATACCATTCCGTCTTTCTCTCTCTCATCCACATAATGTATTGATTGCTATCAACATGTATAATTAAAATTATTTTAATAAGTCTTAGTTTTAGCGTTCTGATAAATAGCAATATAAATGTGCAACCCAATTACAGAAACACAACCTAGGAATGGATAACATATACTATTTATAAAACAGAGGTTTCAAACTCAGAATATATTTCCCCATGGAAGCAGCACTATCAATATACATAACCATGGGATCCCACACCAAATTGTAAAAGCCATTTAAGCCATGATATAGCTGAACTATAGCATTAAAATATCTAATTACCAATACTGCTTGTAAACAATACATTTAGAGTTCTACCGCTGGGCTCTAGGAATATAGGATCCCTATCCCCTGTTCTAGCGGCAGGAGTAAAAGAAGAGAAGGGGAATATGGCTACCTTGATTCCTAGACACTATACTCCAGAGAGAGTTTGTCAAGAAAAGAAGAGGAAAGAAGTTTTGGCAAGAAAATAAATTCCTGATGGGAACATTTATAAGTCAGACTTTCTAAGTCAGGGACAGGTAACAGTCTAGATAGGGAACTCATATTTTTTTATATACATGGGAACTATTGGACAAGAAGGTCATTTTTAGATTAGTTTAAAAAAAATTAAAGAACAATTAAAAAGCCTAATGACAAAAGCAATGTGTACTTTTACACAGCCTTGTAAAACTATTTTTAAAACTTGGTCACATAGAAATGCAAATAAATTGACCTTTTCTTTAAAATATGATTTTTGCAATAAAATATATTCTGAAGGGCAGTGTGGAAACTAATGTTTCAAACTAGCGCCACCTGGGTCATTAAGATATTTTAACAGTGAAACTTATGCCAAATAAAACTAGGATTTCTGCTCTTTCTAGAGACTGTGGGTTTTTTAAATGTTTCACCCGCTAGGTTATTCTTTGATAGGACTTAGATTTTGTTTAATGGTTCTCAACTAGAGGTGATTTCTTCCCTGCACCCTGCCCAGGGGATATTTAACAATGTCTGGAGACATTCAGGTTATCACAACTTGGAGGTTACTACTTGTACCTGGTAGGTTATATTAGTTTTGTGGTGTTGCCATACCAAATTACTGCAAATACGGTGACTTAAAACAACAAAAGTTTATTCTCTCAGAGTTCTAGAGGCTAGAAGCCTGAAATCAAGGTGCAGGGCCTTGCTCCCTCTAAAGGCGCTACGTAAGATTTGTTCCTGCCTCTTCCTAGCTTCTGGTGGTTGCCAGCAATCCTTGGCATTCCCTGGTTTGTAGATGCATCACTCCGATCTCTGGCTCCATCTTTACACATCCATCTTCCCTCTGTGTGTCTGTGTCTCTAGATCCAAATCTCCCTCTCACTTCTTTCATAAAGACACAGTCATTGGGTTAAGGGTCTATCCTAATGTAACATGTCCTCATGTAACATGACCTCATGTAACATGACCTCATTTTACCTTGATTACATCTGCAAAGACCCTACTCTCAAATAAGGTCACTTTCACAGATACCAAGGGTCAGGACTTGAACATCTTTTGGGGGGGTGACACAACTCACCCACTACAAAGGTAGAGGCCAGTGAGGCTGCTAAGCATTCTACAGCACAGCCCCCCATAGCAGAGAATTATCCAGCCCAAAATGTCAATAATGCCAAAGTTGAGAAATCCTGATTTCAAAACAGGTACATCTTCAACCCTCATTCCTCAAAGTGATGATTTTTAAAAATCTTCAAATGGCCCTATAGCCCTGAGGTCCTGTTTTACGTGGTTTAGGTGCAGATACTTTAAAGCATGAACATTTGCAGCCCTTCCTATTTTGAGGACCTTTTCCAAAGAGGCACCAAGTGCTGGATGGAGTTTTAAAATGCAAACTAGGAAACCAGTTACAGGTGTTAGCTAGCTCCAGGCTCTTGGCTACATCACAAAAGCACTCTGGGCTTCAAGATCAATCAGATGAGACATCTAAATTCCCTTTCAAGGTCTCAGAACTATATAATTATAAGGCAATAGTAAAAAAGATTCTATCTTGAGAGTAGGGATACATTAGTAATGATATGACCACAATAACTTTAAAAATACCAGAAAAATATTATTTTCAGTTAAAAGAGAAACACCATTTTTAAAGATAACATCTATTATTTCTATACTAACAATATATTATTTGAGATATTTTGTTGTGCATGAATAGTGACTATGTTTTATTAGGAGAGTTTATTTTTAGTAAACCATTGTGAGGTTTTTTTCCTTCTATGTCAATGTGTGTGTCCTAAGTTGTTTATTTCCGAGGTTCACCTAATATTGTGAAATATGTGAGGCCAGCTATACAAAAGTAACTTGAAAAGATTACAATCTAGGACAGAAAGCCTCAACACTTACAGTCTGTCTCTGTTTGAGGGCAAATACTCCTTTGGAAAACCGTACCTAATTACATAAACTGATGACTATTTCTCAGCTATCCTTGTGGTTTGTCTGTTAATTCAAGCTTTCTCAGAGTTGAAATTCTTTTTGCTTTTCAAGCAATCTCAAACTAACAGAAAAGTTTTACGTACAGGGTAAAGAATGTTTCCCCTGAACCACTGGGGAACAAGTTGTTCACCTGATGACCCATTCGACCTCAGAAACATTACAACATTATTTCCTACAAAGGACATAGCCCACTTCACCCCAGTACTGCTGTTAAAATCAGGAAATTAGCATTTATGCACTATCATCTCATCCCACATCTTATCTAAGTTTCAACAAAAGTCTTTATAGTGTACTTTTTTAGTCAAAGGTTTCAGCTCAGGATCACATGAGCTGCCATGAGCCATGTCCCTCTATTCTCTTCACTCTAAACAGCTTTAGTCTCCTGACTTTTATGACCTTGATGCTTATGAAAGTTCCAGGATAGTTTAGTTGTAATACGATTAGATTCAGAGTAGGCATCTTTGGCAGGAAAATCACAGAGGAGATGTTGTGTTCTTCTCACTGCATCCTATCAGATGACACACAATTTTATTTCTTTCTTTACTGATTTACACTCTGATCATTTGATTAAAGTGGTGTCTGCCAGGCTTCTCCACTTAAAAGTTATTCTTTCTCCCTTTTCATTAATGCCAATTTTGTGGGAAGTTACTTTGAAACTATATAATATTTTGTGCCTCATCAAACTTTCAATTGACTCATTTAATTAATTAAGTTCAGTACGTACTCATGAATACCTACATAATTCAATGGACACTATTCAGTGCATATGGATACTAGTCCATTAGTATTATTATTTACTTTCATACTCTGTTTGTCCATTCGTACCCCCTTCACTTTGGCTTCTGTATCCTTTTGACATTACCCATTATTCTTTGAACACTTCACTGCTTTCTGGCATAAGATGTTCCAGGCTTATCCTATCCTTTCCCCACTCCAGTCCTGATATCAGCCATTTCTATAAAAATCCAAGTTATTATTAGTAAAAAAAAAAAAAAAAAAATGTATTTAGAATCAAGATTTGGGTGCTAAGTATGTTCATCACTGCTCCATCACAGTGGGCAGACCTAAGAATACATGTGTACATATTCATACACACACACAACATATATATAATGGGTATAATATACATACATATATACAGTTGGCCCTTGAACAATGAGGGTTTGAACTTCAAGGGTCCACTTATACGCATATTTTTTCAAGAGTAAATACTACGTTACTGCATGGTCCATGGTTGGTTCAATTCTCAGATGCACTGATACAGAAGGCTGACTATAAATTATACACAGATTAACCTTTATGTTCAGGGATCACCTGTAAATATATATGACACATATATGCATTATACATATATTTACACATACATGTTTATATTTATGCATCTATTTATATAGATATATATAGACATAAGACATGGATAGAGATAGATAGATATTTAAAGTCATGAATTCACGCTAATGCTGCCAATTGCAGTCCAACACCACAAGGTTCATTTGTTTTCCCCGTTTATTTCCTTCTTCTCTAGAGAAAAACCTAGATTCTGTTATCCTCACCAGCTTTACTTATTTGATCAATCCCCCCATATATAACTAATCTCCCATTGGCCCCAAAGAGATGTCTTCCTCACCCACTTAGGCTCCAGCATCCTGCACTGTCTGCTCCTGCATGCTTTACCTCCATCCTGTGATCAGGATCAGACCTGCATGCCATAGCTGCATAGAAGCCCTTGTCATTCTGCTCAGCGCTGAGGCCTCTCGCCAGACCACCCTTCTGCAGAAACGGCCACCTCATGTGCCTTCGGCTCTAACACTCTACACAGGGCTGCCCTCCTCTACCTGGATGCCATCCTGACTGGGCTCAGCTTCTAATTACCTGATCTGAAACCATCTGGGTCCCTTCAACAGGGGAGACGCTTCCGCATTTCCCCACCTAATGACTACAGGACTCATTCCCAGAAGGAAGGGAAGGAGATGGGGATGAGAGGTGGGGATAAAAGACCAGGATGAGGAAGAGCCAGTTGCACTAATTCTTAACAAATGTGTATATAATGTAATTTCGAATGTGATGGTAATTTAGGGTCAAAATTTTGATGCCTCAGATACAACCCTATTAAAGACAGGCTTATATCCAATCTGTTCCTTTAAAGTTTAAATGCCATGAAAGGTAAAAACTGCTAAAGTTTTCTGCTTAGATATAGACTAACAATGTAAGGCATATATAGGTGCTCAAATATTTGTTCCAACAAATATTTACTACCGGGCAGTTGCTCTGTGTGTCTCTAGAAAGGAAGGGGGCATTGATCAAGGAAGCATATAAGCAACATCCTTTAGAAGTTAAAAATGATCATTTCAAACGACTCCCCTGCAAACATTTTTCAAAAGATAAGCATGACCCTTTCCTTCGATTTGTTCCCCCATAAGAGTAATAATAATGATTTTTAAATATTCCCATTTATGTAATATTTCTCCTTCATAAAGATATTCTACGTTTCTTATTTAATTAAAACAGCCTCAAAGAGTTAAGGTGAGTCCTTGTGCCAACTTTATTCCAGGACTCAAACTGAGTCAGCAAGCCCTACAGCCCAAATCTACCATTTGTATCCACACACTCTGCTCTCTGTCAGTGATTCCAAACCTTCATAAACATACCGACTCATCTCAGAGAGACAACTGAGTTTAAGAACACAGTATTTGGAATCAAACTGAACAATGCTAAATTTCCTGCTCTACTGCTTAATTATTTGTACTTAGGCAACTATTTAGCCTCTCTAAATTCCAATTTCCTCATCTGAAAGTCAGGGATAATAAAAACTAACCCATAGAGCTATAAACTATATGGTGCAATGCCTGGCACACAGTTGTTACATAGTAAATATACATTTATGATAAAAAATGATAAGCATTTTTATTTTTAAAATTTGGCCCCAAATCTTAGGTTTATAGAACACCTACTTCCAAGTAGTTCAAGAGCACCTAGGTAAAAAATAGCTAGTAAACTTCACAATGGTCTTTAGCAAGGAGGAAACTGAACCTCACCGAGATCGATACAGTATCTATAAAGTGAGATGAGGCTGCCTCACAGAATTCAAGGTTTTAATTCTGCCTTGAAATGTTAACTTCACGCCTTTTATATGTCACATTCTTCCATAATTTTAGCTTAAGTGGAGCTTAAAGGACAGGACTTGTGCTACATACACACAGAGACATCTGCCGTACATATACACATCATTCTATTTATTTAAAACTTTATTTGTTAATTTATTCCACCTTCATTTGTTTCCTACTTTTCTCTTTGGAAGTCTGCTCTAAGTGTCAATTTAAACCTGACTCCCTGATACCAATGGAATACCTATCCAGCAGTGCACTCTCTAGGCCATATCATTTCAAAGCAGTGGTTTTCAACCTGCTTAGGATCATATGATTAAAATCATATGGGAGGGCTTCCCTGGTGGCGCAGTGGTTGAGAGTCTGCCTGCCGATGCAGGAGACGCGGGTTTGTGCCCCGGTCCGTCAGGATCCCACATGCCGCAGAGCGGCTGGGCCCGTGAGCCATGGCCGCTGGGCCTGTGCGTCTGGAGCCTGTGCTCCGCAGCGGGAGAGGCCGCAGCGGTGAGAGGCCCGCGTACCGAAGGAAAAAAAAAAAAAAAAATCACATGGGAGCTTTTAAAACTCCTCACGTGTAGGCTGAATCCCAGGCCAACTGAATCAGAATTTTTGAGGGCAGGATCCAGTATCAGCATTTTTAATGCTCGCTGGTAATTCCAACATACAGCCAAGTCGAGAACCAAAGTTCTAGGACACACCTAGAATGCGTTGGTCCTCAGAAGTGCAGTACCCTCAGGTGAATGATAGGTGAATCAGGGACAGCCCAGGGTGTAGAAAACGTCCCTGACCATTCTTTATAAGTGGTGTGAATGAAAAAGAGAAAGGTGGCTGCAAAGCGGGGTGAGGAAATTTAGAAACTGAGGCAACCCAAAATGTTTTGTCCAAGTTGTTAACAGCTAGGCCTGTTAAAGGACATTTATTAAAAAATGAGTAAACTTATTATTTGATTATCTTTCCATCTTCAAAGTATGTTACAAAAAATCTACATTCTATAAGCTCATAAAAAATGAATTCCTATTAAAGGTTCGAAACCTTGTGTAGAATAATATCCTGATTTTAGTCACTGATGGGCAATATTTGCAAACTTGGAGGTGGTCTGTTATCCTAATTAGCCGCTAATACTTTGAAATTTATAACACAGGAACTTGCATTAGAAAGTACGTTAGATGGAATACTTTGACCATAAAAAGTAATTATAAACAGGTGAAGCTAAAATGGCAAATCTGGTGTTGGTTTCCCTGATGCTTTGCACCAAAATCCCTCTTTCAGTGTCTTAATAATACAACCACAAATACAAACAAAGAAAAACCCATGGTCTTTGTTTTCAAAGACCAAGGTAGAAAAGAAGATACACACATTATCCTTAAGTCGTGGGGCTTTGTTTTGTTGTTGTGTTATTTCAGCTCAGCTCTAAAAAACATCATCAAAGCCAACCCACCTGCCAGGAAGGGAGGAGGGGATATTTAAGACTCACCATCGATTTAAGTGAAGGGCCTTGGGAAATGTGGCTTTCAGAAATCCTGCCACTTTAGCAGAGGCCAAGTCTCTGCCTTGCTCCTGCCCGCACCCTCACGCCCTTTTCCTAGGAACCCCCAGACACTGCCCTACTACCCACGACCCCGTCTCGTAGGGCGCTGTTCGTTCCAGCGGAGAAGCCCGAACCGCACCGGCCTCTCGGCCAGTTTGGATAACCCTAGCATGGCAAGCGGGCGGAAGAGGACGCCGTTCCCCACCCGCGGTCGCCGGCATCCCCGCGCGCTCTCCGCCCCCTCCTTGGCCCAGCAACCATCACACCTGGGGTACGGCCGTCCTCCGAGCTCCGGCGCACCGGGGCGAGGAGGCACAGGAGGAGCAGCGGCAGGGGCGGCGTCCGGGGCCCCCGCAGACTGGGGAGGGAGCGCATGGCGCCAGCAGGTCCGCCGCGGTCCTCGCGTACCCACCGCCGTCGGTGCCCGGAGTCGCTGCGCACACTCGCCGGCGGCCCGCTGCCCGCTGCCAGGCCCGGGGGCAGGTCACTCGAGAAAAGGCGGAGTGGGAGGGGCCGGCCGCCCTGCCCTCCTCCCCTTAGACACTCTCACTGCGCTAGCAGCACACCCAGAACTGCGCCCGGCCCTCCATCAATTATGCAGCCCGCGGCCGGCTGCAGGAGCGCCCGGATGTGCGGTGGCCACCCCCGCGCCGCATCCTCCCCCGCCTCCTCTCCGCCCCAGCAGGTCAGGGAGGGAGATAGCTAAAGACGCTGGCGGGTGGCGCCTAGCCCATCTCCTGGGAGAGAGGTCAAAACTCCTAATATCTATAGATATATCTGCAGACTATCCTTTGCAGTTCATCTGAAGCAGGGTTCACTTATTTACTTTAGTGGGACAGAGGATGGGAACGCGTTTCAGCTCCCCCGGCCATTCTGGGTTAAGAAGGCTTATGTGTGCGCTAGTGGAAGGCGCTCTCCAGCTGCCCCGCATCCTGGACTAATCTGTCTTTGCTCTGCCTACCAATCGCACACAGCCTCCTCTCCGTTCTCTGAAGGCTTAACCGGTTCGCTCTAGATTACAGTTTCAGAGTCTCAAGAGTCCCGCAGTCTGTTTTCCTTTTTCTTTTGTTTGCTTAACCTAGCAGTTTCCGAGAAGCCACTTAGAGCTCAAAAAACAAAACTATGGAAAGTAGATAACTGTGTAAAATGCACAAGCCTGTAGACCTTTGTCAAACTCCAACACCGTTTAAGATAATGTTATCCCTTACTTACTGTAGCTTGGAATTTTTCAGTGCTCCCGACCAAATAAAATAAAACAGCTAAAAGCTACTGCTTTATCGGAGAGGGCAGGAGGAATCTAATTACCACATAAAGGAGTAGTAAGATGTGATAATTCTCCAGGCTGTTCCAACACATTAAAAGATATATTTTTAAAGTATTTCTCATGAGTTTGTTCCCTCTGCCTTTGTCTTTGCAATGTCAGGTTTGATAGTCATTAAATTCAAAATATATCAGTGTCAAAAAAAGGATTGAAAGAAAATGTTAGATACGAATTTTGAAAATTGAAGTGCAAGACAAGAGCTATGCTCACCTCATACAGGAATGATTTTTACTTGGTGTGTATTTTTAAAATATTCCTGTTTCCAGTTTAATATTACACAGGCAAGACTTTGAGGGAAAATGTAGATTATTTAAATTTGTATCGAGAGAACGTGAATAATACAGTTCGTTAAGCAATATTAAATTTCCACTAAGTGCCAGGCACTGTGTTCATTTCTTGTACTGCAAGGAGTGCCTGCATGCACGCGCGCACGTACACACACACACACACACACACATCTAGAGAGCTATTTATCTATGAACTACAAAACTAAGGAAAGCCTCGTCTCAGTCAGAAAATTATGGCTATAATGATTAAACCTTTCTGAACAAAGCCTTATGAGAGACCCTGAAGGACTAAACATTTTACATCATGACCCTCTTAAGACCTTGAGCGGACTTGCTAAACCCAAACTGCCTGATCACTGGTCGCTAAGTCACACCCCTGTCTTGCTGCCCTGCATCCTGTCTCAAGACTAACTACAAGCATTTCCCTATGTCTTTGGAGAGTTTTAACAGTTAAGCACTTCTCAAAACAAACTGGACTCCGACTGACCTTCCCCAATTACTCCAATAAAATCCTTAAGCTCAAATTCACCTTTCTTCAAATAAGCTGACCTCATTTAAGGAAAAATTATCTTCCCAGTCAGATCAACGTGTTTATGAACAGGAAAAAGTGACTCGCCAGGTTGAGGCTAGTTTCCACTTCTCTTTTTGCTGTTAGAGCAAAATAAATTGAGGAAGAAATATAATTCTTGTTTTGCTAAGCATTTTGAAAGTTTTCCCCATTAGTACTGGTTTATATTTATATATTTAATATTTTCTAGCCTTATCCCCAGTCCATTTTTTTCAAATGATCCGTATCCTTTAAAACCAATTTATATACTACCTTCCATGTACGGCTTTTTCTGATCTTTCTGGTCCAGATTGACCTTTCCCTCCATGGTGAATTAAATATGGCCACATCTGCTTTGACACTGTCCTCATCATGAGGTATGTTGAAGAAGAAAGAGGGTCCTGTATTTCCTCCCCTTGAGCTGGGTGACTCCTGTTGACATATTGAATATGGCTGAAGTAACACTGTGTGAATTTCCGGATCCAGACGACAAGAGCGTCCATTTCCTTCCTTCTTGTTCTTACAAGACAGCTGCCAGGAAAGAAGTATGACTACCTTGAGATCACCGTGCTGTGAGAAGCCCAGACTACATGGGGGGGCCTAGAAGGATGAGGTGCCATGTAGAAGGAGGGGCTGAGGGGCAGTAAGGTGTGCTAGTTTTGTGAGGGACCCTTCTTGGAGCCTCAGACAAGGCCTGCTGAGTGCCACGTGATGCTCCTTGAAGCAGAAGAATTGCCCAGCTGAGCCCTGCCTGTACTCCTGGCCCACACAATTGTGAGATGTAAGAACACTATTGTTTTAAGACACTAAAGTTAAGGGTAGCTTGTGTCACCACAATAAATTATCCAACGGCTTCCCTGGTGGCGTGGTGGTTGAGAGTCCGCCTGCCGATTCAGGGGACACGGGTTCATGCCCCGGTCCAGGAAGATCCCACATGCCGCGGAGCGTCTGGGCCTGTGAGCCATGGCCGCTGAGCCTGCGCATCCGGAGCCTGTGCTCCGCAATGGGAGAGGCCACAACAGTGAGAGGACCACGTATCGCACAAAAAAAAAAAAAATTATCCAACCACTCTCCTCTGAATCTCCCTAAGATTAATTTGACAGTTAACAATTTATAGCCTTGTGACTTGACCTTCATTGTTGGTTTCAACCCCCATTTAAATGTTTTATTGGTATTCAACTTATGTGATTATATCTTCTTTCCCGACTACATTACAACTCTTTTCAGTATAGGCAAAACATCTCTTTTCTTCTTCTGTTTTTCCTAAAACTCTGTTTTCCCTTTTTCTATAGTAAAATAATGCTATAAAATCTTTCTTTTTTTTTTTTCCTTAAGCTATTATTGAGTGAAAAGTGTATGACATGATCCTGGGAAACTGTGAAAATGAGAATGGGAATGTGGAGTGGGTTAGTTCCTACTGAAAATAATATTTAATTTTAAAATTTTATTAGAAAAAAGCATTATATCAGACAGTAATATGTAAAGTACTAAAAATAAAGGTGAGAATTTTCTACTGCCCATTAGTAGAATACAAATCCAAGTCATGAGATAATGGTGGGCAAAATTCTTCAGTGGCCCCCCAAGATTCTTGACACCTGGTCACATGGGGTGATACTGGAATGTGGGCAGATTTGTGAATATGTTGGGGTAGTCATTATTTTGATTAGGTTACATTTGATAAGACTCTATTTCAGCAGGCTGGAGGGAGACATTCCTAGTGAGGCAGATACCCTCATACTTGTCTGGAAAAAGCAAACAGCCACATTGTGAACTAACTGCCCGTGGAGAGGGGCATCCTCCAGGAGCTGAGCATATCAGTCCTACAACCCCAGGGAACTGAATTCTGCCAACAACCAGTGAGCTTGGAAGAAGCCCCAAGCCTCAGATGACATCACAGCCCCAGTCAACACTTTGCAGCCTGGTGAGACCCTGAGCATAGGATGCAATTAACTGTGCCTGTCTCTTCTGACCCATGGAAATTATGAGATCATAAATTTGTGTTAAATCACTAAGTTGGTGGTAATAAACTAATACAGGGCAGCCCATCAGATGTGATTCTAGTTACATTGTAAAAAAATGATCCTATACTTGAACGAGGTCAGGAATGGATATGGAAGGAAAAAGAAACCACTTTAGTTGTCTCTGGATATTAAGAATTAGATGAAAAAGTTCCAAAGCTACTCAGAAGTTTATATACCATTTCTAAATTGGGACCTATGACCATCTGACAGTCATTTGCTCTCCTTCTCTGGAAGGAAGAAAAAGAATATATAGATATATTGATATATAGGTGTGTGTGTGTATATATATATGCACATACATGTGTGTATATATACATGGGTATTACATGTATAAACATGCATGTATATATATACTATATACACATATGTATATATATTTAATAATTGCTAAATTATTTAAGCAATATATGGAGATCCTTTGATCTCAGGGATGGAAGTCCTCTACTACATGCCAGGAGATAAATCATAATTGGTCTAAAACCATGAGTAAAATCTCATTCCCCTTAGCAATGGTGTGTCTAAGGGGAACATAGCTGATGAAATACAAGAGCAAGTCTGCTGTGAATGGCTTCCCTCATCAAAGAGAGAAAAGCTTTAAGTAGAGAAGGCTTTTTGCCCCATCCCTTTGCCTCTTTCTTCCTGCCTTGAATATAACCATGATACCGGTATCAGCGGAGGCAACTTTGCAATGATGTGGTGACCAGGCAACTTTTCCAAGAATAGCAGAGAAGAAAGAAGAAAGAAACCTGGGTCCTTGGTACATCTCTGAGTTACTGCACCAGCCCTGAGATGCCTCCCTCCAGACCTGTATCAAATAATAACTACTGGTTACAGCACTCTTTGGTTCATAGCAGTTGAATGCATTCCTATCTGTTCCAGTACTTCCTTAGTTTAAATTAAAAGCCTCACACGTGGAACAACTCCTACAGAACACCTACTGAACGCTGGCAGAAGACCCCAGACCTCCCAAAAGGCAAGAAACTCCCCACGTACCTGGGTAGGGCAAAGCGGAGAGATTCCCGCACAGAGGATCGGTGCCGACCGGCACTCACCAGCCCGAGAGGCTTGTCTGCTCGCCTGCCGGGGCGGGCGGCGCTGGAAGCTGAGGCTCGGGCTTCGGTCAGAGCGCAGGGAGAGGACTAGGGCTGGCGGAGAGGACTAGGGCTGGCGGCGAGAACTCAGCCTGAAGGAGGCTAATGCGCCACAGCTAGCCGGGAGGGAGTCCGGGAAAACTCTGGAGCTGCCGAAGAGGCAAGAGACTTTTTCTTCCCTCTTGGTTTCCTGGTGCGCGAGGAGAGGGGATTAAGAGCGCTGCTTAAAGGAGCTCCACAGACGGGCGCGGGACTCTGGGGCTGCTGCTGCCGCCGCCGCCAAGAGGCCTGTGTGCGAGCGCAGGTCACTGTCCACGCCGCCCTTCCGGGAGCCTGTGAAGCCCGTCACTGCCGGGGTCCCGGGATCCAGAGACGGCTTCCCTGGGAGAACGCACGCCACGCCTCGGCCTGGTGCAACGTCACGCCGGCCTCTGCCGCTGCAGGCTCGCCCCGCACTCCGTGCCCCTCCCTTCCCCCCGGCCTGAGTGAACCAGAGTCCCCGAAGCGGCTGCTCCTTTAACCCTGTCCTGTCTGAGCGAAGAGCAGACGCCCTCCGGCGACTTACACGCAGAGGTGGGGCCAAATCCAAAGCTGAGGCGTGGAGCTGTGAGAACAAAGAAGAGAAAGGGAAATCTCTCCCAGCAGCCTCAGAAGCAGCGGATTAAAGCTCCACAATCAACTAGATGTACCCTGCATCTGTGGAATACATGAATAGACAACAAATCATCCCAAATTGAGGAGCCAGGAGTCAGTGCTGTGCCTCTGAGGTGGGAGAGCCAACTTCAGGATACTGGTCCACAAGAGACCTCCCAGCTCCACATAATATCAAACGGCGAAAATCTTCCAGAGATCTCCATCTCAACACCAGCACCCAGCTTCACTCAACGACCAGCAAGCTACAGTGCTGGACACCCTATGCCAAACAACTAGCAAGAGGGGAACACAACGCCACCCATTAGCAGAGAGGCTGACTAAAATCATAAAAAGTCCGCAGACACCCCAAAACACACCACCAGACGTGGACCTGCCCACCAGACAGACAAGATCCAGCCTCATCCACCAGAACACAGGCACTAGTCCCCTCCACCAGGAAGCCTACACAAACCACTAAACCAACCTTAGCCACTGGGGACAGACACCAAAAACAACGGGAACTACGAACTTGCAGCCTGCAAAAAGGAGACCCCAAACACAGTAACATAAGCAAAATGAGAAGACAGAAAAACACACAGCAGGTGAAGGAGCAAGATAAAAACCCACCAGACCTAACAAATGAAGAGGTAATAGGCAGTCTACCTGAAAAAGAATTCAGAATAATGATAGTAAAGATGATCCAAGATTCTATTTCCAAGATCCAAAATCTTGGAAATAGAATAGACAAAATGCAAGAAACAGTTAACAAGGACCTAGAAGAACTAAAGATGAATCAAGCATCGATTAAAAACACAATAAATGAAATGAAAAATACTCTAGATGGGATCAATAGCAGAATAACTGAGGCAGAAGAACGGATAAGTGAGGTGGAAGATAAAATAGTGGAAATAACTGCTGCAGAGCAAAATAAAGAAAAAAAGAATGAAAAGAACAGAGGACAGTCTCAGAGACCTCTGGGACAACATTAAACGCACCAACATTCGAATTATAGGGGTTCCAGAAGAAGAAGAGAAAAAGAAAGGGACTGAGAAAATATTTGAAGAGATTATAGTTGAAAACTTCCCTAATATGGGAAAGGAAATAGTTAATCAAGTCCAGGAGGCACAGAGAGTCCCATACAGAATAAATCCAAGGAGAAATACACCAAGACACATACTAATCAAACTGTCAAAAATTAAACACAAAGAAATCATATTAAAAGCAGCAAGGCAAAAACAACAAATAACACACAAGGGAATCTGCATCAGGATAACAGCTGATCTCTCAGCAGAAACTCTACAAGCCAGAAGGGAGTGGCAGGACATAATTAAAGTGATGAAGGAGAAAAACCTGCAACCAAGATTACTCTACCCAGCAAGGATCTCATTCAGATTTGATGGAGAAATTAAAACGTTTACAGACAAGCAAAAGCTGAGAGAGTTCAGCACCACCAAACCAGCTTTACAACAAATGCTAAAGGAACATCTCTAGGCAAGAAACACAACGAAGGAAAACACCTACAATAACGAACCCAAAGCCATTAAGGAAATGGGAATAGGAACATACATATCAATAATTACCTTAAATGTAAATGGACTAAATGCTCCCACCAAAAGACACAGATTGGCTGAATGGATACAAAAACAAGACCCATATATATGCTGTCTACAAGAGACCCACTTCAGACCTAGAGACACATACAGACTGAAAGTAAGGGGATGGAAAAAGATATTCCATGCAAATGGAAACCAAAACAAAGCTGGAGTAGCAATTCTCATATCAGACAAAATAGACTTTAAAATAAAGACTATTAGAAGAGACAAAGAAGGACACTACATAATGATCAAGGGATCGATCCAAGAAGAAGATATAACAATTGTAAATATTTATGCACCCAACATAGGAGCACCTCAATACATAAGGCAAATACTAACAGCCATAAAAGGAGAAATCGACAGTAACACAATCATAGTAGGGGACTTTAACACCCCACTTTCACCAATGAACAGATCATCCAAAATGAAAATAAATAAGGAAACACAAGCTTTAAATGATACATTAAACAAGATGGACTTAATTGATATTTATAGGACATTCCATCCTAAAACAATAGAATACACATTTTTCTCAAGTGCTCATGGAACATTCTCCAGGATCATATCTTGGGTCACAAATCAAGCCTTGGTAAATTTAAGAAAATTGAAATTGTATCAAGTATCTTTTCTGACCACAATGCTATGAGACTAGATATCAATTACAGGAAAAGAGCTGTAAAAAATACAAACACACAGAGGCTAAACAATACACTACTTAATAACGAAGTGATCACTGATGAAATCAAAAAGGAAATTAAAAAATACCTACAAACAAATGACAATGGAGACACGACAACCCAAAACCTATGGGATGCAGCAAAAGCAGTTCTAAGAGGGAAGTTTATAGCAATACAATCCTACCTTAAGAAACAGGAAACATCTCGAATAAACAACCTAACCTTGCACCTAAAGCAATTAGAGAAAGAAGAACAAAAACATCCCAAAGTTAGCAGAAGGAAAGAAATCATAAAAATCAGAACGGAAATAAATGAAAAAGAAATGAAGGAAATGATAGCAAAGATCAATAAAACTAAAAGCTGGTTCTTGGAGAAGATAAGCAAAATTGATAAACCATTAGCCAGACTCATCAAGAAAAAAAGGGAGAAGACTCAAATCAATAGAATTAGAAATGAAAAAGGAGAAGTAACAACTGACACTGCAGAAATACAAAAGATCATGAGAGATTATTACAAGCAACTCTATGCCAATAAAATGGACAATGTGGAAAAAATGGACAAATTCTTAGAAATGCACAACCTGCCAAGACTGAATCAGGAAGAAATAGAAAATATGAACAGACCAATCACAAGCACTGAAATTGAAACTGTGATAAAAAATCTTCCAACAAACAAAAGCCCAGGACCAGATGGCTTCACAGGCGAATTCTATCAAGCATTTAGAGAAGGGCTAACACCTATCCTTCTCAAACTCTTCCAAAATATAGCAGAGGGAGGAACACTCCCAAACTCATTCTACGAGGCCACCATCACCTTGATACCAAAACCAGACAAGGATGTCACAAAGAAAGAAAACTACAGGCCAATATCACTGATGAACATAGATGCAAAAATCCTCAACAAAATACTAGCAAACAGAATCCAACAGCACATTAAAAGGATCATACACCATGATCAAGTGGGGTTTATTGCAGGAATGGAAGGATTCTTCAATATATGCAAATCAATCAATGTGATACACCATATCAACAAATTGAAGGAGAAAAACCATATGATCATCTCAATAGATGCAGAGAAAGCTTTCGACAAAATTCAACACCCATTTATGATAAAAACCCTGCAGAAAGTAGGCATAGAGGGAACTTTCCTCAACATAATAAAGGCCATATATGACAAACCCACAGCCAGCATCATCCTCAATGGTGAAAAACTGAAACCATTTCCACTAAGATCAGGAACAAGACAAGGTTGCCCACTCTCACAACTCTTATTCAACCTAGTTTTGGAAGTTTTAGCCACAGCAATCAGAGAAGAAAAGGAAATAAAAGGAATCCAAATCGGAAAAGAAGAAGTAAAGCTGTCACTGTTTGCAGATGACATGATACTATACATAGAGAATCCTAAAGATGCTACCAGAAAACGACTAGAGCTAATCAATGAATTTGGTAAAGTTGCAGGATACAAAATTTATGCACAGAAATCTCTGGCATTCCTATATACTAATGTTGAAAAATCTGAAAGTGAAATCAAGGAAACACTCCCATTTACCATTGCAACAAAAAAAATAAAATATCTGGGAATAAACCTACCTAAGGAGACAAAAGACCTGTATGCAGAAAATTATAAGACACTGATGAAGGAAATTAAAGATGATACAAATAGATGGAGAGATGTACCATGTTCTTGGATTAGAAGACTCAACATTGTGAAAATGACTCTACTACCCAAAGCAATCTACAGATTCAATGCAATCCCTATCAAACTACCACTGGCATTTTTCACAGAACAAAAAATTTCACAATTTATATGGAAACACAAAAGACCCCGAATAGCCAAAGCAATCTTGAGAACGAAAAATGGAGCTGGAGGAATCAGGCTCCCTGACTTCAGACTATACTACAAAGCTACAGTAATCAAGACAGTGTGGTACTGGCACAAAAACAGAAAGATGGATCAATGGAACAGGATAGAAAGCCCAGAGATAAACCCACGGACATATGGTCACCTTATCTTTGATAAAGGAGGCAGGAATGTACAGTGGAGAAAGGACAGTCTCTTCAATAAGTGGTGCTGGGAAAACTGGACAGGGACATGTAAAAGTATGAGATTAGATCACTCCCTAACACCATACACAAAAATAAGCTCAAAATGGATTAAAGACCTAAATGTAAGGCCAGACACTATCAAACTCTTAGAGGAAAACATAGGCAGAGCACTTATGACATAAATCACAGCAAGATCCTTTTTGATCCACCTCCTAGAGTAATGGAAATAAAGACAAAAATAAACACATGGGACCTAATGAAACTTAAAAGCTTTTGCACAGCAAAGGAAACCATAAACAAGACCAAAAGACAACCCTCAGAATGGGAGAAAATATTTACAAGTGAAGCAACTGACAAAGGATTAATCTCCCAAATTTATAAGCAGCTCATGCAGCTCAATAGCAAAAAAACAAACAACCCAATCCAAAAATGGGCAGAAGACCTAAATAGACATTTCCCCACAGAAGATATACAGACTGCCAACAAACACATGAAAGGATGCTCAACATCTTTACTCATTAGAGAAATGCAAATCAAAACTACAATGAGCTATCATCTCACACCAGTCAGAATGGCCATCATTAAAAAATCTAGAAACAATAAATGCTGGAGAGGGTGTGTAAAAAAGGGAACCCTCTTGCACTGCTGGTGGGAATGTGAATTGGTACAGCCACTATGGAGAACGGTATGGAGGTTCCTTAAAAAACTACAAATAGAACTACCATATGACCCAGCAATCCCACTACTGGGCGTATACCCTGAGAAAACCATAATTCAAAAAGAGTCATGTACCCAAATGTTCATAGCAGCCCTATTTACAATAGCCCGGAGCTGGAAACAACCTAAGTGTCCATCATCGGATGAATGGTTAAAGAAGTTGTGGCACATATATACAATGGAATATTACTCAGCCATAAAAAGAAATGAAATTGACTTATTTGTAATGAGGTGGATGGACCTAGAATCTGTCATACAGAGTGAAGTAAGTCAGAAAGAGAAAGACAAATACTGTATGCTGACACATATATATGGAATTTAAGGAAAAAAAATGTCATGAAGAACATAGGGGTAAGACAGGAATAAAGACAGAGATCTACTAGAGAATGGACTTGAGGATATGGGGAGGGGGAAGGGTAAGCTGTGACAAAGCGAAAGAGTGGCATGGACATATATACACTACCAAACGTAAGGTAGATAGCTAGTGGGAAGCAACTGCATAGCACAGGGAGATCAGCTCGGTGCTTTGTGACCGCCTGGAGGGGTGGGATAGGGAGGGCGGGAAGGAGACGCAAAAGGGAGGGGATATGGGAACATATGTATATGTATAACTGATTAAATTTGTAAAAAAAATAAAAATAAAAATAAAAATAAATTAAAAGCCTTGCACTTTGCCTTGGAACTTCCATTCTGTCTCCACACAGGATTCTCCTTCCACCTCCTAGCTTTAGTTACTCCCCTTTTCTGTGAGGATAATATCCAATATCTAAGGACCTTAAATAATTCTTTAATTTACCTTTCGACATCTTCCCCCACCCAAACTATACTTACCCTGAAATACTTAGAATTCCCCCAAAGTTTACTGTTTTGTGTGCCTCACTGACTTTCCCTCTGATTATTTTCTTTTTCTTTTCTTTTCTTTTTTTTTTAATGCTTGGAATAGCTTTGCCTATAGCTCCACTGCCAATTCTCACTTCAATTTCTGCGTGCCGTTTTCTCCAGAAAGTTCTCTTTGTGCCACTTCAAGAGCTTCTTCTCTGGCTTCCACAGCATCTTGTGTACACACCTATCCCAGCTCTTAATGCATTATGCTATAATCATCTGTGTAGTTATGTCATTTAGCTCCCTAAATGCTGAAACAGTGTCTGGTTTACCTTCATGTCCCAGTCCCATGTGCCAGAGTAAGCAGCACACAGTTGTCACAGAGATGAATTAAAGAATGAAACTCAAAATCTACAGATACTCTCTGAAAAGTAACCATCTCTTGGCATGTCCCTCACCCAGACTCCCTCCCCAGAGATGATAGTTATCTGTGCTGCCTTCTTCAGGGATATTCCAAATCTATGCAAAATGTTTCTGTACGCCTATGCCTTTTCACATGGATGGCGGCATTCCGTGCCTAACTTTTCTACTTTGACAATATATCTATTTCCTCTGTATAGAGCTTTCCCCTTTCAACAGCTAAATATCATTCCATTCTGTGAATGTCCAACTATGTATTTACCAGGTCTCACTTGACTGCATTTATATTGTTTTAAATACTTCCGTTTACAAGCAGCTTAAAAATTAATATCATTGTACATTTCTTTAGTGGTTCCTACAAGGGTATACATGTAGAATATAATCATGGAAATAATATTTCCTCATCAAAAGATATTTGTGTTTTAAACTTTGATAGATACTGTACCATTGTTTTTCTTCAAAATTATTAGTTTACATTCTCACCAACAATGAAAGGGCCTGTTTCCCTGTATTAATGCCAAGAAATCAAATCCTTGATCTTTGCCAATCTGACAGTTGAAAAACGGCAAGTATTTACAATTTAATTTGTACTTCTTTATAAGAGGTTGTAAGTCGGGATGTGTTTTTTTTTTTTTTTTTTTTTTTTTGCAGTACGCGGGCCTCTCACTGCTGTGGCCTCTCCCGTTGCGGAACACAGGCTCCGGACGCGCAGGCTCAGCGGCCGTGGCTCACTGGCCCAGCCGCTCCGCGGCATGTGGGATCCTCCCGGACCGGGGCACTAACCCGTGTCCCCTGCATCGGCAGGCGGACTCTCAACCACTGAGCCACCAGGGAAGCCCATGGGATGTGTATTTTTTATATGTTAAAATGTGATGTACAAACATTGCAAACAACAAATTCAGTCTGGCTAGTTTAACCAGAAGAATAACCTCTTAAAGTTTATTAGGTCCTACTTGGGGCTGCTGAAGAAACAAACTCAAGGATAAACTTCCAGGAACACCAAGATCCATGCAGTATACTGGTCTGATATGGATACCACTGATGCCTCCTCCATCAAACATGAAATGCCAGGGACTCAGCGCCCCACATCCACTACTGCCTCCATCACTGATTCTGCCTGTGTGTCAGGAACTTGCTCTTGCAGTTCCTGCTGCCACCTACACCGGCCAGATGGGAGAGCTACCCTGCATAAACAGGAGTGCCGCCAGGCTCATCTCTGATTGGTCTCACTCACCTGGGTGTGTGAAGGGCTAGGGCACATGCCTGAGTGCTAGCTGCAAGAGAGGCTAGTATTTGAGTTCTGATCTCAGTGGGGGGAGGTAGGATTCATAATGTGAAAATTTCCCCAAATACAGAAGCGCTTTCAGAATATAAGAAGTCCTGAATATGTCAAATATTCGCTCCAGTCCTATTCACTGTTGACAGGCAACCCTTCTTCATACTTATTCTCTGAAACCAAAGCAGATACTCCTTCAACTTAATATACCTTCTACTCATATCAGATGCAGACACTCCATCCAACTCCAGAAATAGGCAAGTCTTGTTAGAAGGGGAAGTCAGATCCATGACTTGTACAGATGCATTCTAAGGCTCTGGGACAGAAACTAGTAATATGTTCACTTTCCATATGATTTTTTCTAAAATTTGCTAAAGTAAGCTATTTTAACTGGAACTACTCAATATGACCATTTATTTCTACTCCAATTTCTCTTGCGTCATACTTTCCCACATGTCAGATGGCATGCTGTGACTGTTTTGGGGGTCCTGCTAAAAGGAAGTTGAGTTAAGGATATACTTGGTAGAGATTTATTCTAATATAATTTTGTGTTTTGCAGTCCCTTTGGTATAGAGACAAGTTATTGCTAGCCACCTAGTCTAGAAATGACTTAAAGGTATACAGACCTTTTGCTGTGGGACTCACTCAGCACTGTGACTGAGGAGATTCTGGGCATCCCAACATAAAGGTGAAGAGTGGAAGACCAAAGCCTGATACCCTATGATCACTTGGCACAAAGTGTTATTGTCTGAACTGTGTTCCCCCAAAATTCATATGTTGAAGTGCTAACCGCCCAGTACCCTAGAATGTGAGTGTACTTGGAGATAGGCCTTTAAAGGGGTGATTAAGGTTAAATAAGGTCATATGAGTAGGCTCAGAATCTAATATGACTAATCTTGGACATAATCCAAGATTATAGAAGAGACACCAAGGATGTGCATACAGAGAAAAGGTCATGTGAGGACACAGAGAGAAGGTGGCCACCTACAGGTCAAGGTAAGAGGCCTGAGGAGAAACCAAGCCTCCTTGGGTCACTTGTCACTGTCTATTTCACTTTTGGTGGTAACTTTTCCCAGTATGCCTTTTGTCTTCTGGCATTATCACCAAAAATTATGTATTATGCAGTCAGATTAACCAGTCTTTAGAAAAAAAGAAAAATGACTTCTGCTTTTGTCATAGCTAGAAAAAGCCTTCATTATTTTAAGAAAAATATAAAAGTATCTTGATTTCTTCTAGTATTTTTTGCTTTCTCTTTTTATGTTTGATTTTTTTGATGCATTTATAAACAACAGTTGTGACTCATCTTCCTGTCATATCCAGTCATCTTTTATTTTAGAATTTCATTTTGCTTCTGCGTTTGGGCCAATAAAGTAATCCACTCATTTAAATGAATTATTCATTTATTATTTGTTTAATATTCCTAACTGTTTCTCGTATTTCATGCTAGCTCAAGGAAGTGACAATGTCTAATTAAAACTATGGGGAAGAGGGCTAACCGAACATATGAATGAGATAGGAAAATTAAATAACCTGAATATACCCAGTTATTTGATTATTTAGACTGATGGAAGTGAAGATTTCATAGCTGGACTGATTCTCAAGAGATCCTGTTCATGTTCACATTTTAGAGATAAAGCAATTTACAAAAAGCAAAATCAAAGATGTCAAGCCTGATCCATAAAATTTTATTTCAACCTTTACAATAGGAGTGAGGGGTGAAGGAGGGGATGGCGAGGAAGGACATTTTCCACTATAACTGCTTTCAAATTCTCAATTTTTATCCAAATGCTTGACTTTATGCAGAGAGTTTTATCTCAAAATAGAGCCAATATATTATTTCCCATGACATTTCAACTGTTTTGTTAAAATTTTTAAAAAATAAGATCGACAAGTTAAATAAAACTGATTGATCTCAGCAACTAGATATTTGGCCGTTTGTAGTGATATCCTCTTTTTTTTCATTAAACTGTTGCCAAGAAAACATATTCTTAGTTTTTACAACGTGTTAGGTGCTCTATAAATGTCTTTTTGAAGATGTGGCATAAGAAATCAATCAGTCGATCTATCATTCGTAACCCTGATTTGCGTTCTGATACAAAGCAGCTTTGTAGTCTTTCTGGAAGATTAATGGTTGCTAAGGAAAGTGTTTAGTTAATAAACTTAGGTATTATTTAAGGAGCTCTTGACTAAGAGGGGAAGACAAGAAGATTAGCTTTCCTCAATGAAAAAATTAGCAAAAATGGAGATGCCATATACAAAAGGAGAAAACTCAGCCTGTGGATGAGACAGCCTTGCATGTTCGCACTGATTAAGAAGATATTTGGAGACAGCAGTTTTGAGACTGAGCAGTACCACTTAATCTTTTTGTAAATTTGGGAATATCACTTAACCACTCCAAGACTCAGTTTCTTTTCCCATAACATAGGAAAATAATACGTATCTGCCAGTGTCGTAAAGGTGAAAATAACAGTTTTGGCAGTATTGCAAATGATAAAATATGTGAACGTTTGTTGTTGTTACTATTATTATTGTAGATTTCACAAAAGTTATATTTTTTTCTAGTTTTGTGGTGTCAGGGAGGAAAAAAACCTTTTTCTCTACCTCTCTACGTTTTTCTGGCTGGTCTAAGAATGAAATTGACATGAGATAGATAGATTAACAGGAGAAAACCAAACAAAATATTAAAAACATCTATACATGGGAGAGACCCAGGAAAACTAGGTAACTTTTAGCCAAAATGGCCAAAACCCTCATCTTTAATACCATGCTTAGCTAAAGACAAAAGAGGTTGTTGGGGGTACTGGTTTGGGACTTCAAAGTGGAGGAAGGCAACTGACATGGAGATGAAAAAGCAAATGTTTGGTAAATAAATGGTTTCTGAGCCAAACAGACACAATGGGAAACAGAGTGGACTCTGATCTGCAGGCCTTGCTGAGTCTGCCCACCACACCTAGCCCATATTCTTTGCAGATATCTCTAGCGATAGCGCTATTCTGGGAACAGGCCCTTTATATACATTCTGCAGTTAAGGGGGAGGTAAAAAGAAAGACTTATGAGCCCTCTGTTTCTTAAAAATAAGCAGCCTAAATGAATCCTTATTCCAAAGAGACACATTTTGGGGTGGCAAATTTTGCTCCCCCACAGTGTCAAATGCATCCGTTTGGAGCTGTGTTTTGTTGAAGCCGCTACCAAGTCACTCTAATGGGTTAAGAAACAGATTTTATTGGCAAAGCATAAAGTGCATGATCACCAGAAAGAAATGCACAGGTCCTTCAATATGTCCCCTTATCACACAGAGACGTATTCTAGGGCCAGGGTGCTCTACTGGACACAGAGGGAGGTTTAGCATTCACAGGAAGGACCCTACCCCACGGTTAATAGAGAGCAGCCTTTGTGGTGGAGGAATAAAAGATTACTTATCAGCAGGCATTCTGGATTTGGGTAGCTAGCCACATATAGGGGTGGCAGAGCAAAATCAGCTACTAGCAGTCTGTGACCTTGGTGCCCATGGAAAGCTAGATTTAGGCACAGCTACTTTTTGAGGGAGGGGGAAGGAGGATGAAAGGCAGTGCTAGAGAATTCTGTGAACTCCAATTTAGAAACAGTTAGATCCCTAGATGCCCACTTGAATTATACGTTGCTGGGCAAATGCCTTTCTTCCACCCTTAAAGAAAACTGGAGAAGATAAAACTGATGGTCTTTGGCCTTAGATCTGCAGACTTGAGGGTGTGGATACCCAGGAGTGGATACATAACTTGCTGGGTTCATTATTCAAAAATTACTAATTTCAAGATAATTACAATAGACAAATCAAGTGTGGGGCTCTTCTCAGGGCTCAATGTGACTGTACAGTTTGGTTCTGCCCCCATATAATTGGCTACATAGTACTTTACTGAAGATAGGAGGGTCAGTGTCCACACACATAGTGTATGCTGAACACTGAGAAGCCTTTACTGATGGGCCATTACCTTTACTTTCCAGATAGGAGATTGAAAGAATATTTTCAAGTGTATATGACCAGCCCAAGGATCCCTCAAAACATATTATTTAAGATAAACTTCAAGTGAAGTTTAAAGTCAAAAAAGTCCAATACACTCAAAATGATTAAAATAAAATTTTAATCCCACAATCTTAAACAAAATAAACAACTAAAGATTTCCAAACACCCAAGGAAAAGATATAATATGGAAAGAGAAACCAAAACAGAAGAAACATCATTTATAAGTAAAAAATATACACAGAGAAAAAGTTTCAATAGAAAACTATCATAAGAACCTTCATATTAAGAGACAATTTTACATCTATGAAAAAAAGAACAAGTTATTATGTAAATGAACATTTAAGAAAGAAAAAGGCGATCAGATTTTAAAACATGATAGACTAAATGAAAGAAGTTTTGGAAAATAAAGTTAAGAAAAATCCCACAGGAAGTGGAGCAGAAGGACAAAGGTAGCTGTAAGAAGCGAAGAAAGATAATATTAAATGATTAGTCCAGGAGGCTCAACATCCAAATAACAGAACGATAGAACAGAGAAAACAGAAGGGAGGAAATCAACAATGAAATAATTCAAAAATTAAAACTGAAGGAAATGCAGGCTGAAGGGTTCCACCATGTTCCTTGTCAAATGAATGAAAATAGACCCACACCAAGGCACATCACTGTAAAATTTCAAAACACTGTGGAAAAGGAGAAAATTCTATAGGTTCCATAGAAGGGGGAAGGGATATGGAACTGGCCAGAAAATAGAATAGTTTTGATGGTCTTAACAGAAGAGAAATACCTCCAAAATTCTGAAGGAAAACATTTACAACCTAGAATTCTGTAACCCTGTTAAAAAGTCAGTTAAATATGAGAATGAAATACACACATGTTAAAGTATGAACTGTCTCAAAAAATGTATCTCCCATGCATACTTTTTCTCAGCAAGCTACTGAAGAAGGTACTCCTCAAAATCAAGAGAGTAAATCAAATTAAAGGGGGAGATACAGGAACAGAAATCATCAGGATGACACTGAAGGGAGATCCCAGGATGATAAATGAGCACCGGCACAGAGCACCATCAGCTCAGATTAGAGTAGTGTAACTTTTTGAGGGCTCTCATCCCCCTGCCTCTGCAACAAATCAAGTAAGAGGAAGATGGGAGCCATAAACAATAGATCCAAGCCAGAAAAAGACAAAGAATTCAAAGTATGAAGGAAAAGGGGAGTCCTAGAATGACTGTTGTGCTTCAGACCCAGAGTGCAACCAGCTCAGACAGGAAAAAGAGGGTCTCCAGGAGGGTTGTTTCCAGGAAACTAATTGAAATGTCTAAGTTCACCTGATGTGATTGACCTTGTTGGAAATTGTATTTAGAGGCTACTACTGATAAGTGGTGGAGGGAAATAGCAACAGATACACACACACACACACACACACACACACGAGAAAAACCAAAGGAGGGGGAAAAACAAAAATATTCCTAATACGCTAAAATTATCAGCTGTGAAATATATTATGTAGTCCTAATAATGTAAACACTGAATATTTATCAATACCACCAATAATACCACAATAGCAATTTAGCAAATAACACCACAAGGTCAAATGGGGTATATTTTGAAAGAATAATTCAACCTTAGGGAACTATTCATGCAATTTATTATTTTATATTAATGGAGAAAATTATAGAGTTATCTCTATACATGCTCAAAAGGTATTTGATAAGAAGTCAACGTCCATTTTTCTATTAAAATAATAACAATCCAAAAACTTTCAGTAAGCAAGGAATAGAAGGAAACTTTCTTTGTATAATTATGGGTATCTAGCAACAACAAAAATATATATTTAACAGCAGAATACTATAGGAATTCCAAAGTATTCAATAAGATCAAAATAAGTCACAAATTTTTAACTATATAAAATTTAAAAGAAAACATTTACATGATGAAAAATGAAATACAGATTGGGAGAAAATATGTACAGTGTATCATCTACAAAGCATTAATACCCTTAATATTGAAAGAATACTAATAAATCAGTACAAAAGATAAAGCCTCCACTTGAAAAAAAGTGGGATGGGATACATTTGAGACAATATATAGATGGATTAGGCTTAGTCTTAAAAGTCTGTGTAAGAAAGTATAGTCTACTGCAGTTTCTCAGCCTTCTTTTCTAGACGCCAAACACCATAGATCTCAGTTCATGGCTTCTGCAAGGATTAGAAATAAAAAGGACAGATAGAGCCATCAGCAAAATCATTGGCACAGAGACAGCCGGAAAAGTAACCAGCAGTTTCACTCAGATCACGGGGTCCAATGGAGGAGCCAGGTGCCAAGCAAGTACTGCAGGTTCTTTGTATCTTTCAGACCTTTGAGGGGATGAATTACATTCTCCATCTGTTTGTGGCTCAGCCAGGCTCCTTAGGCAAAGGAAAAGAGCTCTATTGTCTTGGCAATGCTGTGAAAAAAACATTTTAGAAATGCTGGCCCCATGGTTGGCAAAGCAAGTTAACAGAGCAGGCCAGGGCAGTGGTGTGCGTCTGAGTGAGTTGGCCCCAGCAAGCTTGCAAAGAGAATCTGGAGAGATTTGCCACAATAGTGGAGCCAGGAAGGGTGGTCAAAGTATCTGCTGCCGCACCTGCGAGACAGAATCACTGACCTCTGTGCCACTGTGGTATCCTCTCCAGGGCCTCGTTAAACTGGGCAGAGATAGCTCCATAATTTGCAGAACCCAATGCAAAATGCAATTGTGGGCCTCTTGTTCAAAAAGCAGGAAGAAGTTCCATTACCAGTACTAAACTATAAAGTTTTTAACTTTCTTCTGTGGTATCTCCCTTGACTTATCATGTCTTTTTTATTTCCTATGTAATGGTGTTCTAAGTAAAGAAAAAAAATTTTTTTAATTATTAGAATTTTACTGTTCATCGTTAGATTATGCAATACCAGATTAGATGTAAATATAAGAGCATTTAACTCATTTGCAGAATCACTGAAATTACACAATTCATATTTCATAGCCTATATATAAGTATATATTTGGTTCTTACCAAGTGAATGAAAATGCTGCTCAAAAGTAACTCACCTGTTTTTATTTTGCTTTTTGACACATGCACATTATACCTACTCTCTGCCTTCAACTTACTGATGAGTAAGGAAGGGCTGACACATGAAGGAACTAAGGTTTGCCCTGTGTTTCCTTCTATGTCATTTTCAGTGTATGATGAGGGCTCATAGTTTACATGTATTGATTTCAAAGGTGATCCATTCTTCCACACATCACATTGATTAATGAAGATTACTTGGTAGATTAGTCTTTAAAGGATTATAACGTACAAATAATAAATGTACCTTACATTTGAATATTTAATTATTTTCCTGAATAGATGAGTCTCTTATACATCAACTATACCTCAATAAAAATGATTGTATCAATATAATACAATTAAATTTTAGAAACCATAAAGAGTTTTATATTTAAAGTTAAATAATCATTTTTACTTTAAAATATTATCAGAAATAACTATAAATACATAGCAAAGTTCTTTTTTTTTTAAATTTTCTCCTATCTCATCTTAAGAGCTACAGTATTTTGCAATTTCTAGAGTATTTTCAAACAACTGATTGTACCCATCAGTGGCCTTATATTACCTATGTTTCCTATTTTAACAAAGCCATTTATCTTTGAAGTGGAGTAGTTTGAGATCAGATATCATTGCTCCTCAAGGAACTGAAATTCTAGACATCTGTCTTTCAGTTTCACTTCTCTAATCAACTCAAGTTTATAGATGGGGAGACAGGTAGGTAACATCAAGAGAAAGGCAGAAGAGAAGATGGACTCTTGCCAATCTGTTACTAAAGAAACTCCTTGGGTGAATTTGCTTTCTTCCACAACTTCAGCCATTCCACCAACTTTACACACATTTCCGTTAAGAGTTAGTACTTGACTGGGTTAGCATCTCTACATTCGGAGTTATTGTTTATTTGACAGCAATAGCCAAATTTCTCTCTAAAATTTATATTTCCCAAAGTTCCAAATAGAGACTGGTCCTAAATATGTATTGTTGTGTGTGTGTGTGTGTGTGTGTGTGTGCGTGCATGCATGTATGTAGTATATGGAGGTACTGATTACTGTCTATTAAGTAGGATCTGTACCTTATATATCTACTACCAATTTCAAGGAGAGTAAATGCAAAAATATTTTATGAAAATTATAATATTTACCTTTAAATATTACATATATTTATCAGATAGCTCTACTGCTACATTCTGCATTGCATATAAATGGACTTGGACTATAAAATGGTATTTTTCTCTATATTCTCATCTAATGAGGAATTTCATCAACATTATACATATATTATAAAAATTTTATACCATTAGACATACCATTAGACTTTTAGCATGACTAGAAATAGTTATCTATTTAATATCCTTTATTGCCCTGAATTATTATAATTAATCATCTAAAACACTTGTTAAATATTTTGTGTAGATTGTTTTCCTTAATTCTATTTTATCTGCAGAAAAGAATATTCAGAAACTCTCAAATAACAAAAGTAGTGCTCTCAAGGAATGGAAACAAACAAGATGGCCTTAAAATACATAAATTCAGTTCAAATCACACACACACATGCCCCTATATAGATTTATATATATATTTATATTCATATATATTATATCAAATTCATATATATAACAAAAAAATTTCAGTTTAATAAATCTATATCCCCAAAATATGTGATTAAAGTCAGAATATTTGACTAAAGTCCAAATATTCCATGAAAAAGTAAAACTTAATGTTTATTACCCTTTGAAATATGAAACTATATATACAACTTATAAATAATCAGAACATTTTTGTATATGAACTTATTAGCGGTATTAAAATAGCAACATAATCCTGTCAAATAGCAGTGGCTGTTCCATCTAAGCTCCAACTTTCTCAGTCTAGGATCAAACCTAAGCTTACTTCAATCCCTATCTTTCTCAAATTAAACTATGTAGTAAAAAAAAAGACAAACCAGAAATACATTGTAGTTTGAAAACTACACATCACTGAAGCTCTGATACTGGTTGATTTTTAAAGATATTTTACTAGAAAATAACTTTAAACCTCTGAAAAATCAAGGTGTCTCAAAATATAACTACTGCAGCAAAGTCCAGTTTTAACATTGTAATCAATTGTAGTTAATTTGGTTTAAAAATCTGTACTCTGAATAGATAATGTTCTCCCGTAATACTTTTTTATTATCTTCATGACAGCTTGACTTTGAAATTTATTATGGCTTCTGACTCTGTGTAGTTATTTTTCTTAGGCTTTTCCTGTCTCCCATATTTTGGTATGGAATAATTTGGAATAATATTCCAGGTAATTCTTGATGTGAGAATGAGCTTGATGGAGATGAGCTTCCAATTTTGAGCCGTCTTTTTTCCTTTGGAGAGATCCTGCCTGCCGTAAACACTCCATACCCACCCAGTCTCTATAATTTGTATTTTCTTACACGCAATCGTTGTTGCTCTATTTCCCTCATATATATTATTGAATTTATAAGCCTATAATCTAATTAATACAGAAGAGAAATAGAAATATAATTGAGAAACTCTTGATGCCTCAAAATTATCCTAATTGCAGATGAAATATTGAGAAATTCTGAAAATAAGATATCAACATCTTTTTAAGGAAACGGACAGTTTTTTGCATGTGGATCAAGTCAGAAAATTTACTGGTGTTTGATTTACAGGTGATCCAGGGAGAGAGCAGCAGAATGTGACCTGGAACCAGGGCAGCTATTTGTTGATGCAATCCTGACTATAGGTGTCACTAATATTCTAATGGTGGATCAGTATCTTACACTAGACTCATATTATAGATGATTTTTTTGTGGTTGTGCTCACTTTTCTATCAGTTCATTGTCATACCCCTTAGATGATGGTTCTCAACCTGAGTTGCACATCACCATCAATTCTGGAAATGTCTAAAACTACAGTTTCACAGTACAACCCAATTCAGATCTATTGAATTAGAATCTTTGGGAAGAAAAACCTATAACCCTTTTCCTACCCTCCTTCCCTCTCTCCCTTCCTTCCTCCAACTTTCTCCTTCCTCCCCTCCCTCTTTCTCCCTTCAACCATATTACAAGGACAAAAATCACTGATGTAAGATGGAAGAGAGAAACAAAGAAATAACAAAGAAGAAGTCAGTATCAAGAAATCCTTGCTTAAGAAAACAAAAACAAATATTCAAATATCCTAGCTCTGAGTTTCTTTTTTAAGTGAAAAATATGATGGTTTATCCAGCCCATTTAAAATCACACCAAACTATTCAAAAACAGTTGTAAGACCAGAAAGACAGCCCCCATTTTATGCCTTTTAAAATATGAACATTTCTTTCAAAAGTCAGTGGTCCCTACTGTCATTTTCCTGTAGTATTTTTTGAAATTTCTGGAGATGCTTCAGCTGTAGGCCTAATCTGATGGTTGGTTTATTTGCCTACCTATGTTTCTATAATATTAATTCCTTAAAGGAAATTTAATAGTACTGAGCTTGTCCTCAATTTTGCCCAATGTGCCCTGCCTATTCATTGCTTCCACTGCCTAAAACACCCTTTCCCACCTTATTCATTGAGTGAATTCCTATTTATCCTTCTAAATGAAGCTTGTACATTCAGTAAATAATTACTGAATGCCTCTTTAATGCAAGAATTGTGATTGCACAGAAAATATAAATTGAATTAGTCTTTGTCCCTTCACCAAGGATATTACTCTCTGGCTGTTGAGAGTGATAAGTAAATAAGCAATTACAGCAATGTGTGATAAGGATGATGCCTGAGAACACTTTGGTAACTCAGCAAAGCAACATATAAATTGAATTAGAACGCCAAATGAAGGTGAAGCTAATAGTAGCACATGTCTGTACAGTGTCCTTCAGCCTCTCCTCTTAATATTTTTATCATTTGAATGAAAACATAGAAAATATTCTTAGCAAGGCTTGAGGGAAAGCAAAGCTTTAGGTGGGAAATCTGATATACTAGAGAGTTGAACCAAGATCCAAGCTAATGTCAACAGTCTAGGTTGAGGGTCCAAAATCAATGTTATCACATTTAATAACGGAAAAATATAGTATGGGATGGAAGACACCTATACAGAAAATATTTTTTAACAAAAGATGTACAGATTTAAGTAAATAATTTTTAAGTCCTCACTGTCATATGGCTGCCTAAAATTTTGCCATTTATTTAAAGTTCAAAAAATATTCAAAATTAAATAATGTATACATTAAAACTTTAAGAAAAGCAAGGAATGATAAACATAAAATTCAGATCAGTGGTTACTAAGAGAGAAGAGGCATCCGTGAGGCCATGCAAGTATAATAGTAACGGAAGCATAAGGGCACCAACATCAGATGGATCAGTAATGTTTTGCTTCATAAATGAGATATATCTGTGTGTGTGAATTATTTCAAAATTAAATTAGAAAATAATAAAAACTTAGTAATTGTATATGTTCAGCTAGAGAAGCAGAACTACTAGGAGATAAATATATACAGTTTGTTACAGGGAGTTGGGCAAATGTGGGAGCTGGTTAAGCAGTCTTAGGTGGTTGTCCCTGATTCTAATGCTGGAGCATGAAGTCCACTAGGCAGGTAGGCAGGAAGGGAAGATGGACGTAAAGTGGAGGAGATCAAGGGAAAGTGGGAACCCATAAGCACAAATGGAACCACAAGAGGGCAGACTGAAAGTCACATCAGTTTTTGTTGCCTGGGACCTTGGTGACAAGGGTGTCCTGCCGAATTTCCCAGGTCCTTTGTCACAGAGCTAACACACACACCTGACCCAGGTGTAAATGACCTCCGATTCAGGGCAAGCTAGAGCAATTGCAGGCCCACCCAGCTGCTACTCCCCCACCCCAGGAGGTGAGTCAGCAGATCAAAAACATTTGTGAGCTACAAAAGAACTGTTGCTTCCCCTTTCGATTCCAATCTCCCAAGTATCTCCCTTGTGGTTCACCCTAGCACACAAGAAAGAGAATTATGGAAAATGTAGTTCTGCATAGCCAAATTGACACATTACAAACCCTCAAGAATAAGGACGTGTTGTTGACATACCAGCTGCTTTAAAATACTGCATACCATCTGTTTTCTCATACTTAATAATTTAACTGTTTGGGTAGACAGTATTCAATTCTGGGTATTGCATTTTAAGAGGGTCTTGGTGGAAATGAAATGTGATCTGAGGATGCACTCAATACTTGTATAAGGAAGGTTCTGGTGATTCTTGAAATTTTTAAAGAGCTCTCATGTAGAAGAGGTAATAAGTTTAATTGGTTTGCTGCTGAGGTTGAGCAGTTAAAATGTCACAGGAAGGTCAATTTTTTGAGATTCTTGGTTCAATTTAAAGTCAAAACCCCACCTGGACTGAAAGCTCTACAAAGGCAGGGAATATTGTGTGCGTGTGTGTGCACATATGCTTCTAATTTCCCATGCTCAGTACATATTGACACGTGTGTAAAGTGATTTTAAAAAAGTGAAATGGACTATAAATGTATTCCATAATTCCATTGTATCACAGTATAGTAAGCACACCATCTCTTCATAAGCCTATGTTATTACAAGGTTGTAAAAATCAGATAACAGGAAACTTTAAAAACATAAGTAACCTCCATAAAAGATTCATAAAAATCTCAGCTCTTAGAGAAATTATAGTTTAATAAAATCATAAAAATAGTACAATGATGAAAAATATTTTTTACTTTCTTGGGCAGCTTGGAATTGTCTATTGAATTATAAAACTAGGTGGAAGAGAAGTAAAGGTTTCCATTTTCCCTGGTAGTAATGTCTGTTAGTTCCCTATGAGATAATAGACCAAAACATGACTTCATTTTTTATTTACTTTCAGTGGCTTAGAAGTCACCATTCATTTGAATGTGACTAATTCTACTTCACAGATAAAAATACTGAGAATAAAAAATAGTGGTCACTTAGGAATGTTTATGGGTTTGCATATAGGTACCTTGCATGTATATATAAAATGTGTGTGTATGTGTGTATGTATATATATATATATGTTTATTGCCACCTATTTAGAAATAAATATTTATATATATATATATATATGTATAATGCCAGTGTTTGCATCACAGTGAACTATTGATGCAGTGAGAATACCAATTTATTCTCTTAAAACTCAAGGAATTTGAAATGTTTGTCTTTTTTTATGGATTGGTTCCTTCCCTTTTTTCCTACCCTTGATTTCCTCTTATTAATTTTTGTAAGTCAGATATCATCTACTGACTTTGAAATTGTACTACAGAAAAGAACATCTCCACGGTGTCTTCTGTGCTCTCTGGCTTCTCACAGGCATACAGACCATCTTGCTCTTGGCTCATAATCTAAGATCCCTTCTGCCCAGTACCTCAAATATAAATATTTTTATTAAAAGACATACATGAGAAAATTTCCTGTTCAAAGTACTTCCTCAACAGTAAGTGTTTCAAAATATATTGGTAATATTCTATAATTTATAAACATAGCAATGTGAATTTACTTACATATAAAAATGAAATTCTTTTTCTAGAGATTTCCATATCCCTCTTTCAAACTGCTGTATTTTTCTTACTTTTTAAAAACTCAGTTGCAGGAAATTGAGTTAATTTTACTCTGAAAAGTATTATCAGCACAGAAAAGGCCTTCTCTTGGTCTGTATTCACTTTTTCCTATTAGCTCTGGGTCCTGCCTTCATCACCTTTCCCACTTCACCACCTAAGCACTTTGCTGGATATCTGGTCTTAAATTACCCTTGAAGGGCAGAAGAATATGCCACTCCAAAATGCGCCACTTTGCATAAGGATTATTTTGAGCTAAAGGTAACTGAGAAGAAGCAAATATAAGAAAAGCTCTCTACTTTCCCTTTATTTGCCTAAAAGTGGGACATAAACTTATAAACGCATCTCCCCCTCCCTCTGTACCAGGAAGAAAAGCAGTTACTCACAGGAGACAACTCTAAACCCTTATCAGCCTGAAGACAGCACCAGAAGAATCTACTTAGCAAACCTTGCCATAAGAGGCATTATCTACCATTATTTGTCCCAAAATATTTGCCTTCCCACAATTTGTGCCCCTAGAAGCTCAAAGTCCTTTGTTTTTTTCTTGTCACTTCTCTAAAAATGTATTGTTCTTTTGTTAAGATGCTATATAAACCCATGTTCTAACCACCTCTTCCAAGATACTCATCACGGGGTGCTCCCATATGTATGCACAATGCATACATTAATAAATTTCTGCTTTTCTCTTGCTCATCTGTATTTTGTTAGTCTAATTTATAGGGCCCAGCCAATTAACCCAGGATGGGTAGAGGGAAAATAGTTTTTTCTCCCCTATACTCTGAAAATTGTTTGTATCTGGGGAGTGTAGGTGTTTTGAATTTATTAACTAAATGATTGCATCCTATTGGTCTGGCTGTTGTTTTTTTATATTTATTTATTTATTTTATCTTTGGTTGCATCGGGTCTTAGTTGCGGCACACAGGATCTTTCGTTGTGGCATGCGGGCTCTTCGCTTCGTTGTGGTGCTTGGGCCTCTCTCTAGTTATGGCGCGTAGGCTTAGTTGCCTCACAGCATGTGGGATCTTATTTCCCTGACCAGGGATCAAACTGGCGTGCCCTGCATTGCAAGAGAGATTCTCAACCACTGGACCACCAGGGAAGTTCCGGTCTGGCTGTTTTTTACTTTTTTCTGTTAACATTATTTAAAAATCTATCCATGGGCTTCCCTGGTGGCGCAGTGGTTGAGAGTCCGCCTACCGATGCAGGGAACGCGGGTTCGTGCCCCAGTCCGAGAAGATCCCACATGCCGCGGAGCGGCTGGGCCCGTGAGCCATGGCCGCTGAGCCTGCGCGTCCGGAGCCTGTGCTCTGCAACGGGAGAGGCCACAACAGTGAGAGGCCCACGTACCACAAAAAAATAAATAAATAAATAAATTCTATCCATGCTCTTCAAATACATCTAGCTCAAAGCTTCTCTCTGCCACACTGTTATTCCTAGTATGCCTTGATCATTTTTTAAATTTATTCTCCTGGTAAGAACAGCAAGGTTGTAACATACTTCTTGCTTTCAAAACAATGTTGTAATGAACACATGTTTTCATACATGTCTCCTTATGGATCTGGGTAGAAGGTTCTCTGGGAAACTCCCAGGAGTAGGATTACGAAGGCATAAATTATACAGTTTTAATTCCACTCTGTTTGTGCTCTGCAATGGCTACACAAGCTTACACTCCCTTTTCCGTTGCTTTACCAATACTTGGTGATATCCAGCTCTCAACATTTTGCCAAACTAATGGGTGAAGTCATATCTCATTGTTGATTTACTTTACCCATCTTTGTTTACAGGGAAAGTTGAGCAACTCTCCACAGAATTCTTAGCTGTGTAGTTTTCTCTGGATGGAAATTGTCTATTATTCTCCTTTGCCCATTTTTTAAAAAACTGGAATACCTGTCTTTTTCATGTTGATTTTCAAGAATTTCTTGCATATTCTAGATGCCAATCCCTAGATTATTTCACACGTTGCAACTCTTCTCCTAGTTTATTAACCATTTATTTACTTTGTCTCTGTGTTTTCCTCATTGAAATAGCTCTTTAATTTAATGTAATCAAATCCATATTCTCTCTCTCTCTCAAACTCTCTTTCTTTCCTTTGTGGTTTGTCCTCCTTGAGTTGTTTTTGGTTTTTTTTCATATTTATTTATATATTTGGCTTCACCAGGTCTTAGTTGCAGCACACAGGATCTTCATTGCGGCATGCAGGATTTTGTTGCAGCATGAGGGATCTTTTAGTTGCAGCATGTGGGAACTTTAATTGCAGCATGCGAACTCTTAGTTGAGGCATGTGGGATCTAGTTCCCTGACCAGGGAGAGAACCCAGGCCCCCTGCATTGGGAGCGTGGAGCCTTAGCCACTGGACCACCAGGGAAGTCCCTAGAATTTTAATTAATATGATTTTCCACTGCCCCAAGGCAACATATATATTCTTCCAAATTTTTTCTTACTTTTTAAATTTTACTTTTCATTATAATGTTTAAACACACCTGGGGTAGCTTATTTATGGTATAAGGTATGGCTCCAACTTAATTTTCTTGAATTATATCAGTTTCCTAATGCCATCTACCAAACAATCTATCATTTTTGCACTCACTTATAGTTCAACATTATCATATAGAAAATTCATATATGTGCTTTATGTGTGTATATATATTCCTGTGCTTGCCATTGTGTTCTGTGGTCTTTCTATCTGTGATGAATTCCACACTGGTTTTATTATTATCATATCATTATTATGGCTTTGTACTATGTATAGTACAAAGTACTTGTATCTAGCAGGATGTGTTCCCATTCTTTGCTTTTCTTTAGATGAGAATGACTAAATTATTCATGGACCTTTATTCTTCCATGTATATTTTTGAATATAATTGCTAAGTTCCTCCAAACCTGCCTGATTGAATTTTGATTGAAAATAGGATAGCATCTCCTTGAAAATATTGACCATGCATATTTTAGACCCTTATTTTGCCTGGTCCCTTAATCCTGCTGACTTTAGGTTTTAGTTTATTGGCTTTCTTTTATAACACTGATATGACAGTTTCCTAATTTTTCCTGGGCATTGGTATTGGAGAATCAGCTACCTTGACAAGTCATATGTGCTCAGGGCAGGTTTGAAATTTAGGCCCTAACTTGCAATTGACTGGTGAGTTTAGAAATGGGATGAGTACAGAGAGCTTGTGGTTTAACAGTCAAGGCTCAACCATTCTATTTTAATTTGCACCCTTCTCCACACAGCACCAGTATGGCTTAAGGACAAGCTGGGGTCTCTGGTCTTTCTATACCTGTTATCATTCTGTGTCTACCAGGAGAGCTCCAGCACTGTCCTGTATCACTCTGCTGTGTTTGGTTAATACAGCTACTCTTCCATTCTGGGGTTAGCCTCCCCCTGACACTATTAATGTTACCATCACAGGCCCTGCTTATTAGTTCAGATTATCCAGAAAACTTAATAGTCTAGGCAGTTTGCAGCATTAATAAAACACATTTTTAGACTTCTAAGGTGTATATTTGAGGCCAGCCACAAAATTTGTGGCTTGCCAGATAATGCAATAGAAGGAAGTTAGGAAACTTATCATGTTAGAAAAAAACTACTTGCTCTCACAATTCAGAGGATGACTGTAATAAAGTACACACACACAAAAAGAGATTGTCACCCATGAGGAAAGGTAGTGAGTATGTGTACAGTCTTGGAAGTAAAACTGCCTGGATTTGAATGCAGTGATACCTTTGAGTTACTACATGACCTTGCACTACTCAATTTAACCTCAGTTTCCCCCATCTACCAGATACCTATCTCATAGGGTTGTTGTGAAATTAAATGAGTTAATTTCATATATATATTCATATTTCACATATATATCTTAAAATTGGGCCTAGTACATGGTAGGCACCTCATAAATGTTAACTGCTGTTATTATTACAGTTGTTTTCAGAGATTCCAGGAGCTTAAAAATTTTGATTCTAGAAACCCAGTTATTTATCCTTTTCCCCCTGTTTTCTGCCCTCTAGTGGTAATTTTAAATATGAGTTCTTTGATTTTATATGAAATTCTTTTTCTTGAATATAAACCTACTTTGTTTCCCTGATCTTATTAAACCCAAAATATTTCAAGTGCAATCTTATATATGTATGACTGCATGCAATTTGCAACCATCTTTTATGGATTTGGTAAGGAATAGTTTGGGGATTGTATTGCAAAAGAAATTTTCTCTTCAATGATTTTTGGATTCATTTCTCTAGGAAAGTTTTGTCTAAAAGTAATACCTTTCTCTAGAAACAAGAACTCTTCCTTTGGGAATTCCCTGGCAGTTTAGTGGTTAAGACTCTGTGTTCTCACTGCCTGCGAGGGCCTGCATTCAATCCCCAGTCAAGGAACTAAGATCCCACAAGCCCGCATGGTGCAGCCAAACGAAACAAAACAAAAGAAAACTCTTCCTTTACCTGACATTCCCCTATAAGCTCTCACCCCATTTTAAGCCCTGTAAGAGTAGCAAGGCATTTTTACATTAAAGGTATTATTTCCCTGTTTCCTGAAAAATAAGCATTTATCTACAAAGGTAACAGTGTCCCAGAGATAAAATGGTAGCATCTGTAAGCTATTGGAAGCTTAATCAAATAATGATAAAATACTAACTCGAAGTTATTGGTTGCCTTGAAAAAATCTGTCAACTTCCTTCCCTTCTCTTCCTTTCCTTATTAAAACCTTTACTTATACTCACTCTGAATTTAGAGATGAAGCAGATTATTCTTTCTTCCAGCTTTATTGAGATATAATTGAGATATAACTTCATATAAGTTTAAAGTGTACATGTGGTGATTTGATACACATATTTATTAAGAAATGATTGCCATAATAAGGTTAGTTAACATCTCCATCACATCACATAATTCCCATTTGTGTGTGTGTGGTGAGAACATTTAAGATCTACTCTCTTGGCAACCTTCAAGTTTATAATAAAGTATTGTTGACTACAGTCACTATGCTGTACATGAGATTCCTAGAACTTACTCATCCTGTAACTGGAAGCTTCTACCCTTTGATCAACATCTCCCCATCTCCCCCATTTCCCAGCCCCTGGCAACCACTATTCTACTCTTTAAAACAGATTATTCTTAACTGTTTTATGGTGAAGGAGATTGTTGTCAATTGGTATAAACAACAACTGACCAGTTGCCTTCCTATTTCCCTTTCTGCACTATCAGAATATAAATAATAGCAAAGACCTAACTGGCACTTTTCTTTTTCTTTTTTGCAGACAATTGTTTAAGCTGGTTTTAGTTTCACAGCAAGATTTAGAGAAAGTTACAGACATTCCCCATACGCCCCTCACAGGTATAACCTCCCCCCTAACTGGCATTCTTTTTTTTTTTTTTTTTTTGCGGTTCGCGGGCCTCTCACTGCTGTGGCCTCTCCCATTGCGGAGCACAGGCTCCGGACGTGCAGGCTCAGCGGCCATGGCTCACGGGCCCAGCCACTCCGCGGCATGTGGGATATTCCCGGACCGGGGCATGAACCCATGTCCCCTGCATCGGCAGGCGGACTCTCAACCACTGCGCCACCAGGGAAGCCCCTAACTGGCATTCTTAAGAGCAGATCTTAGGTGATTTTACAACATAGCTCTTTATATAGAATTTTAAAATATCATCTTGGACCATACAGCTTTAGCAATTAGACATGTCATAAAGCAGGCTATATTAAACTGTAAGAAATTAATTGAGTTATTTGAAAGCCCTTGTATTTTTATTTATAAACCAAAAAATAGAGTCAGAAAGGAGAATTGAAGAAGAACTATACTAGTAATAAACTACACAATTTAGTGAGTGGATCAAATATTCAAAAAACAATCTTGAGCTACTTAGTTTATTCATAGATTATTTTGTCCTTGATCAGGATAGGACAATAAATATAAGAGAAGGAAAGAACGTCCTGGCTTAACGAGTCTGTTCAGTTTGACTGATAACATTTATTTCATGCTCCCTAAAACTTCCTTCTTGGAGCTTGGAGTGAAAAAACGCTTACTATAAAGAAAGTTTTATTACCTGCCCTTTCTGAGTTAGTGAAATAACGGAGACATGTAGATGTCAGAAATGCCAAATGTAAGATTGTAATCCTTACCGTAGAGTAAGAAAGATAAGAGCAGAAAAAATGGTAAGACTGACTACTCACCTCAGAAAAGAAATACAAGAGTCACTTTAGGAAAGGCCAGCAAGGGCTTTCCAGGAATAGACATAAACCAGATACATAAGCTGCTATTTGGGGGCAACAGCACCAGTATTAGAAATCAATTTTTAGTACCAGTTCTTTTCAACTTTCTCTCAATTCCAAATTCTACATGCATAATCAGTGTAAGCTAATATAGGTGTGTTAAATTTATATTAAATATTAAGATTTATTTAATACACTTAATTTATTTTAATTCTGTTGGATGGAAGAGTTAGCAAAAGCAAAATAAAATTAAAAAGGGGAGATTTTAAAATTTAGTCAAAGAAGAGACAAAGGTTGTCTCCTTGACCAAACTCTAGCCAAGCTCCTCCAAGCCCTCTTCACTACTAAAGCTAAACCTTGGCCTTTAAAGGCTTAAACAATAGCATATTCTCTAACAGCTCAAGACCAGAGAAGACTCACAGCTGCCCCCAAAATTTACTGTGTTCCAGCCAACACCTGAAGAGGGAGCCCCTGTCTCTCAGCATTGATGGAGGATAGGAGCTTAATTAACTTCAATAAGTAATAAACGCCAATTAGCAAACCCAGATGGCTTTCACATGGACCAACCCCTCTACCTGCTTTTTGTAATTTTTCACTTCCTTGACTCTACTGAGTCCTCATTCACTTCCTTCCCTATTCACTCCTCCTTTTAAAATGCTGTGTAAAGCGTTCCTTTTAAAACCAGGCTCTTCTGTATAAATCGAAGTTGCGTTCAGTTCACATCAGACTCTTTTCTCTGTGCAATAGTATATTACTGATTAAAGTCTGTCCTTATCACTTTACTGTCTGGCTTTGTTTATCTTTGACAGAGGAAGTGGAAGAAACAGAAAAAAATAAGAAGTGCCCCATACCCACAAAAAGCAGGTGCCCAATCTAGTAAAAATAATAAAACTAAAGGGAAATATATGAACTCACTGATTGAAACATGTTTTATTAGTGCTTATCATAGTAATGTACTACGCTAGGTATTGGAGACAAAATAGTGAACAAAAATTTCCTTCTAAAAAAATGGCAGTATGTTGGACTACCCACTTAAAAATAATGTGTAAGGACCATGAAGGGGTCGAGGATAGAGTTCTTCAGAGAACTTGTCTTGGAGAGTCAGTTAAGATTTGCCCATGGAAATAACATCTAAGATGAATCCTGAAGGATAAGCAGGAGTTAGGAAGAATTGAGAAAAGAATGCTCCAGACAGAGAGAAGAGCAAATGCCAGGAAGCAAGAAAAAGAATCCGCCAGCACAAGTGAATGAGCAGGTTCAAGGAGCTGAAAGAAATTCAACATAGCTGGAGAGTAGAGCTGTGGGGCAGGGAAGAGAGAGATGGGGAAATCCAAGATGAAGGAGGAAGACTGGAGCCAGAGTCTAAAATGTCCTCTTAGGGTATGTTAAAGCTTATACCTTATCACACAGGAAGGGGAGATATGCAGGAGTATCAAGTTATGGTTAACATGGCTTTTTTGTTGGAAAATGGATTGGAATAAGCAAGATAGGAAATGGAAAGAAATGGATTTATTCAAGAATTATTTAGGAAACAGAATATATAGGGATTGGGGATTACTTGGCTCTAGGGTATAGGAAACAGAAGGGAAGAAACCAAAGTTGAAATTCCCATGTGTGGCCTGGGTAGTTCAGTGACCGGTGCTTCCATGCTTGTTAAGTATGGAAAGCTGATTTGTTGGAAGTTTGGGGCAGATGTATTCTGTGATTAAAGATCCACTCCACCTTACCTTACAAGTGAGGAAACTGAGATCTTTATTTTAGTTGAATAAAAAAGCACCACACTAAGATCTTACTATATACAAGGCTTTAGTCAATGAATGTACCAGAGGATAGAAGGTAATGTATAAATCAAAATACACAACGTAATTATTACAACTATATACATTTCTTTTGTACAAGACACAATGAAAGGGAGGGAGGGAGTCTAGAAAAGAATAAAAGCAAACAACAAAGACAAGAGAATTTCACTCTATGAAATAAGAAAGCAGATAGAAACATCCAAGAAACTGGATAATCAAGAAGTTAAAATATGTAAATAGGTAAGAAGTGGACAATTGGAATTTTTCCATTATTCTTCAGGAGCTACATTAAAAAAGATTTAGCAAGACAGCCATTAAGAAATACCATACCTTAGGGCTTCCCTGGTGGCGCAGTGGTTGAGAGTCCGCCTGCCAATGCAGGGGACACGGGTTCGTGCCCCGGTCCGGGAGGATCCCACATGCCGTGGAGCGGCTGGGCCCGTGAGCCATGGCCGCTGAGCCTGCGCGTCTGGAGCCTGTGCTCCGCAATGGGAGAGGCCACAACGGTGAGAGGCCCGTGTGCCGCAAAATAAAAAAATTTAAAAAAAAGAAATACCATACCTTAAAAATCTAACCACCAGACATACTCATGCAGATTTTACTTTAATTTTTTTAAAGTACTGTACTTCTTCTCTATACTTTAATTGAATTTTTCAGTCATTTACATTTTTACATATCTTACTTGTTTGATAATTTTGAAGTAGGAAAAGTCTTCATTATTTTCCACCCAGGTTAGAAATGCTGCTATGAAACCTGCAAATTTATATCAAACATAGGCAATGAGGAACTCCCAAAGTTTGTTTGCTTTCTTCCTCTCTGCTCTGGAATCACACAGTTTCAGAAACTTTTTGTTGTTGTTGTTTTTACCACAAAAGGGCATAAGTTCTCTGTTAAAAATGACAATGGAATTATTGGAAATTCTCTTAAATTATCAGTGCTAAATATGACATGTTTTATATTTAACAGTTAACAGGAGTTGTTCTGTTCTTAATGAGATTCTATATTATAAAAAAAAAGTTTCACTTAAGTTAAGGTAACTGAGTCCATTAATTTTCTTCTGATATATATATATATATATATATATATATATATATTTAAAAATATACATATATGTTTTGCTTTAGGTATATTTAGAAACCTTTATCTTTATCTTATTCTTAATATTACCTGTAAAGTTTAGGTAGTGTAGCAAAATTTTACAAATTAAGATTTTACTCAGATCTTATCTTCTAATGGAAATCTGCCTGAACAGACTTTGCTGAATTATTTTGGCACACTATTTTGCCATGTATTCACCCATAAAATTTTTTGATGTTTTACAATAGGCCGGGCACTATTTTAAGCACTGGAAATATAAGGCAAGCAAAACCAGAAGGACCCTGACTTTATGGAGCCTGTGTTCAGTCCAATGACCTAAGGCAAAACTGCAAAATACAGTGCAAAGCACATTGGAAGCTATATAAATCAAGGGCTCGGTGCAATAGAGAGATGAAGTAAAATAGTAATAATGATACTATAATCTACTGTTCCCTTTAAAAAGTAAGCCTCTGCTTCAAATTTTATTACAATCAAAGTACAAGAATGCCACTAGAAAGACAACACTTGAGATCAAGATGGGAATGTATATTAAATTGTTCAAGTTAGTGGGATGGAAATAATCATATTTTAAGATTTCTCATGAGTGATATTTCACTTTTTAAAAACAAGTTGAATATATACATTATGCACATACTCCAAAAGTATCTTCAGAGAGAGTAGGCTAGTACATACTCATATCTTAATATGCCCACCGTAACTAAATGTTTATTCCTTGGGCTTTGTGAATGAGTGTCTTAAAGTATTTCTTTCTCTCAAATTTAAATTAGATAGAATATTATTATTCATGCTTATAGCTAATTTTCTGGTTTTTTTTTTTAAGTTCTTGTATGTATCCTCCCTAGAGTATAGCTTAATTGTAGGTCTTTTAACCATTTGATTTTTCTTTCATTCTTTTTTGTTTGGTTGGTCTTGGTTTGTTGTTGTTTGTTTTGTTTTGTTTTGTCTTGTTTTGTTTGCATGGAGATTTAAGAGTAAGTAGTTTGTATTTGAAAAAGACACTGACAAGAAGCATCCTAAGGGACCCATATATATACAAATTTATTATTATAAGGAATTTACTCATGCCGTCATGGAGACTGAAAAGGCTCAAGATCTGCTGGGTGAGTAAGCAAGTTAGAGACTCAGGAGAGCTAAAGCCTAGTTCCAGTCCTTAGGCCAGTGGGCTTCATACCCAGGAAGAGTTAATCTTTCAGTTCGAGTTTGAAGACAGGAAAAATTGATATCTCAGTTCAGAGCCAGTCAGGCAGAAGGAGTTTCCTCTTATTCAGCCTCTTTGTTCTATTTAGACTTCCAACTGATTGGATGAGGCCCGTCCACATTAGGGAGGGCAATCTGCTTTACTCAGTCTACTGATCCAAATATGAATCTCATCCAAACACTGTCACAGGAATATTCAGAATAATATCTCACCAAATACTTGTGGCCCAGTCAAATGGCCACATAAAATTAACTATCATAAGTGACTTTTAATTAGTTTCCTTTGTCTTCTCAAGCTAACAAATAATGCCATAGCATTCAGAGGAAGGAGAGAGAGTTGACAAAAAAACCAACCCATTGACAGCTATTTACTGCATACCTACTGTGTGTTCACAAACTGCCTTCAGGGTCTGGTCATCTGACTGTAAATCTAATCCATGCAGTAGGACATGAAGATACATGCAGCAGGAGGTCAGGATAGAATGAAGAGTTTTCCTGGGCAGTCAGGTAGGGTTAAAGGGGGAGAAGTGAGCAGATAGAATAAACAAGCAGGAATAAAGATAGGGATCCATATGACGTTAGGATAGAGAGTTTAATTTACTTAGAGCAGACTACGCCTGTACATCAGTGATGGGAAATAAGGTTAGATAGGTAGGTGGTAGTCCATTTATGAGAAACCTTGGAACTTACATAGTATACTATTCTATCTGTATAGTGCTTTACAATTTTAAGACTGCCTTGAGAAACTTATCTTTTTTGGTCCTTTAAACAAAACCACTTTTAACAACTTTGTGAGGTAAATATTATCATTATTCATGTTTATAGCAGAGAAGGCTTATTATTGTACGGATGTTAGAGCTACCATCTGATTCCTATATCAGTGCTTTTTTCCCATTGGAGTGGCAGTAGAGGACAATTTATGATTCTTGAGCAAGGGATGTTACTATAAAAACAGTGTTTTAGAAGGCTTGATCTTGGTTTATGAGATCAAGAGTGGCACCTGGGAAGTCAGGAGGCAGCAATAATGCTTTGTGCTTATCCAGGCATTAAGTGTTATCGCAGAATAAAAGAATGAAGGAAAATTGACATGGGTGGAGTCATTTTGAAAGGAAGAAATGACAAACACTTATATGTGTGATCTATGAAAATGTACATAGTAAGATATACAATAAAGACATAGAGATAAAGAGAAAGTAGATCCCCACTTTAAAAATTTAGAAAGATATATTTTATCTATTTCTAAGTTTAAATTCAGCTTAATTTTAAAGCTATCCAAATGTTCACTGTCATTTTTGACTTACATTATCTTGTAGTGTCTCCCACATTTAAGGGGAAAAAACTCTCACAAGAAGTTTTTCTCATAGATTTAAAATCATCTCATGGAACACTCAGCAGATCAAACAACTTGAAAAAAAGGTAATTGTTGAAAGTACTTCTACTATGTTGACAGTACTTTTTTTTTCAGTTCTCTCTGTTCTCATGATAATGACCTTCATTATAATACTGCTAAATATATCTCACAAACACCTTTGGACAATGTTCATGTATATAATATGATTTTTTTTCTCTTTTGCTGGATACACAGAAAATTGGAAAATAGGCCCTTAGCTAGAAGTGATTGAGAGAGAAGGCTATTCTGAGAATCTAAAAATGAAAACAAAATAAATCATTAAAGTTCTACTTATTTTTAAGGTACACATTGAAAACAAACTTTGAATTTAATTCATTTGACCTCCTCTGTTTCATTTCTGGTTTGATACACAAATACATTTCTCTTAGGATAAGAAATTCCCTAGGCAAATAAAATAAATGTAGTTCTTGTAGATTCAGAGCAAATCCAGTCATTTAAAAGACTCTGTCATCATCCTTAGAGTAATAATCAAAGAAAAATTGGCTTTTAAAGGTAGAGTTTATACTGACCAATTCTCTGTTTTGTTTGGTTTTGGACACTTTATCTATTAAAATTTAGAGAAGAAATAAAATACTTGTTCTTTATCTTACATAAAGATTCAGGGAATGGAAAAGAAAACACAAAATAAATATAACATAGTTTCTACTCTTTAAGAGTTTTAAAAAAGATTTATAAGGTGGGTGTAAGAAGAATTTAGCTATTGTTGTTTTAGCCAAACACACTACATATGAGGAACAAGTAAGTACAAATTAACAGTTTATCTAAATTGATGGTACAAGTACTGGGGTGACTTAGAGTAGTCATGACAGTTATCAGATGGGGTTTAGGAGGGAATGTGCTTAATAAAGCTTAATATAGAGCTGTCCTGCAAGAGGGAACACATCTGAAATGGCAATGAGGAAGGACAAACAAGCTGAGTGAGTGTGAGAAACAACTTGACTGTTGGGAAGTGTGGCGTCAAGGGCCCTGCATATTAATAAAGATTCTCAAACTCAGTGGAGGGGAAAATTTTTTTTTAAAGCGGCATGGAAATATATCATGAGACTTTTATAAAATCAAGATACTTCAAAATGAAAGTGGCCAAAATGCCAAACCTTATGTATTTTCCACCGGAGTACAGAAATGGAGATTCTTTCTAAAAGTATGATGCTTAGATTTCTTTTTAAAAGAGAAAGCAAGAAGGAAAGTAAGGAAAAAAGGAAAGAACATTTTGTTGGGTTAAGTATTTTCTTGCAAAATTAAGTTCAAGATTAGTGGTTATTAGAGGGGAAGGGAGGTGGGGAGAGAGCAAAATGGATAAAGGGGGTCAACTGTATGGCGATGGATGGAAACTAAACTTTTGCTGGTGAGCACGCTGTAATGTATACAGAAGTCGGCATATAATTTGTGCACATGGCACTTATATAATGTTATCAGCGAATATTGCCTCAATTAAAAAAAATCAGCAAAAAAAAATGTAGTTCAGCTTCAGAGTATCTTTTTTGTTTCCTATTGGCAGAAAACATAAACAATGCAACCACAAACAAACCTTAATATAAATTTTATACAAAGTTGCAGAAAAAATTTTAAATCTTTTCCCAATATATTACAGAACTAATATCCTATTTGTGCTTCATAGTTGATTGGCTGTATTTACGTTTATTTTCCTTAAAAAAAATCAAATATCAACATGTGAAAAGCATCCCCTCCTCCATTGCAAGCTATATTTAAAATTGCCCAGGTGGTGCTGTCATCAGCATTTGACCTATTCTTTATGTGTATATGATAATCATTGTTTTGTGTTTCTTACAAGTCTTATAAATTTTCCTAAAATACTGATTTCCTGCTGAGGTGCTTCAAATGTGTATACACTATAATTTTGTTCTCTTTTACCCATCTGCTAATTGTGCAGATCAAGCTATAATTCATATCTAAATAATTAGAAGCAATGTCTGTACATAGTCAGAACTCAGTAACTGAAGATTAAAGGAATGAATGACTGAATGAATGACGAATGAATGAATGGTAAATGCACCCGTGGTGGGAGAAGGGAGATACTGATTGTATCTGTATTTGTATCCGAAAAAAGCTCAAAAGATAAAATAAATATCCTTGGTGAGATAAAGCTTGTATCTCAGTCAGCATTAAACTAAAATTACAAGTAGAGAGTAGGAATGATTGTAAATTTGTATCACATGTAAGTAATACATTTTTTCTCTGCGTAAAAATTTTAAAATATTGTAGATAAGGTTAAGGTCACTTTGAACATAACCCCATATATAATACATATAATATTGATTTGTGGATATGTGGGATTTTTTTCCCCCAAGAGAACTCTGAACAAATATTTTGTAACAGGAATGAGGGACAAAACCAAGGCAGACGATCTACATAGCAATAATAGAAATAGCTAATATCTCCTAAATTCCAGTCGCTTTTTAAAATACTTGTGCACACATTAGCACACTGAAGCCTTACAAGGACCCGAGGTAGTTACTAGATTATTCTGATCCTGCACATGAGTAAACTGAGGCATTTAGAGGTTAAGTACTTTCTCCAAAGTCATGGAACTTGCAAGTTGTGGAATTTGGATTTGAACCTAATTAAGGCTTGGAACTTGCAAGTTGTGGAGTTTGGATTTGAGCCTAATCATAGGCTCCTGCTTCTGCTCAAAACCACCACATAGGGCTTCCCTGCTGGCGCAGTGGTTGAGAGTCTGCCTGGGGACATGGGTTCGTGCCCCGGTCTGGGAGGATCCCGCATGCCGCAGAGCGGCTGGGCCCGTGAGCCATGGCCCCTGGGCCTGCGCGTCCAGAGCCTGTGCTCCGCAACGGGAGAGGCCACAGCAGTGAGAGGCCCACGTACCGCATAAAAAAAGAAAAAAAAAAAAAAACCCTACCACATCACATACAAAATGTGTAGAGAAAAAGGGAACCTATGATTGAGTGCTGATCATACAAACACCATTGACACACAGTATGCACCTGCATGGGTACAAAACAGGCTCCCATCCAAGTTAACTCACATTTCTCATGTGACTGCGGGATACTCTAACAAATTCTAGGATTTATATTCTATTTTCCAATTGGTTGTTCTTCTCGTGTGTGGGAAATCTGCATCAGTTCTCAAATGTGTTTCTTCTTAATTAGTAACTGAATCAAACTCACAAGGGAGGACTCAGATATTCCAAGGTCCTCTGGCTCCAATTCTGTGAGTCAATATTAATATATATACTTTTGTTCAACATGGATGATCCCAACTAAGCATCATTTCCATTAAGCTGCACATCAGCGTGTGAGGCATTTTCTTCATTGTGCCTGCCTGGAATGTCCTTCCCTTATTAGTTAACATGTCAAATTCTATTTATCTTTCAAATTCTTGCTAGGGTGCTATCTCCTCAGTGAAGTCTTCCTTCCCTGTACTAATTCTGTCTCTTGTACGTGCTGTTAGTACCACACCATTATTCTGGGTTTTAATTTTTTTTACATGCCATTCTCACACTAGGCAGTAAGATGCTTGAGAATAATTACGGTGTTTGGGTTGCCCAGGTCTGAGCACAGCACGTTTTACATGCATCGCAAATGCTTGTGAAATAAATTGAAATGTGATTATTACATCAACACTGTTGCAGTCTGATTTATACGACTACCTTTACAGCTCAGTTTTTAGTTAGGGTATGAATAAACTCCCATGTGTTGAGAAAAATTTGTTTTGTATCTTCCCCAAATATTCCACAAAGCTATATTCTTCTGATATGCCTTATTTTCCCTATTTTCTTGATATTCTTAGTAATATTTTACATTTGGAGGGAGCTTTTTATTTATTTATTAAACTTAGGAAGAATTCTACCAATTCAAGGCCCCCACATGTATTTGTAGTGGCAAATTTTATGTAGTGCCCATTAAAAATATATATATTATACTTTAGCAGTATAGAAAGCAGCATCTAATTCTACCAAAATGTGCTTACTAGCAATTGTTATTCCTACTAAAGGATAAATTCACTTTTCAAAGAATTTTTCCTGACTATAAAATTCTGTAAAATGCAACTCCTATTTCTAGCAGAAAAGTTGACTAAGAAACCCTACCACCACTGTAAATACCTAGACACGGCAGGTGAAATATAACAAGACTTATTTTAAATGCATAACTGAGTTTTCAACAAAGACGCAAATTGGTCGATACCCGAAATAAACTGGAAACCGAAAACCAAATGGTAAGCATGTGAGTGGAACCTGAGACTGTCCTGTGATGTGCTTTTTCTCCCAGAACTTTAGGGACTCAAGCTGTCCACCCCATGTGAGACGGGGAACAAGGGGCGTGCTCTCCAGCCTACACAGGACAGGGAATTGGAACTCAGAAATTCGAACAGAGCTGGGACCCTCACATGTCTACAAGTTTGGTGGATGATTTAATTTTTTAAATTGCCCAATGTTACGGGGAGATAATAAGAAAGCTTGTCCTGTCTCTTCCTCCACTCTATGTGAAATTGTATCTCCCCAAATAAAGTGAAATTCTAGTCCTATGGCTATGGTGAGCTTGAGGGAAAATTAGCACGTATTATTAATGCATCATATTGTTCCTGAGACAGTGATTACCATTAGGCCACCTGGTACAGCTAATGCAAAGCTGTTCCTTAAAGCTGTGCCACATATATAGTCTCACAAGAAAGGGAGGACAAAAGCCCCACTGGAATAAACTGACAATTAAAAACTAACAACACATATGGAAATCACAGAAATAAATTGCCATGAAAGAGACTGAGCAGACACAATAGGAAGATTAGAGAGACTCAAGAATTTGAGCTACAGAAAGATAATCTAAAAGGGAGTACAAAAACAATACATAGCAGCCTAAAAAACGTTTTTAAACACACAGAAGTTTAAACATGGCTGTGTTGACAGGTGATGCGAGTAATGCATAGACCCTGAGTCTGAAGGTCTATGGGAGGGAGAGATCAGACAGTCTAGACAGGGGGAAAGGAGGATCCATTTAGGGGAAACTGTTGGAAGGATAAAAATTTAGTAAAAGTAGCCTAATTTTTGTGCATATTACAAAATCATGAGGAATCGGGTTGACCAGATAGAATGAGTCCATTTCAGTAGGCTAAGCCAAGCTGAAGTAAACAGTGTGGTTAGTGTCCAACATCCATCTCATCACTTCCCTGATAAGTGGCTGCATAATTTGGGAATGAAACTTAGTTTTTGGATGGGTCTGCTTTGTCCACTACTCCCCTCCCCAAACCATGTCTGACCTGCAATGCAATACTTAATTGTAGGGATTTTACCATGCCCATATCCCCTTGGCCCCCTGTTGCCTCTGTAAATTCTATTCCCTTGCCTACTTCTCCTTACTTGGTTTTCTGAAATTTACAGTGTCCAACTGCACGAAAAACAAAACAAAACACACAAATGAAGCACTTTTAAATATCCCTGCTGCCTTCAAAGCAGTACCTATATAGTAGCATAACAGCCATTTAGAATTCTGACTGGGATAATGAGAGGGAAGGGAGTACAGTAGGAGTGATGAGTTGATAAATGTTTCATAACCAGCTTGGGGGATAAAGGCTGATTTGTAGCCTTTGATGATTTCTATGATGTAAATATTCCCACCATGGCTGATTTCAAGCTCCAATGTAAGAACCAGCTTGCAAAATTTCTGATAATTTAGCACTTGACTATTTCAAACCACTATGAGCTGGCTCCAGCACACTGCTCTCAACCTACCTTCAGAAGGCAGTATTGTACCATCTGAGATGCACTCTCCCAGGGAAGTTGTCCATTGCATTTTTCTAACTGGTTGTATCAACCTATGGATAGTAAATATTCCTCTCAGATTCTAGCAGTAGGGTTACTGCCATCCTAGGTGTTTGATGGCAATGTGGGCTTTGTCTTTGTCTTTATACATATTATAATGGGAAATTGGGAAACAATAAAACAGAGGCTATTTTAAATTGGACTCCCAAGCTATAAAATATTTCTAAATTTATTATTCATTTATTCAACAAAATGTATTAAGCACTTTCTAGGCACAGTTTGTTTTAAACTAACCAACCAAACAATTCCTTCTCCCCCGCTCCCAGAAAATTATTCTTTAATGTGGTTTTAAAATATTCTATTTCTTTCCTCTTTGTAAATTGAATACAAGGCAATATCTATACACAATAATCGTATTTTGAATATATAAAACTGGAAGGAAAGAAATCTACTGAGACGTTTAAAATATGACAGATCATGGTAAAACATCTGCAAGTAGAACTCTTTTTTTCAACAAGCCACCTGAATTTTCCAGTCACAGGATCAGTCATCCACCTATGACAATAATTAAAATAACTGATTACAGTACTTTTATAATAGAAAAAAAATAGAAAAAAAATCTGAAATGTCCATTAATTGGAAAATAGATAAATTGTGATAGACCCATAAAATGAAATGTTACACAGCAGAGAGGATGAATAAATCCAAGCTATACAAATCCATATGGGTGAACCTTACAAATTTAATGTGAAAAAAATTGCCAGAAAAAATATATAGTATGATGCTTTTTAAATAAAAAATTTAAACCCTTTGTATATACATATTATACATATATATATAATCTGTCATGCATGGTGGTAATAAACAGCAATTTCATGAAAGAAGTAACCTCAGAAGTTGAAGGAAAAGTGTTGCTATTAAAAAGAGATTCATAATCAGCTTTAACTATATCGGAATGTTTTATTTCTAAGATGGTGATTAGCATATAGATTGTTGTTAACATTTTGTTCTTTTGGAATGTATAAAATATTCCATAATACATTTTAGTAATTAAAAATTTAAAATCCATCAACTAAACATTAGTAGCTTCACAAATATTTTTGTGATTTAAGCATTAGTCAACAGAGTATTATCTTGTGCATAAAAATCCTCATTAGTCTTTCTTATTTTTAAGTGTGGAAATTAATTTCTTCAATATTTAATTAATAATATGTCATTAATGTTATTAAGGATCTTCTACCCCATTCAAATCATAACTTGCAGAGTAATACATGTACAAAAAATCAGAATTAATAATTAGGAATGAGAGACCCGTGTCATCTTACCTGGAATAAGTATAATGGTGACTCAAATTCAATCTCTCTTTGTTTTCATCATCCACATTTCATCCCAGGAAGATGTACTGTATTTTTCATAATCAAGATTTGTGATGTCATGTGAATGTGTATGCTGCTCCATGTGTGTGCACAAGTATGTGTGCTCATGTATGTGTACGCAGAGAAAAGTGTCTGTGGTATAATTTTTAATTATGGAAATTGATCCAAGGCACAGAACACAAACTGTAATCAAACAGGAATATTTAGTTTCTCTGAACCTAACTAAAATATTGATTAAAGAGACTCAAGGAGATTGATTCTCTGACCTAGAAACCTCTGCTTTACCAACCTCAGAATTGAAATTATATATTGGATATAAACACTGTTGAGATAACTCTGAATGAGGCTAAGGAGACAATTTCTTCTCCTTGAATTGAATTTTAAGGTCAGGTCTAGACAAAAGTTGTCTTGCAATAGGATGGGCTTTGAGGTAAACAAAAACGTAGTTAGCCGTAGATTTTCAAAATTCTGTCCCCAGTGGTCTACTGGTTAGGATTCTGTGCTCTCAAAATTCTAGACCTTCTTTGGTCACTGACCAGTTTTGTGACCTTACTTCTCTGATATTATTTTTCTGTTTCATTTTTTTCTCACTTGTATAAATTATCTGGCATTCTATGTATAATTACATAATCCATACTGATTATATTTATTTGTTATATTTAGTAGAATTAGTTTTCCCTAGGCCACCCATGACTTATGTGTGCCTCAGAATTTCCCCCTGAGATACAAAAAAGTTTCCTAGCACTACAAAAAATGAAAAAAGATGTTTCTCTAGTTCATTCTTGGTGGGGGGTAAAAAAGAAAACTTAGATTACTTGCCACCTAAAAGAACAAAGAAAGTACATGCAGATGTACTTTCCCCAAAATGAGGAGAAATAGGATGATTTACTAATGCCTGAACATTTCTACTTAGCAAGGGCCATGCAGTTTTTCTTGTATAACGAAATTGGCTTTATCCAATTCTAGGACAACTATATTTTAAAGAAATAAAATATTTATGACTTTATATGGGAAAATTTATATGCCAAAAATTATAAATTAAGTAGGATTTGTTTACTTTCAAATGGATTTAGCCTAACATTTAAAATATTTAATTTATAAAAATTAAATCTTAATTCAAATTTTAAGGTGAACATTTATTGCATAAGGTGGTGTTCAGCTTTATTTGAATTAAAATGTGTATTAATTGACATCTTGCCTACATAAAAATGATGATATTATGGTGATTCTTTTTATTTTGTTTTGTTTCATTTTTAATTAAGGGTTAAGTTGCAGATGTGACCAAACCAGAACCTTGTAGATGAATGAATATTCTGAAATGTATAACTGTAGTTTAATAAAGTAGTGCAGATGGGCTCATGGTGGAAATAAAATATAGTAATACCATCAAAAGACATTTAATCTGTACCTTCATAAGAAGTATTGATTTTTTTAGGTTAAAAGCACAGTTAGTTGCCAAATAACGTTATTACTTTGAAGTAGTAAACTCCCTTGCCAAAGCAGTCCAAGAGGGAAAATTTTCCTTTCTTTCGTCACCACCACCACCAAATTTCCCCCAAACTTAAAGGACAAGTTATCCTACAGTTACAAATGCTCAGTTGGCTTCTAGAGTCTTCTGACCCCAAGTATAGAACCCACTTCACATGCCTACCCAGGTTCCCACGTTCACATCTGCCTGCTAGACTTCAACAGGGTGCTCACTGGAATGTCCCCGCTGTCACCAGCAGTGCTTCATCTGCCACACCACCAGTATTTCCGCCCTCCCAGCTGCCAGCTGGCCCAGCACAGTCTTCGCACACCATCCACAAGGGGAAGTTCAGTGGCCCACGCACACAGGCCCAACTTGGTAGGACTCACAGTAGCTCTGATTCTTCCCATCATGGCCAGACTCATATAAAGTATTGTGCAGTGGGACCTGGGACAAGGCTCTGCCAGCATCTGATAACACAACTCAGAAGTGTGGGGTTTAACACCCCATGGACAAACGTAGGCTAATTAGAGTCAGGAAAATGAAAGAGCCAGCAGATAAATTCCTCTCCTTTCCTTCTCCTTCGGACTGTTGAGTAACAAGGGTTCCATAAAACCTTCCTCAAGGACTTCCATACTGACTATGAGAAATATGTTGTGCTTCCTTCTGAAGCTGTGGCTTCTGGGTGGTGAACCACCTTTCCTCCTTCCGTGACTCACCTCTTTTTCCCTCACTCTTGTTGCCCTGGCATTGACCCTCCCCATAAAGTCTTAGGACACAGTCTCTATTTTTCAGGGAGCTTTAAGATATCAAACTTTGGGGCATATCTAATCTTAAATCTGTAAGAAATCTAAAATACTATGATAATAATTAAAAATCTTTCTGTAAAATTCCACTTGAAGATCCATAGTTATCACCCTTTAACAACAATACCCCAAGTTTAAAAAAAACAAAAAAAAAAATACAAAGTTCTCCTTAATACCAGGAAATTAACCTAGTTCAGGAAAAGATCATATTTTTCTTATAGCTCTGTACTATGTGATGTAAAATACTAATCAGTTTTTAAACGTCAGTCAGGACTGGTAAAAGATAATAAAATAATAAAAAAGTATGTTTTACTACTAGAGCTAATCAATGAATTTGGTAAAGTAGCAGGATACAAAATTAATGCACAGAAATCTCTTGCATTCCTATACACTAATGATGAAAAATCTGAAAGTGAAATTAAGAAAACACTCCCATTTACCATTGCAACAAAAAGAATAAAATATCTAGGAATAAACCTAGAAAATTAGAAGACACTGATGCAAGAAATTAAAGATGATACAAATAGATGGAGAGATATACCATGTTCTTGGATTGGAAGAATCAACATTGTGAAAATGACTCTACTACCCAAAGCAATCTACAGATTCAATGCAATCCCTATCAAACTACCACTGGCATTTTTCACAGAACTAGAACAAAAAATTTCACAATTTGTATGGAAACACAAGAGACCCCGAATAGCCAAAGCAATCTTGAGAACGAAAAACGGAGCTGGAGGAATCAGGCTCCCTGACTTCGGACTATACTACAGAGCTACGGTAATCAAGACAGTATGGTACGGGCACAAAAACAGAAATATAGATCAATGGAACAGGATAGAAAACCCAGAGATAAACCCACGCACATATGGTCACCTTATCTTTGATAAAGGAAGCAGGAATGTACAGTGGAGAAAGGACAGCCTCTTCAATAAGTGGTGCTGGGAAAACTGGACAGGTACATGTAAAAGAATTAAATTAGAACACTCCCAAACACCATACACTAAAATAAACTCAAAATGGATTAAAGACCTGAATGTAAGGCCAGACACTACCAAATGCTTAGAGGAAAACATAGGCAGAACACTCTATGACATAAATCACAGCAAGATCCTTTTTGACCCACCTCCTAGAGAAATGGAAATAAAAACAAAAATAAACAAATGGGACCTAATGAAACTTCAAAGCTTTTGCACAGAAAAGGAAACCATAAGCAAGACGAAAAGACAACCCTCAGAATGGGAGAAAATATTTGCAAATGAAGCAACTGACAAAGGATTAATCTCCAAAATTTACAAGCAGCTCATGCAGCTCAATATCGAAAAAACAAACAACCCAATCCAAAAATGAGCAGAAGACCTAAATAGACATTTCTCCAAAGAAGATATACAGATTGCCAGCAAACACATGAAAGGATGCTCAACATCATTAATCATTAGAGAAATGCAAATCAAAACTACAATGAGATATCATCTCACACTGGTCAGAATGGCCATCATCAAAAAAATCTAGAAACAATAAATACTGGAGACAGTGTGGAGAAAGGGGAACCCTCTTGAACTATTGGTGGGAATGTAAATTGATACAGCCACTATGGAGAACAGTATGGAGGTTCCTTAAAAAACTAAAAATAAAACTACCATATGACCGAGCAATCCCACTACTGTGCATATACCCTGAGAAAACCATAATTCAAAGAGTCATGTACCAAAATGTTCATTGCAGCTCTCTTTACAGTAGCCAGGACATGGAAACAACCTAAGTGTCCATCAACAGATGAATGGATAAAGAAGATGTGGCACATATATACAATGGAATATTACTCAGCCATAAAAAGAAACGAAATTGAGTTATTTGTAGTGAGGTGGATGGACCTAGAGTCTGTCATACAGAGTGAAGTTAAGTCAGAAAGAGACAAACAAATACTGTATGCTAACACATATATATGGAATCTAAAAAAAAGAAAAAAAAAGGGTCATGAAGAACCTAGGGGCAAGACGGGAATAAAGATGCAGACCTACTAGGGAATGGACTTGAGGATATAGGGAGGGGGAAGGGTAAGCTGTGACAAAGTGAGAGAGTGGTATGGACATATATACACTACCAAACGTAAAATAGATAGCTAGTGGGAAGCAGCTGCATAGCACAGGGAGATCAGCTCAGTGCTTTTTGACCACCTAGAGGGGTGGGATAGGGAGGGTGGGAGGGAAGGAGATGCAAGAGGGAAGAGATATGGGGACATATGTATATGTATAACTGATTCACTTTGTTATAAAGCAGAAACTAACACACCACTGTAAAGCAATTATACTCCAATAAAGATGTTAAAAATATGTATATTTCTAACACCCTAAGAAAAAAATAAATAAATAATAAAGTATGTTTTAAAGAAATACAGGAAACATATGATTAGTTTACTGTGGAAAATAGATCTGATGAACAATAACAATGAACGTTAACAAAAATTAAATCCCTTTTTTTTCTTTCTCATGAACTTTATCGAGGTATAATGTATATACAATAAAATGTACCCATTTAAAGTATACAGTTCAATGAGTTCTGACAAATATCTATACCCGTATTACCATCATCACAATCAAGATTTAGGATATTTGCGTCACCCCAAATAGTTCTCTCCTGACCTTTTTCGGCAACACTTTCCCACTCTTAGTCCCAGGCAAACCCCTGGTCTCATCAGCTTTCATTTTCTGTCACCATAGAGTAATTTTGTTCATTCTAGAATTTCATATAAATAGAATTATCCCACACACATTTGTGTTTATATGTATGTCTAGGTTCTTTCTCTCAGCATAATGTTTTGAGGTTCATCCATATAGCTGTGTTTACTGGTAGTTTGTTTCTTTTTGTTGCAGGGGAATATGCCATTATATTGATACACCACATGTGAATGGACCTTTTCATTGTTTCTAATTTTTGCCTACTACCAATCCAGCTGCTATGAGCATCTGTGTGCAAATTTTTCTGTAGATATGTATTTTCATTTATTTTGGGTAAATATTTAGTAGTGGAATTTCTGTATCATATGGTAAGTGTATGTTTAACTTTAGAAGAAACTACCTAATTATTTTCTAGAGCAGTCGGACCCACAAGCAATGTGCAAGAGTTCCAGTTGTCCTGTATCTTTCCCAACACTCAGCATTATTAATCTTTATAATTGTAGCCATTTTATTGGGGAGTGTTATCTCCTGGCAGTTTTAATTTGCATTTCTCTGCTGAGCAATGATGCTGAGCATCTTTTCCTGTGCTTATTACCATATCCTATCTTCTTGGAAAGTGTCTTTTCATCTTTTGTTCATTTTTATTGATGTTTGTCTTCTTATTCACTTTTAAACAATGAGAAGCCTTCAGAATCCACTGAGGGGTCTTGTGGTTTACAAATATGCCAGAACATTTTAATTAAATTCATGAAATAAGAACAATTACTTACCTCATTTTCTGCTTTTAGCCTCCTTCCTCAGGAAGCTCCAGCTATTCTCGCCTTCTGTCTGTTCTTAGAACAAGACCAGTTTTAACCAGCACCTCACATTGCTCTTGCAATTAGCTCTGCTTGAAATTCTGCTTCCTTGTCCCCTCATGTGATTGGATCCTTCTCATCTCTCACGTCTCAGCCCAAAAGTCATATCCTCAGAGAAACCTTCCATGACCACCCAATCTAAAATAAAGCCTTTTATGCCAGTTCCTAACACAGCACCCTGTTTCATCACTTCTCATAATCTACAGTTATATATTTTTAATTTATTTGCTAAGTTGTTTATTGTTCCCCCCACCCCAACCCGTGCTCCATAAGAGTAGACACCATGCCCAACCTGTTTTCCAGGGACCCTTCCAGCATGTTACACAGTGCAAAGCCCACATTGGGAGTGGAATAAATATTTACTGCTGAATGAATTAATACCTCAGTTCTCCATGGGTCATTAATTTGAAGGTCATTTTACACTTAGAGAAATGATTTACTCCCTAAAGTTCCTGTTGGAATTTTAGGCAGCTTTCAGTAACTCAAAAATGGGGATATGCTTGGACTCACTTCCAACTCACCTATTCATCAGGAGATTCCTAGGGTAAAAGAGGCTTCATGACCTTTTCTAGATGACTGTGTGCAACTACAGGAATTCCAAGGAGCCACAGTGTAGTTCTTGGCTTTTTGAGACTTCATATCAATGTTGAAACTTTTCAGAATAAGTTTCTCAAAATAAACAGGATTATCCAAAGGCTATTGATCTATTTCTGGGCTCACTGAGAAACTAGGCAAATCACACAATGAGTAAAGTAGGCCCAGTAGAAGACAACAGAGAGAGTGGTGGGTATCTTGGTGAGTGCCAAGTGTTGTCATGCTAAAATGAAGGATCAGTTTTTCCCAGTCTCCTGGTTATGAATGATTAAGTGAATGAAGATAGGTTCACTTGTAGGCTCTATCTCTTAGGAATTATATTAATATTGGCAAGTTACTTAATCTCTATTTTAGTTTCTTCATCGTTAAAGTGGGGACAATAAGACCTAATGTTTAAGCTGTTTTCTGGATTAAGTGGAATGCTAGTAGAGTGCCTGGCATATAGTAGAAGTTCTATTTTGGTTTTTGTTTGTTTCCCAATTTAAATCACTTAAGCTTACATGTATTAGAAAGCAAACATTTTCCAAACACATACTGTATTTAGTTCTCTATTCAACTAGCTGCCTAATAAATATTCACTAATAGCAATAAAAATTTAATGGGTCTTGGAACAAATAGGTAACAATTATATAACCTAGAGACTGCAGCAGCAAATGAAATAAAAAATGTATTAAAAAAGAAAGACCTTAAATTCATATTACTAAGTGAAAGAAGTCAATGTGATAAGGCAACATACTGTATGATTCCAACTATATGATATTCTGGAAAAGGCAAAACTATGGAGGCAATAAAAAGATCAGTGGTTGCTAAGGGTGGAGTAAGGGGAGGAGAGATGAATAAGCAGGGCACAGGGGATTTTTAGAGCAGTAAAAATACTCTATGATATAATAATAATGGGTACAGTGTATATGTCATTATACATTTGTCCAAACCCATGGAATGTATAATATACCAAGAGTGAACCCTAGGGTAAACTATGGGGTTTTGGTTGATTATGGTGTGTCAATATAGGTTCATCCTTGGTTTAAAAAAAAAAGTACCATTCTGGTGACTGATGTTAACAATAAGAGAGGTTATGCATGTGTAGGGGCAGGGAGTATATAGGAAGTCTCTGTACCTCCCTCTAAATTTTGTTGTAAACCTGAAACTGTTCTAAAAAAATTCTCGAAAGAAAGAAAATAATTCAAAGAAAAAAATAATTTTCATAATCAATTTAATAGAGCAGAGACTCAGACAAACTTAAAAAATAATTTTTTCAAGATATTCTTATTAAACATTCTCTAAAGAATAAGAAATATAATTTATGCTTGACTTTAAAAAAAGGTTGTAGTGCATTTGTTTGGCAATATTATAGAATTAGATATTGTATTTTGCATACATTTTCCAGACAGTCAAATCTTACTCTGTGATATTTCCTTTAAAAATAACTTTGTCTAAATATTATATAATATCGCTTATGTGTGGAATCTAAAAAAAAAAAACAAAACAGTACAAATCAACTTATTTACAAAACAGAAACAGACTCACAGGCACAGAAAACAAAATTTTGGTTACCAAAGGGGAAAGGGGAGGGGAAGGGAGAAATTAGGAGTATGGGATTAACAGATACACACCATATATAAAATAGATCAACAACAAGGATTTACTGTATAGCACAGAGAACTATATATTCAATATCTTATAATAACCTATAATGGAAAAAATCTAAAATTGTATACCTGAAACTAACACAATATTGTAAATCAACTATAGTTAAATTTAAAAATAAGTATATAAAAATAAAAATAACTATAAATTTATAAATGTGATGCAGGTATTATTATATAGCAGCTGGGCATCAGAGATTAATCAAACTGTACCAAGTTAAACAAACAAGAAGTTCCTATTCAATCCTAAGTCTTTCATGATAGAGAAGAAGAGAAATTTGACTAAATAAAATAACTTCAAAAATCACGTCTGAAATCAATGGGTATATAAGTAAAGTCAGCACCTGTATACAGATGAGTCTCATATCCGCCTGACTATATACTCCATCTTCATGCTGACCGTACATATTTGTATATCCTATTGTCACCTTAAACTCAGTAAGCCTAGAGGAAATGTCTTTCTCTCTGCAAAAATAGTTTCACTTTCTCAATTAAAATCCATTTTATTTCCTCAATCATTAAGCCTTCAAAGTATACACTTGTCTTCCAGTCTTTGATTTTGAACCTCATGTCTAACCAGTTACCAAGTTCTAAAAATTTTTCTAATGAGATAAAAAAAAAAAAGAGTGTTTGTTATTTCTTACTTCCCTTCTTAAGCCTCAAACCAGAAAGGGGAAAGGAAATTCTAAATGCAACAAGCAGAGTTCGATCATTTGCTTACCATGGGAAGAAGGAGCCTCTGAATTTAAAAATAACCCTTACCTAGAGTCCAGTGATCAAAATCTATACTTGTCTCAGCTACTAACTAGCCTTGTGACATCAGATAAGACACTTCCCCTCTCTGCTTCAGTTACCTGATCTTCAGAATGGTGGGGAAGTGGGTGGTATTCTAAAATAGATTCTAAAATTCTGTGTGATCCTCCCTGTTGTCATATTTGTCCCTTTTTTTCTATCCCCACTGTAGCCAGTCCAAATATAGGCACTTATCACTTTATTTGTAGATTTTACATTACTTCAAAAATCACTGCAGCTCTTTGCCCTAAAACCCATCGTTGACCTTACGAACAGATTTAACTTTCTAAAACACCATTCTCTTTGTTAATTCCTTACCTAAAACAGCTAGCAGTGTTAATTAAAATCATATTCTAGATCTTTCTAAATCACCTGCCACTGAAATTTTTCATACAAACCACTTACGTAATCAAACTTTCTGCCCCAGTCAACCTAGATCACTCATACACATGAAAACATGAACTGAGTTTTCTCATTTCTTCTTTTTTGCTCATTTCGTGTATACAAGTCTTCTTTACCTGGAGTGTCCTCTTCATTCCTTACTACCCACTGAAAACTTGCTCTGCTCATATTTCACATCCTCCAAAAAGTCTGTTCTGATTACCCCAAACCAAAATGAGTTGTCTTGCATCTGAACTCTCTAATCAAATGAAAAGACTTGAGTGTTAATAGGTTAGATGGGAGAGGGGGCTCTTAGGCCCTTGGGGATGGAGAGGCTTCCCAAGTTGGGTGCCTGGTGGTGAGGGATCCCCATCACTGTTCTCCTCCAGCCATCCTGCTGAAGTATTAAAAAAAAAAAAAAAACAGTGAATAGATGCTTAAGCACAGGCTGTTGGTGCCCTGCCCATAATCCATCTGCACTGTGCATGCCAACTACTGCTTACTAGGAGCACTTGGAATTCTCTGGTTGCAGACTCTTTGGCTCCATGCAGAACAGGCCACAAGTTCCAGGGAACTAACACCCCCAAGAGAAACCCTCAACAAAGGAAAAATGAGAGTTTGTGGATAAATAGCCTAGTTTCTTCGCTCCTCAAGCACGATAATTCTGACCGGTGTTCTACACAGCCTTCCAGAGTCTCCAGTGGGATTGAGCCCCAGTTACCCTCAGCAGTAACCCACACAAAAACTTTCTTCCCAGTACTGCTTCTCCACTTCCCAGTCAGTGCTTTGGGAGGTCAAGTCCTGTATAAATTACTCGCACCCAAATGCTTGTCTTGGGGATCTGCTTCTGAGAGAAATTTTAGGTCTTCTATATATTTTGCGTTTTTTAAAATCTTTATTCTTTGGCCTTGTTTTGACTTATGTAATTCAATCTTTTGAGAAAATTGCAGTTTCATTTATGCTTTCAAATGTGTTGCTTTTATTTTTTATCAAATGGATACTTTATTAGAGTCATAACACTTATAAAATAAATTTCTTTTCATCATGGAGTTACCAGATTTTAAAACCAACCAACACTTTCTCATTTTTACAGCTAAGATATATAAAGAAATTCTCAAATGCCATAATTTTTGTTCAAGTGCTTTGTTAGTCAACTCACAAATCTAGATCGTGATTAATTTACAATTCTAAATATTCACAATTAGATGAGTTTTAGGTTTGGTTCTTAATGATCTAGAAGCAATCCATTTACAAAAGTGTCACCAAGCAGTTTCATGAAATCATTTAATTTAATGCCACCAAGCATGGACCTGTTATACCTTGGAAACAAAAATATAATCTCACAACTAAATCTAGCAGACTAACTTTTAACAATTCCAGCCAGAATGGACAATATATCCTTATGGCACATATATGACTTTGTAATATACAATTCATATTTCAGGGTTAAGAGTGTAGCATGGAGCTAGAAAAACCAGGGAAGCTGAATATTATAGAAAAGCTGTGACATCAGTATAAAGTCACAAGACTGATTTCCTCTTGCCACATAGTAAATATACCTTTTGTCTCTGTAATTACATCACAAACCAAACCTTAATAAGATTCTTCTTTCTAGGGGATTATCACATAAACAGTATTTGGTCATTGAGCATTGATTATGCTACTCATTCAGTATTGTTCTATGTTCCATGAAATCTAACAGCCCAGCTTATACCTGGCACTTGTAGTGGATGATTCAGCCAAAAAGCAAAGGGTTGAAAGTATAAAATAATCAAAAGCCCTCTTTTCCCAGAGGTAGCCCTCTTGAGGCAAGAGATAAGTATCTTGTTTGGATGTGTGGTGTGAGCTGGGGGCCTAACTCTAACTTGTTCTCCCATTCAAGCCATTTTGGCATCTTGCCACGGCCAGGGTCTCTGAGGTGGGTTAAAATACTTCTCTGTGCTATTCATATTCAGTAGATGTCAGGACTGTTCTCTAAACATGTGAGGATCTACAACTTTAAGTTATATTTCATATTCTATTCAAATTTTACTCAGAGTCATGTAAAAGAATTAGAAGTAAAAAGTTCACCCTTTGGAGCAGTCTATTGGGTAAAGCCTCACATATTCACACATAAATATTTGTATATTCATGCACAGGGCAAACAGCTGTATTTGAAGCATAAATAAACCCAAAGTAAGACATCAGGAGCTAGATACCAGTTCCAGGAGTGGTTAGTGGTCTCTGGGGCTCTCATTTTAAGAGAGGCTCCAAAGTAGAAGACAAACACTGTAAAATGGTAAGCAAAATCCAGGAAGTTCCAGCTGGCATTAATCTGAGTCACCACGCCAGAGGGGAACACGCCCAGGAAGAGGAGGGTACAGATGAAAGCCTTCACAGACTCGAACATGACCCATCCATGCAGCAGAGGTAGAGGAGCATTGGAGGAGGTGACCAGGATCCACACGAGTCCCCTGAACACCTGCTAGTGTTGGAGGGTCTCCTGCAGAGGCGGGGGGTAGCTGTGTCTCACCGCGGGGACAAGGACACTGGCAACAGAAGTTCTGGGAAGTACTCCTTGGCATGAGCCCTCCCAGAGTCCGCCACTAGCCCCACCAAAGAGCCTGGGTAGGCTCCAGTGCTGGGTCACCTCAGGCCAAACAACCAACCTCAAATGTGTTGATATTTATGCATTATGTTCTCTAGCTTTATTTACCAGGCTTGTAAGAATGTTTATTTTTCAATAAACTGTCTCTTAGTTCTGTTGATCATCATTTCTCATATTTGGTTATTATTGCTTCTGTTACTCTTTTCATTTTCTATATTATTAGTGTCTACTTTTACTTTTGGTATTTCTTGCTCTATGTTCGCTTGGTTTACTACATTTCTAACTGTTTGAGACAATTGCTAAGTTTATTTATTCTCAGTTGGTCTTATCTTTTAATTATGAATATAAAATTATACATTTCTATTCAAATATTAATTTAGGACCACCAGTTGAAACATAAAGTGCCTTTTCTGTTTATTAATTTTAAATATTCAAAATTCTCCATTGTTATTTATTTAGCAATGTGTTATTTAGCAATATGTTATTTCATTTCCAAAATTATTGTGTTTTATTAGATGGCTTTGGTTGCTGGTTTCTAATTTTATTTATTTTGACTAGAGAGTTATGGACTGTTTAATGTTATTCTTTTGAATCTCTTAAAACTTTTGATCAAACTAATGATTCATTTTTTTAAAGGTTGAAAATATGTGCTTAAAAATATACATTCTTTATTGGGTGAATAGATCTCTAAAATATCTATGGATTAAAAAGTATTAATCAAGTTTAGGTATTTGAAGTCTTGCTTTTTGTCTGCTTAATCTATCAATTTCTTAATTAGTTGCTTAAAATATCCTACCATACTTGTAGATTTGAGATTTTTCCTCTGTAATTATATCAGTCTTGCTTTATATATTGCAAAGTTCTGGTTCAGTGCACACAGGTTTCAATTGTCATATTTTGGTTGATTTTTCATTTTATCATTATGAAATTTCCGTTTGTCACTTTGAATGCAGTCCATCTTCTGGCTTCACAGATGGTTCCAACTTCTGATTCCCCACTATACATGGGGCTTGCAGACTTGGCTTCTCTCTCTCTGCAGGTGCTGAGGCCTTAGCCGCTGTGGATTTTTTAGGTGACAGTCACTGCACAGGTCTAATGGCTTCAAATATGGCTTATTGCTACATGTCTCTTTTCTGTTTCTGGCAGCTAGACCTCTAGACACTTTACTTTCTTGTTCTGATATTAAAAATTCTATATCTATACCATTTTCTACATATCTATTTTTCTGTTTTGTGTGTGTGTGTATATATATATATATATATATACACACATACACATTTTATACATACACACATATATGTTACATAGCAGGAAGAGATGCATATATGTATGTGTAATGTATACAGAGAGAATGCACACAAGAATTGGTGTATTAACGTGGGTTCCTTCTGCCATCTTGACCTTGAAGTCTATCTAATCTTTTCTTAAATAGAAAATGTGATTAATTGGCATTTCCATTCAACTCCTTGAACTTCAAATGCATTTCTTTCATTTGGAATTAATTTTCCTGAACAGTTTAGTGAATACCTCATTGCTTTCCTATGAAAGCTGCCCAAAAGATTTCAATATAAGTTAAGTTGCTAATGACTACTTAGTTCTTTCACTAGAAATGCAAAGCTCCCCTGGAGTGATACTACTGATGTATTTCTATAAACCGCCTTGTTAAATGCTTACTGCTTTTAGAAATGGTACCTGGGCTGATGCCCAAGCTTACATTAAGAAGGGAATGATACTAATGTGCCCTTTAAAAAAGCATCTTTTATAGCCTAGCAGGAAGAAAAATCACTTTACTCTCATAATTTGCTTTATGCATTGCTATTATCATTGCTAATTACAGTATCCCAAAAAAGCATTTATTTATTTAGTCTCTTCGGTTTAGTTTCCTCAATTAGTAAAATTTATTTTCCTCTCTCGGTAAAATTTCTTTCTCCCTATTAAAATTTTTATATAATTTGATTGGATAAAGAATATAGATAGATGATCAAAATAACTAATGATAGATTGGTTAATACTTTGTTTTCTTTTATCATTCTATTCAGACTTAAAAATTCCAGATCTCTTTCCTTTCTAAAAGTAAAAAAGGCTTAAGGAGTTCTAAATCTCATTTAGCCAGACGCATCCACTTATGTCTTTAGCAATTTAGAATGTGTTTTGACAGATTTTCTTCCTTTCTTTGCTATCTGTATTATAATTTATGGTTTCATTGCACAGCAGTTAAATATTATAGTCATTTTCAGGAAGAGAAGTTACCATAATCTAGCTACCTTTATACTATCATACCTGAATCATTTAGAAAATTTTAGAAATCTATCCAACTGCATTTCTCATAAAACAATAAAACGCTCCCATGTCTGTATGCTGTGCAGTGCCAAGACTTACATCTGTGTAGCTCAGAAAATTGAGATAACTAAGTAAAACAAAAGAGAAGTAATTAAATAGAGCACATTTTGCAGTACCATTGTGACCATGCAACTTGAACAAAGCCTATGAAAGCAAATTTTGTTCAACTGCAATTCTTACGTAACATTTTCCAGCATTTTACATAATATAATATGAATTAAAGATAAAGTAGATCTTTCACATATAAGCCAAAAAAAGTTGACTGATTGTCAGTGACTGCTAATTATAGTTGATTGTCAATGACTGCTCATTATAAAAAAGATACAATTCAGGACTTCCCTGGTGGCTCAGCGGTTAAGAATCCGCCTGCCAATGCAGGGGACACAGGTTCGAGCCCTGGTCCGGGAAGGTCCCACATACTGCGGAGCAACTAAGCCAGCGAGCCACAACTACTGAGTCTACGTGCTGCAACTACTGAAGCCTGCACGCCTAGAGCCGGTGCTCCACAACAAGAGAAGCCACTGAAATGAGAAACCAGTGCACTACAACAAAGAGTAGCCCCCACTCACCGCAACTAGAGAAAAAAGCCCGTGTACAGCGACGGAGACCCAAGGCAGTCAAAAATGAAATAAATAAATAAAATAAATTTATTTTTAAAAAAGATACAAGTCATTTTCTCATCAATATTAGAATTGTTATCCCAAATATGACTGAAGTTACGATTTTTAAAAGGGTAAAATGAAATAATTTAAGATTAATTATAGAATTATTGTAATAGCATAGCTTGCTTTTACAGTACTTTGAATCAGATTTACACATATTTAAAAAGCGGTTTTAGGGCTTCCCTGGTGGCGCAGTAGTTGAGGGTCCGCCTGCCAATGCAGGGGGCGCGGGTTCGTGCCCTTGTCCGGGAGGATCCTGCATGCCGCGGAGCGGCTGGGCCTGTGAGCCGTGGCCACTGGGCCTGCACGTCTGGAGCCTGTGCTCCACAGCGGGAGGGGCCACAGCAGTGGGAGGCCCGCGTACCACCAAAAAAAAAAAAAAAAGAGGTTTTATATGGGAATATATGTATATGTATAGCTGATCCACTCTGTTATACAGCAGAAACTAACACACCATTGTAAAGCAATTATACTCCAATAAAGATATTAAAACAATTAATTAATTAATTAATTAATTAATTAAAATTATAAAGGGATTTTGTGGTTCAATTTACTAGATAATTTCAGTTATAAACCAGAAAAAACTTTTCTTTAGCATGTGTCCCTTCTGACATTTGACCTTGAAGTCTATCTAATCTTTTCTTCAGCAAAACAAAGTTATTAGTTGGCACTACCATTAAAAATACCTGATGAACTGGCTATTAGTCTATTGGTTTTTCTGACTTTTTGTTTTTGTCTTGGCTTGATTATCTTAATATATTCTCTTGAGATAATTGTTTCTTCATGTATACTTTCAAATTTATAGACATGTATTTATTTATTATGTTCTCCTATAATCTTTAAAATGTTTAATATAGCTTTAGTTTATGGCCCAGCTTTCATTTTCAGCAAAAATGGTTATTATCATTTGCAATGTACAATAAAAATAATTACTTTGGTCATATATTAGAACATATTAGTCTCTTCCAATTGTATCATTGACTCTCTTTGATCTTGAAATTTTAACAGTTTCTGACATTTTTTTGTTATAAAATGTGTTTATTGAAATTATTTTCCTATGTATTGAATGCTTTAAGAGCTTCAAATGAAAAGATTTGATAATAAAGCAGTTTCACTTCTGATTCATCAAAAGTGTGGATTTCCTCCCAGATGAGTAAAATTTCTGAATGCATTGCTTGTTTGTTTGTTTGTTTGTTTTGCGGTACGCGGGCCTCTCACTGTTGTGGCCTCTCCCGTTGTGGAGCACAGGCTCCAGACGCGCAGGCTCAGCGGCCATGGCTCACGGGCCCAGCCGCTCCGTGGCACGTGGGACCTTCCCGGACCAGGGCACGAACCCGTGTCCCCTGAATCGGCAGGCGGACTCTCAACTACTGTGCCACCAGGGAAGCCCGCATTGCTTGTTTTTATAAGTAATCATTTTCCTTTATAACAATGTATTTATAATTGCTTGAAAATATCATGGTGTTATTTTCTTCAGTGGATTTCCCAATTTCCAAATGGTTTTCTTTTGACATCTATAACTGCAGTGACTCATGAAACTCCCTCCATAACAGGATATAATTGTTCAGTGGGTAAGAAGACTCAAAGTGAGATAGTGGGTCAAGGATTAAGGGGAGAAAATGAGCATATCTTTAAGCCCAGAGCGCCACAGAACAGTTCTGAAAATCTAACTGTATCCACGGTTTTTGGCTCAATGGTAAAATGACAGAAGGAAAGTGCCTACAGAATGAATAAACAGGAGGAGAACAAAAAGAAGGAAGAAGAAGAAGAAGGGGAAGATAGAAAGGTAATTGGTGATTCCATTGAAATTCCTTAAATTATATTACAGAGTTTCTTTCAGTTCAGGCTGTGTCTTCGAATGAATGCAATCATAGCTTTCACAAAAAGATAGCTTTGTAATTTACAAGTAAAGGGGAAGACATCATGCTTCGCCTATTCCAATTATTTTCAGCATTAAGAATAGGCAGCACAAAGACTGTGGCAAATGTGGAAGCCATTATGCACTAAATAGGCTTTGCCACTGAGCTTTTACTTTGCTTTATTTTTTGATAATAGAGAAGCTACTGGCTAGTGCCATACACACACACACACACACACACACATATTTGAATGCAAACGAAGAGATGCCTTTGTATTTGAAACAAAGAATAGTCCTGACATTGCGAAAGACTACTCATTTTATGCTTTTATAACTACTCTCAGGTAAGCATTTGAAACACTTTGCAATCTCAACATATTATTAAATAGGTTGATGCAGCATATTTTAAAATAATTTGACATTTCTAACGATTTGGACTTGAGCTTTAGGTTTTAACACAAATTACTTGGACATTGAAGTGATCTATGCTCATCTTCCAATACAGTGTCTACAACAGTTGTTTAAAAATATAAATGTTATTTCACTTCCCAGCTTAAATCCTCTAATAGTTCACCAAGGCCAAATTCCTTAACAAAGCATTAATAGTCGGGCTTCCCTGCTGGCGCAGTGGTTGAGAGTCCGCCTGCCGATTCAGGGGACAGGAGTTCGTGCCCTGGTCCGGGAAGATCCCACATGCCACGGAGCGGCTGGGCCCGTGAGCCATGGCCTCTGAGCCTGCGCGTCCGGAGCCTGTGCTCCGCAACGGGAGAGGCCACAACAGTGAGAGGCCCACGTACCGCAAAAAAAAAAAAAAAAAAAAAAAAAAACATTAATAGTGCCTGAAAGAAGGGTCCAGGCACAGGGTTCCCCATTACTCCCTACGTGCCAGCCACAATAATCATGTTCTACTTCTTCCAAAGTTCCATAATCCACAGGTCCTAAGCACCTTGGAGTTGCCTGCTTTTTGCTGAAATGTGGAATGTTTCCACCATCCTTCCAGCTAACTCTTGCTTCATGTGTGAACTCAAAATTTACCCCCTGGACCCCCAGATTAGAGCAATTCCCTCTGTCAAATGCTCATCTAGGTCCCAATATTTTCTTTTATACCATTTGTCACAGCTTAACATTGAGCAAAGATAAAATTAACAACCACTATTGTATATTACACTATAAGGTCTATGAGTAAAAATGAACCTTATCAATTTTATTCACCGTTTTATCCTCACAACCTAGCACTGTACTTTGGATCGAGTAGGAGGTGCTCAAGAAATATTTCTGACTGAATGCATGAATACACGGCATGATAGTTGTAGCTTTTAAAATATATGTTGATGAAAATATATTACAATCACAAATAAATAGAACTTTCATCATTTTGTAATTTATATAGGTGAATTCAGGTATTTTCAAGAGTCCTACAGTGTTCACAGTGGACATAAGGTTAATTTTTCTGAAAATTGTGGCAACATGTTTCCTTTCTGTGTTCTTTTCTCTCCACCATATTTAGAAATTTTAAGTTACACGAGAAAATATATATGAGAAATTTTAAGTTACACGAGAAAATATATATGAGAATATGAAAATATATATGAGAAATATATATGGTAGTATCTTAGTTTTACTCCCCTGACAAGTAAACCCTGAAAAAGGAATTCAAGTGTAAATAGTTTAGATAGGAGATGACCTCAGGAAACACTGGTAGCAGAGTAAGAAAGTGAAACAGGGAATGGAGACAAATTTACTAGCATAAAAATGTGATAACAGCACAGTAACAAGCATGTCTTATTAAGCAAGTTACTACTTTGGGCTTTGGGACCCATTGTAGAACATGCACCTCAGCCGTATCCCAACTGAGGGGCAAAGGAGCTGGGGTATTTAAATACTATCTCCTATCAGTTGTGGTTGAAAGATGTTCCCAAGGGATGTAAATTTACCAGAACTTCCAGCCAGCTACCATGCACCAGCATAGCAGCCTCCAACTGCCAGAGAAAACCCACAAAGAAATGTACAAGCTGTTCTTGGAAGTCTACTGACGTGTACTACAATGCTAAGAACCTGGGGGACATGGCAGGTCACAGAGTTTGCTTACAGTAGGCTTCATAAATATTTCTCAGTACACTGTGCTATATTTTGATGATTCCAAAGACTGAGGGGGTCTATAATCTTGTTTTAATCATGATATTCCTGAATTGTGTTAAAAATTCTTGGTAGTCCATTTTTAAATATAACAATAAAGAACATGACAGGAATGGACAGGTGTAGATGATAGCAAGTGGCATTGCTAAACCTAAACCTTTAAAAATATTTGGGGAAAGGAATTAGCACAGTATTTGAAGGCTTAATCTAAAATGATTATAAAAATGCTTCCAGACATGTGTGAATACAATTTGAAAAATTATTTGGCAAACAGTAGACCATTTCTTTTCTGTTCTTTTTTACCTCCCATGTTGAAGTTGACCAAACTTGCTCTCCAAGTGGAAGCAAACAGAGAAATATAAATAAGCATATGGGTCCTAAGGAGATAAAAAAGAGCTGAAATGGAAGAACATCAAAATATGGATATTGGTCATCTTGTGGTGTTTTCACATAAATCTGATAGACTTTGTAATTATTGTATTGGAGTTACTCTTAGACATTTTACATGATACATTACCTTTCCACCCTAAAAATAAATTAACAAAAGAGACTGTGTATGAATGAATATTATACTTATATTGTATAGTGAAATAAAATATTGAACTTATCTTGTGATTTTAAATAAAATACAATATTTTATATTTATTTATTAGTCTCACAATATCTCTAGATAATAAATACTGTTACTTATCTGAAAAAAAGATTTGGAAACAATGCCACACAGTAAAAAAAACCTTTCTGATTATTAAAGAGAATACAATAGTATCCAAATTTACAAGGGTATATCTATAATGAAAATAATTACTGTAAACAATACTTTCAGTTGTCATAGTGCTCATTGTTTCAACTAATCCTCAAAACATTCCATTTTAAAGGTAGGAAACTAAGTCTGACACTAGATGTCTAATTATGATGTCTCCCATCTTCAAAAAAAGAAAAGCCATTGGATTGGACCTACCTCAGTTTCCCCCCAATAAATCCACCAATCTTGTCTCCTTCTCCATTCATCTTCTCCTCCTTTAAAGTAGAATAAAGGAACTGACCCTCTTCCTGTTGAAGACCAGTCCTTTCACTGGCACTCGGAATCAACTTGTCTTTTGCCTTCTTAGGAAACTGACACTACCAACTATCCTTCTTGCCTCAGCCATATCAGCTTTTAAATATCTTCATGTCTTTTCCATATTCAAAACCAGGCAAAACAAACGCAAACAAAACAGAAAACCTCGCCCCTAAATCCCTCTCTATCTACCCTTTCACAGCCAAACTCTTCTAATAAGTTGTCCATATTCGCTTTCGTTTCCTTCACACCCATTCACTCCTCACTCCCCATTCTCTCCCTCATTGAATGATTAACCTGACAGGTTTTTTTTTCAACTTCATCGTACTTAATCTCCTTGTAACTTTTGTACTTGTTGACCACTTCTTCCTTCCCTTGGCTTCATTAGTACTATCCATTCCCAGTCTTCTTCTCATATTCTGCCTGCAGCTACTCAATTTCTTTGTCAAGTTGATCCTCCTTTGTCCACACATGAAGTACTTCAAGGCTAGTACTTTCTTTCTCCTCTATTTTATCAAAGCAGAGAAGGTTGTGTCTGGGGAACTTGTAACTAAAGATAGATGTTTAAGTAATTCAGACAATAGTTGACTCTTCAGTTGTGAAGACATTAATTATATGAGACAGTCTATGGACTTCCAATGTGCCTGAGTTTTGTAGACAACACATTAGAAGAAATTGAAAAACTGACTGCCATCTGTTTTTCTTTTCTTTTTTAACTGTAAACCATTCTAGAAACATTAGTAGCTACATTTAGAAAAAACCTTATATTTAAGAAAGCTCTAGTTCGTGGGAAGAGATATTACCTTTCTCTCTTTCTTTCTGGGACTGGCCATATTAGACACAGTCTGACATCTTACATTTCCCCAAATGGACTACTTTTACAATTAAATGCTGCTGCAGTGACATGATCCAGCTGCACTCCTCAGCATGTGTAAAGGAACAATCTTAGTCTCACTTTACTTCATTGCTGACTACTCTGGAGATGCTCCTCGACAGATCAAATCCCAGTTATTCTTTATCCTTGCCCTTGAATTCCAAAATGTAAATCAAATTCATATATATTAACTTTCTCACCGACGGCTGCTTTGCAAGCACAGTATGGCTTGCTTGTAAGTACAGATTACAGGTACAAACACAACTGAAATCAGTATTAGAGCAGAAACTAATACACCATTGTGAAGCAATTATACTCCAATAAAGTTGTAAAAAAAACACAGTATCAGTTATTTTTCTGAGGATATTAAGAACACTGAACAGGTGAATTGCTGCTGTGAATATTTTTCTATGCTAGAACGTATGCAGATATCACTGCTATCTTTCTTTTGTTTTATTCCTTACCAAATAGGCTTGAAATGCAGGTTATTGTCATAGGTTACTGGTTCATTTTTACAAGAGTTTCACCATAATATTAGATATTTACAGAACTTGAGGAATAGTGATATATTAAGACATTTCCTCAGAAGTATTGGCTGGTGCTAAACTTGACAATAAACTGATACGTTAATAAAATGTATGATCTGAAGAGTTTGCTAAACTAACAAAATATTTATGAAGAATAATACACAGAGATACATACTTTATGCTGCTTGTTTTACACAGATATAATGGACTGGAAAAATATTTAACAAATATTAATATTTATAATATTTATAATAAGGCTAGAAGTGAAAAATTTTAGCATGCCAAACTTCCACAAAGGCTTTTATAATTCTTACTGAGAAAGGATGATGATAAACTTCCACAAATGTAATCACTTAATGTAATCCCCTAAACTAGACATTCTTGATCTATTCTACTAAGTTTTGCTGGCAGTATTATTTCTTATTATTATAGTTATTTTGTTTGCACATTATCAGTAAAGTGTAGAATCAGCTAAAAATGTTAACTATGATTTTTTTCAAGACTGTAGATCTTAGATTTATGAGTCTCATTAATCTCAATGTCAGCAATCCATAAGATTCTAGATTTGTTGTCTAAGTTTTCTAGTTAAATGTTTATTTATATATCCTGTGCCGCTACCCAGTCTTAATAATTAAAATTTTAATAATTAAAATTTTAACTGCTCTGAATAATGGTATTCTGAATAATAATATTAGAAATATTATTAAATATTCTAATTAAATTCCAATATTCTAATAAAATTAGAAATGTAACTGCCCTGAATAATGTTATTCCGCACTGAGTTACCTTAATTTGACTATGCCATCACCCAACTGCTAGTTACATAGTTTGTTTCAATTTATTTATTTGTTTGTTTTTCTGTATTTGGAAACACTAAAATGATTAATTTCCAGCAAATAATTGTTTACAAGATTTGCAAATAACTGTTTCAAAGATTTATTTGAATTTAAAGTACATTTTTTAAAACAATCAACTTTGAGATATAATTTATATATAATAAAGTGCACGTTTTCATTATAAAGACCAATGAATTTTGACAAATGTACACTTTTATATAACCACCAATACAGATATAGAAAATTTTCATCAGCTCAGAGATTTTCTCTTTCTCTGAGCTCCTTTGCAGCCAATCCCACCCTCCCCCCAACTTTCCATCCCAAGGCCACTTACCAGCTTTCTATCATCATATATTAGTTTGGCCTGTCCTAGAACGAAGTATAAATTAATCATACAGTAGTTATTCTCGTTTCTGGCTTTTTTGGTTCAGTATAATATTTTTGAGATTAATCCATGTTATCATCTGTCTGGGTAGTTCGTTCCTCTTTATTGGTAGGTAGTATTCCGTTGTATGAATTTGTTCATTCATTCATGTGTTGACAGACATTTGGGTTGTTTCCTATTTGGGGAGATAATGAATAAAACTGCAATCAACATCTTGTACATGTCTTTTGTGGACATAGATTTTTATTTCTCCAGGATAAATACTTATTCTGGAATTTCTGGAGTGTAGGTATCTTTAATTTTATAAGAAATTACTGAACCATTTTCCAAAGTAATTGTACCATTTTACATCCCAACTGGCAATGTATGAGAATTCCAGTTGCTCCACATTCTTAACAACATGTCACTTTTTCTAGTTCTTGTTGTATTACAGGACAGTGAGACCTCACAAATTTATGTCTTGGAGACCACAGGATTTCTGAGATCAGAAGACAACAAAAATAAGAGAGTTTTAAACTGTGAGATTACAAGGTAATGTCTTTCAATTTCTGGATTTGATTACTCAGTAACATACTCATGTAAGAGAATTAACTGGAAAGAGCATTTTCTTTGCATCTGAGACTTCCTCAGACTCAAAGCCCTCGCATCAGCTCAGAGGTTCAAAAACGTTTGGCAGGTGTTCCTTACTCAAAGCAAAGATTGTCCTTGTTCTGGAGGTTTGCTCCTCCACCTGTCTTGTCCCCAGCCTCAGCAACTGCTCCAGGTAAAAGTGTTCTCTGTCTCTTGTTCAACTGTGAAGAGTTTATCTCTCTGGACAGTTTAGTTCTAGATTTATTTGTACCAAATAGGATTTTCATAAAATGGTGGTTTTCAACAAATGCATCAGTTTTCAGTTTATTGGGTAACTTGTGTCAGTAGGAGTGAAGGTCTTTCACGTACTTTTACATCCTAACCATAAGCAGGCTCTTACAAAAAAAAATTTTTTTTTTGCTAATTTGAATGATTTCCTAAGCATATATTCCCAGAAGAACATTATTAAGTCAAGAATAATAAATGTTTTTGTAATGATTTCCAAAAAGAATGATAATATGATGAGGGTACTATTTGTCAAAAGAAATCCTATGTTTCTTTTTCCACAAAGAGTGTTGCTCCACAGAGTTAAAACAGGACTCATTGAATTTTATTGCATTTATTCTGTTACAATATTTGTATATTGTTTTCAAACTTATTTGCATGATATACTCTCCCCTTACACACTGGCTGTTTATTCAACACTCATTTTTTTCCAAGAGCAATCTTACGACCTTTCCCCCACTTTTGCAAGCAAAATGAAATAAATGAGAATAACTGCTAGTGGGTACGGGGTTTCTTTTTGGAGTAATTAAAATTTTCTAAACTTGATTGTGGTGATGTTTGTACAACTCTGAATATAATAAAAATCATTGAATTATATATTTGAAATAGATGAATTATATGGTATGTGAATGTTATCACAATAAATCTATTATCTAAAAAATGAAACAAGGGAAGGAAATGTGAATGTCAGTAAAGCTTCTATGTCTGCAACGACTGAATTCTCACCCAACTGAAAACCAAAATCAATCTTATGGGGCAACTTCCTAGCACACTGAAAAAAGAAAGAAAATAATTGGATCTATCAGAACGTCATCACAATAAATACAATAGAATGTACTCAATTTTTGTTTGATGCCAGGTACGGAGCTAAACATTTTAAATGAATTTTCTCATGTAATCTTTATATCAACTCTAAGAAGTTACTATTATTTATGATACTTTTTGTAGGTGAGAAAACTGATATTTAGATCAAAAAAAGTAACTGAAAGAGCTAGAGCTCAAATCCTAGGTTTGTCTGATTTGTTTTAATCTATTGCTTCCCAGCATTAGAGCATAAGATTCCACTGCTTTTGGCCAAAAAATCTGCACATGCAGAGACCCACACTCAGAGTCACTCAAAGGCCAAAAAAGTAGTATGGACATGTCACAGCCTACTCTACTGAAAACCCAGATCCAGGAATCCTAAAAGCCTAAATTGAGAAATCCTAAATTCTTCGGAGATTAACTGGAAAGCAGGGGGTGCCGAGAGATCTTACACTTAACAGGTATGCTCCTGTTCAACATCAGTTTAAAACCTCATTGATCCTGTGTCTAGCCACAATAACAATACTTTAGGTTCTACGACACTTTATAGTCAATGAAGAGATATGGTAATGGTTAAGATAACTTATGACCAGCCTTTTGAGAATTATTGAATATAAGTTTTGCACGAAATCTTTGAAATTTTATTTTATAGGTAAGGATACAATTCCCAGAGAAGCTAAGGCAGTTTTCCAAGGTAAAGCAACTTTTTGGAAAGAAAATCAGGGAACTATCTCAGGTGTTTTGAGCCAGGGTCCAAGAATTCTTTTACCACATTGTATTGGTTATTACTGATTAATAAGTATTAGTTCCCTTTTTTCTCTCCAGTCCTTTGTGAATGTCCAAACACTGGGCCAATAATCATTTGTAATACTGCTTCCATGGTGTCTAGTATAGTCTGCTCTCTGACTGCAAAGTCTGGAAATAAACTTGGCATTAGCCCAGACTCTGCTCCTGCCAAGTCCAGTTTCATCAGAGAGTAATAAAGAACAACAATACACATTTTTACTTTAATGTTCAAAGAACACTTCTGGATCATTGAATTTTGGACAGCATTTCATCTGTGGGATGCAAATTATTCTAATTACAACAAGTTTACCTTATAAAAAAGAACACCTGCTTTTTCAGGGCAACATCCCCTAAACAATATTGAATTGAATAAAATTAAATTTTGCTTGCACTTAATAGTAGTTAGGAAAGGATGCAAAAGAAGCAAGGAATTATATTTGCCTCTAGGGAAAGCACTGGATGGTTAGAGAACTTTTATGGAAGGAACATTTTAGAATTTTATACTGTGTGCCTTTGTACAATGTGCATTCAATAAAAAAAAAAAAGAAAGAATAGCATGTAAAAATTCTTCAGTGTTGACATTCTAACAGTGAACTACTCCTTTTAGAAATACAATTAAACAGTCAGTAACTGAGGTTTGCTTTAGTAAGTTTTCCAGCTAACTAAAGCTTTCAGCTCCAAGGTGCATCACTGCATATATTTCACTATTTCCTTCTATGAGTATAAATTCTGTATAAGGCTGCTGTGTTTGCCAGGCATGGGACTAACCCTGTGATACAACAGAGAACATGATCCCTGCCCTTATGGTGTTTGTATAGTGTTAGAAGGATCATTACTAAAGACATCTCATTTTTTCCTCTTTAAACCAAGGGTAATCTATGCACATCCGTGTGGTCTTAATGACTTTTGATGAGCATCCATTATTGAAATAAAGCACTAGGACTGTATTTTAGACTTTGTGTTTCTTCCTTCTTAAATAGAAGGCTGGCAACCTCTATGGCACTGAAGGTGTCCAAATTTACCAAATTTCTAGAATTTTTCATTTTTATAGTTTTTAATCTTCGATAAGAGGTGAAACCAGATAAGTAGACTTGTCAAAAATTGTATGCTCAATAAATGAGACTCTGAAATATGTCTCTGTAAAGTACCTGGCCACTTAAGTGGACTCTAGGAAACTTCTTCAGTGATTTTAGGAGAAGCTTGGGTTCATGTATTTGCTAAAAGTTAGAGCTCCCCATAAATATTACCAACTGTTAACTCCATTCTCTTTGTGAGGTTAGCAGAAGGGAAAATTGGTAACTGGGCCGCTTTGACTGCCATAACAAAATACCATAGACCGGGTGGCTTAAACAACAGAAATGTATTTTCTCACAGTTCCAGCGGGGTTAATTTCTAGTGAGAACTTTCTTCCTGGCTTGCAGATGGCCACCTTCTAGCTATGTCCTCACATGGCAGAGAAAGAACAAGCTCCCTGGTGTCTCCTCTTATAAGTACACTAATCCTATTGTATAATGGGGGGGGGACAAATATTCAGCCCACAGCAGATGGTTAAACTAAATAATCATCTTTATTTTTCATATCATTTTATTTGTGTATAATTTATTTTATTATATTATTAATAAATCATATTACTATTATTATATTAGATAGTGATGTGTATGGAAATTCTCCTGAGACATCTATTTTAGTGTTATTTGGTTGAGTATCAATTTGTAGTTAAACTCAGAGATAGCATCTATTCTTTGAATATCTCAAAAGAGGATATCAAAGTACTATGGCCTGTAGTTAATTTGTAGACTCAAGGCTTTTGGTTTTCATTATATATTTTGTTAACGCTATAGACATCTGTAAGTTCAGAAATAACTTTTACTATTATCAAACACGTATGTCTCTCAAGGTCAGAGTAAAAGCTTCGGTAAACATTTTTGTTGTGAGATTGATATTACTGCTTGATGAGGGGAATGAAAGAGCAAAATTCACTGATCAAATTTGTTTTTCAGTACAGTCTCCAAATAAGAATGAGGGTTGGTTGCTAAAAAGCTTTCCCCTGGGGTTTTCTTTAAAGGGTTATAATGTTAATTTTCAATGACTGTCCTTAATACAGTAGTTGTGAAACCAATCAAGTGTAATGATCCTTCATCTGGAAATTTCTCAGACTTCATCTAATGGATCTTTAAATTGTTTGTACAGATCATGGGTCAGTGAATTAAGCTAGTGGCTTTGTTCTTGGTAGTGGTGTTAAGTGGGATGGTACAATAGACAGAAAACACTATGGCTTTTCTTCATAGGAAAGTAAATATACGTTATGAAAATTTTTCATTTATACATTACAGTGAAACCACTAGTCCCTTCCTTGCAGCATGACTATGAAATACTTGTCTTCAATCAACAGACAGCTGGGTGTGCAACGTTTGCTAAACTAGCTGAGTACTTACAGTACTTCCTAAACTGTAATGTGTAAATGACCAGTTGAGGATAATGTTAAACTGCTCTTTCTAACTTTTAGGTCCAGTAGGTGTAGGGTGGTCCAGTAGGTGTAGGGTGGTCCAGTAGGTGTTGCCGGAAAATTCTGCAGTTCTAGGAGTGATACTGATGTTGCTGGCCCAGACCATACTTTGAAGAACAAGGCTCCAAAAGGCTCAAGGCACAGTCATTTCTCTTAAAAACTTACAAAACGTGAACTGATAAAAATAACATTACTATCCTACTCTCTATGGGTGCTTTAAGGATTGATGAGATTACATATGTCAAGCAACTGGCACAAGATAGTTCAAAAATGATAAAACCTATTAGTTGAATAAATAAGAGACATTGTCTATTATGCTTAATTTTACGTAGCTTTATTTACCTAAGGCAGAGAAGTTGGAGGACTTGTTATGTCAGCATGGGCATGTTGATGTAAGTTTGTTAGAAACAGTAAACTCTAGAGATGTGGGGCTTGATTTCCTAAGTGGGCTTCCAGTCACAGTGATGACAAAGTAAAAGCAGTAATTTCATCTGTCAAAATTAAAGTTTTGGAAACCAGTGTGGATGTTTTTGCAGTAATATAGATGTGACTTGATGAGGCCATGTGGGTAATGGTGGAAGTAATGAAAAGGGTGGAAGAGAGACCAGTGTTTATTGATTGCCTACTCTCAGTCAGGCAGCATGCTTTCTGTTACACTTGGTTGCATGTCAGAACCATCTGGGAGACTTTCAAATGTGTGCACACACCCAGGTCTCACTCCCAGACCTTACCAGAATCTCTGTGGGACGGTCCAAGCCAATCTTTTTAAATGCTCTTCAAAACCTTCTCCTCTGTTATGGCTGGTGCACCACTGCCTGGAAGTCTTCCTCTCCGCAGAACTCCTACAGGGAGACCTCCGCTCCTTCCCTTCCCCACTTCTCCTCCAGCCTGGCCACCTTCACATGACATCCACCAGGGAAGAGATAAGTAGTTATGGCAGACATCTGTGCTCTGCTCCTCTGACAGCCTTCTGTTTTACTCTCAAAAGTCTAGATTTAAAGTAAAAAAACGTTTGAAAGTTAACTGTTTTTTCTCTTTGCCTCTCTGCTCTACCTAATAACTCTGAGGCAAAGTAGATGCCTCTGTTTATGAAGGGAGTCCTCAGGAAGCGCAGACAAGAAAGAGGTGCACACAGTTCAATATTGCACGATCCTTCATCACTACAGTAAATGGCCTGAGCCAGGGTATGATTCCAGGTCTAAGTCCCGAGCACATATTATTCCTTCTCTGCCTTGCTGCCAAGCATTGCAAGCTCTCCAGGAAAGAGCAATTAAATTAATAATGACTTTTGCTCTTCCTTTTCTAAGACAGGAAAGAAATAAAAGTCATTATTTCATCTCACCAGAACAGTACCCTGAAATATTAAGATATATAGTGCAGTAATTGTAGCAACATCTTTATCTTGAGCTACGAGGCTCTCACCACAGATCCCATTTTCATCACACATCTCTAACTCCTCACTTCATATTTTGGGCCCAACTCGGATTTTCAAAATCGAACATCATCCTTTCTTATAGATCTTTCTCTCCCACTTTTGCCTTTTCAAAGGTTCTCTAATACTTCTTACCTGTCTTGACTGGATTAAATGTCTCTTCTGTCAGAGCACAATTTGTAAAGTTTTAGCTTCCCTGAAAAGAAGAACTGAGTTGACCCATTTAAAAACTTGTATGTATTAATAATCCCATCACAATTCTGAATCCCCTTTCAAAACTGGCATTTCCTCAATATGTATGTTTTCTTAATGTATGTATGTTCTTTTAAAGTTTTAAATACATATAGTATTGCATTGCCCTCTGTTCTTTTCTCTGGAACTTCTCTAAAGTACATCTGTTACGATTTCCTGGAAACAGTGATTCTCAAGCCCCACTTACACATTAGAATCTCTTGAAGGCTTTAAAAAATATTGTTGCTTGAGCCCAATTAAGTCAGAATCTCTGGGGTGGTATCAAAGTGTGAGTTCATTTTTTAAATGTCAGAATTGAGAATTGCTACTTTAGGTCATGGATTGCTTTGAAGATGTCCCTTCTCTTTTCCTTGAAAATGACCGCAATGACGCAACAACCCTAGGGCGTGGGTTCAGTGGAAGGAAACCTAGCAAGGCTTGGAAGCCTAGTAACTGGAGGGCTCCCAAGAGACAAATTTGGAAGTCACAAAATAGGAAGACATAACTCAACCAAGGATATTGAATCTGTTACTAGGTACTATATTTGTAGTCCTTGCTTCAGCTAAATCTCCTATGCCTGTAGGAAGTACCTCTTGCTCAAAATCAATGTTTCAGATGATGGAAGATCAATGACTTGTGTTTCTGTGGTCTGCATGGAAGGCTATGGGGAGAAGAGCAGAGTCAGGCATGCCTTAATTGTCTTCTCACTCTGTCATCCATATGAACCCTAAATTTTGCAGGGTAAACATGTTATTTACAGATTTATCAATAAAGCACCCAGAACGTCTAGCTAAACCCCTGCCACAGGGACCCCTGGTACAGAAGGAGCATTGTAGGATAGTCTGTGGTTCTGAACTTGAGACTAGGCACCAGGTGCCTTACTCATCATAATATTGCTCTTTTTTTGGAACACATCAGTAAGCAATCTGGACCTCAGTTTCCTTACTGTCAAAAGGGTATAAGATCGGGACTACCCTGGTGGCACAGTGGTTAAGAATCCACCTGCCACTGCAGGGGACATAGGTTCAAGCCCTGGTCCGGGAAGATCCCACATGCTGCAGAGCAACTAAGCCCGTGCACCACAATTACTGAGTCTGCGCTCTAGAGCCCATGAGCCATAACTACTGAGCCCGCAGACCACAACTACTGAAGCCCATGTGCCCAGAGCCCGTGCCCCGCAACAAGAGAAGCCACTGCAATGAGAAGCCCGTGCACCGGAAGGAAGAGTAGCTCCCGCTTGAACCAACTAGAGAAAGCCCGTGCTCAGCAACCAAGACCCAAAGCAGCCAAAAATAAATAAATAAATAAATAAATAAAAATAAATAAATAAATTTGGGGGGAAAAAAGGGTATAAGATCAAGTGCCATACATACCTCAAAGGATTTTGTAAAGTGAGACAATCCTATAGCTAAGTGCTTGAAAAATTACAATGTACAATTCAAACAAAAAATTATTTTTATTACTGTGATTATTTATGAATGATGAATTTAGTCCATGTTCTATTTTCTGGCCAACTTTTGTGATAGAATGAAGTCTAAGAAGTACAAACAAGAGGAAAAACAGTCTCACTGCAGTACATTTAATGATATGAACACAATGAAAACAAAATAATTTTTAAAAGAGAAGAAGAGGAAGACATCCTGGGTATTTGTGATGACAATGAAAATTTGAGGGGAAGAAGGGGAAAAGTGTCACTCTTTTTAATTTTGCTGTTTTGTAATGTATACCTTCTGCTGAAACATACTTGCTCTCCCTTTAGCAACCCAAGCATTGTTTAGGGCAGAAATGGCTGACTTTTCATTTAGGTTGAATTCTCGAAACTCCAGAAGGAACTTTTGTTTCTTCCTAAGCCAAAGTAAAAATTCAGTCTTTATCCTTATTACAATCTTCAGGGAAATGTCGGCTCCTCAGTACAGCCCCTGGGACATACTGCTGCAAGGCTGTTTGGCTGCTCTAGAGAAAAAGATCTCAAACTTCCCTCGAGGTGCCACCAGAACTGCTCATTTCAGATACTTATACACAGAATGTTTCATTCCCAAAATAATTTTTCAGAGGCATGTTTTCCAAAGAGATTGTTAATATTAAAACTCTATATCAGAAATTACTTACTAATAAAGAGGTTAACCACATAACAAACCAGGAAGGTTGTAAAACGCTTTATGAATACCTAAGGCTTCTGCCACAAACAAGAAAATGGTAATACACACAAGGGAAAATGTATTCCATCAGGAAGAATTGTGTTCCATTTAATTCCTGCCATGGTTACTCCTCTATTCTGTTTTCCCTTAACATTTATGAAATTAGTCAATGCTATATTATTTTACTTTTATGATTACCTTTGGAAGAGTGTTTATGTAAAAATCTATGAAAACTTTTCGTCAAAGGCAAAATTGCACATCATTCAGTATGCAGTTAACATTTGATAAATACTTTAAAATTATGTACTACTTTGTATCACATGATATTACCATTTTCATGAGTCAAGTGTAATTTTTTTTTTTTTTTTTTTTTTTTTGCGGTACGCAGGCCTCTCACTGTTGTGGCCTCTCCTGCTGCAGAGCACAGGCTCCGGACGCGCAGGCTCAGCGGCCATGGCTCATGGGCCCAGCCGCTCCGCGGCATGTGGGATCTTCCCGGACCGGGGCACAAACCCATGTCCCATGCATTGGCAGGCAGACTCTCAACCACTGTGCCACCAGGGAAGCCCCGAGTCAAGTGTAATTTTATATCAACAGTCTCATATGCCTGATTTCATACAGACTAACTCTTGTCAATCACTCTTTCAAATATTAGGTTGTCTGTATTTCATTTGTAAATATCTAAGATTTTCCCATCCATGTCAGAAAAGGTTAGCTAAGTTTTTTTTTTTTTCCTATTTAATGTAGACATTTACACTTTACGGCAATTGAATAATATTTCTTCATTCTATGATGGTTTCAAGTCTCTAAAAATATCTTTCTTTCTTTCTGGCTGCGTTGGGTCTTTGCCGCTGCACACAGGCTTTCTCTAGTTGTGGCGAGCGGGGGCTATTCTTCATTGCGGTGCGCAGGCTTCTCATCACAGCGGCTTCTCTTGCTGCGGAGCACAGGCTGTAGGTGTGCAGGCTTCAGTAGTTGTGGCATGCAGTCTCAGTAGTTGTGGCTCACGGGCTTAGTTGCTTCGCGGCATGTGAGATCTTCCTGGACCAGGGCTCAAATCTGTGTCCCCTGTACTGGCAGGTGGATTCTTGACCACTGTGCCACCAGGGAAGTCCCAAATACTTTTCTTTATAAGTCTTAACATTCTTTTTTTGTTTTTGGAGGCTTTGGGGTTTCATTTTGGAGACAATATCCAGCTGCTGAAGACTTTTGAGCGCAAGAGTGATATAACAAAAACCATATTTTAGGAAGAATAATCTGGCAATGGTAAATTGATAGGAAAGGGATGGTATGCAGATAGGTTAGATGGAAAACTACTACAATTGTCCTATGTTCCTGAGCCCAGTAAGTTTTTAAATTTAATTTTTATTTTATATTAAAGTATAGTTGATTTACAATGTTGTGTTAGTTTCAGGTGTATAGCAAAGTGATTCAGTTATACATATACATATGTCCATTCTTTTTCAGATTCTTTTCCCATATAGGTTATTACAGAATACTGAGTAGAGTTCCCTGTGCTATACAGTAGGTCCTTGTTGACTATCTATTTCTTATATAACAGTGTGCATATGTTAATCCCAAACTCCTAACTTATCCCTCCCTGCCACCTTTCCCCTTTGGTAACCATAAGTTTGTTTTTGAAGTCTGTGAGTCTGTTTCTATTTTCTAAATAAGTTCATTGGTATCATTTTTTTTTGATTTCACATATAAATGATATCATATGATATTTGTCTGACTTACTTCACTTAGTCTGATAATCTCTAGGTCCATCAATGTTGCTGCAAATGGCATTATTTCATTCTTTTTTATAGCTGAGTAATAGTCCATTGTATATGTGTACCTCATCTTCTTTATTCATTCCTCTCTATGGGCATTTAGGCTGCTTCCATGTCTTGGCTACTGTAAATAGTGCTGCAATGAACATTGGGGGGAAGTCTTAGCATTCTTATCCCTAATTTTTTATTTTAATTACATTCCCTTGATATCTTGTAGACAGGTATGTTGAACCAGAATGTTTCAGCCTTAATTTTTCTTGGGCTCAATATGTTATCTCTATACATAATTCACATGTTAGCTAACAGCATTCTTATTTCTTTAATGCCATTTTCAAATTGTGTTTATCCAAACTTGAAAAGGCAAATCCCTAAATTTTCACTGCAACAGATACTCAGGCAAGTTTTTTCTTACCATTTTAGTTACTCAGTCCTACTCTTCACTTGCCCTTCCTCCCAATAGAAAAACAAGGTTTAAAAATTTATTTCACAGTAAGAAATATGGATTTCCCTTCTAAGTTACTACTAGAAATCACAAACGTTAATAATATCTAACAAAGACATACTTAAGGTGATTGCACATCGTTCAACAGTGGTTTAACGCAACTTTCGTGACTTTCTTCCCACCACCACATCAACAGAACCTCCACAAGTATTAAATAGCAAAACATTATAAAGACTGCATATTCAAATTGTCACTGCCTTTTCCATTCTATTTTCTAGCATGTAGTTCACATTTTAGGATCATTTGTTGACCAAACCTTGTACATAGCAATGCTTCCAAAATGCTGATATCCCAGAGAACCCATATTTCCCAGGGAATAATTATAGTTGTTTCCCTTTATGTTTAATAAGATTCTTTGCCAATATAATGAGTCCACTCTTCCCCATCCCAATTTTCTACCCCTTAATTTTAGTTTATGCACATTTAGAGGTTGTTTTGCTTATTCTCTATACCCTTCTCTTGGGCAAATGCTTTTTCCCTTCCCTAGGAGTTTTATGTTGACTTTTTCTAGTAGTTATGTAAACGCTTTCACACGCCAATTCAGCGTTGTTCTAGTTCCAATTTCAGCAGTCCTTTGAAGATGTTTGTCTACAGATCTAACCATGTCTTTCTTGCATAGCAGAATCACCCTTAATGTCTTTTTGTATGTATTTATTTTCCATGGGAGGAGGTGGGGGAGGATAAATGTGAATGTAGTTTGAATAAGGAAGAGGGAGGAATGGAGGGTTGGGAAGAGGAGGATGGGAAGGAAGGATGTGGAAGAGGAGAGCAGAACAAAGCTGGGGAGTTAATTGCTTCTTCTGAGTCTATTACTTGCTAGAAGGACCCACTTTCCAAAGGTTCTTAAGACTAAGGGAAGGAAAGACATGAGAAGAAGCCCAAGAGAGTGGTGACTGCAATATCAGTGTTAGTCTGACAAAAGAACTATGTAAAGAGGGTCATCAAAGAAGGACCAGATGTTATGTGCTCATTTCTTCACACTTTTAGAGGGTTCCTCCTCTCCCTCTCCCACCCGTGGCCCAGCTCCGGCTCACGCGAATACCCTGGGTCATATCTGATCAGTTGGTAGAACTTGTCTCCAATGTGTTTATTTTCTCTCTCCTTTATATTGAAACTCAAAACCAAACTCTAAAACAATCTTAATCTGAATTTTCCTAGTCATTAATCCATGTCTTCATAGCATAATTTTGAATAACAACGACATAAATTCACACTGTTTTTCTCTTGGATTGTTAAAATAAAGATGGTTATCAATGGACATAGCTATTTTCAGAAGCTGTTAACAGGAAAATTCAAGTGGAGTTGGTTCTGTAGATGTGAAAGAGTAAAATCTGTCTGGGACCGAAGGACTGAAAATCAGCTTGGACTGAAAAAGAAAAAAGTAGTCCTGTCATTAATCAGTCTGGGAGGACAGACACAGATAAAACCAGCTGCAAACTTAACAGGAAACATTGTTTCTTCCAAGGTCATGCAGCTATAAAATGCCATCATGAACCCGCCTCTTTGTGTGACCACTGCTTTGTTACTAATGATGCCTTCAGCCCTGCTTTTCTATCCTCACGCATCTATTACTGGAGATACTCAGTTACTAAACCATCCCTGCCTCAGGATAGCACCCAGTTCCTAGTTTATCCCTGCTTCTCCTAATCCTGCTGCAGAAAGAGCATCCAACCCAGAACTGGTCTCCCTTCCCTGAGAGCTTCCTCAGAATCCTTCAGCAGGAACCCAAACCTTACAAAGATAGCACCCTCTTCCCCCTCTGGAGAGCACCATTCATGTTTCCTCTGCAGTGTGCTCCCATGCTTGCAAGCCAATAAATAAGATTTTGTCAAACTACAGGTTTGAGTGTAGTAGACTGGATGGTTGAACCTTAATAGATGTCAAGTAGAAGTTGGAGAGTTTGAATGATTTTCTGGGATATTTGGAGTTTTAAAATAAGATTTCCCGAATGCCAGCTGTTTTGGTGATATATAAATTATAAGAAAAAATGTCTTTAAAAAAAATCGAAATCCTTTGAGACATAATGAAATAAGTCTCTGAGTGAGGTTTCATGACTTCATCTAAAGCTGACAATTTTCAATAGTAAAAATTCTTTCAACGATAGAGACATTACTTTTCTAAAAGACATGACAGTTTCCTAAGAAGAAATAAATTTCCATCAAGTGTTTAATTTTTAACAAGTTGAATGATCTCTGGGGTTTCTCTTCTGTATCAAACCTTGAATCTCCTTGGCAAGTACCCAATACAAACATTTATTTGCCTTCACTCTTCAAACAGGTACTGTATTGCATATACACCAGTAGTATTTGATTCAGAAGAGTACTACACATATGGCCTATTTCTGACATATCCACTCCTATGCATCGCAGCTTCAAAATACATTTTATATCTGATGGGAAAAATCCTTTCCAACCATCCTCATCTTTTTTCAAAATAGTCTAAATTGTTTAGACTGTTTATTCTGCCAAATGCATTTTGTTAAAATGTGGTTCAATTCTAAAAGAAAATTATATTAATGCTCCCCATGGTAACTTTATTAAAAATAACATTAAACTTCTAAATTAATTCTGAAACAATTGAATTTATAGTCTCAGGACTTAGCATGCTTGTCTTTTTCAAATATTATTTTGTTTCTCAGTAAAGTTCCTTTTATAGAGGTGTACCTAATAGTTTTACTATTTTAAATACAAGGTTTATTGTTTTTCTTTTTAAAATTTTTTCATTAACAGAAACCGCCTTTAGAACTCTAATATGCTATTAACTGTGGTACCTCACAGATGATAAACATGTCAATCAAATTATCCAACTCATTATTTTTCTTTAATAAAGATAATACTCATGACAGGAAAAGTTACAAAATGCAAAAAAACACATAGACCATCATACTCCTAATAGGCCATGGTATCATCTTATTATCTAAAAATATTAGCAATTATATCCCAGCTTGTTAAAAAAGTTCTACCTTCTATTCTTGTTCCACGTTGTGGTAGGCAGAATAATGGCCTCCCAAAGATGTTCATGTCCTAGTCTCTGGAACCTGTGAATATGCAAAAGGAAACTCAGGTTTCAAATGGAATTAAGGTTGCTATTCAGCGGGCCTTAAAATAAGGGAATTGTCTCGATGGCCCCAGTCTAATCACAGGAGTCCTTAAAAGCAGAGAATCTTTCTCAGCTTCTGTCTGAGAAGGATGTGAAGACAGAAGAAGGTCAGAGAAATGTGACATTAGAAGGGCCGGGCACTGCGGGCTTTGAGCCAGGGAATATGAGTGGCTTCTGAAAGCAGGGAAAGTCTCCACCACAGCCTCCAGAAAGGACTGCAGCCCTGCTGACCCCTGGATGTTTTCTCAGATCCGTGTCAGACTTGTGATCTACATAACTGTGAGATAATAAATTTATGTGTTTTATGCCACTAAGTTTGTGATAATTTTTTACAGCAACAATTGAGATTAACACAGGTCTTTACATTGATCTGAACAGTATTGAATAATAATGTCAAATCTGGGGTGGAGAAAGAGACATTTAGGTCCAAAAAAAAAAAACAAATGAGGCTGCCTTCCCTCAGCAACAAATGATACAAGAATTCTCCCCCACTTCATTAAATTTCTAATCTAGTTTTATTGATCTGATTTCTAATGATATATTTTAATGCCTCATATTTCCTTTTTCTGGTGTCCTTCATTTATCTTTATTTGTTACTTTCTTGACATACCATTTTCAAAGGATTATACAAGATTTCTCTACATCCATTTTTTAAGGAACTTTGAGGTGGCATCTTCTCTAATGGGTTCTTATTTGAAAGTCATAATCCCCTTAAAGTATAGGCCCCTTCTGGTACTTTTACCATCGTATCTCTTTATACCTGTTATGACAAGACTCAGGTCTTACGTCCATATTCTTATTTTCATCTTTTGATTTTTCTCACATTTAAGCTCTATGTCTAAAGATAGATATTATATACTATATATAGTATATATATAGTATATATATATACTACATATAGTGTATATATATATACTATATGTAGTATATATAGCTAATGACTTTGCCCCATTCCTCTCAATTTCTCTCTGTAAAGATCCAATGGTCATGGGTAGGGTGAATATCAGTTGTTGTCTTCCCAATAGCCCTTTCTTCTCCTTTTTTAATGGCACGGTGCTCTTAGACTAAATCACAGTGACCCGCCCCTTCCTAACAGGTAGTACATAAACCAAGATTCTGTCTCTCCTGGGAATCTGAATCTTGAATAGAATGCCATGGTGGTCTTAAAGTTGAGTTGTGTTGTGGGCACTCAGAAGAAACTGTCTCTGAATTTCTGACTGAGATGCCGAAAGCTGTCATAGTTCAGTTTTTTTCTGAGGCATGGTTATCCTGTTTTCCCTTCTACTGTGTGAGCTATGCAACATCTTCCTTTTAAGTACGTTTATTTACTTAATTTAACCAGAGCCAGTTTCTAATTAGCCTCAGACTGATACACACAAGATGGTGATCAAGATGATATATAATATTCTCACCTATTTCCATGGATTAGTGCCAGTGTTTCTTTGTATGCTATCTTAGTTAAGAATCTTTTAGTTTTACTGTAAGACGGGAGATAACAAGAAGAAAGAAAATATACCAATAAGTATGAAAAATAAGAATAAGAATACATTCTTGGGGGATCTCCCCAGTGACTCCATTGTTACCAGATGTGCCTTCCAATTAACTCCTGTTTTCTCCAACCTGTGAGGCTGCACACAATGGATGTTGGAGTGAGATTAATAGAGTGGTGTACTTTTTGCTTCCTGTTTTGCAGTAAGGATGTCAGCAAACCTCTTTCCCAAGTCAGTCCTATGTAATCTCAAATTAAGTAAAATCTTCTAGCAGCCATGGGTCTATGTCAACCCACTCCAGCCCTCAGCTGCCAAACGGTGACATATAAATGAGGAAAATGTCCATGTAATAATGTGGCTTAATAGTCTACATGGCAAACAGGGCAAGACATCCAATGACAAGGAAATGAGTGGGAATGAGGGCAGTCCTTGAGGGAAAAGCCAGAATGACATATTGGCATCAGATATGCTAAGTGATAGACACTATGAAATAAGATTTAATAGTGAGTTCTTTTGGCCAGAAGAACCTTTCTCTAAATCATTAGAACACCCACTACCTTGCCCCACCCCCCAAATGCACATTTATAAATCTGAGTTGCCCCTATCCCCTTTACTGGAATTAATCTTTAGGAGAAAAATTTCAGGGCCCAGTCACCAATGTATATAAAACTTCATTTAACCTGAAGGGAGAATAAAATAATTTTTTGAAAAGTTACTCAGGCATCTCTGAGAATTTAAAGAAAAGTTGGAATACCTAACCACAAGAATTGCCTCGGAGAAACTGAGAAGCAGGAGTGTGTGCACCTTCCTTCTGTAGTTCTACCAGGAATTTAACTTAATCTACACAGTTGGGGAGTTGTAATCTCCTTATGTGAGAAATGGATGTGAAAAGACTTTAGAACAATAATCCACGGTAATATGTTTGGCAGCCAGAAAAGACACATCCTACCTCAGAACCCTCACAGCTGTAGCATTTTTTAGTTTCAATGTAGTGCTTCTTTTCTTCTTTGTATTTCCTCTTTTCCCATCTAACCTCCGTTACTCTGATTTTCACTCTCTCTTCCTTTTGTTTTTTCTCTTTCTTAGATCATTCAGTTGCATTCTGTAATTTTGAAAATTTATTATTTTAATATCTTTTGATCAATTTTTCTCTTAAAACTTTTATCATATTTTAAATTGTTTCATTATTCTCCAAATTTTTAAAAGTTAAAAAGGATCAATGGTTTCCTCACCAGTGTTACCTTTCTTTTATATATACGATATATGAAGTGTGAAAGCAAGTTACAAAAACTAGAGTGAGAACATGTTATTGTTATAGAAATAATGTGTGTATAATAAATTTATACACCAATGTCTAAATCTAACTACCAAATTGCAAAAAAATTTTAAGGAAAGAGGAACAGAATAAGTCAAATGACAACACAAAGGAAGCAATCAACCAAATCCAAAATGTGGGAAATTCTTCAAAACAATGGACCTAATTTCTTCAACCATACATGTCATAAAAATAAGTGGGAGGAGAAACGATTAAAGACTAAAAAATTTGGTTTGTTACAAAATTCTTGTATCCTCATTTGCAAACAAACACACAAACAAAGACAACTGTTAAAATACATTTTTGAGAAAATCGTGGAAATTATATTAAGGAGTAATTAACTTTGTTATGCGTGATAATGGCATGGTAGCTGTATATTTTTTAAAGCCTGTCTGTTAGAGATGAACACTGAAGTATTTTCTGGTGAAGTGTTATGATAGGTGAAATTTGATTTAAAATATTCCAGCCCCACTTGTCAAACTGTGTGCTTTGGGATGGGATGGGGCAATAGATAACAAGATTGACAGGATGTTGATCATTATTAAACATGGGTGATGGGCACAGGGGATTCATCATACTCACTCTCTACTTTTACATATTTTTGAAAATTCCCATAGTATGGATGGTGAGTTTATAGGTAATTCATCTCTTCTTTTCAGTATTTTCTAATTTTTTACTACAATGAATAAGTATTAGTTGTGCAACAATAAAATTTTTAAATATTTTAAAGTTATGGCCTATATTTTAAATGCATTCCCATCTCTAATAGAAGTTGTGCATCTTTTATGTGCTCCTGCCAGTTTTTCAGGTTTTGAGAAATGAATTTTGACATTACCAGGAAAAGTGCCATCTTCCATCACACGGCAGGTTTTTTTTTTGTTTTTTTTTTTTTTTGTGTGGTACGCGGGCCTCTTACTGTTGTGGCCTCTCCCGTTGCAGAGCACAGGCTCCGGACGCACAGGCTCAGCAGCCATGGCTCACGGGCCCAGCCGCTCCACGGCATGTGGGATCCTCCCAGACCGGGGCACAAACCCATGTCCCCTGCATTGGCAGGCGGACTCTCAACCACTGTGCCACCAGGGAAGCCCTACAAGGCAGTTCTGAAGTTCAATTGAGATCACACTTCTGAAAATATAGTGTAGCCATCACAATATTATCCAAATGTATTGGTATTTGTTATTGACTTGCTTCTTGCTTTTCTTTCTTTTTTCTTTTTTCATATTACAATCCAAACTGTAAGCACATGTACACAAATACATGCACTTTCACCTTATGTTCTTCTCCCTGAGATGAAACTAAAATCTCCTTTGAATAACTTCTAGATGCAGGGAAGTTATCCTCAGATAACTTTTCATATTTCCCTTAAGAGTATCCTTGTTAGAAATTGTCATGTTCTCCTCTCAAAAGAAAGCACCACATTCTCAAGAGATAAATGTAAAATATCTTGGTGCATGGAAAATACTGAGGAGTAGTGGTAGTAATAATAATAATAATTTTCTTTGTTTTTGGTCTCATTTCATTCACTGCACTACACAGTCTCATGTGGTTTTAAAAAAAAAAACAGTCATTTGTTTTGGGCAGAGTAGCCAATTTATTTCTTTAGTTTCCCATTTATTTTTCGGTTTGAAACTGGCCTGTGTCCCTCTTACTTTGTTTTGACCAGTTACTTAGAACGCACAGAGCCTACAAGGGACCCTTGGGGATTGTAAATCTAACTCCTTCATTCTAATGATGAGAAACCGGAAACCCATGTTTCCTGATTCCCAGTCCAATGCTGGAACTCTTTTCATGCCACCTCAATTCATCATACATTTTAATAGTCATAGTTTATATTTGCATAATACTATTGCCTTTGTAGTGACTTTCACATCTAGCTTCTCATTTGCATATAGTTTAAAAGCCACTCCTGAGCACTAACTTCTAATTGTATCAGCCACAACCTTGGGATGCACCTGTGACTGCACCTCCTTACTCTAGGCCCTCAGGTAACAGCACAGAATCCTACACTGCGTTTTCTTTAATGCTTTCTCACCTTGTTATATGCTCTACTATCATGGTAATATTTGCCTTCAGTTCTCTGTGGAAGCATTAAAAATGTGCATAATAGATATCCTTTTAAAATATTATCTTAATAAACAGCACTTGGGGTGGAGGGGAGCTGGATGAGTAAAGGAAGGGTATACTTCCTCCCAAACAAACTGACCAAGAACCTCCTTCAAAGAGCAATGACAACAATCCGGGTGAAGGAGGGTCACTTCAACAACAAAAGCGTAAGAGCCCTTATACTCCTAGATAGACCACACATTACCTTTCTGTGGCACCTCAGTGTTTCCTAAACCTTTTCACACTCTGTCTCTTTTTTCTTCTCTGGGGTGCCCCTTTCTAGTCTACACATAATTCTTTTATATATATATATAAATTTATTTATTTTATTTATTTTTGGCTGTGTTGGGTCTTCATTGCTGCACGAGCTTTCTCTAGTTGCGTTGAGCAGAGGCTAGTCTTCGTTGAGGTGCATGGCTTCTCATGTTGATGGCCTCTCTTGTTGCAGAGCATGGACTCTAGGTGCATGGGCTTCAGTAGTTGTGGTTCGCGGGCCCTAGAGCGCAGGCTCAGTAGTCGTGGCGCACGGGCTTAGTTGCTCCACGGCATGTGGGATCTTCCCAGACCAGGGCTTGAACCCATGTCCCCTGCATTGGCAGGTGGATTCTTAACCACTGTTCCACCAGGGAAGCCCCTACACATAATTCTTTTTTCTAGAAATCAGTTATGTCCTTTTCTGCCAAACATGCAGCACTTTTTGCTTTGTTATTTTTTTCTCAGCCTGAGTCAGAAGGGATGGGGGAAAAAATAAAGCTTCAGGTCTGTTCCTTAAGCCTGCAGAACCAGTAGGACCAGAAGTGGTGTTTTTCACCTGGGTTTTCTTAGCATCTTGCACTGCCCCTGCCACCTGCAGGTGCTCAACATGTGTAGATCGATGAAGAAATGAAAGACCTCAGTGGGATTTCCACTCTTCACACGTTCTCTTGCAGCCCACCTCCCTCTAGAGTGTGTTGTTCTACCTGTTTAGGTAATTTACCAGTTGCTTTTAGACACATTTATCATTTAGACCATGTTGTCTTCATCTTACCAAGTATTGATTCTTAATACAACCCCCGAAGGAAAGCAGGGAACTTTACAGAAGAAGTGGTTAAAAAAGAGAGAAATTAAGCCATTTGTTTAAAATCACATAACAAGTTGGTGACAAATCCTGAACTAAACAGAACTCAAGTCTCTGGCTGAAAGTTCAATGCTCTTTTCATTTAAACTACATTGCTTCTCAGGAATAATAAAGATTTCCATAGCGCAGTCCAACTAATAAGATAATGGATGTGGAAATAGATCCACTGCGCAGAAAGCATTTGACCACACGTCATCCTGGTCCTCCTCGTGTGTTTTGTTTATATACTTTCGTTGGGTGGCAGGCAGGTAGCACAAGAACTCTCAGAATGAATTGAGGCCACAGTTTTATGTGGCTGAATGTGTTGAGTCATTTCCCTTAGTTCACACTTCTACCTCACTCTGTCTTCTAAGTTATTATCATGGCTTTAATCTCGCCTTTATTTTGACAGTTGGGATTTGTTTTAGCCGTTCTCCAAATGAAATATTGATTCTTACTTATGAGCCCCTAATCCTTCCCCAATGGAATTGGCTATTTATTTGATACAATAGCTAAATCAGTAGGATTAAAAACACTTTACAAAGACATTAAAGAGCTGTTTACAAAAATGACAGTTAATTTACAGAAAATAGAAACTGAAACTTGAGATGATTGCCATCAGATTTCTCTAATATGTATGTCCTCAGCTCTTTTTCCCCTGTGATATAAATTAAAAGCCTTTTTAAAAAAGACTACTACCATTCAGGTGAAAAAAAAAACAAACAGCCAAATCACTGAATTAGCTGGTAGACATGATTTCTGGGCCCCAACTATCTTTATATTCTTTTATAATATAGTCGTTATTTCTTCAGGGCTCTATAATGTTGTACTTAACTAATACCCCAGTAAGAAAACTCTATCTAATTTCATTATTTATTACTCCCTGATTTTAATCTTTTATTTGATAAAAACTCAGCTTGTTTTATATATAAGTATTATTAGTAGCCTAAAAATGACATTTCTGAATGAACAGGATGAATCAATTTGGGGAACAGAGAATCAGGTAATCACTATCAGGGGAATTAGCAAATAGAAGGAGTCTATCCAGCTGGAGGGTAGGCAGGCGGGTCGGCAGCATGAAAATATTGGAGAAGCTTCTTGGAAGGGCAAGACCTAACACAGTTGATCTTTACACTTGTAAAATATTTTGCTTCTTGCCTCCACTTGAATGCCCTTTGTCATTTATTATGACTGGATTTATTGTTCCAATAGGGTTGTACCTAGTGTTTTGACCACAGTCAGAACAAACAAATCACTGGATCAAGCTGAAGCCTTAGATAAATTATATAGTAGGGATTCATGCACAGATTTGCTCTATCGCCCTCTCAAATTTCTCTTACCATCAATCCATCCAACTGGTGTTCTCTGAAGGTCATCAGAGGTCAATATAATTTCAGTAAGGTTTTAACTGAAGGTGGCCTTAACGTTCAGTGACATTCAGCCATGTTTACAACTGAGAAGCCACTCCCCCTGTTGAATGGTCACCTTATACATGAGTCACCCAGTTTGTGTCACATTTCTCAACAGCGCTCATGTTCTGATACATTAACCATTGATTTCCATAAACCCAGCTCCCCCCAGCACTGATGATCTGAAGAATCTGAATTATTTCCTTGTCTTTGTCAAAGCCATTTCATTTCTTGTTGTCACATTTTTGCTTACATTGTTTCTATCTGGAATGTCCATATGTATCTACTTCATTTTCCATTTCATCATTCCATCATCTACATGCTCTACAGATTATCTATTATCAGAACTGATCTTAGCTGACTCTCCATCAAAGTGTTTTCCCTGAACTCACCCTGAAGTAGCATTTTTCTCTGCTAAACTACCACTTGTCCTACATTAGTGCATTGCTTCTCTGTCATGAAATGGAGTAGATGGGGAGAAGATGGAACTTGAAGCAAAATCTGCTCGTTTAAGGCAGACTCTGGGAGAACAGGCCTGGCTGGAGGTGATGTACAGTCTAGACGATATTTTCAGAACCTGTAGATGGTAACAACCAAAGACTAGTGCGAACCCAGGCAAGTTGTCAGTTCAGGGCCAAAAATTAGGTATTTCAAAGAGTGGATAAATCAACTTGGGGAACTGTGTTAGTAAATAGAAGGCAGACAGGCAGGGGTGTGGTACAAAACTATTGAGGAAAATGGCTGGGAGATAGCAAGACTGATGCATGGCCTAAGTTGTTAAGAAATTAAGCCTATTACTGAGTCACTGAATCAATTATAGGGGCATAAGACAACATAAGAACATAGATTAGGTCAGGATTAGCAGCAAGGGTGAAATAATATTGAGTTCTGAAATAATGAGCTAGAAATACTTAAAGCCTTCTTGCCAAAGGTAAATATAAAGGACATTTATTGGTTCTGGGTGAATTTCAGGTCTTTTGTTAAGAAGCCTAGAACAAAAATATTCTCTTCCTTTGAAAGTGAACAGTGAAGCATAAAATCCCAAATATAGCTGCAGGTTCCATCACCTACTGATTTGTGTATGGAGCATGAAAGGAAGACTCAGAAACAAAAGCATATGGAAAAACGTAGAAGACGGCATTTGCTTGCAAAGAAATATGAGGAAGTCAACTTCAGAAGAAGTAGCCCAACAAAATAAAAAACAGGACAAGTTTTTTAAAGTAAACGAACAATATTATAAAGGCTGTCAAGTGTGTTCATGGTGGAAAACAGCAATTTTATCATGGTTACCATATTCACAAAGTTCATGATGCATCTTTAGACAATCACCTTGTCGACAATAAAGTCATTTTTATTGAGTTAGCAATTTAAAGAAAATACTCAAAGTTTTATTTATTTGGGAGACTAGATAGAACCAGACAGACAGAGCCTTTTATTTTTTTATTTATATCAAAGTGAAGTGTGAGGGTTTCTTTTTTCTTTCTTCAGTGGTGGGATGTGGTACATGTGCTTACAATGGTGGCAGTGCCAGGTGTCACTTCTGCTTTTACAGTCCTTCCTGTGGTCATGTTTCCTCCCCATAGGACACATTTGCCTACCTACATTTGCTTAACATTTTCTCAATCAGTATTATTGATTTTATATTTTACTTTGACTCATTTTATTTGCATAGATGTAACAAGAAATGTTGATTAATATATAATTATCTCTTTGTATGGTTTTTTAATGGAACAATATGATACTAAGATTCAAGAGTTTACTTCTATCTATAGGTTTGTAAGGCCCTATGGTTTGGGCGGTTTTTTTGGCGGTACGCGGGCCTCTCACTGTTGTGGCCTCTCCCGTTGCGGAGCACAGGCTCCGGATGCGCAGGCTCAGTGGCCATGGCTCACCGGCCCAGCCGCTCCGCAGCATGTGGGATCTTCCTGGACCGGGGCATGAACCTGTGTCCCCTGCATTGGCAGGCGGACTCTCAACCACTGCGCCACCAGGGTTTTAATTTATTTCTATGTGTTTACTAGTGTTTACTAGTTCAGTTGAGAGCAGACTAACCCATCCAATTCATTCTACCTGATTCTATCTACAGTACTTATAATTTTAAGGGTGTCCTTTTATAAACAATACTGAAGTTCCTCACTGTCCTTGTCCTGTCAAGAAGTGACATCCTTTTCCACCTCCAAGGCTGAGTGCCCTAGTCCATAGAGCAAGTACCAGATCAGGTTCCTGAAGGATGCTGTAGGCATCACTTCTGCATGCAAGACATAGAACATGTTTTTATTACTGGGTCTGTCTTGTCTAATTAAATGGAATTTGTAGCATGGTAATGGTAAACATTTGATTTTTCCAATTATATTCAGGTAAAAAAGAAAACCAGTTCTTACTGAACCAATACAAATAACTACATTGTCATGAAAAGTAAAGGTCTTTATTAAAAGTAACTTTGGTGGGAGGAAGTAATTTTGTATAACGTTTAACCATTACAGCTAATTTCATGAGTGTTTTAATAGACAAAGCCAAATGTAGCATAAGATTTTACAAAATCATTAACTGTATTTTTTCTTGAAAACTTATTAGTTTCAATTCTATATAAAGAATTTTCATAAAGTATATTTTTCTCAACACTGAGAATTCCAATTCGGAGTGCTCCATTTAATTTTTACACAATTTAATCTTAAATTGAGGGTTAGAAATAGATTCAGAAGGAAAAAAAGGGGTTCTCTCGTGTTCATTAAAATAAAAAATTAAATTAACCCCAATTAAATCACTTTATTAAGTCCCTTTAGTCCTAAGCAATTACTTCTTCTTTTACTGGTCTTGAGCTGTGCAGTCTACCTTCATGAATTCACCTGCTTCTACATACAAGACTTGGAAGTCCTGACTCATTCACTTGGTATAGTTAGAATATTGTTTGTGAGAACAAGGTCAGCTCATTTGGGAGGCTGATATCCATGAGTCAGTTTCCTGTGGTATCAAGAGTATCTACCGTGTCTGATACAGTTCTTAGTGAAGCTCTTTTGACATTGCTTCTAGAGGCCTTTGTTTTAAAGAGAAAGAAGATGTTGATAACAAGACCGAAAAGTCTGGTTTATTTTGTGTCATAGGAAACAACCTCACAATGAAGGAGAATGAAATTCTCTTTTGAGGTATAATACAAATTCATTTAATAAAAGTTTTATCAGTGAATACCATAAAAGAACAAGCATATTAAGGACAATAAGAGAATTCTAATACATATCTAGGGCCTTTAATTTACCCCATAAAGTATATATTATTACTGCCACCAATTGATAAGTTTATTTTTAAAAAATTAATTGGTGGATAGTTATTATACCAGTCTTTGTACATGACCATAAGTATGCCTCAATCCAACCTGAAAAGTACATAATTGTTGCAATGTAGCCACAGTAATTATAAATAATTATTGTGTTTAATCTAGGACTATTTTTACTTGTTAGTTGTTCTTATATTGTGTCTTGAAAAGCAGAACAGCTCCCACTGGGAGTGATGAGCTAATTAGAATCTGTAGAATGCAAAAAGCACCTTTATTTCTTATTTCTTCTTGTATATGGCTAGAAAGCAGATATTTGGGGTTGCCCAGTGGTCATCTAGGAAACCTAGAGATATTGTATTCATAAAAAAAATCTTGGGCTTCCCTAGTGGCGCAGTCGTTGAGAATCTGTCTGCCAATGCAGGGGACACAGGTTCGAGCCCTGGTCTGGGAGGATCCCACATGCCGCGGAGCAACTAGGCCCGTGAGCCACAACTACTGATCCTGCGCGTCTGGAGCCTGTGCTACTCAACGAGAGAGGCCGCGATAGTCAGAGGCCCGCGCACCACGATGAAGAGTGGCCCCTGCTTGCCACAACTAGAGAAAGCCCTCGCACAGAAACGAAGACCCAACACAGCCAAAAATAAATAAATAAATAAATAAACTCCTACCCCCAACATCTTCTTAAAAAAAAAAAAATCTTAGTAGTCTGCTATTTTCAGTTGGAGGGTTAAATTTTGGGAAAGTAGTATGAAAAATAGTGTCAACAATAGAGGTTGCAGGGTCAAGAGACCTGCCATCAGGTAACCCCAGGTGGGCTCCCAACTTAGTTCAGCATCCCAGCTGCAATGGTGCCACTCTGGGAAAGCACATCTCCTAAAAGGACAAGAATTTTTGCTAGCCCCCTACAACTCCACCCCAGCCTATTACACCCCTGCGCCCGCTTTCCCCTTGAATCTCTGTCCAGGGATCAGGTACTGGGACTTAAGTTGGGAGCTCTCCTGTGAAGGGCAGAATTAAGTAAATTCATCTTCTTCTGAAGCCTTAAGTTTGATTGTGGCCCAGGTGACACTACCCGTGATTTTCCAGCAGAGGTTGTGGAAACCTTGACCAATAGCTACCGACCACTCCCCCAAGGGGTTTGTGAGACTGGGCTTTCCCACTGTCAATTAGTGGGAAAGTTCATGTAAATGTGTCCCTGCCTTAGACTGTAATGACATATGGGGCTTCTGTCTGTCAGAAGACAGACAGCAGGTGATGGAACACTTCAAAGAGAAAAAACATCTTCAGAAACAGTTAATGTGCAAATGATGGGGAAAGCCAATTATCCTAACTAATCAGGAAATCAAGAGCTTCCCCTTTGTCCCCTGAGGGTTACCAGCTTTGTAACTATAGTGTCCAATTATCTTTACAAGTTAAAGTACAGAAGAGGTCAGAAAATGTTCATTCATTTTATTCACATGAGACTTGTTACCCAAGGATTAGTCATAGAAGCTGTGATTCTAGGTTTTCTCTATTCTGCAGGTAAGAATTACATTAGACCTTGATTCTTCAATGTGACTAAGAAATGAAGCTATTTTCTGGGAGCAGGAAGACAAGACAGTTCTGAACACAGTTTTTTATGAACAATGAATTTTCAATATGTAACAACTTATACTGCATAAGTTATCAGATAGAATTCTCATAGCCTTGGTATATTAAATCTCAAAGTTTTTAAGAAATTAATTTCCAAATCAACAATCATAAAGAGTCAACTTAAAGATATCCTTTGCTGGTGTCTTTCAGAATTTAGGACATAATTTTCTGACTTGTAAATTTTTTACTTTCTAGTTAATGGCAGAAAATAATCTGTATTATGCCAAACCAATCTGAACATTAGAAGTTAGTTACATAATGGATGCAGAAAATTTTTTTATATTTATGTTAAATGTATCACACCATTCATCAGCTTAATGTTCTCCAAATAGGGCAAAGTAATTAAGGCTTTCTTAACTCCTTTTTATAATGACTAAAATGACATCAGAGGAGAATGGTAGTGTTGTTATTTAAAGTTGATTCACCACTCTTCACCTCACTCTTATATGGAAACATGACTGTTTTACCACAAAAATAAATATATCAGAAGATATAAATATGAGCGTAAGTTTTAAGCACCTAAGGACAATGAATAATAAAAGACATAAAAAGTCTTCCCTTGTGGCGCAGTGGTTGAGAGTCCTCCTGCCAATGCAGGGGACACGGGTTCGTGCCCCGGTCCGGGAAGATCCCACATGCTGTGGAGTGGCTGGACCCGTGAGCCATGGCCGCTGAGCCTGAGCTTCCGGAACCTGTGCTCAGCAACGGGAGAGGCCACAACAGTGAGAGGCCCGCGTACCGGAAAAAAAAAAAAAAAAAAAGAAAAGACATAAAGAAGCACAGCAATAAGAAACACTGATCATTAGAAACAGTGAGACAAAATGGTTACTAAAAATGAGATTTTGTTAAAGAGTATTCAAATACATAACAGAAGCAAAAACATTGAGTGTCTTGACTAAATGAAGAACCTTTGCTATCTGGAAGACAGTAACTTTACTATTTTTATTAAGAGCATGATAGGGGCTTCCCTGGGCTTCCCTGGGCTTCCCTGGTGGCGCAGTGGTTGCGAGTCCGCTTGCCGATGCAGGAGACACGGGTTCGTGCCCCGGTCTGGGAAAATCCCAAATGCTGCGGAGCGTCTAGGCCCGTGAGCCCTCGCCGCTAAGCTTGCGCGTCTGGAGCCTGTGCTCCGCAACAGGAGAGGCCACCACAGTGACAGGCCCAAGTACCACAAAAAAAAAAGAGCATGCTAGTATACAAACATTGATTTATCATTTTATGAAAAAGAAAACCCAAATATTATTACTTTTCTTAGATCATCTATATAAGATTTTGCAATAAGAGATTCAAAAGCCCTTTTACATTTTATATATAAACTCATTAAATTAAAACTTAGTCAAAAAATTGTAAACATTGGATTGCTCATTTAAACTCATTATATGCAAGTATCATGAACTATATAGTGAATAAAGTTTACTTTCCACAGATATTCTAAAATTGTTATATACCCTCAGATTTGTATTTTAAAGTCTAATTTGGTATTATGGCAAACCATAACAATTTTACTATTTTTTAAAAAGTTACTCCCTTTTTGCCTTGATAAACAAAAACACATTATCTTGTATGTGCTTTGCCTACATTCATACTGACTTGATTTCTTAAAATGGAAAAAATAAACAGGTGCACCAATAGGACTTTAAGATATTTGTACATACTGTTAATTCTTTTATCTGATAGTCATTCTATAGCATATAAAAATAAGGGACATGCATATATTAAAAATTTTGCTTGAGTATCCAGAGATTATTTGTTAATTATCTCAATGCAATATTAATCCAAGTTCTTAAAGTTAAGTGGTATATTAAAATTCAATTTATGCCGACCCATTACAGAGAAACAAAAATGTATGTTAAAATTTTGTTAGGTATGAAATTTGAAAAGTTTTTTCCCAGAGTGTGTAATTTTGCCTAAACAACGTAATGATTTGTAGCCCTACCTCAAGTTCCAGGAATAAAACTTTTTAAAAGACAGTAATTATTATAATTCAATTTAGTTGAACCATAAAACCAACATGGGACATTTAGAGACTTCTGATTAATTAGGGTATGTTATAAATTAGAAAAAAATGCTAACATTAATTCTAACATTGTGATAAAAACAGGAAGAAAACATATGATTTATTTAGAACAAAACTATCAAGCCATATGCATTTATTCAAGAATTTTCTGTGATTAGAAATATTAGTAAGCTTCATTTTAATTCAATAGTAAAACCCTTCAAATTTTGTTTTAAAGTACCAAAGTCCTTAACATTATTTGATTCCTTTTACCCACCTGCCTTCCTTTGCTTCTTCTCATCTCACATAGCAGTGAAGTCCATTAATTCAACTCAAAACTAAACCTCTGTATTTTTTCCTCTGAGCTGTACACAGGTCAGCAAGTTAGTTTATATAGATATGCCAATGAAAACAGGAGTTTCATTAAATTTAAGAGATTGTTTACCCTAATTTATTAATTTTCTCCAGAGATAGTAAAATATATAAGAATTTGTCTAAAAGATATTTATATCACACAACAGAAGGTCATTATCAAATTCTGGGCCAGTGATGATTTTCTCCCTATTTTATTGTGTACCTTTATGTGCTGTTTATTTATAGTCCTCATCCAGTCAGATTGTGGGTCAAGTTAGGGACATAATTGTTGAGATTTAGTAATACCTTATTGTTGGCATACCGAATAGTCCTCACATCTTATTTTGACTCATTTTTATATTTCTGTGAGATTTTCCTGTTTTCTTTTGAGAGAAAGTTATACACTCCAAACGCCTTAGAGTTTTCAGAAGGGGATGCCACTTCAGACAAGTCAAAAGCAACAATTCCCACTACAAAACGTACTCAGGCTCACCAAAAGCTTGGTTTAGACAAACCAAGCAAAACCCTCTCAAAAGTTAGAACTCTCCATTTTACAAGCCATGCAAAACTGTCTTCATTAGTTACTGCTACAACAGTGATTCAACTTGAATGTGCAGGACAATCACCTGGAAGGAAGGCTTATTAAAATACAGATTCCTTGACACTCCGTTGGCAATAAGTGCTTTAGTACATAAAGCCCAAGAATTTGCATTTCTCACAAGTTCCCAGGTAATGCTGATAATACTGGACCAAGGACTACTTTGAGAACCACTGTCCTAGAATGTTCACAAAATGACTGATTTTTGTGCCTAATTAATCTGCCAAAGATTTCGGAGAGAGAGAGAAAAAAATGAAAGAGTAGTAACACTTAAAAACAGACCACTTTAAAGGCTGATTAACCTTTTCTCATAAGAATAGGGAAAAACTTGAATTTCATTTCATACCCACAAAAAGCTTTACAATTTCATTCATATGTCAGAAAGAAGCAGAGAACATGAAAGTTCACTGACCCACATCTCAAAGTGTGACTCTCCATTCCAATGAGTGCAAAAATTTTGAGCTCATGTTGTTGTGCAAAAAGAAAAACAACACAGAGGATGCTAGAAGACATCAACATCTTCAATACAAATAGACCAGAAAAAAAAAAACAAAGGTGTAAAAGACTATCTGCCAGATGCCCTAACACTTTCACCTGACAGAAAAGTGGCTCCCTGACATTACACAAAATCAAAGAGCTGTGGTCTGACGACAAATTTCCAAGAGTCTTGGACACAGAGGCCCAAAATCAGAATGTCTGGGTTCTTCAGGCCTAAGTAATATCACACTTGTGTTATCTCCAGCCCAGACCACAAGCTCTAGACCATGCCGGTCTCATTGCTATTTTATTCTGTTTTCTCTATTTTTGCTATTCAAGAATTCTAAAGCTTTGGAATTTCTTCCTTTTCTCCTAGGAGGACATAAATACATTGATACAATAAAAATTGTTATTCCTTCTTCCTTGAAGTTTTATTAAGAATTCCAGAGTAAGAGAATCCATCACTCCAATTTTTTTTCTTAGTTGTACAAAAACAAGGATGAACGGTCCTCATTCTTCATTGCCTCAATGTAGGCTGACCCCATTTAGTGATACAATGGAGGATAAATTGGAACCAATGTCCCCAAGGCCATCAAAAATAAGCTGCACAAAATGATTCACCGTGCTGTTTTAACATTTTTGAGGAATTTTAATGTAAATTTTTACCCTTTATAAAATCTGTAACAAACTTTATAAATGTAATTTGACTTTGCCACTTAAACTCGTATAAACATATTGATTCTCTTCCCTGTCATACAGTATGAACACTTCCCCAGGTCAATAAAAAAAAAAATCAAAACTGTTACCTTACATAACTGCATAATATTTACATATAGATATAAATAAAATGTATGTATGTGTGTATGTGTATATATATGAGTGTGAATATATATATACATATATCTTAATTCTACAAGTTATTTAATCATTCTCCTGTTAATAGAGATTCACCATGGTCTCATATATTTTGCTACTGCAAACGAAGCCGCAATAAACATCTAACTTTCTGGAATATGTACTCTTTCGCACTGGTGCTTCAATTTCCATAGGCCCAAATCCCAAAAGTAGAACTTCAAGGTCAAATGGTATTTTGTCTTTAAGAAAAATAATTATTATTGGCAGATTACTTTACAAAAAGTTTCCAATTCACCTTTTTACCAACAATGTATAATGTTGGTATCCCTGAATCATCACCAGCTCTGAATTTTTAAAATATAATCGGATGGATGAAAAAAAATAGTTTCTTCTTCAATTTGAAATTCCCTGTTCACTAATGAGATTAAATGTCAACATTATTCCTTTAAAATGCAAATTCTGAAAATATGTATAACTATAATAAATGCCAAGAGTATGTAGGCCAAGAGTCCTGGTAAATTAAATATCAGAATTCCTAAACGAACAGAGCACTGGCTAAGGATCTGGAAAGTTCTATATAAATCCTAGCTCTTCCACCTACTAGTTTTGTAAATGTGGGCAAGTTGCTTAACTTTTCCAAGTTTTAGTCCCCATAATATCTAAACTGGACTATATCATCATACCTTCTTCCTGGGGTGTTGTATTCACGTTAAGGAGTAACATCTTGTTAAAGTGGTCAACACAATTCCTGGCACATAGAAAGCAACAATAAACATTGGCTGGTATTACAAGGATGCTTACCACCTTCTAATACACTCTCTAGGATCTTGAGTGAAACGTGGATGCAGAGCAAGAGTAGAATGTCACCTTGGTGATCTCAGTGTATTCACATTTCAAAAATTTTTAAATATTTTGCTGGCAAAACAAAAGACACCTACTGTCTTTATTGGTCACTGACCCTGTCTTTAAACTCTAGAGGCAAACAGTATAAAGTGAGAACATCAGCAACCCCCTCCAAAAAAAAACCCCCAAAATAAAGCAAAACAAAATGAAGCAAAACAAACAAACAGAAAAACACATAAATGCAAATCTTAATAGTGAGTTCATGGCATTCTTACTGGTGAGATGGTAGTGTTTTGAAGATTGAAATTTCTTCATAAATGAATAGGTCTCCCCTGTGAAACCATATCATCAACTCATGCATCCACTCACTGTTCCTCTTTCCAGTATTTTACATCTTTGCTATTTGTCTCTGTAAATTCACTCATTCTTACCAATCTTCTATTCTTATACTTTGAATTGTTTTATCAGCTTATAGTAACCTTTATCGAATGGTGGTTTGCATTTGTTTACCCTTGGCTAATTCAAAGCACTTGGTATAATTTCCTGTAAATCATGTTCCTCCATCTCAAAACACTGCATTATTTTCAATTAATTTCCAATGAACTTTTAGTTGTCCATGCTCTGTTAGAGCTAACAGAGTGAATCCCTGTTTAAGCTAATGGGTTCAACTTCTTCAACAAATAAATCTTTCATGAAAGCTGCTGACAAGCCAGAGATTAACTGAATCTAGTTTCATTACTTCTCACTTTCCTTGATCTTTCTCTTACTCTCTGAGAAATAGTCCTAACATCCTGGTGCTGATAATAATATGATGAAAAGCAGAGAATACAGTCCAAGGAGCCAGAATATTTTTCTTAAATCTGGTATGATACTTCTTGAGCACCAACATTCAGCAACAAAAAATGTTAAATTCGTATACTCTACAGCAATTTCACTGACAGGAATTTATCACATAGATAATCTTACAAAGGTACATAAACCAAGATTGGTTATTAATGTTGTTGGTAGCAGAGGGTTTAAATGAAGTGTTCATACAATGCAATTGTTAAAAGTAAGAATATCTTGAAGATAAATTATTATATAAAAACACAAAGCCTAGGTAATCATTTTCCAATGTATACGTATGTCAAATCATCTTACTGTACATCTTAAACTTACATAATGTCAATTCTATCTCAGTAAAGCTGGGGAAAAAGCACGAAGCCTAGGTTCTGAGCATCTTTTTGTGTAATTCTGAAAGATAGTTATATTTTCTATAACTTATTTAAGATATATATTCTATACTGGGGGATATGTGTTAAAATCATTTTTAGAAAGGCAAGAAATTGTCAACAATTATCTTCAGGGAAAGTTCTAGATGTATGGTGTTGGAAGACTAGAGAAGAAGAATTTTATATTTTATTTTTACCTTTAATTCTTGGATTTTCTTATCTGGTGCATGAATTATATTTTTCTGTCAGCATGAGTTATCAGGTACATGAAATTATGGCCATTTTTCTGTTTTCTCCCATTTATTTTTGTGTATAAATAAAGAAAAATGTCTTTTTTAAATTTGATAATTTTTAAACCATGATTTTTAGGAAAGTACTCTGCTATCTTCCTAACTTTCCTTTCACAAAGTCTGTTTATGTTGTGCGATAATTATTTTTTCAGGACGAAGGTCTTATAAGGTAGATACAAAAAGTGGCATATATCTCTTGGGTCAAACTAATTTCATGTTATGCGCAAAATTGTGTAATGTCATTTTTAAGACCTTTCTCTGATCTATCAATCTACAAAGTTAAATAGCTGAAATCACTTCCCAAACAAATTCTTTTGCAGTCAGCAAAATGAAGCAATTACATGAATAAGTTTTTCCACTTGGCCTATTTTTCTGCCCATGGTTATTAATCAGTCTCACTGACTACATTTTCCGTTTTACATCCACTTTCAGGCACTGCTCCAGGTGGCCAAACATTTCACATTACGTAAATAAAATAAAACAGAATGTTTGCCCATTTAACAAATGGATGTACTTCATATCTATCTAACACTTCCAGCCTCTTTCAAAGCACTCAAAAAACCACAATATTGTTTCTATAAAAGGACACTCAATATTTTCATTCTATTTGGCCAACTGGAATTTAAGTGAAATTTTACTCCAGCAATCTTAACCAAATAACTTAATTAATTTAAATTGACACCCTATTATCTACTAGCTTTTCGAGACCTTTGGCTTGATTGTTTTATTGCTTGCCTTGTCTCCTCTGAATTCAAGGTCTGGAAAGTAGCTCTTCTGAAACAGGTGTTTCACATAATGATTGTTTTGAATGCTGGTTCTTAACCCTGGCTGTGCATCAGAATCGCTATTTCTTTATACTAATACTCTGGACACAATCAGGTAGAGATTTGGATTTAATTGGGACAGTGTGAGGCCAGGGCCCTTTTCTAAAGCTCTAAACATGATTCTATTATGCCCACACATATGCCTTAGGCCTCAAACAGGACCAAACACCACTCTTACATTAATGATACTTCTCTCAAATTTGACTCAAGTCCTTACCACTGATAGATTCCTATAGACTGATCTGGCCTAGTGATAACACGGTTGTAACAAATCTATGTACAATATCTGTGTTCTTCCTAGGAATTGCACTGTTATAAGATTAATGGTTCTTAGGTCTGAAAGCTTTTAAAAAAATAATGATGCTTATCCTACTCCCAAAGTCTAAAGTGTGACTGGGCATTGGGATATTTAAAAATTTTCCCAAATGATACTAATGTGCAGCCAAGGTTGAGAACCACCCTATAGGACCGAGATACTTAAGAAAATCCAAGTCCTATCTTGTCAAATATAATGTCCCTTTTTCCCAAAGAGATCCCAAGTATATACCTAACCACAGGATAATGACAGACAAAGGGAAGTAAACAACTATATGGACACATATTCTGCTTTTTGAAACTTGGTTTGAAAATTTCTGTTAGAGTTCATTACTAGAAGTCTACCTCTAGAAAACATATTTTCACTCTGCAACATAGGGTCTAGGAAAATTAGTGAGATTAGAAAAATTTTTCCATGGCCTCCTCTCAATTTCTTTTATCAACTTCCCCTTTTTCTCTATCTAGGAACCGTTCTTATGTCACAATCTCCAAGAGCTTTGCTCTCAGCCAATTAACTAAGACATTATCTTTCAAGGTATAAGATATTTTCTCACAAGGATGCAGAATATCAATATTTAATAGGGCAGGTAATGGGAAGATTTCAGTTGTCTTTCCAGAGATATTACATCTTCTCACTCTATTCATCAGAACAGTCACGTCTCTAGACCAAGATAAAAAAATTCACAGTTGAAAAGTGAATTCCTGTTGTGTCCAGTACTGTCTTGATTTTAGCAACAGAGGTTCCATATCCAGAAAACACCTCATTCCTGAGCAAATTGGGAGATTTATTGCCCCCCTTTCTACCTGTGTCTCTCCCTTTCATGATTGGCTTATAAACATTGCTGCTATGGTCTGAATGTTTGTATCTTCCAAAACTTATGTGTTGAAATCGTAACCCCCAAGGTGATGGTATAGGGAGATGGGGCTTTGGGAGATGATTAGGGAATGAAGACAGAGCCCTCAGGAATGGGATCAGTGCCCTTATGAAAGAGACCCCAGGGAGATCCCTCCCCCTTTCTGCCATGTAAGGATATGTGAAAAGACAGCTGGCTGTAAACCAGCAAGTGGACTCTCATCAGATACCAAATATACCGGTGCCTTGATCTTGTATTTCTAGAACTGTGAGAACTGTGAGAAACAAATTTCTGTGTTTATAAACCACCCAGTCTGTGGCAATTTGTTATAGCAGCCCAGCAGACTAAGACAATGGCAAAGGTCATAATTTTTTTTAATTATTGTAGTGCATTACTCATTGCTTTTTTTGTATTTTTAAAATACTATATACTCATTAAGAAACATTAGAAATATATAGAAAATAATAAAGAGTAAAACAAAAATCACTGACAGAAATAGTCACTATTAAAATCTTAGCACACTCCCTTTCAGTATTTTTTTCTCTGATTTATATTATACCTATTAATGTCAAAAGAAAAAAAATCAGAGATTCACTCCTGTCAACCAACTGTCCTTTGCCTCTAGATAATTTTGGACAAACACATAACTTAATTCTATCCAAGCTTCCCTTTTACAGACTCCATGCAGATTAACCCTCTTCTGTTAAGACATCATTTCCTGTGGCAGAATAAATATGGTTACTAAATATATAAGCTTTCTGAGTTAAGCCATAGTTCAGTTATGCTTCCCTAAGTTTGTAGCAGTTGGCCACAGAACATTTCTTGGACAGCTTCTAAGAATGAGTGATATTTTCTTTTGCAAGTTGCTTCTTTTTTTTTTTTTTTTTTTTTTTTTTTTTGAGGTACGCGGGCCTCTCACTGTTGTGGCCTCTCCCGTTGCGGAGCACAGGCTCCGGACGCGCAGGCCCAGCGTCCATGGCTCACGGGTGCAGCCGCTCCGTGGCATGCGGGATCTTCCCAGACCAGGGCACGAACCCGTGTCCCCCGCATCAGCAGGCGGACTCTCAACCACTGCACCACCAGGGAAGCCCCTGCTTCTTTCTAACTATAACTTGGGGTACATTTTTGTCTCATGTTCATATTCTCACTTTCAAAGTTCATGTATATTTCCATATTTATGTATTTAAATACTATTATGTAAAAGTATGTGCAACAATAATGGGATTATACTGTACATACAAATTTGTATACTGCTGTTTTGAAAAGTAGTTAAATACTGAACATATATAAAATAATATTTATAAAATAGGTATAAGATATTCACATACATAGTAAAACAATAATGTATCCACCTCTGAGTTTCAAAACTAGGACATTGAAATACCATTGAAACCACCTGCTTTGACTAGTCCCTCTCTTCCCTGCGCTATTCAATCATTTATTAGGTCCCAAACTAGTTTGTTCTCAGATTGCTTCCTATCTACTCTCCTACTCTGTTTTGTATTTCAGGAAATTACATTTCCAGGCATCTGTGAGAAGCAGTTGAAGAAGCCAGAGTATCAGCTCTCTGTCTCCTATGGTATCTCCTGCAAAGCTCGTCTCTTTCCTGGGGGCCCAACTCCTGACAGATGGCCCCTACTTTCATGGAGCCAACTACAGTAGACAGTGCTGATCTCAGCTCTAGCACCTGCCTGAGATTCTGTTCTCCCGTCTCTGATAATGATACCTCCTGAGGCAGGAGACAGATGGGCCCCCAGGACAAACGGTTTGAGTTCGTTCCTTGTGGACCACTACTCAGAGATGGGAATAACAGGACAATTGAGAGAGGAGGCTGGGCCCTTCCCAGATAGAAGGTAAGAGACCATATATTCCTCATTCTCGAAGTCAGGAGACCTCCCCGACTACACATGTGCAGAAGGGCTCCTTAGAGGTCAAAAGGGGAGTGATGCCAACTAATGCTCACTTACCCATAGGCTTCTTCAGTAGAATCCATCTTGGCTAAGAGATGTACACACACACATGGGAAAATCTTGAGATATACCAAATACGGACTTTGAACCAGGCAAATCAAAATGATTGGTCAAAGGAAACCCAGAAGAAATGCCCCATAAAAGTGATTCAAACTGCCACGAGGACACGACTCTCTCTCTGAGCCCGCCTGTGTGTCTATCCACATGTACTGTACTTCTTTTTTCTCCTAATAAATACTTTACTTGTTTCACTACTTTCCGTCTTTGTGGGAATTCCTTTTCTGCAAAGCCATAGGGCCAGGACCTTGTCACTGACCACTGGCCTACTGGCTACAATTCGGTGCTCTCACTGCCGTGACCTGACCTCAGTCACTGGCCGGGAACCAAAACAATGCTACAAGCTGCTGCAGGCTGAGGCCACCAGAGATCACTCTTACCATTATCCTTCTACCCCTAGGGGAACTGCTGGTTTCCTGCTCTTAAGCAGCTAACTCACCATGCCTGGTTTGGCTTCCATCATCTGCGTAATTAATTATCTCCATTAACTCACCTCTACTTGAAAGACCAAGATGAGTTTCTGATTTATAAGTGGACACTAAAAGCTCTTCTAGTTCTAGTGTGCTAGAAAGTTTCATCAAACGTAATTATTTAATTTTATTGAATTTACTTTCTGCATCTCCTGAAATGATGATTTGCTTTTCCTCATTTCACTTGTTAATGTGATGAATTACATTTATAGATTTTTTCTATTGTTAAAAGTCCTTGCATTCATAGAATAAACCCAGTTTTCATACTATGTTATCTTTCTTCATAGATTGCTAGACTTCATTTGCTAATTTCTAATTTACAATTTTTGCCTTTAGTTTCATGAGGGAAATTGATTATGATATTCCTTTATAGCACATTTCTTGTATAATGTTGGTATCAAGATTGTAGCGGCCTCATTAAATGAAGTGTTCCTTCTTTTTCCATTCTGGAATACTTTTTGCTTTTTGTATGATAAAAATAATACATTTCTTGAAAACATTTGTTAGAACTCACCAGTAAAAATGTCTGAACATGTTGGTTCTCTTTTTGTGGGAAGAATTTTTAGCTTCTAATTAAATATGTTTAATAGGCTAGGAAATTTTTCAAGTGTTTTATTTCATCTTGAACATTGACAAATTTGAATTATGAAAAGTCCTCAGATATTATTTCCATGAATGTAATCTTTCCCTAATTCTATTTTTCTTTTGTTGATCGTATTAGATATTGACCCTATTTCTCTCTCTGTTTCAGTTCAATCTCTGTTTCACATACATTTTCCTTTCCTCCCTTTGCTATATCCAGTATAATTTTTTCATATCTAACTTCTAATTCACTTATTTTATCTTTGGCTGTTTCTAATCTAGTATTTAATCTGTCCTTTAAGTTTTTGATTTCTATGATATTTTTTATGTCTAAAGGTTCTCTTAAATTTAGTTCCCAATCTGCTTGATATAATATATATTTTTTCTAATTTATATTCCTAGAACACTTCTTTGATTTCTTTAAACATCTTAAATATAGCTTTTATGGTTATATAATAGTTCTAATATCTGAAATCCTTATCATTCTATTCTATGTTTCTACTCATGATGCTTATTTCCTCATGAGTTTTGTGATAGTCTTGTTTTTAATCTCATATTTAATGGAATTTTGTCAGTGGTAATTCTTTGAGACCTGCGATACATATGGATTTCTCCAAAGTTGCTTTGTTTTTGTTTTGGCTAGGTTCTTGGAGATAACACCAACAAGGGACAGCTATAAAATAAATTTTCAATTGAGTTTTTAAAAATTATATAGGTAGTAAGATTTTAAAGCACAAATTCATGTGAAGATGGACTTGTGATTTTTCCTTCTCAACCTAGCATTAAGTTTGGGGCAGAAAATTTTTCTAGTTGGCCCCCTCTGAGAGGCAGGTTTTTTCCTAATTTTCCCTTTCACTGAAATTATAGTCCTTTGGAGTTCTGGCTTTAAGCAGAAGTCTCTGGTTGTGGTGGTTGCGTATCTCTCTGGATTCATATATTCTCCTCATGTTTAGCCTATCGGATTTACCTTAATTCCTTTACAGGTTAGCAGTACTCATTTTAAAACGACATGTACATTTTATCTGGTATGAGTACATGTTATATAGCAGATTGGGGGTTCAGCAAATCCAGTCTACCATATTCTTGGTAGAAAAATATCTCCTGCTTTTTGAAAACATTATATCAAACATTTTTATTGCCATTAATATTTTTTATAAATGTGCTTCCAGATAACTTTACAGCCTTTTTTAATATCTGTTTGTTATCCTATATTTAACTAATCTGCCCCCTCCTCTCTGTTTTTTGGAAGTGAAGGTTGTACTCAACTCTGTTTTAAGTTAAATTATTCTCATATTTATATCTTGTGAAATTTGTTGGCATTATATATTAATTATGAATAATTGATCATACATAATGTCTTTAATAGAATATTTTTTCTGTAAATATAAATTTCATAAATCTTCCTTTAAATAGCTTTATAGAATTTCCTCTTGTTTAAATAATTGAAGATAAGCCTCTCTCTTCCATTTCCTATTGCTTCTGGTCAGTTGCTCTCTCTTTTTTCTTCCATAAGATAAATAAAAAAATTTTAGTACCAGACTCTATGATGTAGTATTTCTTACTCCAAGCCTCCCACAGCATTTTAAGGATTCAAATTGACCTTTTCTTCTATTCTTCTTATTTCAAGTTGCCAGTGTGCCAATACCTGGGAAATCTCATCAAGGGTTTAACCGTCCATACCCTACTGACTCATTCTTTATTTCAATTTGATCTTCCTTATTCTCATTCAATTCTATTTTTTTTTAGTAATATAAGTTCTTCAAGCTCTTTATTCTCTAATGCATTTTTCCAGGTTAGCAGCTGTAACCCTTACTTGCCCTCATTCAGCAAAAAATAAATGCACTAAGCTTCTTGATAGCAGATTATTATAGCAATTTGAGAACAAGAAAATTGATGCACTAATAAACAAATGAGAACCTTAAGGTCATGTTCCTCACAAATGGAACAGAGCTGGGAATCCCTGGGACCCTCCTGGGTTTTATTCTGAACAGGCTAAACATATCACTACTTAAAATTAAGTTTTTCTACAGTTCTCTGATACTTGTTTACATTTGTTCATGTTTACACTTGTCCATTGTCTAATTCTCTAGACCTTGCTGCTCACAAAGGTGTCCTGGGATAAGCTTCACTTGGGGCTTGTTAAGAAGGCAGCATTTCAGGCCCCTCCCAGAGCCATTAAATCAAAATCAGCAATTTATCAGGACCTCCAGGTAATCTGTATGTGCAATTCAGTTCAGAAGCACTGATCTGGCAGACTGGAAGATACTTCTACCTGCCTCATAAGTTTTAGGTGACATAATTAGTTAATCAAGCAAAAAGATCACATTTCTTAATGAGAAGGAACAGTCACTGGCTATACTTTGAGGGGCAAAATGATACAAAACAGTATGGTACTAGCAAAAAAACAGAACTATAGATCAATGGAACAGGATGGAACACCCAAAAATAAATCCACACACCTATGGTCAATTAATCTATGACAAAGCAGGTAAGGCTATACAATGGAGAAAAGACAGTCTCTTCAATAAATGGTGCTGGGAAAACTGGACTGCTACATGTAAAAAAGATGAAACTAGAACATTCTTTAAAACCATACACAAAAATAAACTCAAAATGGATTAAAGACCTAAATATAAGACTGGATACTATAAAACTCTCAGAGGAAAACGTAGGCAGAACACTCTTTGACATAAATTGCAATATCTTTTTTTGATCCATCTCCCAGAGTAATGGAAATAAAAACAAAAATAAACAAATGGGACCTAATTAAACTCAAAAGCTTTTGCACAGCAAAGGAAATCACAAATAAAATGAAAAGACAACCCACAGAATGGGAGAAAATATTCACAAATGATGTAGCTGACAAGGGATTAGTCTCCAAAATTTACAAACAACTTGTGTGCTCAATATCCAAAAAACAAACCCAATCAAAAAATAGGCAGAAGACCTAAATAGACATTTCTCCAAAGAAGATATACAAATGACCAAAGGCACATGACGAAATGCTCAACATCACTAATTATTCAAGAAATGCAAATCAAACCTGCCATGAGATATCACCTCACACCAGTCAGAATGACTATTATCAAAAAATATACAAACAATAAGTGCTGGAGAGGATGTGGAGAAAAGGAAACCCTTCTACACTGTTGGTGGGAATGTAAATTGGTACGGCCACTATGGAGAACAGTATTGAGTTTCCTTAAAAAAACTAAAGCTAGAGCTACCATGTGACCCAGCAATCCCACTCTTAGGCATATATCTGGAGAAAAACATGGTTCAAAAGGATACATGCACCCCAATGTTCATTGTAGCACTGTTTACAATAGCCAAGACTTGGAACCAACCTAAATGTCCATCGACAGATAAATGGATAAAGAAGATGTGGTACATATATATTGTGTTGTGGTACAATACAATGCAATATTACTCAGCCATTAAAAAGAATGAAATAATGCCATTTGCAGCAACATGGATGGACCTGGAGATTATACTAAGTGAAGTAAGTCAGACAGAGAAAGACAGATATCATATGATATCACTTATATGTGGAATCTAAAAAAAAAAAGATACAAATGAACTTATTTACAAAACAGAAACAGACTCACAGACATAGAGAATGAACTTGATAAATAGAATATTTATAAATGGAATATTTCCTGCCATATCAATACACAAAGGATGTCACAGTCATCAACGATTGCAACCCTCCAACATGAGCCGGTGAGCCCTGAGGAAACTCAGGGCTGAAAAGAATATCTGCCATCTAGCAGCCATCAGACTGCAGCCACTCCCTGCAGTGAGCCCTGAGGAAACCCAGGATGTGAAAATACAGGATACTGGCCCCAAATGGCTGAGGTGCACATCAAAGGAACTATTTCAGTGAGCCCAGACTCTTGCATCCTCCCATACATAGAAAAGCGCTAAATTCCTTAACTTGAGATGTCTGGTTTTCTTTAATTAACAATAATCTTTTGATGTTCCCGACTACCTGCCCTTTATCGCAAAACCCCTGTATATCCTGGCTCCGCCCCAACCTCGCCTCCTCGGAGCAGTTTCTCAGAGTTATCTGAAACACTGTCTTCCAGGCTGCAGTCCTCATTTTCCCCAAATAAAACTTAACTTGCAACTCTCACATTGTGCATTTTTTTAAGTCAACAAACTTAGGTTTACCAGGGGGGAAAGGTGTGTGGGGGGGAGGGATAGATTGGGAGTTTGGGATTGACATGTACACACTGCTATATTTAAAATAGATAACCAACAGGGACCTACTGTAAAAAAATAAAACAGTAAACTTACCAACAACAAAAAAAGAAAAATGAATAGAATCTTAAGAATCTGTGGAACAATATCAAAAGTTCTCATCTATGCGCACTTGGATACCCAGCCAGAGAGAGAGATAGGGGGATAGATTAAAAGTGGACATGAGAAAAATTTTGGAAATTTTTCATTAACTTGATTGTGCTAATGACTTACACAAATGTGGAAACTCATTCAATTATACACCTTAAATTTAAATATAAAAATTTAATGTCAATTGTACTTCAATGAAATTGTTTTAAAATTTTTAAATTACATATGCACACAAAAAAAGAAGAAAAATAAATGTCCTTACACCCCCCCAAAAAAAACCCCAGAGATGATAGAGACCCAGACGAAGATTTTTGACTTAAGACATGCCTATGATGCAAACTGCTTAAACAATTCGATCCATACTTCATCTTTCTTTGAGGCAAAGGGAGGAAACAATAGGCTTACAGAACTCTAGGAACTAGAAGTCAGCTAGCAAAAACATACTATCCAACCTACTCCATCTCATCATATTGCTTTCTTGAAAACATTGTACAGAGCCAGTTAGCATTCAAAAAGCCAACTCTTCTAATTCTAAAAAAATTAAAAGACACACTGTAATTTTATTTCAAACGTCTTATAGAATACTACTTAAAATTCTTTTCTTCTTCATTAAAATCTGATTAGCAATATGTAAAAACTTCCACTTTATTAGCAATCAGTAACCTCTCTTCTTCTGATCAGCATTATTTTTTTTCTATTAAGTATAGAAAATGAGATTCTGGGAAGTATATCTAAACTTTGTGATCCTGAGATTTTGTATTTTCAAATTGAAGTTACTATCTTCTTGTTTCACAAAAAAAGTACTTAAGATGGTTTAGATTATATTTAAATATTGTTGGATGAAATGTACTTAGTGGCTGAAACCAATTATGTTACAAACCATGTGTTTTTCAGTACCAAATTAAATGAAATGGAAAAAAGATGACAGTTCTATCTAGTATCCCTGCTTCAATATTGCACAAATCAGGATCATACATATTCTGTTATATATATATAAGTTTTGGGACTTCTCTTTTACTTAGAAATAAAATAATTGATAAGTAAAGAAATTGTGTGTTTATGTGTATAATAACAAAATAATGGATAGATCTAGAGACCCAAATTGCCTGAATAGCCAGCTGAGTACTTTAAGCAGTATGTATTTTTACTCCAACAATTTTTGTATTAAACTTCAGTGATAAGTAAGCAGTGTATACTGAACATCAATCATGAATACTTTCCTTGGTGAGTCAGGGTTATCTCAACACAATACCAATATATAGATTAGAGTTAAAAAGTAACTGCTCTTGGGACCTTGAGGTATTTGAGTGATGTTGATAGCATATGAAGAGAAAAACATGCCAGTAGAATTTAGCCTGCCACCTGCATAAACACGCTCTTGCTATTTCTGAATTTTAAGGATTCCCTTAGCTTTTGAACCACTTCCACTCGTGTATGGATTTACCTGTAATCATGGGGCTTGACAGGCTCTACCTTTCTGGTCCACATTGCACAATGAATACCTATTTTCTGTTTCTTCCTAATCTGACCCATTTTGATTTCTTCACCTCTAAATCTTATTTGTATTTTACAGTAAACGTACGTAACACATATGCCAATAAGTAGAGTGGAGGATGGAAAAATTGCCAGACAACTTTGTTTAATATTGTTCTTTTTATAAACTAGACACCATAACACAGAAAAAAATTTAAGAATGTGTGCATGTTCAGTAGCCTTCAGTGCTTACACTGGTTATTAAAAAATTTGCAGGAATCAAAATTTGTTGAAGATTCACTAGGTCTGTGCTGATTAATTTTGTCTGTCAACTTGACGGAAATCACAGGGTGCCTAAATATTTGGTCAAACATTGCTTTGGGTGTTTCTGTGAGGGTGTTTTTGGATGCGATGGATACTTAAACCAGTGGACTAAGTGAAGCAGATTGCCCTCCCTAATGTGAGTGGGTCTCATCTAATCAGTTGAAGGTCTGAATGGAATAAAAAAGCTGACCCCCCCCCCCCCCCGATTAAGGGATTCCCTGCTTGACTGCTTTTGAATTGGGCCATCAGCTTTTTTCTGCCTTCACATTTGAACTGAAGCATCAGCTCTTCCTGGTTCTTGAGCCTGCCCATCTTTGAACTGAAACTATAACATTGGTTCCCCTGGGTGTCCAGCTTGTGGACTCACCCTGCAAATCTTGGACTTGCCAGCCTTCATAATCATGTGAACCATTTCCTTATAATGTATATATTATATAATATACAATATCCTTTTAGTTCTATTTCTTCGGAGAACCCTAATACAAGGTCCCTCACATAATTTCAGAATTTTGACTGAGAAATAATAATGAAAATGCATTTCTTACAGTGTTCTTTAACCTACTATTTCCTCTACATGTGGTGTTCTTATTTGTGTGCATGGTTATTGTTATAAGATCAGAGGCTAGTGGAGGTATTTGTCATGACCTGTTAACTTTTTCTTCTATACTCCATTTCCTGACCAATTCATGCTTTCCTTTTGCCCACCTCTGCCAGATGTGGGGACAAGTAATAGATTAGCTCATGATGGCTATATTAAAGATGAATTTACCTTCAATCAGTCCGATTTTTAGAAAAGAGACTAGTGAAATTATTTCAGATTATAACTTCAAAATCATTAAGTGGGTTATAGAGCTAGAGAACAGGGTTGACCCTCTCCATTCTCAGATGGTTATAAGGAAAACTGTATCCACAAAAAATATAATGGAAGCAGAATCTCTTGTTGCATATTCAACAGCTATTTCCCATTCCTCCTTTTTTAAAAATTTTGGTAGCCTTTCAGAAACGTGAGTAGGCCAATGTCAAAGTGTGTGTTAGTACTCAGAAGCAGGCTATTTATTAGTTACCAAGCAAATGTATGTTTACTGGAATCATCTGTTCTTTTTATTTTATTTATTATTTATTTATTTTTGGCTGAGTTGGGTCTTCATTGCTGCACGTGGGCTTTCTCTAGTTGTGGCGAGTGGGAGCTACTCTTCATTGCAGTGCATGGGCTTCTCATTGCAGTGGCTTCTCTTGTTGTGGAGCATGGGTTCTGGGTGTGTGGGCTTCAGTAGTTGTGGCACGCAGCTTCAGTAGTTGTGGCTTGCAGACTTTAGAACGCAGGCTCAGTAGTCGTGGCGCACAGGCTTAGTTGCTCCAAGGCACATGGGATCTTCCTGGACCAGGGCTCGAACCCGTGTCGCCTGCATTGGCAGGCGGATTCTTAACCACTGCACCACCAGGGAAGCCCCCCATTCCTCCTTGATAACAGATCCCTATTATCATTTAGGACCCTGGTCTCAGTTGATGAACCATGAAGGAGTCTGAGTCAACAAGGCAATATTTTCTCTTTGCTTGTGATTGTTTTAGAGGCAGGCCTGTGATCTATTTCTGACCTCTGAGATATAAGAAGAAATATGTTGAAGACTTCTGGGAAAGATTTCACCTCTAATAAAAAAAAAAAAAAAAAAAAAAAGGGCTTTTTTGCCCCTTTCTCTATTTTCCTACTTTGGAAACTTCCAAATAAGTAGAGCTGCAAAGCTATTTACAACTTTGAGGTGATGAGCCTGCTGGTGACATTAGATACCCTGAGGAAGGCAGAGTGAAAGGATAGAAAGAAACTAGTTTTTTAAGATACCACTGAGCCACCAAACCAACCCTGGGACCAAATACCTTAAGATTTCTTGTTAAGTAAAAGTCAAATGTTCCTGTGTTAATTAAGTTTTCTATTGCTTTAAGCCAAACACAACCTAACTGGGATAATCTAACAGGATTAATTATGTATTACAGTGCATGAATTTGCCTTTATTTTTCAATGGTTCTTTCTGGTTATGTTGGCCTCATACTAAGTAGCCTATCTTTTCTTGCATTATACGTAATTGCATTATGTTAATTTCTGTTATGGTGTTTTCTGTTGACATTCTCATTAGTGTAATACCATATGGTTGTCTTTGCTTGCACAATGTAATCTGCAAACATACATTATTAGAAATACAAATAAAGTATTTTCTTTATACTAATGGTCTAAGGTACCCCTCAGAAGTTCACAGAGTTTAGAGCAAAATGCTTTTTTTTTGGCAAAATAACATTTTTGTTCTTTAAAGAAACAACTCTTGATTTGATTCCAGGCCATTGTAGAGACTGAAGTCCTATCAATGGAACAAATATGACAACATGAACTGCTTATCCTGAAATGAGTGCTACCCAATTAACTAGTCTTCTCCATTAGCAGGTGGGAACAATATATGTGGACTTGAGCCAAAACAGATTCCAAAGACACAGTAAGATGCATGAGCTTACTGTCTGCACTGCTGCTCCTCCTTAATGCTCACCTATGTCTTCATGGGAAGTTCCTTCTGGCCAGTTGACCAATGAGGGAAAAACTGAGCCTAATTTACAGAAGTCACTGCACAATAAATCAGCACCAGAGAAAAGTAGATTGCTTAGGCATTATGGTCCACTTGAGTGTAATCTTAAGAGAACTTCAGGCTATATATTTGCTTGTTCACTATTCCTGTAAGGAGAGATAGTATTGATTTATATGTGGTGGCTAATGATTGGCTAAGTGTGTAGGGACTTGGAAGGAACAAGACTGGAGGTTGGTAACAATGAGTTTGGGGGAAGAGATATGGGGATGAATCACTGAGAATTAACCAGAGTATGAGAACATTTGTGCTTAATGTGAATGCTCACCAAACTACTGTCAAGAAGATTATCAATCAGATACTCACTTCAGGTGTGATACAACCTCTTTCACCAGGCACTACATTACTTGTCAGAAGGCTAGTGACCAAAGCAACCTTGGTGGAGGCAGTAGAGAATATGCATAGGCTCAGCAACATGCCCCATTCCTCTCCAAAGCCACTTTATCTGCAGTACTATTAGGTGTCCAATATGCAAGTGACAGGAATCAAGGCTAAGCACCCAATAATATGTCATTGGTGAAAAAACCACTCGCTTTTTAGCAAGCTCATTGATAATCCTGGCAATCTTCTGTCACAGTGGCAACAGGGAATTTTATAACTGGATTAGATGTTCATTCTAGGATTACATTGTCTCCATTACTGCACACTGTGCTTCTCTGATTACCACTCTCCATGAGCATATCAAATACCTTATATGCTGCTGCAGTATCCAATTCTACATTGCTCCTATGCAAGGAACCTGCTTTATGATGAGAGTATTCATTAGACTTGCCTGTCTCACCATTTACCCTATCATCCCAAAATAACTGTTATTACAGAATGGTGAATGTTCTATTAAAGACTCAATTGCAATGCCACCTGAGAGACAATGGCTTGTAAGGGTGGGCTGATACTCGAGGATGAGGTGTGTGTTCTGAACTAGTGACCAAGCATGAGCTTGTATGGTGTCTCCCACAGAGCAAGTACAAGAATCTTTGATCTGGGTTATGGATGTCAGAATGACACCGTTCACTGTTACAACTACTGATCCTTTCGAACTTTTTGTCTCCTATCCCTGAGATTCTAGGCTTTGCTGAATTAGTACCCAAGGGGAAGATCCACAGCAATATTCCATTGAATTTGAGGATGAGACAGCTATGTGGCCTTTAGGGGTCCTCATGCCTCTGGACAAACAGTAAAAAATTTAAGAGTGGATCCATTGTTGGCTGGGTTAATAAACCTTGACCCTAGAGAGGAATTAAAATTGCAATTTCTGAGAAAAGTAGAAAGGACCCAGGGGACACCCTTGGATAGCTCCTAATTCTGCCAAGTCCTGTGGTAAAAATTAATGAAGACTAATTGCCAAAACCTGAAAGCAACCAAGATAGCCTTCAATAGGTGGATGGATAAATAAGCAGTGGTACATCCACACAATGGAATACTATTCAGTGATTTTTTAGAATGAGCTATCAAGCCATGAAAAGACATGGAGAAAATAGATGTATTTTGCTAACTGACAGAGGCTAGTCTGAAAAGGCTGGATACTGTAGTATTCCAACTATATGACATTCTGGAAGCCACATAAAGACAGTAAAAATATCAGTGGTTGCCAGGAGTTGGTGGGGAGGGGGATGAGTACGTGGAGCATGGGATTTTTAGGGCACTGAAACTATTCTGAATGACACTATAATGGTCAATACATGATATTATACATTTGGCAAAATCCATAGATCTGTGCAACACGAACACTGAACCCTAATGTAAACTATGGGTTTTAGTTAATAATAATAATGTATCAATGTTGATTCCTCAGTTTTAACAAAAGTACCACACCAATACAAGATGCTAAACTTTCTTGGAACTCTGTACTTTCTAACTCAATTTTTCTGTAAACCTATAACCACTCTAAAAAGTGAAGTCTATTAAGTTTTAAAAATAAACTAAGAATGACTACAGCAAGCTCATACAAATAAATTATGAAGGATATTTCTGTCAGGAATGAAGATTTGGTCACTTTACAATGTAAAACCTCAACTAGCAGAGATGTTAGCTGGGGGCACATGGTCATGGATACCTGGTCACCAGTAATGACCTGGTGACCATCCACAGAAACAAGGGCCTTAACTTCCACCCACATTTTCTTTCCTGGATTGTCTTGTATATATTTATATATCTTAAGAGTTTTTCCATCTTCTTTCTTTTCCATTTCTCCTTCTTTTTTTTTTATGTAAGGTATATTGAAGGTTAATTTTGAAGCCGTACTTGACAAAATATCAAGATAGTATAGTGATGGACTTAGAAGAGGAATGGACATCACCCAGAACTCTTGGACTTAAAGTAGATGCTGTGACTGGTGAGATTTTCGGCTTATTCCCTTGTTGTAGAGATGTAGGTTAAGTGTTCACTTGTGGAAGAAATCGTTGTATTATGTTAGGAGGAAGCATGGGTCTTTTGCGATTAATTGAAAAAAATAAAAGTTTACGTTGATATTGAGCAAACCAAAAGATGGGTAATTATTATAATTTGAAGTTTGTTCCTATTTTTGAGGAATTCCCTAGCCTATCAGTCTTGATGGGAGCAAGAAACTATCTCTTGCTTTAGAAGCTAATATGCCAAATGCATGCTTTCTCCACCTCCTTTGCAGCTAGGGTACCAGCATATGATTTAGGTTCTGCCAACCTGTTTGCCGGTGCTGAATTTTGACTTAGGAATTCATAGAAAAGAAACAGATTCAGTTAAACTTTCTCTGTTTCTAGTGGAGGCAATGCAACAGCTGCTAAAGTGTCTGCTGTGCGGTGCACGGTGGGTGTGATAATACTGGTTTAACAGTTGGCCTTGGATTGTGCAACAGGTACAGTTGCTGCCTTCTGCGAGCTGCAGCGTTAGTTCTTAGCGATGGTGGCAGTGGTTTCCTCTCCGGACCAGTTCTACAACATGGTTTGGGGCACGTTTCCTGGCTATTTAACTCTAAGTCTGGTTTTCCAGCCTTTTCAACAGTTCCACAAGCTCCCCAATATTTCTGTGATAAGCTTATTTACTGTTAAAATCAGGCATATTAGGTGCCTGTAATTTATATTTTAAAAAATTCAAGATATACAGTTATAAGAGAGGCACAGCAAATCTATATAATCTATGTCACTTCATGTAAAATGAACAAAATTCAGCAAGTTGAATTGAGGTAAAGACCAAAGATATCTTAAGCCCGGCTGGTCTTAGAAATGTAACTGGATAGGCCTTAGGTTTTTGACTAAGTAGAAAAAAGGTTACATATATGTATATAAATATATATATACATATATATTTATATATATGTATATATATATTTATATATGTATATATATGTATACATATACATATTTATAAACTAACATTTTAAAAGGCTTGGAGTGTTTGGGTCCAAATGTTCTGGCTAAAAATGTTGATTCTAATCTTGTAGGAAAAGTGGAATGTGAAAATATACTGATAATCTGAAATCAGTATTTTTCAATTCTAGGAAACAACTTTTTTATAGATTTTCAATGGGTATTACATGGGAAAGGAAATATTTGGTTAATTAATATGAAAACTGTAGGTGTAATCATAATTAGAATTTTTAATTTTTTACTTCTTGAAATGTTTAATATGTCTTGTGCTTTGTGAATCTCTAAAAGTGTGAAAAATACAGCTTGATATTTTCTAAATGTATTTGAACATGGACTATTTTACTTATTAAGTTAGCAAGCAAATACTCCCCTAAACACTCTGGCAAATCTGGTATAGATCAATTGTGAGCTAACATTTTATCACGAATCTATTTGAATGGTTTTGGCTGCAAGTAACAAAAAGCATAATTCTAACTGGCTTTTATAATAAAGAGAATTAGGATAACAAAGAATTAAGGGTAGTTTAATGCAAAGGTTTAGCAATGACACAAAATAAACGCTTCTTGCCTCTCTGTATCTCCTTTCTACATTATTAGGTGTCCGTTTTATGTCATCACAAGATAACTCCCTCATGCTTCCTCTGCTGCCATCAGAGAGAGGCTATTTTCCCCTCAATCATTGAATTAAAAAGCTGTGCTCCCTTCTGATTTGATTAGCTGAAAGCATATGCTCCTTCCCACACCAGTGATCATGACCAAGAGTGCTTGGCATGGGGGTCATCCCACTCAGATGTTGTCATTGCTGGGAAATTCACTGTCTGGTCAGGACTATGTGTGGGCAGGGAATACTGAATGCTTAGGAGGCCACTGCATGTATTTCCATTTCAGTAGACTTTGCCGTTAAGATACTGCTACAACAACAATCGGAAGAGCAGAGCCTGGAGTGCCCAACTTTGTTGATCTGATAAAATGAGGTTGTTTTCAACTGGATAGTTTTAAATCTCACCTATGCCCATATGTCCTAGTCCAAATTTATTTTAAACAATTTTCAGACCCATATGTTTAGGATATTCCATTTGTTTGTTTATGCATGAGTGCATTGTGTATTATACATATGTATGTCATATGTATAAATATTTACAATATATGCACATACACACTCCTACATACATTAAACTGTTTTCCCTAAAGAGTGAAGAAAAAAGATGGGTGCCAGAGTTGAAAAGAAAACTTTTACTTTATTTACATTTGTAGAATATGCATCTAAATATTTTACATTGTGGATGTATTAATATTTTCACAGTTTTATTTATTATTTATTTATTTTGACTTAAAATGACAGAAATTTATTTTCTCACAGTTCTGGAGGATAGGAGCCTGAAATCAAGGTGTCAGCAGGGCCACACATCCTCTGACACCTGTAGGGAAGACTCCTTCATGCTTCTTCTAGCTTCTGGTGTCTGCTAGTGATCCTTTAAATTTCTTGACTTATAGATGCGCCATTTCAATCTCTGGCTCCATCATCACATAGACTTCTTCTCCCTTTGTCCTTGTCTTCACTTGGTTATCTCCCATAATTTTAAACACTACTTTAAAACCAGCAGATGAGTTCCCTTAAACAAATTTGGCTCTCACCTAAAAGATATCAAAGTATATGGTAGAGGCACTTTGCTTCAGTCTCCTCTATAGAAATTTAGAAGGCCCCTACATTTCAGAAGGGTCTAACATATGTAACTACACACAGGCACCAAGGTCTACAATTGTCAACCAAATACTGACAGAAAGCTACAGGATGTGACATAGAGGTCGCAGCTCCAGGGTTTTCATTAGCTTCTACTAGTTCTTTGCACTGTGTCTGCCATGTTTCATGTTACTGTTATTTAGATACTGAGCTAATGTGCTTATATTTATAAAGGGTGTTGTGTGAACCTGTAAATAATTAAAGACACATTAGCTCCCTGGAGGGCCAACATGAATTCCCGAACAAGCCAAAACACCTAGGGACCTAATCATGCAATTTCCCTAAAAAGCCTAGCTTTGAGGAAGAAGTCACATCACTCAGCAATGAGTAATATAATTAGTCACAGCAGTTTGCCTGGTGCTCTATAACATTCAATTTTCAGAATTAAAGGTAATGCAATTCAAAAGAAAAATAGCCGCTTTTAACGACTGGAGGGCCACATCAACTATTGAAAGTGTCTTTGGGTTAGAGCCTCCATATTAGGGTTTCGCAAGGTTTATACTTTTAATTAACATCCTATTTAGCTTGCTGGAACTTCCATTAAGCATGTCCAGGACAAAACAAATCAGAAATTGATTTCTGATTATAAGCCAAAAAGCAAAAAGCAAAAGAACTGAGAAAAATTTTGAAGAAAGAGGTTAATCAGGACTAACCTTTCCAAAAGGATAAAGACAAATCAGATAAAAAAAGAAGCAGGGCTTCCCTGGTGGCGCAGTGGTTGAGCGTCCGCCTGCCGATGCAGCAGACACGGGTTCGTGCTCTGGTCCGTGAAGATCCCACATGCCATGGAGCGGCTGGGCCCGTGAGCCGTGGCCGCTGGGCCTGCGCATCCGGAGCCTGTGCTCCTCAACGGGAGAGGCCACAACAGTGAGAGGCCTGCATACCGTCAAAAAAAAAAAAAAAAGAAGAAGCAGATATAATACAAAAACCCTATGAAATGCGCCTAGAAAAAAATAATTTATTTTTTTAAGAAAAAAAGGCTTAACCTGCCAGAGGGAAGAGTTAGCAGTTTGGACAGGAAAACAGCCAAATACCAAAGAATTACTTGAAGTCTAGAAGATGAAGCTTTAAATTTTCTCAGAAAGAATTGGGTTGCTAAAGGATGTAGTTTAGTTAAAAGTTGTGACATAAGTTTCTTATAGTCTAATCTCAACTCAATGATTTCTAACTTTTTAGAATTGTATTATATGTTTAATTTATTCATAAAAATTGTGTTTCATTGTTTATTCATTTTATCATAAACATAACAAATGCAATGACATTAGATTTAAATAACTCATTGGATTTAAAATGAGAAATAAATGTGCCCCTCTTCCCTACTTACACTATTGCACAGAGGAAGGTGCTGTTAATAATTTCTTTGTCCTTGTATGTGACATTTCCTTTTCCAAAAATGTAGTGTACGGGGAGACCTTCAAGATGGAGGAGTGAGACGCGATCACCTTCCTCCCCACAAATACATCAGAAATACATCTACACATGGAACAACTCCTACAGAAAATCCACTGAATGCTGGCAGAAGACCTCAGACCTCCCAAAGGCAAGGAACTCCCCACGTACCTGGGTAGGGCAAAAGAAAAAAGAATAAATAGAGACAAAAGAATAGGGACGGGACCTGCACCAGTGGGAGGGAGCTGTGAAGAAGGGAAGGTTTCCACACACTAGGAAGCCCCTTCGCGGGCAGAGACTGCGGGTGGCGGAGGGGGAAGCTTCAGAGCTACAGAGGAGAGCACAGCAGCAGGGGTGCGGAGGGCAAAGCGGAGAGATTCCCGCAAAGAGGATCAGTGCCGACCAGCACTCACCAGCCCGAGAGGCTTGTCTGCTCACCCACCAGGGCGGATGGGGGCTGGGAACCGAGGCTCGGGCTTCGGTCGGATCTCAGGGAGAGGACTGGCAGAAGGGGGCTAGTGCACCACAGCTAGCCGAGAGGGAGTCCAGGAAGAAGTCTGGAGCTGCCTAAGAGGCAAGAGACCATTGTTACGGGGTGCACGAGGAGAGGGGATTCAGAGCACCGCCTAAACGAGCTCCAGAGATGGGCGTGAGCTGCGGCTATCAGCGCGGACCCCAGAGACGGGCATGAGACGCTAAAGCTGCTGCTGTATTAGTGGAATACCTGAATAGACAACGAATCATCCCAAAACTGAGGCAGTGGACGTTAGGAGCAACTTTAGACTTACGGTTTGCTGTATGAGACTGACTGTTTTCTGATTTTATGTTTATCTTAGTTTACAGTTTATTTACATTGGTAGATTTGTTTATTAATTTGGTTGCTCGCTTCCTTTTTTTTATATATTTAGATTTTTTTTCCTTTTTCTCTCTTTTTGAGTGTGTATGTTTATACTTCTTTGTGTGATTTTGTCTGTATAGCTTTGCTTTTACCATTTATCCTAGGGTTCAGTCTGTCTGTTTTCTGGTTTTGTTTTGTTTTTTAAGTATAGTTTTTAGAGCTTGTTAGCATTCATGGATTTGCTTTTTGGTTTGGTGACTCTCTTCTCTCTTTCCTTTTTTTTTTCTTAAATACTTTTTAATTTTTGGATTTTTAATAATTTTTAAAATTTTTATTTTAATAACTTTATTTCTTTTTATTCTATCTTTTTCTTTCTTTCTTTTTTCTCCATTTTCTTCTGGACCATGTGGGTGACAGTGTCTTGGTGCTCCGACCAGGTGTCAGGCCTGTGCCTCTGAGGTGGGAGAGCTGAGTTCAGGACACTGGTCAACCAGAGACCTCCCAGCTCCATATAATATCAAATGGTGAAAGTTCTCCCAGAGATCTCCATCTCAACACTAAGACCCAGCTGCACTCAACGACCAGCAAGCTACAATGCTGGACACCCAATGCCAAACAACTAGCAAAACAGGAACACAACCCCACGCATTAGCAGAGAGGCTGCCTAAAATCATCATAATCATAATCATAATAAAATCATAACACCCCAAAACACACCACTGGGCCTGGTCCTGCCCACCAGAAAGACAAGATCCAGCCTCATCCACCAGAACACAGGCAAAAGTACCCTCCCAGGAAGCCTACACAACCCACTAAACCAACCTTACCCACTGGGGGCAGACACCGAAATCAACAGAAATTACAAACCTGCAGCCTGTGAAAAGGAGACCCCAAACACAGTAAGATAAGCAAAATGAGAAAACAGAGAAACACAAAGCAGATGAAGGATCAAGGTAAAAACCTACCAGACCAAACAAATAAAGAGGAAATAGGCAGTGTACCTGAAAAAGAATTCAAAGTAATGATAGTAAAGATGATACCAAATCTTGGAAATAGAATGGAGAAAATACAAGAAACGTTTAACAAGGACCTAGAAGAACTAGAGAGCAAACAATGATGAACAGCACAATAAATGAAATTTTAAATTCTCTAGAAGAAATCAGTAACAGAATAACTGAGGCAGAAGAAAGGAGAAGTTACCTGGAAGATAACATAGTGGAAATAACTACTGCAGAGCAGAATAAAGAAAAAAGAATGAAAAGAACTAGGACAGTCTCAGAGACCTCTGGGACAATATTAAACACACCAACATTCAAATTATAGGGGTCCCAGAAGAAGAAGAGAAAAAGAAAGGGACTGAGAAAATATTTGAAGAGATTATAGTTGAAAACATCCCTAATAGGAGAAAGGAAATAGTCAATCAAGTCCAGGAAGCATAGAGAGTCCCATACAGGATAAATCCAAGGAGAAACACGCCAGGACACATATTAATCAAACTATCAAAAATTAAATACAAAGAAAAAATATTAAAAGCAGCAAGGGAAAAACAACAAATAACATACAAGGGAATCCCCATAAAGTCAACAGCTGATCTTTCAGCAGAACTCTGCAAGCCAAAAGGGAGTGGCAAGACATATTTAAAGTGATGAAAGGGAGAAACCTGCAACCAAGATTACTCTACCCAGCAAGGATGTCATTCAGATTCGACGGAGAAATTAAAACCTTTACAGACAAGCAAAAGCTGAGAGAATTCGGCACCACCAAACCAGCTTAACAACAAATGCTAAAGAAACTTCTCTAGGCAGAAAACACAAGACAAGAAAAAGTCCTACAATAACAAACCCAAAACAATTAAGAAAATGGTAATAGGAACACACATATTGATAACTACCTTAACTGTAAATGGATTAAGTGCTCCAACCAAAAGATATAGACTGGCTGAATGGATACAAAAAGAAGACCTGGGGCTTCCCTGGTGGCGCAGTGGTTGAGAGTACGCCTGCTGATGCAGGGGACAGGGGTTCGTGCCCCGGTCTGGGAGGATCCCACATGCCGCAGAGCAGCTGGGCCCGTGAGCCATGACCGCTGAGCCTGCACGTCCAGAACCTGTGCTCCGCAACGGGAGAGGCCACAACAGTGAGAGGCCCGTGTACCACAGAAAAAAAAAAAAAAAAAAAACAAGACCTGTATATATGCTGTCTACAAGAGACCCACTTCAGACCTAGGGACACATACAGACTGAAAGTGAGAGCGTGGAAAAAGATATTCCATGCAAATGGAAATCAAAAGAAAGCTGGAGTAGCAATTCTCATATCAGACAAAAATAGACTTCTTTAAAATAAAGACTATTACAAGAGACAAAGAAGGACACTATATAATGATCAAGGGATCAATCCAAGAGAAAGATATAACAATTGTAAATATTTATGCACCCAACATAGGAGCACCTCAATACATAAGGCAAATGCTAACAGTCATAAAGGGGAAATCGACAGTAACACAGTCATAGTAGGGGACTTTATCACCCCACTTTCACCAATGGACAGATCATCCAAAATGAAAATAAATAAGGAAACACAAGCTTTAAATGACACATTAAATGAATGGACTTAATTGATATTTATAGGACATTCCATCCAAAAACAACAGAATACACTTTCTTCTCAAGTGTTCATGGAACATTCTCCAGGATAGATCATATCTTGGTTCACAAATCAAGCCATGGTAAATTTAAGAAAATTGAAATGGTATCTAGTATCTTTTCCAACCACAATACTATGAGACTAGATATCAATTACAGGAAGAAGTCTGTAAAAAATACAAAACACATGGAGGTTAAACAATATGCTACTAAATAACCAAGAGATCACTGAAGAAATCAAAGAGGAAATTAAAAAATACCTAGAAAAAAATGACAATGAAAACATGACAACCGAAAACCTATGGGATGCAACAAAAGCACTTCTAAGAGGGAAGTTTATAGCAATACAATCCTACCTCAGGAAACAGGAAACATCTCAAATAAACAACCTAACCTTACACCTAAAGCAATTAGAGAAAGAACAACAAAGAAAACCCAAAGTTAGCAGAAGGAAAGAAATCATAAAGATCAGATCAGAAATAAATTAAAAAGAAATGAAGGAAATGATAGCAAAGATCAATGAAATTAAAAGCTGGTTCTTTGAGAAGATAAACAAAATTGATAAACCACTAGCCATACTCATCAAGAAAAAAGGGAGAAGACTCAAATCAATAGAATTAGAAATGAAAAAGGAGAAGTTACAACTGACACTGCAGAAATACAAAGGATCATGAGAGATTACCACAAGCAACAATATGCCAATAAGATGGACAACCTGGAAGAAACAGACAAATTCTTAGAAAAGCACAACCTTTTTAGACTGAACCAGGGAGAAACAGAAAATATAAACAGACTGATCACAAGTACTGAAATTGAGACTGTGATTAAAAATCTTCCAACAAACAAAAGCCCAGGACCAGATTGCTTCACAGGCAAATTCTATCAAACATTTAGAGAAGAGCTAACACCTATCCTTCTCAAAGTCTTCCAAAATATAGCAGAGAGAGGAATACTCCCAAACTCATTCTATGAGGCCACCATCACCCTGATACCAAAACCAGACAAAGATGTCACAAAGAAAGAAAACTCCAGGCCAGTATCACTGATGAACGTAGATGCAAAAATCCTCAACAGAAAACTAACAAACAGAGTCTAACAGCATATTAAAAAGATCATACACCATGATCAAATGGGATTTATCCCAGGAATGCAAGGATTATTCAATATACGCATATCAATCAATGTGATACACCATATTAACAAATTGAAGGAGAAAAACCATATGATAATCTCAATAGATGCAGAGAAAGCTTTTGACAAAATTCAACACCCATTCATGATAAACACCCTCCAGAAAGTAGGCATAGAGGGAACTTACCTCAACATAATAAAGGCCATATATGACAAACCCACAGCCAACATCGTTCTCAATGGTGAAAAACTGAAACCATTTCCTCTAAGATCAGGAACAAAACAAAGTTGTCCACTCTCACCACTATTATTCAACATAGTTTTGGAAGTTTTAGCCAGAGCAATCAGAGAAGTAAAAGAAATAAAAGGTATCCAAATTGGAAAAGAAGAAGTAAAGCTGTCACTCTTTGCACATGACATGGTAATATACATAGAGAATCCTAAAGATGCTACCAGAAAACTACTAGAGCTAATCAATGAATCTGGTAAAGTATTAGGATACAAAGTTAATGCACAGAAATCTCTCACATTCCTATGCACTAATGATGAGAAATCTGAGAGACAAATTAAGGAAACACTCCCATTTACCATTGCAACAAAAAGAATAAAATACCTAGGAGTAAACCTACCTAAGGAGACAAAAGACCTTTATGCAGAAAACTATAAGACACTGATGAAAGAAAATAAAGATGATACAAACAGATGGAGAGATATACCATGTCCTTGGATTGGAAGAATCAGCATTGTGAAAATGACTCTACTACCCAAAGCAATCTACAGATTCAATGCAATCCCTATCAAACTACCAATGGCATTTTTCACAGAACTACAATGAAAAATTTCACAATGTGTATGGAAACACAAAAGACCCCGAACAGCCAAAGCAATCTTGAGCTGGAGGACTCAGGCTCCCAGACTGCAGACTATACTACAAAGCTACAGTAATCAAGACAGTATGGTACTGGCACAAAAACAGAAATATAGATCAATGGAACAGGATAGAAAGCCCAGAGATAAACCCACACACAACTCAAAATGGATTAAAGACCTAAAGGTAAGGCCAGACATTATAAAACTATTAGACAAAAACTTAGGTAGAACATTCTATGACATAAATCACAGGAAGATCCTTTTACACCCACCTCCTAGGGAAATGTGAATAAAAACAAAAATACAAAAATGGGACCTAATGAAACTTAAAAGCTTTTGCACAGCAAAGGAAACCATAAACAAGATGAAAAGACAACCCTCAGAATGGGAGAAAATATTTGCAAATGAAGCAACTGCAAAAGGATTAATCTCCAAAATTTACAAGCAGCTCATGTAGCTCAATATCAAAAAAACAAACAATCCAATCTAAAAATGAGCAGAAGACCTAAATAGACATTTTGCCAAAGAAGATATACAGATTGCCAACAAACACATGAAATGCTGCTCAACATCACTAATCTTTAGAGAAGTGCAAATCAAAGCTACAATGAGGCATCACCTCACACCAGTTAGAATGGGCATCATCAGAAAATCTAGAAACAACAAATGCTGGAGAGGGTGTGGAGAAAAGGGAACCCTCTTGCACTGCTGGTGGGAATGTAAATTGTTACAGCCATTATGGAGAACAGTATGGAGGTTCCTTAAAAAACTAAAAATAAAACTACCATACGACCGAGCAATCCCACTACCAGGCATATGCCCTGAGAAAACCATAATTCAAAAGGACTCATGTACCAAAATGTTCATTGCAGCTCTATTTACAGTAGCCAGGACATGCAAGCAACCTAACCTGTCCATTGACAGATGAATGGATAAAGAAGATGTGGCACATATGTACAATGTAGTATTTCTCAGCCATAAAAGAAATGAAATTGAGTTATTTGTAGTGAGGTGGATGGACCTAGAGTGTGTCATGCAGAGTGAAGTAAGTCAGAAAGAGAAAAGCAAATTCCATATGCTAACACATATATATGGAATCTAAAAAAAAAAAAAAAAAAAAAAGGTTCTGAAGAACCTAGGGGCAGGACAGGAATAAAGACGTAGAGAATGTACTTGAGCACACAGGGAAGGGGAAGGGTAAGCTGGGACGAAGTGAGAGAGTGGCATGCACATATATACACTACGAAATGTAAAATAGATAGCTAGTGGGAAGCAGCCACATAGCACAGGGAGATCTGCTTGGTGCTTTGTGACCCCCTAGCGGGGTGGGATAGGGAGGGTGTGAGGGAGGCACGAGGGAGGGGATATGAGGATATATGTATATGTATAGCTGATTCACTTTGTTATAAAGCAGAAACTAACACACCGTTGTAAAGCAATTATACTCCAATAAAGATGTTAAAAAAAAAAGTAGTGTACTATACTAGTATATGTACTGTCTATTCATAAACTTTGATTTTATCATTTAATATGTCTTAGATCCCTTTTCATAACAGCATATATCTCTACCCATGATTTTAGTTATTGCATAATGCATCATTCAGATGTACAATTATTTATTTACCCAATCTCTTATCAGTGGTTATTTAGATTATTTCCAGTTTGCCCTTGCAAAAAACACTGCAATGAACAATCCTTATGCATATATTATTGTACATATATCACAGGGTTTGCTCTACCAAAGAGAATATATATTGCTAATTTTGGTTGATGCCACTAAATTGCACACCAAAAAGATTTAATCAGTATACACACTCTCTAAGATTATGTGTGAGCATAGCCCTGGTTCCCAACCACGTAGTTGACAACCTAGATATTACCAGATATAAGCTTTGCCAATTTATTAGTTGATAACTGGCAGTCCAATGCTATTTGGATTTGAATACCTTGAGTTATCAATGAGGCTGAGCATCTTTTCACACATTCATTGGTAATTTGCTTCTCTTTCTCTGTTGTCTCTCTTTTTCTATGTTATACGGGTTTCCCAAGCTTTCCAAAAATAAAATGAAACCTTTCCTAAGCCAAAATGGCATAAATCAATGCAATTACCTTAAGAGAGATCTTGCTAATGGACACACAAAGTAAATCGAGGTAAAGCACAGATGCTCACTGACAAAGTTGGAAGCTATTGGCGGCTTGATGCTGAGATGTTGAGTGTGGAAGGAGCTTAATGATACCAGTCTCGCTGATGGGCTGCGCTATGCTTCTATAACGGCTCTCAGCAAAACCAACGCTGAAGCCTATTTTTTTCTTTTTCCCTTCTTTTTTTTTTTTTACAAAAGTGAAAATCCTCTTTAGATTTCTTCCAGTTAGTGAAAAAGCAGGTAGTACTGTAAATCTTTTGTAAAAGAGAAGTGGCAAAAAGTGAACTTTAGAAAAGTGGGGGATATGTGTACTTATTCATACCATCTACCCTTCTGCATATTGGGCTCTTCACTGTTTTCTTAATCATTTGTAAGTTTAAAAAGTGACCTATTAAAAACAACAACAACAACAAAAAAAGTGACCTATTTATTGGCTGCATATTAGTCTAATAATTTTTTTCAATTGTTTATCTTTTATCAATGATTATTGAATTTCTTGCTATTTAGAAAAATTGTTTAAAATATTTTATTTAAACTAATTTTATTCTTTGCCATTAATATCGCTGGGTTTGAAATCTTCCAGACCTCCCTGCAAACCACCTACAGGAAATTTTCCTCAGAGATAAATCGCCTTTTTCTCATTTTATTGTTGAGAAAGAATAACATTGGCAATGTGAGGCAGTGAGGAAATTTAATCTGTGCATAATTGCTTTTAACCCTCATAATAATCCTATAAGATAAGTATTATTTATTATCCCTGTCTTAAGGATGAGGAAACTGGTTTAAAGAATTTAAGAACTTTGCTTAAACTCATAAAAGAAGTAAGTGGTGAGACCAGAATTCAAATCTAGGCAACGTGAATCTGAGCTTGAGCACTTTGCCTCTACATTAACTATTTCCTTTTGAGATTTCTATTACAGTGTCTGCAACATTTACAAAACTTATTTTTTACATCTCTTTCCAAGAAATCCTTTTTAGGGTAGGGAATGCATTAATCTCTGCATTCCCCAGAGCATACCACAGGGCCTGGAAATCAGAAAATGATGGAAAATATTTACTGAAAGAATTATTAATCTGTGATAGTTGTTATAAACATTCAATTAGTTGTGCATGCTTACCAATTGCTATAAGGGAGTCAAAAGAAAGAAATTACAGACCTTTTCTCAGAGAATTTATAGTTTACTACTGGAAAGTTAAACTATATATACTTGTGAAAGACTGAAGGATATTTACAAAAGAATATCTACTTAATCCCCAAGAGGCTGTATTAATAATGAAGCAAACAAGTTTGTTCATAAACAACTGAATAAAGGAATGAATGAATGGTTTTGCTTTGCCTTGCCAGTTATTTTTTCCCCCAAGATCTCTACTCTTATCTTATTATTTTAAAAAAAGTATCGAGTTGACCTTCTAAAAAGAAAAAGAATGAGTGTGTGGCTCAGTTTGCAAACAAGGTATTACAGAGTAGAAATTCAGGATTAAGGTCAGATTCTATGCAACCCTGCTGAAACAGAAAAGCCTGATTTTTAGCTCAGTTCTCCAACTGAGTGCTAGGTGAGTGCTGGAGGTATGAGAAGGTGAGCCAGTATAATTGGCTTTGAAATACACCTTTGAAAAATTCTGTCTCATTATGGCATGCCACATATGCTAACATTTGACCCCTTAAAAAAAGGATGGTATCACACCGAAATCTTGACTTTGAATTTTTTCATATTGCTGCCTAAATGGATTTCTCTCTATTTCATTCTTATGTTAAGGGCAGACAGAATTCTTACTCATACAAAAGGGATAGTCACCTGAAGCTTTTCCTTCAATTATCACTAGAGTGAGAAAGTTAATCAAGGGATTATGTATATTTATGTATATCAGATAAATAATATGGATAGGTTGTAGGATATACAGGGTATGTTACAGGCTGGATTATGCCCCTCCTCCCCAATTCATGTGTTGAAATGCTAACCCCCAGAACCCCAGAATGTGACTGTATTTAGAGATAGGGACTTTAAAGATGTAATTAAAGATGTAATTAAGGAAAATGAGCTCATATAGGTGGTACCTGAACTAATAGGACCGATGTTCCTATTTGAAGAGGAAAGTTGGACACAGCTATGCATGCACCCAGAGAAAAGACCCCATGAGGACAAAGGGAGAAGATGGTCATCTACAAGTCAAGGAGAGAGGCCTCAGAATGAAATCAATCCTGCTGATGCCTTGATCTCGGACTTCTAGCCTCCAGAACTGTGAGAAAATAAATTCTGTTGTTTAAGCTGCCCAGTCTGTGGTATTTGTTTTAGTAAACTTAAAGAACTAATATGGGGTATAGATAGATAGATAGATAGATAGATCGATGATAGATAGATTTTTATATTTATATATATATATATATAAACATTCTTTCCTGGTATGTAGAGAACAAGAGGGAAAAGAATCTCACATCTCTCGTCCTTTCTGCTCTTTTTGGATTGCAGACTCTCCTCATAAACACAAAATGTAATAATGCTAACAAAGTAAACAGGAAGGAAAATAATACTATTTTTGACCCTGTGCAATCTTTTCTAAAATTACTGCAATTTTAAAAATTTATATTGAGAAGTTGATGTTTAAAGTTTTATTAATGTGGAAGAACCCACTACTATTCCAAACATACAGAAATAATAGATAAAGTATGATAGAGGATTCTTTTTAAATACACAGCTGAATTAGAATAATAGAAAGTAATTCCCTGCCCCCACCAAGCACAGAGCCAAGCATCACATTGCAGGTTGCTATAAGACCTAGGTCTAAGGACTGAAAGTTAGGATATATATTGATAGAAAGAAAAAATGACAATGCAAATTTCATAAAATAATAACAATATTAACAATCAGGGTAAAGGGTGTGTGGGTATTATGGGTGCTACTGTTTCTTTCATTTGCTCAATTTCAAACTTAAGTTTGAATTGTTTCCAAATAAAACATCTTTAAGTTAAAAAACAGAAAGATCTTTTGGGGTAACATTTTCACACCTAGGCTTTTCAGATACAGGAAGTACTCCAAGCGCTGAGCAAACTCCATAAGAATAAACGCATACCTACGTACACCACAGTGAAATTGCAAGATACTAAAGACACAAAGAATATCTTGGAATCCACCAGAGAGGAAAAGCACATAACCTGCAATGAAAGGCAACTAGATTATTGCAGACTTTTCTTCATTTGCCATGAGAACAGGCAGTAGAGAAATAACATCTTCCAAGCTGACAACCCTCAAACTAGAATTCTACAGCCTAATAAACCATCATTCAATGGACAGGGATTAAAAATATTACCAGGACTTCCTTGGTGGTGCAGTGATTAAGAGTCTGCCTGCCAATGCAGGGGAAACGGGTTCGATCCCTGATCGGGGAAGATCCCACATGCAACAGAGTAACTAAGCCTGTGCACCACAACTACTGAGTCTGCGCTCCACAACTACTGAAGCCCATGTGCCTAGAGCCCGTGCTCCACAACAAGAGAAGCCACCGCAGTGAGAAGCCCGCACACTGCAACAAAGAGTAGCCCACGCTCAACGCAACTAGAGAAAGCCCGTGTGCAGCAACGAAGACCCGACACAGCCAAAAATTAATTAATTAATTAATTAAAAAAAAAAGATATTACCAGATGTATATAGAGGAATTTAACTCACAGATGTTACTGTAAGTTTGCTTACTGAGATGGCGGTAAATGGGCATGTGATAAGCTTACTGATGATGAACGAAGAGCTCTTCAAAGCTTAGGTCATGTGTCCACACTGAACACACGGAGCTTTGCCCTTGCTGTGGAAGGTCCTCCTGCTTCCACTCCAAAGAAATTGCTGCAATTTCACCACCCCAAATGTAAGAACTTCTCTTTCAGTTTGATTCTTGGTCTTTATTCCCTGCTTACGTATACACATACTTGTATGACACAAGTATTTCTCTTTTAGTTGTTTAATTCCAGAGACCATCTCTTTCAAAATTCATTATATTCACCCCAAGCATATAGAGTTATGCTAAGTGACCTTGGTTAACTGTATTGACTACATGGCCAGTATTTTGTTGGCACATTTCTTTATAAAATATTTTATGCTAGATGGAGAACTCTAGATGAATTCAACTAGGAAAATATTTTCTTTGGCAGTTATTGGACACTTAGAGATGTACTGTTAATTCCTCCTTCAGCAAACAAACAAGCCCAAATAAAAGTATTCATAAATGTAACTATTTTTTTTAAATAGTCAACAACTTTTATTACAACTCACATATTTCATAGGAAAAGGAATGTAGCGTCAGGTCAGCTTGTATGAAAAACGGTAAAATGCAGGTTTGTCCTGGTTGCTCTGTTGACACCTGGGGCAGGCTCTCCGTGACATCAGGCACAGCAGCTGCACTTGTCCGAGGCCCCTTTGCAGATGCAGCCCTGGGCACACTTGGCGCAGCCCACGGGGCAGCAGGAGCAGCAGCTCTTCTTGCAGGAGGTGCATCTGCAGGCCTTGCAGGTGCAGGAGCTAGCGCAGCTGCAGGAGCCGCCAGTGGGGCAGGAGCACTTGGGGTCCATCTGGAGGAGAAGTGAGGCCCGAGGTCCAAAGCAAGGGGCGAAGCGGCTGCACGGGTCCGGTGGGGGCCGTGTGCAAATGTAACTATTTTGATCATGCTTTCAAATGGTATATGATGAAGCCCACAAAAGACAAACAATATTCAGGGGAAAAATGATTATTTCTTAAAAATTGGTGCTGAGAAAAAGAGATGTGTGAAGTGTGAGGAAGTATGTAACAAAAGCTTGAACATAGGTACATCTTTTTTTTTTTTTTGGTAATTATATGACCATTTCTCTTTTTCTTTTGCTTTTTTTTTTAAACTTATTTATTTATTTTTGCTGTGTTGGGTCTTCGTTTCTGTGCGAGGGCTTTCTCTAGCTGTGGCAAGCGGGGGCCACTCTTCATCGCGGTACGCGGGCCTCTCACTATCGTGGCCTCTCCTGTTGCGGAGCACAGGCTCCAGACGCTCAGGCTCACTAGTCGTGGCCCACGGGCCCAGTCGCTCCGCGGCATGTGGGATACTCCCAGACCAGGGCTCGAACCCGTGTCCCCTGCATTAGCAGGCAGACCCTCAACCACTGCACCAGGGAAGCCCCCATAGGTACATCTTATATTCAAATCTGTTTGTTAAGAATTTCTGACTGGGGTCTTGCCTGGTGGTGCAGTGGTTGAGAATCCACCTGCCAATATAGAGGACACGGTTTTGAGCCCTGGTCCGGGAAGATCCCACATGCCGCAGAGCAACAAAGCCCATGCACCACAACTACTGAGCCTGTGCTCTAGAGCCCACGAGCCACAACTGCTGAAGCCCGTGCGCCTAGAGCCTGTCCTCTGCAACGAGAAACCACCGCAATGAGAAACCCATGCACCGCAATGAAGAGTAGCCCCCGCTCACCACCACCAGAGAAAAAGTCCGCCTGCAGCAACGAAGACCCAATGCAGCCATAAATAAATAAATAAATAAGGAAGGAAGGAAGGAAATAAATTTATTAAAAAAAAAAAAAGACTGGGTAATGGGTAGGACATCATAAGGTTTTCTTTTCCTCAGAGTGTCTGACACAGTTGCAATAATTTATTAAATAAAAGTAAAAGTCACATTATATGAAGAGACAGAACAAGTCAAAGAAACTGGGCTTTCTAGATGAGTGTTAATCAATGTGGATCTAAAAGCAACAGGAAAAGCAAAAGGATTTGGGCTTGGAGTGTGAGGAGATTTTTAGGTGCTGCAGAAAGGCTGTGGTGTCTTTCCAGGAAAGCTGGAATTGGGTTAAAATAGGATAAGATAATATCAGTGAAGAGATAAGTCCTTTTCCACTGAAGGTCTCTTTCAGTGAAAAAATTAAAGTAAAAGGGGATTTCTTTATCATAGAAAGGGGAGAGGGAGGCCACTGTTTCAGAGGGAGGAGAGTTGTGAGAGGAGGGATCTGGAAAGAAAACCTGTGAATCATGAAGAAATGATAGTACACGAGAAGGTGGATGCTTTGATCAGTTAAGGCTGCAGTAAAAGCTAAGGGTGTGAGGCTTGATGGAATGTGTTGGCTGCATGTTTTCTAAAATAGTTAATTCCAGCAGTCCCTTGACCCTTCCTGGCTGAGGAAATAGCAGCCTAGTGGATGAAGTTTAGACCTTTCTAGAAGAAGAAAGCAAAACACTGTCTTTTAAAAACTAGTCCAGAAAAATAATAATTATGAGGGGATAATATGCCCATTAATTTATTAAATGTAGCGAGATAGCTCTATCTGCTTCTCTATCTATAGCACCATTAATTTATTTTACTTTTTTCCTCTCTCTTTCCCACCCAACATTTTCAAGTATTTTTTAGACCACTGAGTGTGCATTGTCTCTGGGGAGGGATGTGAAAAGATAAAGCAGAGGAAAATGTTTTTCTGGCTTTGGTTTCTAAGGTTCTAAGCCTTAGGGAACTAGAGAGGATTCTAGACTTACCAAGGTATTTCGAGGCAGAGCAGAATTTTCCCCCACCTTCTCATTAAACCAGAACCAAAAGCAAAATGAGGCAAAATCCAAAATACTTTGGGTTCAGATTAGAAGAGAGAGAAGAGAGGATGATGAACTTGGGAAGAAGTAAGACCTGGAGAGAGAGCCACCCTTAGAGTCACCCTGAAAGGAAGGAGGAAAGTTGCAACAGCAAAGACCTGCAGCCACAGGTGTAATTGGGGGTCCAAGGAGCTGGACCTGAGTGAGCTGACAAGCTTGCACTTGTATAAGCAGAATGTGCTGCCTCATCACAGGGGTAATGCTAACTGAACTTCCCCTCTGTAACCTTGGGTAGATTCCTTCTCCATAGCATTGTGCCTGAGGATCACAAGTGACCCCTGTCAGTGCCCACAGGGGTAGATAACAACAGCCCTAAAATACCATTGGATGAAAGGGGGTGGGGAGTTTTATATGGATGAGAAAGTCCTTGTTCCTGAACCCTGGTAATGTTACCAAACCAAACTTATGTCCCTTCACGTGACTCACAGCAGAAACAATTTATTGACACCAGGTTGTGGTGAAGGAAAGTACAATGTTTATTGTAGGGCCAAGCAAGGAGAATGGGCAGCTCATGCTCAAAAGATCTGAACTCCCTGATGGATTTCAGGGAAGGGTTTTTAAAGGTAAGATGAGGGAGAGGGTGGCAGGGTGCCTGATCAGCTTGTGAACACTCTTCTGATTGGTTGGTGGTGAGGTAATCGGGAGTCAACATCGTCAACTTTCTGGTTCCAACCAGTCTGGGGTCTACATGCTGGTGGTCAGCAGTTAACTTCTTCCACCTGATGGGGGCTTTCATATCTGCAAAACAACTGAAAGATATGGCTCAGGATATTATCTATGGCCCTTGAGGAGGAACTAAATGTCTTTTGACTTTGTTTTATGGATAAACTATTATTATTTTATGTTACTTGACTGCTTTCCTTTGTTTCTTCATTTTCTCACTTTTTAAATTAAATTTGCTCTTTGGAACTCGGGAAAGGTCTAGGAGGCTAAAACTTTTCTATAAATAAGATGTTGGGGGGGGGCTTCCCTGGTGGCGCAGTGGTTGAGAGTCTGCCTGCTGATGCAGGGGACACGGGTTCATGCCCCGGTCCGGGAAGATCCCACATGCCATGGAACGGCTGGGCCCGTGAGCCATGGCCGCTGAGCCTGCGCGTCTGGAGCCTGTGCTCCGCAACGGGAGAGGCCACAACGGTGAGAGGCCCGCGTACCAAAAAAAAAAAAAAAGGAAAGAAAGAGGTGGGGGATTTTGTGTGGGGGGGTGGGCTGTCCCTGGGAAGGCCCCAAAGGGTCCTGCTCAGTTTTAGTAAGGTATACCCCTACTACAGAGCCTTCCACCAATGTCAGATAAGCAGTATCTAAATGGCCCCTAGAAGTAGGGTTTACTGAAGAAGTTCATTTTAAAAAGAAATCTTTTCTTTTAGAGTTGAGAAAAGTAGAGTAAAAGTAAAATAAACACCTCATTTATGGAAGTGTAACAATGTTTGCTTTCCATCTATTTGTTGTTGTTAGTTCTGGACTTTCCACGGGAAAACAAATGATCACTTCAAAATCTGTAGTTTGAACCTCGGGCTAAATTTGTTTAAAATAAACTAAAATTTTTAAAATGCCAATAATCCTCATAATTATTAAAAATTTAAAAATAAGGAGAAAAAAATTAAAACATTCATAATACCAACATTCAGAGATAAATACTTTTAACATTTTGGTATAATTTCCAAGACACTATGAGACGTAACCATTCAGATGTAAAGAATCTTACTTTGTAAAAGTTTGATTTCACACTGTTTTTTCATCTTACAAGGCATATGTTGAGCGTGACAAAATGGGAGCTACCATGAGGGCATGAAGGCATCTTTGTAGGTATAAAGTTCGTGACTTTTGTAGTAAGTTTTCTTTTCAAGAAACTCACAGTTTTCTAGTGTATACCAGCAATGGTCTGGTGGACTGTTTGCATTGTCTTTATTGATTTATTTTTCCTTTACTGTTTGTGTCGGTCAACAATTACCACAACAATGCTGAGTAACAAATCCATTCCAAACTCTGTGGCTTAAAGCAGCAATCATTTATTCTTATTAATGTGTCTGTGCCTGATCTAAGCTGGAGTAGACTGGGCTTGGCCCCAAGTTGCAAACTGAATCCAGATCTGCCCTACATGTCTGTCATCCTTCTGGGAACCAACAGATTACCTAGGTTATGCTCTTCTCATGGTGATGGCAGAGGTGCAAGAGAGCAAGTCTAATCACACTCACACATTTCAAGCTTCTACTTGTTTCACACCTGTGAACAACCTATGGGCCAGAACAAGTCGATGGACCAGCCCAAAGGCAAGGGCAACAATGTACACTATACCTGGCAGGAGACAGAAGAGAGTCACACGTCCAGCAACAACTAGTAGACTTTGCTCATGTGGATTAGAGGGAAGGAAAATTATTGAGTAATAATGGAATCTATTCCATTAAATTTCAATACAAACATTGAGTATCATAAGTTTGCTTTATCAATTCTTGAAGTGATTGTATACTGTTAAGGTCAATGGTACTTACATTTGTTTTGTTTTGTTTTGTTTTGTTTTTTTTGCAGTACATGGGCCTCTCACTGTTGTGGACTCTCCCATTGCGGAGCACAAGCTCCGGACGCACAGGCTCAGTGGCCATGGCGCACGGGCCCAGCCGCTCCGCGACATGTGGGATCTTCCCAGACCGGGGCACGAACCCGTGTCCCCTGCATCGGCAGGCGGACTCTCAACCACTGCGCCACCAGGGAAGCCCGGTACTTACATTTTGATTTACAAAAATTTCCCTTATGACAACTTTCCATGGATGACTCACTTTAATAAGATAGAAGAAGAAACATACATTTTTATTGACTTTATCATTACTAGGTTGTTTTGTAACCACTTTTCCATGACAGTAACCAGTAATAGCAATATTAATTCTAATTCCTGATTCTATTTTAAATTTCCCTTGTTAAACTAGAAGTTTAAACAGGTCGAACAATTTTTTTTTTTTTTTTTTTTTTTTGCGATACGTGGGCCTCTCACTGTTGTGGCCTCTCCCGTTGCGGAGCACAGGCTCCGGACGCGCAGGCTCAGTGGCCATGGCTCACGGGCCCAGCCGCTCCACGGCACGTGGGATCTTCCCGGACCGGGGCACGAACTCGTGTCCCCTGCATCGGCAGGTGGACTCTCAACCACTGCGCCACCAGGGAAGCCCGGTACTTACATTTTGATTTACAAAAATTTCCCTTATGACAACTTTCCATGGATGACTCACTTTAATAAGATAGAAGAAGAAACATACATTTTTATTGACTTTATCATTACTAGGTTGTTTTGTAACCACTTTTCCATGACAGTAACCAGTAATAGCAATATTAATTCTAATTCCTGATTCTATTTTAAATTTCCCTTGTTAAACTAGAAGTTTAAACAGGTCGAACAATTTTTTTTTTTTTTTTGCGATACGTGGGCCTCTCACTGTTGTGGCCTCTCCCGTTGCGGAGCACAGGCTCCGGACGCTCAGGCTCAGTGGCCATGGCTCACGGGCCCAGCCGCTCCGCGGCACGTGGGATCTTCCCGGACCGGGGCACGAACTCGTGTCCCCTGCATCGGCAGGCGTACTCTCAACTACTGCGCCACCAGGGAAGCCCAGAACAATCATTTTAAACACAAAGTATTCCCTACACAGGGCAGTTAGAAAGGCTAAAGACCCCAAGAGAAGAGAGGGTCAGATTTAGGAACTAAGACCCTATAAACTGCTTTTAGGGATCAGAAACTAGGGGAAAGGGAAGAAGGCTCTTTGACTGCCGTGAAGTCAAGTAAGTTTTTGAGAGCCTGTCCACTGATGACATCTCATGCTTTCATAAAAGCAAAACCCTAAATGAAAACCAACAAAGTGACTCTGAAAAGAATGCTCCAAGGTAGCGCCTCCTTTCATCCAAATCCCACGTGCAGCTGCTGCTTTCACTATAAGTTTCCATCTCAACAGCCCTGGAAAGAACACGACTCTATTCCTTTTTCCTCCTCCCTCCCTCCTTGCCTTCCTTCCTTCCTTTCTTCCTCTCTCTCTCCCCCCCACCCCCCCCCCCGCTCTCAGTCTCTTTCTCTCTTAAATAAACATTTTTCTATACATATTCATAAAGTTGAAAGCAACGTGAAAAACCATTTAGTGTATACCTCTGCTATTAGACTGGACCACACCTAAAATAATCTGGACAGAAAAGAAAAACTTGGTGAGAGTTGGCAACCTTTTAGTTGGAAGTTTGCTAATGTCAACATTTCAGGAGGCTGGTGTGCCAGGTGGCAGGAGGAAATAGACTTGTATTATATGGGAGATATGAGCTACTGGCACTGACAAAATAGTGCTGCTATTGTGGCTTGGTCTTGATGGAATTAAGCTTAGGTTGGGCCTGACGTAGCTCTAGGCTAAACTGTTGGCTAAGATGGATTTGCTAGGACAGGCAATAACTTCCCTAGAACTGCAAGCATTTATATAGGGCGACTGTTTATGTTACCTTCTGCCCAGTTGGCCATACAACGCTATTGTTGAAGAACTCTAGCCAGCAGATACTGAGCAAGTCATGTCATATGTTTTCCCTTTCAAAATCTTTCAGTGGCTAAGAAATTCAGATGTCTGCACTTCACACATAAGTTCCTTCATGATTTGATTTTTGAGTAGCTTTCTAGCTTCATCTGTAGTAATATTCTGTCTTCATGCTTCATGCAGTGGCATGGTAAATGTTTAACTGGCAGCTCTCTGGAGAAGAAAGTTGAGGCTCTGCTTTGCAGTGATTCTGATTTCTGTGGTAAATATTCCCATTTTAGCTGATCTCAAGCTACCTGTGTGAAATCAGTGAAGGGGGAGTGGGGAAGAGCTGTGTAAGGTCTTGCAACCTTATGGGAGCCAGCCTGGGAACACCACTGACTCCAGACCTTCCCACAGCTGAGAATGTTCTTCACTATCTTTACTCCTACTCTGCCTTCAATACTCAGCATCACTGATACCCGCTTCCCCCCCAGCTCATCTGAGTTATGTGCCCAATGTGCCCAATGAGTGTTTCACACTCTCCTTCCTTCTTTAAACAAGCATTTATTGTTTTCTGTGTTTCACATGTTAGCTTAAGTATAAGAGAAATACTGTTGAACAGAGCAAATTACTCAGGCTCTGGGCACATTTGCTCAGCCTTGTAAGAGAGGGGGACAAACAGTATGTGTGGTACGTGCTGTTACTGGGGTAAGCGCAGAGGAGGGGCACCAATATGGAGCATAGCATGCAAGTATTCTCACTACTTCACTGTAAGAATAAAATGAGAAGAAATCCAAACTGGGAGGAATAAAATAATACATTTTTTGAGATATTTCAACCCCCCAAATATTAGTGAACACCCCAGACCCAGTCCAGAGAAATGCAATAAACTGGTGATGTAGTAAATGATTTTTTATCAGACCAGTAAGAGACCAGTAAGAGGTATTGCCTTCATTCTTTCTCACATGCTGCCCCTAAACGTGGAATGAGTAAGTGACTTGGGCCTAACAAATCAGAATACTTCATGCACTTGGCCACAGTGATTATCCAGAGATAGACCCTTGACTGGAGGTGGGTGGCTAATCTTATTATTTTTATCCTGGGATTCATATAGAGTTCCTGGGGAAAAGAAGCTATCTTTTCCCCCCTGCCTGGGCTTAATAAGCTGGAATGTCATAGGGGATTACCAGAGGGCCATTTTCTCTGGTATTTGAAAGTATGAAAATGCAACGCAGAAATGGAAATGGGAAGAGAGAGACAATGGGTTGAGTTGAGTCCTCAGTTCAATTGCCTGAGCTGCTAGGTCTACCAGCTCTTGCTTTGGTCTGCTACGCCACCCAAACATCCTTTCCAGTTGTCAGAGCCAACAAATCAAGTGTTGCTTTTGTTGGTTTGAGTTAGAGTTCTGTGATACAACAAAACATTTCCTGACAAATATAATGACCGTGGATGTGACCTCAAGGGGGCAAGACTGGGTTATAAAAACTGCACCTCCAGGGAGGCACTTGTTCCACATTCCTCGAGCTCCTTCCTCTACCTAGAATCTGTATGGGCTCCCAGATGGCACCAAGTACGTGGGCAGGGCCTACAAATATGAATAAGAGGAAGTCCCTGTGCAGGGACTTACCACTTATAACAAATGCATCCAGGCAATATGACAGAAACCTACCAAACTGAGGAAGCCAAGAAGGAATTAGTCAATTGTAGATAGGGGTGAGGGAGAGAATTTTTAAAAAGGGGTTCCTTAATAACAATTAATTCTTACTAAGCAACTCCTATATTTCTCCTTACATGGGCTTATCTCATTTAAACCTCTTCAACTGTTAATAGCTAAGGGCCATTGTTCTTCCCATTTTTCAGATAAGAAAACTGAGATTTTATGTAATGACAAATTGATATTGGATACCTTGCCCAAGTTTCCAATTCTAGTAAGTTGGAGAGTCAGAATTTGATCCTGGCTCTTTTACTCCAAAGCCCAGTGGGATGAGGGTTAAAGTTGTTCCACAGTTAATATCATAAAGAAGAAAAAGAACATATAATGGAAGTTTTTACCTGAATTAAGAAAATATTGAAATTACATGGAACACAATTCATTGCCAACAAACAAACGCAAACCCCAAGTGCTCAGTCATCTAAAGCTGTTTAAATATGCCACATATCCCTCTTAGCTAGGTGTATTACAGGCTCAACGTTAATTAGAGAGAAGCTTATTTAACTTTACTTAATCCACTTTCCCTCAAACTTACTTGAATCTGGAACCACTTTGGGGGGAAATCTCATTATATAATATAAAATTAATATCCCATGGGACGCTCTTGGGGAAATGCTTTTCTTTTTCAGAAGAAAGCATGAAATGTCGAAGGTCATAACAAAGTGAAATCAATTAATCAATACATATGTACTGAGTACCTCCAATATACTCAGCAATGTGCCAGGAGCTATTTATGGTCAGTGGAAACAATAAGTAACCAGGGAAATCTAAATTTCAAGGAATTTAAAACAAAGCAATAAAAGACAATAATTAAGGCTTCAAGTCAATCCAACAATTATCTATTAAACTACTGTGCATTATGTTAAAACAGGCTCTTTTGTAAGTTCTGCAGTGGATACTGAAATGAGTAAAACTAGTTCCCTCCTTCAGGGAACTTACAGTCTAGAAATGGGGAGTTTGGAGAAGAGGAGATTTTAGTGAGTTGGAAAAATCAGGACAGATTTTTTTGAAGAAAAGAGTATGTGGTCTAAAGGAGTTAGTTTAAAATTTTTTAATTATTATTTTTAATAAAGACAAAACTTCTATCTGACTAGAGTATCTATGAAAGAAAAGGTATTGCTATCCAGAAGATATAAAACCTCCTAGGAAAAAATAATAAAAATCCAGAAGAACCAATAGGAAAACAGAGAAAGCCTATGACAGGCTGTCATACTCAATTATACTTGTATACTCAAAAGACTACAAATTGCCAATAAACACTTGAAAAAATGCCGAACCTCACTAACAATCAGGGAAGTACAAATAAAAACAAGGCAAATATTTTTCATCCAACCAATTAGAAAAAGATTTAAAGATTGATAGTGCCTATTGTTGGAAATGTTGCAGAGAATTAGGTATTCACAAAAAACACTTGGCAGAGTATAAAATAATTTTGAGAGCAATTTTCTTGTACCTATCAAATTTTTAAATTGCCAGTTCCCTGTAATTCAGACAATCCACTTCTAACAATCTACCCAAAGAAACAGCTGAAACTTTGCATAAAGTGTGCATTTATTGTAAATTGTTTTAATCACAAAACATTTTGAAAAGCCCATCATGACTGCAGAGGCATGGTTAAAATATATTCAATAAAATATATTTTATTTCATTCAATAAAATTCTCTGCAGTAGCTAAAAGAAATGTGCTAGATCTCTTTGTACTCACTGAGAAAGTTCTCCAAGACAGTGGAAAAATCAAATTGCAAAACAATGTGTAGTACGTGGTTCCTTTTAAATTAGAATGTATATGTATAAACCTATGAATATATGTACATTTGTGTGTGGGTAGACGAGTGCAAGAACCAAGAACGGGAGGATTCTCTTATAATTATTAATATCAGTTACCTTTGGAAGGAGGAGTGGAATTAGGGGTTCTGATAGATGGGAATTTTCACATTTTACTCTCTGTACAAATACATGTCTTAAATGGTTTGCACTGAGAATATATTCATGCAGTATTTATGCACTTTAAAAAATAAACAAAGGAGAGGTATTTAAAAGAAAGTAGAATTAATATGATTGAGTGCAAGCTGAGAAATTTAATGAGTTTGTTTGCATGGGATGGTGACCCATCTCATCTAACTAGGGCCGAGGATGCATCTATGGTAAAAACGAGAATTAAAGTTTAATGAGAGACAAATGGGACTAAATTAAAGAGAAACTTGGAACTAGAAAGAGCAGTTGAGGTTTCACACTATAGCTCTGATATTAGTTAAGTTCATTAAGATTGCTAGAAAGTGCCATAAAACCTCCACACGACCACTGGGCTGCCCCATCTGACCTTAGGTTAGGGGTGTGGTAAGGATCAAATTCAGATGAATTTCATATCAAACCACCTAAAATTCTCCATTTTCAAGGTTGACTTTGGTTTGCCCCTACTTTGATTGCTAGGCCAATCAGATGAGGTCAAGATAGCAGGATTAGTATCTCTCAAAGCAAAACTACTAGCTGCTTTATGACAAACTGCCCAAATCCACTTGTTTTAGAAGAGGCCAGCTGGGGCTAGCAGAGATTTTGAATTGTGTGGATTCCTTTCCATTATAGAACAACTGCAAGAAGAAGTTATATAAATCTAATAATTGACAAGAGCTTTGAGATTGCCTTCTTTCCAGTGGCTTCCCATTTCTCTCAAATTAAATTTCACTTCCCCACTCTGGCTTAAAGGCCCTTGGTGACCCCTTCCCATAGCGACCCCTCCGACACAACCTCTCCCTTTTTCACTCTGATTCTACCACAAATTATCACAGCGCTGTTTCCAAGGTCCACCAAGCCTTCTGGGCATTCCCATGGCATTTGCTACTGATAACATTGTCATGTATTTGGGAAAGAGGGCTGCTCTCTTTGCTAATCCTGTCTCCCACCCTCTTTTCTTAATCCCCATGGAATTTTTACTGAGGGCTGGGATTCATTTGGGAAAGGAAGTTCAATGCAGGAAAGAGAAATATAACTGCAACTAGAAGAGGCTATTTTGAGAGCCCATAGGCTCCAGGCGTCCCTCAGAATCCATTATGGGGCTTCTTGTTGGCTTGGGTCCTGGCCTGCTGCCATTAGTGGGGCCAGTTTACTGAGCAGTGAGACTTCCGAACATTTGTCTTCCTTAAAGTTCAGTTCAACTGCTGAAAGGTTTGAAGAGAGGAAAAGGTTCATTGCCATCTAGTCCCACCTTAGACAAGCTAATTAACCCTTTTGTGCCTCGGTCTCCTCTTTTGTAAAATGTGAAGAATAATAGGACAGCTTCCATATAGGGTTATTGTGAATTAAATGAGTTAATATATGTAAAGCATTTAGAGCAGTGTCAGGCTGCACTACTAAGTTCTGGATAAGTGTGAGTTATTAATACCCACATCACACTGTTGAACTTAAGGCCACATTTCCATTACCTTACACTTCTGCAGTTGAGTCTTTTAGCATAGGTGAGGAATTTACACTTCTTTTTCTAGTAAATCCTCTCTGTTGGCTTGGGATCATTTTTCTAAACCAGTGGGACTTTTTTTGGCTAGACTCTATCATCCAACACATAGAGTATTATTTCCAATTACTACGGCATACCACAGAGGTTCTCTCTCATCAAGAATAATGATTTTTTTTTTTTTTTTTTTTTTTTTTTTTTACTGTATGTGGTCCTCTCACTGTTGTGGCCTCTCCCGTTGCAGAGCACAGGCTCCGGACGTGCAGGCTCAGTGGCCATGGCTCACGGGTCCAGCCGCTCCGCGGCATGTGGGATCTTCCCGGACCGGGGCTTGAACCCGTGTCCGCTGTATCGGCAGGAGGACTCTCAACCACTGCGCCACCAGGGAAACCCTGATTTTTTTTTTTTTAACAAAGTGATTAAGGGCCTGTATGCACTATGTTCCTGAATGCATGCGAGTGTGTGTGTTTGCACAGAAGTGTTTAAGGCAGGGATATAACCTCCTCCTCATCTCAAAGGTACATATAGTTTTTAATAAGACCACGAATAATCTAAATGTTTAAATAAGAGTCTGAGATGAGTCAGGGTAAATGGGATGCTGGCTATGAGCAGAGTTTGAAAGCATCATGCCATAAAGATCTAGCATAGGAACATTGATGCCTTGGTAGTTTTTATGAGAGAAACTTATCTTGTAGAAATGCATACTAGAAAGAAAAGTTAGTTTTTAATTTTTTTCTTATCCCTTAAAATTTAAAAATATTTAAATATATCACACCTTAAGGGCATGAACAGAGTGAGGTTAGCTTTGTTTAACCAAAACAGGGGAGCCTGTGAAGCTTGAAGAAAAAAATCAAATGTAGGACAAATCACAAGGCCTATTTTATGGAGTGAGTGGTAAACCAGGAGGTGAGCCAGACCAAAAACATTTGGTATCTTTAAAACTATTTCAAATTTACTTTGGGAATGCAAGCTTGATGGATAGACAACTATAAAATAAATTCTTGTGAGTTAACAGATTTTAAGTTTTAGAGACATTAGGGCACAGAATGGAAGGAGGAAGTACGCATGATACCCAGTGTTACGTGGAAGATAAGAAATGTTTTTGGTAGCCAGGGGGCCTACACAGAGCAGCATATTCAGGAAGGACTTGAACCCATCCTGCCCTAGTCAGGAAGCATTTCAGGAAGGATGTGAGCAGATGTACCATGACTGTGCCTCTACTACATCAAAGACTGCAGTGGTCCAGGTAATGCAGAGGAATGTTTCCTCCTACAATGCACAAGGAATGTGATGTATTCCAGGGCGTACCACAAATCATTTCGTGTTTTCTTTCTGCAAGATAGAGGAGTTAGAGCATATGATTACTCATTGCTTTTGTCTCTCTAGAATCTTAAGAATCCATCAGGGATCACAGTCATTCCTAATTCTCCTAAAGACATTGTCACTGTCAGTATTAGAACTGCACAGATTAAGGGTCTGAGCCAGTCTGACAACTCTTGGGTACTTATACTGATAAGGAAGCAGGCTGAAGCTGGAGTATCCATAAAGAGGTTGAAGGGACGACTATTCATGCATTCAGCCAACATTTCAGCCTCACTCCTATATTCCAGGCACTGCACTAGGCACTGGGGATGCAGAACCAAGTGAGACGTGGTCTGCTCAGGGAAGCAGTCTCAGTGGAGAAAAGATCAACAAGCAAAGCGCTGTTAGAGGCCTGTCCTAGGGCATATGGCAGTATACAGGCAGGGCAGCTACATCAGCCCAAGGTGTCCTTAGGCAGAACAGAAAGTGAGGATCAGAGCAGTATCTCATTTCTAAACAAAACAACAGGATTGTAGAAGCTTTCCCTTGATTGGCGAAAAAGTGGCTTTTTAAAACAAGCCCAACAGATATCCATCCTTTAGGGAGACCCTGGCACGTGCCAGATGATTCTGCCAATTTTTCATGGACGGAAACACCGAGGAGGGAAGAACTGGTGAGTCTCTGCAAGTAGAAGAAGTCCCTTAAAAGGGGCTGTGTTTCCTAAACGGCGCTCCAAAGGGTCTGAACTACTTCCATCCGGGAGAAAAGACTCTGGCAGTCAGGGCACGGGAGGGTGTACGTCTGGAGGCATTTCAAGGCTTTTTCCATCTTGCCTGATGTGGCAACAAGGAAAGATTTGTTCGTTTTATTTATTTATTTTCCATTTTGAACGCTTTTGCTTTTCCCTTCTTCCCCCCTCCCAGCCACTCGGGTTTGGGTTTTCCATATGACTCATAATTCCTTACGAGAGTGGATTCGAATTCATAAAAGTGGTGGTGCGCGGGGGTGGGGGTGGGGGTGGTGGTGGGACGGGCTGGGAGCCCCAGGGAGTCTTCACTACCGACATTCCCAGCCCCCGGCGCGAGCGGCGGCCAGGCTGGGGAATCCAGCCAGCGCTCGGATGGCGGATACTATCAGAGCCCCGGCGGCCGGGACCGGGTGACTGCGCGGCGGGCGCGGCGGGCGCGGGAGGGTCTGCGGCGGGCGGCGCTGCAGCAGCCTCGGCACGGTCGCCGCGCCCCCGGGCGCGAGTGTGCGCGGGTGTGGAAGGCCGGCGTGCGGGCCGCGAGGGGTGTGCGCGCGTGAGGCGGAGCGGGGCTCGCCCCTCGCCGGCGCCCGCCGCCCCGCGGGCGATCGCTCTCCGGCCGTCTCCGGGACCCCCGGACCCCCACGGCCTTTGGTCCGGGCGGGGGAGGGAGAAAGTGAGACTCGGTGTCATCAGCATCCATTGTCAGGAGGGGAAGAAATTGGAATCCAGCAGCGGCGAGCAGCAGCTGGGCGGTCACATCTGGGAATGCAAAGCCGACCTCCCCCCCGCCCCCCCTCCTCCACCACCTCCTCCTCTCTCACCCAGGATCACTTCCGAAACCACTTCGCCTTCAGCCCCTGCCTCGGCCAGAGGTTTCATTTTTAACTGAATATTTACGAAAGCTGGAAGCGTGCGAGAGGGTGGGGTGGGGTGGAAATAGCGGCTGCTTCTTTTCCAGGGATTTATTTAATGGGGATGTGTTCAAGGCAAGAGCGAATTCAGAAGGATATCGACGTCGTGATCCAGAAGTCCAGAGCTGAGAAGGACTGCCTGTTTGCAGGTGAGTTCTCGCCTTTCCAGAGCCTCGGACCCAGCGCCAGCTTCCTCTGCCTGCCCGTCACCCCCTTTCCCAGTTTTCTGGCCGCGACGTGTGTGGCTGGGGATAGGGGGTGGGTTGCACGTCCCCATTCCCGGGTTCATTTGGCAACAGCTGCTGCAGCGGGAGCGGGAGCCAAAAGGGGGAGGGGGTGCCAGCCTCTCCCCTTCTCCCCTCCCCCCGTCTGGGGCGGCCACTAGCTTTGGGGGCAGAACCCTGATGGCCCGAGCGGGGGTCTAGGCGGGGAGCCTTGCATTGTATTTTTAGTCCCCGGTGAACGCCCGGAGCGTCCGAGCCCGCCTCCAGGGTTTCAGCAGCAGCGACCGAGGCGGCGGGTTGGACCCGCCGGGTTTGCGCAATGGGCAGAGCAGCGGCGGCGGCGGCGGCCGAGAATGGAGCCCGCTGCGCTGCGCGGCGCTGGCCGGCTGCGCCCGGCACCGAGGCCCCCCGGGGGGCAGCGCTGGGCCGATCTCCCGCCCCTTCTGCTCCCTCTAGTACCTCCGACTGGCAATGCGATGCCCCGGAAAGAGAAAGGGATTCCCGAGGTTCCGAGGCGCGCGCCGCCCCTACCTGGGGGTCGCCTTTCGTCCATTTTGCTACCCCGGGAGAGGGACTGGATTTTGCTTTCGCAGCCGCGACCTCGGCTGGGGCTGCTAACGGCTGCCCGGACCGGGTAATTCCCGCCGTTGCCATGGCACCCAGCACTTGTTGCGGGGGGCGGCCTCCTGCGGCACCCGGCACGGGGTGCACGGCATCCCCTCCCGCACCGCTCGGAGAGCGGACCTCGGGGCTCTCCAGCCCTGGCCTCCCGCCCCGCCCCGCCCCGCCCCGCCCCGCCAGGTTTCCCTTCGGCTCCATCAAATAGGGGGCCCGAGCCATGACCAGGGTTAAAAATTCACTCCAGGGGTAGCTTTTAACAAGAGTTTTCGTTTCAGATTTCAGATACTCAGACTCCACCTTTACTTTCACCTACGTTGGCGGCCCCAAAAGGTACTATATGTGTATAGAGTTGCTTCATTTCCTGTTCACAGGCTTGTGTTTCCTTTGTTCTTAGCATGTTCCGGTATTTTTTCTTCTTCTTCTTCTTCTTCTTTCGTTGTTGTCTTTTAGCCACGTCCCAAGCCTGAGGTCCCTCGATTTTAAATAGCAGAGGGGAACGAAATATGTTTGATTCAAGTGTTTCTAAGATCACGCCACGGGCCATGAACAGAGCTCTCACACTCTTCGTGTTAAAGCTGTTCTACAGTAGTAGCTAGCTCTTGAGGCTTTAGGGGTTGACATAGGTGAGTGCAAAATCTGAATACTGGGCATAAGACATAACGTCACAGAATAGTCTGATTACATGTGGTGATTCTTCTGGTGAGCTGGGGCTGCATGTTTCCATGTTTTCTGAAGGTTGACATAAACATGCAGTGTGCCAATTCTCCATGCTTTTTTTTTTTTTTTTTAAGGAGTCCTATTTTGGTGTTCATAGTTGGAAAGAATTTGGGAGTTATATGTAGCTGGAGTGTATAACTTCGTTCTTGAAGAGGAAGAATGAGAGGCGCATATATTAATACTAAGTTGTTAACAGTATGAAAGGAGCCCAAATCCAATTTTGTGTTTAAAGAGTTAGAGATGAAATGAAAAGTAATCATTAAAATATGCTTTGCTGTCTTCACTTGTTGAGGTAGAATTTTCTCCCTGTTAGCCCTTTGGGGACACAGTGGTTTAAAAGAGCAATGGCCACATATGAGAACTGTCAGAGTTTTAGCCTTGCTGTTCGGACTTGACATTCACTACCATTTGATCATATTCCAAAATATGTCTTAGCTAATGGAAACATTTATGAACATATAAATTGCAAAAGAAACTTTCTTCTGTAAATACGTTTTTTACAAGCTTGGAATTGTTACGAATCTTAAAAATGCTTAGGATCTGTGTTGCAATGTACATCTCAAAAAAGCTTTCATTGAAATAGTTATTCAGGTTTCCCATATGCACAGTATACCTAAGTGTCAGGATTGGTATATTGATTAGATTTACTGGTTGAAAATATAACATATGTAATATGGACTTATTGGGGGAGAATAAAATTACAGTATTTCTCAATTCCCTGTAGTACCATCATTTTTGAATAAAAAGAATCAATTAGAAGAGATTCAACTAAATTAACGCTGCTCCTACCCTTGCTATCCAGAGAATGTTGGTGTATGACTAATAACATCTAGAGTTGTTTTAATAGTTAAAATATGCTGTGTGGCCCACTGAAAACATTCCCCATGCAGTCAGGTTGATACCTGCTTGAGTTGTCTGTTTCACAATTGTGGTTCATCTCATGAGAGGTGCGGACTGGGAAGGCCCTGGGTAGGCTTTTTAACTAACTAGCTTTACTATTTCCAATAAGATAGTAGAGTTGTTTTGGCCTCAGTTTACTTATCTGTACAAGGGAAAGCCCTGGGTAGGCTTTTTAACTAACTAGCTTTACTATTTCCAATAAGATAGTAGAGTTGTTTTGGCCACAGTTTACTTATCTGTACAAGGAGGGGGTGAACCTTACACTTAATCTCTAAGATCTGTTAGATACTGCACTAAGATTGTTTATCAGCAAATTACTGAACTAGTGTCAACACAGCAAGAGGTGAAGGTATGAACGCCTCCAGGACCAAGGCCTGGAGGTTGGGATGAATAATTAACAATTGAGATAACGTCAGTTTTCACTGTAGGAACAAACACCATGGCTGCTCTTAAAGTAAGAGAAGTTTCCTCTTCTATGTTATCCTACTAAGAGATAGTTTTTTCCTTTGGTTCCTGATTTAAATAATGGGGAACTTGCATATCTAATGTGGAACAGCCTGCTTTTTAAAGATGCGTTGTGAATTGTTGATGTGATTGCTTTGTCTTCCCAAAAGCTTGTTCTATAAACCAATATATAAAAGATTGTTTTGGTACAGTAATAATAGTACCCTTAATGATTATCCCTTTATGGGTTTGTAGCTAATGGCAGAAAATAAATTTTCTGAAAGAAAAAATATTGTTTTCATGAACTACATTATCTACATTAGAATCTGATATTTATTATGTATTTCTCATTGCTGTGTGTCAGTCGGGCATTTAAAAATCAAATAATCTTCCTCTGTTTTGATTTAGTATGCTTATCAACTTGTAATATTCAATTAATAGTGTCATGTCGGGAAAACTAGACTTATTTCCTGATTAAAGGAAGGTGGGGATCTTATGGAGAGATAGTACATGTTTATCTTGAATTATATTGTACTATCATTTCATCTAAACCATTGAAAAAAATTATTTTCGAGAAATGATTTCAAGAATAATTTTCAATTCAAGTTGTAGATAAAACAATCTGCTATTTTGTCTCTGACATTCTCCAAAAACAATTACACTTTGTTCTAGGACAAAAGTTGATCTTACATGTTACCCTTCAAAAAAAGAAATAATATTGAGAATTTTTTTTACATGTAAATTTTTTTGTGTTTCTGTGGATAAGAGGAAATGCCAAGAGGCCACTGTGTCAGGACTGGCTGCTGTCCTAGTAATAGGCCTGTCATTCAGAGGTCGTGAGAGGGACAGAGTTCCCTTTACCATTTGCTCTCCTGCCTGGGTGGGCTTCAGGTGAGGATTGGGGGGGAGCAGACGGTCAGCTGGAAGACTGGGTTCACTGAGTTCTCCCTCATGGGAAGGTTCATGGAATTATTATTATCCTCAGCTTTGGACTGGATTTGCGAACTGAAGCTCAGAGAGTTCAGAAAACATGCTCAAATTTACTCAGTTACTGATGAAGCTGCCATATGAACCCTGTTATGTCACACTTCTGAGACCTGTGCTCCTTCCTCTACACTAGTGTTCCCAACCTCTTTGAGACTTCTTTGAGACACTCAAACATCAAAAAAATTATGCAGATGTTTACTTGAGAGTTGTAGTGTTAGTGTCACTTGATTGAGAAATAATGAGAAAAGTGTTGATGGGCTTCCCTGGTGGCGCAGTGGTTGAGAGTCCGCCTGCCGATGCAGGGGAAACGGGTTCGTGCCCCGGTCCGGGAGGATCCCACATGCTGCGGAGCGGCTGGGCCCGTGAGCCATGGCCGCTGAGCCTGCGCGTCTGGAGCCTGTGCTCCGCAACGGGAGAGGCCACAACAGTGAGAGGCCCGCGTACCTCAAAAAAAAAAAAGAATTGATAATACCATCTACATATGCTTGAAAACTTGTGTTATATATAGGGCAAGATTGACTCATTGTAGCAATGGCCCTTATAATGCTTCTGACTCCTGGGCTTCTTGGAAGAACTCCACAGTCATCAGTGATCCAGGGCCTGCTGTAGGCTCCTACCGAATTCTGCCCCCCATTTCAGGGGTGTGCTAAGAACTATAAAACTGGAAGCCTCAACTGTATACAATTTGTAAGTTTATGCAAATGTCATTCCTTCCTTGTACTTTGTCATGCTGTGATCTCCTGCCTCTTTCTTTCTTCTCTTTTGGTTGGCAGTAAACTCCTTTAAGACCACTAGGGTTTGGGGTTATGGTCCTTCATCTCACTTGCAGTCAGTTGTGCAGTTAGTGGTAGAAGAAACAGAAGGGATAAAGTGGGTGGTGACAGCTACTGAGAAGCTGGGGAAGCAGGCTGAGTGTCTGGGGCCAGAAGTTAAAGACAAAGAGAGAGCAGGGAGGGAGCCCCATATGAGCCTGGCCATGGACCCCTGTGGAATTCCCTGATTGTGAGCTTTTAGCAAGAAAAGTATTGTGAAGATATAATCGAAGTTTTAAGTGTTGATTGTTAAAAAAAAAAAAAAAAAGGAAAAAAAGATAAGCCAAAAAGAAGAAAATAAAAAAAAAACATGATTTCTCCATCTTCTATTAACATATTAGAATTTATTCTTTCAGAATTTTTATGTCTATATGCATATAAAATGTATGCATCCAAAGACTGTATTATACTCTTGAGACCTCAAGAGTTTTTCACCGAAGAATATGACATTAGTGTCTTTCCTTTAGAAAGAATATGAAAATAAAGAAATGTTTATTGAATTAGGAGTTTTCCAGTCAAGGAGTGTGCATGGTAAGATATCTAAAATTTATATTAGAAATTATTAATAAATTAGAAATTTAATATTTAGTGGAATATTCTGAGTTGCCTGTAAATGTACAACCTGTATTGTATGAATAGACACTTTTTCATGTGGTCATGGGTAGACTGACATCTTTGAAGTGCACTCTTCTCTTTAGGAGTTTCTGTCCACATAACTGTTTTGGAGCATTCTGTGTGACACTAACAGTAGTACTCCACAATCTCTCAAATCACGTGCTACCTCCTCTTTCTCCTGGGCCTTTGCAGACCCATCCACATCCTACCCTCCCACCTCTCCCACCTCACAACCCTAGACATCTTTCCTTGTCGAGATCTTTGCTAACCCAAATTCCCCTCTGAGAAGCCTTTCGTGGCATCCTCTACCCTGTTTGATTTTGTTAGGTGTTTCTAAAATCACGTCACATTGTATTGTTAGCTCCTGTTTACTTGATCATCTGTCTGGCCATAAGCCTCTCTGAGGCAGGGTCTGTCTTATTCATTGCAATTTGCCCAGCCCCTCGTGCACTGCCTAGTACTATATATTTTCTCAGTAAGTAGATGTTGAATGAATCACTAAATGAATGCTAAAAGGGCTTCTGGCAGGTGAAAAACAATTTCCTAACCCAAATGACCAGGTGTAGAGATACTCAAATAGTTCAAAAAGCCCCCAATCTGGTGACATCACTTGGAATGGAATTTCTTATGAACCCAGAAGTTGCTTACCCAAGTTATAAGACCCGTTCTCTGCCCTGTTCAAATGCTTTCAGGAGACAGATAATGCAATTGCTTAGGATAATAGAGAGTTATAAGGACTGTGGTACACTGGAGAGTTTGGTTTCTAAAAGTATTTAATTCAGTTAAAAAAATCAACACCACTCTGGTGATCAAGCACATCTTCTGGGGACCCTAACCCACCTGGACTTCCAGTGTATAATTCCTTACTCATGGAATGCTATGGAAAGAGACAATCTACTTGATTGCCAAAGTGCATTTGTTTTCTTTTGATTTTCTTAGGAGGCATGTATGTGCATGCAGGAGTTGGGGAACTGGGAGGGTGGAGAAGTAATTCCATCATCTCCAAAAGATTCATCAGTTTTCATTATGAAAGAAGTACATGCTCATTCTAAAATCTTGAAATATGTAATTATTTTGAAACCATCAAGTGCCCCTGAAGGTGTCAGAATGAAAAGAATGATCTTTTTTTTTTTTTAAAAAAAAATAATTAGAATGCTCCTGTTAGAAATGGGGACTTGTTTTCCATAGTTTTTGGTTATACCAATTATTATCCAAAATGATGATTTTTTTTTTAAGTGTGTGCCCTGGAGCCCTGGGAACCTACCTTAGAAGTTTGGGGTGACTGGTGGAAGGGAGTGTGAAGGAAGCTGAATGTGTGAGAGTCAGGCTTTCACATCCCTTTGTAAATCACAGCTGCTCTAGCTCTTTTCTGTTCCGTATAACATTTTCTTTGAAAAACGTTTCATTGGTAAATGAGTTTTAAAATCATTGACCTAAAATAACCACCAATTTAATACAAGTTTAACGTTATTGAAGCTTATATATTAAAAACATATTTAAACTCCATTTATTTCATGGACTAAAATAATACTACTAATCATATTTATGGGCATAGCCTCTGCTATGCTTTTTGCCTACCTTACATCCTGTATTTGCAACAAAGAAGACCAGTAGGTATTTTGTCAGCTGTTTTACATTTTATAGCTAAAGAAGCTGAGGCTTGGGTAGTTTGAATAACAGAGTTAGTAAGAAGCAGAGTAGGGATATATTGCAGAGTAAGTCAGTGTTTTTGTGAGGTTTTAAGGGGCATTGATTGAACTGGCAGCAAGACTAGAATGGTAGGGAATGTTTGAGCCTGGGAAGGGATTGCTATTGCTAGTGGAATGTCTGCCAGGGGCAGTACTGAAAATCTACTGTTTGGCAGGGGAAGTGCCCAAGCCCAGTGCTGAGCATTAGTAGCAGGAAACTTATGTACATTGGCTGTGGAATCCTTATGCAGATATCTGGCCGACCCATTTAAAGTCCCCATCATTTCTTTCTGCAGCATTGGGTGAAAAAAATGAATAAAAGTGAAATTTCATCAGCCTTAAAGATATTTTGTAATTCTCTGCACACGTTGGCTTTTGGATGGATATTGTGCTATAGTAGATAAGTATTGCTTTAAGACAGCTGCCACTGACTTTGTATGGAATTTTAATCAAGTTATTGATATATAATCTTTCTTTTTTTCATTCCCTAAATTTCTGCAATCCTGTCTTCCATGTACCCCCAGGAAAGACTAATCAGGAATATGTTTTTATTAATAAGCCTTGTCATTCCTATTTTATTGTGTCATACTTTAGGTTTTCTGTTCAGTCATCTCACTTAAATGCTGGGTACTTCAACCCAACACATGAAACAAATCATCATTTCCTCCTTAAAAGAAGCTTCTCTTCCCAGCCCTTCCCTGGGCGGTATCACATCAGTTGAGCCTGGCGTGGGGAACCACAGTCTCAGGTTTCATGTATCCCACCGTCCTCTTTGCCTCCTAAGCTCCACCAGCTCTTCCTTTGCAATCATGGTTGGCACCTTCATCCTCCCCATGTTTACACTTGGTCTGGGCCCTGATCACCTTTACTTAGGTCAATCACTTTAACCAAGTGCTTTAAAATACTTGATTAACAGCTACTCACCAATCCAGTTCATTTATACTTGAATTCTTTAAGCATGAATTTAATCATAGCATTTACATGCTCAGAAGCTTTCAAATGCAAGCAAAGTTTATTCCGTATCAAATTTCATCCGCCTTCTCGGCTTTCAAGAGCCAGCTTCCCCATCCATTCATATGTTCCTCAGCCTTCTAAACACTGACTCACTACTATTTGTTTATTGGCCTCATCTCTCCACTCAACAGCAGTTTGTATTAACTTAGTGCATTAAGCATATACAGCAGCTGTTCAAGGTTTATCGATTGTAACGTGTCGCCTAATATTCTTAGTTTGGCTATCAAGATCATGTTTTTTATTATCACGAAGACTGGTTCATTTAATCTTTCTTTGACCCCAAGTAGCAACTCCGTGAAAATGTATAATGTATTCACGTACAAGAAGAGAATAGAGTGAGGCCCTGAGTGGAACAAGGTGAGACTGAAAAGACAAAATGAAATCTGAGGAGGGTGGGATGAGACTATAAACAGATTAGTCCCAATCCATTACATAATAACAACAACAGCAGGTCTCAAGTGTAGTTTATTTGCATATCGGTGACACCCTGTTTGTGGCTGACACCTTCTTAGTATTAAATGGAGGATGCAAATTTTCCAGTGTTAAATTTAAAAGGGATGTGACAACCACTTAAGTCTTTGTGCAGTCAGATCAATTTTCCTTATACCAAAATTAGCAACCAAGATGGTTTCTTTCTGAACATTTTGAAATGTAGGTTGGAAAGACCTTCCCAATGGCCTGAAAATGTTCTTGGGATTTGTCAACCAACTCTGAAGTGCTGTAGTTATTTGGATTTTCATCATTGTTTTGTTTAAAAAGCAAATACAGGTTGTTATTATCCAAGAATCGTTTGTAGAATATTTACTCTATTTGAAGTATAGAATTGAGCCAGAGACTAATAGAATTACTTTACATTTGTTAGGCTTTCACATCTGTGCAGAAAAAAGTTCAGGCAAACTTGGAAAACAACAAACCAAAAATACTATTAAGGATAGAGCTGTTTAAAAGAAACAATGCTAAGTCAAATAAAATGTCACACACAAAAAATCAATACTCTGTGAACTATTTTAGCAGAGTGCCCAGAATATAGTATTTCCCAATATTTCTTAAATGATAGTAATATTGTTCCTATGTGATAGCATTTCCCAGACTGTTTAATTAGATGTTAGATATGTGGCCAAATAATGCCTGGGAAATGCTTTGTTAAATAATATTAAACAATTTTAATGGTTGTCTTTTTAGAGACTTTTATACGTTTAGTGTGCATTATGCATACCCAAGAGGTGAATGAAGTATTCAGGGTTTTTCAGACTTATTTGATTACAGATCTGGAACATCTCGAGAGAGTCATTTTGTGGAAAACACATTGGTAAACTCTGTCTTATTCATTAAAAATAGTTTTTGAGTAAACAACAGTATAATATAAATGGAAATTGTCGATGCACATTGAGCCCCGAAGAATTTATTTTCAGTAATTTTTACAGACCTTGCTTTATGACAGTTAAAGGCACTTGGCATTTCATGCCACCATTTCTACATGAGGATTTATCTTTCTGGGTCTCTCACTCCCTCCTCAGTTGTATTGAAGTCACTTATGATGAGGGTTCTCAACTATTTTTCTTTATCAAAGCACTCAAGTTAGCAGGACCCTGTTTGGCACATGATTAGAAGTCAGCTTCATACGGAAGTATTAGAGAGAATGATTCTGTGTAGCAGGATTCATTATGTCCTCTTAAATTCTGCCACTGTAACTGCAGTAGAGCTTCTTAGTGAGCCATCTTTGTTGGAGTATATACTTTGGGAGAAGTTGGTGGCGAGAGAAATCTAGAATTTATCTAAATGTTTCATTTCTTTGACAAATTACATTTAAAAAATCAATGAGGTTATCTATTTTGTAAACTCATTTTCCCCCCAGTGACCACATGAGAAAATTATTTGAAGGAGTTTTACAGCATTTCTCAGAATGTTTTCAACATCAGTCAGGAAGCAAACTCCCTCTTTGGACAGTGTCAGTCGTTAAACTTTTAGGCAGCCACACGTTTCTTTTTGTAACACATGAATAGAGGATGAATCATCTGCTTTACAGCACACTCCTGGGGGCACAGGGTCAGGTCTGTATTTAAAAGGATTCACGTTAACAGTTGATGTTTTTGTCTATACGAACATTTTTGTGATTCAGGGGAACCAGTGGAACCTCACACATACCGAGATCTGCTTAGTTCTAGGTTTCTCATTTGGAAGTCAGTGTGCAAAATCTTAACAGTGAATTTGTGATTGTGAGAATACATTTGTCCTTCTACATGTATTCGCGTCATTGATCTTCTTCAGAACAAAGTCTTCGATATTGGCATGCGGGAGACCTAAGCAGAAGGCTAAAATCTGCTTCATGGATAAAAGCTGATGCAGTCATCCTTTCTCATTAAAATGCAACACAGCTAGATAGGCAGCAGCAAAAATAAAGGCCCTCCAGCTGAAAAGCAGTCATTGCTTTATTACTACTACAGAATTTGATGTGATTTCTCTAGTGATTGGTCATATTCATTTTTAGCTAACTAAGAAAGAAGTTTGAATAATTCACTGCAAGCCACATTCTTTCTTGATTCTTTTTGGATCAGTCCATCCTTATGGGAAAACCAGCCTAGAATGGTGATTTCAGTGAATTTCAAATAAGCGATTTCAATCAGAGTTGCATATTCTTGGCTGAATTTGACCCCCCATTGATGAAACTTTGGTCAAGAAAGATTTTAAACTTAATTTTTTGAAATTATACTAGTTTGATTTCATATGAGCTTTCTGTGTTGACTTCCTATGTCATTAATTTAAAATTTCCAGTATTCTCAATTCTTTTTTTTTTTTAATTTTTATAAATTTATCTCTTTATTTTTGGCCGCGTTGGGTCTTCGTTGCTGCGTGCGGGCTTTCTCGAGTTGCGGTGAGAGGGGGCTACTCTTCCTTGTGGTGCTCGGGCTTCTCACTGCAGTGGCTTCTCGTTGCGGATCACGGGGCTCTAGGCGTGCGGGCTTCAGTAGTCATGGCAGGCAGGCTCAGTAGCTGTGGCTCGCGGGCTCTAGAGCTCAGGCTCAGTAGTTGTGGCACATGGGCTTAGTTGCTCCGCGGCATGTGGGATCTTCCCAGACTAGGGCTCGAACCCATGTCCCCTGAATTGGCAGGCAGATTCTTAACCACTGCGCCACCAGGGAAGTCCAGTATTCTCAATTCTTTTTTTTTTTTTTTTTTTTTTTTTTTGCGGTACACGGGCCTCTCACTGTCGTGGCCTCTTCCTGCCGCGGAGCACAGGCTCCGGATGTGCAGGCCCAGCGGCCATGGCCCACGGGCCCAGCCGCTCCGCGGCATGTGGGATCCTCCCAGACCGGGGCACGAACCCGTGTCCCCTGCATCGGCAGGCAGACTCCCAACCACTGCACCACTAGGGAAGCCCCCATCAATTCTTGATGTCCAATATGTACAAAATTCTTTCTAGCCAAAAGTAATTGGTGGGGAAAAATCTACTTAGGGCAATAGTTTCCTAAAGGGTTTTTTTTTTCAAAACAGAGAAATGTTGACATTTGCAGCCTTTGAGTTATATTCTGGGAAATGTTACATTTCAAAGGTACTTTGAAATCAGAATTCAGGTGCTTAACACTACACAGCTATTAGAATGGCCAGATTCCAGAACACTGGAAGCACCAGATGCTGGCAGGGATGTGGAGCAACAGGAGTTCCTGGCGGGAAGGCAAGGTGTAGGTCCGGTCACTTTGGAAGACAGTTTAGACTCTTTCCGATAAAACTAAACCTACTCTTACCTGTGATCCAGCAATCACACTCCTTGGTAGTTACACAAAAGAGCTGAAAACTGAATGTCCACACAGAAACCTGCACATGATGTTTATAGCAGTTTTACTCAAAATTGCCCAAACCTGGATGCCACCAACATGTCCTTCAGGTTGGTGGATGGATAAATCAACTGTGGTACAACCAGACAATAGTGGAATATTTTTCAGCGCTAAAAAGGAACTAGCTATCAGGCCATGAAAAGACATGGAGGAACCTTAAATACATGTTACTAAGTAAAAGAAGCCAATCTGAAGGGCTACACACTCTATGGTTCCAACTATATGAATTCTGGAAATGGCACAACTACGGAGACTGTGAAAAGATCAGTGGTTGCCAGGGGTTAACAGGGGAGGAAGGGTAAATAGGCAGAACAGAGAATTTTTAGGGTATTGAAACTGTTCTGTGTGATACTATAATGGTAGATACATGTCATTTTACATTTGTGTAAATCCATAAAATGTACAACACCAAGAGTGAACCTTACAGTAAACTACAGACTCTGGGTGATAATGATGTGTCGGTGTAGGTTCATCATTAGTAATAAATGTACCACTCTGGTGGGGAAAGTTGGTGATAGGGGAGCCTATGCTTGTGGTGAGGGTAGAGGGAACAAACAGGAAATCTCTATATTCTGCTCGATTTTGCTGTGAACCTAAAATCACTCTAAAAGATAAAGTCCATTTAAAAATTTAGCCAGAAAAAAAAGGCAGGTGCTTGCCAAGGCTTTTCCAACTTAAGATTCATATCTATAGAAAGTTTCAGGATTTCTTTTCACAGGCATATAAATTTAAATCAGGAAAGTATAACATTAGCTATTTTGTTTCATTAAATAAAAGTGTCTTGGCACAAAACTAAAATGGGTAATCTGTATTATGGTTTTAGCATTTAACTAATTATGTAAAAGAAAAATCACAATTTTAAATTAGAAATTTATAAATTTTATTCAAATACAGATCATAAAACTGTACTAAACAATAAGTATTTCGTATTCCAAGAAACATCAGTAACTATACAAAAATTCTATGCCTCCAGAATTTTAGTCACCACGGAAACACAATATTTAGTAATGCCAGTGCACTTCTCAAATAAAACCAAGTAGGACTTCGTGCTATCAGATATTTCTGTGGCTGAATACTGAACTTAAACATAAAATATATTTGAAATATTTCTCTCTTGTACACACACATACACGCATACGCACAAACCTGCAAAACATTGAAATGACAGTGCATTTTAAGCTTTCCCCCCTCAACATACAAAGATAACGTTCTAAAGTACATTTGTACATGTTAAGAAAATAATGTATCTATTTCTTTCCCTCACACATACACATCCCCATATGGTTTTCAAAGACGGGAAGCACTGAGAATTACCCTGAAAAAATTTTTTTAGGGTGGAGGGATAGGTAGGCAAGGAACATCATATAATTTTTTAAAGTGCTGGTACCATATTACTGCTTTTAGAACCACCACAGACATACATAAAATTCTTAATGAATGTAAGTTGGACAGTGTTTACAAATTAATTATAGTCTAAATATTTTTCAAGGATTATGAAATTGTATTTTATATTTTCCAAAGAAAATATTGCAAATGTAGGTTAACTTATAGGATTATTTTAAGTTCTTTATACCCCATAACATTACAGCATGGTATAGCAGAATTGATTCAGATTCTTTTCACCAACCAGTCAAATGACTTAACCTCTCTGAGTCTGGATTCTGTCGTCTGTGAAATGGCAGTAGTTATATTGCAGGGTTTTCAGGATTGAACTCGATAACATGTTTGGAAGGGGTCTTGAAGACTGAAGGAATCACAGGACTCAGAAAGCTGTTAAACTCACTGTTATATTTTATCATAACAAAAAATACAGATTAAAATCAGCAAAGGGCAGAGGCTCATTGGGCAAAGTCCAGGAGACACTAGCACAAGTTTCCAAGTGTCTGGTCAGTAGAGTCACATGGACACACTTCATTTTCCCTGCAGTGATTGGTGATAACACATGCAGAGTGTTGCCAACCAGGGAAGCTCCCCAGAGCCTTGGTGTCCAGGGCTTTCATTAGGGGTCAGTCACAGCCGTACTGCACCTTTATGGCTGACCTCAGCTACTTAGACTCCAGCCACAGAACAGAAAAACAGGTGTTTACCATAAATCACAGTTGTTAGCAGAACTATCTGAGCAAATCCAAGACCATAGGCCTAAAAAAAACACCCTTATCAGGCAGAATATTCCAAGGGCTCAGAGCTCATTTCCTAGGAACTGGCCAAGGGCCTGTCTTAAAGACAGACCTTTCTTGGGAATGTGCAGGGTTTGAACATCCAAGGCCTGAGTTAATCCTTTTCTGCAGTGTCCTGCATAGGACAATACTTGTGCTGGCAATAGAGAAGGCAATACTTGATATAATTATTCATAGCACTAGCCTGACTAATTCCTGGAGTCTGGGCCCCAGGAGCAAGCAGAATAAGGGCAGAAAATGCCCTTTTTTGGGTAGGACACTTGCTCTGATTGATTTGGAAATGCGTAGTGTTCTCGATTTAAAAAGGCATTAATTTGCAAGATGCACTGTCATTGAATAACGACTTCTAATAAAAACTATAGTAAGAGTACACAAACGTTAAAAAGATAGCAATAGCATATGTTCATTTGTATAATTGCACGCTATTCTTTTCTTTTTCTCAGTGTCACGAAGTCCAAGTCTAAACCTTCGTCATTTTTAGAGTCTAAAGATCCTTCAGACTCACTTTTGGCCACTATCAGGTCACCACAACATTCCAGTGATACTAATTTTCCTTCCCCAAGTTCTGGGTTCCTGATCTTCACCTATAACTTTAGAATAGTTAGGCTTCCTTTTTTTAAAAAAAATTTGAACAATTATAGGTTTTTGTCTACATTTCTTATTTGCTTAACCTTGTAGTTTTTCCCTTTCTTTCACTGAATTATGTATTAGTGAAAATTAAGTAGTTTCTCTGGAAAATCAGTTAAAATGTGTTTTAAGGTCACCATAAGAGCCCTTCTCTTGGCAGGTCCCTCCTATTGTACCAGCCTCCCCCCATCCTTAGAAAGTCTTCATATTATTCTGGTACATTTGGCAGTTTCTCCTGACGTTTCTTGCGTTGTCTGGCATGTAACGACCCTCTCCGTAGGAAAAAGAAATCTTTTATTTCAGGGTTGTATCATAGCTTTATGCAACAGACAAGTGGTGATTCCAATGCAGATGACAATCAAATGAGGTGAAATACTCTGTTGAGGTTAAGCTATCACTTTTGCTAACACTGGTAGGTAAATGTCACAACTTTTAAGAAGTTTCTTTTGATATATATTTTAGAGATAACAAGTAAAAAACATGAGTTTTATAATCAAGAAAATTCAATAACCAAGCAAAGGCTTACTGAGCAAGTAATATGAGATAGGCAAATAATTCCTAATTTCTGCTTCTAAATTACCCCTCACATTTTGGTCCCAAGCAGATTTCTCATTTATTCCATGTCCTTTACATGCTAGAGAATCTGTTGGAACAAGTGACTGGAATAACTTTATACATTCTGATAGCCCGTATTGCCTCAACATTTACATGTTTAATTAAAGTATCTGATAATTTAAATTAATTTGAAACAATATAATGAAGGGAAAGCTCTTTAGATTTTGTGAGAGAGGCTATTTTGGGACCAGATATTTATCGCTAGGCTTACTACTTCTGCCTCATCCATTACCGTGGATCAGTGCCCCTCGTTCTTATTTTTCACAGTGCCCTCCCTCCTGCTTCTCATACCCTATGCGTTTTCTTTTTTGACAGTGACTCTCAAGGCTATTGGAGCTGCTACACCAGGCAAGGTGGGAAGCGGAAAGGGTGAATGAACATAGAGGTCACTTGCAAACCATCTGTGTTCTTACTGCTCCTCCATTCACTCTGTCTCTCTGCCTCTGTCTGTGTGCATGTCTATTACAATATGTATTTTTCATGCACACATCTACAGTTTTTAAAGAGCAACTAGTATCACAGTTAAAACCAGGGGAAATTAATTTTTTTAAAGGAAATACCAATAGGCAAATAAATCAATTGATTTTTCCCCCCTGAAACTTGCTTAAGTGTATTGATGAAACACACTCAGTAAAGAAAAACATCACTGTCTCATAAAGTATGTTTCATTTTCATATGCCTTCCATATTCCAGTAACTCAGACTTCCCCTTTCTAAGGGTTAGTTTCTAAGTGATGTTGGAAGCCATGTATGTGGTAAGAAGACAGAATTACAAAATCATATTTAAATAAAAAAGTAAAATCTTGATATATTTGGCACAAATCCATCAGTCCCATGTCCTTTGTTAGGACCTGAGGGCATGCCTGATTTTCATAAAAGCCATGCATTGCCATTCAAATAAACAAGCGAAAATTATTTTTGATACCCTACTGAAAAGCACATGTATAACTTAAGTGTATTAGAAATTTTGCAAATGGTTGAAATTTTATAAAATGCTGAGTTTTATCTTTTTTCATGAATCCAAAAGATAGACCCTAGTTTTCTGAAAAAAATAATTAATTCACATAGATAATATCTATGTAATTATAGATAGTAATTAATTAATTAGCATAGGTAATTTCCCTACTAATAGGGCATGAGTGAGTTTTAGTTCCAACTTAAAAGAATATATATTACCGGAGATATAAGAACAGAAGACTCAAATATATCCGATCCCATTAGAAAATATTACTTTTTCTTGAAATTTTAAATTACAGGAATTTAATGACATACGTAAGTCACCTCTTGTTTCATTGTAAACAATGGTTTCAGTAAAATACAGTTGAGCAATTGAGATTTGTTTTCCCAATACCTATGATATTTTTTGGCTAAAAATTAAGTGAGTTTGGCTTTGAATCCAGTTCATTTATTCTTTAAGGGCTGTTGGATCACTGACCTATGAGGCAAAAGTCATTTAATCATCCTGGATGTGGGTAGTCACTTATAAGCACTTTTTAGATCCTGTTTACTTAAAATGAGAGGGATTAACATTGGGCGCCTGAAAAGGAGGGTGAATATTCTTCTTTGATACCTAGAGCAGCAAGTTTACAGATTCATTATTCTCACAGGTCAGATTGAGAGCTTCATATAAAATTTAATTCCAGTTTCAGCTACTTGTGAAGCAGTTTATTTAAAGTAAAATTAAAGTCTTTGTTTTGAAGTTATGGAGGAGACACAAGAATCAGAACAGAGTTTCTTTCAACCTGAAGTTGGAAGTCTGTGAGTTCAAGGACTAATAAGTAAAAAAGCAAACTCTGTAGTGTGATTATTAAGGGGGAGCTATTCCTGTAGTTACTGTGACCCGGTTGAGGAACATTCCAGTCTTGAATCTCACACTTTCTGTCCTCTGTCTCCCCACACCCCATTCTTCTTTTTCAATTTACTTGTAATATAATGTGATTGGAAACCAAATAACCATGCTTGTTAGAATTGTGTCAAAAATGGCACAGACTTTGTGCAGGGACCAGAGGGAACATAAGGACACGGCCTTGTGACATATTTTTTGATGGTTTAAAACCATTTTGTATGTTTTGTTTTCTTCTGTGCTTAATTTCATGGCTATTATTGTTTCATATCCTCTGACTTAGAGCTTTGGCTACAAAGCAGTGTAAACGTTGCACATATTACCTTTTGTCACATTGGCAGATGGCAGTGTATAGATAGGTGGTTGGAATTTTGCTGTTTGAGCAAGGCTGTGCCATTAAAAACTTGTTTTCCCAAGTATCAGTACATTCTCTACTTCTCTGAGTGGAGAAACCCAGATCTGAACTAAGCATAATTGAATACATACCAAGCAAGAGCAGGGAATAACATTCGATGCCACTTCCTTTGCTTATATATTGTTCATTGCATTTGAATATGAATGGAAAGGTTTTCTACCAAGAATATGAAAGTAACATTTTGCTAAGCTTAATTTTAATGAAATCATTTGGGCTTATTTATAGTCACTTAACATTTTCAGTTCATGTGTTCATATTAATTCTACTTGCTGGAGAGAAAGTACAGAAATGGTACTCAGTGTGATGACCACCTCGTTACTGCAGACGTCTAGAAATTTGGCATTTTTAATATCAGATGTTTTGAGGTAAAGAAAACTCGCCAGTGTCCCACAGCATAATCTATGCTTGCTTATGTCCCTTTAATCTTTCCGTTCTAAAATTAAGCCTAGAGGCCTTATACGATTTAAAATTTTCAAAATTAGGTCACGTAAATGTTGTGTCAGACTTCTAATTCATAAGTAATATCCTCATGAATAGTGAAGATAGGATATATTTATATCCTACTACTTGCTTAGCTGTGGATCAGCAGAGGTGAATAGAGAACACTAATGGTACTTTCAAATGTTGGTAAACTGTTTTTCTTGATCTCTTATATACAAGTGTGATGACTTTTTTTTTCGTTCTTGAACACTGGAACATATGGTCTGGTAAGTGTGAGTACATTTGGGGAAGGCAAGAGAGAATGCTTCAAATTAGGGCTGACCTGGAAATTTGTGGATTAGGAGGGGGAGGTAGTGAAAAGGAACTTTAAAAGTAACTGAATGAATGGTAAAGAGAATGGATTAGCGGCATTCTCGGGGATCCCAAGGATTTATCCTGAAGAGACTGAGGAGAGTTCCTGTGACTAATGCAGCAGGGGAACAAGTTGAAAGCCTTCCACCTAGGAAATGATTTAAATACCCTGGTCCTATCCAGAGTGAGAATACTTTATTTACTTTGAGGAAGATGTTTTGACCCTTCTTATAGATTCCATCAATTTCAGATGTAATGCAAATACATTTTCCCTTTGGCTGTTTTACAAGGACGTTGAGGATTAATTAAATTTAAAAGAAAGTAGTGCCTTGAACTCCCAGGAGACAGAGGAGCTATTTATTATTTTCCCATCATTCATTCCTTATTCATTCATTTTACAAATATTTGTTGAATATCAATTACAATGAAGACACTATACCAGGTGCTCAAACTGGGAATACAAAGATGAATAATTAGGGTGACTTCTGCCCTCATTATGTATTGTGTTCATATTTTATTTTAAAATTTTCCATTATAATATGAGTAATTGTGCAGGGATATAACGTTGGCAGTGTCAGCAGTAGTTGATCTTTGACTAACATCACTGACACATATTTTTACTTTGTAAATTCATTTTTTTCTGTAAATTCATTTTTCTCTTCTAAATTTAGAACTGCTCTACCTTCTACTGTAAGAGAGGCACAACATAACTTCATTTTGTTTTATATTATAATCAGCGCTATATGAACTATTTTTTCTTACTAAAAATATAAACACAAATTATAATAGGAAACCAAAATAAACCCCTTACACATTACTTCTTCCATTAAAATACATAGGTATTATTTTAGATGCCACACTGAAAATGATTTTAATCTTGTGTTCTTATTTGTGAAAATATTAAGTAGAATTTTAAAAAAGTCTCTAATATTCATATTCTTTAATTAGCACTAAAGAAGCATAAATTAATCCACAGTTTGAATTAAAATATATGTTAATTATCAAAGACATAAACTTAGACATTTCCAATAAGCATTTGTAATCTATTGTAGTAGAAAAATGCACACTATTTTCCAAAGAGGCTGGCGAAGGTTTCCTAGCTTAGATGACTTTTATAGCTCGTTGATTCTTGAAGTTCATTGAATAATGAGTGAACAGTTTTGACTACCAGCCTGAAAATGTTAATCGTTCATTTCAGTCTGAGCAAGTGAAAGTAGATACATTTGTAATGTGTGCCTGGTTCTCTCCTTTGCATTTGAGAAGAAATAAAGACTCTCCTTCCTAAATTAGTATAGAAAAGAGGAGAATTTCTCTCCTTGATTATTCCTCAGTTTAGGTTTATGTTTTTGGAGAAGGAAAATAGTGCTGGAATCAGTAGCCTTTGTCACTGCCAAATAACAGAGATGTGTCACTGTCCTGGACCGGGCTGAAAAAATACTGAATTAAGAATAATGATAAGTGACAGCTAAAGTTTTATATATATTCATATACTCTATTTCTCTTCATCTTATGTAGTGTTATAAAAATGATAAAATGCCTAAATGTAGTCTTGATAGAGCACCAACATCCAACTTCTGCTTAAATTACATGAACCTATTAGAAACCTTATGATGATATTTTGGGGCTAACCTAATGTTATTTGGAACCAGTGTCAGGAGTGATTTCCAGGACTCATTTGACTTCCGTATTTATAACATGGATTTTTAAAAACGATCTTTTCAGTTTGGCAACTTTGAAAGCAGGGAGTTTAGTAAGTGTCACAAATGGCATATTTTTCTATTCCTGCCTCCTGTTCCTTTCCCAGAAGCGGGATATGGGTGAAGTCTCTTTGTAGGTGGTGTGCTTGCAGGGCAATCAGGGGACCTGTGGTTCTACTGCAGTTCCATTCCCATGAAGATCAAATCATTCAACATCTCTGTGGCTTCAGCTGTCTGACTTATAACAATTGCTCTCGACTGTAAGCTCCTTTTACAGAAGTGCAGATTTTACAGTATTTCTAATTTTTTTTGCATTTAGTTTAAAGTGTTATTTGTAGTTGATTAGAGAATGCGGAGAAGCAGTCAGGATTTCTGGAATGTGCAGATCATTCTCAGAGCATGGAACACACACAAGCTGTGTGTCTTGACATTTGTGTATGTCAGGATGACTTCATTTGAGAATGACGGAATACCCAACTCAATTGGCTGGAATAAAAGAGGGTTTTCTTAGTTATCTAATTCTGGATTCGGTGATAAATTGAGTTTCTGGGTTGATGAGTTCAGAGTTTAACAACGTCTTCAACTACTTGGTTTCTTTCCAAAAGTAGGCTCTTGCCTTCCATGTCAGCGAGCATGTATCACTTTCTCCAGGGACTGCAAGATAGCTACAGACAATTCCAGTGGTTTTTCCTTTGCCATATCCAAACAGGGGAGATGCTTTCAGAAGCTGATTATTTTAGGCCTACATTCCATGTCCCATTGCTAGAGTCGGGGGTAAAATTAGATGTCCTCAAATTAACTACCCTGTGGAAGATATGATATAGTCATGGACAGTAGGAACATTTCTAAGAAAAAGGGAATAGATGATGTTGGCGTGACAACCACAAAGTCCACCAGAGACAGAGTTTTTCCATTTCCATTACATAGTGTATTTTTCTGTTTGGCCTTGGAAAAGCTACAGAACAATTGGATTTATCTTAAGCAAATAATTGTACTGTGCCATGTGAGAGTAGTTCACTCTGACACACAGCTCTAACAAACATAATACACTCCTTGGTTTGAGTGTGCTCGGGTCATGACTTCTATAACCATTATCACAATTTTTGCCACGAACCTCAGAGATCCCTGGTGAGTAGGCATTGCAGAAGAAGAGACTTCACAGGAAATAGAGATTCATCAGGAAATAGGTCAGAATATGTCATCATGAACCATGCCCTTCCAGTGCAGATGGTGGAGATAATGATTTGTAAATATTTTATTGTTTGGGATAATATTCTACAGTTCGTTTGAATTGATATTATTGATGTAGTTTCAAACTCACATGTGTGACATAAATTATGTATTAATACTTTAATAACGATGGGACATAAAAATCAGATAATTCTCATTTCTGTATAAAATCTCATTATGAAAGTTTTAAGTTAATATTTATATAGTGCCTAGAAGTTAATTCTAGCTTGACTCTTCAAGTGTTCTTCAAGTAGCATTTAAATTCTTTACTGAAAAAAAATATGAGATGAGTCATTATGTTATTTTACTCCTTTTATTATATAGCTTTGTCAATTCAGAAAATTAAGAACATCTTGATATATTATGGGTTGAGCTGTGGCTCAAGGCACTCAAACAGGAAAATGATCGCTTTGGTGATCTTGGACAGATATCATCATTCACAACGACTTCCTTGTTTGTGCCAAAGGAATGGGGTAGGGTGGGGGAAGGTGTTTAATTATGAATAATTTTTCTTGCTGAGTTCTCCAGGGGATGCTACATTGTTCCTGGGGGCTCTTAAACTGCCACTTGACCCTCTGGCCTTCCGAGGAAGAGACACTTTAGTCCACCAATTATCGGAGATGTGATTTTCCAGGAGGCTGGGCTGCCTGAACCTTTAAACCAACTTCTCTGTAATTTTTTCCACACCATCCACTCTTGTCAACGATCACAGCTTTTGATTTTCTTGGCCAATATGGACGTTTTCTATGTTTAGTGAGTATAGCCTAGTTATGCTGCAGTAACCAAGTAACTCTGAAATCCAAGCCACTTCATTCTATTGATACTAAGGCTTAGTTCTCTCTTACTGTCTGCATCCATCTTTGGCTGGTGGGGGGCTCCATATAATCACTCAAGGAGTATGATTGAAGAGCCTCTACCTTGTATGCTCATTATCTGGAAACACACCCTGCTCAGTCTCTATTTCAGTGAAAGAAAGAAGCTAGAGAATTCTACATGGGCCTTTCATTACCTCAGTCCAGACGTGACACACAGCACTTCCTCTCCCGTATCACAGGCTCACATCAGTCATGTAGACCAGGGGTCCCCAACCCCAGGCCGCGGACTGGTACTGGGCCACGGCCTGTTAGGAACTGGGCTGCACAGCAGAAGGTGAGCGGCGAGCACGCGGAGCTTCATCTGCCGCTCCCCCATTGCTGGCATTACCGCCTGAACTGTCCCCCCAACCACCAGTCCGTGGAAGAATTGTCTTCCACGAAACCAGTCCCTGGTGCCAAAAAGGTTGGGGACCGCTGATGTAGACCTGCCCAACTATGAGGGTTACAGTGAAACGGGACAAAAGGAATGTCGGTGAACAGTGTTACACCTGCTATACTTCTCTGTCCTGGAAAAGGTTGCAATTTCTGAACACTTGGGGAGGTCCCAGGGGACTAACTCATTCCCTCACCTACCTTACTTGGTAGAATGATCTCTTGGAATTCATAGATCTAGACAGTTCCTAAATGAGGCATATGTCTCACCTCATACCTGGATTATTGCAGGCACTTTCTATTGGAAGATTATTTTGGAAACATTATTTATCCTTCTAGCTGCTATCACACTGAGGCTTGTCGGTTTCTAGACTTAGGTGGAGATTGGGCCTTCCCTGAGGTCATCTTCCTGCAACTCTCTTAAGAAAGCTGCTCTTAGGTAAGATGGCAAGTAGACAAAAGGATTCCCATTTGATGGCTTTCATTTCTTTCTTAAGGAAGGTAGACTAATAGATTAAGAAGGTTGGAATAGCCACTGTGAAGAGATGTAGAGTAGGGAGGAGAGATCCCCAGTACTTTATTTTCCATCCTATGCAAAATCCTCTGCTGTTGTAAAGCTCAGACTATTTTACTGTACCTCCTGCCCTTCCCTCTTGCTGTCTGTATCAAACTCCTGGTCATTCTCCCTCACTGACTGAGGACTTTGACACCCGGTTTGCGGTTTTCCAATCAACCCTACATCCAGCCGCATCAATGACTTGCTTGTTATGCAAAGGCCTTTAATTCTTTGGCTAAATGTCTTTAGCATTTTCCCAGTCTAGCCATTTTAACCACCCATCTCATAGTCACACTCTGGAACTTACCGTCTCCTGGAACTGCTTGAACTCTGGCATATTAAGCCCATATAACCTCACTCTCTGACACTGTCAATGTGCCATCTTTCCAGTTCTCACATTATTATTACCACCTCATTGAGACCTTTGATCTCATGGCCCATTTACTTTCTTTGTTAACTTCTTCCTAATTTTACTCCTTCACCTTTTAGCCTGTTCTATCGTCTCAGAGACCCATTTGGTATTATCCTCCAAACTTGTCCTTTTAGTTTTCTGTTGGACCCATTTAGCTAAACTACATTTTAGATTTGTCTACCTACCTACTCCACTCCTAGGCTGATTCACATTTCTGCAGGTAGAAACTCAGAAGTGACAATTAATGTTCCTAAGTGTATGATCTCCAGCCTCAACTGGGCCCTCACATACCAGGTACTACATCAGCTGTTGAAAGAATACTGAATAGTGAGACACCAGTACAGTCTACTTCCCTGTTCAGCTCTCTCTCCTGCTTTCCACAGTAGTTGCTTTTTCTCTACCTCCCTTCTCCACCCTCCTCAAACCTCTTATTCCTCCACCTTCTTCCAGATGACATTCCATCAAATTCTCATTAAATAAAATCAGTAACCAAAAGGTAGCAACTTTTCACTTTTTGCCAGGTACCCACAACTCTGGGTTTTTTGTTTTTTTTGTTTTTTTTTTTTGCTTCTTTGCGGTACGCCGCCCTCTGTTGTGGCCTCCCCCGTTGCGGAGCACAGGCTCCGGATGCGCAGGCCCAGCGGGCACGGCTCACGGGCCCAGCCGCTCCGCGGCATGTGGGATCTTCCCGGACCGGGGCACAAACCTGCGTCCCCTGCATCGGCAGGTGGACCCTCAACCACTGCGCCACCAGGGAAGCCCCTGTTTTTGATGATCCTTTCTTCTGTCATTCAATTTCGTTGGAAAGGAGCCCGTGGCTAATGTGTTAACATCCCGCTCTGTGCTCTGGAACACAACTATTCCATGATTTATTCCCCTTTCACACACCTTCTTCTCACTAGTCCCTTTGTCTTAAAAAAAAAAAAAAAAAGCAAACAAGCTTACAAATAAAAACTCCCTTGTTTCCTCATTCTTTTGTTCCTGCTTTACTCCCCTCCAAATCCTGTGACAGAAGTGTTTGTGTTCTTTTCTTTACATCCTCAAGCTTTTCTCTTCAGCTGAACAGCAATCCTGTCCAGTAGTTGCCCCCTGTGCTCCATTGACACAGCTCTTATCTTGCTTGACTTGCTTGATTGTAGCCTTTGACAGGATTAATCAGGCTTCCTTTTGGAAATGCTCTTCTCCCTTGGCCTCTGTGATGGACTCCTGGTTCTGCCCACATCTCTGACTGTTACATCCTTTTTATGGACTCCACTCCCTTTTCCAGTCTTGGAAATGTCAGTGTAACTTAACATTCTCTTCTGTTCCCTCATTTTTACCTACTCCAAACATCTGGGGAAATCTCCGTCAACTCCCTTGTGTTGAGTTAATTTCATTATTGTCATGTCCCAGATCTCCCCACTTCCTGATCCCCTTGTTTTCTTCAGCCCCGATCGATGTTCTGTATGTCTGCCCATCTACTAGGCATCCCAACTTGGACATTTAAAGAATCTTCAAACTAAATAACGTCAAAAATGAAACTCAGCTTTTGTGCCCTCCCAAGTTCCTGTGCCATTGAATGACTCCACTGCTTACCCATATTTACCCATGTGAAAAACTTGGGTGGCATCCAAGATGCCTTTGTCTCCCACACTCCCTATTTATAATTAACCACCACATTCTTCTTGATTGTTTAACTCCTTAATATCAGTCAAATGACTGATATTGAATGGTGGCCAGTTTCCATCCCAACTCCCTTTACCTTAGTTCTGACCACCACCACCATTTCTTTCTTTGATTATTCTAATTTTCCAAATTGGTCTTTCTTCTTCCCGTCTTGCTTCATTCCATTCCATTCCATTCCACCATAGCAAAATAATCTTAAGTATAAATCTGATCATACTACTTCCTCCTCTTAAAGCCCATTCTAGTTTACCCACTGACTACAGAGTGAATCTAAAAATCTTCATTGTGTTATTCAAAAGCTGCCTTGTGATCAGGCATCTCTTGATCTTCCTAGCTAATCATTAATCCTCACCACTTTATTTACTTTTGATATTTTATTTTTATTTTGCATTTTATTTTATTACTGTTTGTTTGATTTCAGTTTAGATGTCATTTCCTCTAAGTTTTCCCTGAAACCCTCAAGGTTAGAGTATATGTCTCTCTCAGGTGCTACTGTGGCCCCTAATACTTAGCTATATGTATAGTAACCTCATAATTAAAATTCCCTATTTATGACTCTGTCTTTTACACTCCTTAAAAGCAAAAAAAGTTTCTTTTTCACTTAGCATGGTGCCTGTGTGAAAGTAGATAATCAGAACTTTTGAATGAAGGAGTGAATGCTATTGGGACCTAATTAGACAGGCCTACTGATGAGAAGTTCTCTTTGTCCCCAGGACTGTGTTTTCTTACATCCATAGGATGGTAAAAATTAATACCCTTTACCTCTTTAATCCATTTGACTAGATCTTACTATCAACATCTAAGATTCAGCTTAAGTAGTCACACTTGGTCAGTCATTACCTTGTCTTAGAGGCACTTAATTTGCACTCCCATGACACCTCATGCTTGTTTGTTATAGCACTTAAAGCAATGATTTATAATTATTGGCTTTCCTGCTTGTGTTTACTTCTTGACTTCAAATTCTTCAAAGCAGGAATGTATATTGTTCTTATCTGTATCTCTAGATGACTGACCCAGGAAAAGAGGAGCTCTTAAAATTTTTATTATAAGGATGTTGGAGACTGCCCTTAGGAATTCTTTATATACCTTAAACACAGGAGTTCTCCAGATGATTACCAAACTCAAATGCCATTGGTAGATTTCAAGCGAAATTATCAGTTGACAGTAAATGAAAGGGATATTTTAAATGCTGTTTTCCCTTACTTTTCAGTATTTATTACAACTGACCATAGATTTCCCCCACTGATTTTTAAATGGCCTGTCTCAAATAAAATTTGAATAAGCATGGGAAGTAGCTATCTTGGCCTGGTGTTTTCTTACCCTTTATTCATTCATTTAACACTACAGTTGAAAGCATCCCCGGGCATAGGATGGATTACATTTAGCCAGCATTTTGAATCTGAACCATGTTCTGCAGCCATTAGGAAATTAAGCCTGTCCAGGTGTTGCTGATTGTGTTGATTTTCTTAGGAGGTCAGAACCTACCTCAGGATAGAACATAACTACTTTATAGAAGAACATGTTCAGAGTCTAGGGTAGCATTATAGAATTCTAAGCTTTTTTTGTTTGTTATACTCACATCTACACTGCCCATGACTTTAGAGTTATGCATACTTGTTCTTATAATCCTGACAATGCAGAAGGGTATGAAGAAGAAAGAAAGCTGCTTATAATTTCAGCACTCAGAGATAATGGATTAACTGATATCTTCAGTGTATTTTTCTATACACACACACATTTGTACGCTATCTCTTGCTCTTTCATATTTTTTTATTATGTGTAAAGTAAGATAATCCTAAATTCCTAAATGGTGTTTTGTAAGTAGCCTTTTTTTCACATAACAATAGCAATAAATAATTGTCTACAGTACCATAGTTTATGCTTGAAGCAACTATTTGTGAATATTTTTGTTGCTTTCAATATCCTGCAGTGAACAAGGATCCTTGTACTTATATTTTATTGCACTTGTCTATTAACTCATAATATATTCCTAGAGTGAAAATTCTGAGTCTTTTGACACACGTTGTGAAATTGCCCTTATGAAAGTGACACTGATTTACTTACACTCCTGCCAGCACTCTCATGACCTAGCTCATGCAGGATGTTAGAATTCTTCTAAAATTTTGCCAGTTCCATGCACACAAAGTTGAATCTCATTATAGTTTTAATTTGCATTTATTTAATTGGTAGTCAGTTTGAATATGCTTTCATGTTTAGTTTATTCTCCTATATTCGGTCAAAATCCTCTTGGAGGGTTTTGGTACCACATATCCTGCAGAGCGGGTTTCATCTCTGCTTACATAAATTTGGTGTCCTTGAGGCACTTTTTTACGGTGGCTTCAGGAACCTTGATTTTAAGTATCAGCCTGAGAGTACAGCTTCTAGAAACTGGGGCCATGTGTACCTGGCTTTATATTCTCTATGGAATAATCTGCTCCCAAGTATAGAAATGGAGTGCCTTGACAATCATGCTGAATTGTCAGTGCTCAGGTAGCACTGAGCTTTAGGTGGGACCATGACCTGATGCAGCACCCATGATGCTTAGAAAATGAAAAAAGTAACAGCCTAATCCAGGTTCCTGCTTAGTCACCCAGACTTCCTAAAGCAGTGAACTAGGTTGTTAATGATTGTTGGAGTCTGAGCAGTTTAGTTAATTGAATATTTATTAGACACACTTCATAAAAGCAGATGGGTAGTTTCTGTAATCTGCACTAATAATGTGTACCAATTAATTAATTATTATTATTGTCAATAAAAGAGCAAAATATTTTTATGTCTTTCTTTTATGGCTCTTTTTAAAAATAAATGTGATTCATTTTTTTCTTTTGGTTAGTGTTCAGTTTTCTTCTTTTTAATATCTATATCCTTGCTTCATTATATAATACAGTAATGGATTATTTCTAAACTTTTCCCCCAATAATACATTATTTTGATTTAAAAATAACTCAGTAGATAAGGAATTATTACTTCCAGAAGCACTACAAGTTGATTTAGTTTTGAATATGCAAAATATAAGCTTTAGTGTACTTGAGCAATGTTTTTGTGATTTAGAGTTGCTGTGGGATTTATAAATTTCAAAATTTTTCACTTGGGTGGTGAATTCAAAATCATTGTCCACTATGGCATCTTGATATATTTCAGTTGAATTTACTGTTTATTTTTGAACAAAGGCATTATTTAGTTGAAAGAAATACTTGTTCTTCATTATCAGGGATTATGTAAATCTTATAAATTAAACCTGTACATCAGCACTTAGAGGACATAATTTAATGCTTATACAGGAGAGATAAAAGATTTTGTTTTAAATGAGGAAAAGAAAAACAATTACTTCAAATTAATTTCAAATAGACAATGTAGCAAAAGATTGAGGAGAATCAAACTATAACTTAGCTGCTTCTGTGGGTTAATCTATAGTCACTTTTTAGAGTGTCTGGGCTGCCTCACAGAAATAATTAATTTTTAAAATTTATTTATTTATTTATTATTTTTGGCTGCGTTGGGTCTTTGTTGCTGCGTGCAGGCTTTCTCTAGTTGTGGCAAACAGGGGCTGCTCTTTGTTGTGGTGTATGGGCTTCTCATTGTGGTGGCTTCTCGTTGCAGCACATGGGCTCTAGGCACACAGGCTTCAGTAGTTGTGGCACGTGGGCTCAGTAGTTGTGGCTCCCTGGCTCTAGAGCACAGGCTCAGTAGTTGTGGTGCACGGGCTTAATTCTTCTGTGGCATGTGGGATCTTCTTCCTGGACCAGGGCTCGAACCCATGTCCCCTGCACTGGCAGGAGGATTCTTAACCACTGCGCCACCAGGGAAGTCCTGACTTTTTTAAAAAGTAGAATTTTTTTAAACTTTCTGGGTGAAAGCTAGAAGTTTTAAGATTAGCTTAAACTTGGGTAACTGAAAAATTGTCCCAAATTTTAAATTAAATTTGGGCATCCAAGGTACCATATTTTCATGTATGTGGAAAACATCCATTAAATTTCTTGAATAATTAGCCCATAATCTTCAATATGAAAGGATGAAAACTGTAAGGCAGCCAGGATTATATTATCTAAAAACAAAGTAGCAGTCCTGTTTTACTCATCAGCTACTTCCCTTTCTCTTTCTCCCTTCAAAAATGTTCTACGCTCTTTATTTTCCATTTACTGATTACCTGCTATGTGCCCTCTGCCCTCGCTGTTCTGATTGATCACCTTCTACTTGGTGTCTTCTTTCTGTGAAGTCTTTTTCCCTTTGACTTTACTAACATCACTCCTAGTTTTGTTTGTTTGTTTTGTTTTGTTTCTCTTTTCCTTTCTCTCATCGCTTCTCAGGCTTTGACATTTCCACATTTCTACTTTTTTATCTGCCTGCTTGCCCCTTAATCTCCTTGACCCTTTCTTAATTGACTCTGTAGCTTTTGGAATTTCTTATGCTTTTGCATACTTAGCTCTGGCTGTCAGACCCTGAGGAATCACCTGTCTTCTCTCTCTCTGTGCCCTTGGACTTATTGCACTTGCCTTGGGTGTTCTTATTCTCACTGAGGATAGTGAGACCCAGGCTTGCTGCCACATCTGTCACTCAGGACATTAAAAAGAATGGGTCTGGGGCTTCCCTGGTGGCGCAGTGGTTGAGAGTCCGCCTGCCAATGCAGGGGACATGGGTTCGTGCCCCAGTCCGGGAAGATCCCACACGCCGCAGAGCGGCTGGGCCCATGAGCCATGGCCACTGAGCCTGCGCGTCCGGAGCCTGTGCTCCACAATGGGAGAGGCCACAACAGTGAGAGGCCCATGTACCGCAAAAAAAAAAAAAAAAGGGTCTGAAAACATGCTCATACCCTTCTGAGTCAAAAACTCTAGGGTTTCAGAAAATTATTGAACAGGCTGCCAGAATCTTATCTGGAAATCCTGTCTCTTTTATTTGAAATCCTGGCCAACAGTGTTTGAAAGAAGAAAATTTGTACTTAAATCAAGACATAAATTAAAAATACATTGATTCTATAAAAAATAATAAAACAATTATTTGTATCATTTTCTTGATAAATGTGTTGGTGGTAACGGATAGATGTTGGCAAAGCTGTATCTTTTAAGTAAATAATATTCTCATGTATCATCCATAATGTAATTTAGCACGTGGCTTATAAACTATTTGTTTACTATAACTAATTTCACTAATAATGACAATAATCATTGTGTTGGATCAGTAACACTACTTCCCTTTTGTACCTCCTTTGTAGCTTTCACCGCTGAAGTGTCATAGGAAAGCCTCTCTTTCATTAGGTTAAATCCTCCCATTAGATATCTCTCCTAGCATTGCAACTGAAATGTTACACATTCATATATGATTACTTGATCAAAGTTTAATTTCTCTCTGGACTATGAACTCCACGAGGGCTTTTGGTGTTATGTTGTCCAGGGCCTAGCACAATGCCTGGTACACAATAGGTGCTCAATGACTATTTCTCAATTGAGTGCATAAGTAAGTAAATGAATGAGCTGGTGCTTCATGATTAAATTAAAGGTATAGATAAGAAAACCTCTGAGAACAAAATTCGTAAAATATTTACTAATTGGTTTACTCACCTATCATTCCAGCAGACTTAGGCATCAGGGAAACAAAGATGAATTCGATGTGACCCCTCGCACTACAGGTGTCCATATTAATCCAAAACTTCCCCTATTCCCAGGGCTTCCTGAGAATCCTAGAACATCTATGAGTGTTGTAATTGAAATACTCTCAAATGATACCTTCTAGCAGGTTCTTCATATCCCCCTCTTATTCCTTAGCATCTTTTCACTTCTTATCACTTTGTCAAATGACTTATATGAAGCCAGAAATTATACCTGAGTTTGATAGGCAGCAGAATCTCAATGGAAATGAGAACCCCGCCCCTACCCCTGCCCCCAGCACATTGAAGAGCAGGAAAAAGGCCGGAGACCATTCTCAGTCAAAGAATAATCAATCTCTTATCCTGATGAGATTTTTGCTTTACCCCGTCTCAGAATGGAAGGAAAAACCATTGAAGGAAATAAATGGGAAACCAAAAAAAATCTGAAAAGAGGCTCTGGTGCCAGGGGTTCCTTGAAAAAGGTTCAGGGAAGGAAAATGATTAGAAGATTAGGTGTTATATAAGATGTGCTGGCCAAGATGATCTGTAGCTTCTAACCGGTAAGTTAAAAATGTACCAAGTAAATCTATTCAAGACATGTCGTTCCCCCACTGGGAAGACTTAGAACAGGATTTTGCTTAGTTTCATAGGAAAAAAATTCTTTGGAAAAAGTTCAACTTTGCCTCCTTGGAACTATAGTGGAAAGATACTTTTCCACATGCCTGTGTTCAGGAAATGAGGGCACTGTGGTGTCATTGGATCTTGGGTGTCTGGTTGGAAGAGGATGATACCTAGAACCATGATAATATCATTCCCATACGGACAGAGTTGTGTCTGTTTTACTCTCCACTGACTGTAATTCTTATCCTTGACATGGCAGGACACGGGTAATGTTGCGTGAGTGAGTGTTAAATGACAGACCAAGTGAGTGAAAGATTGTGAAGGGCCTCCCACCCTGGAACATGGAAAGGATTGCTGGGTTTGTTGACCCTTTAAGTTCCTCCCTTGCCAAGTCCATGATCTAAAGAACATGGATCTTTGGCAGAATTGGGATCTTCAGAAAAAGATCACAGGACCAACAGTTATTTAAGACCTTACCGGTTACAAAGTGTTTTGTACATACATTTCCATGTAATCATATTTGCATGTAATCTTATTTCCAGAGCTGCCTCAGTTTCTCAGTCATCTTGAGAGCACATCTTTGTGTAGAGGTAGTTGGATCAGAGGAAATGTACGTTTACTCAGCCATCTTCAGTAAGCCATCATCACCTGCTTAGGATTCCCACCAAAATGCTCCTAGAAAGACTCTTGTGAATCAGCCAAATTATTTATAGCACCCTCTCTATTATTCAATATGATGAAAAAAACAAGCATGCTGAATGTCAGCCTTGAATGTAATGGGGATCACTTGAGCATCTGTTGAAATGTAGATTCAGATTCAGTGGGTCTGAGATGGGCCAAGTTGTACTATTTCTAATATGCTCCTAGATAAGCTGATGCTGCTGGACTGTGGACCATATTCTGAGTAGTAGCAAGTTGCTAGGAATTAGAGGTCTTTGGGTACAGCTAAGGTCTCCCATTTTTTTTCTCTGGCTGATACATTGTTGATAGGATAACATCACCCATTGGTTAGATAAAAGTCCCATTAACAGGCAAAAGGACAGGCAGCATGACTCATGGAACCTGTCTTCATTGAAAATTAGTGAATTAAGCCAGACTAAATACATATCCATTTTTAAAAGGCCAACTGGAGGCATTCTGGTGAGAAAAATGAGGCTTTCAGGTGGTGTTACTGGTTTAAGGTCAAGAAAATATTGGACTTAAGTCTTAAATCATCAACATTTGTCCTTCTCCTACTATACCAAGGGCCAGATGTGCCAGAATCAGCTTCTAGAAAAAAGAACTGCACTGGTTTAGGGGTGAAAGGAGCTGGTATTTTTAACCTGTTGCCACTTTGCCGAAAAAAGAACTTATCTTTGTATGATTTTCCTCTTTAAAATTCTCTGAGAGGATAAATCTCTGCAGAGAAAACTAAGTTCCAACTAACTTGATTATTCTGTAGATAACTTCATTCACAGTTGGGAGAAAAAATAATAAGTTTGCACATAAAAACTTCTTAAGTAGCCTGTGGTTTCCATCATAAATTTTTGTTTTGCTTTTCTGTAATGAACTGAAATGGAGACTTAATTTGATCAACTACAAGGAAATAAACATAATGTGACCTAAATTTACCAAACAATGCTTTAAGGCAAGTATTTAAATTCTTGGAATATATGTTTGGTTTTCTCTTAACTATTTTATTTTAGTCTCTTTAGACTTATTTTAGTCTCTTGACTATTGCTTATACTTAATAACTGAATGTTTGTGTCTGGCATCATTTCTCAAAATTATGTTTTCCCCCTGTGGATGCAATGTTAAATTATTGTGGTCATGTGGTAATGCTAATTCAGCTACTGTTCCATAAACTTCCATGTCTTTTTTTTAATCTGGCAAAAGCTTTCTCTCAAGATAATCATTATACTTAGTAATCTTCACTCTCACACTTGATGTAGTTACTAGATAGATAATCTTCCAAGTAGTACTCCTGATCTATCTGCATACTCATTAAAATATTTATTGTTGGTATCCGAGTTTCTGAATTTCTGTATCTCTGAGACAATAGCAATTCCCCAGGTTAGGCTATGGAGAATTTTTTATATTAGAATTTATATTTAAGTCTCACATTGTTTGAATACTCAACTTCTAATTTTAAACGTGATTTATTTTTAATGACTGACATGAATTCAATCAATTAAATCAACGAATTAAATCAATACAGATTTTAATTTTTGGAGTTTAGTTAACTTAACACAGATTAAAGATTTGACAGCCTAAGTCATTGTCCCCCTTCTCACTCATTTTTTCTTAGTAGAGTGATAAAACGAAAGTGTTGTATATAATTATCTTTAATAAGAGGAGACTTATAGTATGGCTATAAGGATGGGGTAAGTGGATGAATTGATATTAAAGGGCAGAATTTGGTGTTGATTGGATGTGTAGGCTGGGGTGTGTTGATTGCAGATGTAAGGTATGAATTGGGGGGGAATTCATTAAAACGAAGTTCAAATTTCAAAGCATAGTGAATTTGTTTACCTGGGGATAAAGCCTTTATTTAATTCTTCTAATGAAAAGAATATGCTTTTTACCTGAATCCTTTTTATAAATATCAGTTTGCTCTCCGCATAATTTTCAAAAGTAGCATATAATATATATGACACTCAAATTAAGTAATTACCTTTCCATTTTGAATAGTCATGTTTGAGGTGACTTTGGTTAACAAGATTGGCTCTTTTGAAATCTGTATAAGTGGTTAAAGAGATAAAGTTTGCTTGAAAAGACCATTTAAAGCATGTGTTGATTAATGATTCCAAAATAAATTGTTACTCTTCTGCTTAGATAATAACCACACACATCCAAGGAAGATCTTGCCTTGCTCAAGGGGCTACAGAGAGGGTACATTTTGAGAATTTTTTTTGTTTTTGTTCAGCAACACAGTGATACACAGCATTTAGAACTTCTTCCTTTATTATTTAGAAACTTGGAACCTTTTATGTCATTATTTTATTTTTAAAAGATTCAAGAATTTGACCTCATTCTTCCAGCTCTGACTCATGAAAATAATGGGTGTAATTGTGGAGTTGTGACTGTTTTAGCTTGTAAACATAAATGAATACTTTTTTCTTGTTTTTATAGCTGACCTTTTAAATAAAACAGCATTCAGTTTTCCTGCTTTTGTGGACTAATTTGCAGAACATATAATTTAAAACCTGATGAAAATGTATTCATCTTTAGTTGTACAATTTATGTAAGTGTTCTTAAATTTGGTTCTTTTAGAAACAAAACGAGCATCTTCCCTTAACTTCTAATTAGATCTTATTTAATTTCCCTAAGCAAAAATATTGCTTTTTTTAAAGGTAGATATTATACTACCCTTAATCATACAGTTGCCATAATTAGACCTAGTCTTGTGTGATCATAAATAACTTGATCTTGGTCACTGATAAAGCATGAAAGTAAAATTATCTTTTAAGGAGATAAATAAATTCCTACTTTATTGGTGGCCTCTAGAACAATACCAACTTTAAAATTCACACCTTCCTATCGAAGTGAAAGTATTCTGAAATGACAGTTTTCGAGTCTTGTCACTTTGTTATATGATTTTCTAACACATTTTTATTGTCTATGAAGTATTTAAAATTCATTCTAAGTCAAAAAACCCTAGTTCATTCCAAACTAAGAATCTAGTAGATGACACCCTTGCTTTTGACTTCTCACTCTTACCTCTATTTTAAAAATGCATAAAATTCCAAATCCCATTGCTACGGCACTGTTCTTTTTCTCCACCCAGTTTCCCTCTCCACTGTATTCAACAACAGTAGTGGGAATTGTTTCTTTTATTAATATATGTCTTTAATCCTCCTGTAGAAGTAATTGAGGCACCCAGTAATGTTAAGTGCAAAAACAAGGATTAGGTGAATCCATCAATTACACAGAAGAGGAAACAATAAGGAAAATATATGCCTTTCCTCCATGTCATTGTTCCATGAGTGCTTCCTCTCTCTGTGCCAGGCACAGCAGATATAGTAGTGACAGCACTGACCTACTGACCGGGACCCTGACCTCCTGGGCAGACAGACAAATGTACATATAAATAAACCAGATAATTACAGATGATAGGATGTTTTTCAAAAGCAAATTAACAGGATGATGTGATAATCCCTGGGAAATGCTATTTCTGATTAAGGAAAAAATTTCTTTTTTAAATTATTTTCTCTATGTAGAGACGAGGTAAGATACTCGAACTGTCCAACGAAGTTAGTTCATTTCTCCAGAGGTTTACTTGGGGGTTTGATTTGGCCCTTGAAGGAGTCATGATATTATCACCACCACTGCTTATGCGTCAAGCCACCAATATTGATTGAGTGCCTGTTGTATTTCAGGCCCTGGTCTGGCCTTTGGGAACAAAACTGTCAAATTCCCTGATCTCAATGAGCTTGCCATTTGTTCTCTGCTTTGATATAACCCACCTTGGGAACAACTGGAAGTCTTTTTCCTCTCCGAAGAAAGCTTCAAGGGGAAGCTTTGGCCACCAGGGAACTTGCTTTTCCATTTGTACCCTCCATTAGGCTCGGGAAAGTGAAACAGATGTAGTCAGTTGGAATTAGTCATGCTTGTCTTACCTCTTTCCTTTTAGTGGTAGTTGTTGTCATAGCACCTGACATACTGCTCTTCACAGGTGAGATGCTGGTGAATATTAATGACTGACTTCCTGTGTGTTCACACCACTGATCTAGTAGTGTATGTGGATGTGTATGTGTTCCAGACTTCTGAGGGCCTTTATCTATGTGCCAGACACTAGGGTTTGAACAATAGAGCCTTCTTCAACAAGTCCCTCTTCATTAAAGAGAGACTCATCTGGAGACCTTATGGAATTTTCTTTTGAAGATTTTACGTCAAATATGGAAGGCCATTAATAAATTTCTGTTTTTACATTTGCCTAATTAATTTATATTTGCCTTGAGACTTTTTCATGCTTTAAAAAGTGCTTTTATTTATTTTTAGTCTTAAGAGCTTGAACTTTCAAAATATTCTTAAAATGTAGGGATGGAGGTTTGTTTTAAATTTACTTTTTAGGTAAGAAAAATGTCATTTGGGGGAGCTTACTAGAAAAGAATAATGGACTACAAAGTGTATTGACTCTATAAGTTTTTATTAGGACCCACTATGTGGCAGGCACTTTGTTGGCTGCTGGGAATATGATGACGAGCAGAGTGAATGTGCTTGATTTCATTATGCAATCAGGCAAAAATACTCAATGAAATATTTTCAGTACTGTTGTACAAAATGTGATGTGATAATCATTTAGCAAGATCCCTGTTTTCAAGAAAACTGTAATGGGGCAGAGTTCATAAAATTTAATTTGGTGAAGAAATTTTATTAAAGTAAGGTGAGTGTCATATGATACTGACTACACACCTTTATATGGTTGTAGTTCAAAGGAAGGAGAAACTGCATTGCTTTGAGTGAGGCACTGGGTTCTTAAAGATAAGTATAATTCAAAAGAGTATCAAGAAAGATAACAGTGACATTAAAACTGGTTTACATTTATTGGGCACTCACATCATCCATACAGTTTTACACACACACACGAACACACAATCTCTCATATACTTTGAGTTGACATTTTCAGTTTTGGGGGTTTAACTTCTTTAAATAAATTGTTATTGTTTAAGTACTGAAAACTTTGTAGGGAATATTTTCTTCCTTTATTTTATCACCTCAGTTATATCAGAAATGTAATGAAAATGAGAGAGGAAAATATATGACATAAATATGACAAAGCCTTGATGTAGGAAATTTTTGTGTAATTAGTGTAATACAAGGACATTCCAATTTAATAGCGGTTAGTAAAGAGAAAATGACTTTAGAAGAATGAACTTTTAAAAAAACTTTTGGTAGATTTTTCTTCTTTTTTTGGCTGTGTTGGGTCTTCGTTGCCACGCGTGGGCATTCTCAAGATGTGGCGAGCGGGGGCTACTCTTCTTGCGGTGCACAGGCTTCTCATTGCAGTGGCTTCTGTTGCGGAGCAAGGGCTCTAGGCGCACAGACTTTAGTAGTTGGGGCTCGCAGGCTCTAGAGCACAGGCTCAGTAGTTGTGGTGCACGAGCTTAGTTGCTCCGAGGCATGTGGGATCTTCCCGGACGAGAGCTCGAACCCATGTCCCCTGCATTGGCAGGCGGATTCTTAACCACTGTGCCACCAGGGAAGTACCCCTAGTAGATATTTTAAGATCGTTGACTTTTCGTGTTAGATAACACTAAATTATTAATTCTTCCAAGTGTTGCTTTGACTTTTCATTTCTCCTTGAAAGTTTGCGGTGCTAAGGAAGTGAGGCATTTATTGCCTTTTTCATTTCAGTTTTTATTCTTAAGGAGAAGACAGAAATCTCCTAGATTCAGCATTTGACCTGGAACAGTCCTCTGTGTTAGACGGTGAGGAACCTGAGATTGAGCGAGAGAATGACTACTTCCAGGTCACACAGCCATCCCAGCATGGCCTGCAAAGGCACACTTTCTTACTTTAGGACTTTTTCCACAACACGTGACTTTTCTTGGAGAAAACAAACAAATCTAAAAATCGAGCCCTCCTCTCCCCTCTTTTAAGTTTTAGAAACCAAGCTGTTTGCTTATTGTAAGAAAACAACTCTGAATACATGAATACAACTCTGAATACATGAACTTAGGTTCCATAATTAATCTTTCATCTTGGAGACCATTAAAAGGTGGGAGTCAGCTAAAATTGTAGTCTGCTTTCTCATATTGGTGAACTTGGTGAAGGTAGAACTCACACTGTGGCAAGATTGCGCAGAGGGCTTAGGCTTTGCTTAAGGGACCACTTGACAAGTAAAATAAGGAAGAGCTTGTATTTGTTTTTTTATTTCAGCTCAGAATATTTCTTCCCAGTTAATATTGTACTTGGTTTCAGGTTCCCCAGATTTCATCTTGAAGTTCAAAGCCTATGAACTGCCCTAACCTTATATTTATAGCTTCTCTTCCATGGCTCTCCCAGTTGCACATACTGTTGCCTTTGACATCGTCTTTGGAATTCTGTTTTTTTCAGCACCATTTGTCTATTTAGAGAGTCTGACCTTGTCCATGGCATTGTCTTGATTCTGCCTGCACACATACTCCCCAGTTTTTTTTTTAAAATGAGTAGTTTTATTATGATTCTTATTTTTTCTCTCCATATCTTACTTAGACCTATTAAAATACTAACATTTGAGAAAAATCTAGGTCAAGCCATTTGAATTAGTTTAGTTTTTGAGTAAAATGAGAGTACTGAAGAAGAGGAAAGAAGGTATCATATCCACAGATAAAAAGGGTCACATTTGCAATGCTCTCCAGCAGTGGGTATGTTAACTTTTAGGTACTGAGCCTGTTTGGTTGGGTGGATGTTGCCATGTACATTACAGTGCTCACTATAATGATGTATACCTGAAGGTGGGCATGGTGACAGCACTCAAGCTTTTCAGCCCCTGCCTCAGTGCCAGGGATGTAGCTGTGTGAGAAACAAGAATCCAGTCACGATAGGAGTAAATTTGCAGTACATTTGCAATGAATTTGCAACAAATAACAGCTTTGCAGTACGTCTGTTGATGTCCATGGGTTAATGCCCCAATATCTCACAACTTATGCTTTTCTTATATGAAAGTTTCTGTATTAGATACTTAAGGGTCCTCCAGGCCCCTCAGTTTTATAACAGTCTGAACATTCATTCTTTGAACATTAATTTTCCATATTTAGACATGAATTATAGGGGAAAGTACCTGCTGTATAAAGCAAAATTTAAGATTTAATTGATAACATTGAAATGATTGACTTTGCTGTTGTTGCTGTTATTTTTGAGCTGTATTTAACATTTGTTTAGCTTGCCCTCTTATTAAATCTTTTCCTGTAGTTAGAAGTTGTCTTCTCTGTGCGTTCTATAGGGAATCTGGTGCCAAATCTGCCTCAGGCTGGAGAATCCGGCCTCCTTTTCCTACTTTTAGCCTTTGAGACTCGCGGTGCCTCAAAGTCCTTATCATTCTGGGTATCCTGATAATTCTCCTTGGCGTGTGTAGATCCTGATCACCAACTGACCATCAAAAGGCCATTTATCTGTCTTCTTTTCAAGTCATAATCGGAAAATGTTGCTTATTTTTCTACCATCTTTGAAAAACTACCCTGACCAATGTGTAATTACCTGGGTAAGTACATGGTCATTTATTTAATTTGAGGCTTTACTCCCTAAATGCTCACCTCTAAAGACTTGCAGTAGTTATTCCTTTAAATCTCTCCTCCCCTGTATAGCAGCCACTAGCTGAAAGTGGCTATTGAGTACTAGAGATGTAGCTGAATTGAGATGTGTTGTAAGCTACACACTGGATTTCAAAGATTTAGTATAATAAAAAGAATGTAAAGTATCTCAATAATTTTTACATTGGTCACATTGGAATGATACTATTTTGGATATATTGGGTTAAATAAAATATATTAAAAATGATTTCATCTATTTCTTTTTACCTTTTCAATGTAACAATTTAAAATTACATCTGTGGCTTGTGGTATATTTCATTTGGACAGTGCTGCTTTAAAATAGGAATGCATGAAGAATGTTTCAAAATGGTTTTGGAAAGCTGTATTCGTTAATCTATTTGCAGAGATGCAAAATCAGTCTAGAGCAGTGTAATTTTTAAATTTAGAATCACTTCATGGTCAATAATTTGCTTCCTTGTAAAGCAAGTGAGAGCTTTAATGTTGCATATGGGATGGATGCGACATTTACAAATGGACAGACTACAAACTGCCACAGCAGTGTCTTCGTTGCCATCCTGACTCTCTTCTCAATATAGATTGAGACTCATGTACACAAGGAAAAATGTTTTGGTGGAAATTGTTGTTTCAGATTTTTTTTTTTGCGGTATGTGGGCCTCTCACTGTTGTGGCCTCTCCCATTGCGGAGCACAGGCTCCAGACGCGCAGGCCCAGCGGCCATGGCTCACGGGCCCAGCCTCTCCGCGGCATGTGGGATCTTCCCGGACTGGGGCACGAACCCGTGTCCCCTGCATCGGCAGGCGGACCCTCAACCACTGCGCCACCAGGGAAGCCCTGTTTCAGATTTTTAAAGTGTATTATTTTAAAATTGAGATTATTGACCTGAGGAGTACTGTAGGCAGTACTAGTCAGAGTTTGGCTTTGGGTTTGTGTTATGCTTTGTTGAGTTTCCAGACACCAAGGTAAATCAAGGTGTTTTCTTCATGTGAGTTTTATGTGCGTCACTTGATTATAGGAGAACAACCACAGTAGCTAATTAGCTTGCTTCTTTTTTAATTGCCACTTCCTAATGTGTCACAGAGGTGAGGAAAGAAAAATATTAATTTGATAAAGATGTCTGACTTATTTTTAGCTAACTGGGCTCATTTTCTTTTTCAAATCAGAAGGCTGCAATATAGGATATAAAAATTGGAAATGTAATTACTTGTATGAGATAAATTATTGAAAACGAAGTTTTTAAAGCCAGTTACTTTTATTACTTTCAAAAATAGTTCACTGATTCAGACAGTTACTCTATCTGAGGCATCATGGCTCAGGAGAATGTGTGATTTCAGAAGTAAAAGATGAAAAGAACATTGGTGATGCCTTTTGGTCACATATCTAGGAACTATTTTCTATAATATCTGCTTAACTCTGAAGGGTAGAGAATGGAATAATAAGGCTTATTATGGAATAATAAGGTATATTATTTCAAAGCAGCAAGGTCCAACTGAAAAACTAAAAATAATAGCAGAGTTCTTATAGATACAATGTAAACATTGTAAAGGAGGTAAAATAAGATATAAGTAACCTGGAGATAACCAGTTTAGAAATTAAAAATTCATATGTTTAAAAGGAATTGGTGGGATGGGGCTAGGACTTGATTTTCATCATAAGCTCGCTGCATGTACCATTTAATTTGTTGCCATTTGTCTGCATTTCTTTAATATATATTTTTAATTTGGTCTTGGGTAGTATTTCTTAAAATGTGGTTCAGAATTCTGCATCAGAATTATTGGAGTGCATGTAAAATACAGATTCCTAAGTCCCAGAATAATTATATCAGTTTTTCTGGGTGTGATGCCTGGAAATCCGTGTTTTAACTTGAATCTCAGTGGAATCTTTTAAATTGAAGTTTAATTGGTTTACAAAATTATGTTAGTATCAGGTGTACAACATAGTGATTCAGTATTTTTGCAGATTATTCTCCATTGTAGGTTATTACAAGTTAATGGGTATAATTCCCTGTGCTCTACAGTATATCCTTGTTGCTTATCTAGTAGTTTGTATCTGTTAATCCCATACCCCTAGTTTGTCCCTCCTCCCTTTCTACTCTCATTTGGTAAAGATAACTTTGTTTTCTATATCTGTTGGTCTGTTTTTGTTTTGCATATACATTCATTTGTATTATTTTGTAGAATCCACATATAAGTGATATCGTACAGTATTTGTCTTTTCCTGCCTGACTTATTTCACTAAGCATAATATTTTCTAGTTCAATCCAGGTTGCTGCAAATAGTGGCATTTTATTCTTTATGGCTGAGTAATATTTCATTGTATATATATACCCCTAGTGGAATCTTGAGCACATTAAAGTGTGAGAATCTCTTTGAGATGTCAGAGTATATGTGGTGAAAATTTTCATGTCTTGAAGTATCTCAGCAGTAACTAAAACAAATGTGCACTATAAATTCATTGGTATTGATATGATATACAATTCTAGCCAGCCCTGAACAGCATAATATTGGGCTTTACAAAGTGCTTTTTGATAGTGGTGGTTGGGGACCAGTCATTTCTGTATTAGTAGTAAGATGTCAGTGATCTTATTTTGCAATTCTTGGGGGGCGGGGGGAAGCAAGTCCTTTGTTGGCATTTTATAATTGCAACATTGTGGACAGCACATAGGGGATTAACCGTAAACAAAGTGTGCTTTTTAGTGGGGGGCAGTGTTGTTCTGCTGTGATTACATCAGGGATGGTATCCTTGTCTCAGCCAAGCACCTATGTTATAAACACCATAAACACTACTTCTACTTTGGTTATGGTATTTTGACAGCAAATAACAAAATGCCTAGACTCAAATTGGCTTAAATATGAAGGAAATTTATTATCTCAAATGACTGAAAGACCAGAGCTATAGAAAGATGAAGTCAGGGCATACATCAGGGACTAAGTTATGTCATTAAGGAACTGGTTATTTAGGCTTCATCCTAAGGCTGGTTTTCCTCCTGTTTCCAAGATGGCTGCCATTAATAATCAGCACTTTGCTTACTTCCTTGTTCAGATTCAACAGAAAGAGTGAGGGGATTACCTTATATCAATTTCATTGTAGTGGAATTATCATACTACACTATGTGGTGGTTTCAAGGTAGTGTAGGTACTAATTTTATTGAGCATCTTTGTATGTCTCTTTATTTACTTAAACTAGGTTCTCTCCTGGATATATTTTAAAAGTGGAATTGTTGGATTAAGATAGGCTCATGCTCAGAAATTACTTTCTGAATTGGTTGTTATCAATTTATACTGCAGGCAGAAATGCATGAAAGTCACCATTTCCCCCCATTCTTGGCTGTAATTGATGTTACATTTTAAAATTTGTATCAATATTAGGGTGTTAAATCATATCCCATCATTATTTTAATTTGCATCTACTGATTATTAGCGAGTTGGAGTATTTTTTGAGTTTCTTGAAAGTTTGGAACTTTATTTCTGTGAGGTTTTATATTCTTTTGCATATATTTTATTGGGTCTTAAATACTTTTCTTAGTTACTTTTAGACATTCTTTATATATTCTGAATAGTTGGTTTATGGGAGGCAAAACTTTTAATTTGTTATCAATTTTCTTTTATCTGAAAAATCATGTAATCCTCTTCCTGTCCCATTTGACTGTATCTGGCACCTTTTGATTGTAAACTTCCTGTGACGGTTAATTTCAGAAGCAAGCCTACTTAACAGTAATTTTAGTAGTTAAGATCAGGGTTTTGAATCCAGAAGCTTCAGTTTGAATCCAGGCTCTTCATGATCTTGGGTAGTTACTTCATCTCTCTAATTTCTACATAGGAATAATAACTTGCTATAATAAACACACACAAACACAAATGTTTAACTCAGAGCTCAAAACTATACCCACAATAAATAGAAGGAATGATACTATTGTTATTATTATTAATAAGGAAAAGAATAGCACTGACAATTTTCATTTCACCAAATAGCTTATGCTTTCAGAGTGCTTTTACTTAAATAAAACTTGGTTATCTGAGCATTTCCTAATTCATATTTTAATAGTCCATTGTGATGCTGGTAGCATCAAGTGATTGATTTCTGCAATTTTCATATACTGAGACACATATATCTTGCTTATGAAATCACCACTCAAGGGCTTCATAATTTACACAAAAATCTATATAGCTACTTTTTTATTGGACAGTCTTGTCTAAGTAAGTGTCAGATTTGCATATAATTATGTAGTTCATTAAATCAATATGTTCTTTGTAAACTGACGTAAAATCTTTTTATACAGTTATAAGAGCATGTATTGATTTAATAAATCAGACACTTGTCAACCATGCATCAGTGTAAATTGTTGTTTGTATATAGTGTGAGCATAGTTCTTTAGACATAGTACATAATTCATCATTCAATTAACATAAATATATGATCAGTCAGTATTTACCTCCCATGGCCCAAATCCTGCAGGAAGGGAACTTTCTTAGATACATAGAAGTTATAATTGTTTCTCATTTGTTGATTCTACTAGGGTGCTTTTGTGTTTTGCAGATATTTTAAATTTAGATTTTTTTTTGAAAACTCATTTCACAATAAAAATTAAATAGACTTGACAGGTATAGAATGAATAATCTTTTTCTCAAAAACAATATGGTAAGTTCTAAAGGTTTGATTAAAATCCTTGGGCCATTAAAACTAACCTCTTAATATTTGAATATAATGTTTGATTTTGAGGCAAAATCAAAAATCTAAAGAGATACTCCAGAGAGTATCTGAGAGAGATTCACTCATTCATTCATTAGGGGACATGTTCTGCTACTTTTCAGGGAACAATAGCCAGGTGTAGAGATCATACTACTTGCCAACATTGTCTTTTAAAAGTTGATGATATTGACTGCTTCTTTTGGATTTGAATGCCTGCTGGTATTTTCCTGCTTCTACTTGCTGTGATCTCCTCTTGTTATCAATGGAGAGTTAAAAAAAATTATATATCCATGACATAAACATATATATAAGTGCAAAATCAGACAGTATGGGCTTATATCAACTGTATTTACTGTAATTTAGAATAATATGCTTTAACTGTTCTTTATTGATTTGTCAATTTTAGACAGCTTCTACTGAATGCCTGTTATAGTAGTATTTATCCCCTCTTGCATCTCCTTACCCCATAATATCTCCATATAGACATTTCAATGCATTGATGCATTTTTGGTTGCATCAGTAAATCAGCATTACATTTACATTGACTATATCATTGTATTTTAACTATATATTTTTTCTTATATAATTTTCCTAGGATTAAAGATTGTCTATGAATTTTTTTCATTAGCTTTTATTTGACTATATATCTATTTATTTCAATTATTTCAGAACATTTGCCATGGCTCTCAATAATTTTCCCAAATGGTCAAACACATCAAAATAAATTATCAGTGACCCATCTCTCTCCACTCTTTACCCATCCTGGTGACCTTCCCTGAGTTCTTTTTTTTTCCTTGAGTCGGACCCATTTTCTGTGTACGTCTGATACACATGTGTTATCCTTCAATGTAGCCTTGTGTTGTATCCTCTGTTTACTGGATGCCATGCTTTCCCTTTTTTGTTGAAAAGTGTACTCTTTTAGCTGCGAAAGAAAAGTTGTGTCGGAAGTCATTTTTTTGAGTCTGGGTATGTCTAAAATATTTTGATTTAACCCTCATTTTAATTGACAAATTGAGAAGGTATGGAAATCTGGGTTAGCACTCATTGTCCCTCATAATTTTGAAGACATTGCTTGACAGTCTTCTACTATCCGGTGCTATTGAGTATACAGTACCTTGCTGATTCTGATTCCTATATACTTAACCTGTCTTTGTATCTCTCTGGAAGCTTGATTTTAGAGCTTTCTTTATCCTTGAAGTTTTGACATTTCACAATGAAATGTCAAAGTAGATTTAGAGTAGATTTTTAGATTTTTAGGTTTAGAGTAGATTTTTTTAAAAAGTCTACTAGACTTGACATTCACAGGAAGGCCTTCTGATATAGAGGCTTCTGTCCTTCTAAGAAATTTTCTTGTACTATATCTTTGGTAATATTTCTTCACCTCCTTCAACTCCTTGTTTTTTAATTTTTTTGAGTCTATCGTTGAACTTCCTAAAATGATCCTCTATGTTTCTTACGTTTATTTTCATATTTTCCATGTCTTTATCTTTATTCTGCTTTTTCAAGATTTCTTCAATTTTATCTTCCAATCCTTTCTGTTGAATTTTTAATTGTCAGTGTGTGTGTGTATATATATATATATATATATATATATATATATATATATATATATATATATATATATATATATACACACTTTATTTCCAGGGCTCTTTCTTCATTCTTTTATTTTTTTTTTCCCAATTTTTTTCCTTTTGAAAATACTTTCTTAAAACGTTTTGTTTTATTTTATGTACTTAATATCTTCTGGCTATCTGTGTCTCTCTGTATCAACTTAAGTTCCTTCTACTTTCTTCATTATTTCTGTTTTCTCCAAATTTCCTTTTCTGTTTGTTTTGGTCTCTCACATTCATGTTGGAGGCTTTTCTCAAATGTCTAGTGATCGTTCACTGCCTATTTATGTTCAAGAGTAAGGCAGTGGGTAAAATTTAGTAATAATACGTGTAAGCATTATAGTAGGAGGCAGTAATCAATGAAACTCTAGAGTGCAGTAACCATGTGGTTTAGAAGACTGTTTCATTTCAGGATTCATCCAGAAATTTACTCCTCCCACAAAAAGTACCCAGTGTCATTAAAACCTGCTACTGTTGCAAAGCATAAAAGAAAGGGGAAAATGAGAACAATGGAAAGACCCAGAGCCCCAGAGAGAGAAAGACAGACAGAGAGACAGAGTTGTAGACGGACTAAGAGTCAGAGATGGGTAGATGGATTGATAAGGGTGAACGCAGGAGGAAGGGAGAAGGGAGAAAGAAGAGAGAATAAATGATAGTGAGAATATATATTCAGAGATGTTTGTGAAGTGAACTTAATGACCCTTCAATAGAGAGAAGCCTTGTGTTAATTTTGGCCAGAAAAAAAAGACAAGAGAAAATTCACATTAATAATTTTCTGGGGTTAATCATTATGTTTTTATTTTATTACATGATTACTCCTGAAATAGTCCTTTCTCAGTTAACTAAAGGTGATAAAGTGAGCACCTTCCATCAGCTTATTATTTATTCAGATCTATTTGCATGTCCGATTCAACCTGAAGTATAAATTGAGTTTTTTTGTAATTTCATGGGTCTTTACTTAGATACTGTCTTCTAATGATTTTTATCTTTATTTTGGGATGATTTATGAGGCAGTGATTGCTGTTGCCTTAGAACTTTATCAGCAATAGTAATAGAGAAGTACTCACATGCTTCTTATCTATATCCTTTTCAAAAGGAAATCTTTCTATTTAGAAGAATCAGAGACTAGAATGGCTTGAACACCCAGTGGTACCCAATCTCACTGAATCCTGCTAATTCTCATTTCTGTACCACTCCTTTGTTCTGGTAGGAACCTTTTAGAGAAAGATAAAGAACAGTGTGTGTGTGTGTGTGTGTGTGTGTGTGTGTGTGTGTGTGTGTTTCCACCTTCATAGTGCAGATTTTCTTGAATTTCATTCTTTTTTAAAATATAAATAAGTAAGTGTGACAGATTAGCAGTGTAACTCTACTACTGACTTTTGAAAAAGAACATAATTTTGTTTCCATGTCTGCAACCTACATATATGATGAAAAATTATTACATCTAAGAGGTTCTGGTTTGAATGACTTAACCTAGCCTCCGTGTATCTGTCTCTGTCTCTATCTCTATTTCTATCTATATATTATATATTCATACACACAGATGGGCATGTCTCAAATATCTTGATATGATCCTCATTTTAATTGACAGATTGAGAAGGTATAGAAGGTGGGTATGTGTACCTACATACATGTGTATGTATATGCACTCAAATATATATATATACTTGAATTCTTTCCTAGCCTTAGCATATAGTAGTATGTTTAAGTACTTTTTAGAAAGTGAATGGTTTCTTGTTACTGGCCATCTGTAAAATGGCATCTTGATTCCTCCTCTGGTAAAAGGAACCTCCCTCCCTCATCCTGCATCCTCAGAACTTGGCAGTTTGGCCTGTTGTAGAGCTAACTCTTACGACACCATTCATTTCCCAAGTTTCAAACATTATCATATATCAGACATCAGTTCCTACCTTTTTCTCGGCAAGGGGAAAACCTGCTTCATTCAGGAAATCACCCGTAGTGAAAATAAATGACCTTCTCTCCAGTCAGGGGTAAAAGGGAGGTAGTCTAATCCAGTCATGTGCCTGGCTTCTCTTGCCCACCTTCCCACCCTGATTGATTCAAGGCTGTGGCTATAGGACTCACATCTGGCCTCTCAGATATGAGGAGTTCCCTACTGTGAAGCTTCTGGACCTGACTCCTGTTAGAGTTGCTCTTAAGAAGGAAATACACACAGGAAGCCTCTTCTGCTCTGGACATGCTCATGTCTGGGTGTGATGTTGGGACTGTAGCAACCATCTTTTTGGCCACATAGGAAGTTAACCCAAAGGTGAAATGATAAACTGAGACAGAAAGAAAAGATAGAAGAAACTTGAGTCCTTGATGGCATTGTTGAACTGCTGAGTTAAACAATTAAACAACCATGGAGTACCCCCTGCCCCTCCCACACACATACTCCAACATACATTTCTTTGCTTTTTCTTATATGAGATAATCGAGGTCTTTTTGAAAGTCAAGTCAGCTTGAGCCAAAAACATCATGAGTGAAACATATCACTGCTTTACCTTCTACTTCCATTTTCCATGATGATTATTAATACACCTGTTCACCCTCTTTTTGTTTTTAAGCCAGTGGAGTAAATGATAGGACAGGTTATTTGTCTGGTATTATTGCAATAATGATAAGCCTTCAGAGAAACAAAAATCTAAAGGATTTTCCTGCAAGATTGATTTACCTGTTTCCCAAAGGATCTTATTACTTCTTCCATCTCTGAGAAATATTTATGGTACAATGTGGTTTTCTTCTTTATCAATTTAAAGTTTTATTAATCTTCACTTTATTCAAGATGGTTTGAAATAGATTACAAAGTGGAATGACACTTATTATGTCCAAAATAATAACAAACAGTGTATGCTGACCTTTGGCTATTGATTACCATTTTTTATATTTCTCCCAGGGCTATATGTTTAGAAATAGGTATTTAGCATTTTATTAAAAAAAAAAAAAGAAACTTCTGGGAAAGGTTTTCTGTTTCTCCACAGTGAATATATACTGTTTTGTGAAGCACCTATAAAGCTACAGAATGTTCATGTTTTTTATGTTTGAATCACTGTATTGTTGATTGCAGAAACAAAAGAAACAGGAACATTTTAGAATCTATTCAGTTTCATATTGATTTTATGTTAATATAAGGAGATGTTTTATTCTAAGAAAGATACAAAATGGTAGCAATTGGTAAAGATTCTTGGCAAAACAACCTACCAGGTTTTTAATTTACTGCAGTTTATTACTTCTGCACTCATTCATTCAGTAAGCACAGAGGACCAGCCTCTACAGGCCACCCTGAGTATAGAAAAGTCCCTGTCCTCATGACACTCACAGGTCAGGGGACAGATTAAAAAGTCAGACATTACAGTACATTCTAATATTGTAAGTGACAGTACAGACAAGTGCAGTGAGCTATGGGAGCATAATAGGATGGGAACCAAATACAGATCTGTAGGGAGGAGAAGAGAGGTGGTTTGGTATAAGGAGTATATAATGTAGGGAAGTGGGAGGCACTTAAAATGTTTTTAATTTTAAAAAGTTCTAAATGCTAATACTGGACTTGATCTTTATCATGTTTTTATGTTTGTGGCATTAGATTTATATAATAAACTCAATGCAGAGATATAATAATAACTAAATATAATATAACAGCTAAGTATAATAATAATAACTAAAATTTACTCAGTGTTTACCCCGGTGGTTAAGGAGTGGAGAGGAGATTTTTAATCCCCCTTCTGTCAAGTACTTGCTGTGTGACTTCAGGCATAGTTATTGAGCTATATTTTCCTCATCTGTAAAATGGGGATGATAGTGGTCTGTATGTCACAGGGCTACTGTGAGGTTTCAGTGAGTTAAATCTCCAAGGGATTTAGAAGAGTGCTTAGCATATATAGAGTGATCAATAAGCTTCAGCTGTTATTGTTCTTCTTTTGATAATATCGCATCATCTTTTTCATAGTCTGACAAGGTAAGGTGGGAGACAATAATGGCACCGCAGTGTCCACATTCTAATCCCAGAGCCTGTGAATATGTTCCCTTGAACGACACAGGAGTTTGCAGATGGGGTTAAGTTAGCATTTCACGATGGGGAGATTATCCTGGATTATCATAGTGAGCCCAGTGTAATGACAGGGATCCTTAGAGCTGTAGAGTCAGAGTGGGAGACGTAATGAAGGCAGCAGAGGGTTGGAGTCAGGGATTTGCAGATACTGTGCTGTTGGCTATGAAGATGGAGAGAAGAAAGCACCAGGGGCCAAGGAATGTCGTAGGCAGACTCTAGAAGCTGGAAATGCCCAAAAGAGATTTTCCCCTCAGGCTTTGGGGTAGGGGTTGGTGGGGCGAACGGGACAGGGTCCTGCTGACAACTTGATTTTGACCTGGTCAAGTCTATTTTGGAATTGTGACTTCCAGAACTGTAAGATAATCCATTTGTGTAAATTTAAGCCACTGAGTTTGTGGCAGTTGGTTAGAGCAGCAATAGAAAGCAAACACAGATAGGCATTATTCCCCTTTCTCAAATGAGGAAATGAGCTCTGGGAAGTTAAATCACTGGTAAGGTTACTGGAAGCTCTGAGATGTGAGCAGGGCTTGTAGGCCATGTGAGGGGATAGTCACCGGGTGGACCCGGGGCCTACAACCCTGTGCAAGGCCTGCAGTTAAGCCTTCCTGTAGGTCCTGAGCCTCTCCAGCTCTTAAGGTAGCAAAGTGCCTCTCTTCTCCCTGAGATACATTCTTGCAGGTAGCCCACCACTGGCTTTTCCACTCTGTTAAATCACTTATCACTTTTCTAGCCCCTTCTCTTTTTCCAAAAGTGTTAGACATCTCTTTTCCATGGTTGGCTCTCTCATCCTTCCTGTCCTTGTGAATTTATGCCCCTTCCGCCCCTTTTCCCTGCTTTTAGTCTCATTTTAGTAAGAGTTCATCAGGAAACAGAAATCCGTGGTCAGCCAGCCACGCTCGCCCCAAGCAGCATATTAATTTCTGACCTGTAGTAGTGCCTCCTGTCACTTCAGTACCCTCAAAAGACTGCAAACAGTAGCATATATTCAGCCAGATGACCACAGTGAAAAAACGTCTCACATGGTCATCATGAAAGCACCCGAGGTTTTTGCACTCTTTAGTAATCTTTCCATACAATCTTAGTGGTAGACCAGTAGGTGGTAGGCAGTGCTTTTTCACAGCCTGCCAAAATACTCACAATGGATACATTTCATATTTGGGGACAGATTTATATGAATTCACTTATATTTTTTACAGATATTCTGGGCGTTTACTCATGTTTTCATGAACTCCTTCCCCATATTGGGGGAGGAAAGAGACTTGCAATGCATACTTTTTAGATGTGTGTGGGTCAGCGTGTCCTGGTATTCATAAAGACCTTTAGTAAAAATGAAGTACTGCCAAAGAGATGACCAAAATTGGTCATTTAATAAGGAAAAGGCAATATGATTAATCAGAATTTTAAAATGTTCATTTTTAAACAATTATTCAGACCACCATATCATAGGCAGTAGTAACAAGGGGAGTAAGTAAATATTAATTAAAAGAATATTTTTTAAAAACCCTAGTGTTTACATTGTAATACATGGTATGTTTACCTTATAACTTAGACTAGCAAATTTTTGTGTCTCTATATAATTGGAAGTTATAAGTCTTAGGTCTTTACAGAACAGATATGTAGAGCTGCTTTTTCATTCTTGTGTAGTGTACAAGAATAATTCAAAGTTTTTCATTTGTTCTTTAAAGATGAACATTGTTTTAGAGCTTTATTTTCAGTTTTCAGTTCCCAACTTTCTAATTGTAATTCCATTTCTCTTCCACTCTCACATCCAACTGGATGAAACTGACTTTGTAACAAGAATCTCAAATTTATTATGCCTTGTCGAAATGAGTAATTCTTTCCAAAATTTTGCTGTGCTTCAAAATGGTCATCTGAGACTCTTGTGCTCTCACATGGAGGCCAAGAATTGCTAACTTGGAGCCTCCTGTAAAGAAAGGAAGATGCTGTTATTCCTTACACTAGAATTCTGTTAAATTACAAAGGAAGATGACTTGATGATGTGGCACAGAGCTTTATAAATGAGGCAATAATTATATGATACAGGATAGTTCTGATTTAATAGTTGTGTCAATATAGTGAATATCATTTTTTTTTTTACTTGCTCATCAAAGGGTTTGATGCTTAAATGAGCCTAATGCCTGGATAACATTGAGATTCTCAGATTAAAGGAACTTGGTAAAATTTTCTTGCTACTAGTGAATGTAAATTGTGTTTGAACAAACGTACTGTAAGTTTACTATGTTTTTAATATTTATTCCATTCATTCATTCATTCAACAAATAGCAAATACACACCTACTATGTATCAGCAACTGTTCTTAGAGCCGTGTTAACAGTGAACAAAGTGGAGTAGGCAGAGGAAGATCATGTAGGGCATTTTAAGAAATTGGATTTTTATTTTAACTACAAGGGGGGCCATTGGATGATTTTGTGGAAAGTTACATAATTTTCAAATATGTAAGTTATATAATTTATAAATATTGGGTTAGCCAAAAAGTTCTTTCAGATTTCTCTGTATCATCTTACAGAAAAGCCTGAACGAACTTTCTGGACAACCCGATAGATCACCGTGGCTTGTCTGCACAAAGTGGATTATTTGGAGAAACAAAGAGGGAGTTGGAAGACTGGGTGCATGCATTAAAGTAGTTCAGGGGAAGGATGATGGTGGCTTGCCTTGGGGTTAAAGAAGAGGAGATGCAGAGCAGTGGATAGCTTCAGAAGGTGGTGTCAGTAAGACTTATGATACAGTAGACAGATGTGAAGGGGTGGGTGAGGGAAGGAAAGGAATTAATCATGATGCCATAGTTTTGGGCCTGAGCAGGTATTTAGATAGTCGAGATAGAGAAGTTTGGGGAAGAGCAGGTAGAGGAGAGGAGAGAGAAGGAGTTGTAAGACTGAGTCCTGGAACATTCCATAATTTAGTGGTCAAGCAAGAAGATGGGTTCAGCAGTTGAAACTAAGGAGGGACCATAGACAAGAAACTCAGAGAGAGGATGGTGTCATGGAAGCTAAGAAAAAGAAGTGTTGCAAGAAAGAGAACATGTTTAATTGTCCAGTGCTAATGAGAGTTCAGCTCTCGTAGGGAGAGAGAACTGACCATCGGATTGGGGAACAAAGGAGTTGCTGATTATATTAACAAGACAAGCCCAAAATTTGATTGGGTTAAAGGAAAAACAAGAGCTAGGAAAATAGCAAAAATAGTGCGTATTGGCAACTCTTTCAAGAAATGTTTGTATTAAGTGGAACAGAGAAATAGGGTGGTAGCCTGGAAAAATTATCCTAGATTATACTAGAGTATGTTTGGATGCTGATGGAAAGAGGTAAAAAGAGCTAAGGAGAATCTGACGATGACAAACAGGCTAATTTTATATGTGAGGTTGTTGAGAAGTTGAGAGTATAAGCATCAAGGAATTATACAGTTGTGACCAATTGAAATTCACATTAAACTCTGGGAATCTGACCATTGGTAAGAACTTTGATAAAACTTAATGAATCTTTGTACACCAAATTTTGAAAGTGATACCCAGGTAAATTGATCTTAAAAACACCTTTCTCTCGAAGAAGGAATCTTGTATGTCTTCTTGATAAAAATTGTAAACATACTATTGAATAAATAGGAAGCGCTTTTAAAACCATGGAGAAAGCATATGTATATCTTATCTCTGAAGGTGTGCCAACAGGGATTTGGCCAGAGAATATTATCAGTATTTTGGTCCTTTATTGTAGGTTTTAAGAAGAATCATATTAAAATTTGTGTCTTTCTGCCCTCTCAGAAGTTAAGTGGTTTAAATAATAAAGAGGGAAATTATAAAAAATATTTTCACAGAGTCCCCAGAGAAAGAACACCCCTTGGAAACAAAACATACAGTATATTTTCAGAAATCATTTTCATCATGGAAAGTCAAAGTCTACTCTAGATCAGTTTCATGCCAATAATTGAAACCTAAGAGGCTTAACAGAACCTGTAGTGTCTTGTTAGGTATAGCTGTTTTAAGCCATACAATCCTCAGGCAAATTATTTGAAAATATTTGACCTATTTCTGTCCTTGTTATGGATCCCATCAGCAGTCATATATTATCATTAATGGAGAACCTTTCAAAAATAGTGTTTTAGAAATCTTCCTATTATTGCTCCAAAAGTGTACTTTGCATTGCTTACACTGTAAGAGACGTTGACTCCTTCACTGTCAAGGTCCGGCTCAGGCAGCAGTTTACATTCAGTAGGGATCTAGACTATATGTCAAGGGAAGGTGTGTGTTTCGGACCCCTCTTCTCCCCTCTTGTCCCTCTTGTGTGTTCTCAGCTCCAGCGTCTTCCCATAGCACTTTGGCTGCAGTTAACAAAAAAACATAATAACTATGGCTTAAATGAGAAGTTTTTTTCCTTCTCATGTTGGTCTTTCGAGGCGGGTCTGGTCTCTGTGCTCAGGGACCCAGGCCCTTCCAGCTTGTCCCTTCCTTGTGGGCCAGGATGGTATGTGTGTCCTAGCAAGAAGGAAGAACGGAGGAGGAAGAAGGCAAAGGGACATTTACCAGCTGCCTCTTAGAGGAGGCTCCCAGAAGCTGCCGCAGGATAGCTCTGCGTGAACCATATTGGCCAGGATGTGATCCTATCCTAATTCCTGGGCGCAGTGGAGGTTGGGGAATATAGTCTTGATTCGGGGCAGCAATGTTCCAGGGTCAACATCCGGTTTCCATAGCAAAAGGCGTGACTACATATTGGGGTCAAGGAGCTGTGCCACTGCATCCAGCCCCTGACATCACAGAGGTCTGCATTTCCTTGAAATATATGTGCTCTTGATCATCTTTCTTCTTCCCTTCCATGGGTCTTTGACGATGAGAAAATGGCATCCCTTCCTCCCAGCCATGCTGCCCTAGAGTTCAAGTCTTACTGAGCAGAGTGAAGGCTGGATAGCATTCTCTTGAGAGCTCTCAGCCTGGAGCCCTTGTGTGGTGCACACTTTGCACAGCTGTACATGGCAGCGCTGTTTCCCTGCTCTAAGATCTTTTTCTCCTGTGTCCTCTCCTACTTTGGGGGAGAAGAGCAATCTAATTATCTAATTAAAGTGATTCACAGGAGGTAAAAATAATTTTTTTTACCTTCCAACAGGGGTTATTATGAAATATTTTTGAGTTGGGATAAAACCCTTTCAGCCTTTTAATATCCCTGTGTGCAAAACTTTCCAATAGCAATCTCCCTGTTCTGAAGAGAAGTCTGTCTCACTTAGTATAGGAGTTAAGAGGTTGCAGCAGTGGCTGCCCCCTGTGTTTCAGAAAGCACGCAATTTAAACACCAGTGCGTACAGGAGACTCTAAGTTGTTTGTTTTCTAGAGGTAGCATTAGCTTTTGTAATGCAGTCCTACCCATGTAGATGATTTATTGGAAGATGAAAATTGGCCAGTTGTTTAAGAAACATGAAACTAATTCTGCTTGTGTTTTAGTCCACCAATTCAGTAATTTATCTCAGAATACAGAGCTGACATTCTTGAGACAGAATATTCAATTCACTGGATCTCTCCTCCCATCTTCTCTGAATTCCAAGTACTTGCGACTTAAATAACCAGTTGTATTGTTCCGTGCTTACCACTGACCGTGGTTGATTAGTTCACATGGGTGGATTATAGCTGAAATAGTCAGTACTAGTTTGGGAATGAGTTTAATAATATTGTGTGGCTGAAACTATCTTCTTCTCCTGTAACTTTTAGATGGTTTTTTTTAACACAAGGGTGTCTTATTTAGCACGAAAGTGTGAGTGAGTTCATAGAAATGTTTTCTCCTTAGTGAAAAACAAAAAGTTCTTCTTGGTTGGTAAGAAATCATGTCTTTGTATGCAACATGAAATGAGTTAAAAAAACTACTAGAACTGTATTCTGATTTTTTTCAGATAGTTTTTATAATATAGTCTTTTCTTTTTTATGTATTTTGTTTTCTGTGTATCTATACATGCTCTAAAAATGTTGTAGCTTTGTAAGAGTATTAAGAACGTGACTGAGTAGATGAATCAGATTTTATTTTTCATGCCCAAGCTGTTTTTCAATGTGTCCTTTTTCAATGTGTCCAATTAAAATATGTTACAGTTTTCATAGTGAATGTTTCAGTGTAATATTTGAAGGATGAGGGACAGCTGGACTGAAACAGTTGTTTTTTTTGTGAAAGTTTTGGGGGACTACTAAAATCTGCTTTAAAATTACCTATATTTGTTTTTCCCTGCTGTTAATTTCTAACTAAGGGCACTGGAAAACTGAAGTTCTTTAGTTAATGAAAGAGTTTCAAATTTATTAAATTTTACAGTAAGCCAAATGTATTAATAATGTTAAAAGATGCTGTGGTACAAACTTCTGTGTATTCACCAGCTCCCGTTCTTCCTGAGCACACAACCAGACTACATTTTCCAGCCTCCCTGGCAGTTCATCATGATCATGCATTTGAGTTCCAGGGAATGGAGTATGGATGGAAATGATGGAAATGATGTATATCATTTCAAGGCTTTGCCCGTGAAACTCTTCTCCATGGCTTCCGTGTTTTGTTTCCTGAGCATGTGATTTAATGCTGAGGTGGATGAAGCCTTAGCAGATGGTTGGACATGACAGACAATAAGCCTGGAGCCCTCAATGACTGTGTGGGGCAGAATTACCCCCTCTTATCCACATACTGTGATATGGATGAGAAGTCAACGTTTGCAGTGTTAAACTGCTGAAAACACAAGTAAAATTTGATACCAAAAAGTATATGCTTCTCACCCCTCTTGGGAGCATGGAATCGAGCTGTGTACTCTGGAGGAAATAGGATTTAGTGAAGACAAGACATTATCTCTGCCACAGATAACTTGTCAAAATTTTCAGGCATGGATGCTTTATGTGCTTAAAGATTCTATGCATCTTACATTATCTCAGATGTTCCCTAACCTTGCAAAGTGATATGAGTTGTATACTCACTAGGAATGTTTGGGATAGTCTAGCATCAAGAAGGCATTTCAGTTCAGTCTAAATCATGAATATTTCTGCAGCAAATAATTAACATTGGTAATTGCACCTTTTCATAGCCAGCTTACAAGAATGATCTGTAATGCAACTTGGCAACTGTCAACAGCTATCAGAAGCCATTTGAAATAATTTACTGATTAGAGATAAGTTCTTAATTCGTGCCCAGCTTTTCTACTCGATGAATGCTAAGGCAGATTTTTGCCTTTTAAATACTGTAATAGTTTTTCCTTGACATGCAAATAATTGTTATAAACTAAAAATTCCTTTCCCTTGAGAATCAACTTTCAGATGCTTTTAATGGATGATACTTTTTCAAAAATGTTATCATTTGGTTCACAGATGTTTGTTTTAGAGTCAGATTTGTTTTAAAAACTCACTCACTTCCCCTGGAGTGAAGTTCTGTCTTTGCGGTCTCAGGAAGCAATGGAAGGACATGACATTTCTCCTTCTTATACTCTTGACCAAGTGTTTAACTAGTACATTTTCTACTGGAATAGATCATTCTTTCTCAGTTCCTAGATGAAACAGTTGCCTTCTTATGACTTTGGTGAAGATGATGATAATATGATTACGTGTTTGGATATCAAAGGCCAGTGGCCTATCTTTTTTTTTTTTTTAAATGCTGGGGGTAGGAGTTTATTAATTAATTAATTAATTTTTGCTGTGTTGGGTCTTCGCTTCTGTGCGAGGGCCCTCTCTAGCTGTGGCAAGTGGGGGCCACTCCTCATCGCGGTGCGCGGGCCTCTCATCATCGCGGCCTTCCTTGTTGCGGAGCACAGGCTCCAGACGCGCAGGCTCAATAGTTGCGGCTCACGGGCCTAGCTGCTCCACGGTATGTGGGATCCTCCCAGACCAGGGCTCGAACCCGTGTCCCCCACACCAGCAGGCGGACTCTCAACCACTGCACCACCAGGGAAGCCTGCCTATCTTTTCTGAAAGAATTGAGTTTTTGGTTTTGGCTGGTTTACATTTAGTTTCATTTAGGTGGTTTGGGTTTGCTTGAATACCAGATTCTGGGCCTAATTTTATAACTTTCTTGCTATACAATATCAATGCTTTCTCATTCATTCATTTGTTCGTACCTATAACAGGAAAATTTAGGAAGCCCTTTAAAGCTCTGTGATAGTGTGATCCATTGAATTTATGAGTTACACATGGCAGGTAGTAAAATTATCCTTGGTGATTGTAATCCTAGAGGTAAGAATAAGTTCTTGAAGAAGGATAATAACAAAAGAGAAAACTGAATGAGAAAAATAAAAAATATATGTACATCAGTGAGGAATATTTTCAGATTTCCCCAAAGAGGTTCATTTCTATTCCTTATTAGATTGAAAAAAAAAAATCTTTCAGGAAATGTGGAGGGAGATTTTTAAAAAGTTCTTCTCAAAGTGTTATGTCCTAGAAACATTGCAACTTTTCTAACATTTATTTATGAGAAATTTAGTTTTGTTTTACAGTTTAAGTAGAGAATTTGAAATCCTCCAGGAGAAATTATTCTGTTTGGGTCCACGTACATCTGTGCAGTGACATTCATATAAATATTCTTCGGGATCAGCTGTGGAAATTCTTAAAAATATGATTGTCTATTCAGATTACATGCCTTTCCTTTCTGCTTTTGGAATGGACAGGCAAATATATAGCTCGGTGAAATTATATTATGCGTGGAAATTGATTCTTTACTCTTACCTACCTTATTAAGCATGCAAATTGCTGACGTTTCAGTAGATGCATTTAAAATACATCATAGCTAATCAAATGTGTCGCTTTGTTTCCTTCTAAATGACACAGTGTATGTGCCAGCACAGCAAAGGAAAGAAATCAGCTTGGTTATCCTTAACTGGAGACAGAAGTTGATTGGTTTAGAAATGAATTTGCAGCTCCATGAATTGATATTTATGAATTGCTGTGTAGATGAGTAGGAATCAGTTTTTCAAAAACAAATGATTGCTCATGAATATATGGTGAAATGTTAGATAATTCTTCCCTCTTCTACCCATCTGTGTGTAGTTTATTAGTGGAAAATAATGTAATTATGTTATTTGTTTTAAAATTTTTTTTGTGAAAGCAATACATAATACAATTTTGGCTGTATATGATACTCTTTTACTTTATATTTTTATTTGTATAATTGGAGTTAAAATGTCTGAACTTTTTAAATTGGAGTAGTAGTCTAATACCAGTTAAATGAATTTAGTTGTTTTCCATAAAGCATTTTACTTAATGCCTGTGTACATGTGTATTACCTAGAAGTGAATGTTGACTAACGTCTAAAGTAAGAAAAACAATTAGTAAATTATTTACCTATTTATACTTTTAATAAAACATTTATACATAGGTTCAAATAAAAATCTTGTATTTGGGGACTTCTCTGGTGGCACAGTGGTTAAGAATCCGCCTGCCAATGCAGGGAACATGGGTTCGATCCCTGGTCCGGGAAGATCCCACATGCCGCGAAACAACTAAGACTGTGTGCCACAACTACTGAGCCTGCACTCTAGACCCGTGAGCCACAACTACTGAGCCTGCGTGCCCTAGAGCCCACGTGCCACAACTACTCAAGCCCACGTGCCACAACTACTCAAGCCCACGTGCCTAGAGCCCATGCTCCGCAACAAGAGAAGCCACTGCAATGAGAAGCCCATGCACCACAACGAAGAGTAGCCCCTGCTCGCCACAACTAGAGAAAGCCCGTGTGCAGCACTGAAGACCCAACACAGCCAAAAAAAAACCACAACTTATATTTGATTTCACTGTTAATCATTACAGTAAATCCGAGAAAGTATTGACTAACTATTGCTTCCTAACATAAGTACATGTTCAATCAGGGCGTGTCTGTGAAATTCAAACATAATTTCCTGAGTTTACTGCTAGTAATGGCTGTTAACTAAAGCAAAATGAGTGGGCTAAATAACATAAATTAAAGGGTAATGCATCAATTTAGTAGTTGTTTTTTCCATGGCAGACATTTTCAATTGTTTATGAAGTACACCACACTGGTGCTAAAAGAAGTATTTACAGTTTAGTTATGTTGCCATAGCAGTAGAAGATCTGTTAGGTCCTAAGCCAGTCTTTCTAAAATATAATCAGTATGTTCTTTTCTATTGGTGGTGGAATTTCACTATGGCAGTGCTAATGTTGGCCTTATCAGTTTGTAAGCAATTCTGCTTAGTTTTTCTAATTCTGTTCATGTAAGTGAGATTTCCTTCAAATCATGACTGTAGAAGCCTCCCTTAGAGCCTGAGCTGTTTATGGCTATGGCACCTACTCCTCTGGTATTTCCATGCCTCTTTTAAGAAAGCTGACTATTTGTTTGCTTTATATGTGGTTATTCCACAGTTATACCATGTTGATTCAAGTTGTCCTCTTCCCAACTTAAAAAAAAAAATTCCGTTACTTAGCTGTGTGTTAGACAGATCTGGGTTTGAAGCTTCATTTTCTCCCTTAGTAGGATGTGACTTTGGAAGTTTGTGTGTGTGTATACACACACACACATACACACACACACACATATATTTATTTATTTGGTTGCACCGGGTCTTAGTTGTGGCACGCAGGATTTGCATTGCAGCATGCGGGCTCTTTGAGTTGCTGCATGCGGACTCTTAGTTGTGGCATGCAGGATCTAGTTCCCTGACCAGGGATCGAAACCAGGCCCCTGCAGTGGGAACGTGGAGTCTTAGCCACTGAACCACCAGGGAAGTCCCTGGGAATGTTTTTATGTTTGTTTTTTTTTTTAATTTATTTATTTTTGGCTGCATTGGGTCTTCGTTGCTGCACGTGGGCTTTATCTAGTTGTGGCGAGCGGGGGCTACTTTTTGTTGTGGTGCACAGGCTGCTCATTGTGGTGGCTTCTCTTGTTGTGGAGCACAGGCCCTAGGCACGCGGGCTTCAGTAGTTGTGGCACGCAAGCTCAATAGTTGTGGCTCGTGGGCTCTAGAGCACAGGCTCAGTAGCTGTGGCTCACGGGCTTAGTTGCTCCGCGGCATGTGGGAACTTCCCGGACCAGGGCATGAACCCATGTCCCCTGCATTAGCAGGCAGATTCTTAACTACTGCACCACCAGCAAAGCCCCCTTGGGAATGTTTTTAAACTTGGGAGTCTAAACTGTACAATAATACTGAATTTAGGGTGTTTTATTAAATGACATATTTAAGTGCTTGGCATATAAAACATATTCAGTGAAAATACATTGAATGAAAGAAGTATGTGTAAACTGTTTCATTAGCTGTCTTCCAAGCTTTCTTTCTTTCTTTTTTTTTTCTAACATCTTTATTGGTGTATAATTGCTTTACAATGGTGTGTTAGTTTCTGCTTTCTAACAAAGGGAATCAGCTATACATATACATATATCCCCATATCTCTTCCCTGTTGCATCTCCCTCCGACCCTCCCTCTCCCACCCCTCTAGGTGGTCACAAAGCACCAAGCTGAGCTGATCTCCCTGTGCTATGCAGCTGCTTCCCACTAGCTATCTGTTTTACATTTGGTACTGTATATAATTCCATGCCACTCTCTCACTTCGTCCCAGCTTACCCTTCCCCCTCCCCGTGTCCTCAATCCATTCTCTACGTCTGCATCTTTATTCCTGTAATGCCGCTAGGTTCTTCAGAAACTATTTTTTTCCTTAGATTCCATATATGTGTGTTAGCATACGGTATTTGTTTTTCTCTTTCTGGCTTACTTCACTCTCTATAACAGAATCTAGGTCCTTCCACCTCACTACAAAAAACTCAATTTCATTTCTTTTTATGGCTGAGTAATATTCCATTGTATATATGTGCCACATCTTCTTTATCCATTCATCTGTCGATGGACACTTAAGTTGCTTCCATGTCCTGGCTATTGTAAATAGACCTGCAATGAACATTGTGGTACATGACTCTTTTTGAATTATGGTTTTCTCAGGGTACATACCCAGTAGTGGGATTGATGGGTCGTATGGTAGTTCTATTTTTAGTTTTTTTTTTTTAAGAACTTTTTCCGTTTATTTATTTATTTATTTTAATTTATTTATTTATTTATTTATTTATTTGCGGTATGCGGGCCTCTCGCTGTTGTGGCCTCTCCCGTTGCGGAGCACAGGCTCCGGATGTGCAGGCTCAGCGGCCATGGCTCACGGGCCCAGCTGCTCCGCGGCATGTGGGATCATCCCAGACCAGGGCACGAACCCGTGTCCCCTGCATCGGCAGGCGGACTCTCAACCACTGCGCCACCAGGGAAGCCCTTATTTTTAGTTTTTTAAGGAACCTCCATACTGTTCTCCATAGTGGCTGTATCAACTTACATTCCCACCAACAGTACAAGACGGTTCCCTTTTCTCCACTCCCTCTCCAGCATTTATTGTTTATAGATTTTTTGATGATGGCCATTCTGACTGGTGTTAGATGATATCTCATTGTAGTTTTGATTTGCATTTCTCTAATGATTAGTGATGTTGAGCATCCTTTCATATGATTGTTGGCCATCTGTACATCTTCTTTGGAGAAACGTCTATTTAGGTCTTCTGCCCATTTTTGGATTGGGTATTTGTTTTTTTGATATTGAGCTGCATGAGCTGCTTGTAAATTTTGGAGATTAATCCTTTGTCAGTTGTTTCATTTGCAAATATTTTCTCCCATTCTGAGGGTTGTCTGTTTGTCTTGTTTATGGTTTCCTTTGCTGTGCAAAAGCTTTTAAGTTTCATTAAGACCCATTTGTTTATTTCTTTTTTATTTCCATTTCTCTATGAGGCGGGTAAAAAAGGATCTTGCTGTGATTGCTGTCATAGAGTGCTCTGCCTATGTTTTCCTCTAAGACTTTGATAGTGTCTGGCCTTACATTTAGGTCTTTAATCCATTTTGAGTTTATTTTTGTGTATGGTGTAAGGGAGTGTTCTAATTTCATTCCTTTCCATGTAGCTGTCCAGTATTCCCAGCACCACTTATTGAAGAGGCTGTCTTTTCTCCATTGTATATTCCTGCCTCCTTTATCAAAAATAAGGTGACCATATGTGCATTGGTTTATCTCTGGACTTTCTATCCTGTTCCATTGATCTATATTTCTGTTTTTGTGCCAGGACCATACTGTCTTGATTACTTTAGCTTTATAGTATAGTCTAAAGTCTAGGAGCCTGATTCCTCCAGCTCCGTTTTTCTTTCTCAAGATTGCTTTGGCTATACGGGATCTTTTGTGTTTCACAATACAAATTGTGAAATTTTTCATTCTAGTTCTGTGAAAAATGACATTGGTAGTTTGATATAGATTGCATTGAATCTGTAGATTACTTTGGGTAGTAGAGTCATTTTCACAATGTTGATTCTTCCAATCCAAGAACATGGTATATCTCTCCATCTGTTTGTATCATCTTTAATTTCTTTCATCAGTGTCTTATAGTTTTCTGCATACAGGTGTTTTGTCTCCTTAGGTAGGTTTATTCCTAGGTATTTTATTCCTTTTGTTGCAATAGTAAATGTTTCTGTTATGGAGTGTTTCCTTAATTTGTCTCTCAGATTTTTCATTAGTATATAGGAATGCTAGAGATTTCTGTGCATTAATTTTGTATCCTGCTACCTTACCCAATTTGTTGATTAGCTCTAGTAGTTTTCTGGTAGCATCTTTAGGATTCTCTGTGTACAGTATCATGTCATCTGCAAACAGTGACAGCTGTACTTCTTCCTTTCTGGTTTGGATTCCTTTTATTTATTTTTCTTCTCTGATTGCTGTGGCTAAAACTTCCAATACTGTGTTGAATAACAGTGTTGAGAGTGGGCAACCTTGTCCTGTTCCTGATCTTAGTGGAACATGGTTTCATGGTTTCTGATTTTCACCGTTGAGAACGATGTTGGGTGTGGGTTTGTCATATACGGCCTTTATTATGTTGAGGTTAGTTCCCTCTATGCCTACTTTCTGGAGGGTTTTTATCATAAATGGGTGTTGAATTTTGTCAAAAGCTTTTTCTGCATCTATTGAGGTGATCATATGGTTTTTCTCCTTCAGTTTGTTAATATGGTGTATCACATTGATTGATTTGTGTATATTGAAGAATCCTTGCATTCCTGGGATAAACTCCACTTGATCAGGGTGTATGATCCTTTAATGTGCTGTTGGATTCTGTTTGCTAGTATTTTGTTGAGGATTTTTGCATCTATGTTCATCAGTGACATTGGCCTGTAGTTTTCTTTTTTGGTGACATCTTCATCTGGTTTTGGTATCAGGGTGATGGTGGCCTCGTAGAATGAGTTGGGGAGTATTCCTCCCTCTGCTATATTTTGGAAGAGTTTGAGAAGGATAGGTGTTATCTCTTCTGTAAATGTTTGATAGAATTTGCCTGTGAAGCCATCTGGTCCTGGGCTTTTGTTTGTTGGAAGATTTTTAATCACAGTCTCAATTTCAGTGCTTGTGATCTGTCTGTTTAAATTTTCTATTTCTTCCTGGTTCAGTCTCGTAAGGTTGTGCTTTTCTAAGAATTTGTCCATTTCTTCCCAGTTGTCCATTTTATTGGCATATAGTTGCTTCTGGTAATCTCTCTCAATCCTTTGTATTTCTGCAGTGTCAGTTGTTCTTCTCCTTTTTCATTTGTAATTCTGTTGATTTGTTTTCTCCCTTTTTTTCTTGATGAGTCTGGCTAATGGTTTATCAATTTTGTTTATCTTCTCAAAGAACAACCTTTATTTTTATTACTCTTTGCTATTGTTTCCTTCACTTCATTTTCATTTTTTTCTGATGTGATCTTTATGATTCCTTTCCTTCTGCTACCTTGGGTTTTTTTTTTGTTCTTTCTCTCATTGCTTTAAGTGTAAGGTTAGGTTGTTTATTTGAGATGTTTCCCGTTTCTTGAGGTAGGATTGTATTGCTATACACTTCCCTCTTAGAACTGCTTTTGGGTGTTTTTTGTCTTTCTAGTGGGCAGGACTGCATCCCGTGGTGTGTTTTTGGGGTCTATGACCTTGTTATGATTTTAGGCAGCCTCTCTGTTAATGGGTGGGTTTGTGTTCCTGTCTTGCTAGTTGTTTGGCATAGGGTGTTCAGCGCTGTAGCTTGCCGGTCGTTGAGTGGGGCTGGGTCTTAGCATAGAGATGGTGTTATCTGGGAGAGTTTTTCCTCTTTGACATTATGTGGAGCTGGGAGGTCTCTGGTGGACCAATGTCCAGAAGTTGGCTCTCCCACCTCAGAGGCACAAGCCTGACACCTGGCCAGAGCCACAAGACCCTGTCCGCCACACAGCTCAGAAGAAAAGGGAGAAAAAAAAAAAGAAAGAAAAATAAAGTTATTAAAATAAATTTTTTTAATTATTAAAAATAAAAAAAAATTAAAAATAGTAAAAGAAAGAAAGAAAGAAAGAAGAGAGCAACCAAACCAAAAAACAAATCTACCAATGATGACACACGTTAAAAACTATACTAAAAAAAAAAAAAATAGTGGACAGAACCCTAGGACAAATGGTCAAAGCAAAGCTATACAGACAAAATCACACAAAGAAGCATACACATACACACTCACAAAAAGAGAAAATGGAAAAAATATATATATTTCTATATTTAATAAAAAGGAAGAGAGCAACCAAATCAATAAACAAATCTACCATTGATAATAAACTCTAAATACTAAACTAAGATAAACATAAAACCAGAAACAAATTAGATGCAGAAAGGAAACCCCAAGTCTACAGTTGCTCCCAAAGTCCACCACCTCAGTTTGGGATGATTCGTTGTCTATTCAGGTATTCCACTGATGCAGGGTACATCAAGTTGATTGTGCAGATTTTTTCCGCTGCCCCTGAGGCTGCTGGGAGAGATTTCCCTTTCTCTTTTTTGTTCTAACAGCTCCTGGGGTTCAGCTTTGGATTGGCCCTGCCTCTGCGTGTAGGTCACCTGAGGGAGTCTGTTCTTCCCTCAGATAGGACTGGGTTAAAGGAGCAGCTGACTGGGGGGCTCTGGCTCACTCAGGCCGGGAGGAGGGAGGGTATGGATGCGGGGCGGGCCTGTGGCGGCAGAGGCCGGCGTGACGTTGCACCAACCTGAGGCGCGCCGTGTGTTCTCCCGGGGAAGCTGTCCCTGGATCTCGGGACCCTGACAGTGGCGGGCTGCACAGGCTCCCGGGAGGGGAGGTGTGGATAGTGACCTGTGCTCGCACACAGGCTTTTTGGTGGCGGCAGCAGCAGCCTTAGCATCTCATGCCCGTCTCTGGTGTCCGCGCTGATAGCCGCAGCTCACGCCCGTCTCTGGAGCTCGTTTAGGTGGTGCTCTGAATCTCCTCTCCTCACGCACCCTGAAACAGTGGTCTCTTGCCTCTTTGGCAGCTCCACACCTTTTCCCGGACTCCTTCCCGACCAGCCGTGGTGCACTAACCCCTTCAGGCTGTGTTCACGCAGCCAACCTCAGTCCTCTCCCTGCGATCTGACCGAAGCCCGAGCCTCAGCTCCCAGCCCCCGCCCGCCCCGACGGGTGAGCAGACAAGCCTCTCGGGCTGCTGAGTGCTGGTAGGCACCGATCCTCTGTGCGGAAATCTCTCCGCTTTGCCCTCCGCACCCCTGTTGCTGCGCTCTCCTCCGTGGCTCCGAAGCTTCCCCCCTCTGCCCCCTGCAGTCTCCGCCCGCGAAGGGGCTTCCTAGTGTGTGGAAACATTTCCTCCTTCACAGCTCCCTTGCAGAGGTGCAGGTCCCGTCCCTATTCTTTTGTCTCTGTTTTTTCTTTTTCCTTTTACCCTACCCAGGTACGTGGGGAGTTTCTTGCCTTTTGGGAGGTCTGAGGTCTTCTGCCAGCGTTCAGTAGGTGTTCTGTAGGAGTTGTTCCACGTGTAGATGTATTTCTGATGTATTTGTGGGGAGGAAGGTGATCTCCACGTCTTACTCCTCTGCCATCTTGAAGGTCTCTCCCCAAGCTTTATTTCTTTTCCCATTTAATAAATACGTTTTTCCTGATATGAGTACCTCAGATTTGATTTCAAAGTCTGAGAGGGCAGGCTGCTTTTTCTCATTTAAGCACATTAATTAGCATCACTGACCACTATAGAGCACATTTTATATTGCCAATGATGTCCCAATTAAAAAATCCCCTGGGAACAAAGCTCCATTTAATAAAGTTGGCTTGGGCACAGCGATGGTTGAGAAAGTTCCCTTTGCCCAGGGTAGGACAACCCACAAGGGAGCTGTTTGCATGCTGGTCTCTTGGAGACTTGCTGGCTCCTGCATGTTCTCCGAGAAGGGCAGTTCAGGCTGGTCACAGGCAAATGCAAGAGGCACTGATCCGCACTTGGATCATCTCTGTCCCCATGCTGTAGACCTGTCCCAAAGGGCAGAAGCCAAGCCATTCTACTTGCCCAAAGGGCAAGACTCCTTTATTTAGAGGGAAAGGGTGGAGGTGCACTGGGGAGGGAATTCACATCTTAGAATAAATACATCCCTGTTTCCTTTATTATTTCTTCTTGTGGAAGCAAACAGAAGAATGTGTCATTGGAAACTACTCTCCTATGGGTAGTTTAAGGACAAGGTAATCCCCAAAGGGGAAAAGTTGTGGGGGGGGGATAAATTCGGAATTTGGGATTAACGTATACACAGTACTCATGTAAAATAGATAATCAACAAGGACCTACTGTATAGCACAGGGAGCTTTACTCAATATTCTGTAATAACCTATATTGGAAAAGAATCTGGAAAAGAATGTGGACATATGTTCATGTGGAAAAAAAAAAAGGACAGGGTAATCCCATGCTATGGTGATGTTTATAGTCATAAATCAAAACCATCTCAGATTTCTCAGGGCCTTTGATGTTTGTAAGAGAAACACAGACACTTCCTTTGTGGTAGTGTTTTGTGAGTGACAGGGCATTGCCCTGTTAATGGTTTTGGTAATCCTTTTATCCTTAGCTCCCTATCAGCAGGGCTCTAGTATTTCTATGACCACTTCCCTCTTTTGTAATGAATGTTTGAGCTACTTCCTTGCACAAAGAGCTGTAGGCCCATTTGGACACGATGTGAGTCAGCCCTGGCTCTCACGTGCCAAATACCCGCTTCTGCTGAAGTCTGCCCAGTTCCTGCGCCTACTGCTTCTGCTTCTCCCCGGGCTTGGCTTCCTCGGGAAAAGGTGGACACTGATCCACTCAAGCTGTGTCTCTCTTTTTGTGTTGTTTTTTTGTGTGTAGATACTGTGTCAAGTGCTTTGATCAAATGTATTGCAGTGGTAGATGTGGACAATATTTTTAAAAAGTAAAATATATCAGGTAATCTACATTACTTGTAGGCTTGTGTGCAGTTCTTTTCAACAAAATGTTTTAAGGTTGATTATGATTTGCACCTTCTGCTGTGCTGCGGGCTATAGGTACTACAGGTACACAGAGGAATAAAATGCAGTGTCTGCCCATGAAGAGGTCTGGGTTCTACACTTAGTTTGGAAGATAAAGGCTAGAAAATGAAAAATTTGAAGAATGAAGATGGTGCATTTAAACTCCTCCAGTCTTTTTCCTTTGCTCATCTGCAAATTTCTGCCCAATTATCACTTTATCTGGGAAACTTTCCTTCCCCCGCACCGTGGGAAAGTCACATGCCCTTGTTTTATGCTCCAGTTTATGGTGTAGTCTTTCCTTCAGAGCATTTGTTGTAACTGTAATTTTCATTTATTTGGGTGATATTTTCATTGTGTTTTCCTTCGATGGACTAGAAAGTTCCTGAGTTCAGGGGTCCTATCTATTTTAATTCAACTCTTGGCACAGAGTAGGTCTTATTTACTCCATACTTGGTTGAATGAATACTGAATTCTGACTATTAAGGACTGGTGAGAACTGATTGTTGGATTCAGTTTCTTGTTACATTCTTTTCACTCTGAATGTGAATGTCATTTCTCTCAAGGGCTTAATATTTGTAGTGTGTTGGTAAAGATTCTCATATGTGCTTTTAAAAGTTCTCTTTTGTTTTGTAGTATTTTTAGTCATAATGGGATAATCAGTTTGAATTGCTTCCTCAGAGTCATGTTTGCGATTGGTGGAGTGTGTTAAGATATTTGAGTACATTATATTTAAGTGGGTGCATATTTGAGAAGGAAAGTTTTGGGACTGGAGCTGGGTAGACATGATCATCGCCTGCATTCATTAGTTCTGTGCCATTTTTCTAGGTGGAAGGAAGTTAAGGCTTAAGTATTTTCCTTTAAATTCTAATGAGCATTTCTAAGCCATTATTTTGTTTCCTTTGTTAAATGACAACATCCAGTGAAGACACTTCATTGATACATGCAATTTTAGAAAACAGAGTGGGTGTAGGTGATGAGTGGATGCTGTTGAATTAGGCTGACATAAAAGAGTGATCAGAATGTTGAATTATCTGGGAACCAACTCATTTAAAACGGTAAAAGTGATTTTATTGATCTTAACATTTTGAGTTCTGATCAACTTTTGTCATTTTGATATTTTTTTTCATACAGTCTTTAAATTGACCTTATTCTTGTATTCTTTTTCCTCTCTGTTATTCTGAGTGAAATTTAATTGGTGGTTATCTCAGCTTCGCTTTTGCTATTTGTCAAACTATCTGTTTTTATGTTAGGCCCTTGTTTTCTTAGGAATCACACTTTCAGAGTTAAGGTCCTATGTTTTCCTCAGTTTTTAAAGAACTACACAGATTGATTTGTTTTTTATTTTTCTTTCTTTTATTTTTTTTGGCACCCATATGGGACTTTTGGTTACACCCCTTCCATTATTGGTTGCCTTTTCTTTCCTGAGAATGCCTGATATAGAAATAGTTCTAAAAAAGAAGTAAAACTAATATTTTAATATTTTTAATAATTTAATATCAAGGAATTGAAATATTTTTGAATTGATAACTTCTCCAGCAGTTTAAAATGTGTTAATTTATGAGATATGATTTTGATATTAGTCAAAATGAAATTTTGTATGAAGTATTTTAGAGTTTTTCCATATCCTTTCATATCAGAGACACCTATATGTTAACTTTGAAAAATATTTAATGTGATGAGACAAATCAAAGTTCTTCACTGATGTAGAAAAAAGTAACCAATAGCTCATTTTCTATTCAATCTGACTGAAGGCTTAAACTTTTTTTTTCTCGTAAGTGTACTTAGCTATGTGGTAATTTTATGGTTTAATCTTGTGGTACACATATAAATGTGCAGTTGTTGAAAATTACCCCTCTTCTAAAGTGAAAATCTCATTCATTTAAAAAAATAGACAAACTTTTGCTCTCATTGCTTTGGCAACTATGAACCAAGTAAAAGTTTTCAGCAGTCACCTCATCATCTTAGGAACTTTCCTTTGATAACTACTATACAAAGATTTGGAAAATTGATGCCAAATAGCATTGCACATATCTTCATTCACAAAGATTGCTTTGCTAAGGAAACTATATACAGAGGAACGGTAACCTTCTCTTCACATTTGGCTGTTAAATACATTTTATGATTGATTTAAACTGAATGACTTCTGACTTGGAGCAAGAGCTGGTGTCTGGTACATATAAATGTTAATAAATATGCTATACAGATTAAATTAAATAATTGTGAAAAATGATACAATTTAATGAAAGGCATCAGTATCAAAGAAGACTTAAGTTTTGGATCAAGTGCTGTGTAACTAAGGGCACATTGATAGACCTCTCTGGGCCTTAATTCCCTGACCTGTCAAATGAGAGGCCCAGAGAGATGGTCTGTTTTTATGACTATAATTCTGTGAGTGTTATGAGAGTAAATTTTATTTCTCTTTGCAGTTCAGAAAGTTTACTCTTTTTGAATTATTTATTTTCAGTTAGATATGCATATCTCCTGCAGGCATCTTCCATCCATCTCTTCCAGATTAGCTGTTTCAAATGTTTTTCCTTCCTTTTCTTACCAATAAATTTGGACTCTATCTTGACACTGATGACAAGTTCAGTATCCTTCTTGTCACCTGACAGACTTTAAACATAAAAATCCTCATTTTAAAAGTATGCATTGGGACTATGAAGCCTGGCCTTGAAAATTTCCTGCCTTTAAAAAAAATATTCATTACCTGAACAGAATTTATTTTAGAATGTAAAATGTGAGAAGAAAGGAGCTAGATGCATTTGAGAATGCACTTATAGTAAAATAAACATTTCAAATACTTTCGTAAAGCGAACACATATGGAAAGGTATTAACTAAGGTATGAAGAAGTGTTTTAACTTGTCTCCTCCTAATTAGGGCAAGCACCTGGCTATATTTCCTCTTTTAAGATTGGAATAGGTTTTTTTTTTTTTGCGGTACGTGGGCCTCTCACGGCTGTGGCCTCTCCCGTTGCAGAGCACAGGCTCCGGACGCGCAGGCTCAGCGGCCATGGCTCACAGGCCCAGCCGCTCCGTGGCATGTGGAATCTTCCCGGACCCGGGCACGAACCCGTGTTCCCTGCATCGGCAGGCGGACTCCCAACCACTGCGCCACCAGGGAAGCCCTGGAATAGGTTTTTAAAAAACATAAGAGTCATCAGCATAGATTGTAGATGGATTTTAACTGGATTTTGTTTAGTCTTAGTTTTATCAATTTTTTCTTTGTTAGTCTCTGTCATTTTATAAATGTCAAACCTACTTTTATGTCTTGAAAAAGCTGATATGACAGAACTGAGTTATGTGTGGATTATTAACCAGTACATTAGCTGTTGAAATATTTATTCATTGCCAAAAATCATTGAGATTTTTTGTTATATTTTAAATGATTTCCTTTGGAAATAATTTATACTTCTAGAATATGAATAAGTTCTTTTGTTATGATGATCAAAGGTGAAATATAACAGATGAAGAAATAACTGCATAAACTTAGGCATGTTGATTAGAAGCCAAGGTGTAACCTGTGAGGGAAAGGGTACCTGGTGGGGTTGGGCTTACTTTGGGACAGAAACTTTATTCTTTTGACTCTATGTTCAGAAATACTTTGAGGAAGAAGATTAGGTCTTGTCACAAAATAATCAGAAGTTTCTTGCCATAACAAAGCTCAGTGTGCAAAATTCACAAGAGGCCAAAAGACTTAGAGGAAAATGTCAGAAAACCTAGCTCTGCTTCTCGTTCCACATGGAATTGAATGAATCCCTTTAAATTTATGTTTCTTCATCTGTAAAATGAGGGTGTGCATGAGGTGATTACTGACTTCTGTTGTAGTTGAACACACTGTGAAATCCAGATCATATTGTGAACACTTTTTTTTTTCCATTTCCAAAAGCTTTTTTATCCTTTGGTTGGCCTTCAGAGAGTGAAATCAATACAACCTCTCTCCATTTTGAATTTCTTTGTTCAATTGATTTCTCTTTCTCTCTTCTGTCCAAAAGAATGAGCATGCTCGTCTGTTGGACTTGAGTCAAATGAAAATGTAAAATAGGAAATTCATAGCATTGTGCATTTGCTTGTACAGGTCTGGCTCATGTAAATCTGGTAAGTCTGGTAGATATCTTAAATTTATCTATATGCTAAAGAAGAAAGATGTACTTGTTGAACTTTGAATAAAGTACTGCTAGACAGCTTTTTGTCCTTTCCATTGTGAAGATATATTCATCCTGATCTTACTGTGAAGGGAAATGTTCATTATCTCTTTCAGATATTTTTCTTTTTTTTTTTTGATACAGTTATTGAGAAAGCATAAGGTATAGGACTCAATGCTTAGGTGTTTATGTGTAAATTTCTTATTATAATCAGTTATGTATTTGCTTAATTATAGAATGTGGCCTACGAATCATCCTTTTAAATATTAAAAGTTGAAATATTTCAATTACCCAAATTCATTATCCAGAATTTCTAAATCTAAAATGCTCTGAGAATTGAAGCAGAATTATTTTGTAAATTTGGCCCATGTTTAGTGGCAAACTGACCTGAACTGACATGAGATTATTTATAGTAGCAACATTCATGCACCTCCCTCCATATATATTATTGTTTTTGATGGTAAGGTGTAAAATATGCACTCTGTTACCTTTCTAAAATATGAAAACCTCTGAATTTCAAAACACATTTGGCCACTGGGGATTCAGATAAGAGGCTGATATCTTTATCATTATTAATTTTCCCAAAAGATTAGCATGTGAGCGTAAGAATATTGGTTTCTTACTCATTATTTCTGGTAGTGGAAATACAATGCAATAATTTAGTGCTTGCGCCTAAGAAAGGTTGGAATTAGAATCTGGAAAAATAAAATACATACAATATGCGGGAGAATCTTAAAGAACACAGAACATATGGTAGTACTTATGTATCAAAATTGTGATTTTTAAAACCAGTGTTGTTTGCTATAAATGTAAATAGTGTTTTGTACAGATTTGCTAAATGGTTAAAAGAAATTCTGAATAGAAATAGTTGATATGCAGACTGATATTTGCATAAAAGCTAATTAATGGACTGCTTTGGAAACATTCAATATTTTGTTGAGTAATTTGGCTTTGAAAACAAAATAGTAAAAATTTTTTTCTTAAATGACAAATGCAAATGACATACAATAGTTTTGACTCAGCAGATTGTATTTTTTTCAGTAACTATAGGAATGAACTTGTGAATAATTTTCACATAACGATGCTTTTAAATTTCTGATCTGTGCTCATAGACAACATTCAAAATTGAGAAAAAACTTGCTCCTGACATAACAGATGGTGTCTGTTGGGCTGTCTGATAGGCAACTTGACTTTAAAAAAAAAATTGAAAATTCAATTGCTAGTACCAACATTTTTAAAAAAATTGAAGTATAGTTGATGTATAATGTTACATAACTTACAGGTGTACAGTATAGTGATTCACAATTTTTAAGGGTTATACTCCATTTATAGTTATTATAAAATATTGGCTATATTCCCCATATTGTACAATACATCCTTGTAGATTATTTTATACCTAATAGTTTATACCTTTTAATCCCCTACCTCTTTGTTGCCCCTCCCACCTCGCTTTCCCTCCTGGTAACCACTAGTTTTTTCTCTACATCTGTGAGTCTGCTTCTTTTTCGTTATGTTCACCAGTTTGTTGTGGTACCAATACTTTTTGAAAATTTTATTTTGCTTAAAAAGCTTTATATTTTAAAATTCTTTATGAAATAGTTTTTAAAAAGCTTTAAAATGTTTCCCTGATTGACTTTAACTTAATATTCTTATTTTATGACTTTTTTGAAAAATTATATTAAGCTGTAATAGCTATATATATATGTTTAGATTTCAATTAAACTATACTCAGGGTCAGAAAAGGTAGTTGTAAAATAATTTAGGAAATGACTTATCAATTATTGACTCACTACCTCACAATTTGTTATACATAAAAAGGGGCTTTTTGTCAATACAGTAGAATCTAATGCCTTTATTATCTTTTTCAATCTCTTATCATGTGAGGCTTCATTTTAGTATTCAGTATGATTACTTATTTTCCTACTAAGTCAGATTCTCTACAATTCCCTACATATCTAGTTCTCACACTTGTTCATCTTTTCCTTAAATATGTAGGACTCATCAATTTCCGGTGTATTCTCAGGTATTATACTTACCTCCAAAAGTCTTCCATAAGTGGCCTTGTGCCATATAGAGCATGTCCTTACTTTGCTCACACTCTGTACAGTAACTGGTAACTTTTCTAATGAGGAAGGGGAACTTAAGTGACATACTTTGTTATGAAAAATAATGTTGGAAAATCTTGTGGGAGTCTATGATCTAATGATGTTAAATGAAAAAATATGGATAAAAGTGGTACAGAAATTTTTAACATTGAACTTTATCTTTCTCTTTTATGGAGGCTTTATTTCAGATCCCATATGGACATTTATCTTTTTTTCTATTATGTGAACTTTGTAATAATTTATGAAGGATCTCTTGAGGGTAGAGTTGGGGCTTGGGAAATCTCATAGAGGAAATTTCATCATTTTCCTTTTCTCTGGTCCTATTAAGAAAAGGAAAGGAAAGAAAGAGAAGAAAAGACCTTTGTGATGGTGCAGAAGTAGAGCATGCAGTTCTTCATTTGCTTTGGGCTGTCACTGGATGAGTAAAGTAATCATAATAATCATAATTATGCATAGTCAGTTCTACGTGATAACAGAGGGAAGCATATAGGTGAACTGTTTGCAGAAATAATCACAATCATTTCAAACAAGTCAATTTGTCACTAATGTATTTCTGTTATATAACATTGATTCTCCTTTCCTATTTCATGTCCTTAGAACTATATATTTCCCAACCAAATCGCAAATGTCCCCAGGATGGCTAGTGTACATTTTCTATCTCAAATTGACTGAACAAAGACAGTTAATGTGCTTTCTCTTATTCTCTCTCCCTCTCTGCTTTGCTTTTCTCTGCATTCTTTGTCCTGAGAAATTTCTTCATTGGCTTATCTGGGGTTAAGAGGTTTATCAGCTTTTATAAATAGAGAAGTGACTTTCCATGGGTGCTGGAGTTTTCCCATTTTCTTCAGTGAATTCACAGTGCTAAAATCAAGGATGCCAAGACACGGATTTATTCTGTAACCATGCATTGCCTAGAAAGGGAAGTTAAGAGATTGGGGTCTTTTTGCCCACCCTAAATTCAAACCCTAAGAAGGTTAGGTATGCAGAACCACATATTAGACAAACTATATTCTAGAGTCTCAATATCATTACTATTACTATAATAGAAATCCATCATGAGCAGAAGGGTTTGTAGTGATTGGAAGAACATTTTTATAAGTCAGATTGATGGTTGCTTCTCTCATCTGGTAATGCTGTAGTAGGATTCCAGTGTACATTTGTATGGCTCCTGGGGAGCTAGCCGAACAGAATAGTTTCTGTAATTTATTTAAACATATTTGCATGGCTTGCAGATACTGAAATTTCAAGACCTTCAAGTGCCTTTTGCTGTTTGTTCAGATTTTATCATCAATATTGCAAATATCAGGTGTAATGTTTTCATGATTTTGAGCATGTTGAATTATAGATGAATGTACTTGAACCCTCTGCACATAATATATAAACACAGGCAATGTGACTCCTGTCTTCTCTCATTCAGAACATTATACAGTACAATAAAATTCCATCACAATGATTTGTTTCATGCAGACACATTATAGGCCAAATTATATCCCTTAAAATATTTCATATGTAAAAAAAAAATCTGTTCCATGAGTGAAAGACAGCGTTATTCATCTCTCCTAAAATTAGACTTATTAACAGACTTAATTTAATTGGATTTAGGTTGTTTATCTTTGATAAGACATAAAATACTTATTCTACCATATTTTAAGAGTCATTCAGTGTACATGGGCAGAGAGCTATACGTATATTTTGAGTGCCTCTTAGGATACAATATGCATAATATTGAGCTTCTGGGACACAACAGTGAATGAACTACATAGACATCTAGTACAATAAGATACATTAGATCTAGTGTGGGAAAGAAGCATTGATCTGATTTTCACCCAAATTATAGCTGTGAAAGTTTTAGGAGGTGTTAGGATAGGGCCCTATGAAAGTGTTTATTAAAGGGACAATCCGGTCTGGGTCAGGTTGGACAGAGTGGGGTGGAGCCCGAGAGGGAGGACCTGAGAAAGTAAAAATGTAAACTAATTCCTAAAGGATGCATAGGATCTAACCAGGAGATATAGAGGAGTTTGCCCCATTTTATTAATGAATATATCTCACAAGTATTTGATTTGTGAAATATAATTTTTAAATGAATTCTAGTAGTTTTCCCCTATAAATATACTTGATTACTATTATAAAGTTTATTCCAGAAAAGTTAGGAAGAAGAGAAAAGCAGACATCATCAGCAATAACAACAATCAATGATTCAGGAAACCTTCTCCCAAAAAGGATACCTTAGATCCTTCTTCCCCACCAAAATGCCCTATACAACTATAAATCGATATTTTAATAAGTATATATAAAAATTGAAATTTTTAACAAAAATGGAGTCACAGCATCACTAGATTACAGTTTTACATCCTTTTATTGTCTGCACCATCCTTGTAATAGATGCACCATTATTTATTTAACCATTCCTTATTTGTGAACTTTTTAGTTACTTCTAACTTTTCAACAACCCAAAAGTATTTTAGGCAAAGTGTACAGTATTTATGAAGTTGACTTTATCATTTTAGCACCTAAATTAATCTGAAATAAAGAAGCATTCATTTATAAATTCCAAAGCTTCTTTATTTATGTTTGCATGATTCAAATGAGAATTGGAATACAGATATTTAACTTACTGAGATACACATTCTTTATCAGAAAAAAACTCATTTGTAATGCCATGAACAGAAATCATTTGCATCATGATCAGTTTTTTTTACAACTTAGCTTTTATCCTTATAGAGTATAAAAATAGCTGAGGTGATCAGAAATCCCTTTAGAATCAGATACTCATTTGCAGGGGCCCATTGTTCCCATGGAAAACCCTCAGAATCCTTTTTGCCCATTTTCATGTTTTTGACAGTTTTTCCTTGTAGTCTTCCTCCTGTGATCATAAGTAATTTCCAAAGGTAATTCTTCATCACAAAAAGCTTCAGCAAGAGTGTTAATTGGCTATAGAGGCCTCCTTGAGTTTGCAAATCTAGAATCATGACCTATTGAGGTGATAGAATTTAACTTCTCTCCAGAATTTTTCATTAGAAATTTCAGATTGGAGTTTTAAAAGCCTCTATTATTTGCTTCTCTGAGGCTAGGAAAACAAAGCCAAGACACACTCTACAACAGATTTCACCTTGAGTACCTAAGTGATTGGATGAATAGCTGTTTGGTTGAGTCCTGCCAGAATGCAACCTTTCTCACCTGCTGTAACTCTGGGAACCTACCAGCCCAACAATTTTCCTGGCAGAGATTTGTAGGCATTAGTTGCACATAAAAGTCAATTCTTGTTTCCTAATAGTTGCTCGTCATTTCTTTCTTTCTTTCTTTCTTTCTTTCATTTTTTTTTTTTTTTTTTTTGCTGTATATGGGCCTCTCACTGCTGTGTCCCTTCCCATTGCGGAGCACAGGCTCCGGACGCGCAGGCTCAGCGGCCATGGCTCATGGGCCCAGCCGCTCCGCGGCATGTGGGATCCTCCCGGACCGGGGCACGAACCCATATCCCCTGCATCAGCAGGCGGACTCTCAACCACTGTGCCACCAGGGAAGCCCTCGTCATTTCTGATTAAATGAAAATCATTTTGAAATATATTCTAAGGATAGCTTTGGTTACACAATTGATTTGTCCAATAATATACTGGTAAATAAGAGAGGGCAGATTCTTACTGAACCTGTGAAAATAACTATAGGGCCATAAAACATAAGGAGTCTCATTAGGAGTTTCTGAATTCTGGAGGGATCAGTGAGAATTAGATCCTCTTTCTAAATGTTTCAGTTTAGTTTATAAAAGCAGTGTCTACAAAATTGAAGTTAGTTACAGCTCAAAAATAAAGAAAAAGATGAAAGTCTTCCTCGTCTGTCAGAAAATAGAATATTAAAACAGGAACAACAATCTAACAATATCTCAACAAATAGCTGATCTGTTAACTCAATTATATGTATTTTTTTTTTTTAAACATCTGTTTTGGAGTATAATTGCTGTACAATGGTGTGTTAGTCTCTGCTTTCATAACAAAGTGAATCAGCTGTACATATACATATATCCCCATATCTCCTCCCTCTTGCGTCTCCCTCTCACCCTCCCTGTTCCACCCCTCTAGCTGGTCACAAAGCACCGAGCTGATCTCCCTGTGCTATGCGGCTGTTTCCCACTAGCTTTCTATTTTACATTTGGTAGTGTATATATGTCCATGCCACTCTCTCACTTCATCCCAGCTTCCCCTTCCCCCTCCCCGTGTCCTCAAGTACATTCTCTACGTCTGCGTCTTTATTTCTGTCCTGCCCCTAGGTTCTTCAGAACCTTTTTTTTTTCTTTTTTTAGATTCCATATATATGTGTTAGCATACCATTAAACTTCCACCTTTCCTTGGTTAAACCATCCACATGGCTCTCTTTGTGTTAAATATTTGTTACTTTGAGGCTGTCTTTTAGTTACATATTCACTGGCTTAAGAATGAATTGCATTTGCTAATTGAATATCTAGTAATCAATTAACTTTGTGGTCAAAATATGTCAGATTTAAGTACATTACCCTTGTTTTCAAATAATTATACTTTCCACATTAATCTTGTGAGAACAAATCAGTTTTCAAAAGCTTAATGAAGAGTGAAAGGCTAATTGATTTTAGTAAGAACTAGGAAATATTATTCTACAGTCTGAAAGTCTCCTGTTTCATTGCTGACCTCCTAAAAGGCTGTAGTCCAGAAAGAAAGAATCAAGAAAATCAGCAGATAGGACTACAGCTTTCTAAATCCAATTTTACATACATACAGTATTGAAATAAAATGGTAAATCGAATGCCCATGAAGGACTAACAAAAATCATTTCACCACAAGGAAAAAAATGTTATACCCTAAAGAAAATGACCTTATCTTTGACAAACAGAAAAATAATAAATAACTTGCCACTTTTGTTGTATAATATCTGATGTATCACAATTGCTTTCAGGTCATAAGTTCTGTAAAAGTCATGAATAGTACTTAAAACCCCAAATCACTAGTGTATCCTCTACTTTCAAATAATTAGGCAAAAATCATGAAATTAAACCATGGGTAAATGTCTATTAATTTTTTGTTTGTTTTTTTAACATCTTTATTGGAGTATAATTGCTTTTCAATGGTGCATTAGTTTCTGCTTTATAACAAAGTGAATCAGCTATACATATACATATATCCCCATATCTCCTCCCTCTTGCGTCCCCCTCCCACCCTCCCTATCCCACTCCTCTAGGTGGTCACAAAGCACCAAGCTGATCTCCCTATGCTATGTGGCTGCTTTCCACTAGCTGTCTATTTTACATTTTGTAGTGTATATATGTCCATGCCACTCTCTCACTTCATCCCAGCTTACCCTTCCCACGCCCCGTGTCCTCAAGTCCATTCTCTACATCTGCATCTTTAGTCCTGTCCTGCTCCTAGGCTCTTCAAAACCATTTTTTTTTAGATTCCATATATATGTGTTAGCATGCGGTATTTGTTTTTCCCTTTCTGCCTTCACACTCTGTATGACAGACTCTAGGTCCATCCACCTCACTAAAAATAACTCAATTTCGTTTCTTTTTATGGCTGAGAAATATTCCATTGTATATATGTGCCACGTCTTCTTTATCCATTCATCTGTCAATGGACACTTAGGTTGCTTCCATGTCCTGGCTATTGTAAATAGAGCTGCAATGAACATTGTGCTACATGACTCTTTTTGAATTATGGTTTTCTCAGGGTATATGCACAGTAGTGGGATTGCTGGGTCATATGGTAGTTCTATTTTTAGTTTTTTAAGGAACCTCCATACTGTTCTCCATAGTGGCTGTATCAATTTACATTCCCACCAACAGTGCAAGAGGGTTCCCTTTTCTCCACACCCTCTCCAGCATTTATTGTTTGTTGTCTATTAGTTTTTAATTTAAATAGCTTGTAGATGTTTATGTTAAAATAACTCAAGCAGTTTAATAGGTCCGTGTCCAAATTAGGATGATTTTGGTTCTAAGAAACAAAAATATTTTATGCTGACCTAAACTGTAAAAGCAAAGTTATTTATTCCTGACATGAAAACTTCATTGATAAAGAGATGTAGGTTTATTTTGGTCAGGGCTCTGCCTCTGTCTCTGTGTCTGAAATTTTCTGAGTTCCGCCTTTCTCTGCTCACCATGGGTCTTAGAAGGCTACCAGCAGAAACTGTGGCTGTATACTTCCTCATCCACACACAGAAGGAGCAAGTGTCATTTCCCAAAACCATTAAATAAAAGTTCCAAGCTTTACTCTGAACGAACCACTCTGAACCAACTACCGATGCCGAGGTATAGGCTAGGTGACTTCTCTTTCCTACTTTAGGAGAGGCAATTCTGATTGGCTTATGTCTCCACCTGAGAGAAGGGATTCTCCTCCCACAAATTCAAGGGCTTCTTCCTGCCGCAGGGAGGGGAAGGAGGGGAATGGAGAGTGAAGAGGGCTTGTGAATGTCCATTACAGAATTATTTTACACCTCATGCTTGAATATTTGGGGAGGGGAGAAAGTTGAGAAATCATTTTCATTGATCATTGCCTCCCATTCCACAAGCTGCTTTCTTCCACATGACATCTTCCATGTAATACTCTCTACAAGAGGAGGAAGTAGATGTTATCTCACCTAACAAATAAGCAGGAGAAAGTTAGCCAATTTAATGTTCTCAGGTTCACGTGGTTCATAAAAGCATATCCTAAAGTCCATGCTCTTTCTTCTGCACTCTTCAGGTTGTAGGCTAAATCATATTTGATAAGTAATTTTGTGAGGAAGGTTATTCCAAGTTGGAAGGTCAAAGGATGTATACATTTTAAATAAACATTCATTCTGCAAATAACGACAATGTTCCTACCATGTGCTGAGTATATGGTAGGTGCTGGCATACTGTGGTGAAGAAAATAGGTGCCTTCTAACCTCACAGATTTCGTGGGAGAAGCAAATGTGAATGTCATGCAGTTAAGTTTAAAATTACAAACTGTGTGACTACTCTGTCATAAGATCTGTCCAAGCCTGGGAAGGTTGATCGGAAAGCTTTTTCCTGGGAGGTGACATTTGAGTTGAGATCTGAAGGATGAGAATGATTCACAAGACAAAAAGGAGAGGGCTTCCCTGGTGGCGCAGTGGTTGAGAGTCCACCTGCCAATGCAGGGGACACGGGTTCGAGCCCTGGTCTGGGAGAATCCTGCATGCCGTGGAGCAACTGGGCCTGTGAGCCACAACTACTGAGCCTGCACATCTGGAGACTGTGCTCTGCAACAAGAGAGGCTGCGACAGTGAGAGGCCCGCGCACCGCGATGAAGAGTGGCCCCTGCTTGCCACAACTAGAGAAAGCCCTCGCACAGAAACAAAGACCCAACACAGCCAAATAAATAAATAAATAAATAAATAAATTTTAAAAATAATAAAAAAATAAATACAATATATCATTAAAAGAAAAAAAAGGAGGAGGAGGAGAGTGTTCCAGGCAGCGGGAATAAGGCATGGCGAAGAACTGAAAGCGTGCTTTTTGTCCGAGCATAGAGAGTGAAGCAAGAGGATGAGCCGAGGCGATAGGCTGGATTCTGCAGGGTCTTCGGGTAGTATTAATTGTGCTTCGTATTCCACAAGAAATTGTACCTTAACTCTTGGAGAAAGTTGGTGAGATAATATCTTAGTATTTATTGCAGTTATCTCTCTGAATATTTATAATGTTTTCTTAATACATGTTTTCTTGCCTCTACAAAGCCTTACTTCAGTTACAGAATTATTCCATCATATCTGGCATTTCAGCCTTGACATGCTGTGCAAATCATTTGTAGTAGCTTTAGACTTTTTAAAACCACTTACAACTTGAACTTAGATGTAAAATGGTGAAGGCAAAGGCCTCTACATTTTAGTGAATATTTACCAAAAGAGTACTGAATTAGATATAGTTGCAAACTGTGCAGAAAACTCCAGACATTAAACTTAGAGGGAAAAAATATGGAAATTATATATATATTATACATATTTATATATCTATAAATTTAATGTAGGTTTCAGGTAATATTTATATATAATTAACTTAATGGTGGTGACTTGGCCTGTTGTCCACTGTTCATGTCCTGTTGGGGTTGCGCTTGTGACCTCCTCTTATTTCTGGCTATGATTAAAGAAAGAGAGAGAAGCAGAACTTTATTTAAATATACTGTTGGCTTTTGCATTTGACTAAGTCAGTATAAAAGAATGATTTTGCTCATACCATATGGTATATTAATACCATAAATAAAGCATGCATCTAGGTTACTAATTAAAGTTGGGCTGAGGTTTTTAGAGTTCATCCTTGTTGAGAGGATGGTTTACTTAGAAGTCTAAACATTCGACCTATGGTGTAATATTTAAGCGTAGAAAGTTGCTGACTCAGCCATTTCCCTAAAATCAAACAAAAGAACACCATGGCTTTTGATTCCATTACTTCACGTGCTGCAAGTATAACTTTAAAAATTATCAAAATAAGCTTTGAAAATGGGAACATGTATATTATTGAGAAACGTGTTTATTGGGCAAGTGTCTTCACCCTTTACCTTTGTCAGGGGTGGTATAAATTGCCTGTGTCAACAATTTATTTCCTTGGTGGAAAAGATGAGCCTTCTGTTCTGGAGTGAGAGCTTCCTGCTCTTGTCTTCATGTTGAGAGGAGCAGAGGAAGGGAGGCAGATACATGCGCAGGCTTTTCACTGGAGGCCTTGAGTAAAACATGCTTATTCCTTGCATGGAATATATGACGTTGCAACAAATTCCTGCTCAAACATTTTGCATACCACTGCCTCTTCTGTCTAGGAGAACTGACATTCTTTCTTTTATACTTTCAGGATAGGAGTAGATTAAATAAAGACTTCCATGTGTACTGCTCTCCTGACAAGTAAATTAATTAAACTACTGAGCAGTTTGAAACACTAACATGTCTATTTTTTGTGAAAATAACTGGTGCTTCCATTTTTTAGAGCATCTCAGAGATCTTCCTCTATATCGTGTCGTTGAATTTCAGCTCATGCTATCAGGTCTTGTAGTAATTCAAGTATCATCCTCATTATGTTGATTTGAAAATGAAAAAGAGAACACACATGACCTGGGTGTTCAGAACCAATTCTACTTCTGTATATCACAAAAAGCCTGTGAAGAGAATGTGATGAAAGGGAATGTGATGACACTCACGTGAACAGTGATGTGTATCCACAGGGAGAACTGCTGGGTACCTGCATTTGCTGACTTTTATCCAATGTTTGAGCACTTGCCTACTACTTGGTAGGTATTCTGTCCAGGACTGTCATGGTATATCTTCAGGTAATTTAGGAAAAAGATATGATCTGTTCATTTATTCAGAAGTTATTTTATTGATAAGTTACTCTGTTAGAGCCCTGGGAATTTGAAAATGAAAATGTTTGGTCTGTACCTTCAGTCTAAGGACAGTTAAGGTCAAGGTGAAGTGGGACATGAAGGAAAGAACACCCGAGTCTGCCTGGGTTATTGAAGTTTCCTAGGAAGTTGTTCTTCAGACTGAATCTTGAGGGTGGAGGGGCGTGTGTTCTAGGAAAGTAAGTCTACATGCAGAAGTAATAGTCAATTAGTAATATTATTAATGAAGCAGCTAATGTTTATTGACTACTTTGGTGTCATTTTTTTCTTCTCAGTGCTTTACCTGTATTAACTTGTTTACTCCTCACAACAACCCCAAAAGATAGGTACTACAGACGAGGAAACTGAGGCAGAGAACAGTTAGTTATCTAGCCCTCGGTCGCACAATTAATAATGGCAGAGCCAACTTCAAAACCCTACAGTCTGATGCCGCCATGTTCCTTTGTGTGAAAAAGCTGACCTGTTTCGGGAATGGTAGAACCTGAAATGATTGGAAGTTAAGGTCTGTGGGTATTTATCAGGGTTTTGGCTGGTCAAGTACTTAAGGGTCAGATTGTGAAGAGCCTTGGGAGACATGCTAAAGAGTTAGAATTTTATTCTACAGGATCAGTATTTATATGTTTTTGAAAACAAGATCCAGAGCTTACCTTCATCGGTATCACTTGGGGTGCTTTTTAGAGATGCACACTCCCAGGTTCCGCTTCAGATCTACTATATCAGAATTTCCCTGCTCCAGAAAGTGGCCAAGGGGCTTGTGCCCTGAGTGGTCAAGTGGTAAGTTGATCCCTAGCTCCTAAGAGCAGCCGCTGCTTTTATTTTTACCAAGTTTCTTGGTATTTAATTTTCTGAGTTGAAAATTAACGTAAAGAAGGCTATGAGTTCTGTTTTGTATGTGTTGGGTTTAATATGCTTTCAGAATATCCTATGGGAAATGTGAGGAAAAAAAGAAGCTGCCTGCTTGATTTAGAGATAGGGAATTTTTGAGTCTTCTGCTTATAGCTGGTTGGAGACACTTATGGATGTAGTTGAGATTACTCATGTGAAAAAATAGAGCAGTCAGCATGGCTGGAAAGCACTGAAATATGAAAACAACATGAAACGTGAAATATTGAAAGAGATTAGGAAGACATCAAAAGCAAGCGGGACCCGGGGAGAGGTGGAGTTCAGGAACCAAGGAAGGAGGGTTTCATGACATCTTCGTTTTTATTAAATGCATTTGAGAACTTGTGTAAGAAAGGAACTAGAAAAATAAAAAAGGTCAGTGGTGACCTGAAGAAGCAGAATTTTGGGGGAGTAATAGTACTAGGAGTGGAAACCGGATTGTAATGTGCATGTAAAGTGGGTGGCTAGTGAGAACAGGTGAGATTATTCTTTGTAAAAACTAAACTTTAAGAAGAAAAGTATGGTGACAAAAAAGGCTGCAAGGTAAAGGGAGGGCTTAAACATTACTAGTTTTTTTACTTTTTACACAGTTCACATTTATTATAAGGATTGAAACAATACAGATATAAACAAAGAATAGAGTTCCCTTTCATCCAATAACTAAAAGATAGCAACTGTTGAAGTTTGTCATTATTTTTCAAGCCATGTTTCTATCTGTATATGTTTGTAGTAGATATGCATTTACACATTTTAAATGAAAATATGTTACAGCAGTCTACATTTTTGTATGTACCTTATTGTATTAGAAACACTTATCTCTTTCTTTTTTTAAAAAATAAATTTATTTAATTAATTTATTTATTTTTGGCTGTGTTGGGTCTTTGTTGCTGCCCGCGGGCTTTCTCTAGTTGTGGTGAGCGGGGGCTACTCTTCGTTCCAGTGCACAGGCTTCTCCTTGCGGTGGCTTCTCTTGTTGTAGAGCACAAACTCTAGGTGCACGGACTTCAGTAGTTGTGGCACGTGGGCTCAGTAGTTGTGGCTCGCGGGCTCTAGAGTGCAGGCTCCGTAGTTGTGGCACACGGACTTAGTTGCTCCGAGGCAACTTCCCGGACCAGGGCTCAAACCCGTGTCCCCTGCATTGGCAGGAGGATTCTTAACCACTGTGCCAGCAGGGAAGCCCAGTTATCTCTTTCATTACGTATTATTTTACACCATTACTTTTTCACAGTTGCCTAACATCACATTGTGTGTATATAATAGTTTGTATAATCCTATTATTGGCACTCTTGGTTTTGGGGGGAGTACTTTTTCATTTTAAATAGTGCTACCATTAATATCTTTGTGGGCAAATCTTTCTCATTTGCATAATAGCACATTTTTTATTAATTTCAAATGGTGACATTGTTAGATTAAATTGATAGAAAAAGGTACCAAATGGAGTGTGGGTTTATGGGATCTATTAATCGAGATGATATTAGTCTTAGATAAAAAGACAGACATTTCCTTCTTTCTGGATGCAAGGAGAGTGGAGGACTGCTTGCCATTACCTGCAATTTTGTGTTAGTTTCTGCATTTTGCTTTCTCTCATGTAAATTCTAAAAGTGATCTAACTGGGAGAGAAAAGATAGGAAAAGATTTGGTTTATCGAAGAAATTGCTTTAGATTTTAGAGAATAAGGTAAAAAGTATTACTCAATAAAATTCTGGGTTTTGCTTGCTCTGTCAAAACCCCTGGGTGAAGTATGAGTTCAGGATACGGGAGTTTTGAGTTAGAGATGGCAGAAAGCCACAGCATTTGGGGGCCCACTTGTAGAATACAGATATTGAATTCAGTACCACTGACAGGTGTTCTTGGTCTAAAACTCTTTCAAGTCTGAGTTCCCATCTCTGTTGTGTTAAAACTGCCATCTTCCTTTAGCTCCTTCCTGTTCTTAAAGAATTTTCTTAGATCTGTGAGCTTGAGAACTAGATCTAAACTTGATCTACTTTCAGCTCTCTGCAGACATTTCAAAAGGAAGAGGATGGTAATGGGGCAAATGGTGAATTGATACAAGAATGACCTTATGAATGATTTTAATGACCTTATGAATGATTTTTTAAAAATATATAAACAAAATACAAGATTAGGCAGATACTGAACATCTAAGGGCTCTCCCAGGAACTTCTCCAGAGGCTCTTGGCTATCGGGAGGTACCTTTAACTGGGATAGATGCTTTCAGAGGAATAAGAGGTGGAAGCGACCATTTTATCTAAAAAATTATTGAGGTTATGAAATAACTTACAGATTCTAGTTTTAAACTTGTGATATTAAGAACCTAGTACAGTGCAGTGCATACAGTATATGCCAAACACACATAGACGGACCTTAATTTCTCTGGCAAAGCACCTCAATGTAATTGTAATTTAGCAGATGCCAAATATCTGAAGGCATTTTTTTAATCAGAATTTTAGAGTTTGCTCCAGGTTTTTCGTCCTTCTCATGTTCACCCTCTTTCACTTTCACTTCTCAGCATTTTTGCCTGCTTTAGTATTTATCATGTACAGCATATGCTGCCCTTACTCTCATATCTATTTAAGCTTGGTCCTTTGCTCTTTTTTTGGTCCTACCTTTTAGGTCCTTTAGCTTAATCATGCATGTCTGCTTCTATTGATACTAGATTGTTTCCCTAAGGACTCTGTTAGTGAAACTGATTTGGATTTTACAGCTCTGATGATTTTTCTTCTGGTGTACACCAAGAAGATGCTATATATCACAGGGGCTGATGAATTCTTTTGTAGGGCTCTTGTTTTCTATTTTGTATTTGAAAAATTAGGTGTGATCATGAGCATGGGAATGTCTCTTAATATCATGAGGATAACACAATCATAAAATAAAATCATCCATGTTAGCTTTGGTCTCTGAAAAATGTAATATGTTGTGATTTTGAGCAAATCGAGTTCCCCAGAGAATATTCATTCATGTAAAATTTCACTTCTGTAAATTTTCATTGCTTGTACTGGAAGCTGACTAAAATTACTTGGCACCTGCTGCTATGTGTCTGGCGTTGTCCTGGGGACTTTACAGCTGTTAAGCCATTAAATCATCACAGCACGCTTGTAAGGTAGGTCTGGATTCCCCCATTTTACTGAAAAGGGATGGAAGCTGAGTGTATAGAAATGACTTTTCTTATGCCACCCAGCTCAAAGCTGGAATTTGATCCTGTTTCTTTGGCCCTAATCACAGCAATCTTCCTAATTGGAGTTAGACATGGGAATGTATTAAGGCTTCACTTTGGATTTAAACATTGATTCGGATGAAAAATGAAACCACGTGCTGTTGGTTGAGATGGTTAAGCTATTGAAAATTAACCCAATTTAGTGCTGAGTATAATCTCTGGCAAGGTCCCAGGTTTGTCACATAGTACTGCCAGATAAAGTGTTGCCTTGATCATCAGTGATTTCATTTCTGCATAGTACAGTTCCATTGTAGAAGGGAATGAATTGTGGGAAAATAAATTCACATGGGATCATGGTGTATATTTCCCCCAGCTTGTTTGAGGCTCCACTGGCATGGTTATTTTATCTTCTAAGTTTTTGGCATTTGATTCAGGGCCCAAAGCTGGGCTCTTGGCTGGGGTTCAACATCTGCCATTTGTTCCTCCTTCTCCTTTCCAACAGGCACCTCCTCACTGATATTTGCTCATATTTTATTACTTAATTCAATGTCTCTCCTTTTCAGTCTATCCTAAATGTTTCCAATCACAGTAATTTTTTCAAGACACTTATTTTGTCTTAAAATTCTATTATGCTTCACAGTCTGATTTCACTTATATGATACTCTTGAAATGACAGAATTACAGAGGTGGAGAATTGATGAGTGGCTGCCTGGGTTTAGGAATGCTGGGGTGAAGGGAGACGGCCTTGACCCTGAAGAGGGCAGCATGAGGGAACTCTCTGAGTGATCAGATAGTTCTGTATCTGGATTTGTGATAGTGGACACAGGAAACAAATGTGAACAAATGACATAGATAGAACTGTACCCAGATTTTACACTAATGTTGACTTCCTGCTTTTTTTTTTTAGATGTTGGGGGTAGGAGTTAATTAATTAATTAATTAATTTTTTGTTGTGTTGGGTCTTCATTTCTGTGCGAGGGCCCTCTCTAGTTGTGGCAAGCGGGGGCCGCTCTTCATCGCGGTGCGCGGGTCTCTCACTATCGTGGCCTCTCCTGTTGCAGAGCACAGGCTCCAGACGTGCAGGCTCAGTAGTTGTGGCTCATGGGCCCAGCCGCTCCGTGGCATGTGGGATCCTCCCAGACCAGGGCTCGAACCCACGTCCCCTGCACTAGCAGGCAGATTCTCAACCACTGAGCCACCAGGGAAGCCCTGATTTCCTGCTTTTGATGTTGTGCTGTAGGAACAGAAGATATAATCAGTGGGGGAAACGTGGTGAAGATCCATGAGACCTCTCTGCACTATCCGTGTAGCTTCGTGTGAATCTATAATTATTAAGAAAAAAAAGGACTGTTGTGATTTAAAATATTCAAGTTCCTTTGTCTAGCATATTCATTATGTTTCATATTCTTTGCTTCCCTCTGAATTAATCATTCAGTTATCTCCTGATTTTTTTCTTACCTAAATCTTATTTGGCATTAACACAGTGTTTGGCTTCTACCAGGTTACCAAGAAATGCCTCTTGAATTAATTGAACAATTAAATATGCTTTATGAAAGAACAGTGTATCAGTACTTGGTCTTATTACTAACCATCTTTCTTCCCTACTCTTTTCTTTATTTAGTCTTTCTTGTCTCTGCCTACTCTCTTTCCAAGGACTAAGCAACATGCCAGGGATTTGGCTGGTGGAGTCTGGAGATGTGGGATTGCCTGGGAGGGTTGCATCGCCTGTGGCCACAGTCACAAAGCCCAGTCACAAATTCTAAAAGGCAGTGGCTTCTTGAGGGCTTATGACTTAGTGTCGTAGGACAAGATGAGCCAGGAAACCCAGGATATAAACTACTGAACCCTGATCATCCATCCATTCAAATTTATTAAGACTAGTTTTACAGACCAGTATATGATTTATCTTGGTGAATATTGTATCCATGTGTACCTGAAAAGAAAAAGATATTCTTTTGAATATCTTTTGTGGTTGTAGTTTTCAGTGAAAATCTAGTTTAGATCATCTGTGTCTTTAATGAGTTTTTTTGGGGGAGGGGGTGTTGGTTCTGTCAGTTTCTCGTATTATGACTGTGGAGTTGTCTGTTATTCCCTTTAATTCTGTCAGGTTTTGTCTCATAGTTTTTGAAGCTGTGTTATTAGGTACATGCACATTCATGATTATTGTGCCTTCATCCTGATGAATTGACCCTTTTATATTATGAATGATCTCTTTGTAACTTTGTCTTGAGGTCTTTGTTAAACACTTCAGTCTTCTTATGCTTACCTTTGCATGATATATCTTTTCCATTTAAAAATTTTCAAACTACCTGTGTCTTTTTATTTAATGTGGATCTCTTAAAGACAGCATAGAATTGGATCTAGCTTTTTTTTAATCCATCTGTCCACCTTTGCCTTTTGTTCAATGTGTTTAGTCCATTAGCATTTAAGGCAATTCTTGCTATGATAGGATTCAGGCCCCATTTATTATTTTGTTTTCTATGTGTCCCTTGTTTTTTGTTCCTCTGTTCCTGCTTTCTTTTGGATTAAAGTGCTTTTAGAATTCCATTTAATTTATTATTGTTTTTAGAATTCCATTTAATGCTTTTAGAATTCCATTTAATTTATTATTGTTTTTAATCTTATTTTGTGCTTGCTCTAGGAATGACAATATATATTCTAAGTTTTCTTAGAGTTATTATTTAGGGTAAATATTATACAATTTCCCATAAGATTAAGGACCTTGAAACAGTATGTGACCGTTTAACCCCTCCCTGACATTATGTTGTAACTCTCATGTGTACTACATTTACATATGTTATAAATCACACAATGAAGTGTTAGAATTTTTACTTTAAACAGCTATGTATATTTTAAAAACACTAAGAGATAAATAGTCTTTTATGTTTACAATTTTTGGTGCTCATCATTCTTTCTGGGTATTTGAATTTCTGATATCATTCAGCTTGAAGAACTTCGTTTGGGATTTCTTGTACTTTAGGTCTGCTGGGACATGTTTCCACAATTTCCTCATATCTGAAATCTTCTTTATTTGCCTTCATTCTTGACATATATATAGCTTGGATAAAGAATTCTGCTTTCACAGTTGTTTCTTTACCCCCCTGTTCCCCTCCCACCCCAGCGCTTTACTGTTCAGCTGTCCTGTGTCCTCCAGAGTTTCTTATGAAAACTTAACACTGATTCTTGTTTCCCTATATGTAATGTGCCATTTTTTCTCTTCTTTAATTTTTTTTCTTTATATTTGGTTTTCAGCAGTTTGACTATGTGTACCTAGAATTAATTTTCTTTGCACTTATCCTGTGTGGGATTTTCTGAGCTTCTTCAATCTATACATCTATGTCATTCACCCAAATTAGGAGATTTTCAGCTTTTTTTCCCCTGCATTATTCTCTCTCTTTTCACCTTCTAAAACTCTAATTATATAAAATATTTGCTGTTTTGCTAGTGTCCCACAAGACCCTGATGATGTCTTTGTGTTTGTTTGTTTCTTCTTGAGATTGGATTTTCCTTTACATCCTTAACCATACTTATTAATTGTTTTAATATCATTGAGGGCTAATCCCAACACTTGGGTCAAATTTTCTCTCGAATGTTGGTTCAAGGTTCCTGTTTGTTCATGTCAAGTAATTTGGACTGTTCTCACTTTGTGAATGATATGTTACATAGGCTCTGTATTCCGTACGTTTCTTCAAAGAGAATTGATATTTCTTTGGTCTTAACGGGCAGTTATTTTGGCTGAACTCGAACTCAATTTTGACTTTTCTGTGACAGGTGGCAGCTCCACTGATCCATCCAAAAAGCTAATATTGAATATGTGCTGTGTGTCATGCTTACGTGTTTACCATAGGTAATTGTGCTGAAAATACAAATAGATGTGGACCTTAACCTCAGGAGACCTGCAATCTACTTGACACAGAGAGGAGAGTAAACAAAGTATGACAAATCCCCATATGTCATATGAGATAGGTACACAGAGACAGTGGAGTTACCGAAAAAGGAGTTGTTAAAAATGATTTTTCAAACAACTCAATCCTTCTGAGAACAGGAGGTAGTTTATTTATTATATATAGTAATGATGAAAGATTGGCTGATGAATAGCTATTAGTTACACTGTCATAATTTTGTTAATTCTTTGAAGAAAAGGAAGTGTTTCAAAAGCACAGCATATTGTGAGGAAGCAATATTAAAAATAAATGTTTAAATTTAAATTTATAAATGTTTAAATTCTTGAGTGCCATACTAAACAGGAGAAATACTTCTCTTTTGGTAAGAAAAGATTATTTGATAAAACCTGAGTAAACAATGCACATGATCATAAATTACTGAATGTTAGATGTCGCTGAGATAAAAGACCCAGCTATACTAAAAAAAGTATCACAAAAGATATATATTACTATGTCATATATCTTAAAAATCTGTAAGTTTCCTGTGTCAAATATCAAAGATGTTTTCTAATCCATTTTGGTGTCTATACTTATATCTATATAAAGTAATGGGTAACACGGGGTTGGTTTTCATTGTGTAAAAGCATGTTTGCCTTAGCAGTAACTTGAGCCTTTCTTTTCTCTCTCTCTGTCTTTTTTTTTTTTCCTGTTTTAACAGTGTATCCTATTCAGTACATGTATCTGAAGATTACCCAGGTATGTTTTTCTTTTTCTTTTTATTACAAATATTCATGCCATGATTCTTTGAATAGTTTTTTCTTCTGGAGATGTAAAATGTATATATATATATCTAGGGGTGGGTGAAGGGTTGGCAGGGGAAGACTTAATATAAAAGAATTCTGTTGATTGCCTGTGAGTTACAAGTCTCACCCTGAGACACAGTACAGAATCAAAATAGTTCTCCCATGGAACTACTTTCCTTGAGTCCATATGATAGCTTCATCCTGTATATTCACCTCATTACAATTAAAATGAAGATTCTCTAAACTGGTTTAGTTGTTGGCTTTGGAACATTATTTAGCTTTTCATACTCTAAAAATGATGGGTAGGAGTAACAGCTAAAATAATAGCTAAAAATAATAGTAATATTTGAAAATAATAGGCCTTTCTTAATTTCTCTAAATTTATATACAATTGAACACATCTCACAACAACTCTCTCAGGTTACTATAATATCCTCATTTTACAGATGAATGATGACACTGCTAGTAAGAGGAAGAACTGCAATTTGAACCCAATAGTCCAGAGCCCGTGGACCATACCGCTAGACTGTACTAGGCTTCTTGCATATGCACAGCTGTCCTCACTGTGTGTCCTGAAATAGATTACTAGATCCACACACATTTGTCCATAGAAAACTGAATGTAAGGTCACTACAGATCTGTTTTTCTATAGATCAAACCAGTATCTTTCTTCTAGGCCATGTTCAGTCTTACTTTCTAGACTCATTGTAATCTCACCAGAGCCCAGGATGTGTATGCCAATATTTAAGTCATGATAATTTGGACTTTATCTTTAGTATTTTTCTCACTAATGAGTCTGTAATTTTATCTTGAGTAAGAGCATGAGCACTGTAGACTTAGTGTAGATCAAATATGACTTGAGGGCTTCCCTGGTGGTGCAGTGGTTGACAGTCCGCCTGCCGATGCAGGGAACACAGGTTCGTGCCCCGGTCCAGGAAGATCCCACATGCCGCGGAGAGGCTGGTCCCGTGAGCCATGGCCGCTGAGCCTGCGCGTCCGGAGCCTGTGCTCCGCAAAGGAAGAGGCCACAACAGTGAAAGGCCCACGTACTGCAAAAAAAAAAAAAAAAGACTTGATTAGTTTACCCCAAAGAAAAAAAGTATAATGCAAGAATCTATTTTTTTATCATATTCTGTGGCAAAGATTAGAAAATTTTAACTGCCTATGTTTCATATATATATTTTTTACTCCAGCATTCTTACTAATAAAATCTGATGGTTACCAAACTAACTGTTCTGATCTGTCAGGGTCATAAATTGAAATCATAATTCCAATTCCTATTCAAATCTAGCCATTTTATTCACTTACTATACATAATTGGGATCATAATTTTTTGTATAAAATGAGTAGATTGCTATAAGTAACTTTGATTACGTATACTTTGAGTATTTTTAAAAAAATAATTAGTTAATAATGTGGTATGAGGATATCGTAAAATATTTTTTTAGCCTTTAAGCTAAGTATTTCCAGTGGCAATTTGCATTATGCATTTAACCTTTTTGTAAGATCAAGTGTTACATTTTAAAATAATTTTCACATATCATAAGTTCCCTTACAGTTGTTTTGCTATGATCTCCATATGTTTTAAGCATAGCATTCTATAAAACTGTTGTGCAATTTTATAAGGAGAGTTATTCATTATTAAAAAGATGCCTATTTTTAATAGTAGTATAAAAAGTATTCTAGGCAGATATTATTGGAAGAACCAAGACGTGAAATGTATAAAGCAAACAAATTTCTTAGCTTGTTTTGCAATCAGCCTTCTCCCTTATTATGATGTAGTATGTTTTTGATGCTGAATGTTTGCTTAAGTATGTTAGGAAAATAAAAGCCCTACTATTTATTGTAAATATTATGATTATTATGCTTCTCATCTGAGGCAGCTCCTAGAGATGTCAGCCAAGAGAGATGCAGGACATTTAAGTCAGGGTGATAGAAATAATGCCACAAATGAAAGCCCCCTGAAGACAGTAAGTGAATTATTCTGTAGCGCAAGAAATATGGTAGATGCCTTTAATAAACCAAGTGAACCAAATGTTTAGCTCCCTCTTGTGGCCAAGAAGTATTACTCTGGTTTTTCTCACCATACGGGAGCCCCACTGGAACTACAGTATACAAAAATTGAAATTAAAACATAAAGTATTGGTTATCATTGGTGCTTTTTAAAATTGAGTTTACATCATGAAGCAAGTTCGTAGTGAATTGCCAATATAATTTAATTTATAAAAAAGAAGTGTAAATAAAACACAGAGATGGAGAGAGAGATTAGTGCATTTGGGGATAGAGTTTTGAATTGGTTGATGCCAAGTATTTTCTTATACATGATTGAATTGATTCTAAATACCAGTCTGTGTATAGACAGAACAAGTGCTATCATGACATTTTATACTTGAAGAAATGTGCTGAGGGAAGTTAAATATTCCCCAAGGATGTGTAGTTTGGTGGTAACCAAGTCTATAATTGAGTTCTGATTCCTATCACTTCTGTGGAAGAAGCAGTAGTAGTATTTTTATGGAGCTTTCTTCAAGGTGAATATTACTATGATAATATTGTCCCCATTATTAAATTTTAATCCACAGTTATTTGTACTAGGAGTTCAGTTAATAAGCTTGATTTCTCATATAGATAATATTATATAAAAATTATATGTTTGCTCTTCCTTTCCAGTATCATACCTGTATTTTTTTTTCCTCTTGTATTGGCTAGAACTTCCAGAATGATTTTTAATAATAGATATGAAAATTGGCAGCTTTGTTCCTTTTCTCAAAATTAGTGAGCTTGCTTCTAGTCACTTTCAGAAAAACAAGTATCATTCCTTTTCTCATTTACTAAGCTTTTTTTTTTTTTTTTTTAAAGAATGAGTATTAAGTCTTTATCGAATTCTTGTTTGGCATCTAATGAGGTATCGTATATGTTTTCTCCTTTGAATAGAAGGTGACAAGTTATATTAGCAGATATCTTAAGGCTGCTCTATAAGAACTACATGTATTTTGTCATGTACTCTGTTATTAAATAATTCAAATTGATGATGGAATTAAACTGTTCTTTGGCATTTGATAGAACTTGCTAGCAAATCTATCTGAGCCTGGTATCTTTTTAGGGATGGTTCTAGAGCAGTTGTCATGTTTTTCTGCCATGATTGATGAATCTGTTCTTTGTTTCTATTTCTTAGTCATTTTTTAACATGTGTTCTTCTTGAAAGCCCACTATGTTGCAGGAATGTCCAAATTTTTCAGCAAAAATTGTTTTTAATAGTATTCAGTCTGTAAGTCTAAAAATCTTCTGCATCTCTGTGGTTATTTCTCCTTTCTCATTTCTGTTATTTTATATTTATTCTTGTCTTTTTCTCCCCTTGATTTTTCTTCCAAAAAGTTTGCCTATTTTAAAAATTATTTCAAACAAATGCTCTCTTTTATGTTGCTTTTAATTTCTAAATGCAGTAATCTTGACAATACTTTTATTAATTCCTTCTGCTAATGCTCCTCAGGATTTTTCTCCTACTTTTTGTGGATAATACGGTTCAGTGCTTATCTCATCATCTAAGTTTGAAAATACAGTATGGAATTTTTTTTGCCCTATGAACATGTATTAGCATAATCCTCCAAATTCAGGATTATGCCATCCTATTTATTCCTTAGCAGATTTGCCATTTTATAGTTTTAATCTATTAAGTTACCTGTGCCATCTATTGGAACTCACTTCATAGTTTGTTTTGTGAAAATGAAAATTGAGAGGGTCTTCAGTTTTAGGTATACATAATAACATGTATATAAATGAAATACTAAAGATATATTGGCTCTTCAAATAAAATGAAGAAATAAAGCAGCCTTCTAGTTTACCTGTGGAGTTTCTACTGTAGACAGTTTTCTGTTTTTTAAAGGTAAGTATATTACAAATCACAGATAATTGACTGTGTTGTGACAGGCCAGCAAAACTCTTTCTCATCAGTTACCACCTTTAATTGGGAGGCTTACCTACTGGAGGGTATGAATTCTCTCATTTCTCTTACATGTTTTACAAGATACTGCAATTGTGGAGTGACAATATTTTTTTTTTTTTTTTTTTTTTTTCGGTATGCGGGCCTCTCACTGTTGTGGCATCTCCCGTTGCGGAGCACAGGCTCCGGACGCGCAGGCCCAACGGCCATGGCTCACGGGCCCAGCCGCTCCACAGCACGTGGGATCCTCCCGGACCGGGGCACGAACCCGCGTCCCCTGCATTGGCAGGCGGACTCCCAACCACTGCGCCACCAGGGAAGCCCTGAGTGACAATATTTTGATATTAAAAAACATGCAAAGCATTGATGTTTGGATTCAGACAGTTTTACCACTTACTACGCTATGTGTAATTACTTTAGTTACTTAAATAATTTGGGTGAATTAATTTTTCTGAGGCTTGGTTTCCTCATCTTTAAAATAGGGATAATAATTGGTTGGCTTGGTGGTTGACATGAATAGCATATGTAGGGGAAATATGCAGATTGTATTATAAAACCAGTATAGTTATTATTTATAATTATTTCTATTAAGTTACATAGTAATGAATAATGGAATGATGGCTTAAATTAGAAATAGAATAAAAGCAGTAATTTAAGAGATGCGTTTCCGTAGCTCTCTACTCATCTCTCCCTTGTTCACAGAAGTTCCAATAATGCTTGCATAGTCTGGTAGGGAAGGGAAGAGAAAATATTCATACTGTTAACAGCCTTTAACAAAAATCTACAGGTTCTCTACAAAACATACGTGTTAAAGAACCTAATTGTCCCCAGAAGCTTTCAGAAAAAAATTTTGTCAGCCTTAGGCTCAAGTGGGAGACTTCCCGTGAAGGAATTTGAGTTTGAAAGCATTCTGTTCTGTCACTGACTCATTCTGTTACCTTAAATGCATTCTTTATCCTTTTTGTGTCCTACTTTCCTATGTCTAAACAAAGACAATGTATTATTACAGATATCAAAATAGGTTGAGGAAGATTTAGAAATAATTAGTTAAACAACAACAAAAGAAAACATAGAATCAATTCAGACAGCTGGGATGCTCCTCAAAGATCATCAGCAAACCTCTACATTTTATAACTAAGCAGACAGTGGCTTAGATTTAAAGGGATCAACAGCTAATTGGTAGCAGAGTCTAGATGTTTGAAGTGCTTTGTCTACTCTTACATTTCTGTTCTTGACTTGAATACACCTCTGTGATCTGGCCTATTGTATCGTAATGGTTATTTAATGAATACTGTCCTGCAAACTGAAAACATTTTGGTTTGGGTAAGTTAAGCCAAAAGCAGAAATTAAAAGTGTTCTAATGCTTAAATACTAATCAAAATACAGACTGGTAGAAAATCTCTTAGAAAATGATATGTCGAATGCTTAATCCTGTCTTTCGGTGTTATGCAACAATTATTTACTAAATTATATATTGTCTTGAATCACACCTCACTGCCTTCCAGTGTCAACACTTTGTGTAAGCCATTTGATCCTTTAAATTGTTATTCATTTCCCTGTTTTCTTAAACAGAAAGTTCTAATTTACTTGCCTCTTGATGCTTTAGTAGAATCCTCCTCATTCCATGACACTGAGATAGTCCATGATATGGAGTCCACTGTACAGATTTTTCTGGATCTTCCCTTCTAGTTGGTGGTCAGCTATTGCTTCCATTACTCTTTTTCTTCTCAAGTTTGTGTCAAGGAATCCATTGTACATAGGGAAAACCTAACTATGCACAATGAATCAGTAAGGCTCTGAATGAGGGTTTAAGAAGTTTAAAAATGGACTGAACCCTCTGAATGAGGGTTAAGAAATTTAAAAACTCTGTTTCAACAGAGCAGCTGTTGATCCTCACCTGAAGGTATGAGTTTACTGACAGAAGAGACCCCAGATAAGCAGTCAAAGGCTCACCTAATATGATGAGACAGTAATTAAAAAGTTATATTAAATCTGTTTCTTAATCTGGGGTCTCACTTGATAAACACAAAAATCCTCACACACTCCTAGATGCTACTTGAAAAGGAAATAAGGCAAAATTTGTTATTAGAAAAAATCAAAGTAATGGGGCAAACCTGTTTTGTTTCAAGTCTAATCCACCCCCATCTCCTCTCAGATTCCTGAATAACTTAAAGCCTTGTGACTTTGAGAGTCTTTTGTTGCTACGTTGTGAATACATATCACTGTCACTACTCAAGGTCTAAAAACGGTACAGATGTTTCTTTGGAAATAAAGTAATGACTTAGCTATCTATCAGTTAAAAATCATGTTCCCATTGTACTGACACAATATTGTGAAAACTGGGCTCAAGATCTTTTATCATGTGTTCAGTAAGTCATCTGAACACTCATTTCTCCTAGCAGAAATTGATACAGGCTTCAGTTGTTGGTTAGGTATTTTTTATATATATTTTTACATTTTTTATACATCATTGATGAGTGTATTATAGGACCATTATTTAAAAATTGGTTAAATATTTGTTGAATAGCTGTGTCACAGATGCCCTGTAATCATCAATGAACAAAAAAAATAACAGTCATGTTTCATATTACCATATACTTGATACCAATATTGGGAAGGATGCTCTTCAGTGAGTTGAGGCAACCAGTTGCATCCAAATGATCCATTACTGCATGGGATGTTAGAGATGTGTTTGGATAGTCTCTATCCAAAGTCCATATTTCTCTAGGAGATGCAAACATCTTTAAAGAAGCCATTTACAATTAATTCACACATAAACCTGCAATTTACTTCATTTTTTTTCTGAGATTAATCAGAACAGTAGTGTGTGCCTTATGAGTGTTGGAAGTGATGTGGCTATACCTTATTTTTTTTTAATAAAGGTTGTACTTTTTCAAGTTACTATGCCTTTAGTTGTCTATATTTCTTTTGCAGATAATACATATGTGTCAAGTTCAGAAAATGATGAAGATGTATTAGTTACTACAGAGCCAATTCCAGTAATTTTTCATCGAATAGCAACAGGTAATAGGAATACACTGTTTTCTTAAATTCCAGGTTAATATTTTCTTGATTGTAGGTAGCTTTGTTTTTTGGTTTCTTTTAACCCATATAGTATTTATCTTTGGCATCTATAAATCTGGTTTTCCATACAGATTTTCTATTTAAAGTCATTAATTTGTTTTTCAACAGTTTTTAAAATGCATAAATTAGTACTTTTAAAAAGTCACATTTAAATGCCTTATGCAGATATTTGCTTTTGTGAAAATATTTTCATTCATAATGATACTGCCAGACAAACTGAATGTTTAAAAAACATACTGAAGGCAACGTAGATCCCATGAAATATATAGTGAGAACTGAAGGAATTTGTACTGTGGCCACTTCAGTTTGAGCACATTTTTATGGGCAATGAAAAATCAGAATAGTTCGTATGTAATATAATTCTCCAACATAATATAATTTCAAAATATCCCTTAATTTCTCTTGCAAAGGAAAGAATCATCTATGGGGTGTTTTTATACTGAAACTTATAAATATTTGGTAAATAGTATACTGAAAACTAAAATGATTCTTTAATTATAACTTTCAGAATTAAGAAAGACAAATGACATTAACTGTTGCTTATCCATAAAATCCAAATTACAGAAGGAAAATGGGGAGGTATGTAAATTACATTTTATGTTTTATTATATTTCTTCAAACAGTATAGATATATTTGAAATTTACTGTGTATTTGTAGTTAATATCATCATTATTTAGGTTAAAATTGCATATAGTGAATGAAGTACACGCTCCTGGCTTAGGGACTTATGTATGGGAAAGATGGTGGCCTAAAATTAGCTACCTTTAAAGTAACAGAAAGAACATCTGGTTTAAATCTAAATAAAGTGCATACAAAACCTAACTTCTTCTCTGTGTTTTCATCAAATAATGTAGTTGATTGAAGAGCACTTATGTAACATATTTAGAATAACCGTATGTTATTCTAAACTGTATGTTTAGATTAACTGTATGTGGTATACATAGTTTTGATCAGACCCTTAAAATTTCATCTGTAAAAGATGATCTTTCTAGCTAAAGGAACACAGAGCTTGGGTATAGTCTTATTATTTTTGGCCAGTGTTAAAACAACAAACTTATCCCCTTTCCTCACCTTCAAGAAATTTACTTCCATCTCTAAGTAAATACTGGGACATTAAACAAACAAAATGAATTTGGTGGGACCCAACAATTCTTTGGTTTTAAAACTATGCACTGAATGCAACCCTGCCTTCCTCTCAGTGCTGTACCACTCATCCTGCTCTTCAGTAGCCAAACTGAGAATCACTGATTTAGCATTATTGCTGCTAAAACCAAAAACTGTTTGTATTTTATAAAACCCAAATTCCCTTTTCTAGGTTTTTTGTTTGCCTTAGTAATTTGAAATTTGATCTAGAAATTTAGGGATAATTACAAAACATTGAATTAATAGATTCCTGTGTCTAAAAGCAGCTACCTTTCTCTTAATTATTTTAAAAGGGTCAGGAATAGGAATAGTTACTTCAGATGAATTTTTGTTGTTTGTACTTTAGACACATAACAAATACGGTTCAGTTAATTAGAAACTCAAACTTCAAGTTCAAGCATATTTAATTAAATATCCTTTTGAAATCTGAAATCTAAAATAATTTCTACAAAGTTCTCTTCATAATGTGATTTGTATTTATTTTCATAATTTGAGTTTTATATTATTAGATTCAAAGTGCCTTTTCTTTCATACCGTTATGTGGAGTTGGCAGTGGAAGTGAGAACAGTCTGGGATAAATAACGCTGAGGAATTTTTTAATAAAGAATTGAATCAGTGTGAGCTGCTCAGATGTTTTATCAGAACAAACCCCAAATTGTAATTGATTAACGTAGCTTTTTATATGCATTAAATATTAAATTGTACAACTCAAGACCAGTGAAACGTACTTAGAGCTTAATGCACCCACAAAATTGTCTCTTACTACCTTTTTGGTTTTGGTTTGTACTGCACCAACAATTCTTTTATTTAAAATCCATGTGGTATGCATAAGACCTACCTATTATGGCCATTTGTTACTTTCGTTTCAGAAGGAGGAAAACTAGTTTGACCATTAAAATTGCCTTCTTACTATTATTTTAAGGAGTCAAGACAAAATAGTACGGTGGAAGAAGATTCTGAAGGAGATAACGATTCTGAAGAATTTTATTATGGGGGACAGGTAAGCACACCAGCTCCTCCAAATAGCCACTCTCAAAGGTAGCAGTAGCCATACACGTTCTAGTGGAAATCTGTGCTTGTCATCTACAAGACCTGTGTATTGTTCAGGGTTCTGTAACTAACAAGGAAATTCCTATAATTTGTCTGTCGCTCATTTTCTATATATTTTCAGAAATTAAGCTTACTTTTGCAATTACTTGGCTGTAATCATTTATTTACACTGAAGTTGTCTTAACTTCATTACAGATGTTTTGCAGACAGCATCTTATTATGCTTTTAACTTTTACATTTATTAAGCATATTGTGCTCAGTCAATATTTTGAAACGGTGACACTAATAAAAGCATGAATTGTTAGTTTTAAATAGAAGGTGATGAACCTTTATAAAAACTGATGGGCCCTAATTATCGAGCATCCTCATTATTTGTATTCATTGTCTTCCTTTTCCTTCTATACTAAAGTGTTTGTTGAAACATTGTTATGAAGAAACATCGTTATATATATATATATGAAAATAGCATAGCCACATATGCATATATACGAAAGAATTCATTATATTTTTCCAGAATAATGTTAAAATTTTAAACTGAGCATTTGATTTTAGGATATGGCTATGTAAGTTGTCTTGTTCTGTTTCTGTAAACTTCTTGATCCAATATGCTTTGTGTAAGGTCGGATCTTAACAAATGGCATCGCGAAACAGAGGAAAGCTTCAAGTGAGCTTTATTAGGGGGGGCTCCCGGGCGAGGTTCACTGGTCCGAGAGAAAGGGGCCAGAGAAGTCGCACCCGGGCGAGGGTTGGGCAAGATTTTATAGGGGAAGAAGGGAAAGTGGTGTGGTGAATCTGGGAGGGCGCAGGGTATTCCTTATTTGGTGGTCTCTTCGGGTGTCGAGGCAATATCTGGTGCCGGTTACATCAGTCTTGGGACCGCTAGTCCCGCCCCTGGAAAGGCGGGAAGGCTGGGCCGGGTGGAAGGTCCCCAGGTCAGTTTCTGGAAGTGGGTGGTCCGGAGAGTTTCGGTCTGATGCAACCCGTGAATCTGATTGCGTTCCCCTGCCTCGGGCCAGTTGGCCTTACACTTTGTAACTTGGATAGTTTAAGGGAAAGGTAATATGTTAAAGAGATGCTTTAAAGCCAGTTATTATTATGTAAAGAATGCAAGTCAATTTATTCATTCAGAATCAGAAATTAGTAATTTGTCAATCAAGTATATGCAAGGCAGTAGAGGTATGGACGGACATAAATAAAACTAGGTTTCCTCTCTCCAGAATGCTTTACTAGGAATGGGATACTTTTCCTAATGATTCTTTAAACAATATAAGACTCTAACATTCTGCAAAATAATTCTTCCAGTTTCGAGTTTTGTTTACACTGCTAATTCTTACAGGGGGAAGTAAATGTTTTTTTTCAGTCTAGAAGTTTTTCAGATTATCTGCCACTTCACTCCTTTTAACATTGGCATTGTCTTCGTATCAAAGTAGTCAAATATTACTTTTTAAGCATAATAAATTATACTAGATGTATGTGAACCTAAGAACTTTAGTGAATATATTGCTGAACTGTCTATACTTTTTTCATGAAGGCGACAGAGAAAATGCCCATGGCAGAACTACAGGGTCACCTGTCCAAGAGATTGTTTGTATTTTGATTTTTTTGATTCTCTTTACCCTAAGTCATTTCTAAATTATCCCTTTTCATCAGGTGAACTATGACGGGGAGCTGCACAAGCATCCCCAACTCGAAGCTGATTTGTCGGCAGTGAGAGAGATATATGGGCCACATGCAGTTTCTCTCAGGTAAATAAATATCTTTGGTGAATACAACTTAAAATTATTTGGAGAGTCATTGGAATTTTCTGTTGGAGTTAAGTGGAAATTTTCTTGGGCTTAATTATATTTGAAAGTATGTGAGAGAGTCTATTATGTTTCTACTTATACAAAATGGCATATTTATGGCTATGATTTTTTTGTGTGTACACATGGTTTAAGATTACATTGATTTCATTAAATAGTTATTTTTGGAGAGTTAGTCTGATAAAATATCAGTCTTGAGTGGCATCATAATCAATTCCTATAACAGATTTGGCCAGCTGAGCCCATGTTATTATCATAAATTCAGGACATATTTGTGTGAACAATAAAAGTAAATAATGCATAACCGCTGGTATCCAAATCACATTGTGATGTGTAATCTGGCCCCTAAAAAAAGAAAGGCAAAAAAGACATAAGTTTGTGCAATGTGTGTTTGAATGATAATTATTTTTTTTGTTGCAGTTACTTAATATATTATTTGTTGATAAATTTCCAGGCCATTTTCTATTACTTTAATCATTCAGAAGACCCCCACCATCCTTATTTAGACTTTCTTTTCTCTCCTTAATTTAAGAAAACCCCTTTTCTGCCATCATACTTGTTTCCTTCCATGAGTCAGATCTGATTTTTCAGATTTTTTTATCTTCCTAAAGGGTGGTCTCCAAGTCTCCAGACTCCTCTCACAGCCTGACCTCAGTTCCAGCCTCATCCACCCAAACCAGGATTGTTTCTGTTCTCGAAACATGCTATATTTACCCTTGACTTTGTCCATTTGCCCAAGCAGTACTTCCCTCTCAAACCCGGTTGCTCTCTTTATTCAAGCCCTAGTCTAAGGGTCAACTTCTCTTTGAGCCTTCCTTGAATCTCTTGTGCAGATTGCTTATTCTGCCGTCTGCACTCCCATGACATTTGGCTCTTAATCTCATTTATTAGTCTCTTCATGTCTTGTCATTATGGGTTTACTTCTCCCCCTCTAGACCCTGAATTCTGTGAGTGCTGGGGCAGCACACTTTTTTGTTATTTGCCTTTATTTTGTGTTGGTTTGGTTTTCAATACTGCTTGTACTCCAGTACTTAGCCTAGCACAGGGCATATATGAAATATAAGCTGGGGGCTTCTTGACTGTTTTCAGTGGAACGTCTGTGAAAAATGTTCATATTATCTGGTTATATTCTTTTCAGTGAACATAGGCAGATTTTGAGAGAGCGAACGAATACTTAAGGGAGTATAACACAGCTGTAACTTATAATTGCTAACTGTTTCATTTTACGTGCAGAAACTCACAACCACCAGTGGCCTCAATAAGCTGGGATCGTACACCCGGACCCTCTCCCTCCTGCTCATGGAGGGATATTAGGCTACAACTGAGTAAGAGTGATTGGGATTATACTTGGAAAAGCAAATCTTTGCAATTTCCAAGGTTTTAGCCAATTAGCTGTGATCATTTCACAATTGATCTATGCTCTGGCTCCAGGATAAGGAGTATGGAGATTCCATAAGTATTATTGAATGAATAAATGAAGAAGGCAACAGGGACTATCAATAAATTGTCCAGGGATTCCCTGGCGGTCCAGTGGTTAAGACTCCGTGCCCTCACTGCCGAGAACCTGGGTTCGATCCCTGGTAGGGGAACTAAGATCCCACAAGCTGTGTGGCTTGGCCTAAATAAATAAATTGTCCAAAACAATGACTAATTTTTTTAACTTTAGTCTAACTTTGGTTGAAAGCTTAAAACTTTAATCGTAGTAGTTTAACCCTCTCCCCCATGAAAGAAAAGCGTCTGTATATGATTAATTCAACACAACAGAGAATTTAGCTGCTATTCATTTGAAATATGTATTTTTGTTTAGAGAATCACTTTACCACACATTGATTGCTTTTATAAAGTTTTTTTTACATATATTTCCATGCTATCTAGGCCCCAATCATATCATATATATATATATGAATATTTTTGTTTCTTCAGCAAGCATTTGATAATTTCTTATATTACTATCATAAGGTAAATACTTATAATTTCTACTAGTATCTTCCATTATTAATAAAATATTGATAATTTATGGACTGTTGAAATTAGATAAATATCTGGAATTTCATTCAAGTGAAGTATCTAAAGTCATAAATTGTTTTGATTATTTTCCCCTTGCCTCTTTCACTTACAAGTTTTGGTCCAATTTAACTCTCAATGAACGCAAGCCATGTTCTTGCCTGCTCTAGATTTTCTCTAACTACAGAGGATGTTTCCAGAATAAATAACCTCCCAGAGGCCTCATGATATAAAGGGAAATCACAGCAGGACTAGTGTGATTTACTTAAAATAAATAAGAATGAATTTACTGTCTGGTCTCAAATACTGTGGCTTGGACATATGGGAGAAAGGAGTAGTTAGGCCTAAGATCTTGGAGTCACCTTCTTTGCAAAGTTTTAAGTCTATTGAAAACAGGCTGTTCTAATTAGCTGTTCTTTTACTTAATTGAGTTTTATAAGAACTTAATGGAGTTTGAAGAGCAAAAGTACCTCAATATGCATAATATGCTATCTGCTGTCATTTTTTTTTATGTGACATCTAATGAGAACGGCAGCTAACCACATCTAAATTCTCTTTAAGAGATGAAAATAACAGAGATTGCCTCAATTGAGGCAAAACTCTCTTTTAGCAGGTTGAGGGAGGCTATAGAAAAAGTGACCGATAATAAATGTATTACTTAAGTAGGTAATTTTAGCTCTACCTGGCCAGATCATTCAAAAGCAGCATTCTGGCTGGGTTGAACCATACTTGGAAACATTGATGACAATTCTGATTCACAGGCTCTTGTGCAGGAAGTGAGTTAGGTCTCTGGGGGAGCATGGTTAACCCCCTGATCAGTCTGCCTGTGTCTCATCTTGAATCATTCAACAAAATGAGGTTATTTTATGTTTTTACTATAAATTTACTCCTATAGTCATGTATTCATTTAAAAAATGATCAGTGCTATTGAAAACAATTTGAGATTAATACCTTTAGAAAGCAGGGAATTACAGATCACAAAATTCTCATTTGGTTGGGAATGAAATGATTCTGATAATTTGCTGATGATGCTTCAAACTTTTACCCCAAATAAATTATCCTTTGCTTTATGATCATCCATCATCCATTTAAAGAACTGAAGACATCTGAGTAATATTCTAATCTTTTTATTGTGGCTAATGTTAAAGTAGGTTGGAAGATTGCGAGATTTTGACTATTCATTTTGATCACTTTTTGTGGTTGATGACTGTAATTTTGGAGTTGATGTTTTGGAGGACGGGGCATGCAGAGGATTTTTTTAAGGTTTGAGGAAGCTATACCACTATATTCAGGCTCACCACCCAAACATATATCTCATGGAAAAGAGAGAGAGAGAGGTTAAGAGAGAGAGAGAGGTTGAGAGAGAGAGAGAGAAAAGGAAAGAAAAAACCACATAAATCAGGGTGGACCACTTTAATTTCTCTGGATTTCCATTAGTAGTGGGCCAGTAGGACTACTTAACAAATCTCTGGTTCTCCTCTTCTGGCAGATGGCAGGATTGTATTTCCCTACCTCTTTTTTTTTTTTTTTTTAATTAATTAATTTTTTCGCTGCGTTGGGTCTTCATTGATGTGCGTGGGCTTTTGCGGCGAGTGGGGGCTACTCTTCATTGCGGTGCGCGGGCTTCTCCTTGCGGTGGCTTCTTTTGTTGCGGAGCACGGGCTCTAGGTGCACAGGCTTCGATAGCTGTGGCATGCAGGCTCAGTAGTTGTGGCTCACAGGCTCTAGAGAGCAAGCTCAGCAGCCGTGGCTTCGCACAGGCTTAGTTGCTCCGTAGCATGTGGGATCTTCCTGGACCAGGGCTCAAACCCATGTCCCCTGCATTGGCAGGCAGATTCTTAACCACTGCACCACCAGGGAAGTCCCGTCCCTACCTCTTATAATATCAGCAGCGGACACACAACTAGTGTTGGCCAGTGAAATGTGAGCCAAAGTGCTAGTGTGTGAGTTCCCACATCTTCAGTACTCCACCACTCTGGGCCCCTTGGCGACTATAATGAATAGCATTCTTTCTAGTCCTCTGATTCCATAGTAAGCAGGTAGTGTGAGTGAGATATAAATCCTTTTTTGTGTGTTAAACCAGTGAGATTTTCAGGATGTTTGTTACTACAGCATAACTTAACCTACACCGAAGTATGTCATTCATCAAAAGATATTGGGTTGGATGTTTGTAATGTCCTTTGCAGCATACTGATTCTCCCGCTTCTGCCTCTGGAGCCTACAGAAAAGCAGTATGAACTGAAAACCAGGGGAAAGTGATGGCAGGAGGCACACAGAAGAAAGAAACAAACAGGAGACTATTTTTCAAAAACACTGGCATAAAATCTAGATGCAAGCTTCAGAATGTGAGATCCCAGACAGTCACCTCTACTTCCAATGCCTGTGCTTTCCCCAAGCAAAACCAAGGACTTTTAAACGGAGGGCAGAGTTGTAGCAAGTGTTTACACTGTACCTCTTATAAACTGTTATTTTATATGGGTTTCCTTTCTTATCTGGCTCTAATTTTTAAATTCTTCTTAGCCCTGTTGTCCTTTAGAGAGATTTATAGCTACCATGAATACAGTCTTGCAAATGCTTTAATCTGCCAAGACTTCTTCCCAACTACTGAGTTTGCATATTTCTTGGCCCATTCACAAACATCTCTCCCACACTGAGCATGAAACACACACTGAGTAGGCATGCAGAGATAGACACACAAGCTGTTGAGTTTCAGATGTCATAGGAAGGTGTATGTTTCTTCACAAAATATATTTCTTCTCAAACTATAACTGACTAATTGTTGAAAGCAGAAATAACTAAATAGCAATAGAGGTTTATTTCCCAAGAACTTGTGATAGAGTTTCATGTATGTGTGTATGAATATAATTTCCTTGACAGTTGATAAGGGAAGGCTATCTATCTAAAATATATTTTTATAACCAGCACAGCCCTGCTAATTTTCATCAGATAGTATTATAAAACATCACAACAGTATAATAAATAAGCTGTGGTTTTATAGAGAAAGGAGGACCAACACAGATGGTCTAACATTTAATATATTGTAAGTATGTATGTGGTGTCATTAATGAGGATGTTGTCTTGATTAGTTCCACTAAAAAACAGGAGAATGAATTGCTAAGAATTCTAACACATAGTGCCCTCAACAATGCAAGTTCATAGAAAAATATATTTCATACATATGTTCTTAAATGAACTAGGTCACATGTAAGTAGTCCAAGTCAGATGGCTGGATTTCAAGATATGTCAGTTCAAAGACTAATAACTCAGATGCTGGAAAGAAATTTGTGGAGCAGTTCTTCTCAAACCCTCAGTCCCAGAGTGAAACAACTGCATCAGATCATTTCTGTGTAGTGTCCCTTCTCTTAAAAAAGTATTCAAGTTCAATTTGATGTAATCTTTTCATAGTGAATAAATATAGGCAGTGCACGGAATTGTTTTGAATTATTATAAACCCGATATAGCATTCAGTACACAATCAGATATCAAGATTCACAGTTCAAGTTGCATTGGTATTTCAAGCATTCCCCTTGATTGTACATTTGCTATTCATGAGATCTAGGGCCACTGAAAGATACTCAGATACAGAAGCAATCCTGATGACTGCGCCGCTGCATCTGGACAGACTGTAATCATGCTTTGTAATCTCACAGTGGGAAATGTGAAATTACTGGCATTACATAAAAAGGGCATCACAAGGGAAATTGGTTTGCATATACACAGTGTTGTTGTGAGTTCTTTGAAGTGTGGCATAAAAACAAAAGTGTAACTATTTACAGATCTACACCTGCAGAATCCAGTTAATTGCAAACCTTTAATGCCTCTGCCTCCTTAAAATTCTGTATTTATGCTCTGCTACGGTGAAGAAGAACACTTGTAACCTGTTAGTTACTTTTTTTTGGAAAGAAATTGATAGTATTGGGAACTGGGAAAATACTAACTTTTAACCAAAAAAGTGTTGAAGAAATCATATAAGGAATACTTCAGAATTCACATATTAAAGGTTTTATAAGGAACGTATATCACATTCTGGTCATAACATTATGATAAATTCTGTTGAAATGATCTGGAAATCTATTTTTAAAGAAAGCAGCTGTTGGTAAGATTTGTGCTGACTTTTGTTATCTCTGATTCCTTTTTCTCTGCCTCTAAACATACCCAAGTCTTGCCATCATAAATAAATCCAAAATTATTCTCCCCTCTGAAATTGGCAAAGATGGGAGAAAAAAATGCCTGGTGATGATGAGGATGTGGAAAATGGTCACTGGGGGATCCTTGCTGGTGCGATTATAAGTTGTTTTAACCTTTTAAAATAGTAACTAAACAGTATATATTAAGACTCCCAAATATAGTTATACTATTTATTTTACTCTGTAATTCTAGAAATTATTCTCTGGGAAGACAGCTGCACGTCAATTTTTATCCAGAGAGCTATTTATCAATATTTATAGTGTAAAAAAATTGAAAGCAACCTAATGTTGTATTACATAATTTTATTCATATAAATACAGACATTTAAATTTATGGTTTTGAAGAATATTCCACAATATAAAAATCCTCATTATAGAAAAAGTGAAAGAGCAGGACAAAGATCTTTACATACCTTATTATCCTTAATAATCATCATGTGTATTACATGATATATTAATATATGAAAGAGACTGGAGTGAGATATAAGCAAAAAGAATTGTCTCTGAGTGACTGTGTTACAAGTTATCTATTGTCCGTTTTTCTCTTTCTCACATTTTATATAATGAGTCTATATTACCACTGTAATCAGAAAAGGTAGATATTTTTTAGAAAATACATAACATTTTTAATAAAATAAATTTTATCCACAACCTATAGTTAATATATAAGTACTCTTTATACTTTTTTGGTTTTCCTATTTCTATTTTATCTAAATAAAGTGTTTTAGTTTCCATAGTGTTTTGATAATCTGCTTGCTCAGTGAACAGTATATTTGGAACATTTCCCTCAGGATACTAAATGTTTTTATATCAGTAGTCTTAATAATGGGTAATTAAAAAAATTATATCAACGTGCCATCGTTTAATTCCTTATTATTCAATATTCTTTTTTTTTTTTCTAATTTCTACTCTTACATACATCCTTCTAGGTAAAAGTTAGCACGTATTTGTTATAATTTTCTTGGGAATGTTGTTGTCAAGGTCTCTTTGCCTCACCAAAATGTCTTTTGCACATCGTTAGTGATCTATCCTTATCATTGTATTTAATGGCTCTCTTTTAACATGTCTGGCTGTAGGTATTTGACTTCTTATATTATGAATAATTTGCTGGTGTTCAGGGTCAGCAAATTATGACCACTGGGCCGTAGGGCCTGTTTTGAACAGCTCATGGTGTTTGCTTTTTTAAAGGGTTGTTAAAAAAAAAAAAACCCCAAAGAAAGAGAAATATGCAACAGAGACTCTATGTGGCCTGAAAAACCTAAAATATTTACTCTTTTGACCTCTTTAGGAAAAGTTTTCTGAACCCTGAAGTAGAGGCATAAAATAAATGGTTCTTGTGCTTGGTCCTTCTTCTTGTCTTAGTTTCTGTATAATTTCATAACTAAGTTGGCATACTTTTGTATCTAAATTTGCATATATGCCTATATTTGTAAAGGGTTATAAAGGTTTTTATGAATAGCACAGATGTTTTGATGCAGACAATTAAAGAATTCCTATGCGAATCATTTTATCCCTTTTCTTCCTTATGTAACCTTTAAAAATATGACCATGAAAAAACAAAAATAATTTCATAAATAGTGAAAATGTGCTCAGTGTTTTGATATATTTTTAAGGAGAGGATGGAGAAAGCATAGAGGCTGAGTTATTATTTTCTAACATGCTGCATTTTTTTGGTCATTGATATCAAAAAGCAAAAGGACCCTCTAGATTCCTTTATTCATCAAATTACATAAAGCCATTTAATCATTAAAAATGCCTTCTCTAAACCCTATAAAAGTGCCATAGTTTTGTACTCTGTTAGCATTATTTGCATCTATCATACACAGAAATTTTCATTGAGTACTTACTATGTGCCAGATACTATACTGTACAATTTTGAAGTTGAACGTGAGTTCAATGCCTGGCTTCCCACTGACTTCTTATCTGCCCTTTGACAACTTGTTTCGCTTTCCTAAACCTCAGTTTCCTCATTTGCGAATGAGGATAATTATAGTATCCCTGTCAGAAGGCTATAATGAGGACCTAATGAGATCATCCATTAATGTTTGACCTGGTTTCCAACACAAAGTGATAGTTTATTGAATATTGAGTCGGCTAAGCACTTGCATAAGTAAATAGGACATGTGTATTCACATCCCAGCTCTGCTACGAAGTGATGACAGGTGAGTTACTTTATTACTCTGAGCCTCAGTTAGTGGACATATAAATTGCAAATGGTAATAGTACCTGTAGTGCACTATGATCACAGGTATGCAAAATCCTTAGAACGATTTCTGGCATGAAAGTGCTCAATAAATATTGGCCATTAACTTTTGTAACTTCTGTTATCTCTATAGTTTTCTCCCTCACTATGATTTGTATTTGTAACTTAAGAAATTTATTAAAATATCAGAAATAGGGATGTGTGTATGGAGAATATAAAAATTGCTGTTTTTATGATCTTTGTTAACTATATGCTAGTTTGTGGCACTATGTTGGCTGGAGAAAAGTTGGTCTCCATAATGTCTTTATGTGGAATATACTGTTGTTACTTGTTTTAATTGTGATATGTCAGACCTTTAGAGCTGCCTGTCAAAACATAGTGACATTTAAGTGGCAGAGCACCTGGACCAGTTTCAGAACCACCGTCTAATGTGACAGGAAAACTTATGGGCACATTATTATGGCAGTCACTTATCCCTCCATCCCTTCCTCGTGTCAGAAACTCCTTTCTTGTCCTTAGAAGCAGCTCTTCATCTTCAGAGAGTACAGTGAAAAGTGAGTGGTCACATAAGAAGATTGTTTAGTTTGTCACAGAGAACTGGGAATGTTTGAAACTATGAACCAAATAACTCTTGAATTTATGTATGCATTTGCTTGAACATGAAGATGGAAAGATATCTATATCTATACGGTATAAAGAGGTCACATAAGACCACAATCCAACTAAATTGAGTTAGTTAATTCATGTCCACAGTCATTTCTGAGCTATCTGTGGAAATCAGAGATGAAAATTCATGATTAAATTTTAATTTAAAATAAGCTAGGACACACTATCTTTTAAGCAAAATGAAAAAAATAATGTTAATCTTTGCTTTCAGGGAATATGGAGCCATTGATGATGTAGATATTGATCTGCATATTGATGTTAGCTTTCTTGATGTAAGTATCACTTGAAGCAATATGATTGGTACATTTAAAAAACACACTTTTATTCTTGGAAGAAATTTAATTTTAGTTTCTCTTGTACATAATACTATAAGTAACATAATGACTTTTTCAAAGTGATTTATGAAGAAATGCTATGACTTGTCAAAAAAGCAGAGATTTTTATATACATATATATTTTTTCCATCAGTTCTTGTAATATATTCTGAAACTTATGGGTTTGTAGTATATCATTATTTCTTAAGTTTTCACTTTAATTTTTAGATTTAGAAGGCAAAAATTAAGAGTACTTTGGCTTTCTTTTCACAAGCGAATAGGTTTTGAAATAATTTATAGGCCTTAATGATTTAAAATAAGTTTAAAAAATTTTATCTGGAAAAAAAATCAAGAACTCTAAAAGATGACTAATTCATCTTTCAAATATTTGCACAGGAGGAGATTGCTGTGGCATGGGAAGTGATTCGAACAGAACCTATAATTGTCCGACTACACTGTTCACTTACACAGTATTTAAATGGCCCAGGTCAGTTTTATTTCTCTATTATTTTGAATGTTCATTAGTTGTGCATTGTGCATTAAGTAAAATGACTGTTCATTTGGTAATTCTGAACATAAATGCAGCTATCTTCATAATGATACTTAAATATATTTGCATCCTAGCAGAGGTGCTTTATGACCAATATAACTATTGGAAGCAGAAACATATAACATTTAGTTTTATAGTTTTCAGAAGTTGACAAGTTGCTGTGAAACAAACACAATAAAACCTAAAAGAGAATTTTGCATGTAATAGATTCTCAGTAAGTATACTTAGGGTTGCCCTTAAGTTTAATTATTTGTGTCTCTGAACCTGAGATTTAATTTTAATGTTTACTTATCTCACCTTTGATTAGTGATGAATTTAGCCTAAGTGTAACATATTTCTGTTTTTGAAAATGGAGATCATAATAATATTTTTGTTTTCCAATACCTGAAGGGATGATTTTGCTTTATCTCAAGGAATAGTTGTTTATAACACAGGTCCCTGTTATAAATCTTGCCAAGACTTACTGGATTTAAATGTTTTCTCTGCCTACTAATACTCTCTCTCTCTCTCTCTTTCTCTCTGTCTCTCACACAGACACACACACACACACACACACACACACACACCTGCATCTACTCATATTATTGCAGTTATCTACTGCTGCAGAACAAACCACTTTAAAACGAAGTGGCTTAAAACAACTTCTCTCTCACCATTCTTTGGGGCTCAACTGGGCAGCTTCTGCTTGGGGTCTCCCGTGCTTTTGCAGTCAGATGGTGGGCGGGGTTTATGTCATTAATGGCTCCACTAGGTTGGATGCTCAAGATGGTTGGATTTCAGATGGCTAGCAATTGATACAGGTGTCATTTCAGGACCATGCAGGGCTCAGCTGGGGCTATTAACTAGAGTGTCTCCTTACACAAGGCTTCTTCGTGTGGTTTGGGCTTCTTGTAGTATGGTGACAGGGATCCGAAAGCAAGTGTTCCAAGAGACAGGGTGTGCTAAAAGGCTCAACGGCTCTTTCACTGTATTCTGTTGATCAAAATTGTCAATGAAGCCACCCAGAATCAAGGGATCGGGACATAGACAGCACCTCTCGAAATTGTGGCCATTTTTAATCTGCTGTGCACACATTACCGTGGTCTCTGCACATTTCTCTTTAGGCATATCAGGGAACTTATATCTACTATTAGTTTTCACATAAGAAAAATATTTGCCCTTTGAAGTTTATGAAATATATAGGGAAGCCTCTCATTTTGAAAATGTCTCTGTTGTCACCATTTTTAAATTTTTGGATAATGTATTCTACTTAAATAATCAACATACAGTAACACATAGTAACTGATGTGATTTAATGCTAGGCAAAGACAAAGAGATGTTGCATATCTTTATTTTGATTACTTCAAATATATAGAAATGTAATAAAGAAGAAAAATAATTCCTCATAATCCCTCTATACTGAGAAACCTGTAAATCGGTTGGTATTGTTTCTGTTTTCTGTGCACATGTGGTTTATTTTCATAAAGTTGATATCAAATTGTATGGATACCTGTGTGCCTTAATGTTATGTCAGGAGCCTGTCCTCCAGTCGTTAAATATTCTAAAATGGAATGATTTGTAATATCTGCACAATATTCCAGCCTATAGGTGTATGTGTTTTTGCTGTTTTCCCACGTATTCTGCTGTATCGCTAATATTTTTCTTTCTTTAGTGATTTGATGTGTACTTATTCTATTTTATTCTGATGGTGGTTAAAAGCAAAAGAAGCCCTCATGTCTGAACTTTTTTTTTAATTAATGGGGTTAGGAAGAAAATTGGGTAATTTAGTCTCTACTCACCCCAATTCCATCTGTGTGAGATGACGATGTGGCATGCTTTTATGTAATCTTACCACTGTTATTCATGTGTTTATGTAATCTTGAATTTTAGGCAGAGATTTTCCATTCACAGTATCTCTTTAAAGATTTGTCACATTTGCATGGTTTTATATTTCAACAATTATATTTTAATTCACGTTTAGATCACTTTATTGCTCAATACTATTTATTTAGTATCGCAGTTCATCTGTAATTTCTTATTTTTTCATCTTTGTTAGTTGATTTACATGTTTAATAGTTTGTAAACCAAAGAAACGTGAGGGTTATGCTTCATTTTTCATAACTAAGAATGACTCTTTGTTTTGTGAACGAGACAAACTTGACCAACTGTAAATTTATGGGCCCATAACAGTTCCCTCCAAAAAGGCAAAAGTGCTTTAAAAACTTCTGCTAGTCTGTGTCTGAAGTGTTTAACTTTGTTCATTTGTAAGAAATCTATCTTGGTTTTGTTTATGTTTTGTTATATGTACTTATTGAGGTATTTTTTTCTCTTTCTCCTTGATACTACTCTTTATATATTTATTTTTGATTGGTATGCTTACCTTCTTTATCTGCTCGCCCCAATATATGTAGATTGGATCTAATTCCCGTATCCTCCATGCTGTTTATCGTTTCTCGTAGTCTTTCATCCATCACCTCTGATTTTCTAAGTTTTTTTCATTTGTCTTCTACTCCACTGAGTGAATTTTTTTCATAATTTAGTCTTTGATATAATGTTCCACTTCTATTTTTAATTTTACTACAATCTGCTGATACCATATTTTCCCCTCTTTATTATCAATTGCTTTCATTTTATTTACACATCATTTTGAATTTTGTTCACAAAATCAATAATCGTCCAAGAATTATAATTTTGTTCCTGTAGATGTGAGTTTTGTTTTCCTCAGAATTCAAGCAGTGTCGAAATGCACTTCTTTCAGAAATTAGTGTGATTTGTGTATAATTTCTTCCGATAAGAAGAGTAAAGACTCTTAATAATGAAAACAGGAAATACAGAGACAGTGTGGGGAAAAAAAGGGGATAGTAAAGAAAGAGAATTCCAGGGACTTCCCTGGCGGTCCAGTGGTTAAGACTCCGCGCTTCCAGTGCAGGGAGTGTGGGTTCGATCCCTGGTCAGGGAACGAAGATCCCACATGGTATGCAGCCAAAAAATAAAAATAAATAAAATATTAAAACTTCTTTAAAACAAAAAGAGAATTCCACATTTACTCATTTACTGTACTCTAGAGTTAGTTCTGATAAGAATTGAAGAAATACACCTCATTATCCAATTTGAAGTTAAAAATAAAGATTATTTTTATTGTACATGGGGAAATATACTTTAAAAAGACAAGGTTGTTATGATTCTTATGGTACTATATATATTTTCCAGAATTGCTGGTATATAAGTCTATTTTATGATCTCAAGGACAGGGCTGCTTTTAGTTTAAAGTGATAAATAGCTGATGTTATTAAAAATGTTTCCCTGTGCAGATCCTCTCATTATTGATACCTCTACATTTACACGATCACAGTGTGAGACTAATTTCCACATATCTTGAGCGACCCTCAGTTATTGCCTTCCCAACCTAAATTATGAGACAAGGAAAAATTGAACAACTTTTACCTTTTGTAAAACAGAAAATATTTTACTAGTATATCTTTCTCATTCTATTGCCCCCAAAACTGAATGCTGTGGGGAGTTTGGTTGAGGTAAACTTTTTTTTTTTTGAGGTAAACTTTTAAGAATAGACATTTCTATAATAGTTATTACTTTTCCTATAAAGGAGCATTTATTTGTAGATTCTACTTTTAAATGTTGAACTGTTCTGTGTTTTTGGTTTTCGGTTTTGGTTTTGCCTTAAAGGACTGATTTTAGCTAAATTTATTCCTGAATATTTGTATACTACTTGTTTGCTTAATGGCACTTTTATATTACAGTTTATTTTCTAACTGATTGTTTTGGCTATCAAAAACATATTACCTTCCTTTTTAAAATTCTGGTAAACATAATATAAAATGTACCATTTTTAAGTGCACAGTTCAGTGGTATTAAATACTTTCACGTTGTTGTGCAGCCATCACCACCATCCATCCCCATAACACCATGTATTCTTTTTTTTTAACATCTTTATTGGGGTATAATTGCTTTACAGTGTTGTGTTAGTTTCTGCTGTATAACAAAGTGCATCAGCTATACATATACATATATCCCCATATCCCCTCCCTCTTGTGTTTCCCTCCCACCCTCCCTATCCCACCCCTCTAGGTGGTCACAAAGCACTGAGCCGATCTCCCTATGCTATGCAGCTGCTTCCCACTAACTATCTATTTTGCATTTGGTAGTGTATATATATATGTCCATGCCACTCTCTCACTTTGAAGGAAGGAAAGAATATATAGTAGACCTAGGTTTTATATTTCTTGTGAACCCAGTTAGGAACTAGAATATAGTCCTATACATATAATATATCCTAAGAAAATACTTAGTAGTAATTTGATAATTATTAGCATCATGATTTAAATTAATAGATATAGTACAGGAACAAATTTTATTCTGTATGTGACTTGCTTTTCATATGATGGCATACAATTACTTTTGTTTACTTCTCACCAATCATATTGTACGTTGCAATTTGGAGTTTTAGTCCTCAGCATTGAAATATTTTTGGTATTTCTTCCTGTTCCAGGACAAAAATCAGAAAAATAAAAGGTATTTGTTTAATAAATTGCTGTACTTAAAAAAAAATCTATTACCTTTACAAACATTAAAAAAAATAATAATCTAAAACATTTTTAGGTTTACAGAAAAACTGCAAAGGTAGTACAGAGTCCTCATACACTCTACATCCAATTTCACTGATTACTAACATCTTATATGAATACATTAAATACAATAAATTACAATAATTAATTGCATTAATTTTAATAGTAATAAGAATTTTGTCACTTGAATTTTGGAATATTTTTAGAAGTAACATCTTGTTAGCTCTTTCAGTGTATTCCAAAATTTGGGGTCATTAAGATTTTATACTACTAATTGAGTCAATGTTGGTGACATTTATTTTCTAGTCATTCATAGTATGAATAAGTTTTGGCCTTTGTATTATTAATTTATAGGATAATTAATATATTCTGGATAAACAGTTGTGTCTATTATATCTCTTCTTTCTCTATATATATGTCTTATACAATTTTCTTCAGTGAAGATTTCATTTCTAGTGTGTTTTGGATTTTTCTGCATTTCTTAAAACCAGATCCCTTTTGCTTCTTTGCCTCCATCTTCCCAGTTACTTTTTCCATCTGCCTGAGAAGAGACTGTGTCTTCTTAAATCTTAGAGAGAACACACTGTGTTCTAGTTTTGTCATCTTTTTCCTTAAAAAATAATTCCCCTGAGTTTTCAAGTTAGGATTTTTTATTCACTTTTCTATAGCCTTGGGTTTGGGACACTTGGGATTGGAGTGATGTACTCTCTATGTTAAGGATTAGAATGTTTTCAGGAAAGAAACTGATGGGTGATATAACACCCATTTTATTTGATCAGTGGAGTGTTTGTATCTCAGACTAATGACCAAGATGGTGAGGCAATTGGGGATACCAGCCTGGTTTACTATGTTGAGCATGTGTGGTCTGAGACTGTCCTATTTAAGACAGTCTTTGCTCTGTCTTATTAATAACTATTATCCCAACTCTTAGTATGAATGGTGCTACCCATGCTCCTGTGCAATATCATCCTTGCATTTGCATGCTAGCTTCCATCTCCTTTCACCTAATTAAGATACCCTTCCAGCAGTTCTCTCTCTCCTTCTTGTACTGTTCATATCTCTTTCTTCTAAAAGATTTCCTTCAGAAAAAAAAATTCCTCTCATCTTCAAAACAAACACCTTTAGACCTCAAATCACTCTTAACTTAGTCCCTAACACTCTGCTTCCCATGACTGTTAAATATCTTCATTAGAGTTGTCTCTATTAGCTTACTTCAGGTTTTTTTTGAAATTCTATTTATTTTTTCTACAGCAGGTTCCTATTAGTTATCTCTTTTATACATATTAGTGTGTATATGTCAATCCCAATCTCCCAATTCATCCCACCACCACCACCTCGCCACTGCTTTCCCCCACTTGGTGTCCATACACTACTTGTTCCCTACATCTGTGTCTCTATTTCTGCCTTGCAAACCAGTTCATCTGTACCATTTTTCTAGATTCCACAATATATGCATTAAATATGATATTGTTTTTCTCTTTCTGACTTACTTCACTCTGTATGACAGTCTCTAGGTCCATCCACATCTCTACAAATTCGTTCCTTTTTATGGCTGAGTAATATATTCCATTTTATATATGTACCACGTCTTCTTTATCCATTTGTCTGTTGATGGGCATTTAGGTTGCTTCCATGACCTGGCTACTGTAAATAGTGCTGCAGTGAACATTGGGGTGCATGTGTCTTTTTGAATTATGGTTTTCTCTGGGTATATGCCCAGTAGAGGGATTGCTGGGTCATATGGTAATTCTATTTTTAGTTTTTTAAGGAACCTCCATACTGTTCTCAGTAGTGGCTATATCAATTTACATTCCCACCAACAGTGCAAGAGTGTTCCCTTTTCTCCACACTCTCTCCAGCATTTGTTGTTTGTAGATTTTCTGATGATGCCCATTCTAACCAGTGTGAGGTGATACCTCATCGTAGTTTTGATTTCCATTACTCTAATCATCAGTGATGTTGAGCAGCTTTTCACGTGCCTCTTGGCCATCTGTATGTCTTCCTTGGAGAAATGTCTATTTAGGTCTTCTGCTCATTTTTTAATTGGGTTGTTTGTTTTTTTAATATTGAGCTGTATGAGCTGTTTATATATTTTGGAGATTAATCCTTTGTCTTTTGATTCATTTGCAAATATTTTCTCCCATTGTGAGTGTTGTCTTTTTGTCTTATTTATAGTTTCCTTTGCTGTGCAAAAGCTTTTAAGTTTCATTAGGTCTCATTTGTTTATTTTTGTTTTTATTTCCATTACTCTAGGAGATGGGTCAAAAAAGATCTTGCTGTGATTTATGTCAAACAGTGTTCTTCCTATGTTTTCCTCTATGAGTTTTATAGTGTCTGGTCTTACGTTTAGGTCTTTAATCCATTTTGAGTTAATTTTTGTGTATGGTGTTAGGGAGTGCTCTAATTTCACTTTTTTACATGTAGCTGTCCAGTTTTCCCAGCACCACTTATTGAAGAGGCTGTCTTTTCTCCATTGTATATCCTTGCCTCCTTTGTCATAGATTAGTTGACCATAGGTGCGTGGGTTTAACTCTAGGCTTTCTGTCCTGTTCCATTGATCTATATTTCTGTTTTTGTGCCAGTACCATATTGTCTTGATTACCATAGCTTTGTAGTATAGTCTGAAGTCAGGGAGTCTGATTTCTCCAGCTCCTTTTTTTCCCGTCAAGATTGCTTTGGCTATTTGGGGTCTTTGTGTCTCCATAAAAATTTTAAGATTTTTGTTCTAGTTCTGTAAAGAATGCCATTGGTAATTTAATAGGGATTGCACTGAATCTGTAGATTGCTTTGGGTAGTTTAGTCATTTTCACAATATTGATTCTTCCAACCCAAGAACATGGTATACCTCTTCATCTGGTTGTGTCATCTTTGGTTTCTTTCATCAGTGTCTTATAGTTTTCTGAGTAGAGGTCTTTTACCTCCTAAGATAGGTTTATTCCTAGGTATTTTACTCTTTTTGTTGCGATGGTGAATAGGAGTGTTTCCTTAATTTCTCTTCCTGATCTTTCATTGTTAGTGTATAGGAATGCAAGAGATTTCTATGCATTAATTTTGTATCATGCATATTTACCAAATTCACTGATTAGCGCTAGCAGTTTTCTGGTAACATGTTTAGGATTATCTGTATATACTGTCATGTCATCTGCAAACAGGGACAATTTTACTTCTTCTTTTCCAATTTGTATTCCTTTTGTTTCTTTTTCTTCTCTGATTGCCGTGGCTAGGACTTCCAAAACTATGTTGAATAATAGTGGCAAGTGTGGGCAACCTTGTCTTGTTCCTGATCTTAGAGGAAATGCTTTCAATTTTTCACCATTGAGAATGTTGTTTGCTGTGAGTTTGTCATATATGGCCTTTATTATGTTGAGGTAGGTTCCCTCTGTGCCCACTTTCTGGAGAATTTTTTCATAAATGGTGTTGAATTTTGTCAAAAGCTTTTTCTGCATCTATTCAGATGATCATATGGTTTTTATTCTTCAATTTGTTAGCATAGTGTATCACATTGATTGACTTGTGTATATTGAAGAATCTTTGCATCCTTAGGATAAATCCCACTTGATCATGGTGTATGGTCCTTTTAATGTGTTGTTGGATTCTGTTTGCTTGTATTTTGTTGAGGATTTTTGCATCTATATTCATCAGTGATACTGGTCTGTAATTTCCTTTTATTGTAGTATCTTTGTCTGGTTTTGCTATCAGGGTGATGGTAGCCTCATAGAATGAGTTTGGGAGTGTTCCTTCCTCTGCAAAGTTTGGAAGAGTTTGAGAAGGATGGGTGTTAGCTCTTCTCTAAATGTTTGATAGAATTCACCTGTGAAGCCATCTGGTCCTGGACTTTTGTTTGCTGGAAGATTTTTAATCACAGTTTCAATTTCATTACTTGTGATTCGTCTGTTCATATTTTCTATTTCTTCCTGGTTCAGTCTTGGAAGGTTATACCTTCTGAAGAATTTGTCTGTTTCTTCCAGGTTGTACATTTTATTGGCATAGAGTTTCTTGTAATAGTCTTTTATGAGCTTTGTATTTCTCCAGTGTCCGTTGTAACTTCTCCTTTTTCATTTCAAATTTTATTGATTTGAGTCCTCTCCCTCTTTTTCTCGATGAATCTGGCTAAAGGTTTATCAATTTTGTTTATCTTCTCAAAGAACCAGCTTTTAGTTTTATTGATCTTTGCTATTATTTTGTTTCTATTTCATTTATTTCTGCTCTGAAATTTATGATTTCTTTCCTTCTACTAACTTTGGGTTTTGTTTCTTCTTCTTTCTCTAGTTCCTTTAGGTGTAAGGTTAGATTGTTTATTTGAGATTTTTCTTGTTTCTTGAGGTAGGCTTGTATAGCTATAAACTTCCATCTTACAACTGCTTTGCTGCATCCCATAGATTTTGGATCATCATGTTTTTTTGTCATTTTTCTCTAGGTTTTTTTTTGATTTCCTCTTTGATTTCTTCAGTGATGTTTTGGTTAGTTAGTAACGTATGGTTTAGCCTTCATGTGTTTGTGGTTTTTGCGTTTTTTTCCCTGTAATTTATTTCTAATCTCATAGCATTGTGGTCGGAAAAGATGCTTGATATGATTTCAGTTTTCTTAAGTTTACCAAGGCTTGATTTGTGACCCAAGATATGATCTATCCTGGAGAATGTTCCATGTGCACTTGAGAAGAAAGTGTAATCTGCTGGTTTTGGATGGAATGTCCTATAAATATCAATGAAATCTATCTGGTCTATTGTGTCATTTAAAGCTTGTGTTTCCTTCTTAATTTTCTTTCTGGATGATCTGTCCATTGGTTTAAGTGAGGTGTTAAAGTCCCCCACTATTATTGTGTTACTGTCGATTTCCTCTTTTATAGCTTTTTGCATTTGCCTTATGTATTGAGGTGCTCCTATATTGGGTGCATATATATTTATAATTGCTGTATCTTCTTCTTGGATTGATCACTTGATTATTATGTAGTGTCCTTCTTTGTATCTTGTAATAGTCTTTATTTTAAAGCCTGTTTTGTCTGATATGAGAATTGCTACCCCAGCTTTCTTTTGATTTCCATTTGCATGGAATATCTTTTTCCATCCCCTCACTTTCAGTCTGTATGTGTCCCTAGGTCTGAAGTGGGTCTCTTGTAGACAGTATATATATTTAGTTGTTTTTCTGGGGTTTTATATTGTTCCTTCTTCTGGTACATAGTCCTCTGCCTTTCATTTGGTCTATCTTTCTGTGAATGTCGTTTTCATTCCACAGGCTGCGGAATTGTAGTTCTTCTTGCTTCTGCTGTCTGCCCTCTAGCTTCCTTCATTTTCTTTCCTCTTTTTTTCTCCTTGAATATGCTGTAGATGTGCTTTGGATGCATCATTTCACAAACGCTGCTCTTGTCAATGTCACCAGTGACTAGAATATTGCTTAATGACCCCATGACCAATTTTGAATCCTCATCTTAATTAACTTAGCAGCATTTGATAACAGTTGTTTACCCCCTCCTTGGAAATTTTTTTTGAATATATGTCCAGATTAACAGCATTCTGGAATCTTCCATCCTCCCAGCCATTCCTCTTCAGCCTTGTTTGCTGAGCCTCTACATACTGAATGGTTCAGGCTGAATCCTTAGACCTCTCTCCGCCATCTACACTCACTTGTAGTTTCTCATCCAGCCTCATGCCTTGAAGTACATATGTAGTTTTGCTCTTCCACATATGTCTTTTTTTTTTTTTTTTGTCTGTGCCGTGGGACTGGTGGGATCTTAGTTCCCCTACCAGGGGTTGAACCCAGACCCTCAGCAGTGAGAGCTCGGAGTCCTAACCACTGGACTGCCAGGGAATTCCCCCACATTTATGTCTTTAGCACATTCCTCTCATCTGAATGCATAAACACTGGATTTCTTTATCCAGTTGCCTACTTAACTTTTCCACTTGAGTGACAAATAAGCATCTCAAATTTACAATAGCCAGAGTCAAGTTGGCAGTCTTCCCCACTGCTCCAAACCTGATTCTCTTGCAGTCTGTCACGTACCAGGAATTGGTAATTTTCATCCTTCTGGTTGCTCAGGCCAAAAATCCTTTGATTCATCCCTGACTCCTTTCTTTTGCTGACACTTTAAATTCAGTCCATCAGCAAAATCTGTCAGCTCTCCCAGAGAGTGTGAATCCAAAATGTTCAACACCTCTGCTAATCCAAGCCACTATACTCTTCCCTTAATTACTGTAATGAGTTCCAGACTGATTTTCCTATTTCTATCCTTGCTCTTTACAGGGAACCTACACTGTTTGTGGTCCTTCTCTCATCTCATCTCCTAACGAAATACCTTGTTTATTCCTCTCCAGCTCTCCCTGCTGGTCCTAGAATATTGAAGCATATTTCTTCCTCAGGGAAACTGCCCTGTGTTTCCTCTGGCTGGGACCCTTTTCTTCATGCCATATTATCTAATGTTGAAGTCTGTTTATGCCCACATAACCTTCAGCCCCCCACCCTTTTCCATCTTTATTTTTATCCAGAGCCTTTATCACCACATGACATTTTATCTATTTTCTTATCTATTTTTTGTCTGTCTCCTTCTCTTTACTAAGGCTCATGAGAGCAGGGATATTTGTGTGTGTTTTTTGCTACTCTATCTATAGTGGCTGGCACAGTGAGAAAACAATAAATACCCTTTAAAACAGTGAATAATGAATAGTGGGTGACTCTTCTGGAGGTTATCAATTTCATAAGCAGCATAGTTATTAACTTATAGAAGTATATATATCTGATAAAAATATGAAGCACACAAGAGGGTGTGCAGTGAAAAGTGAGTATCCTATGCCTTACTGTCGCCCTCCATTGTTTTATTCTTAAAAAAAGGTCTATGTGTATACAAACATGTCACTCTTCCACCTAAGGAATAGTGTGCAAACTATCCTACACATTGCTATTTACACTTAATATATATTTTTGGAGATCATTCTTCATTATTATATATATTGTGCATTTACATATGCATATATTATACATTAGTATATATAATATATACTAACCTAGAATGATCTCTAGAATCTCTCTATAAAGCATAAATAGCCATGTGTAGGATTGTGTGTAGACTATTTTAAAACGTGTATGTATGTATATACATATATATTACATATACATAGTAATATATATATTACTTTTCAGACTTTTTCCTGGCTGATGGTTGAGTTTCAACTCAACATTTAGGCTGTTTTTTTTTTTTCCTTTGCAGTGCCCACTGTTGATGTCTTTCAGATTTCCACAAAAGAGAGATTTGGACTGGGACATCAGCTGAAAAAGTAAGTTTTCCAATGAATAAAAAACAAATTTCTATTAAAGAGAACTGAGTTCTCATTTTGTTTACCACTCCCCGCCCCATTTTTATTCAACAAAGCTTTTTGAAGTAAGTGCCTCAGGAGCGGAAGTCATCATGATGCTAAGAGCTGCATCAGTAATTTAGTTGGCAGAGCTCACTTTAGAACTGAGCCAGATTCCTTCCATCTGCCCCCTCTGGATTCACCCTCCTCCCTCTAACATCCTGCATTCCACCTGAGGAGGTGGGCATATAAAAATTAGAAAATAAACCCTTAATGTTTAGAATTCCACATCTTTGAAACTAAATTCAATTTGCAACATATATTTAGCACATTATATTATGCAGTGTTTTCTTTTTAAGGACTCAATATAGATTCATCAGTTGTAACAAATGCACGGCTCTGGCAAGAGATGTTGGTAATAGGGAAGCTATGGGCAGGGGGCATATGCAAAATCTCAGTACCTTCCTCTCAATTTTGCTGTGCACCTAAAACCGCTCTAAAAAAGTAAAGTCATTAAATTAAAAATAATTTTTTAAATGAGGGAGAAAATTGGGTGAGGGAAAAAAATCACAGGGGAAATTTTCTGTTTCCTCTACTGGATTAGGTATCCTTTTCCAGTGCAATTGCCTTTGTTTTTTCAATTGGATTTTGTTTTTCAAGCCAGTATCTTACAGGTCTTGGAACTAAGCATGGAGCCTGCCTTCTATGTTAAGCCATTCAAGTTGGCCACCACCTCATTTTAGCACATGTTTTTTTCCCCCCTATGATTTTTTTCCCTCATCCAGTTTTCTCCCTCATTTTAAAAATTATTTTTAATGTAATGACTTTATTTTTTTAGAGCAGTTTTAGGTTCACAGCAAAATTGAGAGGAAGGTACTGAGATTTTGCTTATGCCCCCTGCCCATAGCTTCCCTATTATCGACATCTCCTGCCGGAGTGGTGCATTTGTTACAACTGAAGAATCTATGTTGACTATGATTATCACTCAATTTCCAGAGTTCTACTTTATGGACTTTTGTAAGCCACTTAAGAACTTTTTTTGGGGGAAGGGGGTGAAATGCCATTGGTCCAAATGAGACAAGAATTATAAAAGCACAGAAGTCTAGGAATAGATAGCTTCCTACCCTTAATGACATTTGAGCTCAGAAAAAGAAATTATGTGTGTAATCCCAACCCTGAGAAATTAAGGAAAGCTATACTCTGTATTCACTGTTGAATCACCTTGTAGAATATGTAACATTTTATTAATAGTTCCACCCAAATGTTTAATATTTTTAAAAAGTTATTTACTTTTATGCACATATTTTAATTATATGTAAAGTTTGGTCTATGAACTAGAACTTTATTTAATGACCCTTGATAAATTTTAGGCTAATTTAATTTCTTTCCTTAATTATAAATAACTGGGTTTGCCTGTGATCTTCTAGTCTAAAATTATATATAATAAAATTTCAAAATCTGATCTCATCCTCACAATGTCATAAGAGGAAATTGAAATATAAAGAGGTTATTTTCCAGAAACATACAGCAAGTTAGGAAGGCAGATTTAGAATCTAGGCCCTTTGTTTTTGCTCAGGAAATAAGAAACACTCATTAAACTTTTTCTGTGATTCTTTATCTTGTGTGTTCCTGGCAGTAAGAGTCTAAACAACAGCAACAGCAAATGCTTATGCAGTGCTGCTTATATGTCAAGCGCTTAGAATAGTGACATATATTAGCTCCCTTGATCTTCATAACAACCCTATCAAACAGGTACTGTTACTATCCACATTTCCTAGATGATGAAGCCCAGGCCCTGAGAGCTTAAGCAACTTGGTTAAGCTCACACACTGAGAAAGTGGTACAGCCAGAATTTGACTCCATATCAATACTTTTGATCCATCCACTAATCTGCCTCTCATATAATCATAGATACTCCTTTGTCTTAATAAGGCTTGGAATATATTTTCATCATTGAATGGATATTGGGAAAATGTGAGGTCATTAAAAGAGCCTGAAAGAGGCTGACCCCAAACAGATGTAATATAGTGATCAGCCTTGAATAGGGTATCCGTCAATCAAAGGCTAAGCATATCACTGACTATGGAAATAATCTTAAACTGTGTGTGACTTGATGTTGATCAAACTTAAGTTGTTTTTAAAAGGAAAAAAATTACATTGTAAATCTCCAACATTGCCTGAAGTACGTACAAACATAAAGTATGGTGTAAATTCTTCATATGTTGAGTTCACATTTATAACACAAAATTCAATTTATAACTGATGTGCAAATCAAAATAAAACACTCAAATTTCAGATTAATATACTAATTTAATTTGATGGATGGTGTCATTTTGCTGAAGCTATTTCACCACCACAGTTTGAACACAGTACTGACTACTGTAGTGCCCATTTCAGCATGTAGAAGATCATCATGTTACCCACATGTATTCCCTTTCTCTTTCTGAACTACCCTGGAAGCTTTGTTCACATAGCTGGCTGTGACATCATCTGGTCTTCGGTTGATGTGAATGTATAATTTACCTTGAAGTCTTTTTCCCTTCTTTTATCGTCAGCCAATGGCAATTATAGTAGTTCTTCTTAGTGAAGCACAGACTCAGACACCAGGGCGAGCCCTGAAATCTCTCGGTGGCTCTCTATTATAAGGGGCCAGTCGTTATACCAAATGTGCTCATGTGTATATTTCAGATCACAATTGAAATGAAACACTATATTGAATTTCTTATAGGAGGTAGTTAACTCCTCCCTTTCGAATCCAAGAACAGGTAGGGATTTGGGTATGCAAGTTTCAGAATTACTAGTTTTAGATGTTGAAGTCACACTTTAGAATGCCAATGTAATATGAAAGTGGGACCAATTTTAGCTCTTTTACTTGTTATTTTTTGTTCCAGTTAGCCTATCAAGAATCAGAGAAGCACTTGCTTGGTTTCTTAGGGAATGGTACACAGGAATGGCAATTTTTCATAGGAGGAAAAGAATCTGAATCTGCTTGGTACAAAGGGTGGTGTCACTGGAGATTTCAGGTTAAGTACAAGGGAAAATGATGACCTTAATAGTACTGTTACATTGAAATCTTGATGAAATCTTGGGAGAAAAAAACCTTCAAAAATTAAGTGGAAAATAAGAACTTTCCCTTGTCCTGAGCTCTAGGGAGAATTTACTGCAAATTTGGAATCATGCATCACTGACTGCAGCTTTACCCCCTTCTTCCTCACTACCTCTACAGCTAAAATGACCACAAATAATTACACGTTTCCTCTGAATTCATCTAAGCTAGCTCACTGAAGTTTGGGGTAGTTAGTCTGAGTGATGTAGTTTCTGGCGATCTGAGTTAATGTGGTGAGACCTGAAGGATCTCAAGAAAATAATAACTGGCCTAGTGCTAAGAGTCACAGCTGCCCCTTTTGAATAACATACGTTAACATAGGTCTCTCCGTGTTGGATAACATAGGTGTTACAGCTCTGCTGCTTACTATCCTGGCTAACTTGGACAGATTTCATTTCCTTACCTTACTTGTGAAATGTGTGGAAGGAGAAAAAAAACCTGTATATAAAGTTCCTCTTTCACACCCTGCTGTATTGTAAATAGTAGATATTGGTACCATTTTCCTGGTCCAAAAGCAATCTGTGTTAGAAACAACTGAAAAGAGCAGGAAAGCAGGACCTGCTGAGTTGACTTGGGAAAGAAAATCAAAATGTTTAATTTACTGCGCATGATGTTTAATTGTAAAATTTTGCCTCTACTTAAATATCAGCCTTAAGGGACTCTCCTCCGTTGTCACTGGAGGGATGGGATCCAGAGAAGCTGTCACAGCCTGAGACCCTTCTCAGAAAACAAGGCTGTGTCTTTCTTAAATCCACAGTTGACGTTCTAGATATTCTTTATCACAAAACAGTGATGCCATGGTCTTGACTTAGAAACTATTGAGATCAGAAGTTACCAGATTCCTGCCTTAGGATAGGAACTAAAAATTCTTAGAGGCTCACCATCTTTTAAAAAACCAGCACATTTTAAAGTGAATGGCAAAAAAATAAATAAATAAAAATAAAGTGAATGGCGGCTGTGCTGAACGTAAAACTTGCTGACCTCCTAATTCTCCATAGAGTCTATTTTGCATGGCTTACTTTTGTTTACGATTTTATAGTTTCATTTTGTTTTCCTTTTCATGAAGAAAAATACATAAGCAAATCACGGAGAAGGAAAAGAACTTTACTTGTATCTTAATAAATCATAATTACTAACAAAACATTTTTTAAAACCTGTGTTGCTGGCACCAACAAAATAATTCAGACTTTTCTTTTGCCACCTCAGCTAAAGGTGTTGATCCTAAAGGCCATCCTTATAAATCTCTTTATATCCTTATTCTTTTATCAACTTCTTAATTGTTTGTATTTTTAATAATGTCACAGTAATTAATTAATTATTAATTATAACACAGTAAAATCACAGAAATTTTCTATAGGATGCTTTCCTACACAAGAAGACATCTTGTATGGTTCAAAATTAAACTCTGCCTAATTACCATGCATTTATTTTCCTTTGATAAATACATTCTCTACATAATCCATACAGAAATATGATATTAAATTACCTTGGAACTGTGATGACAAACTTACCTTTGGTTTGACAGAATCATGCAGACATTTGTTACACAGCAGTGGAAACAGAGCAAAGAAAAATCCAGTTGCCTGCACAATAAGAAGCTGTCAGAGAAGAAAGTGAAGTCTCCCCTGCATCTATTTTCTACCTTGCGCAGGTGGGTAACAGACGTCTTTCCATCGTCTTCCTAAACTCTGCACCTGTGATATTCCATGGTTATTTAATTCAAGCATTCTTGCTACAGTCTTGGCATCTGTTTATTTTCTTTATGACTTTAAAGAACAGACCAAGTTACATCCATTCCATCAAAAAACACAGATACTCATTTCTGTGTTTTGAGTTTGTGTTTCCTTTGCATGGGTTAAATTTACTAAAATTACATTTTTTGGTTTCTAATCACATAGAGTTTTCCCTACCAAAATTAGTCCTTTGGGATAAGTAGGAGGAAAAACAAACAAACAAACAAACTGGATAAACCTTTTCTGCTTTCCAGGAAACATAGAATTCAGTCCCTGTGATCTTTCCATACATATTTGGTTTCAATTTTGGCTGGATAAACTGGATTAAAAAGACATGGTGTTTGTAACAGAGTTGAGTTGATTGAGCCCGACAAGTGTTCTCCATGGTCTGTTGCACTCATGATTCGCCCTGTTAATTGTTGCATTTTGAAGGTCGCCAAGTTATCCTCCCCCTGGTTGCGGAAAAAGCAAATCCAAACTGAAATCGGAGCAAGACGGGATCTCCAAGACGCATAAGCTGCTGCGGAGGACTTGTTCCAGCACAGTCAAGACGGAGGACGTGTGCGCCCCGAAGCCACACAGGACCTTCGGTCGCTCGCTGTCCAGCGACCCCCGGGCTGAGCAGGCGGTGACGACCATTAAGTCACACAAACTCTTGAACCGTCCCTGCCCTGCAGCCGCAAAGCAGGAGGACTGCCTCGCTCTCAAGTCGCACAAACTCTTGACTCGCTCTTGTTCTGGAGACCCGCGCTGTGAGCACAACGCCAGCCTGAAGCCTCACAAACTGCTAAGCAGGTCTTATTCCAGTAACCTCAGAATGGAAGAATTATATGGACTCAAGAATCACAAGTTGCTCAGCAAGTCTTACTCCAGTGCCCCCAAGTCATCCAAAACGGAGCTTTTCAAGGAACCCAACGCAGAGGGCCGGAGGCTCTCTCTTACCTCAGGGCTCATTGGTATCTTAACTCCATCATCATCTTCATCTTCCCAGCCTGCTGTGCGTACATATTTTCATCTTGAGTTCTTAAATGTCAGCTAAGGGGCAGTAGAGGGTTTTGTTAGTTTGTTTGTTTTGTAAGATCTGGTAAAGGAAAGAAGCACAATTTTGTTTATGTTTTTTAAAATTTACAATTTTTTTTTCTTTTGGATGTTATTTTGCATACCAGACATTTGCAACTGGTACTGGAATGTTCATTTTGATTCTGAAAAAATAAATGTGGCTGTCAATTTGAGGTCCAGGCCAGAGTCCTGTCACGGGAATGAATGCTACTAAAAATGGAAGGAAGTCCATTGGATTCACAAAGCCTGTCCTTTTAAGCAAGCATAACATTTCTAATGTTTTATTAAGTAGGTTTATCTAATCTCTGGTTTTCTCACAAAAGTAGTGGAGCTCAGAGTTTGTCTAATAATTTTTTTTTAGAATAAAAATGGTTGATGTTTTATTTTATTTATTTATTTCTAATAATTAAGAAGGGCGTCCTTCCTATTGTATATAAGAGGACAACTTTGCCCATGAACTTGTGGAGAGAAGTAACAGTTACAGCTGTATCCCTGAGCCTGACTTAAAGCCGCTCTCAGTGTCTACTTTATGAAACTGAAGTCACTTTGTCCTGAAGCTGTTTTGCATGGGGAGACGGGCCTGGGAGGTGACTGTATTAAAGCTTAAGTACTTTGGGTGGTATTTATTGGGAGTCAGTCTTACACAAAGTTTACCTCTAGAGTAATCAGCATTATAGCCAGTTGCAGATAAAGAAACAGACCTATCTTATGTATATTAATTACATAAAATAATTGACCAAAAGTTTTGTTTGCTTTTAGTAAATTTGTGTTTGTGTGTGTTAGGGAGGAACATATTTAACTCTTTAGCTATTAATACAGATATGCCAAGCAACAGATGAAACTGAAAAGAAATAAGAGGATACATTTTCAGAAAGTTGTGGTGCTCTTGTATAGATTTATTTCTAAAATTACATTGTAAATTATACCATGAAATTTTATTTGTGTTAAGAAAATGTATGTGAGTATGTTGGTAATTTTAGGTGGATATCCCCAAAACCCATTTCTTCTCAAAACTAAGTATTAAAGACATACAGAAAAGTAATTATGTCAGAGTTACATAGTAGAAAGTTTCCCATGGTTAGTTTCACCTAAGAAAGATAATTTCGGATATTCTGTAAAAGAAAATGTCTTAATGTCCTCCTGTATGATTAAGCCTAATACAGTAGTTTAGTATTGTACCCCTTACAGCAGCTGTCTAGTACGTCTTTGGAGAAATAATTCTATCTGATTGTGAAATGAGATTGAAATAATCTAAATGAGGAAGTGGGAGCAATCAGTGATAAGTAATAGAGGCAACGAGTTTTTGTGATCATTTAAAGATGCCACTCATTTTTATTAGGAGATCAGAAATTAAGAATGCTGCTCACTTAGTTTAAACAAAGATTACAATAGTAATGAAGGAAAGTGCATTATAATAAATTCTAAAATCTCGATGTCATAATCAGTGATTTAATTCACATTACAGGTGATCTTAGATCACATCTGTATTCACTGCTGCAAAAGTAAAAGGCTATAATTTATATATTTTCCTAATTAAAAAATTATTTTCTTCTACTTTGCTTTTTATAGCCAAATGGTGCCAAATGTATTCCAATACGAGACCGTGGCTTCCTAGTGCAGGTATGAGCCAAGCCTCCATCCGTTGTAGAAATAGTTTAGCCTTTAGTGGGTTTTCAAATCCTTCATGAACTTGACTTAATTCTTTCTCTTTATTGTCTTATTCAGACAATTGAGTTTGCTGAACAGCGGATCCCTGTGTTGAATGAATACTGTGTGGTTTGTGATGAACCACATGTGTTTCAAAATGGCCCAATGCTTAGGGTAAGTTCTCACTGGTGGAATGTCAGTTTAGAATATAAATGAAGAGGGTTAAGATATAAAAATAAATAAGTAAATAACTGCCTTTGCAGTAAGCACTCTCTATTGAGCCAATTACGTAATACACAAAGTCATATAATTTTGACAAATGAGTCAGTATTTCTAAAGGAGTCTGTGAAAGATCAAGCTGTTTCATATTAGCAAAATGTTTCTTATTTCTCACATGTGCTTATTTATCACTTCAGTGTTTATTCATCTATATCTATATCCATCTATATCAATATGTATATATATGTAAACTTGTAAACACTGTTTTTTCAAAACAGCACAATTTAAAGATAGTTAATACAGGGAGTAGAAGGTAGTCCTTGTTCCAGTTAGAAGAAGTATATAGTAGAATCTGGAGAATTAGAGTAAAGATTTCAAAAAAATGCCAACTCACTGACACATTTATGGCATTATTAAAGGAGTATGGAAATAAGAATCAAAGTATAAGTGGTATTTTTTGGGGAGAATTACCTAATTCAAAAGTTTTTTTTGCAATTTTTTTATTGAGATAAAATTTGTATAAATATGCAATTCACTATTTGAATGTGTACAATTCAGTGGTTTTTATTGCATTCACAATGTTGTGCAACCGTTACTACTAATTCCAGAACATTTCTATTATCCCAAAAAAGAAACCCTATGAAAGTTAGTAATCACTCCCAATTTTCCCCGCACCTCATCCCCTGGCAACCACTAATATATTTTCTGTCTCTATGAATTTGCCTGTTTTAGACATCTCATATAGAAGGACATTAAATATAAGTTATACATTATGTGGCCATTTGGTTTTGGCTTCTTACATTAAATATAAGTTATACATTATGTGGCCATTTGGTTTTGGCTTCTTTCACTTAGTAAAATGTTTTTGAGGTTCATCTGTGTAGCATGTCTCAGAACTTTATTCCTTTTTATGGTGGAATAAGACTACATTATATGGATATGTGACTTTTGTTCATCCATTCTTCAGTTAATGGAATTGCTGGGACATATGTTAATGCTACTTAACAGTTTCAGGAACTACCAAACTATTTTTGACAGTGACTGTACCACTATATTCCTACCAGCAGTGTATGATGGTTCCAGTTTGTCCACATCTTCACCAGCGCTTGTTATTTGCCTCTTTTTTTCCCCAATTATAGCCATCCTAGCATTCATGAAGTGGTATCTCATTGTGATTTTGATTTGCCCCTCCCTAATGACTAATGATTTGAGCATCTCTTCATGTGCTTATTGGCTATTTGTATATCTTCTTTGGAGAAATATCTGTTTAAATCCTTTGCCCATTTTTTATTTGGGTTATTTGTCTTTAGTGAGTTGTAAGAGTTCTTTATGTATTCTGAATACTAGATCATTGTTAGAGATATGATTTGCAAATATTTTCTCCTATTTTCTTTTTCTTGATAGTGTCCTGTGACACACAAGTTTTTAATTTTAATGGAATCCAAATTTCAGTTGAACCATTGCCTAATCCAAGGTCACAAAGATTTATACCTATATTTCCTTCAAAGAGTTTATAGTTTATATCTTACATTTAAGACATTGATCCTTTTTGAGTTAATTTTTGCTTATGGTGTGAGGTTGCTGTCCAGATTCATTCTCTTGCATGTAGATATCTAGTTGTCTAAGTACCATTTGTTGAAAAGACTCTTCTTCCCCAATTAAATGATCTTGTCTCTCTTGTTGAAAATGATTTGACCATAGATGTTTTGATTTACTGGTCAACTCTTAATTTTACTCCACTGATTTGTATGTCAGTCCTTATACCTGTACTATACTGTCTTGATTAACTGTAGCTTTGTAGTGAGTTTGAAATGAAGAAGTGTGAGTCCTCCAACTTTTTTTTTTTATAATATTGGATCCCTTGCATTTCCATATGAATTCTAGGGTCCGCTTATCTGCCAAAAAGGCAAATGGAATTTTGATAGGGTTTGCTTTGGGTCTGTAGGTCAATTTGGGAAGTATTGCCATCTTAATATTAATCCTTCCAATCCACGAATGCAGGGTATCATTCCATTTATCTAGATCTTTTAAAATTTCTTTTTACACTGTTTTTTAGTTTCATTGTTCAAGTCTTGCACATCCTTGGATAAATTTATCTTTAAGTAGTTTATTCTTTTTGATGCTGTTGCCACTTCTAATCAACATTGTACTGGAGGTTCTAGCCAGGCAATTAAGAAGAGAAGAATAATAGAATGTATCCATATTGGACAGGAAAAACTAAAGCAATCTGTTTGCAGATGACTTGAGCACTGTGTGCCAGGCACACTGTGTAGACATTTTGCATACTGCTTCCTTATTTGATTTTCACAAAACTCTGTGGTTTAGGTATTTTTGTGCCCATGGTGCAAATAAGGGGGTTAAGATTCAAAGAAGTAAGAAGATTTATTTAGCTTCACCCAGCTATATGAGTGGAAGCTGAACTTTGAACCTGATTTTGTCTGACTTCAAAACTGCATCACAAACATTTATTGAAGGCTTTATGAGTATAACACACCATACTAGATTCTGTTGCACTTTTTAAGAGAGATTTCTCCTGTCCTTAGGAATATATGTTTGAAAAGATGAATTGCAAAGCCTAGAAATAGGTAATTTTATTAGAAATTTTTTTGTATTTCAAGATTTATACTTTAAAAAACATATATAATATCCATTTATGACCATAACCACTGTCAAGCTTTATGATATATTGGTTTCATTTTATTTGTTTATGGGAAACATATAAAAGAGTTTTTTCTTGCCACCCAAATGCTATTTTTTGACAGTCAGTTATTCCTCTCAAAGAGATATATTGTTATTCTGAAACCCAACTTAAACTAAATCAGAATTTATTAAATATTTGTGCAAGATTGTTATTTTTAGTCAATACATGGAAATGTATAGTTACGATGAGAGGAAAGAGGATCCTTTAACCATTGTCAGTTTATCCCAGTAAGGAGGCCTGTTTTTACTTTGTCATTGTGCATCTGTGGATCTTGATTTATTTCTTGATCCATGGCAATGACATTTTCCTTGCCATAGATAATAGTAATGTTATTAATGGCATAAGCTTTTTGAGTGCTTTTTATGTAATCATGTTTTTGAAGTGCCTTATATGGATTATCTTATTTAATCTTATTTAACCCTATTAGGCAGGTATTAATACTGTCCCTGCTCTATAGATGAGGAAAAGAGTAATTTTTTTAATGTCACACTGCTAGTAAGTAATAGGGACAGGATTCAAACCCTGGCAGAATGGCACCAAGGCCATGGTTCTTAATCATGATGCTATTCTTTTTTTTTTTTTTTTTTTTTTGCGGTATGCGGGCCTCTCACTGCTGTGGCCTCTCCCGTTGCGGAGCACAGTCTCCAGACGCGCAGACTCAGCGGCCATGGCTCACGGGCCCAGCCGCTCCGCGGCATGTGGGATCTTCCCGGACCGGGGCATGAACCCGCGTCTCCTGCATCGGCAGGCGTACTCTCAACCGCTGTGCCACCAGGGAAGCCCTCATGATGTTACTCTTGACTTATGTGCCTGAATTAACTACTTTTATGTCCTGGAAATTCACCACACATATTGTTGGGAGTTTACTCTTTACAGTTTAATTGCTGTCAGTTCATTCCTATAATAGGTGATAGAAATATCATAGTTGATGTTAGTATTCTCTTTGCCTTGCTTCAAGTTCTGTTTTACTTTATCTTTCTGCACCAATGAAGTTTGCTGTCTCTTTCTAGAAATGGAAATGCTTTTGTAAACAAGAGAGAAAACGTTTTCTAAATAAATATAGCTAGTTATCAGGAGGTTTTATGTTGCTTCAATTCAGACTGATATCTAAGGAAATCAGAAAACTTACTTTGGTTTCTTAAATAGTAAGATAAGTGACATATGAAATCAGATCAGGAAATGAAAATAGAGAAACATCTCATATTCAAAGGAAGAAAAGTAAACAAAACTACCTCCCTGTTCTGTTAAACAGATATTTCACCTAAATCAGGTATATATTCATTTTTTCTCTCTCTCTCTTATATTTACATCGCAGTATGTTTTACTATAATTTCAATAATGTACATAGTGTATAATTTCAATAAGGTATAACAATTATTACAAATATAATGTTCAGCCCATATAACACATTAAAAACTGCAGTAAATCCTAGAGCTATAAAGAGGATAAGTCATAGCCCCATAGGGTGATTAAATAGGTTCGATAAAAGTCGATTTCCATAGATTTCTCTGCCTAATGTTTATTACATTTGTGAGATCTTTCTCCGTCAAAATTCAAATTGTTTCTTATATTTTGTCTCTTTTCTTCAAGGCTGATTGTTTTTCAAATGACATAAGTCCCCTTTTACCCCTATTTCCCAAAAGTCCTAAAATTTTACTCACTCCTTTCCTATTCTGCCACTTTACTCAGAGGTCTAAGCATGTCACACTTTTGCAACATCAAGAACTACTTATTTAGAAATACCACAATGCTCTGATTTTCTCTTTTGCTTATAAAGGTTATAAATATCACTCTCAGGTGTGAGTCCTGACATGCAGTACTGTGGATCTGCATAAAACTCACATTCTCAAGAGGGTTGTTCAGAGTCCCAGAATTTCAGTTCGGCAGTACAGTCTGCATTGTGATCAGAAAACCAAACCACTGGTTCTCCACGTTTTGGAATCAGCTAGAGCGTTAATGTGCTAGACTGTCTTGGAGATGCTTTAAAATGTTGATTTTGGTCTTCAAGTGTGTTGGCAAAACAAGAAAACAAGGATTTACTGCCAAAATCACCACTGCTTTTTTTTTTTTTGCGGCACGCGGGCCTCTCACTGTTGTGGCCTCTCCCGTTGCAGAGCACAGGCTCCGGACGCGCAGGCTCAGAGGCCATGGCTCACGGGTCTAGCCGCTCCGCGGCATGTGGGATCTTCCCAGACCGGGGCACGAACCCGTGTCCCCTTCCACTGCTTTTATCAGCCTATAAATTCCTAGTGCCCTTGCCTTTTTGTTAGGGTCACTTTAAACACCCAATTCTTGGATCAATGCAGGTGCTTGTCTTCTTCTTTGAACCTTGTACGTGAGTTGCTGAATCCTGTTGGAAAAAACCACTCATGTGGTTGTGTGGCTTAGTATCCCTACAAAGTTGGAACTTTGTCAGTGATACTGGAGGCTCATTCTCTGTGTCCCTTGTTAACAGACTTTTCCTGTTTCTCACTTCAGTATGTGATGTGGGAATTATGATTTCATTTTCTTCTCCTGCTGTGTGAAAATGTCCCACATTACTTGCTGTGAATTACCAGGCCTGAGATTCTACGTCACCTCTTGAGAATAATGCTCTTTCCTACTAAAGCAAGGTCAGAGAAACCTGCGAGTCTAATAATTTTGTGGTCCAGTCTTGCTGTGGACCATAGACAAATGTTGGTAACTAAGGTTCTTATTTTCAGAGTGAAAATTAACAATACCCAGCTATAATTTGGTCATAGTATAAGACACTGCCATGACCATTTTTTTGGAAACTGACTGTTTGGGTCAACCTGGGTATGTCCCATTTTACCTTGAGGAAAACAGGTAGGTCTTCTTGTATTAAGGTCTGATGTTAAAGAATGGATGAAAAAGCATAGCCTATTTTCTCGCTGCTCCCCCTCAACGCATTTTGTAGAAGTTAACATTTCAAGTCCTGAAATAAAGGCTAAACTAAATAATTATGCCAAAAAACTTTCAGTTCAAAACTATAATTACTTTTACATCCAAATTGAGCAGAAATTGGTTTTAATGTTCAAACAACTTTAGTTTTATCAGACAATGGGGATCACCATGTATATTGGGGACTAACCAGGCCTGATCCTATTTTATTGTGGATCTGTCTTGATCTCTGTGGGATTCCTGTCTTTCTTAATGGACAGTAAATCTTTCCCTACCCCAAATGTGTCTGTCTTCCAAACCATGAAAAGCACCCAAAGTACTGACTATAAAACTGGAAACACAGAGAATTAAAGGCATGTAGGTTTTGTGTTTCCAGTAGATATTCTTAATTATTCTCATGTTTTCAACACTTGTTTTTAAATTATGAAGTTGTATTTACATGGTTCATTTCTTTTTTAGCAAGACATAGTGTAGCAACAAATTAAGAATTTTGATAAACTGTGGGTATGAAAGTAAAAATACCACTTCATGATATGCTTCAATGAAAATTCTTATTAAACACTAATTTTGTATATACATTGGGTTAAAACAAGTAGAAGAGACAGCTTATCCAGGTTACCTAATACTATTAATATTTAAACAGCTCTGTATACCTCAGGGAGATTTTATAAACCATATCTCACTTGGTTCTCTTTCTCACTTAGTCCTTTTATCAACCTGGTGAACTAGATCTGATTTTATCCCTGTTTTATAGCTAGGAGAACTGAACTGTGCACATATGCTCCAACTGGAACAGTATCCACTTTTATCTGTTTTATATATTGGGCTTACATGAAATATTGTGTTTGAAAAAAAAGACCATGGCAAAAAAAGGTTTGAAAACCACTCACCTACACTGTGCTATATATAAATACATAGCTAGATTCTCTTGAGTTGTGTCATTTCTATTTTCAGTAGGAAGTAATTTAAATTCATTGAAAACACAAAGTTTCTAAAGTGCAGTTAGTTTCTAAAATATTCTTTAGGGCTTAAAGCCATTTTTTTAAACATGTTTTTACTGCTCACATTTAAATAGCTTTGATTCAAATAAAATTAAAAACGTATTCATCTTAGCTTAAAAATTTCTAAAATGAATCTTAACTTAGGGACATATAAAGTTCCCCATGTTTTTAAATGGTGCACAATGAATATTATATTGCAGATATATTATGTATGTTATGTGTAATGGCAGGAGGGAATTGAAATGGTTTTGCAGATTACGTTATAGGGACTGATTTTTTTGAAGGCAATATAATAGTATAACATTAAGAATAGATAATATTTTATAAATTGAAACTAATAGATTTATTGTAAACTTGAATTAGTAAATAATGTACATTTGAGGTGATATTTAGGCATACATACTTTGTATTAAAGTGTTTAATAAAACACACAATTTCACTTATCTAGCAATAGCTATTCAATGACTACATTTTATTTTGAATTGATGCTGGAGTTTTCTGTGCAAATGATACAGTTATAGCTGAATGTGTTGGGATCACGGTATTGGCTGGCAGTTGGCTCAAGGTGGGAGAATGCTAATTACAGTATAACTGCATATTTTATTAAGGAAAAATGAATCAGTTTCTTTCCTTGAATAGGATGTACTTTCTGTGAGACATCTAATCTTGATTACTTAAAATTTGAGAACTTTCTTTTAGTACGCCATCTTGTGTTGACATTTTGAACTCCTCAAATAAAATGGATAAACATGGGAGAGGATCAGTGATCTACAAAAACTAGTTGGCAAATTGTTATATCAAAATTAAACTCATTTATAGCTTGAATACTCTATAGAATGTTCTAGTAAAAAATGATTGATAGATATAACATTGTTGCTTTAAAAATTCACTGGCATTACTTAGTATGGTGTTATATAGTACATAAATTATTCACAATATTACTACCTCTATAGTTGCTATTTTAAAAAGAAAGGAAGAAACATAGGCAGAACACTCTATGATAAATCACAGCAACATCCTTTTTGACGCACCTCCTAGAGAAATGGAAATAAAAACAAAGTAAACAAATGGGACCTAATGAAAAGGAAAACATAAAAAAGAGGAAAAGACAACCCTCAGAATGGGAGAAAATATTTACAAATGAAGCAACTAACAAAGAATTAATCTCCAAAATTTACAAGCAGCTGATGCAGCTCAATATCAAAAAAACAAACAACCCAATCCAGAAATGGGCAGAAGACCTAAATAGACATTTCTCCAAAGAAGGTATACAGATTGCCAACAAACACATGAAAAGATGCTCAACATCACTAATCATTAGAGAAATGCAAATCAAAACTACAGTGAGGTATCACCTCATACCAGTCAGAATGGCCATCATCAAAAAAATCTACAAACAATATATGCTGGAGAGGGTGTGGAGAAGAGGGAACCCTCTTGCACTGTTGGTGGGAATGTAAATTGATACAGCCACTATAGAGAACAGTATGAAGGTTCCTTAAAAAACTAAAAATAGAACTACCATACGACCCAGCAATCCCACTGCTGGGCATATACCCTGAGAAAACCATAATTCAAAAAGAGTCACATACCACAATGTTCATTGCAGCACTATTTACAATAGCCAGGACATGGAAGCAACCTAAGTGTCCATTGACAGACGAATGGATGAAGAAGATGTGGCACTTATATACAATGGAATATTACTCAGCCATTAAAAGAAATGAAATTGAGATATTTGTAGTGAGGTGGATGGACCTAGAGTCTGTCATACAGAGTGAAGTAAGTCAGAAAGAGAAAAACAAATACTGTATGCTAACACATATACATGGAATCTAAAAAAAAAAAATGGTTCTAAAGAACCTAGGGGCAAGACAGGAATAAAGACACAGAAGTAGAGAATGGACTTGAGGACACAGGGAGGGGGAAGGGTAAGCTGGGACAAAGTGAGAGAGTGGCATGGACATATATACACTACCAAATGTAAAATAGATAGCTAGTGGGAAGCAGCTGCATAGCACAGGGAGATCAGCTCGGTGCTTTGTGACCACCTAGAGGGGTGGGATAGGGAGAGTGGGAGGGAGATGCAAAAGGGAAGAGATATGGGCATATATGTATATGTATAGCTGATTCACTTTGTTATAAAGCAGAAACTAACACACCTTTGTAAAGCAGTTATACTCCAATAAAGATGTTAAAAAAAAAGAACCAGTATAAGAGGAAATTCCAAATGCTAATGAACATGTCTAAAAGGGTTATTCCACGAATAATCAAAGAAATTCATAATAAAGCACTTTCCTTACCAAATAAAAAAAAGGAAGATAAAATTATTTTTATAAGAATGTAATATGTAGTTCTACTTCAAGTTTTTCAGTATGATAGCAAACTTTCTTTTCTCCCCCACAAAAGCAAGTTTTCTATCGTACCTGATTTCCTCCTTCAAACAGTTGCAGTAACAGGATATTCCTAGAAATCAGCCTTACAAATTCCAGTATGGGAAGAAAGGCCACTTTTCAGTGAAAAAAAATGCGGGAAAGAAAAGGGGTGTCTATAAAGTAATTAATCAATAGCTTTACATTAGGAACATATGTTTATTATTTAAAATAATGGGTCAGCTGGTAAGTCCATGTAATTTGGAGATTTAGAGGTTTGAGTATAAACAGATGTGGGAGGGGGATGAAATAGTAATTCAGGAGAAAACATTGAACTGCTGTTGTTCATTTGTTACCCAAGATAAAGACCAGGAGTTCTGGGTGAAATTGGTAAAAAATCATTTGAGACAAAGTCAGGGTGGCACATGAATACCTAGGATTGGCTACAAAGTGTGGTGATAGAATATTCAAATTTCAAAAAATAATCTTCCAAAAAAATTATCTTCCAATCTAGTTTAGCAGAATATTTTATTTCATTTTCATTTATATTGCTTAAGGGAACAATTTGGTACCAAAATGGTAGTTTTTACTTATATTCCCTGAATATGTGTGTGAACACACATACATACATACATATATTTTAGGATGATCACAAAGTAAGTATAATTAATTATCCAGGGTTCAAATAAAAAAATAAAAACCAATCATTACTCATATATACTAAATGAGCCTTATCCTGATATTCAGCTTTGGGATTGATGGATTTTAGTCATAAAAAATTGTATGGTTATTTGGCAGTAGTATTATCAAAAACAAAGTACCTTCTGTGTCTCTGTGTACTTCCTCAGTGAACTTTGGGTGTCTGGTAGAGTACACATATTAATTCCTATGGCCCTTTATGATTTCCAAGGTTTATGTTACCCGGGTTTTTGTTTGTTTATAGTTTCACTATCCTCAGACACCAATACAGTGTTTGACACTATAGTAAATATGCAATAAAATGGTTGATATTATTATTTCAGACCATACCATGCTCCCCTAAAGTAAACAAAAGAAACAACCCAATGTCAGCGGGGGAGGTTGAGGAGGAAACATACATGCACATACACATGAAAAAATAGATTAAGAATAGGTTAAATGGTAAAGTAAAAGAAAAAGTAGAAATTGAACAGTCTGCTCTAAGTATATCCAAATATATGCAGCAGTATGTATCACTTGAGGCTGGATGAAGAATTGTTTCCAATTAGTTTCCTATCATAGGTAGTTTTTCTTGATGTTTCTGAAATAGAATCAAACTGTCCTTTTAAGGCTGACAAAGGAAATATATCAATTTATTTGTTTTGAAAATTCTCTTTGGGGAATGTCAATCAGAAATCTTTGTGTGATTGGTCATGCTTTTTGTCTGCAAAGCTACCATGTGGGCCTATTCTGAACATAAAGGATGCTCAGAATGGGGCCATCCTTCCCCACTAGTTAAGCAGTAGATGAAACTGTCCTCTGAAATGAGTGAACATAGGAGCAATGGCACTAACAAATGCGTCTGTCTGCTGTGCCGGGCACCACAGGCTGCATCATGTTAGGCCTCATCAGCTACCTAATGCAATGTAACTTGGGAGATAAGATAAATCAGACAGATGACACTGTATCAGATTTGAAAGATGAGAGCTCTTCCAAAGCAATTGCAGAGTGTATATTTCAGAGCTGTTGACTCTAGGACATTAATGAAGTCAAAAGTCTTTCAGCTATTTCTTCCAGAGAAAATTACCTAGGAAGAAATGGAATTCTCCTTTTTATATTTGTTTTACACAGCTTTGTGGTTTAATTAGTATATCACCAGCTTAGGTATCTGCTTTTTTTTAGTGCATCTCATGTGCAAATGTGTATTAAGCAGGCGAGATGGATTTTCCAATTAAAGGATATTTTCATCTATTGCTAAATCATTCCAAGTGCAAGTGCCTAAAACTAACTAAAATGAATTTTTTAATCATATTTGTGACTGTATCAATAAATGATTATTTACTAATTGTTACCTAAATTTAGACATTTAATTCTTTAAAATGATATTTCTTCCCTTTTCCCCCATCCAGTTTTATTGAGATATAAGTGACATACAGCACTGTATAAGTTTAAGGTGTACAGCACAATGATTTGTCTTACATGCATCATGAAATGATTACTACAATAAGTTAATGAATATGCATCATTTCATATTAATGGAAAATAAAATAACAAGAGAAAAGTATTTTTTCCTTGTGATGAGAACTCTACAATTTACTCTCTTAACTTTCACATACACCAGTGTTAATTATATTAATTATGTTGTACATTATATTCCTAGTAGTTATTTATCTTATAATTAGAAGTTTGTACCTTTTGACCACCTTCCTCCAATTCCCCTTCCCCCCACCCCTCCACCTCTGGTAACGGCAAATCTGATTTCTTTTACTACAAATTTGTTTGTTTTTGAAGTATAATTGACCTACATACAACACTTTGTTAGTTCCTTGTGCACAACATAGTGATTTGAAATTTCTATACATTATAAAATGATCACCATGGTAAGTCTAGTTACCATCTGTCACCATACAAAGATACTGCATTATTATTGACTACCTTCCCCACACTCTACATTTCATCCTTGTGACTCATTTATTTGGTAACTGGAAGTTTGTACCTCCTAATCTCTCTCACCTATTTCTCTCATCCTACCACCTACCTCCCTTCTGGCAACCACCTGTTTGTTCTCTGTATCTATGACTCTGTTTAGATTTTGTTATGTTTGTTCATTTGTTTCTTTTTTTAGATGCATGTAAGTGAAATCATACAGCATTTGTCTTTCTCTGTTTGATTTATTTCAGTTAGCATAATGCCCTCGAGGTCCATCCATGTTCTCACAAATGGCAATATTTCATTCTTTTTTATGGCTGAGTGATATTCCATTGTATTTATACATATACCACATCTTTATCCATTCATCTGTCAATGGGCACTTAGGTAGCTTCCACATCTAGGCTATTGTAAATAATATTTCTTTTTAATATTCTAAAACTTTGCATTTTCTATTTATTATAAAGAATGTCATACATTTAATTTAGGAATTGGAGGATGGGGAAAAAATGTTGAATTGATTACCCTTTCTTTTGTAGCCTACTGTGTGTGAACGAGAGCTGTGTGTATTTGCTTTTCAAACCCTGGGAGTAATGAATGAAGCTGCTGATGAAATAGCAACTGGAGCTCAGGTAGTAACACGTGATACTAACTATTCTATATTTTTATTTGAAAAGTTTATTCTGATCCACTAGCTAACTTTACCCTTCTTTGGGATGAATTTTTGATAGTTTCTTGATAGATTAAGAAAGCAAACCAGCATTTGATATTTCTAGATAGAAACTAAATTTTGCCAACTTTATCTAATGTGTGTTTTTTGTCCTTTTGCAATTGCCAAGAGGAGAAGTTAAACCAACTTTAATTGTTTGAAAAATAATTACGTTTCTTTCTTATATGGTGAAATTGAGATACTGAAACCCTTGCACTTGCATTATGTAATGTTTATTTGTAAAGTTATAGTGCCATAAAATGGAAGCCAATTTATTTTTAAAACTTAGGTGAAAAGATAATGGACGGAACATGTAATAAAAAGAGAGCATTCAGTTTTACAATAGCAATGTTTATGACATAGGAAGAAAAATATAAAAACAAAGGAACAACTTGAAAGTAGAGAAGCATCCCATGTTTCTGGAAAGGAAAAAAATCAGTTGTAAAGATGCCAAAATTTATTACTTCATGCAATGTCATTAAAATTTCAACTAGTTTTTGTTCATTTATGGAACCTGACTGAAATACTAATAAATAGATGAGAAAAAAATTACAGAAAAACAAAAAATAATGAGTGTTAATTAAGTGAGGCTAGACCAACCAAATACAAAACCATATTATGTAATCCTATGATATTTTGAAAAAATATAGTACTGGCAAAGAGTAGAATGTCAGATTATCCCCAAAATAGGTCAAGTTATAAATACATCTAATACATATTAAAGGAGGTATCACATCATGTTGTAAAATAAAAATGGTTTAGAGAAGGTGGGAACAAATGACTTGCAACATGGGGGGGGGAACAGGTTATCTCTTTATGCTGTGTGCAAAAACAAATTCCAAATGGCTTAAAGAATAGTTTTGTTTAAAAGTATTATACCCACACTAGAGGAGGGTCGAATTAAGCATGAACAGCCTAGGTAGGGCCTCAGGTTCATGAATTTATGCAGATACAAAAAATCATAAAGAAAAATATCAACAGTACTGAGTCCATACATACTTCACATTTTCTACTTGAAAAAATAGTGAACACTAAGAGCTAACACACTTATGAAAAAGTGTGTTTCGCTACAAACTTAATTATAGAGAAGCTTATAAAAATTGAGACAAAAAACATGAAGATCATCACAAATTAATAGAGGAAATGAATGCACAATTCACAAATATGGACCTATAGTTAGTAAAGAAACATGAGAAAATACTTAGTCTCACTAAAAATCAAAGGAAGCTAAATGTAAAAGAATTGTATAAAATTCACAAAGATGGGTGGGAAGAATGATCATACAACAGACATCTGGTCATTCTTTTTTTTTTTTTTTTTTTTTTTTTGTGGTACACGGGCCTCTCACTGTTGTGGCCTCCCCCGTTGCAGAGCACAGGCTCTGGACGCTCAGGCTCAGCGGCCATGGCTCACAGGCCCAGCCGCTCCGCGGCATGTGGGATCTTCCCGGACCGGGGCACGAACCCATGTCCCCTGCATCAGCAGGCGGACTCTCAACCACTGCACCACCAGGGAAGCCCTGGTCATTCTTATAGTAAGTATCAAATGCCTGCTATGGCACAGGCAGTACACTAGACTAAGGTACAACAGTTAACACAGACAGCCCATGCCTTCTGGATTTAGACTCCCTTAACCTTGTTATTTCACTGATTAACTAGACTGAGATGCATCCACTTGATGAAATTTTAAGGACCATATTTGTGATGTAATGAGTTATAAATGAAAATAACACAAACAGAGCATTGATCATATGCGATGTGAAAAATGATTCCATGATTAAAATAAATTTCAAAAATGCTGCTTAATATTACCCCTATACCCAATGTGCACAAATTTGCATACTAAAAGCTCTGAGAATCCCTAAAACTGAAGAAAATGACTAGCCTATAATTAGAGGGTTTCTCAAATGTATCTATCCATGGTGAGTCTTTATCTCTTTTTAAAAATGGTAACGTTTTTCTCATCCCTTGAAACTAATATTGCTCAAAAAAAGGTACTTTAATATATAATATTTATAGCTATGTAAAAATAAACTTTACACAGGTGTGTGTATGAGTGTACATATGCACATATATGTATATTTACATGGGTATGTGTGTATATATATATATATATATATATAATTTTTCAAGTAGTATAGTTAATATTTATGCATTTTACTGGAAGTAAAGTATCCCGCATACAATTTGAAAAGGGAAGGAAGTAAAGCCTAGGAATAAGGAATAATTGATTAGAAGGAAAACTAACATATTAACAGTAGGCTAGGTTGAAAGAATAATAGGTGCTTTTTTCCCTCTTACTATAGATATATCTCTAAAAATAATGGTTCTTAAAGTGAAATTACTTTTGGATTATATAATGATAGTAACAAGGCACAAATACTCGATCAGATCAATTCAGTGATTCAACTCTAAAGATCAGTATCCAAAAAACTCAGAGAATTTAGTGATTCTACTCCAAAGTCAATGCGGAATATTCTTTTCACCACTTTAAAGGAGATACCCCAATATTCTGGTTATAATCCTAGAGATTACATGGAAATGGATTCCTTTTCTAAATAAAAACTATATCTCTGTAGCCTTGCTGCATCAGTTGACTCCTGCATTTTTAGTGGTGCTCTGAGGAGCTCTGGAGGTTGCAGGAACATTCTTTAGAGGGGTCTGCAGGAGGCTGGGCTGCGATGAGAGCGTCTCAGCAGCTGGGATCCCAGGCCTCCGAGTACTGCTTTAACCAGAACAGCAGCTCCATTTTATTCTTTTATGTTTTGGGGCTCTCATATACAATTTTCTTTAAAAAAAAAAGAAAAGATAAAAGGAATTACTCTTGAAATGTTGGAAGGCCATTAGTCTACAATTTTAAATTCACTTCTTTTCCAGAATACATTGTACATCATTTTACTCTGTGGAAAAATCAGCATATGTAAATAGAGTACAAATCCAAATAGTGGAACATAAACCTTTCTTTGTTCAAAGATTCTGAATGCTAACTCCTATAACAGATAAACCATAAAATTAAAGTGACTTAAGATGGTAGGCTTTTATTTCTAACTCACACAACTGTTCAGTTAGAATGTTTGTTGGGCAACTGTGTGATCACTGAGGGAACAGGATTCCGTCCACCACATGAGTCTGCTGTCTTCAATACTGGCATACAGTAGAGGGGAAGGGAGAAAAGGGGGGAAAGAGCGCCTGTTTCTTCATCAGCTCAGCCCCTTTCCACTTTCTGTCCATTGGTTAAAACTAGTCTTATGGCCTGACTTAAACAAAAGGGGTAGAAATTGTCGCTTGCGGTGCAGTTGCTTCCAGGCAGTAGTAGCCCTATACCTTGAAAGCAAGGAGTATGAAACTTCGGGGGACAGCAAGGAATTTTGCCAGGGTAGTTACACTGTTTCTTTTCAGTTAGGTTAAGACATATATTAACAAAAATATTCTGTTAACTAACTTCTTTACCCCTACATCCATTATTTTCATTATAATTTACTTAAGTCCACTAGTGAAATTATTGGCAAAACAATGCATTTGCTTTTTTTGGTAGTTTTGATTGTTTTGAAGCTTTGGGCACAAGGTTTTTAATTAAAGTATTTGATTGAAAGGGGAACATTGTTCAGGTTATTTTGTATCCATTTGTGCCTTTCTTGTTGTAGTAAAAAACACATAATGTAAAATTTACTATATTAATCATTTTTAAGTGCACAGTTCAGTAGTGTTGAGTATATTCTCATTGTTGTGAAACAGATTTCCATAACTTTTTCATTTGCAGAAGTGAAACTCTATACCTGTTGAAAAACTCCCATTTTCTCCCTACCCCCATCCCTGGCAACCACCATTCTACTTTCTGTTTCTGTGAATTCTATTACTTTAGATTCTTCACAAGTGTAGGCATATAGTATTTGACTTTTTGTGACCGGCTTATTTCACTTAGCATAATATGTCCTCATGGTTCATCCATTTTGTAACAGGTGGCAGACTTTTCCTTCTTTAGGGTGAATAGTATTTCATTATATGTGGATACCACATTTTGTTTATCCATTCACCCGTCAATGGATATTTTGGTTGCTTTCACCTCTTGGCTGTTGTGGATAATACTGCTGTGAACATGGGTGTGCAAACATCTCTTCAAGATCCTTCTTTCAATTCTTTTGGATATATACCCAGAAGTGGGATTGTCACTTACAGCAGGAGCATATGGAATTTCTACTGTTAGGTTTTTAGAGGAACCTCCATACTGTTTTCCATAGTGGTTACACCATTTTACAATCCCATCAACAATGCACAAGGGCACAAATTTCTCCAGGTGCTCAACAACACTTTATTTTCTGTTTTTTTGATAGTAGCCATCCTAATGGTTGTGAGGTGATAACTCATTGTGGTTTTTATTTGCATTTCTCTGATGACTAGTGATGTTGAGTATCTTTTCATATGCTTTTTGCCCATTTGTATATATGGCTTCTTAAAAGAAATGTCTATTCAGTTCTTTTGCCCATGTTAAAATTGTTATATGATTTTTTATTGTCGAGTTATAGGAGTTCTTTATGTATTCTGGATATTAACCTCTTATCAGATAAATTATTTGCAAATATTTTCTCCCATTCCATGTTGTTTTTTCACTCTCTTGATTTTGTTCTTTGATGCATAAAAGTTTGATATAGTCCTATTGTCAATTTTTGTTTTTCTTGCCTATGGCTTTGGTGTTATATCTAAAAAATCACTGCCAGATCCAATGTCATAAAACTTCCCCGCTTTCTTGTAGGAATTTTACAGTTTAAGGTTTTATGTTTACATTTTTATTCTCTTTTGATTTAATTTTTGTGTGTGGTGTAAGATAAGGGTCCAGCTTCATTCTGCTGCATGCGTATATCCAGTTTTCCCACCCTCATTTGTAGAAAAGACTGTCTTTTCCCCATTGAGTGGTCTTGGCACCCTTGTCAAAGATCATTTGATCATACATACATGAAGGGTATGTATTTTTACAAAGCTTCAAATGCATACTATGACATATAATTTTTTAAGGTACTTATAAGATCGTACCAATTCATGGCCCCAAAAGTTTCAAAAAAGGCTCTTTTATGTTACTGATGATTCTTTCTCAGGATTCTTGCTTGGGTTTTACTATATTAGGAGACCAGATAATGCTGAAAACAATTTGTATCTGGGTTACGGTGTATCTTTTTGGGTAGAAGGAGTATGAGTATGGGAGAGGAAAACAAAAAGGAGGTTTTTAATTTGTCTTTATTATTATTATCTGTTGCTTGGAATCCAATTTATTGCAAACGCCCACACACATAAATGGAATAGTGTGGTAGAAACATATTAGCTGTTTCAGTTCTACTGTTTTCTGAGTAAGTCTTGTGGGTATCTATGTCTGTGTACTTTGGAATGTGTTACTTATAGATCCTATACCTGATGGCTTGAGTGTTGCTAATTATTTTAGGTCACTGGAAATTCTGGATGCTGTGATTGGGTGGATGTGTTTTGTGAGTATACACACAACAGAGTGAGCCCTACTGTCACTAGGTCACAATATCCCCTTGTTAACCATAAGAATCAAAAATTGTCCTACTCTTACTGTGCATTTTTTATTTTTATTTTTTATTTTTATTTTTTGCGGTATGCGGGCCTCTCACTGCTGTGGCCTCTCCCGTTGCGGAGCACAGGCTCCAGACGCGCAGGCTCAGCGGCCATGGCTCACAGGCCCAGCCGCTCCGCGGCATGTGGGATCTTCCCAGACCTGGGCACGAACCCGTGTCCCCTGCATCAGCGGGCGGACTCTCAACCACTGCCCCACCAGGGAAGCCCTACTGTGCATTTTTTAAATGCCTGTTTCAAAACTTTCTGGAAATATCTTTCCCTATAAAGATTAAGTCAGCTGCTTCCTATGAAGTCTCTTGTCTTTACCCTATAGGTATGTCCGTTCTGATGAGCTCTCTCCGTTTAGACGGTATCGGCTTTCTTGATTCAGTTGCTAGAGCTTGTTGTTTTGGGGAACTGGGGAGGGGAGCCACACTCTTAACTGCTCTGTCGCTCTGCCTCTTAGCGAATTGTGCGAAGGAGTCATAGACGCGCATAGGAATAAAGCCATCTTATTTAACGAATCAGAGGACATTATTAGCCTTTGTCAGAGGAGAGTAGGAAGAAGTAAGATGGGGTCAGGAGATTTACTGTCCTTGGGGCATGTCAGATTTATTCTCTGCAGTTTCCTTCCCTCGGAATGCTTTCTCCCCAGATAGTCACGTCTCCATCTCCCACTTCATTCAGGTCTCTGTTGAAACGTCACCACATTTCCTGGCCACGCTAAAACAGTCCCCCCTACTGCCTAAGTCTCTAATGCCAGCTTTATTTTTATAGCATTTAACACTGCCAGACACTATATGTCTTTAACTGATTTTTCAGCACATCTTCTCCATTGAAAGGAAAAGTTCACGAGACCTTTTCAAGGACCTGCCTTGTTCATTGTCTTTCCACAGAACCTAAAACAATGTTAGCACGTATTATGTGTTAATGACAAAGACATGTTAAAGACAGATATGAAGACGATGAGTAGTTGGAACCACACATATTAGTTACTTTAATATGTGTTACTTTAAATAACACATATTAAAGTAACTTTAAATATTAGTTACTTTAAATTAATAGTCAGGTTTGGTCAAATTTGATCTAAAGACACAAATTACAGATTTCAGAGATTGCTAGCCATCCTGAATCTTTCCTAATTAACTACCATGAGAGGGAGAAACAATGGCAAAGCATTTGATAAAACCTGAAGGATAGTAACTATCTTATGTATGTATTTCAAGGTGGTAGATCTACTAGTATCCATGTGTAGGTCCGCATTGGAATCTCCTAGAAAAGTTGTCATTTTCGAGCCATATCCTTCTGTGGTAGATCCTAACAATCCTCAGATGCTGGCCTTCAACCCAAGGGTAAGTAGTTATCCTAGCACGTCAATCACAAGTTTCCTTTAACAATAATTGAGATTTTAATCTCATTAGCTTTCTTCTTTCTTAGCTAAATTACTGTCTCATCATATCCATGACCTGTCACGAACTCTGTATCCATTTAGCAAATATGATTCTTTTTCCACAAATTTGATTTACTTCCACCTTGTCTTTCATGTATCCTGTTACTTCTCCTCTCCTTTTCTCCTTTAAAATCATTTTCCTAACTTCGCCTTCATGAAACTAGACCCATTTAATCCCCTCAAATACTTTACACATCCCATCTGCATGGAAGGTAGGTAAATAACTATAATAAATTGGTTTATAATGGTCAACATGATTATTTTAATTTCATCATATATTTTTTGAGATTCTAACTTATGTGATCTCATTTTAATTTTAAGGATCATGGGTAAAGGGACAAATTTTCCCTTTTCTTTTGTATTTTTATTTCATCCTCTCTTGCCCTCCCCTCTCTCCCTCCCCAGTTATCTGAAGGTTAGTGAAAGTTTATTTCATATTGTTGATCAACTGACATTTCTTGGGAAAACAATCTTATAAATATTCAGGGAAGTTTGGCAGAATTCTTCTGAAATAACATGATTTTCAAATTACATGAGAGCCAAAATTGCCTTAGTTTCTATTACTATTCATCTTGAAATCATTTTATGGAAACAAGGACTCTATAAAATTCTCTTGGAAAAACTTTCCTTCCTTCATAAGTGGCAACAGTGCACATATTTTCAGTGTGCTTAAAAATGAATTATCAGTTGAGTGTATGGTGTCATTTACACACTTACTAATCATACTTGTCTGGTAACAATCTTCCAATCAAAAGGAACTAAATGCAAAATGAAACTGTAAGATTTAAAGTGGATTTTTGTGTTTGAGAAGGATTCTGTGCTTACTTTATTCATCATGGCTTAATTTTTTAAGAATCAGAAGCCTGATATCTTTTTTGTATTTATAGCTTTTCCCCTATAAGCTGAACATCATTTTATGTGTTTACACTAAAACTGGCATTATTTTGTTTTTTCTTCCCTCTGACTCAGTTATAAATCCTATGTCCTTGAGCCATCTTACTAAAGTCCCCCCTTTTGTGTACACAATACAGTCATTACTTTCAAATTGACCCTGATGGAAAATTCAGGTACAGAAATAATATGTCTCTCCAGTAATGTGCAGACTTGCAAAGGCTTATGGTGAATACTGTTTTTCCCCCATTCAAACAGAAGAAGAACTATGATCGAGTAATGAAAGCATTGGACAGCATAACTTCTATTAGAGAAATGACACAAGTAAGTTTATCATCTTGTGGTCTTGTAAAGTTCAGTTCTGCTTGAGTGAAATGATATTTTTAAAATATCTGAGAGTACTGGCCATGTGGTGAAATATAGACTTTTCTATTATATGAGAGTATAATTAAAATCATAAAAAAATGAAAATTGTTTTGTACTAGGATGTTTTAATTAAATTACATCAGTGTTTTGACATGCTACCACTGTGACTTTGGAGGGTAATTGCATAATCATAATCTGAATGCTCGGCTCTCAAACTCAGACAAGAATTTGTTGGAATATCTTAAGGCAAAAGTTAAATCTGGTACCATCTTCCTCGACTGCCCATTTTAATTAATGGTAGTAATTTCAAAACATTTTAATGTTAAAATCAAAACTAATATTCCATCAAATGTAAATTACACATAAATAGTTTAGATGTAACACAGAATCTCAAAAGAACTTTGAAAGACACCAGACTCCTTGAGAGCATGAGTTTATATTTTTGGCCGTTAGGGAAGTTTTTTGGTGGAAGAGTTTGATGAGCAAGGATCAGGGTTTATTATGGAAGTCCAATATATCCCTGGGCTGGAGTCCAGCACTTGGAAAAGCACATCTTATTGAATTATTGAGGCCTTTCCACTGCCAAACACTTGGAGAAATGTTTAAAGCTCATCATTATAAGTAGAAATTAACAATCTAATTGACAATACCACACATTATGGGTTGAGATTGCATATGGTGGTTTCAAGGCTTGCACTGCCCCTAGAGGCCTTTGCAAGTTTATGGTAAGTATTACTCTGAGTCATTGCCTTTCTCTGGGGAGGGAGGGAATAGTGATTTCTCCAGTCTTGGGGCCCACAAAGCTTCTGTGCCACTCCCCTTCCCCCACTACCCCATCTACTCCATTTGCAGATGTGCATCCAAAGTACATTTTTTTAAAAAGATTTATTCTTTCTTAAAATTGATTTATTTTATTCTATTTTTGGCTGCATTGGGTCTTCATCACTGTGCGTGGGCTTTTCTCTAGTTGTGGCGAGCAGGGGCTACTCTTCGTTGCGGTGCACAAGCTTCTCATTGTGGTGGCTTCTCTTGTTGTGGAGCACGGGTTCTAGGTGCACGGGCTTCAGTAGTTGTGACTCGCAGGCTCAGTAGTTGTGGCGCACGGGCTTAGTTGCTCCACGGCATGTGGGATCTTCCCGGACCAGGGCTCGAACCCATGTTTCCTGCATTGGCAGGCAGATTCTTAACCACTGCACCACCAGGGAAGCCCAAAGTACATTTTTACATTCCCAAATTTGATTCTTGGTTCTTTTGATAGTTATTTATTTATGAAGTCAAATACTCATTCATCCATTCAACAAATGGTGTGTGTCAGACAGTGGTAAACAAGAGATCCTTTAATTCACAAGTTACATTATTGGCTTAAAAGCTGTCATTCTTTCCACCTGTTTTTCTATGCCCTTTCTACATTATCAGAATTCCTTTTCAAGCAAACATTTATTATTTGTATAAGGAAAAGAAAACAATAAATGCATTTCCACTTAGGGGAAAAAAAAGAACCTATTGCAGTACCTTACATACAATTAAACATTTTTGGTCACCAAAGACTTTGGTATAGGATATTTATACTATACCGTAGATCCAGACCATTCTTGCATCTAAAAATAGCTACAAACCCTGACTCTGGGATCAGCTCTGTGCCAAGAATTGCTTCCTTGATTCTGGGTCATGTGTAAGCTATTTTAATAGGAGGCAATGGAGATGATTGCGTGTCAGCTTTGGAAGTTGGAGGCCCATGTGGTATAATTTGCTCATCAGTGACGTGGCCTGCAACCTTGAGCAAGTTGCTTAATTGCTTGATGCCTCAGTTTCTTCATTGCCAGGATGGTGAATAGTAATGTTGCCTTCTCCCTCAGTGTACACTTCATAGGGATGCTGTCAGGTTTTATCCTGTCAAATTCTTTAAACCTCTCCAAATAAATATAACATTATACTGGCCTAAATTGTCACAGACAGATTGCCTTTCTTTCTAGGAAAATGTTAATTGTCTGGGTGAATTCCATCAATACTTTTAAAAGAAGGGGCCGTCATCTTACATAAATTTTGTCCAATTTTCTCATGTAAAGATCTACCCGAAGTCAGTACCCTCAGATATGAGCATGAGTAGTAGCTATTACAAGTTTCGCTTTAATGTTAGTTAAATGTTAAAAATGTCAAAGAGAAACCAGACACTTGATAAAGGTGACAAGACAGATTTATTCAAGTACTGCAGTAGGGGAGAGAAACTTGCAATGTGAGCTGAGATCACCTCCGAGTAAGGCAAGGTGACCGAGGTTTTTAAAGTGAAAACAAAGAGGGAACAAAAAGGGGCTACAGAGAAGTGAAAATAGGGGGGGCTCTGGGGAAATGGAAATTTCAGGGGGGATAAGAGAATTACTGAAAGGTTAACTGTATGGGTTGGTACCTTTTGTGTTTTAGCAACATTGGGTTTTCTTGAGCAAAGACTCAGCAGTGGTCCAGGGACTTCCAGCCTAGTGCATGGAAGCCAGGCTAAAATTCGATTGAGCCTCTTATCAAAATGTTTCGGCAAGTCCTTTGTCCTGCATGGAAGGTCAGAGTTCATATCATCTTGGGGAGAAGCAACTAGGGTAATGGCTGCCATTATCATGTCACAACCACAGGTCTTCACGTTTAACTGGATTAGGCGTACTTGTTCAATCTGATTTTCCTTTTGCAAAAAAAAAAAAAAAAGAGAGAAAAGAAAAAAGGAATTTTTAAGAAAAATCAAAACGTATAATGACTTTTTTTTTCAGGCACCGTATCTGGAAATCAAGAAGCAGATGGATAAACAAGACCCCCTTGCTCATCCCTTACTGCAATGGTATAAAATTTAGTTTTCCTCTTAATGAAAACAGCATAACTTCCTACTGCCTGCTTTAAGGGGGGAAAAAAAGCCTATTTTGCAAGACCTGCAATGCTACAGTTCTACAAGCCTATGAGGCCTGGTGATTTTACAGTCCAAGAGTCCTTAAGGGCTCTCACTTTAATTAAAATTTGGACATCACAAGGGGAAGAAAGTGCTATCATATGCACTACAGGGATATACAGTGCAGTCGACAGCAGTTTGTTATCTATCATTTTTAAAAATTTGATTGGTTCGATTACATGGTGAAGCCATTTTGGCTCATTTAATTTTCTCATTAACTGTGTGATAAAGCTGTTTCAAACACTTACTGAAAATCTCTCTATAATGTGTGTTTTGTATAATTTACTCCCTTAACAAAGATAGTGTAAATTTGATAAACTCTGTGTTTGATGACTGCAGATGAGGCACTGTTTCAGAGAAAGTCTGGTAAGGCACACAGCGTTAGTCCAGCCTAACCCTAGAAAAGAAGGGTTAGGCTATAGTTGAGGGGTGGGTTGAGAGCTCCCCTTGCTCTACAACACTTACTTCAAATAATCTGCCCTCTGGTTTCTCATCTGCAAAAAGAAAACAGTAGTATCTACTCAACTACTCACCGTACCTATGGGGGTTTTAGGTACGTCTCTTTGAAATCACTGACAACTCAAAGACTATGGAATTTACTGTGATTATCAGGCAGTAATACAAATGTAAAGATTATAAGAGATTGGTCTGAATGAGTACTTGTTCCATGCTACAGCCAGGAAGTTTTTAAAAAAATATGTAAAGATGGGCAAAGGAGGAAGAGGCCACCTCATGACTCTTAATTACTTAACTTTCACTTAGGCAGAACCTTACAAAACACATTTAATTTAGTCTAGTAAAACCACGACAAAAGTTAGATTTTAGAAGTCTTTCTTCTTTGTATCTTTTATAATCTATTTTTAAAATTCTGAAGAATTGAGTAAAATAACACATAGTTTTTATTTTAACTTTAAAATTTTTCATATTGTCATATTCAAAATGAAGGTAAAAATTTCAAATATCTAATCTCTTTCTTTTTTTCCCTGAAGTTAGCCTGATTATTCTCTTTTAATTATTTGTGATCATTTCCTTCAGCTTGTTAGTCACTATTCCTTCAAGGAGGAGAAAATTTACCAACATGTTTTACAATTTTTTCAGTTATTATTTTCTCTACTGAAAAGCATAAAACAATTAGTCCTTTCAGATACCTGAGGTTTTGATTTTTTTTCAACTTCATTGTCTACATATGGTGAACAACAGTTTGTATATAAACCATTGTATGTATCAGCACAAATATCCTCAAATATTTAAAGAAAGTAAAAAAATCTTCGTAAAAACTCATTCTTAGTTAGATAGTGTAGGGAGAAGCAGAGGAAGCAGATGTATGAATCAGCTTCTAAATTTTGTATTTAGATTACCATTATTCGAAAGCATATTCATAAATGTTCACTTTGCTGATATCTAAGGTTGTGGTTATTAAAAATTATATCTCTTAAGTTTTAAAGAGTTACTTCTGTGTTTTCAGATTAAAGTATCTCGTTTATTATATCAGCTCTTTAAATTGTTTCAGGAAGCAAAGCAAAATGATGTAATTACGTAAACTTATTACTCAATTTAGTTTATGTCACAGCAAAAATAAGTTTTAATCACTTGCCAACTGAGGGGAAAAACACTTTAAATATATGTGGCATATATTTGTGACTGATGGCTTATTTTAATTAATTTCAGGGTTATTTCAAGTAATAGGTCACATATTGTGAAACTGCCAGTTAACAGGGTAAGTTGTTTTTTCACATATACATACAGAAATGTGAGGAATACTGACTAGTTGGGAGAACTGACCCCTGTGATTTTTAGACAGCCTCTCCAGAAAATTGAAGTTAACTCAGGCCAAGCCTAATTCTTCAGTTAGAAATCACCATATGTGCCCCAGCTCTAAGTTTCTCCAAGATATCAATTTCAGGCTGCTGCCCTGAACTTTTAAGTAAACGAGTCAATGTGAAATCATTTAGTTATTCCACATGTGATAGAGAGAACATTACCTAGAGACTGACCAGAAAAAGGTAATGTGCTTTTTTATCATTGTCAGTTTAATGTTGGCACAGCTTTACTTTTCTATGTTGGAGAAGATATTGTCTCCAGATATCTTACTTATCGGCCTAATATGCTTACAAAATAAAGAAAAAGCTAATGGACTCTGATTTCAGTTCTGATCGTCACCTAGGAGCAGTATCTAAAATCTCAGCTCTCCCATCTATGAATTTCTAAACTATGAGATTCCTATATATTGGATTCCCGTATAAGTACATATATTCTTAGGTGAAAGGGCAGCAGTTAGAAAATTTTGTTAAGCGACTGATTCAAAAGATTTTGTTTCAATTTTTTCCATGAGCAAAGTGGGAAACTATAATTTGAATGTAGGCAATTTCGAATTTTACAAATATATGTAAATAAAGCATGATGATGATAATTTTTGCAGTTTTAAAATCTTTCACTAACTTTTCTGCTTAGCAAATTCAGATATTTCCCCAGTTGAATAGCTGGTGGATACTTAGGGAATTCAATAATAAAAATCTCAAAAAGAAATGTAATTAGGAAGGCAGATCTGCTTGAATGTGATTACATAGCATATTCCAAAGCTAAATATAAATGACTTTGGATTGTCTGTCTCCTATTCCTCTTCCATTAGCCTAAAGAATTATCCTTCATATCAGCAATTCCATGCGATTTATCATTTAGGCAGGGTTTCTGTCAAATGAATGACCCTGTTAATATAAATTATTATGGTTTGAAACTAGATAATTCTTAAACCAGTAAAGTTTGAAATTGTCATCAGCCTGATTGTATGTTAAATTTGACATGTTTTCCTGCATCCTTATTTTAAATGGCAGCAACTGAAGTTCATGCACACTCCCCATCAATTCCTTCTTCTCAGCAGTCCACCAGCCAAAGAATCCAATTTTAGAGCTGCTAAAAAACTCTTCGGAAGCACCTTTGCATTTCAGTGAGTATGGCTTAATGTTTAGGAGGGTGTGTCCCCCACTTAGTCTTCCAGAAATGTGTGGGGAGGAAGGCATCCTCTTTTAGTAGTTGGCTGTTAGCACTGGACAGTTCACTACACAATACTTGACTAGCAAACCCAGAACTCTGAGAAGGCACCATGACTTGTTATATTGAGACCCCATAAAAAGGTCATTGATTTTTGATTTTGCTTTTTCCTTCCCCTCCCCTGTGTTTTAGTGGCTCGCACATTGAAAACTGGCACTCCATCCTGAGAAATGGTCTGGTTGTTGCTTCTAATACACGACTGCAGGTAAATTTTCTGCATGCTTTAACGAGACTCGTTATTCTTCAGCATTGGAGTTCAGTAAGCAGTCCGTCCTGGTGTTGTTTTTCACTTGCAAAAGGGGATGCGTGTATGCTTTAAAAAATTATGTGGATTTTTCTAATAGGCATACGTAATTTTCACCAAATAAGTCAAGCAGAATTGATCTATGCACAACATAGGGATGAAAAGAAAATGAAAACTGAGTTCCCCTATGAGAAAATAGTGAAACCACTTTAAACTTAATAGAAAAAAATGATCACAAAAGAGGTAAAACCTTACACAAATTCTCTCTGCTATTCCAACTTAAGTTTTTTGAGCACTACCTCAGTGTGAATACTTTAACAGAAGAAAAGGTAGGGCTAAGAATAAGCAAAATGGAGATTGGACACCAAAGAGCAATCGGCTCCCTGCTTTTCAGCCCGCGGGGCAGCACATGGGCAGGATACTGTGGGTGTGGTCCCATCTTTATTTACGCCCTTCATCTCCAGCATCCCACCTCACTCTCATTCAGCTGATTTTCATCTGATGATGTAAGGAGGTCAGGAGATGAAATCCTCAACCCAGTCACCTGTGCGAGATCTCATATCCTGATGACAATTGGGATGACACAACTAAATATAAATGTTCATAAATACACATTTAATATAAATATAAATGTCCATAAATATAAAATGTCCATAAATATAAATGTCCATAAAAACATATTTATTGAATTAATATTTGGTGCATACTAAATACGGTATGAGGGCCCTAGAACATGGAGATAATAAGAGAATTTTAATTGTTCTGAGTAGTGGACTAGTCGAAGAGTTTCAGTTAATGAAACTCTCCGTAACTTGAAAAATTTAGAGGAAGTAAGGAATGGGATGACAGTGCCGTATAATGAAAATCTAAGATATTTTGTTGATATACTAGCAGATGAGTTCTGATCAACCTTCTGTCACATGTGTTTCAGCCACTTTTATTTTCAGTATTTTAGAGTCATTAACATAAAAGCCTACTCCAGGGCTTCTCTGGTGGCACAGTGGTTAAGAAAACGCCTGCCAATGCAGGAGACAGGTTCCATCACTGGTCCAGGAAAGATCCCACATGCTGCAGAGCAACCAAGCCCGTGAGCCACAACTACTGAGCCCGTGCTCTAGAGCTGACATGCCACAACTACTGAGCCCACACGCCTAGAGCCTGTGCTCTGCAACAAGAGAAGCCACCGCAATGAGAAGCCCATGCACCGCAACGAGGAGTAGCCCCTGCTTGCCACAACTAGAGAAAGCCGCACACAGCAACAAAGACCAAATGCAGCCAAAAATAAATTAATTAATTAAAAAAAAAGCCTACTCCAGTACTTGATACTAAGTGACTCTTTGTCATCAGCAGGGTGGAAAATCTTTACTAAGGATTTTTTCTGGCTGTCATTTTCCATATATCAATTCACTCTGAATTTTAAGAACAAGGATATTAGTACTCTTTTCAAATTAGACCTTGAAATCAGAGCTTTATCATTTTATTAAGAGCTAATGTTCCAGCATAAGACCAATGGTCTTCTTTTGTGAAATATTAACATTTGAAACCATAAACTGACCATTTCCTTTCCCACCTCCTTTCATTCTAGCTCCACGGTGCAATGTATGGAAGTGGAATCTATCTTAGTCCAATGTCAAGCATATCATTTGGTTACTCAGGTAAGCTTGTATTTCATTTCAACCTCAAACATATTAAGTTTTTTTTGGTGTATATTCTAGGCACAATTTTTTATCGAGTGAATGAAGCTTATTTGATGTATTTGTATTAAATTCATTTGATAAATTCAGAAGTAAAAACAAAGCTCACGTGTCAAGATGAATTTATAATACTTCCCCTAGCATATAAGATGGAGCATATGTTTTGGCAGTTTCAAAATTAATTTTAATTTTGTTTCAATAGTTTCTACATTTCTTCCATCTACAGTAAACATTGAAAATATAGCATGTACAAAATATTATGTAAAGCCCTGAAAAAAGTTTATGTACATATTATATTAAAGAAGTTTTAAGCAGTATGGAAAACTTAGGATTAGAAAAACACCCTCAGAACCATCCTACTTATTGACAACTTCTTGTTAATATTTTAGTGAGATTGTTTGAGAAAAATATATTGGAATAAACTGAAACCATGTGCCAAGGAGGAGCCTCATAAATTCAAAATATGGAAAGGCCGATTACCACATTGTTAGCATTCGTAATCCTGAGGTAGTAAAATTCAGGGTGATTTTTTCTTTGCACTTTAAAAGTTTTTGGAGTATTTCACAATGATCTGTGTGATTTTCTTCTTAGAACAGAAACTTATTCTGTTTAAATATAAAATAATTATGCCCATTGTAAAGGAATTGAAACGACACAAAACTGTATAAAATAACAAACGAACAATTTTCCTCCTTTCCTAAGAAACTCAGGGTTTGGTGAATTCCTCTTTAGACTTAAAGGCTTTTACATTCGTATACCTGCATATATAGTTGGTTTTGGTTATGTGCTTGTGTTGTGTGGGGTTACATGATTCCATTAAACAACTTCAGGAGATGTTGTTCACGTGGTGCCTGGATGGTAAGTCTTAAGATCCATATATTATAGAAAAGGAGACTTAGAGAGATCTAATAACTAGGAGAACACTGAGCAGGCTTACCTGTCTGATTCTTTTGCCCAAGTTCACGCCCTTTCAGCCACAGCAAGTGGTTTCTCAGTGTTCCACCTCGACCTTTCCCAGAGCACATGTCCTAAGAGGACCAGGTGGGCTCTGTATGCCTCTTCTGACCCAGCCTCAAAACTCACGTGGCGCCACTTCCCATGTACAGTATTGGTCAAAGCAGTCACAAGCCCCTCCGTATCCAGGGGCTGGGGAATTAGACTCCATCTCCTGATGAAAGAGTGGCACAGTCGCATTGTAGAAAAACATACTGTTGAGAAATATTGTTGCAGTGATCTTTGAAAATACAATATGCCAAAATTAAAGCTAGGAAAATAAATATCAGAAGAATAAGATAGTATAGGAAATAAAATCATGTAGTTCAGTGGGAAAGATGATCAGAATCAGCTTAAATCAGACTCTAAATCTTATTAAAACAGAACACAGTAAAAAAGTAATATCAAACCATTTTTAATAAATAAGTACAATCTCAGCATAGATAAGGACAACACAACACATCATCAAGTCCTGTGATTTTCTGCTTCTTATACGGGTGTACTGACTCCTTAGATGGGTTCATGGAAAGGTTTTTGAGGGATTCAGATGAATGTGAAGTTTCTCTGTGTGAATGTTTGCCTGGAAAAAGGGTCGATAGCTTTCATCCAATTCTTTCAGTGGCCTTGATCTGAAAAAAAAAAGAAGTAAGAACCTCTACAGTACGTTGAAGTAGCTTCCTACTTGGTTTGGAGGGCTTCAGGTCTAGGAGTTAGAGAGCAGAACAGTCTTTCTGCACGTAATAGCCTTTGCCTGTTCCTCAGCTTGACCGCACCCACTTCTGCCCCTTTGTGGGAATGTCTGCCTTGGAAACTGCCTGCATCCACACCATTTGCAATTTGGTCCATAGGCTTTGCCCCATTTTCATTAAGCCTTTTATTGAAACAGCAACAAACACACAGGCTTCTCAACTTCAGGATAGTAGATGAGCATTTTTAAATACACTATAACTACAAATCTACCTATTCTAAAACAGACAGGAATTTTAATTCTGTTTTGTCTGAAATATTTCACAGTAAAAAGCCATGGCATTAACAGGGTAAGGTAAGACTTGTGAGTATCATAGACAAAAGGACTTAAATAGTTTTCCTTTATTAGGAGGAATAGTAAATTCTACAGGAATTGAGCATGAAGTTAAGTTGCAGTATAAATATATTTTTCTGAAATTGTTCATATTTTCCACCCCTTATCTTCTAGTCACCAGATGGTAAGAATGAAACTTAGGTCCTAAACACCTTTTAAAATCAAGTTTTAAGAATTTTCTGATTATATCAATTTTATGCAAGGGAAGGTCCTAGCCTTCTTTACAACGCAAAGAAAAACAAAGTGTATTTTCTACTTTGTAACTTGACCAGGATTTCCAGAACCCATCAACTTTCCACCCTGCTTGCTCAGGGCACAGCAGCTGCTCCTTCAGCAGCCCTTTGTGGTGGTCTGGGGCCTGATGCTGTCAAGCCTTTGCCTAAAGTGGAACTTTGTAGTGTAGATGGATTGTACTTTGAGCTGCATCATACGGCTTTGTCCCTAAATTATTATTTTGCTGATGTTTTTAGGGATGAACAAGAAGCAGAAGGTGTCAGCCAAGGATGAGCCAGCTTCAAGCAGTAAAAACAGCAGCGCATCACAGGTGTTGTAGCGAATCGGGTGACTGCCTCTGATGAATGAACTCTAGCTCCCTTAGCTGGCAGGACTTCGATAAATACTCAGGCTTTTTAAATCTGCAGAATTATTTTAAATGGTTGTTACTCCTACAGGAATGAAACTCACCCTAAAATGCCTTTATTCAATAAATATTCAATAAGTATGTATTGAGCTTCTGCTAGAGTGCTGGACATCTAGGTATTGGGCTACAGTGATCATCAGCGATAGACAAATCCGCTTGGTGCCTGCATTCTACTGAGTGGATATAAATAAATTAAATATATATTTAGATAGAAAGAATGCTAGATGGTGGTAAATCTTACAGAGAAAAATCAGGGGAAAGGGATGTTGAATGCTGTGGGATGCAAGATGGAACTCGAATGAATTTTAAATGGCGTGATCAGGAAAGGATGCTCTGAGAAGGTTCTATTTGAGTAAAGACCTATAGGTGGTGGGTGCACAAGCCATTTGGCTCTCTGGGAGAAGGAACACTCCAGGCATGGAGAAGGGCAAGCACAAATCCCTTGTTGTTTCAGAGAAAACAAGCATTCCAGACAAATTGAAATCCATCTGATGAATAATGTGACTTTAGATTTTTTTAAAAAGAGTATAGCTAGTCTAGTGTCTGAAAACAAAAACAAAACCCCAGATTTTCTACATGAAATGTTTCTGAAACCTCTGTGGCTTAATGATGCTATAAATATGGGTTTGTTTTGGGTAGTTAGATGATCTAGAATAATTCATTTTAATGTTTGAAAAGATTATGCAACTTTAATTTTGTTTCCCTCTAAATAGAGATGCTAGGCTTCTGGTAAAAATAAATTTGAGTTCTAATTCTGTGTGGTGAGGCTACTGAACTTTAATTTAGTATTTTTTAATTTGCTTATTTTTGAGAGTAATTTAATTATGATTATGTACAGAAATTAAGTGATATAACAAATGCAGATTGACATTAAGAGAGAATTCCAGGATATTGCTGCTGGTCGAGATAGGCCTTTTTTAAACCTCTGGAGCTATCTTAGTGACTATTACTTTTTAATGATGATTCTTTTTTTTCACTTGAGTGACTGTCCCATTTTTACTCTAATTTTTAAATTCTTTTGGACTTTAGTCACAGAAAAAAGGACAGCAATCCCAGTTCCTGCAAAGCCGTAACTTAAAATGCATAGCCTTATGTGAAGGTAAGTTGAAAGTTTTACAATTCTCATAGCGTTAATTCTCTCTCTTATCTGTATTTAAAAGTTTAAGTATGTTTACAAAATGCTTATGATGGACTAGTGAAAGCTTTATTCCTTATGACCATCTCTAAGGGCACAAATGGAAAATACTTAACAACAGAGATTATAAAGGTTAAAACCAAAAAGCAGAATTGGCAAGAATTCAAATAGTGCTATATTTTATTCTTGGCAGATATTTCAGAATGGTAATTATCTCTTTCTGATCAAGTATTGCTTATCTCTTTTGTTAATATACCCCTTCCTCTTTATGTTGGTTTCTGAATGTATAATACCATAAAAAATTTGAAAGATGAACCACGTGCTGAGTGTAGATAACCCAGTAGGTCTTTCTTGTTCCTACACTGAAATTATTCTTCGATTCTGAACTTAAGACAGAAAATTGATAGGCGATTTGCAAGATCATATACTTTCCTTTGTTCTTGCTTTAAAATCTGACTTTGGCTAAAAGTTCATTTTTTTCTTCTTGTGTGGGAGTTTCAGTAGCCACTGTTTACTGTCTTTCAAGTTTTCAACGTTTGATGGTTATAGAGGACGCTAAGTCGCTTTCTACATAGTTCCCAAGTCAGGACCTATTTGCCACCGTAACACAAAAGTGATTTCCTTCCTATTGATATGCTAATCGTGTTCCAGACATAAAATTGTTACTTGGCATTTCACTGTTTTTATTTACATTTCTTGATAGCTTAATAAGGTGAAAGAAACATTTTTCATATGTTAATTTGTGCACGCATTTTTGCTTTTAGATTTCTAAGAGAAGGGTTATAGTAACTTAGAATAAATAGTTCTTTAATTTTCTCTTCCATTTACAGTGATCACCTCACCTGACCTGCACAAACATGGAGAGATATGGGTCGTCCCAAATACTGATCATGTCTGCACACGATTCTTTTTTGTGTAAGTGTAAAAACTTAAAATCCTATGTTACTGTCTTCTCCATAAGTGAGGTAGTAGTGACTACATTGTTTACTCACTTTAGCTGCCAAAATATAGCAGACAAGTATTTTCTCATCAACTCAATGTTTTTTGTTCTATTTTAATAAGCTGTGAAAAACGGGGGTGTTTAAATGCTATTAACTTAGAAGAATTGAAGAAAAACATGGTCTCTTTAACCACTATCTTTGTGTATGTATGTATACATGTGTATATATACATACATAAAGATATTATATGTATCTAGATAGATATATACACACACATAAATATACACATATATTATTTATAGATTTAAAAAATATTAGAACTGGGAATGAGGAAAACAATAATGAGAAATTCTTCTTCCTATAAAAAGTTGATCTGCATTCCATGATATAGGCTGGCAATGCAGGGCATGTTAATGTGGATTTTTTGACACAGCTATAGCATAAGAGCTGCATCAAAATACAAGAGTGGTATTTTTCTTCCCTAAGTAAATGAGTGCAGTAGATCTGTCTGTTTTTTACCCACCTTGCTTAACTCTCAACTTTTTCCCATGCCTGAGCCTTCCTTATCCACGGTCCTGTCACAGAAAGGACCTCAAGGAAGAGTTGAGTATATCTGTTTTGTACGTTTGTGTAGCTTTCTAAAAAGAAGCTGGAAAAATGCACTGACTTGTTTTATAAGCCATGTCAAAATGACTGTATCATGATTACTTCAATATATAGCATAGCTGGAGCACACTACATCTGCAACATTTGATCTGTTAGCTTACTGACTGATGGTTCACTATGAAAATTTTATGAACTGCCTGGTTTTCTTTTGGTTGGTCTGAAAAGTGTGACTTTCTGATGATCCAGATTTATATATTATGTATTTATCTATCTTTTGTGTTTAGCTTACATATTAATATACAGATTACATAGTATGAGACATATACATACCTATAGATTTCATTCTTGGTGGCAAGACAGCAATGAGTGTAGTAAAAAGAACCCTGCTGCTTTTGATCAGACAGTTTGTGTCTAGACTCACCAGTTATTAGTGAGGTAACATTAGCCAAGCTGCATAACCTCTCTAAGCTTCCTCAGTAGATGCAATATAACATCATCAATAGATACAGTAGAACAATATACCGGTATCAGTTAGAATCCCAACAGGAAACCACTGGCCCTTAAGAAACGAGATAATTCTATCATTCACAGTTATATCACTTACAAAAGTGTGATTATAGGGAAATCATAGGTCTAGTACAGTAACTTGGATCTAGTAGCACCAGAGCTATTATACATCCTCAGGTCCAAAAAGATAAGAATAGGAAGCAGTTATCGGAACCTGGTAGGAGAGCCATTTCTAGTTCATCAGCTTTGACAGGAGTCATGGCCTTCAGTTCAGGGATGTAGGCAGCCCAAGGTGACCTTGTGGGGCTGGAACCAAGCAAAACCTTGACCTCACCCTCCCCATTGGCCAAACTCTAACAGAAACTAGAGGGCAAGGGAGCATATTGACCAAGTCCATAGAAGTTACCCTCCTGGGGCAGAAGGCAAGGTAGAGAAGTGTACAACCATGGCTCTGGAGGCTCCCAGGATAGCTGTCTGCTTTTTAAGGTTATGATTCAGATTAAGGTATAGCACAGTGCAGGTCTCCACTGAAAGGCACTCATTGATTATTTTTTCCCTTCTTCTTTCTTGCTCATCTTGACTCTTATCCATTGTTAGAAGGTCGGCCTTCCAAAAGACATCTCCAATCACAAAGTTATTTCATTGTGTGAACTGGAGATTTTCATGGAAAAGTAACTCCAGAGGCCTTTCCTTAGCTTGTCGTTAATCAGTTAATCTGCTCCTTTTAGCGTCTTGCTAAAATTCATAGTTGTTGATCTAAATAACATTAGATATGGAAGTAGGCAGTAAACATTTCTCGTATTATTTCTTTACAGTTTTACATAAATTATATGTAAACTAAATCAGTGGAGGTATATGTGTGGGTGTGTGTATGTGTGTGTTGACTGGAGAGAAGGATTTCTATATTTCATAAGAAAAAAGTGAGGAAAGACCATCTGAAGAAAAGAGAAGAAAAAGCCTTCAGTACACTCAGATACTTTCCAAATAATGCAAAGGAAAAAATTCTATTAAGGTAATGATTTTCATTCCTTTATAAACACAAATGAGACTTCATCCTTTTTTCCTGCTCCCTCAGGAGAGAAGGAACTAATTAAGGAAAATTGATAAGATTCAAAACACATGAAAAAGAGAATCCATTCACTAATGTACATTCTAATTACAACCATCAGTTTTCCTTCTTTATAAAAGATATAATCACAGAGTTCTGCTAGTGATGTGCCTCCCTGGTGAATGGCACTATCTAGGAAAAGAATAAATTGAGGAGAAAGAAGTGAGTTATCACAAATATACCATAACCAGACAGAAACTCAATTTCTATTCTTATTTCATCCTTTCTTTTTTTTAACACATTATGTGATCTCTAAAGTTAGATGCTTTGCCTGATGACTAGGATATAAATTGGTGAGGCCTCCTTTTTATCTGTACTAACTGAAAATATTAAAAATTATATAAATTCAATGCTAATCTGATTTCCAGAGTGGAGATAATAAAATGTATAAAATTAAATAAATAAATAAAACAGTCATATAATATCCTAATCACATTTTTCCCAATAAGTAAACAATAACAGAGAATGAGAGAAAAATGGGGGAAACTTTAGAACAGGGTATCAGAGAAAATTAAAAGTAAAATTTAAAGGAAGATATCTGTTAGGAAAAAAATAAGAGAATAAGAAGTTTGAAAAAAATTTGTTGGAAAACTCCAAAAATGAATAAACTTAATCAAATATAAGTGCTTCAGGCAAAAGGTAATAATTCAGATGTTAAGAACAGATTCCAGACGGTTCTGAGGGTCTAGGAATTGTTGCTAGAGCTTGATTTCGTTACTGACCTTGAGACACATGTGTACAAAGGCATTAAGGTCAATATGTAGAAATAAGGCAGCTATTTTAAAAAGGGCCAGAAGTTTCACAGGGGGTGTGAAAACCACATAGACGTATGGTGCTCTAGTCATATACAACAAAAATGTTATGAAATGGGGATTTTTAAGCTAGAGAGGAAAACTTATTATTGGTGTTTTCTATAAATAAGAATAAATAATAAAATCCAAGAGAAGGTAATTGATGATTTGGCAGGTTAACAGGTTAGGTGTATTTAGTGCCATGGACACCCCATGCTACACTGCCCCCACCACTGCCATAGTGAAAACTCAGAGATAGGAGTGTGTCTTCTCCCTCAACTGTTTGGGACCAAGGAAAAGTTAAGAACCACCAGGTTTCTGTATCTTGCTTATCTGGTGTTACAACCTACATGTTTAATGCTTTAGTGGTTCTCTGATTTAGAGCAGACAGATCTGCAAATGAATCGTTTCCATAGTTTCTCTATTACGTCGACTTAAGGTATAATTTCTCAAAATATTTCAAGAAGTTCAGAAATTTAGGAGCAGGAAGGACCAAATAAAACAAGACTATCTGCAGAAAAGTGATGCGGGGTATTTTCAGGTTCTTGAGTCGAGCAGATGCCGGTGCTAAATAAATTTCAGGAATTCCTATCTAAAGTCTATTCTATCTTTTAAGGTTTAGCTCAAATACCACCTCTTCTATGAAGCTCCTAATCAAAATTAATCTCTCTTCCTGGTATTCCTACAACTCAGTGCAGAACTTCAATTTAAAATTCAGTTTATTCATTGTATCTGACTCTTCCACAAGACTGTGAACTCCTAAAAGGCAGACTCCTACTCTTGTGTTTTTACTGTCCTGTGTGCCCTGCATCACTTTGCATGGTACCTGATGTACAGCTGCTTGTCAGCCAATTTTTAATGAATGAACAGAAGAAGGCAAAAAGGAAAATATTTTGGAATATGTATTGTTTTAATTTTAGGTCAAAGTTTGAAATATATTTAAAAAGGTAGCTACAAGAAAAATTTATAAAATAATTGTATCATGGCTGTTACATGAAATAGTAGATACTTTGCATCATGATTTTGCAAAAGATACACAGTGTTTGAATGGGAACATAGCAAGGAGACAGCTTGTTTATGAAGTTAAAAGATAGGACATTTAGTCATGGCTCAGTGACATAAATTGTGGGACATCAAGCTTATATGATTTGGGAGCTTTGCTTTATCCCAAGTCTATAATAAATCCAGTTTCTCTGTCTCTAACCCAGATCTCTTTCCAAGATGGAAACTGCCACATCACTCCCCTGCTTAAAAGTCTTTGATAGCTGCTTACTACTTATAAGATGAAGCCCAGTCTCCTTTACAAAGGGAACCAACTGATTCCTTGGTGCTTTGTTCTTCCTTCAATACCACTGTGTTGAAAGTGGAGGAGATCCAATCTCCAGCTGTATGGCCCACCATTTTTCATTGCCCGCTGTTTCTCACCCCAGGACGTTATGCTGCACAAGCTGAACTGTATGCTGGGATTTCCACACTCCATGCTCTTGCTCTTTCCTTTCTCCATTAATCTTGGATTCTCTCTTCCATTTTCTTCCCTTATATTGTTTATCTAATTCCCACTCCTCTTTTAAATCTTAATGTATGTCTTCCCTCTTCCCAGAAACTTCCCTGGATGCCTTTGTGCTGCTCCCTTTTTTTTTTTTTTTTTTTTTTTTTGTGGTACGCGGGCCTCTCACTGTTGTGGCCTCTCCCGTTGTGGAGCACAGGCTCCGGACGCACAGGCTCAACGGCCATGGCTCACGGGCCCAGCCGCTCTGCGGCATGTGGGATCTTCCTGGACCGGGGCATGAACCCATGTCCCCTGCATCGGCAGGCGGACTCTCAACCACTGAGCCACCAGGGAAGCCCTGTGCTGCTCCCTTTTGTAACTGTGTAATACCCTGGGCATGTGTTTATTACTGGATTGTTCTTTTTTATGCATTGTCTTCTCCATTAACTCTGTATACCTCTTGAGGTCAGGGACTATACAGCTCATCTGTGTTTGCGTACCTAGCATAGTGCTTGGCAGATACATAGGAATGAATGAAATGCCCATTTTATAACTGCTTGCTGGATATTTTGTCCCCCAAAGTCCACTAGTACCTTAAAATCATTATGTACAAAAGTGGAACCCATTACTGCTGTAGTTTTCAATTCCTTTTTCCTTGCTCACTAGTCATCAGTTCCCAATTACATCTTTTCACAATTACATCTTTTCACAGTTTTCTTCTATAAACACCTTTGTTTCAGTGGGTATCGTTCTCTCCCCTAGAGTACACCAAAAGGTTACTGGTTATTTTCCATGCTTCTGATTTCTTCATTGCTCCTAATCTGTTTTTTAAAATGCCAGATTTTTTAAACATTGCCATCATTATACCAGTGATACCTGTTCAATGTACAGAAACTGAAATCAAAGGTAAGCAGAAAGAGAGACAATCACCCATCATATTCCCACTTAGAGTTAGCTATGGTTAATAGGATCATACAATTTATACCACATTATTTTTCCAAAAGGAGAGTTTGATTATTCCTTGCTCATACAGGCTGATAGTTATTAACAAATAAAAACATGGCATTCTGCAATATAGTGCCCATCTGACTTGACTTCAGTTACCCATACAAACCACTGATTGAATAAAATTATTATCCAAGCTGTTTCTTGAAAAAAACTTGGAATTCTTTTCCCCACTAATGTGCCTTTGCTCAGTCAGTAGGAATGGTTAGCTTTCTCACCAGCTCAGCCTTTAGCCAATCTTTCCAGGCTTAACTGTATGAACTTTTCCATGGGGCCTCTCCTGGCATCCCACTCAAACAGGATCTGTCTTTACTGTCAGTTCTGCTTGCCCTTTCTTTGTATCACCCAGGCTGCCTTGTCCTCCAGTTATTTGCATAACTCTATTATCTCCCCTAGTAAAATGCAAATTCTGTCCATGTTTGGGAATCTTACATCTTGTGCAGAAACACATAATACATATTGAATGAAAGCAATGACAAAAGACTGAATGTTCTAACTTAATAAACAGATTTATACACAGGCTATGAAGCAGACAGTACACTACAGCATCAGATTTCTTACAAGAACTTTGGAGAAGTGCTGGATATCATTCAATTCACAGTGAATTTCTCCTCTCTGTGACTAATGAAAAACAGTGCTATCATTTCTGGCTTCCAGATTTAGGGAGTCAGAAAACAAGTGTAGGGCTTCCCTGGTGGCGCAGTGGTTGAGAGTCCGCCTGCTGATGCAGGGGACACGGGTTCGTGCCCCAGTCCGGGAAGATCCCACATGCCACGGAGCGGCTGGGCCCGTGAGCCATGGCCACTGAGCCTGTGCGTCCGGAGCCTGTGCGTCCGGAGCCTGTGCTCCGCAACGGGAGAGGCCACAACAGTGAGAGGCCCACGTACCGGAAAACAAACAAATGACAACAACAACAACAAAAAGTGTATGTGAACCAATCTTAAAACTGTCACAGAGCTGCTATAATCAGTTTGAAAATAAAGGTTGTCAATACATTTAAGTTTTTGTCCAAGAAATTTCCTAACATACCCAAGAGAGTTCCAGGTAGCCAAATTCCATCTATTGTCTCATAGCTTTTAAAGCAAATTGGTTTATTATTAATAAAATTTCAGTTATCTTTTTATACTCCTAGGAACATATGTAATTTTTGTCTTCTTTTAGATGATTTCATTTTTCCTTCTGTAGAAAACCCCAGTCAAGTGTATCATTTCCCTATTGATATCATTCTTGCTGTATTTCTTTTTTTTAATTTTGTTGCTGCCTGGATGTAAGTGAACTTCAGTGTTATATTAACAACTTAGTGTTTGTCTGCAATACTAATAAATATCTGCAAAATAGTCTGTATGCTATATTGTAATAAGTGTTTTAATGCCACTAGAAATTCATTTATCTAAGCCCTGCTGGTGTACCAATTCAAATGGTAGTTGGTTTTACCTTTACTATTATATATCCTTCATAATTTAAGACACCTGAATGCCTTTGACTGATTTTATCCTTCAGCCCATAGCTGTTGTGTTTCCTTATGGGCTTCATAGACAATGGAAAAATAAGCATTTTTCTTAATACTTTCAATCTCAATCCCTCACCCTTGCTCTCTATTCTCTCCTCCTCCTGTGTTCTTTCTATAAATTATTATAGTTTATTTAAAGAATGTGAGTCTCATCTCCTCTCCATTAACTTCAAATGCTTTTTAAGTGTCAATGAATGTGTAATACTTGGATATAGCAAACCCTTCCGTTTGACTGGGAAATAGAGTGAGGGAGGAGTGATGGGTCATGACTAGAGAAGAAGTTTAGGTTTGGATTATGAAGGACCCAGGTGTGCCATGCCAGTGACACTGGATCTTGTTCTGCAAGTAAAGCGAAGGCCATTTGCATCACTCTAGCAGGGCAGAGAATAGTCTTGTAGGAGGGATGGGGGGATAAGTGTAGAGATAGAAAGATCAGTTATAATGTTATTACAATAGTCTAGGTCAACGTTTCTCACTACAGAAAGAAATGAATTTGACATTGTGACTTGGGAAAGGACAATCTTACTTTGTGTGGTGCAGTCAATACTCTCTGTCCTACTTTATTCTAATTTCATTGGAAAATGCTAGCCTGGACAACCTAATTTCAAAGCCTGCTAACTGTACACAACCTGCCACTTGAAAATTACCCATTTAGACGAATGATAATGAATGCCTAAACGAAGGTGATGGTATTAGATGGAGAGAAGATGCAAGTGGGAATAACTAGGGAAAGGGAAGCAACGTAACTTGATGATGTATTGGATTTGGGCACGTGGAATAACCAAGAATGACTGAAGTTTTCTTGTTGGTAGGGTGGGTAGATGATGGTAGTTCAAATTGAGATATTGACAGAGTAGAAAAGAGCAGTCAGTTTTGAATTAAGATGTTAAGTTCAGCTTTGAATATACCACCTCTGTGATTTCTGTAGGAAATTTATAGTAAGGGAAAGATGTAAGGACTGGAGATACAGTTTTAGGAATCAGCATGTGGGTGATAGTTACAACAATGGGACAGACTAAAGTAAAGTGAGTTTGCATATCATAAAAAGAGGGGACACTGAGGAGGGAATTGTGGATAAAACCAGCATTGAAATAGGAGGCCAGGGAAGAGAATGAAATGAAAGAGACTGAGAATTAATAATCAAAGGGCCAACTAGGGAGGGAAGAGATGATATAGCTTTAAGAAAAAGAGCAGTCAGCTGTATCACATGCTGCAGACATAGCAGATACAACCTCCTGAATTTATCAGCTAGGAGGCCATGGGCAACCATTGTCAGTACTTTTCAGTAGAGTAGTAGGATCTGAAGAATGATTGCAGTGGGTTGAGGAAAAAATGAGAAGTTTTAATGTATTACAGGCAAACCTTAATCAAGGTCAACTTTAAATTGAAAAGAATAGAGATGGTAATATGTAGGCTGGTATCTATTAAGCTGAAAATATCTTATATAAACACCTATTAGGAAACTTAGGATGGAGATAACATGGTGGACTGGTATCAGAAATTGGGAAGCCATCAAGAACCAAAGCAGTTCTGACCTGCCACTCTTCCCACTTCTCTCAAAGCACTATGGTTTCCTTTGTGTCTGGTTCATTCTCTTTTTGTCAGTCTCTTTTGTTTTCCATAATCTGTATCCTAGAGGAGCTAGGCCAGTTGGTTTGATAAAACACCGTTATCTCATTTGGGCCAAGCCTGCAAGCCAGGTTGCTTCCCCAGCCTTGGCTCAGAATTATGGATGGCTTAGCTTACCCTTGGTCCAGTGAGTAGCCTGGATTTATACAAAAACCAGGCTAACATATTTTACTTGCCCAATAAAATATATCTTTATACAGTTTGCTACAAAACATCCAATTAGATCTAGGTCTAAAGCATTTCACTTTACACATTCTCTAGTTTGTAACAGAGCACTTATTGTTTGAACTCCTGAGAAAATAATTACAACTGGGCTTTGTGCCACATATCCCACTCTTTTTTTTACAATAATGTCTCACCATTGGGTGCCTTATGTACACGTATGTGTGTGTGTATTTGCACGGTAAAAATTATCCAAGTAGGCAAACTTGGGCCACTTCTTAGGAGTTTAAACTCGATATAGATGCAACTATCACTAGGTTTTTAAGTAGTTGATTATGTAAAGACTTAAGCTCTCATTGTTATATGTCATCTATTTTATTTTTCTGTATTGTGCTATTTCAGGAGAATTTAAGCATGGTGAGGAAAAGACAGTGGCACACATTAATCTTTGAGACACTATGCTTACACCCCTGGTTATCTATTTTGAAGTAATTACCACTTCTCTAAAGCTTCTGTCTTGAAGTCATTTTTATGAAGTAAAATTAATTCATCACCTATTCTACTCTGAATATTATCATGGAAGTTTAAAAGTTCATTCTTGGAAAATTCTTATTGCCCAAGTAAGTTTATTTGAGGAAATGAATTATCATCTAAAATGTAATTACTTCTTTCTAAAGGACTTAGTAATTGCTGTCCTTTAATGTTATATTTTCACTTCTATTGCTTAGCTAAACTTAGCAGACTGGCATTCTTGTGTGTAGTACCAGCATAAATAAGAATATTGTTGTAGTCGGACTAAATAGAGCAACCAGTGATAAAAAAAAAATGCAGCACTGATTACAACAGAATAATAATTAGAAGGCAGGAATGGCAAAGGAGCAATGGTGGAAAGTGAAGTGATTTTTCTGAGAGTGTCACTGATCAGAAAATAAAGAAATGATTGAAGTAGGAGTGGAGTTAAGAAGTCCAGGACCCAAGGAACATAAACCTGAAGTCAGTATGTTCTTTCTCAGCAGGCTTCATATAACAACTGCTGTGAAAAATGTTTGCAGAGCCAAAGACACTGGGGTGCTTCCCGCATCTCAGGCAATGCTTTATGTGGGGTTAAAAAGTTAAAATTAAAAAGGAAGGGTCAAATTAGGGCATGACGTAGAATAATCATGTGTTCAGTAATGTAAGCACATTACTAAACACAACTGAGAAGGAACTGTCTCTTGCTCTTGATTCCCTTGGGCTGTACTTTAGGTACCAGACAGCATTTCTAAGCTGTCTTAAATGCTTTGGGGATGTTTTTGAATGTTTCTCCTTTTCAAATGTTTTATGTTTCTGTGTCTTGTGTTTTAGCTACGAAGATGGCCAAGTGGGAGACACAAATATTAACACACAAGAAGGAGGCATTCACAAAGAGATCCTTCGAGTAATTGGTAATCAAACTGCTACTGGTTAAAGGACCACCATTTAATTAACATGATTTGAAAGCCTTCCTCGGGTTCAAAGCTGGATTTTGAACTGAAGATGATAACATAATTTATTGTTATTATAAACAAAATTAACCCTTTGAATACTGATTTTTTTCTTAGTATTTCTAAGTTTCTCATTAAATACCTAAAATGGTATAAAATTTATCAGTTGTAGGGTTATGGAATCTAGTAATAAAATTACAACAGCACTTAAACTGAAGTTTGGGTTCCTCACACAATAAACAGATTGAAAAAACAGTTTTGTGCTGATATTTTTATATTAAACTCTTTAATTGGAAGTTTGGTATTATATACCGACATCTTAGGGTACAAAAATAGAACTGAAAGCATTTTATAATGGCGTCTAAATCTATAAGATACTTTGCAATAAGTGTAATGTTTGCACATTCTGATGTGCTATATAATTAGCAGTATGAACATTCGAATGTTTTGGGGAGGGATGTTTCCTAATCTGTTACTTTTCCATATACAAAAACAATTAGGTCTTAGATACAGTGCTTTGCCCAAAAGTATGTAATATACATATCTATAGATTCATGCATCAAAATGTATGATCGTGCATATATGTGTGTATGTACACACATACATGTATTTTAACAACAGAGATGGCACAGCTCCACAATTCTGTTCTCATTCAATGGAAAGAAAATAATGTTCTCTCCGGACATAAACCAAGATATGAGCCAAATTCACCACTGCTCATTCACTGAAAATATTTGCAAACAAGTTTTCTATTTGTTTAAAGAATTTTCCCTTCAGTTAAAATGTAACTCTTTATAATATTATAATTTGGGGAACATCTTTATTCAAATGATAATATGTTTAAAAGAAAGGCCTCAGAATTTAAAACAACAGTATATATATTTTTATTTCCTACTGTGGAACGTTTTTTACATTTATTTGTACCACACCAGCATTTTTATATTTTTCATCTAATACCTCTGCTTATTTTTTTTTCATATTGAGAAAGAAGACAAACTTTGAAGTTTCTTTTATATTAAAAGAACATGAATAAGTTTATATAGAGAACAATAACACCAGCTCTCAGCATTCTCTTTTCAAGAGTCATGTGTGCATCAAAATCATTACTATTTCTTTGGGACCTAAGTTCTTATTCATTACAATTTTTAATTGACAGTGTTTCTTTTCCTGCATGATGTTTTTGGAATAAGGCCATTCATGAGAGCAGTTTAATTAGCAAGTTTGCCACTCTATTCAAACCCTGAATCAAGGCTCATATCTGACTCTAATTTATTTAGAAAGAAAAAATAAAAATGTATACTCATTTGCAAGTGTAATATAAATTCTGTGCTTGTTCCTTTGGTATAAAAGGTGAGAACAAAGGTCATACACATTGTTAAGGATTGCTATCTAGGAAGCATTTACTAATTGTTTGTTTTCTTATATTGTAAATAATTGATATGCCACTTATTTCTGCAAAAATAGACTTGAAGGGATATTAATCATTGTGATAGGATCCACCTAAAACATTGATCTGTTTTGACTTGTGCCTCTGAACTCAAGGCCAGGCTGAGGGATAATATTGGTGTGGTAGGTCCAAGATACAGTATCTTATTCAGTTCTGTGACCAAATATTTGAAGACTTTACATGGGACAAGAGGACTCCTTGCTTCTTTCTGCCAAGACTCCCAAGTCTCCCAAATCCCTTTACTGTGTTTAAAAAATATTTTAAAGCAACAAAATTACATTTTCAAATTAATTTTGTGGGACATTCATGTATATATGACATAAATATGAGGATGTAATAGTAGGATTTAGAAATTGAAATCTTGAAACCCCATGTGTTTGGCCACTAGGACCACTGAGGCACCTCCAAATACTCTTTAAAGTGCCTCCAAGCATAATTTAAAAATGATTAATCCACTAAGCATTTACTCAACAGTTGAGTGACCTGTAAGGGGTATAGTATTAGAATCTGAACTGGAAGGGTAGCTTGGAGGACTCAAGGGAGACTATTTAGGGGAGACAAAACATTATAATACAAACTTCTACTGTCAACTTAAGAATAAAAGTAGATTCATCTATCAGAGCAAGGAAAGTAATTGATAGTTTTAATGTCCACTAAATATAACAGATAATAGACATCTTTTATGACAGTAAGATGTCTTCTTGTGATAATTGAATGCTTTTGCAATGCAGAATGACAGATTTTAGTTTGTTTTGAAAAATTGTCAAAAATTTTTAAGCCTGTATTCTAAAAATAAAGCAGGTCTTCTCATTGGACTTTTGATATTGGGAATACTATAGTAAACTGATGTTTATTTCTAAAGAATCTAATTTCAATACCCATTAGTAGATGAACATCATGCTTTCAGAATCCAAGCAGGTCCTTAAAATTTAGAAGTTTAAACATTATAATCATGCCTTGATTCAGTTACCTCGTTAAGATATTAACTTTTGACTTATTTGATAATTCGAAACATGTGATATTGTATTGTACTTCTATAATCATTTGAAGTCTGTTCACTGATTCTTTGTAATAGTTATACTAATTATGTAGTCATTACTACTTAATATTAACCCACTGAGCAAAGGCAATCATTTATTTCATTCTTCAAGTGGGAGAAGAAGAGCCTTAATTTATTAGTTCTACTTTTTTCCTGCATTACTGATTTTGTAAACATTTCACTATGAATAATTTGTCCTCTTTCATTGTCCACTGTATTTAAAAAGAGAAGAAAATGATTGAACATTCGAGAAGAGAAAAAGTAATAATATACATATAACCTAGTGCTGTAGAATACATTATGGTAAGGTACTTTGGTGCCTTACATTGCGTTATGTTAAAATGATTTTTATTTTGTTGCTCAGCAAATCTCAGTCAAATGTTGGATTTGAAGGTGGTTTCTAAATTTAAAATTTAAATATAAGAGTGCCACATCCTTAAATTCACTCTCAAATACTGTGTGATATAAGAAACCTACTCAAGCTGTTGTTAATGTTATGAATATTTCTCATTGAAAAATTTAAGAGTTTAGAGAAGAAATCCCTCAATTATTCTCCCCTTAGCTAAAACAAAGGAAACTTTTAATATGTAAGTCTATGAATCGTTATTATCACTGAAAGAATTTTATCAGTACTTTGTACCATAATACCATAACTTGCCTTAGGGCATGGGGTTTCAGAAAGTTCTAAGGAAGACCTCATCATCCTTGTTAAAGTCAGGATGACTTCATCAGATAGTGATTTAATACGTCATGAAGGTCCATTCAACCTTGGACTGTCTACCATCTAAATATATGGATTTCATGGTGGCACTTGAAGCACATTTTAAAAATATTATGATGTTATTCTATTGTCCTGCTGAATTCTTCATTATTACACTACCTCAAGACAAATGATAGACTGTTTGTCAAGATAAGTTTGGGTTTCCAGTGTAAGGATCAAATAAAATTTTACAAATGGAAGTCATCAAATAATATGACCGTCAAGACCATGCTAGATCTATGTTGTCAGTTACCTCTTGACAATATACAGTAATATGGATATTTCAACCACCAGTGATGAATAACATAGTTATCAGCCAATGAGTAAGTGAAGGGGTTTCAAGTTGCAAAATTTGAAAATAATTAGTTCCCTTTAGGATTTGTTTTCTACGTGGGCCAATTTTATGTCCTTTCACCTGAAGCCACAAAGAATTGCCCACCCTAAACAGTTAAAGGATTAAAATACCCAACTGCTGTGCCAGAATGGCAGACTGAATATTCAAGTATTCTTGAATGCCTGCTAAGTTTTTGTCAGATTATATATAAATTTGATGTATATTATTACCCAGTAAATTTTTCTTGGGAATTTTGTAGACAGTCTGATGTATTAGGATAAGTTTTTGTAGTTCAAAGGAATTTCAAGTAGTTTTTAGACAAAACATATCATATCCATGAGTGTGAAAAAGCTGTGTTGAAGAATAGATTACATTACACATTTACCAGCAAGTCAGTAAAAAATAGTGCTTATTTACATAGTCAACATAATTTAATGTTCTAAAAATAATTTCTTCAATCTGCCCGATATTTAATGTGTCATTTGAGATTTTTAAAATGCAGCCACTCCTTTATGTAAACATTAAGATATGCCTATGTTTCTTTAATTCTACAGCCTTCTTTACAATAAATTTCTTGACTTTTGTGCACAAAATAGTATTGCAACCTGCTCTTTAGCCTTTGGTGCCTTAGAGTTATTATAAATATTTAACAATATGTACATAATGTAAATACTGCCAAAAGATCACTAAGGCCAAATATTTTCTCTATTCACTTTTTACTGCACTTGCTTTCTATTGCTACTTAAGCCTCTTTTATCCAGCTTTGTAATAGTTCTAACATTGTAGCCAATGTAAATGTTTACTTTCAATAAATCTGAATTTGTTCAACAAGTACGGTATATGTGGGCACTATTTTGAAAACTTGGTTAGGCCTTAGATACTCCTCATGATGAATCTTGCTTCTGGGGACTAGATATTTGAAGTTCTCAATAAACTCTAAAAATGATGCTGCCCTTTTCACTTAAAAATACTTTTAAAATAAGAGGGAATAAAAGAAAAAACTCTTTTTGCCAGTATTCCCCAAGTAGTTGCAGTAGATTTAATTGGTCATGTGAGTACCATTTTAATTTCAAGTTCCGTCAAGAAATACAGGATTGAAACAAAAGATTTTTGTACATTTTATATATATGCTCTATTTATAAACACTTTGGCATAATATCAACTGGAGCATTTCAAATGAACTGTCTTGAATTTTCTAAGCATTTCTGACTTGGTTAGTAATTGGAAAATAATTGTTAAAGCACCACTTTATAAAATACATTTCATTAACTGAATAAGATATTAGACCATAAATAGATATGGTTCTCTAAACACTTCAATAGTAAATATTTATGAGGAGCTAAATTTACATTCTTGTAATAAATAAAATATTTTATTCATGTTACATTTATAGCTGCAAAGCCATAGATAACACACTTCTGGTTTTTAGACTTGATTTCAATTACTCTAGAAATACTTGTTAGAGTCTAATATGCATCTTGACATTCAGTATAAGGAATAGAGAGTATTAGATTTTGTGTTGACCTCAAGGAGACTTCAGTCTATTTGGGAAAGGAAAACACACACGTTTGCAAATAATTCATGAATAGCACAAGGCCAGTGATGCTGAATGGGAAAGACCAGCAATACAGGCAACACTTAGGGAAGGAACAGATCATCTACATCATAGCAATGGGGGAAATACCGTGTGAGATCCTTGGGCATTAGCAGAACACTTAATAGACTGTCCCCAGTCTGAGGACAAGTAAAACAAAGATAGGATGGAAAGTAGGCTTACAGATGAAAGAATCTTGAGTGAACCTACAAAAACTCATACTTTTATATTTGTTGAAACAAAAACTGCAATCCAAATGAAAACTTTGATCCTTTAATCCTTTATTAAAAAGACATTTAATCCATAAATTAGTGTTAATGAGTAGTGTCTTACTAGTATTTCCATTTACTTATTCAGCACTTTTCATAATCTTTTTGCAGCAAAGTTACAATGATTTGCTTGTATATCTGCTTTTGCTTTGTTGTAGATAATACGTATATTAGAAGGCACTTAACTTTTTTGAGTTTTTAGTTTTTGATTCCTCAACCAAATTTTTGATAATTATCTTTTTGACTTCATGGCTCAATCTTACAGACTTGTGGAGCTGTCATTCCCTCATGGGGAATGATATTTCTCCTCATAGGAATATAACTGGCAAGAGTATAGTTCTACATTCCAGGTTAACTTAAAAGTTACACAGGCTGCTTTTTTGGAAAGCCAATGTTGAGAATTTGCTGAGTATTTGGCCTCTATTTCTGCTCCTAACTTCCGGGTCCCTTTTTAAAATTATTTCAAATAGTAGTGATTTGTAACTTGTATCTAAGAAGACTGAAATTTTCAAAGATACCAAATATATATACATATCAATAGTTTAAAAACCAGGTATTCTTGAGTTTCAGATAAGAGAATTTTTTAATTAGATAGGATTTGCTTTATGAGCTCTTGATAATTTAGACAACAGTTTCACACAGATTGTCTCATTTTTCCCATCCACATAACTGGAATGTGTTAGCAGATATCTTTATCTCTTGTAGAGAAGTTAAACACCTTGCCAAAGGGATCACTAGGCTCCAAACCTAGGGTCAGTGTTTCTGAATCTCATCTTTGTGCTCTTTCTAAACCGTGTTTATCACTGTTGAGATCCTAGCTTGGCAAAATGGATAACAAGTGTAAGAATTACAGCAGACTGATGGGAAGAGTCAGTGAAGTTAGGTCTGATTGCCTTGAGGAGTTCTATCAAGGAGTCATTAAATACCATTGCACACACTGGGTGTGGTTTTATTCTGGAGAATCTGGAAGGAAAGAAGTGGAAAAATCATTGTCAGCCCTTAGGTGAGTGACATCATGAAAGTGGAGCTTTGGAAGCTTGCTGACAGCTGTATTCAGAAGGATTTCAGAGGAGGCAGAAAGCAAGAAACGTTAGAAATTGGTTTTAGTAATTCTGACGGGTACAAAGGCCTGGAGAAGGAGGAACTGAGAAAAAGAGTGGATAGAAGAGATGGAGAGGATTTAGGAAAAAGCAGTAAATTAGGAAACAAGAGATCCAATTTGTGTGTTAGAGATAACGATATAAATTGAGAATTTCCTCCTGGACTTTGTATTTCTCCTTGGCTGAATCCGGGACCCTCTCCCCAGAACAGACATTCAGCTAGAACATATGAGTACAGCCTTATGACTGTTAAGATTCTGAATGTTAGTTCTGTATGTTAGTGAAGAGACACTGCCTCAGTCCCACATGCCCAGATGCAGCAACTAAAGGGTTAACCCAGCACACAGCAGACCCTCCTACATTTTGGTCCCCACTAAATAAGCTACTAGATTTTTTTTTAATTTTATTGAAGTATAGTTGATTTACAATGTATTAATTTCTGCTATACATCAAGTGATTCAGTTAATAATATATATTCTTTTTTCATAATCTTTTCCATGATGGTTTATTACAGGATAGTGAATATAGTTCCCTGTGCTATACAGTAGGACCTTGTTGTTTATCCATTAATATCACAACTGTCTTGACCCCCTTACATAATACTGAAGCTAATGCAATCATCCTAAAATGCAAATCTCATTTTATAAACCCCTTACTTAAAATCCTTCAATGTCTTCCAATTTATTACTCAATAAAATAAAAACTTCAGGCCCCTGTCTCCCTCTTCCGTCTCCAGCCTCATTGTTCACCACCACCACAAAGATCCTTACACTCAACTTTGGAACCACCCTGAATGATTTGCAGTCCAGAGGACAGCTGGTTGCTACTCATCTCCTTTCACAGGCTTTTTCTCTCTGTCTAAGACAGCCCCACTCCCAGTCTCCAATTTTTACTCCTCTTGGCCTTCAACCTGTTTTCACTTCTTTCAAAACCTCCTCTTGTACTCCCAGTCTGGACCAGATGTTTCTTCTAAGTCTTCTCAGAGCATCTGACCATCACTCATCTGTCTCACTTAGCACACAGTGAAAAGGTGTATTGATTTGCCTGCTTCTTTCTCCTGGTTACCCTCCTCCATGCCACCAGGCACAGATTGTTTCCAGTATTTAGTAAGTGTTTGACACTAAGTAGGCACACAAAAAAAGTAAATTTTAAATGTCCATCTGATGAAAATGGTCTTCAAATAAAGTGACATTAAAGCCAAAAATATGTCTTATAATTGGCACATAATATATTCATAAATCTAAACAACTACCCAGCAGGGGGAATATAACAAGCCAAAGCTAACGTCATCATCATCACCCTGGGCTCCAGCCCTATTACCTTCAGAAAATGGAGGAATCCCTAGATGTGGGTAACATTTTCTCTGTCACCCTTGAATTATGTATTTTCATCTTCCCATTATTTAACTTTGGAACAAGCAATACCTGGATTGTTAGGTCATTTTGAGAGCCCAGAATGAACCATAAAACTGGAAACTTACAAATGTATAACTTAATGTCAGTAATTTGCATAACCAAAGGATCATTGCTTTGCTAAATAATTACTTTAAATAATGAGCTTCCTTAGCATATTTAAGAGTTAATTTACAGGTCATTAACTACTTGACATACAAGGAAGAGAGATATTTTAGGCTCAGGTACTAATATTCATTACCAATAAAAATAAATCAGTGATGGAATTAAGTACATCTATAATTATGTCAGTGAGGAAATAAGGTTCTTTCCAAAGGAACTACATTCTTCTAACTTGGTATAAATTGCAAGGAACCTGAATTTTATTATATATACTTACTACTCTGTGACATCTAACAATTTTTGCAGCTGTGTAATTGGGAACATTACGTTCTTTATGTGTTTCCTGGTTAACTTCTGGGATACTTTTTTTTAACTTTTTATTTTATATTGGAGTATAGCCGATTAATAATGTGATAGTTTCAGGTGCACAGCAAAGCGACTCAGCCATACATATACATGAGGGATACATATTTCTTAATAGTTATAGGCTTAGAGCATAACCAGTTTTCTAGTTCTAATCTGCAACAGCTGTGGAACAGCATAGCTTTCTGCAATTTATTATTTGGAATCTTTTTCCTTGCATTCCTGCTTATTGTAAATCTATCTATAACTCAAGGCCATAATTCTCATACCCTCAAGTACATGAATACTTTCTGGATCACTCAGCCATAAATGATGTCTCCCTGCTCCAAATTCCTGCAATACTTGGTGGTTTGGGGGAACTGACTTATAGTTACCACTACTTCTGGGGTTTTTTGTATAAAAATATGCATTCCTCAAAATTACACTCTACCTACCACCACCAATAATCTTTCTTTGCTAATGTTGTGCTTAATTTCATAAATTTAACCTGTTAAACATTTAAGTGTTTAATTGTTTAAAACCATGCAATTAAATAATATTTAAATTTTTATTAGTATTACTGAAAAAAGTGACGAAGAGTAAGTCCAACCACTTTGGGCTGAAGGTGACCACAGTCTCTCTCCACCTCTTTCATACCTTCTCCACTTCTGCTACCCCACCAGGATGATTTGGGGGACGTAACAGGGCAGAGTCATCATTTATTACCATAAATAGTATAACAATTATTGCCATATAATATAACAATTCAATGAATAAGAGATCCACCACTTTCCATCCTCTTTAAGTTTCCTTAATTTGTTCAGAGTGAAAGAGACTGTTCATACATTGGACTTAAGGCAAAATATTAAGCTGCATATAGACATTCAAAAAGCATCAACAGGGCTTCTCTGGTGGCGCAGTGGTTGAGAATCTGCCTGCTAATGCAGGGGGCACAGGTTCGAGCCCTGGTCTGGGAGGATCCCACATGGCGCGGAACAACTAGGCCCGTGTGCCACAACTACTGAGCCTGTGCGTCTGGAGCCTGTGCTCCTCAACAAGAGAGGCCACGATAGTGAGAGGCCGGCGCACTGCAATGAAGAGTGGCCCCCGCTTGCCACAACTAGAGAAAGCCCTAGCACAGAAACAAAGACCCAACACAGCAAAAATAAATAAATAAATAAACTCCTACCCCCAACATCTTCTAAAAAAAAAAAAAGCATCAACAAATGCATGATTCACTTTTAGTATACAAAAGTTCTAAAAAATATGTGTAAGCAAACATGAACTTTCATATACATACTGATTTTCTTTTGTAATGTCTGACTGACATCTGTTTTCAGGGATTGGCAGTGCTATTTCAGCTTGCATAATTCTAAGGATGAGGGTTTGGAAGTGTGCACCGGCACATTTCCCATTGAAATAGCAGTGCTGAGGGCTCACTGACAGCCTTATTTCTGTTCAAGACTACCTTCATTCTCAAACTCACTGGGTTGAAAACCATCTCTCTTCCCCATTGCATCCACTCAGTCTCCAAGAACTGTCAAGTCTCCACCCAAAAAATCTCTGCTTTCCCTGGACTACTACAGTATTTGTCAGCCCTAATATTTTCATTTATCTCTTCAAAACGCTTTTCTCTCTCTCTTTTTTTTTTTTAGCCCATAGTATGTACCAGACTCTGTGACAGGTGTTCTCCAGATGCCCATCTTTCACTTTCAAGAAGTAGTTCCTGCCTTAAAAGTGTCCACAGTCTTTAAGAGAGTACATACAGAGGTAGTTACAATCCAGGATGCTGCATGACATGATAGGCGGGTACATGGAAGGAAACCTCTCACTGAGCCTTGAAGACCTCTTTGTCAGGGTACTATCTTGCTCAGCGATCCTGTGGTTTCTCTTTACTGTATAAACCACACATCCTAGCACAGCATTCAAGCCCTCTATGAAGAAACCAAACAGTTTCCGTCTTTATTTATCACAAAATCACTACACATGATTCATTTTCTGTCAAACCAGTTTCCCCATTAATCCCCGAATCCACTAAACCTTGGACATTGTTAATTCTATGTTCTTCCTCACACTGTTTCTCTTTGAACCAAATCATTCTACCCATTCCCACTGTCAGATCAGTTGGCCTTAATCCTCTCTTCTTAAAAATCTCAGAAGAAATCCTATCTCCTCCCCGAAGTCCAACACCAGATACAATCTCTTTCTTCCGTACAATTTTATAGCCATTAACTTGAACATTTCTCGTGGCTTCCATCACATTCTGCTGTAGGTAACAGCACCAGGCTTGCCTCCTTTCTTCCACTAGAATGGAACCGCCTCCAAATAAAAACCTGTTTATATTTGTTTTTTGGTATCCTCCGCCACCCCGAGTAAGTGAGCAGCACATATTTTTGGATGAATAAATGAAGAATTATAATGTGAGAATATTGCAGGCAAAGCAGTGTTACTGTATGCTATAGACACTTCCTTCAGTGATTTCTGCTCTTCTACCCCAATGGTACCAAATTATAAACTGAGGGAAAATAATATATCTAAATCTTGTTTTGCAAATTCACTATAACAAAATGGTGACTGTTCACAAATAGCAATTAGAAAACCCCTATGGGAAAAGAGAAAATAGTTGAACCTCAACTTGGGATCCTGGTTGTTCTCTATATTTCCTAATTTCCCTTGAAAATATAGCTACCTTGATCACGTTTTCCTCACAACCTGTTCCTCACATCAAATAGTAGAGTGAGGATTTCAGCAGCACCGTCCAGATGACAGGAGGGGGCTGATGAGGGACCACAGAGTATGGAGGACCAGCAGGCAGTGGGGTGACTGGGGAAAGAGGACGGGGTGGGGAAAGGCGCCAGCAGGGGAGGTTCTAAGTGCACCAAAGGCATTTCCTGGGCTCATGTCAAAGCCTGGCCAGGCCCCGTCAGGATGAGTGTAGTTGTTGGCTACAGAAAGGAAATGAAAAGCGGAGTAAACCCTGAAGATTCTCTTCCTTAGAGCCGTGTAGCCTCCAGTTTCCACTGGTGCCTCCCCTCCGCCTTAGACATAAACCTCCTGTTTCACCCTCGGTATCAAATTCCCAGGAAACTCACAGGACACACAAAATCTCCTTTGACATATTAGATGAGGTTGCTTCATTCCTTTGAGTATTTATGGGACTGCTTTTTTTTTTGTAGGCCAAACAAACAAACAAAAAAAGAGAGTTGAAAAGAGGGGTTTTAATAAGCTAAAGTCCTTTTACACAATTGGGAAAGGCCTCAGAAAACCTGGAAAGATTGGCCATGTCTTTTGTTTTGTTTTGAATTAATGTGGGGTGAGGAGGTGGGCATGAGACCTTTCGTTCCTTAAGCAGCCAACAAAGGAAAGGAGCCCAGGTGGAAAACGACAGGGAAAGTGGGAAGGCAAGGAGGTGTCTGGCATAACGTGGGAGCCTTCTGAAACCAAGAAGAATTCCAAGAGAAATTTGTTTCTCAGCCCTCTAGCTAGAGAAATCATATTAATCCTGACTCTATCCCACACATTTCTCATGCTACTTTTTATAAACAAAATTCAACTTTTGTTTAAATGCTTAGTAACTCACTGGGTTTTTCTCTGCAGCTCTCCTGCTATTATTTCTTTCAGGTTGTCTAGCTACTCAAGTCAAAAAAATGTATGTTTCTATTCATCTGCTATTTTTCATATTTATCCACGTAAATAAGCATTTTCCTCAGCGTGACTGAAACTGCACTTTTACCCACACTCTACCTCCACAATCACACTCCAATTCATATGTGTTGACATATTTTCAAAAGCCTCATTCTGGAAGGTGAGAAGGTGAAACGTTGGCCCATATTGGGTTGTGACATTGTTGACAGCTGTCATCCTCTTAAGACTTGCAGACAAAAGGGAGCAACGTGAGCACAGTTTAGGAATCCAGGTAACCACGACGCTCTATGCCACCACAAGGAGATCTCACAGCAACAGAGATATCAAAGTGAGCAGGTTTAAAGGCAGCAGTGGGGACTGACATTTCATAAAGATGGCCATGGCAGGAAGTTAAATATGAAGGCCAGGCTACAAGATATCAACTTCTCTTCACAACAGAACTATCTAGTGTGTTCAATTTGCCAAAGAAAACCTGTAATTCATTCATTAGCCCTTTGTTTTCCCAGAAAGTGGAGAATGGGGTCCTGGGCAGAGTATGTACTACATACGCTAATTAATTAGACTGGTTTTTTTCCTGGGATTTCTAGGTCCTGCCTAATTTGACCTCTCCCACCAATCCAACCTTATCTCCCACTACCTCCCCCTCCCAACACCCTGAATTCAGCCATTAGGTTTTTCCCGTGTCCCTTCAACACACCGTGAGCCTGTCAACTCTCCTGAGGGCCCCAATTTTCTCCCTTTGCTTAGAAGTTTCTCTTCTTCTGACCTCCAGGTACCAACCAATCTCCAATCCACCACCTGTAGGCTCAAGCTAAGCTCCACTTCCTCCATGAACTCCTTCCAGACTGTAATGTATGTTAAGAGGGGCTTCTTGGGCTTCCCTGGTGGAGCAGTGGTTGAGAGTCCGCCTGCTGATGCAGGGGACACGGGTTCGTGCCCTGGTCCAGGAAGATCCCACATGCCGCGGAGCGGCTGGGCCCGTGAGCCATGGCCACTGAGCCTGCGTGTCCGGAGACTGTGCTCTGCAATGCGAGAGGCCACAACATTGAGAGGCCCGTGTACCACAAAAAAAAAAAAAAAAAAAAGAGGGGCTTCTTAAGGTTTTTTTGTCTCCCTATATTTTGTAAAGACCCAGGGAGAAAGAAAATATTATTTATACTTCAAATTTCTGAAACGTTCAGAATATAGCAAGTACTCAATAAAAAATTCTTGAATAGGCAAACTGAATTGACCAGTTAACTGAGAATGAAGAGAAGAGAATGAGAAAGTTAGGGTGTGAGGAAGGCACCCATATATAATTTTGTTTAAAGTTCTCTCACTAACATAATTATTCATTTACACTGATGTCTTTCTGTGTCTTCTGACGCTAAAGCCCTAGACTTATATGGCTGTCTTGTGCACCTGAATCCAGTGGCTACTACAGCGTAAGACGCTCAATATGCTGTAAATGAGCAAGTTACCCAGTGCAGGATGAATTAATAAGTGCAAATAGCAAGATCACATTTGGGCCTCTAAGGAATACCTACTCAAGATTCTCAGGGAATTATGTTCTGTGTTGAAAATTCTCTTATGGGCCCCAGGAGGAGCAGCACATCCTTGGACCAACAGAGATGGTTAGATTTGAGTGCCTGGAGGAAGGAGAAGGCAGGCCCTCTACTAAGCAAGGGGACCTACATGAGGGCCCCATGAGAGTGGAAACAGAGTGCACAGCGCACAAGCATGAGAAGAGTATAGTTTTCTGTTAATTTTATTCCCCTTGGGGGCCTTGCTCTGTGTCTTGCTTTGGCCACGCTCCATCCACTTTGAATTTCCCTTTCTTATCTCTGTTTTCTCCCTTATCTTCTCCACTCTTTCTTTTGAGCTCCTGTTATCCTGAAATGCAAACTGAGGGTGGACAGAGAGTGAGAGCTAGGAGACACCCTAGAGGCTGAGATGTTGTATATTGTACAGATTTTCCCCGATTGAATGAATCTGGGTTGAAATTAGGGCATTTTCTAATAGGATAGAGGAAGCAACTTGAGGCATTTCAATGCATTTTAATATCTCTAAAAAAAAGCTAGGTAGCTACTGTGCTGCAGGTTCTCCACTGGGCACTAGGTGGATACAAAGGGGAAGATGCCTCAGTCCTGCAGGAATGTATTAATAAGAGTGCTTATTAGTAAGAGTGATGATGATGAAGATGTTTACTAACACTACGTACAAGGCATTGTTCTCACTTCACTTAATACTCACGGTAACCTCTGAGGTTGATGCCATTATTATCCACATTTTACATGTGGGAACACTGAAGCAGAAAGGCACAGGAATTTGGCCAAGGTCACATTTCAGTGAATGGTGAAACCAAGGCCATCCAACTGGAGCTCAGATGCTTAACTGCTCTGTGATTTTGTCTCTCTCACCCACTGATCAACAAGCACAATTCCAAGCACTGGCTCAACATGCCAAAGTGTTTGATGAACTAAATCTCTTTCTACACAGTGTTTATGAAATCTATGCCCTTTGAACTAATTTTGGCATTTATAATGGCCCAGAAAAAGATCTTCACCACCTTCACCTTCCTTCTTACTCAGAGGATCTTTAGAGAGTAAGAAGAACAGCTGCTAATATAAATGCTTTGCACAACACTTACAGAGTTTTGCCAACAAATTGAGTAGAATCCTGGATATGTCTGCTCCAGAAGCACTTGAGGTCAGTTCCAATGCCCTATCCCCTCCCCAGGCTGCTGAAGGTAAATCTAATTGCTCCACTCACAGAATGTTGAGTGTGTTATCTGCCAGAAAAGCTGTCATTGCAGGCTATGTCCTACAAACCACAACAGAACAAAACCCAAAAATCATCACAGCAATTCACATCTCCTGGAATACAGTGACCTTGATAATCCTCAGGACTCTAAAGCCTTGTAATGGTACCAGATTTATGAAGTCCAGAGCAAAACACCACAGAAAATACAGTCTATAATAAGAATCACAGGTACCCATGTGGGAAGTAAATCTGGTATCAAGAGATAAAGCTGCCACCCAAAGTATTTTCTCATGAAGTTGTTGGTCAGTTGTGGAGGGAACCACAGGATCATAAAGATGATTTATTCTGAATTATTTTTTCATTCATCAATTAAGGCATTCAAGATGTAAATTGGCCACCTATCACACTAAATTACTATGTGAGGATCTAGGAATACAGAGATGAAATCCAATGAAATGCTCATATGTTCATGAGGACAGGGAAATGTCTTTTTATTTGTTTACCTCTGTGCCAATCCTGGGCATCTTGGCCTTCAGATCCATTCTGCACTCTTCCACTGCTCTGCGTTGCAGGGGGAGCTGAGTCTACTTCGTTTCTCATGCTCCTGTGTCAGCCGCCTTCCAGGTGGACTTGGACAGTGGGAAGCAAAACAGGAGGTTGGCAAACAGGAGAAGGGAGAAGATGGGGGTATTCCTCTCTCCATTTTTTCCTCTGCTGGCCTCTCCAGCAGAAGTTGTTTCTCCTTCTTGGCTCCAGCTAGCTCCTGCAGTTCACGCTAACTGATATTATTAACCTCTGGGCCGTTTCCTCATGCCCCGTTTGGATTCTAATCGCCTCCATCACCCGAGTAACCAATATCCTGCATTGAATCCCTTCTGTGGTAAATACTCAAAGTGCTTTCTATTCCAGACCCTGACTACAGTTGTGTATTCCCTATGCATAGAACGAGTCTCACACATACTTATTGCTCAATATTTGTTAAATGAACAAATAAATTAATAAAGGGAGACAAACAAACATATGGATGATTATAACATACACATTAGGGATGATAAAATGGATATATACCACAGGAAGACAAAAGACAAAGAAGTTCTTGGTGTATTTGAGAGTTTAGGGAAATTGAATTTTGAAGGAGAAATTTTCAGGTCAACGGTAGGTAACGTGCTTTCCAAGAATCAGAAACCATGTGAGTAAAGACAAGAAGATAAGAGACAGATATGAGTGCTTAGGGACCTACTTAGTATTTCTTCATGGGTTGGACATAAGATTACTGCCTGAGAATTGTGGAAATTGAATTAAAAGATGGTGAGATTTAGACTACAAAGGGCCTCATGTCCAAACTAAGGAATTGGATTTATCCTGCAGAATTACTGAAAAATTACAAGCAAGGAAATTACATAAACACACACACACAAATTTGCTACCCATGATATATCTATTCCAAAACCAAAGCAAGCATTTTATGATTACTTAATTTCTACCTTCTTTGTTTATTTTTGTTTCAAAAAGCAACTGTTGCTGAAATATTTCATCTAGTTAAAAATGATTTTCAGTAACAGTGGGTGCTTCAGTCTGAAGACGCCTTTGTGAATACTGATTAGTTAATCCCCTTGGAGTTTGTGCTGCTCCATTACAATAAACATCAACCACCTTTTGGTTTGTTTTTAATCACTGATGCATCATCTTATAAGGTCAAAAGTGTGCTTCTCCACTGCCTGCCAGATGGCTGCAATGTGCCAATTGCCTAAAACTCCACACAAAAAAAGTCATGTACAGACTAGAATTATGTAGAAATTGGAAAAGAAACTGCAGGGTATCAGGAAGCTGTGGTTTTACAACCATGTTAATCTGGAACCTTTGCTAAGAATACTAATACTTATAGCCCCAATTGCTGGAAACAACATCTGAGCCATTTTACTTGTGCACCTGGAAGAGTAAAAGCAAATCATGATGACTTGGGTCTGTGAAGCACAAAGATTCTGTGGTCCCACCTGCTTTGAAAGGATTTTTACAAATATCTTATTTCCTCCATAATCCTTGAACTTTTTAAAAAAATTAATTTTATTTATTTATTTATTTATTGGCTGCGTTGGGTCTTCGTTGCTGCGTGCGGTCTTTCTCTAGTTGTAGCGAGCAGGGGGTACTTTTCGTTGTGGTGCGTGGGCTTCTCATCATGGTGGCTTCTCTTGTTGCGGAGCACAAGCTCTAGGCATGTGGGCTTCAGTAGTTGTGGCACTCAGGCTCAGTAGTTGTGGCTCGCGAGCCTAGAGTGCAGGCTCAGTAGTTGTGGTGCACAGGCTTAGTTGTTCTGCGGCATGTGGGATCTTCCCAGACCAGATTCGAATTTAGGTAAGTTTTGAAAGACAAACAAGTGTGCACTATGGCTCCTTCAGTTTCCCTCACAAGTGTTAGTCTTTGTTAGGCACTCTAGGGCTGAACCAAGGTCATTTTTTGCTACTCTTTTGGAAGCCAGGAACTCTGTAATCATCTCCGAGAATACAAATGTGTCAGTGTGGTATTGCCATCTTGTAACACCAGGAAAGGATTCTGTGGTAGTGGGCATAGTGCTAAAATAAATCCTTTAGAAGTCTCTGCCATTGCTCCATTGTTGTTTGTTTGTTTTTTGGTCTGTGCTTCTAAGTCTTCATCAAAGCCATAGACTGAATAAAATAACAATTCTTCTTTGCTTAATACATCAGAGAGAGAACTCACAATTGTATATTAACTAGGGTAAGTCAAAAATGGAGTCACAAAAGGGAATCCCATTCCTGAAGTGAGAAAAACAGTTGTGTTACTATTAAACATGACAATTATAAAGACTTCATAGGAACGTGGAAAATATTTTGGGGGTAAATTAAGTGGAAAAAAAAGCAAGATGAGAAATAGTATGATCACCATATTAAGGAATAAATACAAATTATGGTAGTAGTAGCTTCCAGGTGTTTTTTCCCCCTCAGTCTTAAGTAATGTTGCCTATTTATGAGACAGCCTAAAAATCATATTTTAATTAATTAAGGAAGAGGAATTATGTAAAAACGGGAGTTTCCTTGGTATACTTTGTTGTTGGTTCCCTAGACTTACAGACTTCAGAGGAAGGCTCCCATTGGCTAGTTTTATACCAATAAAGTGCTGTTTTATTGAATGTTGCCTCATCACTGCCTGTATTTTTATTGCTACACAAGCAATGGTAGATTAAAAATAACTCAAATATTACAGCATTTAATAAATTTCAGCATTATTTTATAAACCATGCCCAGATAAAAGAGAGTATGAGATAAAAAGAGCAGCTTCTCCAAGTAGCACTATTGCTTCTGTCTCTGAGCTGTGAGAGGGATGTTTGAAACCAATGAAACCAGAAAGTTCCAGCAGAGCAGGTTTGTCTCCTGGAGGGTGTGCTTTACACAGAGGCCCTTTGCCAGGAAGCCCAGACAACAGAATTTCTTTAGGGACAACTAGAGCCTTCAGCTCTGCCAGGAATTACTTGGGAAGAAAACCCCAGAAGCATTCCGTTCTCCAGAGGGCAGGTTTTGGTGCAGATTGAGGCAGATCTATGAGTGTGTGTGTAACTCCAGGGCAAGTGAGTTTCATGCTTCACAATAGAAATGGTGAGCCAAGCTCAAGAGTTGTTTGCAAGCTGAGAACAGAAACTCACATAAATGGTTACAAGATAAAAAATGGAAACTTCATAAGCTATACAGGAAAAATAAAAGAGAATACAGTTGCTGGCCCAAACATACACACACACACACACACACACACACACACACACACACACACACACGCCTCAAGGGCTGAGTGCTGTTAAAAGTATTTGTCAAAGAGAAGAGGAAAGCCCTCTGGAGCCAGAAGAGGGAAAAACTATCTAAAAAGAAAACAGAATGGAAAGTCAAGAGAAATTAGGTCCTTAGGTCCCAGTCATGTCCCCATGGCTCCGGAGAGAGAACATTGATCAATTCTCTCTGAAAAACAGCTAAACACTCAGACTTTTCTAGTAGCCCATGAAAATGTACTAGAGTGAATCTTAAATATGAGGACTGTATATTAGCTTTATATTTATTAAGCAGATCCTTTTATTTGTTATAAGTCTTGGTTAAGGATTCTAATAAAATTCTATAAAAACCTGTGAAACTTGGTGTGCAAACAAACATGTCACTGAATCGATGCCCAGAGAAGACCAGATAGCCCTTAGAGAAGAAAGGGAAGTTAGGAGACCGATATCTCAGAAAGAAAGACTTTACATCTTTTCATCTTTACATATCTTACACAGATAAAATAAGGAGGTTCACAGACTTGCCCAAGGCCACATGGCTAGAACTACTCAGTTTGAGATTAGTACATGGGTTCCTTGACTCCCTGCCCTCCTGTCAGGTGTAATGTATTTATACTCACATTTTCTCTGTTGCTTAAATAGCCCCCAGAAAGACCATTCAGAGGCCGTTGCTGTAGGCACTAACCAGGAAGGAGAGAGGGTTCTGCTAGTGCTCAGTGGGCACCAATAACAGAACACAGCAAATTCTCACCTCTGTCTTGTGTAGCCTCCATGAGGTCATTTTAACTCTATAGCTGATCCTTTTTTCTGTGTTCCCTGATGGGTCATTTACATGGCAGACCAGTGCCTCCTATTAAAAATATGCACACACATTTTTCCAGTCAAACCACACTGTGTATTTTTAGTTTAGAAAAATGAAAAGGGGAATGTAAATTTTCCAGACTAGCATTTCTCTAGGACACATTCACCTAACCTATTTTTTCCTGCATGCCTCACTATTTTTTCCATATTACACTAGTCCTGAAATGCCATCAGTATTCTGGTATATGTCACTATTCACTTGACACTTTCCTCTTGTGGGGACATTTTATTTGTGCACAGTTGCGTTATTTCACTCTTGGTATCTCTATCAGATTCTGCAAATGTTAATGTTGTATCTGTCACAGTAACATTCAAATCATAGAAATAAGTACTGGAGGCTGGAAACTTCAAAAGTAATCATAGAGATACTTCTCATAACTTTCCTTCAAATTTAAGATCATTTTATTGGCTGATTGGCTTTTACAAAGAGAGGGTAGAAGCAAGAGAAATGATTGTATTTTAAAAAGTTTTTATCTATGCAGTTTCTCCTACTCCTACTTTTATTTTTCTTCTCTTCTTTTTATTTCCCCTAACAAGGTATTATTTGTAATATACTGAAGATGTATTATTTGCAGTGCATTGAAAAGGAAAATTTGAAAAATGTGTATGGTTTCACATGATTGATTTTTTCTTACCTAGGGTTGTATGAGTTGAATTTCTAATACAGTGTCATTCCTTATATTTATCATTTTCTTAGCCATTGGTGCAGAAAAAAATATGGCTGCATTTCAGATTTTAAAATGCATTATGGTTATTTTCCTGAACAGAGTGAAATTTTGGAAAGCATCCTTTTCACAAAACAAAAACATCCTGAGGCTAAGTCTGGTGTGTGTGTGTGTGTGTGTGTGTGTATGGGTCCAGCATTCCTGGGCTGAGCTGTTCATCCTTGTGCCCTGCAGAGACCTGGGTTGTTCTGTGGACACCTGTCTTTGTACAGCTTTGAGAGTTTGCTGTGGAGGGCACACAAAGGAAACATTAGGAGAATGGTGGCAAGTGGATCAGCTCAGCATGCAACTCATTTTTGAAAGGAAAGAGAAAGGTAGAAGGTTTGACATTCGGAGACTACAGTGGGCAGATTCCTAAGTCACTCTAAAGATGACTATGGAGTTTAACATGCCTGGCATGGAGCACATAAGAATGATCCAGTCTGGTATTTTTGTCATAGCATCTTTGCTGTAGACATTTTTTGCTGTAAAAGATAAAATAATGAAAAATAAAAGAGGGACATTAAAAAAGACATACTGGAATATGAAAGGTGAATAACAAAGTTAAAAAGACTTTACTGCAAAATACAAAATATTTGAATACACTTAAAATGTGTGTAGACTCATGGCAATACTGTGCAAATAATGGATTTTATTTTGTGGGTTGAACCTAAGCATTGTCTTCCAGGTCTTTTTGTTCATTTATAGTATTTTCTACTTTTTTTTTTTTGCTATTGATTCATCTCCTTGTTCAGCATCACACTTTTTCTTTGTTGTTAAAAGTTCTTTGTTAAGAGAGGTATCGGTTTCCAAACACCAGGATGCACATTTTTTTTTTTTTTTTTTTTTTTTTTTTTTGTGGTATGCGGGCCTCTCACTGTTGTGGCCTCTCCCGCTGCGGAGCACAGGCTCCGGATGCGCCCGCTCAGCGGCCATGGCTCACGGGCCCAGCCGCTCCGCGGCATGTGGGATCCTCCCAGACCGGGGCACGAACCCGTGTCCCCTGCATCGGCAGGCGGACTCTCAACCACTGCGCCACCAGGGAAGCCCAGGATGCACATTCTTAACTGAGCTTTCTGTTGCATTGTGAGAGCCTCTACATATTGTTTGTTCTTGGCATGTTGTCACCTGTCCGTTGATGGATGTTCCAAAGTCCTATGGGAAATGTGGGTTCAACTCTGCACCTTCAAATCAGCTGAAGGATTTGCGAACTGGTGTGTTATCATTTTCTTATAAGGTATGCAGTCTGGCTTTACACTCTTATTTCACACTTCCAGTAAGTTTTATCACCATGTTTCCTATCAAGTTGACATACGTGGTTGTTATCTACTATTTTAAGACCACCATGTTTACTCATCACTGTAGAGACCATTATGAGGTCTCAGATCTATGTAATACAAAAATGGGAGCACTGGGTCAATGGAGAAAGGAAACCAAACTGTCAGTTATTTTATCTTTTACAGTAAAATTGCCTTATGGCAATTAGTTATGCAGTGAAAATGATCCCAGTGAAGATATCTACCGCAAAGATGCTTATGGTGAAAATACCTAGAACCCCAAATAATCACAGATTGTAACAAATTACAAGAACTTTTAAAGAGCTTAGTTTCTCTCTAAGTAAAATAGATTTCTTACAATACTGTATTTGTTCACAGCAATTCCATGTTGGAATTATAGGAACTTTGCCTGTTCTAGGGAACTAAGATGTACAAAGGCTATGAAATCTTTCTGCTGGTTTTTCTTTCATGTAATAACGACCTTCTTTTGTATTTTGCAAGTAGAGTGGCGGCAGTAAATTCTACCTCTTTGCCTGGTTTTTGCTTATTTACTTGAAATGATATTTATCGCTTCTCAGTTTTACTTATTATGACAGTAAACATCAAAGAGATGTTTAACTACATGAACTACAAGTTTTTGGAGTCCTTAATGACTTTGAACATCTTGAAGTGAAATCAGAAATTTGAGAACGGCTGTTCTGAGTTTCTTCTACCCTAATTTGTCTCCTCTTTCTATAATTTACCTTTAGGTGGCTAACCCTTATATACGAGCTACACTTTACATTTTTCTGTTCTACTTTGTCCACAACCCTTGACTATCCCCCTATGCCCAGGTTCCCCAAGTGTGTGGAACAGACCCACAGAGGTAACCAACTCAATTATGCTGTGGGAAATAAGAAACTAGAGGAAAATGGAAAAAATCAAAAGGGATAATGTAATAAAAAGAGCACAGGTGTTTAATAGATGTGCTCAATAGATGTGGGCTCTGATCCTCTCACCATGGGAGCAAGTTAACGTTCCTTGTCTGAAAAATGAAAGAGGAGATCAGTTGTTTTCAGCATACATTCCACAGACTTTTATGGTTCTGAAGATGTGACGGTGGTACGAGGTGGAATGAGAGACAGGATGGGTAGACTTCCTCCTTCCCTGTCTCAACCAAGACAGAGCCACTGCTAGATCATCTTATAGATCAGAGTTTAGGATAAGACTTCATTTGATAAAAGAGCCCTTTTGCATGAAAAAGTTTGGAAACCACTGGACTAGATGATTTAAAGGCCTTTCCAGCCCTAACTTGACAGAAGAGAAAGGGATCCTGACAGGAAAATATGTCTACTTCGACTAAGACAATATAATTTTGGTTTTTGTTCTAACTTTTATGAGCTGAAGAGGTTGTCTCAAATGAATCTGAGATGAAAGCTGTACACCGATCTTAAGGGAAGAGGTTGTGAAGAGAATTTTCCTGTGTTCTACTGGTGGTCCTTGTGGCTTTGATATATGAACACAGCCCTCCAGCCAACACCTGGCTACACTTTCTTTAACAGGATCCCTAACTCCAGAGAAGCAAGTTTGCCTTGATCTGATAAAACATGATTCAGTAGAAAATCCAGGAACCTGACAGAAAAGTTTCTTTACTCCATTGGAGTTTATGGAACATTTGCCTTGCTATTGAGGTAAGAACAAAAAAAAAAAAAAAAAAAAAAAAAGAGAGAACTGCAAGGTCTAAATAAGGTGGAGGACATTTCATTGATGAATCAAAACAATAAAATATTGCAACAAAGTAGCATGTTTTAACTTTGAGATCTTATATGTCCTGCTTTCTTTTCCTCAGCTTAATAAATATTTAGACAAGAGACTTTCTATCTTGCCAATGTAAATATTGAAGCATAGATGTGTGAAACAACCTGTGTAAGTATACTAACAAAGAGCACAATAAAAGAGACAGAGCTTCGATGCAAGGATTTTGATTCATCACCTGAAGTCTTGGTTTTACATTCCAGAGAATGGATTTCTTCTTTGTTACTGACTACACCAATACTAGTAAGTGCCCTAAGAATATGTTTTTACAACACAAGATATTTCCAGAAGGAACAATTCTCTTGGGAGGAGAGAGCACTTCTGTTTTCATCTCTGGCCCAGCTTCCACTCCAAGAATCTAGCCCACCCCCAACTTTTGCTGTATAAGCATCTTATACATTCTAATTGAAATTCAAGTAACCTAAATGATCATTTTCATGAGAGGGAGGTTGTGATTTTTTTAGCTTCCATTAGTTTTATATATACTTAGAAAAGCTCTAGCATTTTCAAATGTTTATAGTTTAAAACATAACAAAATGCATGGCCCTACTGTCTTAGGTTCTCCTAGGAAGGAGGTAAAATAAGCTCATTTCAATTCTATATAAAATGATGTTTGAATTCAATTTCTCTGGAATTTGAAAATTGCTGTTCAAACTTCTCTTCTCTGAGACCTTTTAAAACACAGTAGCACTTTTGTTTAAAACAAAATCACAAGGTTTAAAATCTTTAATGAAGAACTGTTATAAACGTAAGAGATTGTTCTCATTAGTCATAGCTGTGTCACTTTCAAGGTGTATCTTCCAATATAGATCTCTGTAAATTTATGACATTCTCTAGCTTGATTTTCTTCTCATGTGATGAGTACTTAATTTTTCACTTGGATCATGAAAAAAAACCTTGAAAGTTAAACAGCATTTTGCAATTTTGATACTATACTCTTTGCTGTTCCACAAGTTATGAATGGGTTAGTCATTTCCTGCAATTATAAATGACCTTAATGTGATCACATGATGAAAGTCATGCTATCTTAGTCAGTTATTTTGGGGGTCTTTGGGGAGTTTTTGTGTTTCTTTGGACCAGTTCTGTAGGGAGCTACATTAGTAAATTTATGTCTGCTATTTCAGCTCTAAGTTATATATGACCCAGTTTTGTGTGCTTATCTGGGAACAATCCATTATTGACTTAGTTTGGAGTAGACATAATGTACTAATCTTAGTCATCAGAAACATGCCCTACTTAGAGAAGTATTCCATTCACTTTATTTCTCAAATGCACAGACCACTTTGAACAGCCCTTATCTACAAACAACAGAGAGGAGTAGTTTCACACTCTAAGAATTTATCATAAGTCACTGGAGAATTTGACATATTCCTTGTGCTTCCCACTTTTCTGCCTGAAGCAAATTTCAGCATAAACTCTTACATGATTAAATGAATTTCACCCAACCATTTACTTGCATGGTTTGAAGATCAGAACAAAACTAATGGTTATATTTTGGGAAGAAAAAATATGGCCTCAACTGTTTGGTCTGACACAAAACCAAACAAAATTACTTCAAGGTTTTCAAATGCTTATAGGCTTCTGGATTTAGAATGGTGATGAGTTTTTGCTTTCCTGTTCCACCTTTATCTTAATTTCTTAGTTTTACTTTTTCTTTCCACCCCTCCTCTTCATCCATATAATCCCCATCTCCCTTTGGTCAATCTGCTACTATATGTCATGTACTACATTTCTGTGGGTGACTTCAAAACTTTTTGGAACTGGGCATTATCCCCATCTTTCCACATTCCTCTTCTTCCTCGTTATTCTGAAGAAATGTAATCAAAGAATGAAAAGACCAGATTTATTTGACTCAATAGTCTACCATCTGAAAAGACTGTCAGGACTCTATCAGAAAAAACATCATATGTCTTTGTGGGGAAAAAAAAAGCAAGAGAAGTATTTCTTGCTCTATAGAAGTACAGTTTTAAATATGACTTTTGATTTTCCATTGTATTAGTTTGCTTGGGCTGCCATAACAAAACACCACAGACCAGGTAGCTTAAACAACAGAAATTTATTTTCTTACTGTTCTGGAGACTAGAAGTCTGAGCTCAAGGTGCTGGCAGGTTTGGTTCGTTCTGAGGCCTCTCTCCTTGGTTTGCAGATGGCCTCCTTCTCACGAGTTCATGCATGGTCTCGCCTCTGGGTGCATGCGCCCCTAATGTTTCTCTGTGTGTCCAAATTTCCTCTTCTTATAAGGACATCAGTCATATTAGATTAGGGCCCTTTCTAATGGCCTCCTTTTAATTTAATCACCTCTTTAAAGGTCCTATCTCCAAATACAGTCACATTCTTAAATAATGGGGGTTATGGCTTCAATATATATATTTTTGGGGAACACGGTTCAGCCCCTAACACCAGTGTTTTGGTAAAACCCTCCTCAGGTAGCCACAGTAGATCTTTTCTAGCATGATCTGGTTTTCTATCCACATAAACATGAAAATGTCCATTAGCCTTTTCATTACATCTGAGATGTAATGAGTAGCATTATTATTGGAAATTGGAAGAGATTTTCTCTTTGTCTTAGGATGGATTAATATATTTATGTATCCTAGAGGGCACTGTAGGTGCAGTGTTACTGTTCTGATTTTTTTGATTTACTTTAAATAAATACTATGCTATTTTGGAATGGAGTTAACCCAGGAGGTAGCACTGCTAAAGGTCAAGTTTTAAAGACTTGTGGTCATCTAGCTTCTATACTTGACAAGGAAGATCCACACTTAACCAGAGAGAGAAGCTAGATTAGAAGTAGTCAGGGCCCTCCAAAGAAACAGAACCAAGAGAAAATGTATCTCTATCTATCTATCTATCTATCTATCATCATCTATTTATTTTAAAGAATTGGCTCATGTGTTTGTGGGTGCTGGCAAGTCCAAAATCTGCATGGCAGCCTGGCTGGCTGGTGACCCAGAGAAGAGTTGATGTTGCAGTATTGCATCCAAAGGCAGTCTAAGACAGAATTACTTTCTCTTGCAGGGACCTCAGTCTTTGCACTTAAGGCCTTCAGCCTATTGGATGAGGCCCATCCACATTATTGAGGGTAATCTGTTTTACTCAAAGTCTACTGATTTAAATGTTAATCACATCCAAAAATACCTTCACAGCAACACCTAAACTGGTGTTTGACCAAACAACTATGTACCATAGCCTAATTAAGTTGACATATAAAATTAACCATCACAGGTGGATTTTAAAATACAGTGGTGACAACTCATTGTGACACTATGTCCAAGAGCAAGGCTCATGTTCTCGCTGTAAGTTAACCACTCTTAGGCCTCCAATGAAGGTAGTGTTGTCAGCTGATCTGCCAGACAGCCATGTTAATGTGGGAATAGTCAGTGTTATAATGACCTCTTCCACATGTGCCAGCTGTATAATGCATGCAAGAAAGCCACCCAGAGACTGGCTATGTACTGTGAAAGTTTGCCTTCTTGGAGGCACAGAACCATACCACATGACCTCTTGCCATTAGTTTGGTTTTTTGAATCCATCATGTACCACGTATAATTCTATCCCAATGCCATTTTATGGAAGTGATTCACATTTTGGAGGTGGGAGCTTCTTGAACCCTTCCTTCAAATGAAATTTGGAAGCATAAACAAACAATGAAATGGAGCAACAACAGTATGTGGGTGCAAGTGGATTCTTCACTACTGGCCTCTACCTGTGCCGATTTTACATCTTATTGTGAGTGTAAGGAAAGGGCTTGTTTCTCTGTAGTTCACATATGGGTGATATCAGATCTTCAGAATACACTCCTAACTATGAGAAAAGCTAATATTTTCTCTGATAACTTGAGATAGTTATTGCAAATCCCCTGACCTATAACTGATGCTTTATTATTTCAGCTATTGTGTGTGGCCTCATTGGTCCTAATTTATTATTTTGCTCTTCACTAAGCCCAAGTATGTGCCTTCTCAGGCCATAATATATTGTGTTGGTGAACAGACTCTTACTTGAAAGGACAGGCTATATACTAGGTAGCTTGTAGGTCTTCTCCCTGTGATTTAAGGGGAGAGAGTTCCAGGGAGAAACAATGACAGACAAGACAAAGGCGGGGAGTGGTGTCTGTATTGGTAATATTGAGTCAAACTAGTTTAACTTATACTTGGTAGCCTCTAAGAGAGCAGAGGAGTATTTTAGAGAAGTTTTTAGAAAGTATTTCAGAAATACTTCAGAGGAATATTTTAGAAAACTTCCAAAGAGATTGATTTCCTTTTTTTTTAAAGTTTCAGCATACATATGGGTTAAAGTCAGTTTTGAGAAAACTTCATTTACATAAAACTCTGAGAATACTGATCAAATAATGCCTTTATTTACATGGCTATTTTACAATAATCTGTGGAAAGATCAGGACCGCGCTAATGCCTGCCCTAATCTGAGAACCTGGGTTAAGGTTTACATAAAACTTCTTGCAACCCATGAAAGCCACATTTCCCACACTATTTACTACAGGGCCCCAGGGCACCTCAGGGAACTCACACGGTCACAGCGGGATATTTTAAATTTTCAAGGAAAACACAGCAATGCTCACTATCTGTCAGACACAAGCAAATTATTAACTTAAGGACTTTCACAGTTTCAACATTAAATTGTACTACATTCCTTTTAATGATGTCATATCTAAGAAGCTGAGTGTTCTGAAGTTGCTGTGATAAAAAGCAAGTAGCATGCAGGAATGAATATAAAAGAGGAAATAAAAGTGGCAGTGTTCAGTCTGATTCCAAGGTTTGAGAAGCAGTGCAGTACCCAAGAGGCACATACATCCAATGCATTAGTACATAATTCTAGTCATTTAAGGATGAAATAAAGTTTTTCTTCCAGTTTATGTGTATATGTTTGTGTGTATTTATGTGTGTGTGTGTGTGTGTGTGTGTGTGTACTTAAGTGGCTATTAAGTTGCTGGAACAAAAATACTAATTTGTTTGGACTAAGCTACTTAAAAACTATTAAGGGGCTTCCCTGGTGGCGCAGTGGTTGAGGGTCCGCCTGCCGATGCAGGGGAAACGGGTTCGTGCCCCGGTCCGGGAGGATCCCACATGCCGCGGAGCGGCTGGGCCTGTGAGCCATGGCCACTGAGCCTGCGCATCCGGAGCCTGTTCTCCACAACGGGAGAGGCCACAACAGTGAGAGGCCCGCGTACTGCAAAAAAAACCAAAACTATTAGGTCATTCTTTTGACCTTGTTGCCGCCATGAAAAAATTACACCAAGGGCACAATGAACTGAGAAAGTTTGCAAACCTTTATGCTAGAGATTATGGCTGCATTTGGTACCTGCTACCAATTGAAGAACAGGTTTCAAAATATTCTAAATGTGTAGTTTTTCACAGGTAACTGTGTATGAAAGAAAGAAAGTGCATGGGAGAGAGGGAAAGGAGAGAGAGAGGAGTTTTACATGAATTTTGTCCATATTATGCTTTTTCTGTTTATAAAAATGGACTATATATAAAATAGATAATCAACAAGGACCTACTGTATAGCATAGGGAACTCTACTCAGTATTCTGTAATAACCTGTGTGGGAAAAGAATCTGAAAAAGAATGGGTATATGTATATGTATAACTGAATCACTTTGCTATACACCTAAACCTAACACAACATTGTAAATCAACTATACTCCAATATAAAATAAAAATAACATTAAAAAAAAGAATTGTGATGTTTAATCTCACCTCAAAATCTCCTGCTCAGGACTTCCCTGGTGGCGCAGTGGTTAAGAATCTGCCTGCCATTGCAGACGACATGGGTTCGGGCCCTGGTCCAGGAAGACTCCACATGCCGCAGAACAACTAAGCCAGTGCACCACAACTACTGAGCCTGTGCTCTAGAGCCCGTGAGCCACAACTACTGAGCCCAGGAGCCACAACTACTGAATCCTGCCCACCCAGAGCCCATGCTCTGCAACAAGAGAAGCCACCGTAATGAGAAGCCCACACACCCCAACAAAGAGTAGCCCTCGCTGGCCGCAACTAGAGAAAGCCCACACACAGAAACGAAGACCGGATGCAACCAATAATAAATAAATTAATAAAAGAAAAATCTCCTGCCCATTCCTTACCTAGTTTGCCCCACCTTGGCAAAAATGGTGTCACCATCAAGTCAGAAACCTAAGCAGCATCCTTTATTCTTTCCTCTCTATTACCCTCCACAGTGGGTTTATCGCTGAGTTTTGTTGTTTCTACCTTCGACATATAGCTCCTGCCCATCCATTTCTCTCTGGCCTCACTGCCACCCCCTTGTGCAGACCACCCTCCTTCCCCCTATAGACCTTGATGATGGCAACAGCTCTCAACAGGTCTTCCTGCATCCACTCTTTCCCTCTGTTCTCAGCAAAAGAGCTTCAATAATCTTTTGAAAATATAAATGGAATCATGATTCCCCCTTACTTAAAACCTTCAGTAACTTCTCATTTCACTTTATGAAAAAAAATATATCAAAGCTCCTTACATGACTTAAACAAATCCTACATAATTTGTCTGTCCTCTGCCTCTCTGACCTCATCTCCACGTCGTGCCCTCAGACTCCATGCCCCAGCGCACTGGTTTCTTTCCGTTTCCCGTGCACTAAACTCTTCTCCAACGCAAGGCTTTCTTGCCTCTCTCTGCCCGGGACGCTCCCAACCATCACCACCGATATGTCTGACTCCTTTCGTTTTTCAGTAAAAACTGTGACTTTCTCTGCAAAATGTTCTCTAACCACTGCCCTAAGTTAAACCTCTCTACATAATCTCATAAGGAGAAACCTTCTCATGGCCTGAACTAATTATGATTTTTATTTGCAGTTGTCTGTTGATTATTTTATTGCCTGACTGGCCTCACTAATCTAGAAGCTCTGTTAGGGTAGCTGGTGGTCTTTGTACTTATCGTGTAGACCTAGTACCTAGCAGTGTCTCTGGTTGTGTACTCAGTGATAATTGGGAATAAATGAATGAGTGAATGCATGAATGAATGGGAGGTTACCCTCCATTCTACCAGATGTGTGGTTTGGGATCTGGGTTTGGTCTGCTTGATCTTTTCTACTCTGCTGGCCATTCCATCTAGTCTGGTCTCCTTGCCCTTGGCCCCTGCATCATCTGTAGATGGAATTTAAAGTGATTCAACAGAGTACCAGCTGAAGACAAATTTACAGACACAAACAAGGAAGCAGAGCCCCCCTTTCTCTTAAATAACTCTAAATTCCCTAACTTTGCAAGTACAAATAAAGATTTCAGATTGTTTTTCTTGAATCACTCTTTCTTTTTCCTGTTAAGAGCATGGCTATTTTAAATCTTTTCAAATCTGAAAAGATTTGAGTAATTACCCTATGTAAGAGATTTCTTGAGCAACTGTTTTTTTTTTGTTTTTTTTTTTGTTTTTTTTTGGTGCTAAAAATTCTACCCTGGCTTTTCTCTTTATAGAAGTCCCAGTAATGTTGTTCGTATGAACAACATAGGAGCATCTTATCTCTAACTTTCCACTGTATTAAAAATGGTCCAAAATCCTAGGAAAAAAACTTTATTTGGTTCCTGAAAACGATGGGAAATTTGTGAAAAGTTTCACTGTAACTATAAGAAAAGGATTTTGAGAGAACATGCATTTGCATTCTATGTATGAAGGTGTTTTATTAGTTTTATTTTTTTTAGTCTTAGTAAAGCATATGTGTATGTATTTCTATTAATTAAACATTTTATAAGTATGTAAATATTTATTTCCTAAATACTAGGAGTAAAGCTCTAGAGTAAACCCTAATCGACAAATAAAATGCATATATTTAAGGTGTACAAAATGACGTTCTGATATACATATGCATTGTGAAGTGATTAGCACAATCAAGCTAATTAACACATCCATTCCTTCACATAGTTACCTTTGTGTGTGTGTGTGTGATGAGAACACCTAAGATCTACTCTCTTAGCTAATTTCAAGGATTACTAACTATAGTCACCATGCTGTACACTAGATCCCCAGAACTTACTCATATTACGTCTGGAAGTTTGTATCCTTTGACCAACACCTTCCCATTTCCCTCACCCCCCTGCCAGGCCCTGGAAACCACCATTCTACTCTCTGCTTCTCTGAGTTCATCTTTTTTAGATTCTACGTATGAGATCATACAGAATTTGTCTTTCTGTGTCTGGCTTATTTCATGGGGCATAATGTCCTCCAGATTCATCCACGTGGTTGCAAATGGAGGATTTCCTTCTTTTCCATGGCTAAGTAATATTCCATTGTACACAAATACCACATTTAAAAAAAGCCATTCATCTGTTGACTGACACTTTGTTTCCATATTTCTTTCAATTCTTTTAATTAATGAAAATGCTGTGGAAAAGATGGGATGCTTACTGGAGCTTGAAGAGTAGATTTCCTTACAAGCATATTTTTAAAAAGTATTCTATAAGGAAGGACTGGACAAAGAACTAGCTGTCTTGGGAAAGTATTAGTAATAGATGAAGAAAGGCAGCAAATTTCAGAGGTCTCTGTTAAGTGACGTAGGCTGCAGTCATTGATGACCCAAATAATGATCAGTTACTTGTGTTGGCATTCACTTCACGTATCAGGGGTACATTCAGTGCAAAATATGCCCTGGTAGCAATGGCCCTCTCATCTTTCCCACCTCTGCTTAGCAGAAGAACGCTGGGCTCTTCCCTGGCACTCATTCTTCTGCTCAGGAAAAAAAAAAAAAAAAAAAGGAAGAAGTTGAGTAGGTAGATGCATCCTCAGTAACTTCCAAGAATGCTCCAATGATGTTGTAGAGGGAAGACACTGGTTCTCCCTTCTGACTCTTGCCTTAGACTGTGACCTGGTCCAGGTTGCTCTGTGATGATTAAAGACCCAAGACGAGAATGTCCCTGAGCAGATAACGAGAGTTTCAGTGACATAGTCTCTACCAAGTGTTTACCTTAATAGCATTTACCGGAAGAATCCTGATCAGTATCTCTCAGCAGGAGATGCTACTTATCCTCTTAGAAGATTGTTCTGATTAGGGAAAATTGTTTCAGAGGAAGGGATAAATTCAGGTGAAGCTGGCGACAGAACCTAAGATTGCTGATGGCAAATTTTACCTGAGGCATGGCATAATTTTGTCTTCTATTTTACTTAAAATATTTTAAATGTTGTAGAAAGATGGAGGTTTAGCATTTTATAAAAATCATTCAAAATTCAAACTAGACTCCCACAAAATAAAGAATGGTAAATAGCATTGTGTTTGTGCCCTTCAGTGTTTGGCTGGAAGATTCAATTTAATCTAAAAAATGCAATTAAAATGTTAAGTCTCCCCCCCCAAAAGAAAATGTTAAGTGCTTTGTGTTTCAGTCAATAGGCAATAGATGTTACTATGTATAAGGTACCACAAAAATAGCTGTGGAAGATTTGAAAAGTTTAATGCAGGGTCTCTGCCATCACTGGGAAGAAGAGACACAATCACAGGAAATACAAAATGTGTAAGGCAATGTGTAAGCACCAAGCTAAGTGATTCAGCAATTAAATTTAAAGACTGAAAGCTTCATTTTAATTTCAAATTACATAATTGCATTTTCATGTTTTACAATAAATGAGATGAATTTCTCTCCAAATTGTTCTTCTCTTGGAGAGTCGATTTGGCCTGCATAGTCCACATTGAAAGCCAGAACCCAGCACGCTTGGCAAAAACATTGTTGTTCTGGAGCTCCACAGCCCCACACACACTATCTGGGTTGGGTAGACTGAAAAAGGTCTGCCTCAAATAAAAAGTGAAATATATAGTTATTATGGACATCTGAATTTTGAGGTAAAAGATTTCCTCTTCTCTGACACTATGAAAATGAGTTAAGATGTTCTCCCAGTAAACACACAGGAGAATTAATTTGGAGATAATTACACTCTGGTGTTTAAAATTATACTTGGATTTTTGAAGTATTTGGATATGAGGAGAAGCTGTGGTTCAAATGTATGGTTCAAAGACTAAGAATCTTGGGGTAGATTTTGCAGAGTGGAGAAACTATGACTGTAGGATAATTTTCATTACCTAACATACAATGTATATTGGCTTTGGATATTTTCTCTGATAAGCAAGAGAGCTAAACAGTTCCAGTTAGTCCTATACCTGTTATTATATTGGATGAGACTTTCTGGGTGAACTATTCAGCTATTATTTTAAATATTAGGAGACTAATTTATGTAACCTTGAGCCGAAGGTCAGCTCATTCCTGGGATTCAGAAATGTTGAGGGATGTCTGATAAGTTGGTAAAATAGGCAGCACACATATATTCACTCACATTCTTTGATTCACATGGGGAACAATATTTGTGTAGAAAAAGTGGAAAAGAACTGGTATGGGCATCACAGTATGTGACACAAGTAGGGGGTTCCATAGTGGACCCATTGGCTATCTGTTCAGTCCACCAGTCTTTTCCCCTTTTTTCAGATTTACTGCCATCCCCTAGGGGCTGATGCCCTGCAAATATACTTGTATTATATAATCCCAGCCATGGCTGATTGGACCTGGACAGGACATTCTACTCAAGATAGGTCAGTCTGATATTCTTTCTTGAGAATCTGGAATTGAAATTCCAGGATGACCAGGAAGCCTCTCCATAGGACTGAATCATATAAACCATTGTAATCACAACAATATAGTCTGTCTTGTGAAAGGGAAGCAAAAAGAGCTGAAGAGTGAAGTAGATGTACCAGAAACTTGAGTTCACAAGTTGTGCTCCAGTGGTTCTCAGCGGCAAAGGGCAGCTCAGAGAGGAGAAAGGCATTTACACATTAACGTGGAACCAGCCTTGGCATAGACGGCAGTGCTCTGAGGGAGGGGACAGTGAGCAATGGCAGTGCAAGGACACTTGGAATTGACTCTTGAGGGTCAGGTCAGTGGTTACCAAAAGGAAAATGGTGCAGGCAGATGAATTTAGGAGCAATACCTGGAGACCTCAAACGACAACAGTGTAAGACTGGCATCGATGAGATGAGTAGTGACTCACTGAACTTTGGGTAAATAGCATTAAAGTGACCCCTTTAGTACCCATGATTGGTTAGGTGTAAGGAAACTTGCAACCGTATGAGCAAGGGCTCTATTTCCAGAGCAGTCACTTTGCAAATAGTCACCAAAGGATAAAGCACGGTGTTTATTTTTCATCCCAGGTGGACTCGTCCACTTGAACAAGAAGTGTCACTCAATGGCTAGGTGGCTTTCGTCATATCTGTTACCTTCTCAGGATCTCATCTGCATTTGTAAAATGAGGCATCTGGACAAGATGCAGTTTCTGGGTCTGAAACATATTTCTGTGAAGCTAGAAATAACTTACATTTGTTCTCTTCCTTCTTGAAAAGCATTCTCACACAAAAAAAATTGTGGTAGCTAATTCATTTATTTTGTTTTTCCCCTACTCATAGAATTTATTGTCTGTATGTTTTTTATTATAAATCAACATTCGTTAACAATCTTTCTTATAAGCTGAAGTGCAAATGGGCAGTTTTCTTAAGACAGGATTTCAAAACAGTAGGTTTTTGACTATGGATTAAAAAAAAAAAAGACAATGTGCTGAAATGAATCTTTCCTCTATGAGGTATAGGACCCAAAATCTATTATAAACTTGCCTCTGGTATATATCAGTGACTGAACATTGGAAAGACATAATTTAGCTGTTGAAAATCTGATTTGTGTTTGCTGAAGTGTTCCAGGAGCCCCTTGAATGGAGACTTTCTTGAAGTTCTTACCAGTGGTGGAAGCGCCCTCACAGAGAAATGAAAGATGGGTAGGAACACTGGGAGAGAGAGGATGATAAGTACACCTACACCTTTGATAGCCTGTGCAAGGTTACGTCAATCATAAATCCCAGCTTGCTAGACGAGTCAAAAAGAAAAAAGGCAGAGACACAAGAATGGAGAACAAAAGATTTCTGCTGGAGAAACAAAGTGAATCAGAAATAATGTAAAAGGTTACCTTACTTGGAATTAGTAGGATGGCTTAGGACTAGCCTTAGGAGAACCTTGAAGGAGACAAAGAGTGTTGGGGAATAGCTCCATTGTTCTAAAAACTAGAGGACTTCTTTTCCAAGATACAATTTGTGTGTGTGTGTCTGTGTGTGTTAAAACACTAAGCTGGATGTATGGATTGACTTGAAAATGAATTGCAAAATCACCACCTCTACTGTGGGATGAGAGTTCCTCCATATTTTTTAATTACTCTCTTTGCTGGAGCCACAATGTCCCTGTGTTCTGTAGAAATACATAGACATAATGACAGTTTAAGAGCTAGGTGCATTAAAGCAGTAGAAGAAGAAAGAGGGGGAGACAGAGAAGGAAAGAGAAGGGGAAGGAAGGAAAATTCAGAATGCCAAAACACATCAGGCACTCTGCTGGAATATTCATAAATGTGATATAATTTTTACCATGAAAGAGACTATGTTGAATGCTGAGAATCATATGGGATAAATGTCCTTCCTCTGGGGAAGAATGGAGATTTTTAAATAATGTATCAAGTGTCAAGGAGACAATATTATCTACCAGTTAAGGACATGGATGTAAGAGTCTGGGAGATGTGGGTTTGAATCCGAGATGCTGCATTTGCCAGTTGTTCTAAGCATCAGTTTCCTTATCTCCAAAGTGAGCCCACCCTCGAAGGGTTACAGTGACGATTAGTGATCATAAATGCTTAAGTTTTCCTACACTGCTGCTCCCCGAGTAGGCATTCTTTACCCATTATCTCATTTAATCTTTACAACTAACATCTGAAATGGATATTATGCCCATTTTACCGAGGAAGTACCTGATGGACAGAAAGGTTAGGACTTTTCCCCAAAAGTCAAAGCTGGCCAGTGGCAGCAAACCGAGGCTTTATGACTCCAAGTCTAGAGCATTTTGACTTACCTGGGATTTTGACCAGGGAAGCCAGAGCACAAGGAGGCAGAATGAAATTGACATGGCACTGCTATACCTCTCCTGTCTTCACCATCCCTTTTAAGGTCTGATTGTCCTCATGGGGCCGATGTTTATCTGGACTGTCCCCTTGGTAATGGCCCATGAGTGACCCTTCTCAAGGGTCACTGTAAGCAGTAACACAGAAACAAACACAGTAACTTTCTCCCCCAAGTTAATTAAATCAGCAGAGTCCCATTTAAATGCTCTTTACCTGAAGTTCTGTCTGTAAGAACTGACCTCCTCTAAGATGTGGCCTCACTAGCAACTCAGAGCTCACCTCAAACACGTCTGTTAACAGATGTTAAAGTTACAAAAGCTCTTCTTCTGGCTCCGTTCAAACTCACCTGTGCGTGAATGCTGTCTCTCAAGGAAACTTGGAGAGGAACTTTATGTTTGGACACTATCCCATGATAATGATTAGAGGGCCACCACCTCTGCTTTGTCTCAGGCTATTACAATGTAATAGCTATTTATTTCAAAATAAATTTGGAAGTTCTTGAAAACTCCCAAGTGTTACATCCTCATAATGCATCCTCATGTTCCACCCACAAGTTTATTTATCAAACCACACGGTCATCAGGAGAGATGGTTAACCTCCTGCATTTACCGCCGCTGTTGTCAGCTTGCAGCTCATAGCTTTGGGAAGCCAGCCTTTGGACCAGGCTGGATTACTCTATGTAACTGTTTTCCAGCACTGGGCTACTCAGAGTGGTTTTCTCCTCCTCAATTGTTAAGCTCGTGTTTATTGAGTATCTCCTATAAACTCAGCATTAAAGTCATAGAGAAACATAAAATGCCATGATTTGACCTTAAGGACTTTTGAGAATACCCTAAGGAAGGTCAGGTCAGGTCAGGGGACAGTTGATTGTTTCCGGCCATTTATTACTGTTCGTTGCTCTATGTAACTAGCTCTTCTACGAGAGTGATTTGAGCCAATCAGTCAGAAAATGATAATGTTTTTTGTTTGTATTAGAACTTGCAACCACATAGAATGCTATTAGACTGAGGGAAATTTAAGATATCAATAAAGAATGATTCTGGATTCATTTTCTGACTTTTCCAACCTTCTCACAGAATAATCTGGATTTTTAAAGGCTCATTATTGAAACCACAACTTAAAATAGAAGACCTAGATTCTAGTCTTGGATCCACCAGTGAGTGGCTGTGTACCCTTAGACGAGTCACTTGACCTCTCCGGATCTCAGATCTTCATTTTTTATAAAATGAAGGGGCTACCATGTGTGAGAAATTATGTGCCTATAAGATCTTTTTTCAGCTATAATTATGAGTTCCTGGGGCCACTCTCCACAAAAGGTATTTTAAAATAAAAAGTTTAATTATCATCATGACAGGTGTGTGGACTTGGCTGCAGGTGCAACCTCTGGTCTTTACTTGCAGTTTCAGGTCTCTGCAAGTAAAGGGGCACCTGTGGGCTCCACAACACACAAGGACTGAAAGGTGGGTCCCTCTGATCATCTGGCTCCACCAGCAGCCTGTGAGACACCCCTTAAACTGACAGGCCCCAGACTACACTTAACCATAATCACAGCTTAATGAAAAGAGATTGAGAACTAAAGAGTTTTACTCCCTGCTCTGACACTAATTTGAATTATTACTCTAGACAAGCTACTTACTCTGTCAATTTCACATTTTCTCCCTTGGCCAAGAGGGAAGAATAATACTGATTCTAATCATTTCATCAGATTGTTGTGAAGACACCCCTACACCTCCTGCACTGGACCCAGATAGAAAACTATTTTCAACATCTCTGGTACGTGGTGGTCACAGTGCATGCAGTTTGTGATGACAGATCTCATTGGTTCAGAATATATATGTCACTCACTGTCTTACCCACAGGATGAATCTCTTAGCTTGCCATGTCCCTGCTCAAAAACCTTCTATAGCTCCCACTACTTGACATGGGTAGTCTGAAGGTCAAGGTCATAGATACTGTTTAGACTCAACATCTGCCTCTCAGCGGTCTTCAACTGTGTACGCCAAAGTCTTCTGCACTCTTTTTTCTCCACTCTTTCTTTAGGCACTTCCATGAGGCTGTCCAATGATCTGACAGATCAGCCTGGGCTTCTGATCCCTTCCTATTGCCTGTCTGTGTCTGTCTTCCACTGAAGGGCCGACCACCTCATGCTGGTGCAGCTTCTGCAGCCAAGACTCATCAGGTCCCTTCTCCAGCCTCCACTCCCATTGTTTCTGCCTCTGCTGCCTCAGGCGCTCACTTCTTTTTCCTGTTAGGGCTGCAGTCACAACGCTCGAAGTCCTGGGTTGCCATCCAAGGTCAAGGGCCCGACCCCAATCTCCTCCAGGCTTGTTTGCCTACCTCTCCTCATGGGAACGTTTTGTTCAGGCTAAATTTATTCTTTAGCCCAACAGGTCTTCCCCACTTAGAATAATCTCTGCCCTTCTTACGTTTCCACAAGTCTCAAATGTTGCCATCTTGAAAGGTTTAATCAAAACCTCACCCGCTCCAAGAAGCCTGCCTTAGGGTCTCATGGAGACTCAGTAGCCTTGTTTTCTCTCAACATCAATAACTTTTATTCTTTGTACTCTGCTTCTGACACTGAAATACTGTCATAGATGACTTTTAAAGGCAGAACTTCAGTCCTGCTACAAACTTTGTAAATCCTATGATTTAAATAAGTGTTTTGGACTCGTTTTCTTAAAGTCCAGCTGAAATCTGTATTACTTGGGACAAAAGGTTGGGCAGAGTAAAACTACAGAATAATTTTATCTTAATAGATAATTTTAAAAGTCAGACCTAGAGATGATGAAGTGATGGACTAAAAGAGTCATGATCTATTTCCAAATTGTTGACAACACTCTTTTCCCAACTACTTCAAAAGATTCTTCAAAACCCTAAGCAAGGAGAGTGGGAAATAAGGCAAAAGCAATAACAGCAGTAAGTGATGGCTGGACTTCTGCTTCTTCTTTCAATGCCTAGGAGACCAACACGGATATGGATTACTCAACTGCTTCCTTGCAGGGACAAGGCCAGGGATGTATCAAATTATTTGACACATCCCTCCTCTTGTATCTAGGGGATGCTGTAACTGCCTTGATGTCTTAGTCTCTTTGGGTTGCTATAACAAAAATTTTATAGGTCTTAAACAAGAGAGATTTATTTCTCACATTTCTGGAGGCTGCAGAGTTCAAGAACAAGGTGACAGCAGATTGGGTGTTTGGTAAAGGCCATATCCTGGTTCATAGACTGCCATTTTTTCTCTGTGTGCTCATGGCAGGAGTGAGGGAGCTCTCTGGAGTCTCTTTTATAAGGGCACTAATCTCATTGACAAGGACTCTGCCCTTATGACCGAATCATCTCCAGTGGGCCCCACCTTCAAATACCATCACACGGGGGATCAGGTTTCAACGTGAGTTTTGGGAGACACAAACATTCAGTCTTTATCACCGACCAATGGAATCCAGCAGAAGTAACACTGTGCCACTTTCCAGGCTGATGCTGTAAAATACTGGCAGCTTCCACTGCCTCTTACATTCACATCTGAGATTGAGCCACCCTATTTGAAGAAGCCCAAGCAGTCTCACGGAGAGGCCCACAGGAAAGGAGTGAAGACCCCTGGCTGAGAGCCCCAGCGGAGTTCCCAGGTGACAGCCAGCACAACTGCCTCCATGCAAATGAGCCATCACAGAGGTGGAAACTCCAACCCTGGTCAGGCCACTCCAGCTTATGCTTTGAGGATCAGAGAGGAGTGGTCCACAGACATATTTTTTATCAAAATGAATACTTGTTGTTTTAAGCCACTAAGCTTTAGGTGGTTTGTTAGGTGGTTATAAACAACCAGAATATAGTTAGAATTAGTTTCTGTCATTCTGGTTGAAAACAGAGTTGGCTGAGTTGACCTGACACACTTCATAATTATCCATTGAGTAGAAAAATCTACCAAAAATGTGGACGTTCTCACATCCGGATTTTTTTGGCCAAAAGAACAATTATAAACAACACAAAAAGCATCAACTCAAATTCTCAGTGAAACGATTACAAAATAACACTGCTTTAATTTCTCATATATATTCTGCAAGTTGGAAGAAGAATACGAATGCCATTTAAATAATGTCCGGTCTAAATTTTCCACTCTCCTGTAATGACAGAGAATAATAGTCATTAGAAATAAGGTCTAGGGAGCTCAGTACTTACTTTGGAGAGGATGTGTGGATGTTAACAGTATTCCTATTTGGGGAGACCTACTAGGCTATGTAAGGATTTGGTGCCATTCTACATTCACCAAAGACTTAGTGAGCTTTGATTATGTATGAAGCACCATGCTGAGCTTTGGGGGTACAGTGTGACAGAGAAGATGTTGTTCCTGCTTTTATGGGGCTTACATGAGGTAGGAGAGAGAAACAGTAAACAAAGAATTATATATCAAATCACTGTATCACAACAATTTTGTTAAATGCCATGGAGGAAAAATACAGAGGGTATAGAGGGCATATTAGCAGAATTGAATCGAACTTGGCAGTAAAAACATCCTCCCTGGGAAGTGGCATAGGCTGATATATAAATGAGAGTCAGAATTAGCCAGGTGGAAACGGGGTGGGAAGGAGCTCAGGGGTCTGGCCAGAGCAGACTGACTAACGTGGGGAGTGATGGGGGTTGAGGCTGCCCCAGGGGTTTAGTGGTTGGATTGTGTGGCTCTTTTAGCCCAAAATAATAATTTTGAATTTTAATCTAAAAAAATGACACTCTTGACAAGCTTTAAAAACTGAAATGATTATATTGACTTTTTTTTTTTTTAAGGATTAATCCCAGGAAGAAAGGTTTTGAAGTTGATGTAAAAAGTGACCTGATACATCTTTAATTTAATGAAGGATGGTTTGGTGGGAGAAGAAATTGGAGGGATGTTGATACCTGACTTCTCTACCCAACACATCTGCCCAGAACTCGCCTTCCCCATAGCTTGCTCCCAGGTCCCTCCCATCTATAAAACTCCCAGTGGCTCTGCAGCTGAGGTCAGTGAGGACCCCCTGGAGGCAGCAGATGTTGCAGTCCACTGGTTCTTTCTGGAGGTGGGGGAAGAGCGTGACATGGGTCCAGCAGGAAGAACAGACCGTGAGATGGCTTTCTTCTCCACATGAAGCCAGGCAAGGAGCAGATAAGCTCTTGCCACCAATAAAGAAATAGAACTGATTATTCCGTAGGTGGCATTTTCTTTTTCAGTATCAAACTAATCAAGGTCCTGCTGTGGTAGCAAGAGACACTGAATTGCTGAGGTGGCTGCCTTCAGATGAGAAAAAAATTGAGCACCTGAACTTAGCTCCATAAATAACTGACAGTTATTTCCCCTGGGGATGGCGTTGCTCTGAATATTCTTACCAAATGCTAACTTAGTGATTATACTGTGTCTGTCTAAATGGCCATTGTAATTTCAGGAGAAAAGCTTCTCTTTGGCTAGGGCAAAAAGGTATTTTAAGAAGCATAAGTTTATACCTGAAATAGGACTTTTGCCTGAATGTCTCCAAATGCACAAAACCCAAGACAAAATCTTCTCTATAGTTGTTCATCCTTTTTTGTACTTGAATATGCCTAACCTCAAATCTGTTCTGTTGTTGTAAAACCAGTGTAAGTCTATAATTATTCTCAAGTTCTCTTTATTCATAATCAAATAAGCATTATAATAATAACTACATGTCTAAAGCTGTACTAGCAATCAATCCTCTTACACCAGGTAGCATTTTAAGAATTAACTTTGCCCATCCAAACCTACTTTTCTAATAAAGTCATTTCAGCATCACTTCTATGCCAGGCACATGGGATGCATTTAGGAACTCTTTTTGCATATGGAAAGATGACCTTTAGGTTATAAAGGTTTCTCTTCTAAAGCTATGAAGTATTCTCTCTTCTCGTGGACATTGGCTTAAGTATTTATAAATCTACTATTATCATAAGTGTGTAATCTTTTGTTCATCTTTCAGATCTTCCCTAGATACTTGTTCCTAGATATATTTGAATAACACTTTACTTCCCATATAGATATTCCAGAATCATAAAACCAAACCTTGGATCCTTCAATCTTACTCTTCATTTTAAAGAGATCTTACAATAACAGGGTGATGCCTACACTGTAACAATTAGAGCTGGGGTTCCTGAGAGCGTCTCCCAATAGCATTCTTTCACCTTTCATATCCAGTTCATTTGGGATTTCCCAGTTGTGCTTTGACTCTCAAATGGTTTATAGAAAATGCACTTCCCTCTAGCCTCCTTATCCAATCACATGAAATATCCACTCCAAATCAGTCGTCAATGGCTCCCTCCTGACTTTTGTACTTATTTCAAATCTTGCAGCTCAGCCTTCAAGGCCCCCATTAACTGGCTCCCACTGAATCCCTGTTCCTCAAAGGAACTCTTTTTTTCATCATTTTGGTTTTCCCATTGCATCTACCCCCTACACGCCCAACGCGTACATATAACCCCAGTTCATTTCAGCTCCGTGACTCTAGTCAAGATATTTCCCTGCAGGCAATGCTCTTTTTTTGCCTCATTCTATTATTTCAAGTGTTGAACTTAGGCTCCTGTCTTGCTAAAGGCCCACATCCTATATAAAACCTTATCAGGTGTGTTAAACCCATGTAGGTAGTGAAGGAAAACATACTGTGGAAGCATCTAATAGAGAGAAGCAAGCCAGTCCCCATCGCAGACTCAGGAAGAGGCTCAGGATGTGTCATCACACTTGGCTGAAGATAGAGCCAGGCAGGCGGCAGAACACAGGGACCTTGTTGGGCAGTTTGCTTGGAGCTCCGTGCAGGTTCCACGCTGTAGAGCCAGGGGATTCTTCCCCCACCCCAGCAGGGTATTTGGAATTCTGCAGAAAAATCAAACTAGAGGGGCTCAGCACCAGGGGACACCTGGGACATTGAAGAGAAGGAAGAGACACTATCCTGGAAAGAGGATAATTAATTGAATTTCTACAAACTGAAATGAAACTCTTCAGCAACCTTGCACTCTTCAGTTTCAAGAATACTGTGAACCAGGCACATATTCCAGCCAGAGGACTGGAAGATTCTTCTCTGGAGAAAACAAATACTCTCAAAGGAAAACAAAGATCAAATGCTACTGGCATTTGGAAAAATCCTCTGATGAAGTGGCCAGATTTCTACCCAGTCCCTCTGCTGAAGTCTACCAATTGCAAAGTTTTGCCAAAGCACAAGAGATTCTGAATTAGTGTTTTATTAATTTTAGGAAAGTCCCTCCTTGAGAGACAGAGATGAAAACAACCACAGAGAGGAAAAGGAATTTGAAGGAAACAGAGGCAATGTTGGGAATATAAGGAAACATCAGAACTCTGATCAGTTTCCTTGGAGACAAAAGAAAGTATTATATCTATGGAATGATAGACTATTAAAAATTAGCAAATAACAGTAAAAAAGAACTTTTGAAAAATAAAAATGGTTGCTCATATAAACAAATTGAATATAATTTTGAAATATAATATTGAAGATATATTTCAAAAAAGTAAAACTAAAAACATTGAAAATAAAAGAGTCCAAATAAATGAAAATTTGATCAATATGAGATGGATCAATATGAGATATTCAACTCTCAAATAATAGGAGTTCCAAAATAAAATAGAATAAGGAAAATTTAATAATGATGATGATGATAATAATATCATTATTTCTTATTTGAAAGGCATGAGTTTCCAACTTGAATGAACCCAGCATCATAAGTGAGAAAAGACCCACACCAACTCATGTTATGGTGACATTTCAGATAATGGGAATTAAAAAAATATTAAAAGCTTTGAAAGAAAATAAAAATATTCCCCATAGAAAGGATAAAGAATCAAAATGATAATAGACTTGTCAGCAGCAACACTAGAAGTTAGAATATAATGGGGCAAAGGAATCAAAATTTTGAAAGAAAATGAATTGCAACCTAAAATTCTAAAATCAACTAAGTTATCAGTCAGGTATAAATTTAAAGAAATAAATTTTAATATCCTTTCTCACGGGTAGCTATTGGAAGATTTTCTCCAACAAAATAAGGAAATAAACCAAAATGAGACAAAAATAGACCTAAGAAACATGGAATAGCATCTCAGAAGGACAGTTCTAGCAGGGCTTCCAGGCAACCAGACCAAAGTAATGAGAAGGTTATTTAGGAAGATCTTAAATTTAAAGACCAATATGTAACTGGTTATATTTACTTTAAAAGATGAAATGCATACAACTAGAACCAGCTTCTATTTCTATTGCTTTGTAAACTAGGCTGAGTCTACCCACTCACTGTGAACACATCTAAAAATAAAATGTGGCCAATGGCAAACTCTAAACACAAGAAAAAAAAACAAACAATGTAGGTTGATGATGTTTCAAATACAAGTTTCCTCAGTCCAACATAGAGACTGTGTTTGTTTGTTTCCCCTAACAGGTTTGCCTGTGTATCCGGCCCACAATTGTAGGCCCATAGTTAATGCTGTGACATGACCCCAGTGGGCCTTTGGCACATACTTACGTTGTCTCTCCATTGAAGTCCTGTCTCTGATTCTCTCCTGCCTCCTCCTACTATTAGTGTCCACTGACCTCTCCCTCTGTTAAAATGTGCCCTCTGCAATTCCTCTAGCCCTGGGAAAAGTACCTGGAATGCCAGCAGTTTACCCATCCTTAGGAGCATGTCTTTGACGAGAACCAGACTATCCTCTCCTACTCCCTTCTCCCCAAAGAAGACAAACTCTTCCCCAAATTGGCACCACTACTTAAATTTTCATCTAGTTCTTCTAGCTATTATTCTCAAAACCCTTGGGAAAGCAGAGATGTGAGCGTGATTAGAAATCTTGTCAATAGAAATTACATCAGTTTCTTTTAATCTCTTGATCAGTGAAGAAACAAACAAATAATGCAAAGCATTGTGGGTTTTCTGTCTCCAAGAGGAGTTAATGTGCACAGATCCGATTATCTTAAAAACCAGTGTCTCTTATCTTTTAGTGAGTTTGTCATGTTGATCCATCAGGTGAATTTAGCTAAAAGCTGCACCTCTAATTTAATTTCATTTCATTATACTGTCAGTTTAGAACTGTCTTTACTTTTTAAATAAATCAAGGTTAGTATGGTTTTATTTTAGATTTCAATTGGATAGGATTAATTATACCTGTTTATGTACCCAAAAGGTAGGGATTTATAAACTCTTGCCATATGGGGACACATTAAATGGTATCAGGTGCTAGTGCTGTACTTAATTGTCAATCGGTAACTTCAATGAAATATTCTTCCTTGGTAGAATTAAGTAAAAAAAAATTGGAAGTTCAACAGTATGTGGTTCAATATAAAACACGTTAGTATTATTTTGAAGGGTTACTGCCTTGAATGACTATTGGACTGGAATCAAAAAGCCTTGGTTCATTATGAACTAAATATGTAATATTAAGAAAGTCCCTTAACCTTTCTGGATATCAGTGTTCTCATCAGCAAGTTGAAAGGGCTGAACAAAATTATCTCTAATATCAATTTCTAGAAACATATGTTTTTTTGTCTGCTTTGGGTCTTCGTTGCTGCATGCAGCCTTTCTCTAGTTGCAGTGAGTGTGGGCTACTCCTTGTTGCTTTTTTTCTTTTTGAACATATGATTTTATAATTACTATTTTTGTGATAGAAAATTACCAATAAAAATAAGAGAATACAGGTTGAGAAGTTTTACTTCAAGAGTGAATACAAGTGACTGGCTTCAAATTGATAATATAGGTAAAAAGGATGTATGTGTTTCTTGAACAAATTATTCTAATTCAGAAGGAAATGTGAAATGAAAGTTCCAAACTGTTGTTTTCTTTTTGAGTATCATCACAAGTTTTGAATGTTATAGTTCTTTATTAATATCATAATATTGGGCTCATATTTACATAGTAATTTAATTTTCCAACTCTCATCCTTTATTTAATAACAAGAGCTATCATAGATAGAGGGCTTATTATGAGCTAGGTATTTATTATGAGCATTTTATACACATTTTCTAATTTAATTCTCACAGTATGCATATAAGGTTAGTATTATCATAATAATACATAATAATACAAATGTACTAAGCAGTAAACTGAAGCCTAGTGAGGTAGGATAATTGTTCAAGGTCATAAATTAGCAAATGACAGACTTTTTAATCTGGATCCATCAGACTCCAAAGGCATCTCTTAGTCACTGTGGTACCTTGTTTATAATTCTTCATAAATATTTTAGCAAATAAATGTGTCACATTCATTTAATTTTCTCCAATTTCTAGTCAGTCTTTAAAATGTTGGAGGTCCCTTTTTTTTTTTTTTTTTTGCTGAGCAAGATTCTCACCATTACAAAAATTAAGTGTCATTTACGCATAAATGAAAATGTTGATGATAGAAGAGCCTTCTTAGGCTTTAGGTAAATCCAAGATCTTGTGAAACAAGCAGAAAATTAACACAAGACTTTCTTGCCAAAGTCAATGACAAGTTAGAGATGAGCAAGTTTTCATGAAGCAAACTGTCAACTCAATGTAATATCCAGTTCCAAAAGTAATGATGTTATGGCCACTTGACAATTTCATTTGTACCTTTCAAGTGAAAAAAGTAAAAGCTAAATCTTTCTTTTTATGTAACCCATGTATTATGGATTGAATCATGTCCCCCAAAATGGTATGTTGGAGTCCAAATGCCCAGTACCTCAGATGTGATCTTATTTTGACACAGGGTCTTTGCAGATGTAATTAAATTAAAATGAGGTCATTAGTGTGGGCCCTAATGCAAATGACTGGTGTCCTTAAATAAAAAGGGGAAATTTGGTCACAGACACAGATACATAGAGAGGGAAATAATGGGAAGAGAAGAAAGGAGAAAATGGCCATCTAAAGCTGAAGAGAGAGGCCTGAAACAGGTCTTTCCTTCACAAATCTCAGAAGAAACCAACACCTTGAACTTAGACTTCCAGCCTCCAGAACTGTGAGACAAATTTCTGTTTTTTAAGTCACCCAGCTTATGGTACTTTGCTACAACAAGCCCAGCAAACTAACACACCATGTTTTCTAGGCCATATCAACTGTGCATTAAGAACTTTAAGGTAGAATATCAGTGTTTTTCTGGCTCTACCCCCTTTTAGAAAAAACAGACATCAATTTACTCACAAATAGTTATCAATCCTGTGCACTCTGAAGCCTTTCCACTTTTTTCTCCTTATATTTTCATTGTCCGATTGTAGTCCCTATTTTATGAATACTGCTCTTGGCTTCTTGCATTTCACTGGTGGAAATCAAGATGAAGACCAACAATAGAGGGCACAGGACAGGCCAGAGGGATGAGGGATACTCGGGACTTGGGCATGGTCCAGCACACTTCATAAGGAGACTACAGTGGAGTTTGAATCCAAAGAACACCTTATCCTCAGGGCGTATAACCTTGGTGATCTCAGAGCTGGTAGGTGGCTGCTCTCAGACTCAAAGATCCTAATCTTGGCCATAATGGTTACAAATACCATGTTATGAAATTAATAATTAAAGAGTACTATGTATTCAAAAAATCTTAATATGCAGACTGGCATTACTTGCTAACTATTTGGCTATGCATAATTAAATATTTAATACAAGGCTAAAGCACCTATGTATATATTAAGTCAGCAAATATTTATTAATGATCTCCTGAGTTCCAGGCATTTAAATCATTTGTAGAAAGTCATGATTGTAAAGGTTTTCTGCTATGTGCTTTTGAGCATGGCATGTAATCTCTTGGGCCATATTTTCTCTATTTGTATGAAAAGGGAATTGTATAATATTACCTGTAAAGGTCTTCCTAGCTCTAAACTTCTATGACTTTAATGATTCCATTCATTCCATATTTTAATAATTCTTTGTTTCCACCTTTTGATATCTTTAATTTGTGCAGAATTCATTATCTTAATTATAAATTCCCAATGTGTGGTTGATTCTTCGATCTGCTTAAGGGTGCTCACAGGCTTCGGGCTGTTAAAGTTTTTTAGGTCATAGAATAAATTTGGAAAATGGCAAGATTTTAAGCAGCTACTACTTTAAGATTTAGTGTCATACTTTCTATTATCCCCAAATAGCCCTTCTTAACATTTACCTTCTATTTCTGAATATGCTATAAACAGTCTACTTACCTTTTCAAAATTAACAGCTATCTTGAGCACATTAAAAGGGAACCATTGTGAAGTTTGTTTTATGTTTCTTTCCATTAAGACGTATTATTCTCAGCATCTCGCTATTTTACATCTTTTCCCTGGTGTTGAGCACAATTACCACTATATTCTTATGACTCTACTCTAAAGCTCTCCTTCTAGCTGAAAGCCACACTACATCGTTAACTCCACAAGGTCCAATAACATTTTCCCAAACATGTTGTGACTGTCACCACTGGAAAGCAATGCTTTTAGGGGAAAACGTAGAGTTGGTATGCAGCACGTTCCTTTCTTTCATGCTTTCCTAATTTCAGATAATTATTAAGTTGTAGTTTATTAGCTAATTGTGTACATGCTGTGGTATTCAAGTACTTTCATTTATGTAGTTGACAGTAACTAGAGTTTTCTTCAATACAGGTATTTTTCTTCAGATTTGGGAGGTGAAACTGCACTCTACTAATTGTGGTTATTGGAAGCCCAGTATGGCTCTAACTAGAATTTAATCAGTTGTAGTTATTAGGGAATTATTCCATGCACCTTGGGGAATTATACTAATTTTTCTCTACCAAGATATCATCCAACTGACGCTCCACTGATATGTCCACAAACCATGGGCATTATTTTACCTGTAACAAGGGGAGCAAGGTCAGGGACGGAGCTTGAACCACTTGAGATAAATAAACTTAAGTTCAAGTTCAGTATTGTGGTAACATTTTAACATTTCTAGTTCTGCTTTTCTCAGTGGTTTCAGAAAACACGTAACTTTTATATCAATTAAAATTAATTTATTGGGTATATACTTAGAAAGCTCTTAGCTTAGTTTGAATTGATTTATTGGTCACTATAAAGTAAATTTTAGAAATTGAGTTTGATTTCACTGATACCTTCAGCAAAGCTTTGTAGCATACTCTCTATGTTTACACAAGGTGCCTCTTGACTTACAGGTATGAAAAGGTCTCTTTGGTAAGGATGAAAATTTGCCAGACATGTTTAAAAACATGTTCTTCCTTTCTTCAAATTGTCCTCAGGCTCCATACTTGCCAGTGTTCTAATTGGGAATTCATATAATGGTTGGTCATCTGGTAGCCTTGAGTACCCCCAAGATCATGTCTCAAAAGATACTCAAAGAAGACCTAGGTTCCTGACCAAGATTAAATGAGAGAAAGCAAAGTGATTTAAGGCATAAAAGACATCCTATGGTGGTGATGATGATGATGATGATTCTTTTTATAGCTTTATTGAGGAATAATTGACACATAATAAACAGCACATATTTAAAGCTTACAATTTCATCATGAACCCATCATTACCCCCAAACATTTCCTCTTGCCCATCTGTAACTCTCCTTCCCATTTCCACCAGCTCCATCCCCAAACAACCACCAACCTGCTTCCTGCCATGATAGACTACATTTTCTAGATGTTTATATAAATAAAATCATATAGTATGTATTCTTTATTTGTCTGGCTGTTTCTCCTCTCAGAATAGACAGCTTGAGTTTTACTCATATTATTGTGTGTACTAATAGCTCACTGCTTTTATGGCTGAATTGCATTCAGCTGTATAGATATACCATGATATGTTTACCCATTCACTTATTGATGATAGCCAGCAAGAAAATGAGCACCTTAGCCTTATAACAACAAGAAAATTATTTCTGCCAGTAACATGAATGATCATGGAATAGGATCTTGAGCCTTAGGTGAGGCTGTACATATCAACACTTTAATTTCAGTCTAGAGAAACTCTATAAAAAGGTCTCAGCTAACCTGAACCCAGACTCCTGATGCATGGGAACAGTGAGATAATAAGTTTGGGTTATTTTAAGCCTCTATGTTTATCATAATTTGTTACATAGCAGAGGTCAGGAAATGCTTCCGTGAGGAAGTATCATACGAAGAAATCAGATTCTGCTACGGGGGTAATAGGAAAGAAGATTGCTGACAGGTTGCATCCTGCTCAAATGCCTGGGGGTGGAAGGAAATGGGGAGGATTCAAGGAACTGAAAGAATATGATTGGCTAGAGTGTAGCTATTTGGAAAGAGAATGAATTGAGATGAGCCTGGAGAGGTAACCAGGCCCTGTAAATGTTTGGTCTTTTTGTTAAGAGCACTGAGACCTCAGGAAGGGTTTTTAATGTGTTGTAGGGTGGAGAAGAGGTGGAATGACTGATGTGATCAGATTTGCTTTTTTGGAAAGATTATTCAACCTTCAATTTGGAGGCTGGGCTTCGAGAGGGCAACAGTGAACGTGGAAACCAGTTAAGAATGCAATGCCGTAATCCTGGAGAGAGAAGTAGGCAGTTCACAGTTGTGTATTAGCAGTGGAGGCCAACAGTGAACAAATGTGAGTTAGGAAAAGCCTTAGACAACCACATGGAGATATCAGGTAGAGAGCTGCATGTACTGATTCGAAGCTAAAAATGTAGGTCTACACAGAGACAGACTCATTGACCTGTAGAAGGTAATTGAAGCCATGGGTATGTATGAAACAATCTAAGATATCAGATTCTTCAGTGCTTAGTTCTGCAGGATAATATTGCAAAGAAGACTTTTAGTAGCCAGAGATACTGAAAGAAAAAAGTGTGGCAAGGAAGCCAAGAAAAGAGTATTTTGAAAAGAGAATTTTGAAAAGAAGGGAACGGTTCACAGTATAAATAAATACTAAGAAGGCAAAAAAATATGAGCTCTGAAGATGTCAGCTGTGTTCTGAAGGTCTTACAAAGAACTGTTTGGGTGAGATAATAAGGGTGGTGAGGAAATAGAAATATTGTAATATAGACAGCATTTTGGAAAGTTTCTGAAAAAGAGGATGAAGAAAGGACTCTAGCTTCAGGAGAAAGGAGGTCAATGAGACTTTTTAAATTTGTTTTGCTTGTTTGTTTAAAAATAGGAAAGATTTAAATACCAAAGGAAATATCCAATGAAGGAGTGAACCACTGTCATTTATTGCTACTGTGCTTTTATCACTTAGTGTGACTATTTGTCCTATGGAAAATGAGAAAGTTTTTATTTAACAGCATAGGTAGTCTTCTAAGACTTAAGAGCAATCCTTTTTTTTAAGGATCCTGGCTTAAATTTGAATTACAAAGAAGTCCAAAGGAAGTTTGTGCAATAAGTAAGCAAACACAGGAGCTCATTCAAAGCTCCTGTGTTTGTTGTTATAGTTGCTCTATGACCTAGGTTAATCAATTAATGAGGCAGTACCTTTAATAGCAGCCCCTATCTTCTGAATACTGTCTAAGCATCTGTGATAATTATTCAGGCTCTAAAAGAGTACTGTTACTCACCAGGAGCTCAAAGTCTAATGGATGAACAAATAAAAGCACTGGAAGGTTTGTGGAATACTAATAGGGGGAGAAACCGGAGGATAATTCTTATTTCCTATAATATTATTAAATCTTTCTCTTAAAATTAAATTCTTGTTCGAAGAAGTCTCTACAAGGTTGTTGGGTTTTTTGTTTGTTTGCTTGTTTGTTTTGTTTTTTGTTTTTCTGATACACATAAGAGATCGCCATCCTTAAAATAAGGCTGTATCCATGCCACACAACATTTATAAGAAAGTTATGGCAGTCATTGTTCGTTGATTAGCGAATATTACGAAGTCAGCCTTAGCCGTCATACATTTTTGTTCCAATCTTTACTTTCCCAAGCTTCTATTTCCCTCCTGAACTTCCTATGACTATTCAGGAAACAGCCAAGGCTTTGTTATATGCCCTGCCCTCAGGGCATTGTTGACATTGCAAAACTACTGAGTAATTGCTCACTGTGAGTCTCAAAATAAACTAGTGACAAGGACGACAGAACTTATAGCTTTCAAATAAAGGAACCTGGATATTTTGAGTACCAAAAGTCTGAACTTTATATCATAGAGGAAGAATATATGAAGAGATCCAAAGTTCCCCAGTCAGCTCTGGGAGACTGCCTAAGAGCTACCGCGTCAAGCACCACCTTTGCCAATGCTAGGAAACCCAGTGGGAGTCACATCAGCTTGTAGGTAGTTCAGTGACCATTCGAGGATGCACTGAACATTGATTGTGCAAGGAAAACTTTTTCGTGGCTGCCCTGAAAAGTAGGCTCCAAACAAGGTGATCGGGGTATTGTCCAAAGAAAGTAGAATTCATTTGCACATGGTCTCCGATGTTAGAACGTAATTAGTGAGAGGAGGTTCTACATGTGACCTTGAAATGAGAAGCCCCACCTCTACCAGAAAGTGCCTTTTTTTTTTTTGAAGAGAACTAGAAATTGTAATAACAAAAATGGAATTAATGAATAATAACACAAGGAAGAGAGAAAAGGGAACATAGAACATGTAGAACAAATAGAAAACAAATGGTAAGATGGTAGATTTAAATCCAGATACATTGCTAATTACATTAAATGTAAATTGAACACATTTTTCAGTTAAGAGACAAAAAAATTGAGACTAGATTGAAACAATGATATACTGTTTACCCTAGTCACATCTTTTTTTTTTTTTTTTTGGATGGGGTATTTTTTTTTATTAGTTTCTGCTTTATAACAAAGTGAATCAGTCATACATATACATCTGCTCCCACATCCCTTTCCTCTTGCATCTCCCTCCCTCCCACCCTCCCCATCCCACCCTTCCAGGTGGTCACCAAGCACCGAGCTGATCTCCCTGTGCTATGTGGCTGCTTCCCACTAGCTATCTACCTTACGTTTGGTACTGTATATATGTCCATGCCTCTCGCTCGCCTCGTCACAGCTTACACTTCCCCCTCCCCATATCCTCAAGTCCATTCTCAAGCAGGTCTGTGTCTTTATTCCCGTCCCACCCCTAGGTTCTTCATGACATTTTTTTCCCTTAAATTCCATATATATGTGTTAGCATACGGTATTTGTCTTTCTCTTTCTGACTTACTTCACTCTGTATGACAGACTCTAGGTCTATCCACCTCATTACAAATAGCTCAGTTTCGTTTTTTTATGGCTGAGTAATATTCCATTGTATATATGTGCCACATCTTCTTTATCCATTCATCCAATAATGGACACTTAGGCTGTTTCCATCTCTGGGCTATTGTGAATAGAGCTGCAATGAACAATTTGGTACATGTCTCTTTTTGAATTATGGTGTTCTCAGGGTATATGCCTAGTAGTGGGATTGCTGGGTCATATGGTAGTTCTATTTTTAGTTTTTTAAGGAACCCCCATACTGTTCTCCATAGTGGCTGTACCAATTCACATTCCCACCAGCAGTGCAAGAGTGTTCCCTTTTCTCCACACCCTCTCCAACATTTAGTGTTTCTAGATTTTTTGATGATGGTCATTCTGACTGGTGTGAGATGATATCTCATTGTAGCTTTGATTTGCATTTCTCTAATGATTAATGATGTTGAGCATTCTTTCATGTGTTGGTTGGCAATCTGTATATCTTCTTTGGAGAAATGCCTATTTAAGTCTTCTGCCCATTTTTGGATTGGGTTGTTTGTTTTTTTGTTATTGAGCTGCATGAGCTGCTTATAAGTTTTGGAGATTAATCCTTTGTCAGTTGCTTCATTGGCAAATATTTTCTACCATTCTGAGGGTTGTCCTTTGGTCTTGTTTATGGTTTCTTTTGCTGTGCAAAAGCTTTGAAGTTTTATTAGGTCCCATTTGTTTATCTTTGTTTTTATTTCCATTTCTCTAGGAGGTGGGTCCAAAAGGATCTTGCTGTGATTTATGTCATAGAGTGTGCTGCCTATGTTTTCCTCTAAGAGTTTGATAGTTTCTGGCCTTACATTTAGGTCTTTAATCCATTTTGAGCTTATTTTTCTGTATGGTGTTAGGGAATTATCTAATCTCATACTTTTACATGTCCCTGTCCAGTTTTCCCAGCACCACTTATTGAAGAGGCTGTCCTTTCTCCACTGTACATTCCTGCCTCCTTTATCAAAGATAAGTTGACCATATGTGTGTGGGTTTATCTCTGGGCTTTCTATCCTGTTCCATTGATATATCTTTCTGTTTTTGTGCTAGTACCACACTGTCTTGATTACTGTAGCTTTGTAGTATAGTCTGAAGTCAGGGAGCCTGATTCCTCCAGCTCCGTTTTTCATTCTCAAGATTGCTTTGGCTATTCAGGGTCTTTTGTTTTTCCAAACAAATTTTGAAATTTTTTGTTCTAGTTCTGTGAAAAATGCCATAGGTAGTTTGATAGGGATTGCATTGAATCTGTAGATTGCTTTGGGTAGTAGAATCATTTTCACAATGTTGATTCTTCCAATCCAAGAACATGGTATATCTCTCCATCTACTTGTATCATCTTTAATTTCTTTCATCAGTGTCTTCCAATTTTCTGCATACAGGTCTTTTGTCTCCTTAGGTAGGTTTATTCCTAGATATTTTATTCTTTTTGTTGCAATGGTAAATGGGAGTGTTTTCTTGATTTCACTTTCAGATTTTTCATCATTAGTGTACAGGAATGCCAGAGATTTCTGTGCATTAATTTTGTATCCTGCTACTTTACCGAATTCATTGATTAGCTCTAGTAGTTTTCTGGTAGCATCTTTAGGATTCTCTATGTATAGTACCATGTCATCTGCAAACAGTGACAGCTTTACTTCTTCTTTTCCGATTTGGATTCCTTTTATTTCCTTTTCTTCTCTGATTGCTGTGGCTAAAACTTCCAAAACTAAGTTGAATAAGAGTGGTGAGAGTGGGCAGCCTTGTCTTGTTCCTGATCTTAGTGGAAATGATATCAGTTTTTCACCATTGAGGATGATGTTGGCTGTGTGTTTGTCATATATGGCCTTTATTATGTTGAGGAAAGTTCCCTCTATGCCTACTTTCTGCAGGGTTTTTATCATAAATGGGTGTTGCATTTTGTCAAAAGCTTTCTCTGCATCTATTGAGATGATCATATGGTTTTTCTCCGTCAATTTGTTAATATGGTGTATCACATTGATTGATTTGCATATATTGAAGAATCCTTCCATTCCTGGAATAAACCCCACTTGATCATGGTGTATGATCCTTTTAACGTGCTGTTGGATTCTGTTTGCTAGTATTTTGTTGAGGATTTTTGCATCTATGTCATCAGTGATATAGGCCTGTAGTTTTCTTTCTTTGTGACATCCTTGCCTGGTTTTGGTATCAAGGTGATGGTGGCCTCATAGAATGAGTTTGGGAGTGTTCCTCCATCTGCTATATTTTGGAAGAGTTTGAGAAGGATAGGTGTTAGCTCTTCTCTAAATGTTTGATAGAATTTGCCTGTGAAGCCATCTGGTCCTGGGCTTTTGTTTGTTGGAAGATTTTTAATCACAGTTTCAATTTCACTGCTTGTGATTTGTCTATTCATATTTTCTATTTCTTCCTGAGTCAGTCTTGGCAGATTGTGCATTTCTAAGAATTTGTCCATTTCTTCCCGGTTGTCCATTTTATTGGCATAGGGTTGCTTGTAGTAATCTCTCATGATCTTTTGTATTTCTGCAGTGTCAGTTGTTACTTCTCCTTTTTCATTTCTAATTCTATTGATTTGAGTCTTCTCCCTTTTTTTCTTGATGAGTCTGGCTAACGGTTTGTCAATTTTGTTTATCTTCTCAAAGAACCATCCTTTACTTTTATTGATCTTTGCTATTGTTTCCTTCATTTCTTTTTCATTTATTTCTGATCTGATCTTTATGATTTCTTTCCTTCTGCTAACTTTGGGGGGTTTTAGTTCTGCTTTCTCTAATTGCTTTAGGGGCAGGGTCAGGTTGTTTACTCGAGATGTTTCCTGTTTCTTAACGTGGGATTGTATTGCTATAAAGTTCCCCCTTAGAACTGCTTTTGCTGCATCCCATAGGTTTTGGGTCGTCGTGTCTCCATTGTCTTTTGTTTCTAGGTATTTTTTTATTTCCTCTTTGATTTCTCCAGTGATCACTTCGTTATTGAGTAGTGTATTGTTTAGCCTCCATGTATTTGTATTTTTTACAGATCTTTTCCTGTAATTGATGTCTAGCCTCATAGCATTGTGGTTGGAAAACATACTTGATACAATTTCAATTTTCTTAAATTTACCAAGGCTTGATTTGTGACCCAAGATATGATCTATCCTGGAGAATGTGCCATGAGCACTTGAGAAAAATGTGTATTCTGTTGTTTTTGGATGGAATGTCCTATAAATATCAACTAAGTCCATCTTGTTTAATGTATCATTTAAAGCTTGTGTTTCCTTATTTATTTTCATTTTGGATGATCTGTCCATTGGTGAAAGTGGGGTGTTAAAGTCCCCTACTATGAGTGTGTTACTGTCGATTTCCCCTTTTATGGCTGTTAGTATTTGCCTTATGTATTGAGGTGCTCCTAGGTTGGGTGCATAAATATTTACAATTGTTATATCTTCTTCTTGGATCGATCCCTTTATCATTATGTAGTGTCCTTCTTTGTCTCTTCTAATAGTCTTTATTTTAAAGTCTATTTTGTCTGATATAAGAATTGCTACTCCAGCTTTCTTTTGATTTCCATTTGCATGGAATATCTTTTTCCATCCCCTTAGTTTCAGTCTGTATGTGTCTCTAGGTCTGAAGTGGGTCTCTTGTAGACATCATATATATGGGTCTTGTTTTTGTATCCATTCAGCCAATCTGTGTCTTTTGGTGGGAGCATTTAGTCCTTTTACATTTAAGGTAATTATTGATATGTATGTTCCTATTCCCATTTCCTTAATTGTTTTGGGTTAGTTAGTGTAGGTATTTTCCTTCTGTTGTGTTTCTTGCCTAGAGAAGTTCCTTTAGTATTTGTTGTAAAGCTGGTTTGGTGGTGCTGAACACTCTCAGCTTTTGCTTGTCTGTAAACGTTTTAATTTCTCCATCAAATCTGAATGAGATCCTTGCTGGGTAGAGTAATCTTGGTTGCTGGTTTTTCTCCTTCATCACTTTAAATATGTCCTGCCACTCCCTTCTAGCTTGTAGAGTTTCTGCTGAGAGATCAGCTGTTAACCTGATGGGGATTCCCTTGTGTGTTATTTGTTGTTTTTCTCTTGTTGCTTTTAATATGATTTCTTTGTGTTTAATTTTTGACAGTTTGATTAATATGTGTCTTGGCGTATTTCTCCTTGGATTTATTCTGTATGGGACTCTCTGTGCCTCCTGGACTTGATTAACTATTTCCTTTCCCATATTAGGGAAGTTTTCAACTATAATCTCTTCAAATATTTTCTCAGTCCCTTTCTTTTTCTCTTCTTCTTCTGGAACCCCTATATTTCGAATGTTGGTGCATTTAATGTTGTTCCAGAGGTCTCTGAGACTGTCCTCTGTTCTTTTCATTCTTTTTTCTTTATTCTTCTCTGCAGCAGTTATTTCCACTATTTTATCTTCCACCTCACTTATCCATTCTTCTGCTTCAGTTATTCTGCTATTGATCCCATCTCAAGTATTTTTCATTTCATCTATTGTGTTTATAATTGATGCTTGATTCATCTTTAGTTCTTCTAGGTCCTTGTTAACTGTTTCTTGCATTTTGTCTATTCTATTTCCAAGATTTTGGATCTTGGAAATAGAATCTTGGATCAGCTTTACTATCATTATTCTGAATTCTTTTTCAGATAGACTGCCTATTACCTCTTCATTTGCTAGGTCTGGTAGGTTTTTATCTTGCTCCTTTACCTGCTGTGTGTTTTTCTGTCTTCTCATTTTGCTTATCTTACTGTGTTTGGGGTCTCCTTTTTGCAGGCTGCAGATTCGTAGTTCCCGTTGTTTTTGGTGTCTGTCCCCAGTGGCTAAGGTTATTTCAGTAGGTTTTGTAGGCTTCCTGGTGGGGGGGACTAGTGCCTGTGTTCTGGTGGTTGAGGCTCGATCTTGTCTTTCTGGTGGACAGGTCCATGTCTGCTGGTGTGTTTTGGGGTTCCTTTGGCCTTATTATGTTTTTAGGCAGCCTCTTTTCTAATGGGTGGGGTTGTGTTCCTGTCTTGCTAGTTGCTTGGCATAGGGTGACCAGCACTGTAGTTTGCTGGTCGTTGACTGAAGCTGGGTGCTGGTGTTGAGGTGGAGATCTCTGGGAGATTTTCACCGCTTGATATTATGTGGAGCTGGGAGGTCTCTTGTGGACCCGTGTCCTGAAGTTTGCTCTCCCACTTCAGAGGCACAGCACTGACTCCTGGCTGCAGCACCAAGAGCCTTTCATCTACCCGGCTCAGAATAAAAGGGAGAAAAAGTAGAAAGAAAGAATTAGTAGAAGAAAGAAAGAGAGAAAGAAAGAAAGAAAGAAAGGAAGGAAGGAGGAAAGAAAGAAAGAAAGGAGGGAGGGAGGGAGGAAGGAAGGAAAGAAAGAAAGAAAGAAAGAAATGAGGGAGGGAGGGAGGAAGGAAGAAAAGAAAGAGAGAAAGAAAGAAAGGAGGGAGGGAGGGAGGAAGGTAAGAAAAAGAAAGAGAGAAAGGAAGAAAGAAGGGAGCGAGGGAGGAAGGAAGGAAAGAAAGAAAGAAAGAAAGGAGGGAGGGAGGGAGGAACGTAAGAAAAAGAAAGAGAGAAAGGAAGAAAGAAGGGAGGGAGGGAGGAAAGAAAGAAAGAAAGAAGGGAGGGGTGGAGGAAGGGAGGGAGGAAGGGAAAGTAGGAAAAAAGAGAGAAGATAAAGTAAAATAGAATAAAGTATGATAAAATATAGTAGCGTTATTAAAATAAAAAAGTAATTAATTTTAAAAAAAATGGACGGATAGAACCCTGGGACAAATGGTGGAAGCAAAGCTAATTTCACACAGACGCATACTCATACACATTCCCAAAAAGAGAACAGGGGGAAAAATCGTGAATCTTGCTCTCAAAGTCCACCTCCTCAATTTGGGATAATTCGTTGTAAAAAGAGGAAAAGGGGAAAAAATCTTAAATCTTGTCCTCAAAGTCCACCTCCTCAATTTGGGATGATTCGTTGTCTATTCATGTATTCCACAGATGCAGGGTACATCAAGTCGATTGTGGAGCTTTAATCCACTGCTTCTGAGGCTGCACAGAGAGATTTCCCTGTCTCTTCTTTGTTCTCACAGCTCCCGGGTCTCAGCTTTGGATTTGGCCCCGCCTCTGCGTGTGGGTCGCCAGAGGGCGTCTGTTCTTCGCTCAGACAGGACGGGTTTAAAGGAGCCGCTGATTCGGGGGCTCTGGCTAGCTCAGGCAGGGGGGGAGGGAGGGGCATGGAGTGCAGGGCGAGCCTGCGGTGTCAGCGACCAGCGTGACGTTGCACCAGCCCGAGGCGCTCCGTGTGCTCTCCCGGGGAAGCCGTCCCTGGATCCCGGGACCCCGGCAGTGGCGGGCTGCACAGGCTCCCCGGACGGGGGGCGTGGACAGTGACTTGCGCTCGCACACAGGCCTCGTGGTGGCGGCAGCAGCAGCCCCAGCGTCCCACGCCCGTCTCCGGGGTCCACGCCTTTAGCCGCGGCTCGCGCCCGTCTCTGGAGTTCCTTTAAGCAGCGCTCTTTATCCCCTCTCCTCGCGCACCAGGAAACAAAGAGGGAAGAAAATGTCTCTTGCCTCTTCGGCAGCTCCAGTCTTTTTCTTGGACTCCCTCCCGGCTAGCGGTGGTGCACTAACCCCTTCAGGCTGTCTTCCTGCCGCCAGTCCCAGTCCTCTCCCTGCGCTCCGACTGAAACCCGATACCCGAGCCTCAGCTCCCAGCGCCCCCCTCCCCGGCGGCCGAGCAGACAAGCCTCTCAGGCTGGTGAGTGCCTGAGGGCACCGATCCTCTGTGCGGGAATCTCTCCGCTTTGCCCTCCGCACCCCTGTTGCTCCACTCTCCTCCGCTACTCCGAAGCTTTCCCCCTCCGCCACCCGCAGTCTCCGCCCGCGAAGGGGCTTCCTAGTGTGTGGAAACCTTTCCGCCTTCACGGCTCCCTCCCACTGGTGCAGGTCCCGTCCCTATCCTTTTGTCTCTGTTTATTCTTTTTTCTTTTGTCCTACCCAGGTATGTGGGGAGTTTCTTGCCTTTTGGGGGGTCTGAGGTCTTCTATCAGCGTTCAGTAGGTGTTCTGTAGGAGTTGTTCCATGTGTAGATGTATTGCTGATGTATCTGTGGGGAGGAAGGTGATCTCCGCGTCTTACTCTTCCGCCATCTTCCGCTCCTCCTAGTGCCATTTTTTTAAATTAAAAAAGAATAGCATGCATGGTGCAGATAACATATTAGAAGAGATAGAAGACTGGGGCTATCATGGTTGGATAAAATTAACAATTGTGGATGATCACCTATATCCTCTTACTTATTGTCAAATTATCAATCTGTAAAACCAATCTGATTTTGAAAATCTGTACAAATTACCTTAAAATTCTTTTGTTTATTCCATCATACATGTATCTAAGAACATTATGTGGATATTTCACTTGGCATGTGACAAAAGTAGGTCTTTTTTGACTCTTGTTGTCCTCAAACTATCAGGGCAATGGGAGTTCCTGATGTGTTTTAAGGTGCATTGCCAAGCCATGTCCTCTGTGATTATTGAAGTAATGAGCACTTAGAATGGATTCCTGTGGCATTAACTTATTCTATGTAATTCTTCAGCATGTAGATTTTGATGAATTTTGTTCTTGTAGGAAAAAAAATTATTTTTGATAATTTAATCCCGTCAGGTAGCATTGCTCATAATTTACTGCTGCTTTCTTTTGAAAAATGATGGATATAATATACAAGTTGCATAATTATTTGACTGACTTGGTTTCTGAAGTCTGCCAAAACATTTTCTTTATTTGGCTTAAGAATTGTTTGGGAGTAGCTTTCATGTAAGATAGCATAAAATCATCTATTAAAATATATATATACATAGAAAAAGTTCTAGAAGATTCTAGGATGTTATATATAAATACATAGAAAAAGTTCTAGAAGGTTCTAGAAGGGTATATATATATTTATATATAATATATAGAAAAGGTTCTAGAAGAGTATACAGAAACTCTATATAGTAGTTAGCTCTGGAGAAAGTAGTTGAGTGGCAGAGATGGGGATGGCGACAGAGGTTGAGAAGGAAATTTTTAATTTTTTCTATGCATAATTCTGTATTGTACTTTTTGGCTTTTAAACTATGACCTGGTATTAACTTTGTAATTGAAAAAATGTCTGTGCCTTGAGAAACTCATCTGGCTTCTTTTTCACGTTCTTCACTTTGGGTTTTAGAATTCATTTTCCCCTTTTCTAGGTTTGCTGCTTTGCATATAAAACACACTAAAAGAGATACCTCTCTGACTAGACTATAGAACACTTTTGTTTTTTTTCCTTCTTTTCCTGTGGAAAAGATTTGTAAAATGAGATCAATAGAACACTGGGATTAAATAAAAATCAGTCATGGCACTAAATTCTCAAGGTAGACGTTCAGTAGCATCTATTAATCATAGATTATGTGTATCTTATCATCTGCAAATAAACTTATTTTAGTAGAGTGAGTGGATTTGTTTGGGTAAATGTTTAGAGCAGTATGTTTCCAGAATAGGCATTTCAGCAGTGTGATAATTGTGCATTCATGTTTTGTATACAGTATGACAAATCCAATCAATGTTTATTTCATTTTTCATGATTCCTATAATAAAAAATACAATAAAATGGAATATGAATGTCCTGAGGCACCCACTGCTTTGTATAAATAGAATTTTTAGTTAAGGAAGAAAACACATGATTACTTATTTTATTAATTTAATCTTAGTTTTTGCCATTGTATGTCTTTAAATCAGCTCCTACAAATTTGTGTCTGAAATACCACCATACTGAATAAAAGTCTAGAAATGGTGGAGTGAATGTTGCTGAAGAACTTAAGATATTATTTATTTCAAGACAGTCTTCTGATAGAAATCTCATTTATTATATTTTAGATAATGGCCCTAGAACCACCGATTTTTTTCATCAAAAGAAGACTTTTTTCTCTTAATTTCACATAACAACTTGCTTTGTCTAAGTGATTTTAATACAGCTTCTAGCTTTCATAATCCTTTTTTAAAAAAAATTATTGGAGTATAGTTGACTTACATTGTTGTGTTAGTTTCAGGTGTACAGCCAAGTGAATCAGTTATACATATGTATATATATATATATCCATTCCTTTTCAGAGTCTCTTCCCATATAGGTTATTACAGAATATTGAGTAGAGTTCCCTGTGCTATACAGTAGGTCCTTATTAGTCATCTATTCTGTATATAGTAGTATGTATATGTTAATCCAGTCTCCCAGTTTATCACTTCCCCCACGTTTCCCATTTGGTAACCATGAGTTTGATTTTGAGATCTGTGAGTTGGTTTCTGTTGTGTAAATAAATTCACTTGTATCATTTTTTAAATTAGATTCCACATATAAGTGATATCATATGATAGTTGTCTTTCTCTGTCTGAGTTACTTCACTTTATAATAATTTTCTTGATAGTTAAATTCTGAAGGTATTGCTTGCTTAGAAAAAAGAAATACCATCATTCTAATTTTGGAGACAAATCAAAATAGAGAGTAAAACCACCTAGAATAATTTTTTAAAAATATTCAGACCACTTTTTAAGGAAATAATTATTTAATTAAATAAAATCAAAATTTTATTTTTGAAAACATTTAATAACACAAGAAATATTTATCAAATTATTACCAAGTACAAGACAAGGCAATGGGTATTTTAGGATATTCATTTATTCATTCAAAAATATTTATTGGGCATCTACTATGTGTCAGGCTCTATTCTAAATTCTGGGGATATGTTAGTGAATAAAACAGACCATTCAAAATAATTTTTTAACACTGTTATATCCCAGACATTATTTCTGGAGCTGGGAAACGGTAATGAACTAAAAAGAAAACATTCCTTGTCCTCATTTTAGCTGATAAAGACAGAAATATGTAAGATAAATAAAATACATAGCATGCCATACAGTAATAATTGCTAAGAGGAAGTATAATAAAGAAGAATTGGGGGTATGAAATGTTGGGGAGTGTGTGTGAACTTTTAGCTAGGGTGCCAGGGTAAAATTAACTGAGATCATGATAGTTTAGTAAGCACCTGAGGAAAGCAGACCGCTATATCTGGGAAATAGCTGATATCTTGACAAGCCGAATCCTAAGCAAAAGCAATAGAAAATGCAAAGGCCCTGAGGTAGGGTTGTTTCTGATGTGTTCCAGCAATAGTAAGGAGATCAATATGACTGTTGTGGAGAGAACAAGATGGAGTGAATAAAAGAGATTAGAGGGGCAATGAGGCATCAATTACCTTTGCAACTGATTTTGCATGGCCTTATAGGTCATTGTAAGAATTTGGGCTTTTACACTAAAAGACATGGAAAGTCACTGGAATTTTTTGAGCAGCAAGATGACATGACTTGTGTCTCAATAGGATCACTTTGTGGTCTTTAAAATATACTGCGGTATGGCAAGGGAAAGTGTAGGGAGACTAGTTGAGAGGCTGTCCCAATGACTGATATATGTCAGGTGTGATGCTGGTGAAGTGGTAAACGGCCAAGCTTTTTTTGCAGTTGGAGTCAACAAGATAGTGTGACCATATATATATAGAGAGAGAGTGTGTAAGAAATATAGGCATCAAGAATGACCCCAAGGTTTTGGGTTAATTGTGTTGGGGTAACAGTTTTCATTGAACTAAAGTAGGGAAAATTTAACTAAAGCAGGGAAAGATTCCCCTCCCCAGTCCCACTTCTAGGAGTGGTGGTGAGTTTAGTAATTCAATTTCATATGTGTTAAATTTGAGATGTCTTTGGACATTTGAATGAAGATGTTAGACTATATGGTGAAACATTCAGGCTCATGAAGTAGTTGAGCATCACTAGCATATAGATGATATTTAATGCCATGAGATGGGATAAGGTAATTTGATGGGGATAAACCTAGAGTGGGTTCAAAAGAGTGGAGGGCATGAGAAGTTGCAGACACTGAGTATAGACAACTCCCCAAGGAGTTTTGTTGTAAAGGGAAGGAGAAATAAGATGGTAGCTGGGGATGGAAATAAAGATATAAAATATAACTATAAAAATGACTGTAAATAATATTTGAAAAGTATGTTTTTGAAGTTCTTATTACATCATTTTGATTACAGCTTCTCATATAATTCATATTATTACTGTTACTTAAAGAAACTAGCAACTCAAAGAGGTCACAGTTTGAGTGGGATGTAGAAAAGGGAAGACAATTACTGAAGAGACTTCATACCCAAGAGGCTCACCTGGCCAGTGAGCATGATTTTTCCAGTTGTGTTATGAGCTTAAAGAAAAAGCACTGGGGCTTCCCTGGTGGCGCAGTGGTTGAGAGTCTGCCTGCCGATGCAGGGGACACGGGTTCGTGCCCCGGTCCGGGAAGATCCCACATGCCGTGGAGCAGCTGGGCCCGTGAGCCATGGCTGCTGAGCCTGCGTGTCCGGAGCCTGGTCTCCACAATGGGAGAAGCCACAACAGTGAGAGGCCCGCGTACCGCAAAAAAAAAAAAAAAAGCACTGATTGTAATAATGAATTGGTAGTGCTCAGAAAGGGTCAAGTGATTCTACACAATTTATAAGAAAATCAACTAGCAAGAGGCTTTTGTATTAGAAGAGAAGTGGCAACAGACTGCAAAGTCATAATGTGATTTTGCTTTAAACTGGACTTAGAACTTTAGGGAAAAAAATGCCCTTTATGTGAGGAAAGTTTTTCCAGAAGGAATTGGACAAAGGGATATGTATATTATTATTATTATGATTATTATTATTTTAGATGTTGGGGGTAGGAGTTTATTAATTAATTTATTTTTGGCTGTGTTGGGTCTTCGTGTCTGTGCGAGGGCTTTCTCTAGTTGTGGCAAGCGGGGGCCACTCTTCATCGCGGTGCGTGGGCCTCTCACTGCCGCGGCCTCTCTTGTTGCGGAGCACAGGCTCCAGACACGCAGGCTCAGTAGTTGTGGCTCACGGGCCCAGTTTTTCCGCGGCACGTGGGATCCTCCCAGACTGGGGCTCAGACCCATGTCCCCTGCATTAGCACGCAGATTCTCAACCACTGCGCCACCAGGGAAGTCCTGTATATTATTTTTAAAGTAAGAGATAGGTATCATAAAACTTAAATATTTTATATAATGGGTTTATTATTATCTATTATGGGTTGAACTGTATTTCCCCCCAAAATACGGTGAAATCATAACTCCCAGTATCTCAAAATGTGACCTTATTTGGAAATAAGGCTGTTGCAGAGGTAATTATTTAAGATGAAGTCTTAATGGAGTAGATTGGGCCCTTAACCCTCTATAGATGGTGTCCTTAGAGGAGGAGAAGAGACTCAGAAACATAGACACCGAAGGGGAGAAAGCCATGTGACAACACAGGCGGAGACCGAAGTGTTGCAGTTACAAGCCAAGGGGCACCAAGGGTTACAGGCACCCACCAGGTTTCAGAGGAATCATGGCTCTGCTGACACCTTGATTTCAGACTTCTGGCCTCCAGAACTGCGAGACAGTAAGTTTCTGTTGTTTTAAGCCCAGTTTGTGGTGTTTTGTTAGGGTAGCCTTAGGAAATGAATACACTGTCTATTCTCCAAAACAGTAGTTGCCCCTTTCTCCATGGTTTTGCTTTCTGTGGGTTCAGTTGCCCATAGTCAACCACGGTCCAAAAATATTAAATGGAAAATTCTAGAAATAAACAATTCATAACTTTTAAATTGCATGCTGTTCTGAGTAGGGTGATGAAATCTTGAACCATCCTGCTCTGTCCTGCCCAGGATGTGAGAACCAACTCTTTGCCCAGCATATTCCCCTGTTAGTCATGTTAGTCAGCAGCCTTCTTAGTTATCAGACTGAGGATCCCAAAGAACAAGAGTAGCGATACTGGCAATTCAGATATTCTCTTACTGTGCCTAATTTATAAATTAAACTTTATCATAGGTATGTATACAAAGGAAAAATCATAGTGTATATAAGATTCAATACCGTCTGTGGGGTCCTGGAGCATATCCTCTGTGGATAAGTGGGGGACACCTGTAAGAAAATATAACTTTAAAAGTCTTGCCTAGAGTTTGGATTCCATTCTGAAAATAATTTTTTTCAAACATAGCAATGGGGCAGCTATGGATGAGTATGCAAAACGAAGTATCCATAGTATTACTACTACTAAGCATTGACTATGTGACACTTTACCTACATTATCCCAAATCTCTAAAGTAGGCTTTCTGCAACATAGGTATCATAGCCAGAATTTTACAGATGGCGAGTCAGCAGCTTAAAGGTGTTAGAATAATGATTCTGTCAGATCTGAGCCCTTCCTCACTGTTATATGCCTTCCTTCCATTAAGCTACAAAGAAAATAACACACGGGAAAATTATAAAGATGAAAAAAAATATGTAGCTTCTGTGTAATTTCCTAACACTTCAGTTTTTAACACATAAGAACTTTTGCTTCATGGTTTATATATTTCAAGATAAAGAGATTCAACCAATAAAACCATCAAATAAGTGCTCCATGGTGCATGGCTTGTATGAACAGATGCTAACATAAAAGGTAACTATGTGACTCTCAAAATAAGAATTTTTAAAAAAGATGCCATAATTTCTGGTAAGGTTGCTCAAAGGAATAAAAGTAATTTGCCCCTACCTCAAACAAGCAAAGAAAGGAAACAAAAACCTGACAGAGTTCTTTACTATAATGTATCATCTCAAGTAAGAAAATGCAAAATGTGTCAAAATTAGAATAAATGAACATGAACAATGAAAAATGAGTAAGCTAAGCATGATTTTTAACAGGCTTAAATAGAATATCTGGAAATAATTATACTCTAAAACATGGAGGAAAGATAATATATATTGTGACTTTTGTTACAAAGTCAGAGGCTTGTGATTTGAAGAAAATAGAAAAAAATAGATATAATTATAAGAGAAAATGTTTTGTTAAATGATAAGTGGAAAAACCAGAGAAAGTATCTGTGGCTATCTATCAGTCCCATATACCTGTATATATGTTTTAATGTTTAGCTTATTGACATTTTGCCTTATCTTCCGCATCTTACATGGATCAGTGCTTAGTGAAAGAAAAGTATTTTTGAAAAATAACACAATGGATCAGATAACAGGCTCCAGCTTTGATGGATAAATTTCCCTACTGTCCAATTCTTCAAGAGAGCCTGTTTATATTGGCCTCACATGGCTAAGTTCTTGACCATAACCTTAGCTGAATTTCATTCTGTCTTGTCAGAAAGTATCTTTGTCTTTTTGTTAGGCTGGGGAAAGTTCAAAGGTCAGGCAGCTGGAGAGAGCTGTGGCCATGGAGGCGCCATTTTCCTGGACTCCAGTCCTCCTCCTCTCTGGCTCTTCCTTTGTTGTACTATTGCTATCTTATCCCAAAGCAAACTGCTCAGTGGGGCAACTGACATTTTCATGAACATATTGCAGTGGGATCCACAAAACTTATTTGTGTTGAGAAATGGAAAGACTGTGATTCATACATCAGCCCCACAGCATATTCTTCTGTGAGCTCAAGATGAAACTGCCATTTCCTGTTCTTATATCAGCAAAATCATCTGCAATAATTTTGTACATTATTGTGAAACAGCATAGTAATTAGTAGGATAAATTTAGGTACCAAACAGAACTGGTGTCTGCCTTCAGTCTTTTCTACTTACAAGGTGATGTTGGACAAATGATTTAATCTCCCTAAGTCTCCAGTGCTTTCTGATCAGGTTTGTGAGAACAAAAGACATGATGCAAAAGACATGGAAAGCACTAACATTAGTGCCTGTAGAAAGTGGACAAGAAGAGCAAAATATTTTCATCATTAACTGTGTGACCTTAGACAACTTACTTAACTACCCTGTGCCTCAATTTCTTTATTTGTAACAAAAAGGGGATAATTATATTATCTGATTCAGAGAGCTGTTGTGAAGATTAAAAACAAAAGAATATTTCGAAAGCACTCAGAACAGTGCTTGACACAAAGTAAGTGATTAATAAATATAAGCTTCTATCATCATCATGATCATCATTATCATCAGTAGTATTAACATGATCAGCAGCATTATTCATTAATGTGATAGTAGTAGAGTGAGATTCTAGCTAGGTTCATTTACAATTGGTTTACATTAGGTGTGGCTAGCTTTGTATAGATGGAGTGTGATATTAGGCTTGTTTGAAAAAAAATCTCCATCCCACTCCACCTCATCGACACATACCTTTCCCATAGAGTTCCCCGTGACTAAAAGCTCGCCATGAGACTCTGAGTTTAGAAATCTCCTCTCCAATGGATCACCTTTAAATTAGAAGGGAGTTTAAAATATGTAAACATCTTTATTTGAAGAATAGTAATACCCAAATCTAATTATAATATGGAACAATTTATCATGTAATTTTCCTTCTTGGTAGCAAGAACGTGGTAATATTCAAGAGCAGTTGGATTCCCAAAGTGGTAGAGTAGATCTATAGGCAGAATAAAATCAGAATATGAGGCAAAGCAAACGTGAGAACTGTCAGAGGAATGTGGCTACTTTAAAGTTAGAATGGGTTTTATCCAAATGATTGAAGATATTGAAGCTGCTGTTCTTGTCCCTGTTTTTCCCTGGGTGCAAACACAGCTCCAGGAAGTTTTGGACAGGGAATTAGTGGCAGTTTTGATTTATAAAAAATGTCCTCAGAATGCCGCAGGGGGCAATGCTCAAGGGAGAGTGTCTTCCCTCAGAAACAGTGACACAAATGGATGTAGTCATTCAACTCTTCCATAGCAGGAAAAGAAGCTGTTGATAAGAAATGGCTGCCTGATTAGTCTTTTGGGTAATAAAAATGCAATAGAAAATGTGCGTGAAAAGAAAGAATTTGAGAACTTTAGGTTTATGAAGAAAATGTTCTCTGCAAAAATGTCACCAAATTATAAAATTGCTTGTGAACTAAAATGAAAGATAAATTAGAAATTTAGCAAGGGGTGTATTAAGTATTAAAATATTAACATTTGGATTGAATTGCTGATTTTAGTGACTTTTAACAGCACCAAATTTATGTAGGGTCATGAATAACGAGGTGAGTCAACATTGTATAGACAATAAATGTGAACATTTTAGAGAAAGTACTCCCATCACACCGACTTTTTGAAGTTCACTAACCTTGGAAATTTCTTTACTGGCACAGGTACAAAATTACCCAGATTGACTTTCTATGTAGTCACATTCACCACATAATAAGCAATCAGGAGATAATTAACAGTCCTTGAATTCACTTTTAACTTTAAAGACTGAGCCAAAGTAACAGCAATTTCATTTTGCAAGACTGTGGCCTTTTAAAAAATGACTGTAAATAATGTAATATGTAATCAAACTAGTATCATTCTGATCAAATCAAGAATAACTACCTTTCGTGGTGAATGTAAAGATGAAAGTAAAGTTCATTCTATATTAGAACACCAGGACCAGGCTGAAGCAAAGTCAAACAATGGGTATCCCCCAAAAAGAGGGGTTTCAGAACTATCACAGAGCTGACTGATCCCAAACTTACCTTCCCATCAACTTACACGGTGTCTGAAATTTCTACCATTAAATTCCCATTTTGAGTTGACATCATGTCCAGAAGATATGGTTTGTTTAGCTAGAGATAAGTTAGCTAAATGGGGTAATAAGCATCAACATATTTGTTTCTGTTAGTTATCAGATCAGTTTGCTTTCATCTAGACAGAGAAGAGCCAGGAGAGAAGAGGATACACTGTGTGAAATGTCTGGAATAAGGACCTGCCTGGGGAGACTTAATCCATGTAGATGACCACACAGGGCAAGAGTTTGAGAGGAAGACTTTAAAGGTTGGGGATAGCAAACCAAATTGGGGGATGAAGAGGGAGTTAATGCAAATTACATTGAAATCATCACTAACTTGACAATTTTTCTTAAATATGGTTATTTTATAACATTTCTGAGAAGAGATTTTACTAATACAATTAAACTTTGTTCCAAAACTGTTGAAATCTTTTAACATTACCTTAGGAACTCTGAAGACAATGTTATGGTCCTTGCAGTATCCAGGGTCAAAACACACCAAAAAGAGACCTAAGCTTGTAAACCCAGCATTAAATCATTATCATCCTTATTTGTGCAGAAAAAAAATAAAACTTGATCTCTTAATCCATACCAAAAGTTAAGTGAAGGTGGATCACAAACATAAATGTAACTCCCAGCACCATAAGGCATAACACATAGAGGAAAAATTTGGGTAGATAGGGATTTCTTGAACAGAACACTAAAATCAATAACTATAGAAGAAATAAAAGATAAATTTGATTTAATCAAAACTAAATGCTCTCATCAAAAATCTTATGAAGAAAACATACAAACCACAGATTGGGGAAAATATTTGAAGTATATACATGACAAAGGAATTGCATCTGGAATATATAAAGTCAACAACAAAACTATGAACAACCCAGGAAAAAGAAAACAATATAAATACTTCATAAAGTAAAATATACAAAAGGCCAATAAACATACAAGAAGGTGTTTACTATTATCAGTTATCAAGGAAATTCAAAGTAAAACTACAATGAGATACCATTTCATACCCACTGAAATGAATACAATCAAAAAGATTGATAACACTAAATATTGGAAAAGCTGTAGGGTATCTGAAACTCTCATACATTGCGAGTAGGAGTATAAAATGGTCCAACCATTTTAGAGAGCTGTTTGGTAATTTATTTTAAAGTTAAACATACACCTACCCTATGACCCAGCAGTTTTACTTCTAGGTATTCACTAAAGAGAAATGAAAACGTAAGTCCATGAAAACTCAAATGTCTATTACACATGAGGGGATAAAAAAATCGTGGTATAGTCATGCAATGGAACACTATACAGCAATGAAAAACACTAACTACTACATGAAACAGCATGACTAAATCTCAAAAAGCATTAAATTAAGCAAAGGATTCTAGGCACAGAAGAGTATATACTCTGTGATTCAATTTATATGAAGTCCAAAATCAGGCAAGTGTATGATGACAGAAATCAGAAAGTAGTTGCCTAAATGGGGGTGGGGGGGAGGGAGGAGGATGTGACTGACTGGAAAGGGGCTTGAAGGAACATCCTGGTGTGATAGAAATGCTCTAAATCTTGTTTTGGGTGATGGTTTCATGGATGTATAGATTATCACAATCTTAAAATCTGTGCTTTTTTTTTTTTTGCGGTACGTGGGCCTCTCACTGTTGTGGCCTCTCCTGTTGTGGAGCACAGGCTCTGGACGCACAGGCTCAGCGGCCATGGCTCAAAGGACCAGCTGCTCCGCGGCATGTGGGACCTTCCCGGACCGGGGCAAGAACCCGTATCCCCTGCCTCGGCAGGCGGACTCTCAACCACTGCACCACCAGAGAAGCCCAAAACTGTGCATTTTTGACATTAATTATGTATCTATAGAGAATAATTCTCAAATGGATTCTTGTATGTTGAATTTCTATTATCTACCAGGCAGTGTGCTAGTGGCTTTATAAGTAGTATCTATAAACAAATCTAACAATCCTTATGAGATAGAATTTTTTCCCCTTATTTTAACATACAAAGAAATTGAAACTCTAGGTTTACTCCATGAAACCTATACGGCTAGTAAATGACAGAATGATATTTAAGCCAAGGTTTGATGCCAAAAGCCATGCTCTTTCCAAACTGCCACACTTTCAGAGTCAATATTTCTTACAGTCCCTACTGACAAAATAAACAGACTTGGGAATTTGTGGATGCAGTTGAAATGGATGGAGCTATGGAGAAAACAACTCAAAAACTGTAACCTGCTGTCTGAAATTTGTTTGTAAGAACCTAGGTGTCATAGAGAGAAGCACAAAAGGATTCTCAGTACAATAGTGAATTCACACAATGCCTATTATCTAAATGATTTCATTGTGAACTATTTTAAGAAGCTAAGTTATTTGGTGCATGTACCTGTTAGAATAAATCACTTTATAATCTTTTCTTTTGATAGAATTATAACTGTTCAAAATGTTTGGACAAAAAGATATTCTTTCTTCTTCTATTTTTCCCTGCTAAAATAGCCCTTTACTGACTAGGAGAAAGCAACTAAAGAAACATGGAAACCAAATATGACTTTTAAAAGGACAGTCTAAATAATACTGTCCATTACTCCATTTACTGGAGTAAATGATATAGCTGGAAAACTCAATGGTTTTACACAACAAGGTTTATTTCTCACCCACAAGATTGCCAATGTAGATCAGGTGACTCTCGAGACACCTTTTGTCCATGTGGTAACAGAAGGATCCAGGTTGCTTCCACCTTGTTTTGCCTTCTCAGAAGCGGCATCCATGATCTCTGCCAAAGGACACGGCGTGCGCCACCACTACGCACATCCCGTTGGTCAGAACTCAGTCTCGCTGTCTACCTTACTACAAAGAGGAGGAGGAAGTATCTCCCAGGCATAGGAAATGATGTAAATGAACACAGCACTGCCTATTCCACAGCAGAGTTATCATTCGTAGTGAGAAAACACTGAAAGAGAGGTCAGCAAATTTCACCATTTTAGGAAACACCTAGGATGGTCCACCTTGTATAAAAACGTAACAATTAGAAACAACAGTTAACTCATTCCACAGACATATTCTCCCAGTGTGAACTATGTCATCCCCACAGGTGCTCACAGACCTTTGGATTGCTCCATTTTATTAACTTTCCAAACTTATCCTCAAGGAAGATCTGATGTGTTCTTTTCTACTAAGGCAGAGGGTTGTCGTTGGAAATGTGATCAAATGTAGTTTTCTACCTTCTTTACATCCCTAAGAATTTCACAGCTGGAATTATGTGCCATTCACCCCCTCAAGTAACATGCACTTAAGAGTATGTTGCTTTTAAATCTGTTGAAAGAAAAGAAAGAAAAGAAAGGAAACATTCGATTTGCAGATTCAGTATGTCTATAAATCTTGTGCTCATAGCAAATCCTTTGGAATATGGAGTTGGACTTCCAGGAGAAAGTGATGTAAAGAAAAGACCAAATAAGACTCATTGTGAAGAAATTACAATCTTAATTGACACTCATTTTATTTAAATATTCTTTATAGGAGAGGGATTTCAACATCTTATCATCATTTGCATTTATGATGAAATGCACTGCTGAGTAGTTAAGAGGTAGAAAATGAAATTTTGTTTTTGTTTGAAAACCATCTTTGTAACGATGATTTTATCACTAAGGAGAAAGATTTAGCAAATACTTCTACCTGGCGCTGAAATTTCTTTTCATCAAGATAAGGAGATAAAAAGTAAACTCTTTATAGAAAATTATTTCAAAAGACTTTGCCATTCTTTCAAATAAAATACTGTTTCACATATTATGTAATAAAAATTGATCCTTATGAGCTCAGTTCAGTAAGATGTTTGCAATAATTACTCCTGACATTGTCACAAACATTAAAGTGTTTAACAAATATTTCATAAATATAATGAAGATGTTTATAATAAGTGATTCCTCATTATATTTCTTTGCAATTTGATAAGACAGCAAAATGCCAGATGATTCCTATTACTGCAGAAATCAATTGGCAGGTGATAAATAATTTTTGACAGAATGATTAAATCAATGTCAGCCTCAGAGTGAAAAAATGTGCTGGGCATATTATAAGTAGGGCAACACTGATTGTTCCTGAAGTCATTGCTTTCTTAGCATGAGGTTTAAATAAATACTGGATTTATTGAGAGCTAGAGACATGGCCTCACAATAAGAAGGCGAGGTTGGGAGTTATTATGAATGAAAACCAAAGCAAACAGCAAATCACCACCACCACAACAGCAACATTCAACTTCTGATTTCTTATAATAATATGCATTTGCCTGCCAAGTATTTGGTAGAAATCATCTTCTACGTCCTGTCAATTAGATAAAAAATTCTGGTCACGTTGAGTATTTCTTTCAGGACACATGATTTTGATGACTTTCGATGCCCTTTCTCTCTTTTTGTCTTGGTGGCCATGATGGAATAATCTATAAGAATAGGGAGATGATGAGGCTGAATAGAGCAGCTGTGTGATTGACCATTGCAGTGGTCACAATCCAGAGGACCAAATCAGCTAACTGGGGTGAGGATTAGCACACGGAAAATGCTGATTGGCGAGTACCGCCTCTTCTCAGCTCCAACACAACATGACACGTCCTCCAGCCAAGGCATCTGAAATCTGAGATTGTGGAATGAACTCGACTTGAAGTGAGGGTGCTTTCCTGAAGGAAAGAGAAAATTAGAGGAAAAAAGGCTTGATTATAAGCACTATGATTAGGACCATGATAACCACAGTTCAAGCTGAAGCATAAAAGGGTTTTGTTTTTTTTTTTAAAACAGACATCAGTGAACATGGCAGATGTAGCTTTGACTGTCCTCAGCAGTAATCCTTGTTCAGTCTAAATCTAGTCTCCTTATGTTCTTAGCAATTTAAATGTGTTAAATAAGATTTAAGAAAAAAAAAGATACATGAGAATATTAATGGCTGTGTTTTCTAAAGTTTATGGAAAAAATAAAAGATAATATGGCAATTATATTTTCAAAAATAGTATAAATGCAAAGTTAAGATAAAAAGTTTTGTTGTTGTTGTTGTTAAGAAGTCAATGTTCAGCACATCATCAGGATAAGTTGTATTATTTCAAGTCAGCACCTCCTTGGAAATGTTTCTTTCAGACCCACCCTCAAACACACAACCTTCTCTGTTCATGAATACCATACATTTCACAAATGGAGAACACTCTTACTCCAATTTAAATCAAACCGGTAAACACACAAAGATAGTATTTCTTTCTTTACTAATATTTCTTTCTAATAATTCTTTTCTAGCATGAACTTTTATACGTGGGAAGTAGGGATAAGGAAGGAGCTTAGATTTGAGAGTCAGTTGAGGAAGGAAGTAGAGTCAGCAAAACTAAATTTTGGGGTCTTTAATTTTTTTCTAAGTATATGATTTTTTGTGTGTTGCTTTAGAACTGAAAAGTATTGATCCCATAAAAGTCCATTTGAACGTTTTAATCCTAAATATATAATTTCTGGATCTGGCCAAATTCTAATCTATGTTGAGCATAAATTCATAATGTAAGGGAGTAGATCCATAGAGGTTAGAATAATTTTTGGTGCAAAGGAGAATTAAAGGCAGAATTTGAATATGTCTTCAATGCCATTTTTTTTAAACTTGAGAAATGAAATTCTCTGGAATTGATAACAGAGGATCAGTTTGCATACGAATTAAGTAATGACTATTTCCCAATAATTTTCTAAATATTATTTACAAATGAAACTCACAAATAAGAAGATGGTCCTTAGCTTCTCAGAGCAACTCCTCAGATACACCAACTCTTCCAACAGTAAGAAGCCATCTTATCTTTGTATTGTGCATTCCTCCCTCCAAAAAGCTGTCATTGAGGATTGATATGCTGATCTTATACTAGGCACCAAAATCAGTCTTTATGGCAATGAACCAAAATCCTCCATTTTCATAATATAAAATACAAATAAACCAAAATATGTGTACTGAATTTTGCCAAGACACTTGGCCTTTCAGTAATGCTCTCATTTCATTGCCAGGGCATAAAAAGTGGAATATTTTTAATTTAAATAAACGTTGACATGGTCAATTGAATGGGTGTTTTCAAGGGCTACATTTTAAGCTATACTTCTAAGTTATTTTGAATAAAATTCAAATAGAAAATATTCATACTAATATGGCAATTAACTTCAAAATCATCCTTAAATGTTTAGGGAACACTCTCAATACTGACAGTGTTTAGAAATCCAGCCAATAACTTTGCCTCTTTGTATTGAGGTAAGACAGTTTGTCTACATAAAAATAAGCCAATTATTAGGTGTTTAATAAAATTACCTATTTATTTATCTTAATAGAAGACTAAAGTTATCATATGTTACAGAGCATAAAGAAGATGGCAAATGTGGAGGAAAAAATAAGAGTGAGGAGGAAAGGATTTAGCATCATGATTTTGAAAGTGTATATTTGAAAACTATCATATGGAGAAAGGAATAGAATAATTTTATATGTTCACAGAGGAAAGAATGAACTGAGAGATTGAGCCTAAATATAGGAAATAATTTTCCATCAAAACTGTCCCCAAGGAAAAAAGAAAAAAGATGAACTGACTCAGGAGGCTGTGATTTCTCTCTCACTGGGAATATTCAAGAACAGGATGGAATTCCTTTATGTACTCAGCAAATATTTATCGCCTGCCTCTAACCTGTGCATCAGATGCTGTGTGGGCACTGGAATAAAACGGTGAATAAATCCAGATGAAATATCTGCCCTCATGGAACATCCAAGCTAGTGTAGGAGACAGACCCAAATTGAATAGATGTTCTAATTACCGCTTTGCAGGAGTAGAAAGAGGTGGGACCAGGTAAGCACGTGACACAAGGGACTTCTTAGTCTGGAATGTCAAGGGAAGGAGGTGACATTTGAGTTGAGATGCAAGGCTAAGAAAGAGCTAATTGGGTATAGAAGAAATAGAGGCAAAACAACAGAAGTAGAAGCAAGTATGGCCTATTCAAGAAACTGAAAGAATCCAATATAGGAGCAGGGAGAATGAGGGGGAGTGCAGTGTGAAGCGGGCAATCAGTGGTGAGACTTGGTATGATCCTGCAGGCTATGTTAAGCATTATCTGGTGTTTGTTTTTTATCCCTAGAACACTGGGACAGACTTAAAAAAAAATTTTTTTAAAGGAGTACTATGATCAGATTTGGGTTTTGAGAAGATCACTCTGGGAATGATGAGGTAGAGAATTTATTGGACTGGAGCAAGAGTGGCTGTGGGGAGTGGATACAATATTTTAAATAATAAAATAATCAAAGAGAGAGGTGTTGCCTACTTGGATTAAGCTGGTGGCAGTGGAGATGGACAGAAGGGGATAGAATTGAAAAGTACTTGAGAAGTCAACCAAGAGGCTCTGGTATCAGTGTGGGAGAACTTCAGGGTGACTGAGGTGCTTGCAACTCAGATAGAGGGACTGTTAGATGAAGTGTGAGGTGCTTGCAACTCAGATAGAGGGACTGTTAGATGAAGTGTGAGGGTGTGGGGGGAAGAGAAGATCATGAGTTTGGATGCAGATACCTTGGCTTTGAGGTGCCTTTAAAGGAGTAAAGAAGAGATATAAAGCAGGGATTTGTTTATACTCATCTGGAACTGAGAGGAGTAATACAGACCAAAGATAACATTTGTGAATCAAATCATATAGATTGTAATCACAGCAGTGGAAATGAATTATACAGTCTATGGAGTGAGAAGAGGACCAAGTCTTGAGAAGCTTCACTATTTTGTGACTGGGCAAAAGAGTATAAGCTTGCTAAGAAATCTGAAGGGAAGCCATCAGAGACAAAGGGGAAACCTATTATTTACCAGAAACCAAGAGAAAAGAGTATTTTAAGAGGTGGCAAGAAGTCAACAATGTTGCATCCATCTGAGAAGTCAAGACTTTGTAATGTCTGCTGGGTTTAGAGACGTGTAGTTCATGTATGACCTTGGGGGGAGGCAGAGGGGATTCATATATGAGATAGGTTGTTGGGTGAGATAAATTCTAAGGTTCCTTTCAGCTGTAAGATTCTTCCAATTTTTGTCATGGAAAAATACATTTCTGAATTATTTTATAATGAGATTTGTACTTCACCTGGCCCCTTAAAAAGGTTTTCTAAATTTAGGAAAATATTGGAAAAAATACAGTGCAAATTTGTGTAATAATGTGTATAACTTTTGAAAGGTCAAAATGAAAATATTTATATCTTTTCTTTTTGTTTTAATAAAAATCTCTTTAGCTGGGCTGCTTCCTGAATTTCCTCTCCACAGCAATTCACACAAGGTTGGAATTGTAATCTCAAGACTGATTTCAAACATCTTCATTCTTTCCTTAATCTGGGAAACCAATGGGACATAATCAAATTCTAGTCACTGTACTAAATTACAGTTCCACAGAAGTGCAAGATACTTCTCTGATGATAAATTTATCCAAAGCTGGGAAAATCCTAATAGCCTTTAAGATGTTGTCAGAGATTGTCTTCCACTGCTAAACAACACTGGGGTCTATTCTTAGCTCTGTAACCGATTCAAGGCCTGATTCACAATATGGCTCCCACTGTGCTCTGTGCTGTCATTTCCCTGCCTATAAAATGTGTTACTTGCACTGATCTCCTTACAGAGTTTTGTGGGTATATTGATTGTCAGATACAAACTGTTGTAACAATGCAGTCTTTCTTAAAATGCAATTGTCTATAATCCCCTTTTCCAGGTTGCATTTCTCTCACAGTGTTAGATGGTTGGATTTTAGCTGCTCTTTCTATGGATGATTCAAACTACTCCCAGAATTTCTGGATCTCCAGCTCCATCCGGTAGCCTTGTAAGTAAATGATTACTCTGTCTTCTGACTGAGCAATAATTTAACATCACATCGTGTACGTGCTTTATGGTTAACAAGCAAATAATGGAGTTGCTTTTCTCCCCTCCCTCTGTCCCATTGCTAGTCTCTCTCCAAGAAGCTTTGGTTGAGAGGACAGAGAGGCCCACTTCTGGGAGTCTCCACTCTCTCTCAGGTGCTCCCTCGATTCCTCCCATAAGCAGTATCTTCCACCTATATACTCTCAGCAGTTTTTCCTCCCACTATTTTCCAGAGGAACTTCTCAACAACTCTCCGTGGCAGTGGCTGCCCTGCTTTTAGTGATTTCTCAAATTAGTAGTCTACTCTCAGAATCAGCTTCTCTCAGCAGTGAGATTCAATGACCCTGACTCCTGGCGTCTTCCTGCAGCTCTTAGGAGGGGGAACTGTTTAAACCTATAATGTTTACTGTTCTTGGCTTGTGACCAGTAGCCACTCTTTACTGCCAGCCTGTGCAGAGCCTCCAGCATCCCTTATACTTTTCTTGGCAATTCTTAGCTAAATCCTTAACCAGTTAGGCAACTGTGAATCACTCTCAGTCATATCTGAAGGTGATTACAAAAAGGTCCTTCTGGGGCTTTGGGGCTTCCCTGGTGGCGCAGTGGTTGAGAGTCTGCCTGCCGATGCAGGGGACACGGGTTCATGCCCCTGTTCGGGAAAATTCCACATGCCGCGGAGCGGCTGGGCCCGTGAGCCATGGCCGCTGAGCCAGCGCGTCGGGAGCCTGTGCTCCACAACAGGAGAGGCCACAACAGCGAGAGGCCTGCGTACCACAAAAAAAAAAAAAAAAAAAAAAAAAAAAAAAAAAAGGTCCTTCTGGAGCTCTTAAAGTGGCTTTTTAAAATAATTAATTAATTAATTTTTGGCTGCGTTGGGTCTTCGTTGCTGCGCGCGGGCTTTCTCTAGCTGCGGCGAGCAGGGACTACTCTTCATTGTGGTGCGCCGGCTTCTCATTGCGGTGGCTTCTCTTGTAGAGCATGGGCTCTAGGCGTGCAGGCTTCAATAGTTGTGGCACGTGGGCTCAGTAGTTGTGGCTCACAGGCTCAGTAGTTGGGTGGCACACGGGCTTAGTTGCTCTGCGGCATGTGGGATCTTCCTGGACCAGGGATTGAACCAGGGTCCCCTGCATTGGCAGGTGGATTCTTAACCACTGCACCACCAGGGAAGTCCCTTGAAGTGGCTTTGATGGTTACATTCTCTCAAAAAGAGCCTTTCCAAGTTGTTTTAAATCAACCTAGAGTTAGGGAGAAAAAAAGTTTTCAACAATTGCTACAAAGTCACTCTCTTGATTTTCCTTTCTGTTATATTTATCTGTGCCCTAAAATTAATTTACTCAGGGCAAGTATTCTTAATCATTAATATTCTTCAAAAGGCAGAATCCATACAACTTACAGGCAGTGACCTAACTCAACATAGAGGACACTTAGGTATTATCTCTTCAAGAGCCTCTACTTCACAGATCACTCAATAATAATACATAGCATGGCTTAAGAATAGCTCTGGGTACCACACGGTATACTTCAAGGAAGACAATATAGCATGGTAGCTATTGAGTATGAGCTCTGACATTAAAATAGCCTGTACTAAAATCCTGCTTCTTCCACTTACTGATTATGTAACTCTGGGCAAGGGACTTTATTTTCCCAGGTCCTAGTATCCTTGTGTGTTAAATGAGCATGATAATTACATCTATCTTTTATGGATACTATGGATGCCTGACGCATAGTTAGCAGTCCATAACGTTTAATGTTGTAAGTTTTTCCACACTCTTCTCAGATGTAGAGATAAAATAGATTTTTTTTCATTCTAAAATTGTTTTGGTCTTCCTCATGAACCAAAAAAGGAACCCCAAGAACTACCCTGGTAACTTTAGTTCATTGCAACTTAAACAATCCCTTTAGGTAATGCTTGGCCTTCTTAGATAAAAATAATCAGTCTTCCAGATTTCCATCCCCCTTCCCCTGCAGCTCTCCAAGATGGCATCAGATATACGAAGGGTGGGTGAAATTAACTGTGTCCTCACTGCATCAGGGAAAAAAGCATCCAGAGATCCATGTGATATCCTTGTACTTTTCTCTGATCTCCATGGTGATGACTTTCTCTACCCTGCTTGCCCTGCTGGCATCTCAGCTCAGGTCCAGGCACTGACTGGTCTTTCTCTCGGTTTCATTAGTTCCCTGTGAAGCATCCCAATGACTCAGCCTTCTGTTGGATGTTACTGGCACTCTGGATCCCTCCCACTCCCCGTCAAATTACTTCTGGTCTCAGCACCTGCATGTCTTCCTTCTCTCTGTTATCTCCCAAGATAGAAAGTATAGGCTTCTTTTTCATCACTCTAGATCCTATCTTCCTTGGTCACAGCTTCAGCTTCAGCTTTATGACTAAAGTTTAATGTTGGATTGGATGTAGATATAAAAGTGAGATTTAATTACTGATAAGAGAACCCAAATTTGGAGGTACTTTAAAATACTATACCTGTTTTACTCTCTTCCTGTTAAACCTTGTACTCTCTTCCCATTTCCAACACTAAATTTCTAAGAAGGTAGATGTTAGGTATCAGAGTCATATTTTTCTCTATTCATCCTGGAGTTCTCCAAATTTGACCAGATGATCCTGGACATCATGAGGCAAGTCCCATTCCCTCTCTTAGGGATCCCTGCATCCCGAGATCTTAGTTCTCTCCCAGCACTGGGACCATTCCTCTTCCAGCTGCGCAACTGCAGAGTCTGGAAGAAATCTCCTGGAAGGTTGGGAATCACCAACAGAGGAGGTGAGTGGCGTCTCTCTCTGCCTTAAGACAGCGGGAACTGTAGTATGGCTCTTAGCTCCTGCCAGGCCCTCCTTTCCCTCTCAATCTCTGGATTAAGAGAGGAGCTATTGAACTGAGCTGGCTCCTCTAGACCACATGGTACTGGCCTTGGCTTCAGAAAACTATGGGTTTTCTATCTGGCTTATCTAAGAAGTCTCTTTAAAGTTTTACTGGTCTCAATTTTATGTCCCAAGTTTTCACTGGTAGAATTTAGCTTCTCTCTCTTGAGTCAAAGAAGAGACCTTAAAGATAATTTTCATTGCCCTACCCTTTCTGCCTTCAGCTGACCATTTTGTATCTACCTGAGCATTAGATTTAGGTTTGTTTTTTTTTTAAACAGAGGTACTGTCATGATCTCAAGATGACTAAGTATAGATTTGAAATCAGCCCGAAGTGCAGACTTTTGCTGCACACAAATCTTTTTAAAAGAACAATCCTGACAAATTTACCCACTCTGCAGTCCTCTGCCATCTCCCCAGGTACTAATTTTTTTCTTCCCTACTCACCCTCATTGGGTTTTTTCCTTATGTTCAAATGTATACACTTGAGATTCAAGGTCAAATATAGTTGCTTAGTACATGGACAAATGAGCACCTCATTTGGTTTCCTAGTGAAAATGCACTCAGCTCAGTGATGGAGTTCTGAGAGCTAACTGCTACAGGAATACACCCTTTAGGTTATTTGCGAAAGTCCAAGGAGCTCACTGACAGAGAAATTTAACAGGAGCTTCTAAAAATTTGGAAGAATTTTGGGAACCTACCTCAACATAATGAAGACCATATATGACAAACCCACAGCAAACATCATTCTCAATGGTGAAAAACTGAAAGCATTTCCTCTAAGATCAGGAACAAGACAAGGTTGTGCACTCTCACCACTATTATTCAACATAGCTTTGGAAGTTTTAGCCACAGCAATCAGAGAAGAAAAAGAAATAAAAGGAATACAAATTGGAAAAAAAGAAATAAAACAGTCACTATTTGCAGATGACATGATATTATACATAGAAAATCCTAAAGATGCCACCAGAAAACTACTAGAGCTAATCAATGAATTTGGTAAAGTTGCAGGATACAAAATTAATGCACAGAAATCTCTTGCATTCCTCTACACTAACAACGAAAGATCAGAAAGAGAAATTAAGGAAACAATCCCATTCACCATTACAACAAAAAGAATAAAATACCTAGGAATAAACCTACCTAAGGAGGTAAAAAACATGTACTCAGAAAACTATAAGACACTGATGAAAGAAATCAAAGATGACACAAACAGATGGAGATATATACCATGTTCTTGGATTAGAAGAATCAATATTGGGAAAATGACTATACTACCCAAAGCAATCTACAGACTCAATGTAATCCCTATCAAATTACCAATGGCATTTTTTACAGAACTAGAACAAAAAATCTCAAAATTTGTATGGAGACACAAAAGATCCCAAATAGCCAAAACAACCTTGAGGGAGAAAAATGGAGCTGGAGGAATCAGACTCCCTGACTTCAGACTATACTACCAAGCTACAGTAATCAAGACAATATGGTACTGGCACAAAAACAGAAATATAGATCAATGGAACAGGATAGAGAGCCCAGAGTTGAATTCATGCACCTATGGTCAACTAATTGATGACAAAGGAGGCAAGGATATACAATGGAGAAAAGACAGTCTCTTCAATAAGTGGTGGTGGGAAACTGGACAGCTATATGTAAAAGAATGAAATTAGAACACTCCTTAACACCATACACAAAAATAAATTCAAAATGGATTAAAGACCTAAATGTAAGACCAGACACTATAAAACTCTTAGAGGAAAACATAGGGAGAACACTCTTTGACATAAATCTCAGCAAGATCTTTTTTGACCCACCTCCTAGAGTGATGGAAATAAAAACAAAAATAAACAAATGGGACCTAATGAAACTGAAAAGCTTTTGCACAGCAAAGGAAACTACAAGCAAGAAGAAAAGACAACCCTCAGAATGGGAGAAAATATTTGCCAACGAATCAACGGACAACGGATTAATCTCCAAAATTTATAAACATCTCATGCAGCTCAATATTAAAAAAACAAACAATCCAATAAAAAAATGGTCAGAAGACCTAAATAGACATTTCTCCAAAGAAGACATACATGGGCAAGAGGCACATGAAAAGTTGCTCAACACCACTAATTATTAGGGAAATGCAAATCAAAACTACAATGAGGTATCACCTCATACCAGTTAGAATGGGCATCATCAGAAAATCTATAAACAACAAATGCTGGAGAGGGTGTGGAGAAAAGGGAACCCTCTTGCACTGTTGGTAGGAATGTAAATTGATACAGCCACTATGGAGAACAGTATGGAGGTTCCTTAAAAAACTAAAAATAGAATTATCATATGACCCAGCAATCCCACTACTGGGCATGTACCCAGAGAAAACCGTAATTCAAAAAGACACATGCACCCAAATGTTCATTGCAGCACTATTTACAATAGCCAGGTTATGGAAACAACCTAAATGCCCACTGACAGACAAATGGATAAAGAAAATGTGGTACATATATACAATGGAATATTACTCAGCCATAAAAAGGAATGGAATTGGGTCATTTGTAGAGATGTGAATGGACGTAGAGACTGTCATACAGAGTGAAGTAAGCCAGAAAGAGAAAAACAAATATTGTATGTTAATGCATATATTGTGGAATCTAGAAAAATGGTACAGATGAACCAGTTTGCAAGGCAGAAATAGAGACACAGATGTAGAGAACAAACGTATGGACACTAAGGGGGGAAAGCGGGGTGTCTGGGGGATGAATTGGGAGATTGGGATTGTCATATATACACTAATATGTATAAAATAGATAACTAATAAGAAACTGCTGTATAAAATAAAATTCAAAAAAATTGGAGGAGTTTTAATTAGAACATATGATGGAGAAACCAACTTGCAGCATTCTTAGCATATGCCTAAAAAGTTCACAAGAAATGATGCACTGGCTTTTTCTCCTTCTTTCTTGATGTTTGGGCAGGAACACTGTGGGTTCCACTTTGGTTGGGTTAAGGAGATGAGGTATAGAGGAACCTCCTCACTGCACAGTTAACCTTGGGCCAAGTAGTGACCCTGAGGCCACATTAATGGAAAGGTCACCTGATTTCCATGACCTCACTTAGTCCACATTTGGGGACCTAGTATAGTATGGATCTCACAGCCAAAAGTACGCAGAGCATGCAGAGCAACTCTTGGAGGTATAAATTCTGGACAGAATTCTGATTTCCTCCCCAATCCCCATCTCCATTTCAAGGGCTGAGGGATGGTCAGATGAAACATGTGGATGAAAGTGAAAGTACCTTTCATGAATATAAAAGTTCATTGCTGGGGGTGGCAGGTGTTATACCTTGACATAATCTATGTGCTTTCCCTGTCTACTACCTAGTCAGAGCTATCCACAGTGACCCCAGGACAAGTAAAAACAAAAATGAATAATATATAAACTTGAAATAAAAGAATCAGAAAGCAAGATCTAGTCTAAGTCGAGTTTTTCTTTCTTCAAAAATAAGCTTCTTCATTTCCCTTGGAGCAAAGTTACAGGTCATCTGGGAGAAGGAGTCTCTTTAGCTGTTCTCATTACTGGGCTATCGACCTCCCATCTACTTCTGCCTGTATGTCACCTGGGGTGGACATGAGTAGCCTTAATACCCAGTGGGCTCTTATATCCTGCAGCATCTGACTGACAGGAGAAACCAACTTCCTTAATGTAGATGATTATTATTTTATTTACATTATTATTATAGACAAGCAATACTAGTTATCTTACATGATGCACCAACACATACTTCAGAGGGGAATCCAAACTAATTCAATGATAAATTCTTAAATATTCACTTTTAATTTTTTTAAAATAAATTTTTAAATATTCATTTAAAATTAATTTTTGCAATATAACTAAGTGATAATGGAAATATGGCCAAGCAACTAACAACAAATAACCATGAAGGTTAGTTGTTATTATTATTATTTGCTATTTCAACAAGAGATAGTTGTTTTGATATTTTAAAGATACAGATCATCTGATATTTAAACTGATGCTAAAAAATACCAGTTTCCCCCCGCCTTCTTGCTCCAGATATTTTAGATGTTGATATTGGATAAGAAAATGATATATCTGTGAGCAGAGACTTTGATTTTTTTCAGGCCCATGGCATATGAGATCAAAATAAAGATTTTATTAGAAATACATCTATTTAGTTCAGTTGGTTAAGGATGAAAAGGAATTGATGTGGAAACCATGTGACTCCAAGCTAATAAAATTTGGGAACTATTTCGCTCAGGAGCAGCTAAAGCATGTCCGCTCTGGTTTGAATACACCTACAGCCTAGCTGTGAGAGAGAATGCCTTTATGTAAGGAAACTGAAACCCATCTTCTATGGATGATTCTTTACAAAAACAAATGTGCAGTAGCACCATGTCAGCACACTGGCCTCTCAGTGCAGGCTGGCGAGCGGCCAGGGCCAGCCTGCTGAGAGAGAAAATTAGACGAAGAATACAGCAGCTGCACAAGGTGAAGTCTGATGGTGGCTGTGGAGACTCTTCTGGGCAAACGAGGAGAAAAAGGTCAAGGTTTTGCTCGTGTGGTGCCTTCTGAGCTGAACCCACGGCTGGGGTTTCCTAGTTCCACAAAAGGCCCAGGCTTTTTGTAGGGGAAAAATACACATATATACAAGCCATTTCAGAGCTTGAGCACTGAATTGTGCTGTTAGGAATGAATATTCCCCAGAGGCCACTGTTTTGTTTTTAGCATCTGTCAATTGTAGGATACCTAGATTTCAAAGTCTATTTACTGACCTCTGGGTTAGGATCAATGACTCTTCAAAATTAATACAATCAGTGGAAGTGCTTCATTCGGAGAAGGAATAGGAAGAAAGTGACTTCATAGCAGAAAGTTTTTCTGGATAAGAGAGCAAAGAGATACTCGGTCTCCTGGCCATAGGCTCTCATACCCAAGTCTTCCTCAAATATGTCTCACCGAGTCATTAATTGTTGGTGTCAGGTGTCCTGGCTGGAGAACATAGAAGTCTGTTTTTCTCTGAAGACTCTCCTCGCCTCCCCAACACATGCTGACCTGTCTCTTTGACAATTCCAGTTTCACAGTTCACTCAGCAGATGGTTATTGAGCTCCTACTGTGTGCCACACACCTCATTAGTATTTCTTGGCTCTTAGCATACATTATATAGTTATTTGTCATTTTTCTGACCACGTCCCATCTAGGGCCACCCAGTTGCAAAGCTTGAGGTAACATCATTCATGTTGTAGTCTATATAAATGACCTCTCTTGGAGAGGACTGTACGATCTTTGAGGGCAGAACCACTGTGTGTTGCTTCTTGAAGTTATCTCTTGGGTTTAACAGAAGATGCTGTACTTAGTAGTTGCTCAGATAATGGAAGCATATTCGTATATCAGTGATGATTTTAGTGAATTTATCTCCTCTGAGGAAAGAATCTAGTATACACATAGACAGTTCAAGTTGTTTGGTCCCTGAATATTCAGCAGTAAGTGCTCTTTCATGACCACCTTATTCTTATTCCTCATCTTGAGAATGTGAACAGTTATCAGACTGTGGAGAGATTTCATTGTGATTGAATTTTATCAATGAAAACAATTGAGTTTAAATCAAACAGAGCTCAAATGATCTGGCTATAGATTCGCATGGTTTATTTTAGCCACAGACAAGATACACCTTTGCTTTTGCCCCACTATTCAAACTGGTTTTATAGTAAATGAAATAGAAGTATTAACTTTATCTTCATGCACACAATTATAGTTCTTTATGTATGCTTTATTACCATCTAGATTGCTAAAACTTGGGACTTCCCTGGTGGTGCGGTGATTAAGAATCTGCCTGCCAATGCAGGGGACATGGGTTCTAGCCCTCATCCAGGAAGATCACACATGCCGCGGAGCCACTAAGCCCGTGCACCACAACTACTGAGCCTGCGCTCTAGAGCCCACTAGCCACAACTACTGAGCCCGAGTGCCACAACTACTGAAGTCTGTGCACCTAGAGCCTGTGCTCCGCAACAAGAGAAGCCAATGCAATGAGAAACCCGTGTACCACAATAAAGAGTAGCCCCCGCTCGCCACAACTAGAGAAAGCCCACGTGCAGCAAGGGAGACCCAACACAGCCAAAAATAAATGAATTAATTAATTTTTTAAAAATTGCTAAAACTCACTTGGGGGTCCCTGAACAAGCCTGTGCCCCATTGTTTACTGAGATCACTTGGAAATGATTTAGCACTTTTTGTCCCAGTTTCTAACTTGATTTTGTATTCCATGATGATATTTTTAGTTTTCTCATAGATATGAGACAGTTTCACAAGTCATATTTGGAAACTATGTATAATTTTCACACATTAAACTTTACTATTTATTTAACTTCCAGAGATAGATTCAAACTAGTATAATTGGAAACTACAAACAAATGCAAGGAAAAAAAATCAATCAAAGACCCAATTTGAAAGTATATATTGTTCAACAACTTGTTAGACCTTGGACTGGGACATGGAGGATTTTAAACTATGGCTCTTGTGCTCAAAGAACATATAATCTGAAGATTGATGGAGAAAATTACAAGTGGTTGAAAACAATATACTGATATAATGGCTGTATTTTGCATTTAACGTTATTTAAAGGATGCCAGAAATCCCAGAAGAATGGTGTAGAAGGGGTTGAACCGGTATTTTAAAAATGAGTTGAAACTGAATGCTCAAGGATAAGTAGTTAGGTACCACTCTCAGTCTCCATGATTACTGGAACAACCAAATATTTAACATGAACCAACATCTGTCCAACTCACAGCACATACACATGCATTTCCTCTGCTTGAAAGCTTTTTCCTTAGGCTTCAAATTAAATTTTTCTACCTCAGCCCTCTGTCAACCCAGATCTGGTTAATTCTCTATTTTACTTCCTTCCTTTGCTGCATTTATCAGCTCTGAAATCAAATAATTACTTGTGTAATTATATTTTTATGTTTACCTCCTTGATCAAAACGCAGGTTCTAAAGGGTAAGGATCAGTTATACTTTGTTCATTATGCAGTGCCTAACACATCCTAGGTACTTGATACCTAATATGTATGAATGAATGAGCCAAGCAGAGTAGAAGCTGGGGGAATAAAGATGAACAAAGCTTGGAGTCAGACTTGAAGAACACAGCATGTAACAAAGAAGAGTAGGTGCCCATAAAGGAGTTAAGAGTTTTAGGGACAGCTTTTCCAGAAAAGTTTTATAATAAAGAATATTGAATGTGGAGAGGATTTATAGTGTTCCTGACTTGTGAAGATCACTTTGTCCCAAAATATATAATTCAAGCTACCTAATATAAGCCTGAATGGGTACATGACAAGATCTACTTGCAGATTTTAAAGAATTATGAGACAAAGGCCTTTGAGAGAGTAAATGCATTTGAAGCACCATACTTTTAAAATAAATTACAACCCGAAATGGTACTCTAGGGAGAGTGGAGAGATTCAGAATGCTCTTTGTTCTTTGATTTTTTGCTCATTCATATGTAATTACTCTTTTCTTTTGTCTTCAGAATTATTGTTTTATGCTTCACATTTCAACTTGTTTATTATATGACAAGGTTAATAACTGTCACACAAAAATAACCAGTAATTATATGCATTTACTATTTTATGAAGCAAAGGAGATGTCAATTAGCAGGATTTAGAACAGTGGAGATTTTATTTTTAGACATATTTTGCCTAATATTAATTACTATATGTAAGTCATCACACTATTTGGTTATAGTGGTTATAATTATGTTGGAAGAAAGAAATGATAATTCAGAAGTGCATATGTATGTGTATAAATATAAGACCAACATAGAAATTGTCCTTAGTGAAGGCTTAAGAGGAATACAACTGATTCAAACAAAGCTAAACAGTTTAGTACAAAGTGAATTAAGAGAATTGATGTTTTCTCTTGTTTAAAAGAAAAATTTAAAATGTATTATTCTGGTGGTAAATATCAATAATGGGAGAGGCTATACATGTGTGAGGGCAGGGGACACAGGGAAAAATCTCTGTATCTTCTCAATTTTGCTGTGATTTAAAACTGCTCTAAAAAATGAGGTCTTAATAAAACGAAAAATACAAAACTGACTGAAATGTTAACCATGATTGTAACAGGAAATAAAGATATGTTCAAGGAAGACAATCCTATTGGAGAATTTAAGTCCATAAAATATTTGGTTATTTCTATTTTATCATACTAGAAGTAACCTTGCTATGAATGAGCTTGATGGTAGCACCAATACTGCTGGTCTAGGAAAAGAAGCTCAGTCATCAAGTGCTCTCCCTCCATGTAAATCTTATGTCTGGGTTTTAGGTATGTGATTAAAGAATACTCTCTTCCTTTTGTGTGTGTGTGTGTGTGTGTTTTTTGGTTTAGGTGCAAATAAATGTCTTTCCTCTTACTTCAGTTCAAATGTATAAATATCACATATTGGGTATATGTAATGTAATATATAATATTATGCATAGCTGAATCATTCAAGGATACATTCATCAATGAGTTACATAATACCTGACAAATAATGGCTTTTAAAAAGTTAAGTTAATTTGCCTTTGTAACAATAATTCTGGAGGAAGGCAACACCTGCAGCACAGGGTGAGTGTAGCTGCTCCAGGAAGTCATCAAGGAGCCAAGCTGCTTCTCTCTTTATGCTCTACCACAGTATGTGGCTTTCATCCTCATGGTCTCAAGATGGCTGTCACACTTCCAAGTAACACATTCACATTCCAGGTGGGAGGAAGGGGCCAAATAAGGGAATTTCCCCCCAATTAAGCCTTTATTAGGGAAGGGCAGCTTTATCCAGGGATGGTTTTCTATTTCCTATTGGCCAGAACTGTGTCATAAGGCACCTCCAACCACAAGATAGGCTTGGAGTTTGAGAATTTTACTCTCCAGCCTGTTGGAGAAGAAGACAAAAGAGAAGGGGTGTTGGAATGGATCTTGACTGAGCTAATTTAAGAAGTTTTTAAACTCCTAAGAAGTTTACTTAAGAAGCTTTGCCTAAGAAGTCTAACCTCCTTTCAAGAGATCCTTATAACACAGATACTTAGTAAATGCAGATGGAGGACAACTGCTTTGGTTACTCCAGCTGTGTAACAAACTACCCCAACTTAGTGGTAAAAACAGTAACTTTTGTATAGGCTCACACATTATGTTGGTCAGTAATTCAGACAGGGCACAGTGGAGATAGTTTGTCTCTGCTCCATGGTGTCTGGGGCCTCAGCTGATATGATTATGCAAAGGGTTGGGGGTGACTTTCATCATGGGGGGACTGGAATCATTTGGAGGCTGCTTTACTCAAATGCCAGGCGTCCTGCCTAGGATGACTTGACGGCTGTGCTCAGCTGGGGCATCAGCTGGAACACCTACACACGGCCTTCTCATGTTGCCTGGACTTCTCTCAGCACGGGGGCTAGAGTCCCAGAGAGAACATCACAAGAGCAAGTGTGTCAAGTGACCCGGGCAGAAGCAACATGGCCTTTTCTGACCTAGCCTTGGAATCCCATAGTGACTTGTAGAAGCAGTCACAAGCCCACCCAGATTCATGGGGAACAGACAAAGACCCCCTTCTCTCAATGGGAGGAGGCCCAAGGAATTTGCAGCCATAAAAAAAAAAAAAACTGTGGGCTTCCCTGGTGGCGCAGTGGTTGAGAGTCCTCCTGCCAATGCAGGGGACACGGGTTCGTGCCCCGGTCTGGGAGGATCCCACATGCCGCGGAGCTGCTGGGCCCGTGAGCCATGGCCGCTGAGCCTGCGTGTCCGGAGCCTGTGCTCCGCAGAGGGAGAGGCCACAACAGTGAGAGGCCCACGTACCGCAAAAAAACAAAAAACAAAGAACAAAAAACTGTCACAGTAACAAGGATGGGACTAAACGTGGAGCACGATTCTCTAAGAATGACTTTCTTCAATTTTCTTTTCCATCTTCGCCATTCTTACTGCACATTGAGAAAAGGCAGTGTTAAATCTATTAGGAAAAAGCCCCTTTACAGAATTTCTGAAGTATGGTGAGCTGTTTAACCCACTAGGAAGCAGACGGTGCCCAGAGGTGAGGCTGTGCCCCAGCTGCCGAGTCTGATTATCTGGAGCATGGCCGGGACAGGGCTGCAGCCATGTAATTAAGCAGCCCCATCTTCACTTTCCTCTAAAGTACTGTCAGGGGTTTTTCTGTGTGTGGATTCTCTGAGAGTCGAAAATCTCTTTTCCATTTTCCATGCAGCGTGGAATGGATGACCTGTGTTTGTACAAAGGCAGCCAGCTATAAAGTTAGATCACTGAATGGACAGTGAAGTGGAACCAGAGAAGGCTCCTCTTTATCTGAAGCGAGGAGTGGCATGTTGTTATATTCTTTACAACAGAGGAAAAGTATCACAGCAACATTTCTGAGCGAATTAGGTCCATGAAGAACAATTTCAGGCATTAGATACCATTTCTGATTTCAAGGCCGTTATAGTAATATCCTTTGCAGCTAAGTGCAGTGGAATGATTTAATTCTGGCTCTGACACTTACTAACTCTGGGACTCTGGGCATGTTTCTATAGCTGTCTCTCCGCTGCTTTTTCTCACCTCAGGAAATGGGGATAAAAATGCCCATCTTAGTCACTGTGAGGAATAAATTCATATTCTTGCTGGGATACTACTCTGGCCTCTCTGAAGTGCCCTACCCTTGCCTCTGTCACTGGTGGTGGACAGTCTGCAGGTCCCTGAAGGATGTCAGCTCCCCGTGATACTATGAGGAAGTGGGTCAACTGTCTCACCTTCATACTCCCAAAGAGAGCTCTGGGCTTACCCTTGGCAGAGCTCTTAACATTCAACAATGCACTTCACAAATTCTAACTGAAAAACAATTATGTGCCAGGGACTGTGCTGGGGTCTGGAAATGCAGCAATGAATATAATCAGAGTGATCTCTGCTCTGGTGCTTTGTATACTCTAGTGGAGCAAAAGAGGCAACAAACAAGCAAGCAAAAGGATAAAAAGAATTCCACATAGTGATAAGGGCTGTAGGGAACCAAAGAACGTGGTAAGACTGAGTGACTCTTGAGGACACCCTGTGGGCAGATGGGAAAATCCTAGTCAAGGACATGGTATTTGAGTTTTGAAATCTAAATATTGTGAAGTAGTCAGACATATAAACTCAGTACAGATACTCTTATGAGCACTGTCTGTGTATTAATGCCCTTAATTCTCACAACAACCTCTTGCAGTAGATACTCTTCTTATTCCCACTTTACAGATGAGGAGACCAACGTGGAAAGGTGAATGAAGTATTGTAACTTGCACAAGATTATACAGCTAGTAAATGGCAGGGCTCAGATTCAAACCCAGACAATCTGCTTTCGAAAGCCCATACTCTCACCACTCTGTCTCTCCAAAGGCATTTGATATTGCTTTGATATTTACTTTTTACTTGTATGTTTTTCCTACTAGACCATGAATAAATTGATGGTTAGAGTTCAGTCTCATGAATAATGCCCAGCTCTTAGTCCATTCTCAACAAATGTTTATCAAATGAATGCATGCTTGAAATGAGCAAATCTAGATGAAATGAAGCACTCATTCCGTGCTTAGCATCAAATAAGTAATTAAAATCTTTGTTCTCCCTCCCTGCCTTACTCCCCAACTCCCTGTCTTAGACTCATATAGCCTGCTGCTGAACTTGGAGTAACTAGAAGATTTATAGGGGAAGGGGGTCACCTTCATAATGTATCAAAAAATAAATTAAGAAAACAAAGTATTTTAATTTGTTAGCAAAAGATGAAAAGGAGTAACTTCAGTGAGTTTTGAAGAAAAACACATGGAAGCAAGGAACCTGTAAAGTAATAAATTTCCTCCCTCCAACATAAAAATGATGGCCCCTGTGTTTTAAAGGAAAGCAATTTGGAAAACTTCCACACATACACATTCTGGGGAAAATGTAGGGAGAAATATGAAGTTAGGTAAATGTCTTTAATAGGCACTTCAAAGTCTTGGATCATTAAATCATTTCCACAGCTTTTTGACTGTTATCACCCCCCGAGCCATTGTCAAAACCACTCCTTGAAATGTTGCAATAAATTTGAAAGACAAATCAGATTTGGAAATTTTGCATGAAAGAGAACTGTATCATGTACTTTAGAAACGGTTTTCAATGTCAGCACATAGTTGCCTCCTGCCAAAGATGAGCTTGGGAGTGGTGACCTTTGTGGATGACTTCTCTTTGTTAGATTTTTGCCCTACAGGATTTTGGAAGCCTGGTCACGGGAATATTTAAGGATACCAGGTGGTTTTGAAATGCTTGGTTGGACTGGGTGACTTATCTAGGCCTGAATGTAACAATTGAAAAAAATTACTTTTCCATGAGGAAAGTGAATATTTATACAATATGAATCAGTCACAGGGTTCTAGAAGTAACTGTAAGGTATTTGTTGCTGCTGACGAGCTTGATAGAAAAGGATGGTGCTTAGACTAGATGTTTGTGTCCCTCTAAAATTCATATGTTGAAATTTGAAACCTCAAGGTGATGGTATTAGGAGGTGGGGCATTTGGAAGGTGACTAGGTAATGAGGATGGAGTCCTCATGAATAGGATTAGTGCCCTTATAAAAGAGAACTCCCTTGACCTTCTGCTTCATGAGGTTACAACAAGAAGACTGTCATCTATGGACCAGGGAGCCAGTCCTCACCACACACACTGAATCTGGGAGCATAATATCTTGCACTTTCCTGCCTGCAGGACTGTGATAAATAAACGTCTGCTGTTTATAAGCCACCCAGGCTACAGTACTTTTTATAGCAGTCTGAATGGACTAAGACAGATGATGAGCCTAAGAAGAAAGCAAGAGATCATTTCCTATATATACTTTTAAGCCCAGTACCATGTTGAATTTCTTTCCAGTTAAACGCGTAGATTGTCACAATCAAAATCAGCCCACGCCCAAAGCAATCTACAGATTCGATGCACTCCCTATCAAATTACCAATGGCATTATTTTACAGAACTAGAACAAAAAATCTTAAAATTTGTATGGAGACACAAAAGACCCCGAATAGCCAAAGCAGTCTTGAGGGGAAAAAAAAGGAGCTGGAGGAATCAGACTCCCTGACTTCAGACTATACTACCAAGCAACAGTAATCAAGACAATATGGTACTGGCACAAAAACAGAATTATAGATCAATGGAACAGTATAGAAAGCCCAGAGATAAACCCACGCACTTACAATCAACTAATCTATGACAAAGGAGGCAAGGATATACAATGGAGAAAAGACAGTCTCTTCAATAAGTGGTGCTGGGAAAACTGGACAGCTATATGTAGAAGAATGAAATTAGGACACTCCCTAACACCATACACAAAAAAACCTCAAAATGGATTAGAGGTTTGAAATGTAAGCCTGGACACTGTAAATCTCTTAGAGGAAAACATAGGAAGAACACACTTTGACCTAAATCACAGCACGATCTTTTTTGATCCACCTCCTAGAGTAATGGAAATAAAAATAAAAACTAAAAAATAAAATGGATAACTAATAAGAACCTGTTGTATAAAAAATAAATAAAATTAAATTAAAAAGAAAATCAGCCCATGCAAATTCTGTCCCAAATGCTTTATCTCTTGAAGTTTCACTAAAAATATTAGTGGGTGCTCCAGCAATGTTAGGGTGAGACTTTCTGCTAAATGAATTACCTGAGGTGGTCATAGTTAGAAGAAAAAAATAACATTATATATTGCTAACCACCTAGCATCCACACAAAGGATCTGGAGATGGCATATACTTAGTCTCTATTTTCAACCTAATTTATAACTCCAGAGTTAGAGAACTGAACTTACTAAGTAGTAAAGTAGCACAAAGGGAGAAGAAGAGACAGCAAGGAAGCAATATTTGCTGCAGCCCAACATCTCCTGTTAAAGAGTTGACAGCCAGGAGTATAAGCAACCACCGAGTACCAAGTCAAGATAGGGTAGCTGGATGCAGGGGATACAAAAGAAACGCTACAAATTAGTGGTTTACTATTACAAATGGTGGTCTGACCTTATAGTTATGGCCTTGCACATTGTAGATACTCAAAAAATTTTAAAGACTAATTGCCTGAATGAGCAGCCTGATGTACTTGAAAAGAAAAAGAAATGGTTTTTCTCATGTTATCTTGCTATTAATTTGGAAGAGAGGGTATGACAAAGGAATTCATTGAATGAAAATATTAAATGCAGTAAGAGGTTCAAAGATCATCTTGAAGTGTGATCATGTGAAAGAGTCCAGGTTGAATCAGCTTTTTTTCTTTGCACCCATCCCTTAGGTTAGCAAATACACCATCAACCATAAGTAGAATTTACAACGTTCATAAATGCAGAATGAACAGCAGGTGGCAGCAAAGGATGCTGTAAGCGAAAGTGACTTCAGCAAGTATATTTGGGAGAATTCTGAAAAACTTATTTTGACAGGTTGCAGGTAGAGAAGGCACTCAAATGTGATTGCTTTCTTACTTTTGAGTAAAGCATCTGATACAAAAAAGAAAGCATGTGGGAAGGTTGATCATGATAATTAAGTTTAGATAATTTTGTGTCGTTTTAATCACCTTTTGACTAAATGAAAGGATTGAAAAAGCTTACTGAAAATACAAGTATCCCACAACAAAGCCCAACTAATCCTCTTACAAAATGGACATTTATGCTGAAGAGAGATTTCTGTAATAAGATATGACATGCAATATTTATTACAAAAATTATCATTCAGGGCCTCCCTGGTGGCGCAGTGGTTGGGAGTCCGCCTGCCGATGCAGGGGATACGGGTTCGTGCCCCGGTCTGGGGGGATCCCATGTGCCGCGGGGCGGCTGGGCCCGTGGGCCGTGGCTGCTGGGCCTGCGCGTCCGGAGCCTGTGCTCCGCGGCGGGGGAGGCCGCGGCAGTGAGAGGCCCGCGTACCACAAAAAAAAAAAAAAAAAAAATTATCATTCAGACTAGTGAGGAAATGTGCCAGTTGGTAGGTGATTTGTCTCTTGGCTCAGAAGAGATATTAATGGAAAGATATTAATATCATTCAAAGAAAGGATATAAGAAAAGAAAACATGAAAGAATATAAGATATATATGGGCTCTCTGAAAATGTGACAATGGCATGAGAAAAAAGAGCACAGAGCCTCTGGGTCTTCTTAAAGTATTTAAAAAGAGGAATGATGAAAATACTACAAAAATGTGCATCAATTTGTTGAAGTTAGTGGGGAAGGAAGAAATGTGACAGACTGTGAATATTTATAATACAAGGGATCTACTTACAAGTAAAACTCAGGGGGACTCAAATATTAAGAAACAGTTTCTAGGTTCCCAAGAAAACCAAAGTGATGGTCCTAGTAAATCAGTTTTTGCAAAAGACTAGACTTTATTTCTTTACATTTCAGCTGTCATATCATTTGTTGCAGTTGGTGTCCAATAGGCGGATGGGTAATGGATAGAGTTGAGTGCTTCCCAAGACATTTAAAATGATTGACAGAAGGAAAGGCTCATAGTAGAATGATTTTAGGTCATGGCCTCATCCCCACTGGGCTCCAAATGCCATTTCAGCCCTGGAATTACTGTGTGATGTTGTCCAAGTTATGAAATTCCCTGAGTCAGTGTTTCTTGAATGTGAATGGGCATTTAAGAATACCCCCTCTCACCAGGCCATGTGAGGATTAAATATGACAATGTATCAAAATACTTGCCTCATATTAGTTACTTAATAAATTCTATATCTCTTCTCTCTTCAGGAACATTCCCAAAGATGTTGAGGTATTTTGAGGACTGTCTCCAAAACATCTCCCTCACCGACAGCCTCAGTGTCAAAAATTCCTAGTTATAACATTCTGCCTTCAGATGGATCAAAATCCCTTGGACAATTAACAAGGTATGACTATGGGCAGACACCAGCAGTAGAGCATAGTAGGTGAAGTAGAGATGGTCACGCTGCAGCTGCCAGTTGGCCACAGTTCTCTGTTCTAGCTGCAAAGACTATCTAGTTAAATTTATCTGAATTTAATGTCATATTCTTGAAAGAGAGACTCTGATTTCTCTCTGCATCCTTGAAAAAGAGATTCATTCTTTTCTGGTCAGTGATGGGGAGGTGAAGGGTAGGGGTATTTGGAGTCAGATTGGCTTCCGGAGTGAAAACATGGCTGCCCAGGTTCAAGTCTGTGGCTGGAAGTGGAGTTCTCAGAGTGGGTGTCATTTTACCCCCAGATATGTATATTACTACCACTACTATCACCACACACACACATTCATACACACTCACATTCTCTTCTATATTACTCTTATATTATCAGAAAAATTATTACAAAATGAAAACAAATTATGGATGCTTGTTATTTTGCTTAAACATTACAGATGAGAGTTTTTTTTTTTTTTTTAAAGCAAACATGAAAAACAACATTTTTTTTAACCAAGTTGCCAGGGATACTGTGAAAGTCTTAGATATCAACAAGACTTCAAAGCAAGCACCTTGATCAAACTGGTACTTATTTACTAGGAAAAAATTCACAAGGCTGGGAAGCATAATACAGATAAGCCAGTTCTGAAGTTGCTATCATGAATGAGGTATGGGGTGTGAACAGTTTCAGTGCTGTGTCTTTGAAATGTTCGTTCTTATGGTAACCTTAGAAAAATGCCTCTTATGATTCAAAAAAATCTGTATTTTACATGTTTGATGTTTTATCTTATACTTAAAAGATCTTAACAAAATGAATGTTAGTGTAACTACAGATCACCTAAATGCAAAATTATGTTATGACTCTTGGTGAGAATAGATGAAGTGAGAACCTCCATTCTGTTGCTGTTTACCATTTTTTTCTATTTCTTTTGAGATATTTCATCTCTAGTTGCTTCCTCCCAACATACCCTTCTGTTGTTACTAATAATGTCAGGCTCTTCTGCTAAAGTTTCCATCAGTGACATTGATCTGATTCTTGAGGAAGGAAGCTAAGAAAAAGCTTCAAAGATTTTACGCAGAGGCCCCTCAAAGGGCAATCACAAATCTTGGCTCACCACTTAGCCAGAGGCTCAAAATTCAGCTGTTTATTCCCTCCTTTATATCAATTCACTTGTGGAGATCATTACAAAACTGTCAAAAACAGTATTCTTGGATTGCAGGACTAGGGATTAGGTTGGGTGAATGAAGGTAATAATAAGTTGACTAATTTTATTTTGGTATATTAAGTTAGTGGTATATTTTCCTTAACATATATATGTGATTTTTTTTGGTACCATGCAAACATTTCTAACTATACTGTGACTGCTGAAAAGGCCACATCTCAAGAATCTGCATTGACAATAATTGTCATTTAGGAGAACGAATACAACAAATAGTGACACACACACACACACACACACACACACACATATATATATATACACACAACTTTTTCATTGACAGAATCCTGTTTTTTCTGGTGTGTTTATAAATTCACTAGGTCTAGCAACTGCCTTAAAATTATCCAGTGGGATTGCTCTATTTTTATTTATTTATTTATTTTTGGCTGTGTTGGGTCTTCGTTGCGGTGCGCCGACTTCTCATAGCGGTGGCTTCTCTCGCTGTGGAGCACGGACTCCAGGCGCTCGGGCTTCAGTAGTTGTGGCTCGCGGGCTCTAGAGCGCAGGCTCAGCAGCCGTGGCACACCAGCTCAGTTGCTCCGTGGCACGTGGGATCCTCCAGGACCAGGGCTCGAATCCATGTCCCCTGCATTGGCAGGCGGACTCTCAACCACTGCGCCACCAGAGAAGTCCCTGCTCTGTTTATTGAAGAGAAAATTGAGATACAGCTTGACTAAAAGATTTGCCCAATGTGAGGCAGCAACTTACTGCAGTGTGGACACTGGTATCCAGTCTCTAGCTTTGAACCAACTGCTATTTCTAGTCTTTCTCACAATTACAATTTTATATTAACATTATTTTGGCCGTTATTGAAGCTCTCACTACCTATGTTTACCCCAAGAAAGGAAGAAAACAAGAACCTGGTCTCAAAAATCTTAAATTATTTCAAGATACAATCTGACATTAAAATTCTGAGCAAGGCGTTCCAATAATCTGAAAAAAAGAAAAATCTTTGAAATAACATCTCCCAAGTAGTCTGGGGATAATGATGAGCCATGGTTTCCAAGTAGAATTAGTGAATATCAGAGGATATATATAAAAGTTTAGTGTTAAGCCAATGAACGTTTCCACTTGCACTCTAACCAGTAATTATTTTGGAAAGACACAGAAATTCTCCAATATTTGTTCTCTACCCTGATTGCACATTAAATTATCTGGGGTGGGGGAAAGGTGCCTGAGCCCCACCTAAAATCAGTGAATCAGAATATCAGGATCCCTGAAGGTAGACCGGGGCGTGCGTGTGTGTGTGTGTGTGTGTGTGTACATTTTAGGCTAGAGTATATTAAACTCCCTAGGTGTTTCTAGTATGAGCCTCAGCTCTCGTCCCTATCCCACTTTAGCCCGCTAAGGGACAGCATCAGACCGCTGAAACTCAGGCGTTCCTCCACGGCGTCTCTTCCTCTTTGGGCGCAGTAGGGGGCGCTCCGGCACCGGGTTTACTCGTTGGCCACCTCATGCCCCCAACCCCCCTAAAACGACAGCACCGCAGAAAAGGCGTTATTTGGAAGCCAGCAGAGAGGGGAAAGACAGGGAATTGCACCTTATGAATTTACATATCCGAGAGCCGGCAAGTGGTCGTTTAAACAATATCTCCCTATTTGGCTTTTCGGAACATCTGACCCAACGGCAGCTCCCCTTGTTTTCAGCCTTTGGACTTGGAAAAACTTAACTTCCCGCAGGGGTAGAGTTCCGGCCCGGCGGCGGGGCGGGATGGTTTACGACTTTGGATCTTGAGCAGTTCACTGTTTAAATAAATCTTGGTGAGCAATGGAGAACAATCTCCACATTAATCTTGTGTAATAGCGGTATAACCCTCAGCAGCCTAAGAAACACTAAAGACAAAGCTTTATGCAAATGTCCCTTCCCTCGCCTGCCGCCCCTCTGCCTAGAGGGGTGCCTCTCCCCCCAGCTCTCCCTACCCTCTCAATTCTGGCTCTGGCGCCCGCGAGCCTCCTTTGAATGACACGGCCCACTAGATACCTTAAAGTTAATGACAAAGTGCTTGACTTTAAAAAATAAAAGTACATAAAAAGGATTATCAGTAGCAACCTATGGAGGGGAGGGGTTTGCGCAGGCCGAGGCTATTAGAAGGATGTAGCCTATAGGGAATTGGCACCTGCTTTTGGCAGCCAGTACTGTCCAGTTAAGGACAGAACCTGCTGTGTGGGGAGAATTAGGGGTTGGGAGGCGGCATTTTCTCCAACCAGTTGCTTTTGGGGTGCACACCCAGGGTGGGCGCTCTTTCGGCAGGAAGGAGCAGCTAACCAAGTTCACCTCCAAGGATCCCACTCTGCCCTCCAGACGCGCACATTTCCCAGGCATTAGTCTGGAACTGAGCCCTCGGCTGAGAGTCGTTGCGAAAACGAGATACGGCCCCCAAATGAGGAGGAGAGTGTGGGGAATCTCAACACACAAGTCTTTACCTGCAATTGTGGGGATGTAGGGGGAGCGGCGCGCACAGAGGCCGAGATGCGCGCACTGCCGCGCGCACACGCCCGCACAGACGCCGAGCCAAGGGCGGGCAGAGCCCCTGCTTGGCTCCGGATTACCTGCTCTGTGTTTACTGTTTCGGAGGGCTTTACGTGAAACGAATAAATTTTTACTTGCTCCAAGGACTGGCTTGTTGTTTTAGGGCATGTACTTATTTAAAGCCTCTTCTGTCGGTGTTGAAATGGTCCAAGCTCCTAAATACCGTGCAGGGCTAAGAGCATGGAACAAGCCGGAACGCAACGAGCATCCGCGGCGCAGCAAAACGCCGTGGAGAGGCGAGACTTACTCTATTCTTACACACACACACACACACACACACACACACACACACACACACACTGCTTGCTTTTCTTTTTCACAAACCAGAACCTAATGGTTTTTCATGTCTTATGCAGAGGGTGAAGGGAATGCAGTCTGGAGAATTACACCTGAAATACTGCAGGCGTTGAAGAATTTCCACAGAACCTGTATTCTGATTAGAAACAAACCTCAGTACAAATCTATTTATCCTCCTTCCATCTGTATCCGCTTAGGGCTTATTCCTCCCTTTCCCGACCCCAGCCCCCCAACGTCGTACCTAAAGGTAAGCACAGTGCTAAGCAAAAGCTAAGACTTTGCTCTTTTAACCGTAATAACTGTCCTGTCTACACTTTGTTTATGAAATGGAATAAGAATGGGAGGGGGCCGTAATTTAACGGCACAACCGGGCTGTATAAATACAATACTCACTTTTTAAAAGTGAAGTGGATTTGGTTTACTCTGAAAAACAGTAATTCAAACAGCACCTATCTGCTCCAGATAGAGTAGCTATGCACATCTATACAGGCAAGTTTGAAATTTAGAACAAGGCTTTGATTTATTCCCTTTCTATCAGTGATTAATGCCCCTTAATTAGCTAATCTCAAAGCCATTATTTACAACCAGGGCAGACAAAGGGAAAACTGATGATCCAACACTTATGTCAGTTTAAAATTTTGAAACAACAAAAAAAATGCTTTATTCAGAGTGCAGTCCCGAGTCTTTCAAATGAACCTCAGAATAACAAAGAAACCCACAAGAAATATATTTAAAGCCAAACCAAAAAAATAAAGACCAAATCAAGCTCCAATCCCCCCCCCCCCAAACAATCCCAACTATATCCCTCCAGAAAATTCCTCCTTTTCCTTCAGAAATTGCCTGGAGCAACTTGAGAATGTAGATATTTAAACGAAAAAGGAATAAATCATTTGTATCTTTCTTTCACTTAAAATCTATGAAAGTTCTTGATTTTGGTAGGCGAGGCGGAGGAGGGGTCTGTGGTTGAGTTTTCGAAAATCGTTGACGGGGGAAGAGTTTTTGGACTTGAAAGCAGTTTTCTCTTTGTACTTTTCCAAGGCAGGCGTTCAGGACTTGGGGAGCAGGCTTGCACCTCAAAACCGGGTGCTTCAGAACCCTTCCCGTCTTGGGGTCGTAAGGTGTCTCTTAGCACCCGGGCAGGGCCTAGGGGCTTGGGAATGTCTGTTTTAACCCTGCTCCCCAAAACGCCGCACTCTCAGAGGCTCAATTTCAAGTGACCCTTAAAACTCATTTCTGGAGAGAGCTGCAGTTGCTCGGCCCTTTCTTGGTAGAAAACCAGATAGACCGGGTATCCTGGGGGCTCTTGGAGCCTCCTTCTTGGGGACTCGAGGGGGACTCCTCGGGAGCCGGCTGGGCTGCGGAAAGCCGCGGACGAGCCTTGTAAAGGGGCGGAGCGGGCCAAGCCTGAGCTGGGACCTTGGATCTCCACTGGGAACAAGCTGCAGGTCGTCGCAGGCCACTTGGGTCATCACGGCTGTGTATACTTCTTTGTCCCCTTTTCAGAACCCACAGTGAGGAGAGCACCCCTCATCCCCATCACTTTTCTCTAGGAAAAACCGTTCCTGCCCTGCGTCTCGAGTCCTTTGTGCGCTTTGGCATGTTCAGAAATAGAAAATATCTAAAGAACAAGACCCCGGGAAATGTTTCTAAGCCGATGTAGGCAAGGCAAGCAAGAGTGGGACTGGGGGTGGGGGGGCGCCCTTGAAAGGCGCCCAATCCGAAAGGTCCGGAGAGAAGCTGTAGATTTTTTCGTGGACTCCTGAGTCCAAGTCCAGGACGGGAACAGCAAACGATCTCCGGGAATCAGAGCGTGCCCTTCAGGCAGCAATATAATGGATTTAGAAATCCCGTCTGGAAAGTAGCCGGCCAAGGAGTGGGAAATAGCACAAGGCTGGAACATAGGGAGGGAGAAGGAAGGGCTTTAGATCGAGGAGTGTGTGTGTGCGTGCGTGTGTGTATTTGGTGGTGGTGGGGGGAGTTCCTTGGGGAGGGAGGGAGAAAAAGGAGAAGGGAAAAAGAAGCTAGGGGAGCGAACGAGGAAAAGCAAGAGGACCCGTATCCTTTGTTTGAAGGTACCCGCGGCCTAAATCGTAGGAACGAGGTCGTCATTAGCGCTCTGACCCGGAGGAGAGATGCATTAGAGAGAGAAATGAACAGAGAACCCGCACCTCCCCGCCTGGTTTATTTCTCCTTCCTTGAAATCCCTCGGCCTCGAGGTTCGCGTCGCCTAAGCTTTCTCCCTCTCTCCCTCCCCCGCCCCTTCAACGCACAAAGCACCGTGGCTGAGAGGGGACGGAAGGAGTCAGGGAGAGAAAACCAACAAGCTTTTCAGGGTAAAAAAATAAACCTGCGCATCCAGATTACCAACATGTTTTTCCCCTTTTGCATCGACTTATTTGGAAACAGTTGTTGGAGTGATCATTTAGCCTGAGAGATGATTAAAGTCTCAAAGTTCCCAATGATTGTGGAATCCTGCTTGTAAAAATACCTATTTTTTTTTTTTTTTTTTTACTGTTTCTTTTTTCCCTCTTTCCCAAATGAAACCCCGAGAATGCGCTTTGGTCTTGGGGACAGAAGGCGTGGTGGGCAGACAGCTGTTGAATGCAAACAAAGACTATACTGGACTCCACGCTGTTTGGGGTTCCATCTAGGAGGATTTTCCCTCTCTTTCCCATTGCAGTGGAAAGAAACGGATTAGGAATGGACTCTTCAAAATTGTGCGTTTATGGCAGACAGATGAGACAGGAAAGAATGAACCTTAAGCAACAAAAGGATGATTGAGATTTGCTTTCTAGGTGTACAAATTTGGAAACCAAGAAAATGACTAAGGAAGCGATAAAGGTACCAACACTCCGGAGATATCTACAATGTTGACTCGTAAATGAATTATCTCTTTCCTTCTCTATCTTCCTCTCCTGGGTCAAGAATTGTGGCCCCATCTAGCAAGCTGCCTAGGAAGCCAAAACTGCAGGATGTCTTGAGAAATAAGGCTTTACATCTGCCTGAAACTAACAAAGCAACCCTCTAGTCAGCCAGATCGCCTCTTTCTCTTCCCTCTTCTCCTCTCTCTCTCCCTCTCACCCTCCCTTCTCCCATCTTTCTCCTGCTAGCCTTGCCCAAATTAGCCCCCAACAGCAAGTCAGTCTTACACCTGCTGGGGGGATCTTGGTGGGGTGGAGGGAAGTCGTGGGTTTGGTTTGCAGCAGAGCGTGGAGGCACCCTGTCAGACCTGCCTATAACCACTGTAGGATCCTCTTCAGGAATATGTTGGAGCCAGAAACCAGACAGGCTTTCCTCTGACTGAGTCACTGCCTGTGGCCACTTTCAGTTTCTCTTATCAACCAATGCCTGCCACCTCTTTCCTCTGTCCTTTCTCCAAACCGTTCTATGCTTCACAGAGTTTGCAAAGCTCCCCTGCTGACTTAGGGTGCCAGGTTTGAAAAGGGGAGAATAGAGTGGCTTGAAAGAGGAGAGATCCACTGGGCTCTTCTTTTTAAATTTTTAATCTTATTGACACATCTTTGAAAGGTTTGTTTTGGTATAAGGCAAAGCTGCCAATTCGAAACACAAACAGACAGACATACACCGTGCATATCAGATGTTGGGAATAAAAATGGTTTATCGATTGAAATAATAGAGGCATTACTTTGATTTGTCTTGACATAAATGCTGATTTATAAAGCTCTTCCCCCATTGATTTCTTCTTGTAGTCCAGACACATGGAAATGATAAAAATAAAAAGCTCACCCTGGTGCTAATCAAGAGTGCTCGATGCACATTATAAACCTGATATTATATTTATTGCCTATCTTTATTTGAGGGGTTAGTCCCCATCCTAAGATTGTCCCCTTTCAAAAAAAATTTGGGGGGGGGATGCATCTGTTTTCACTTTGCACTTTCAATGGGCTGGAGCAGACAATAGTGTGAAAAACATCTGAAAATATGAGGCGACAGAGCTGCATGTGTGTTTCATTTCTGCAGTGTTAGGGAAGAAAATAACAAAAGAAACACGCTACACACATGCACACTGGTCCAGGACCACAGCACAAAAGGCTCGTTGACCCAGGGCTAACATACAAGACAAATTAAAGAGAGGAGAAAATCGTAGGAGGGGCTAGGGCAACCAGGGGCGGGACAACTTGGAAAAAGATCAAGGACAAACTATCGTTAAGAAATTGGACACAGGCAGGGAAAGAGCAGAGGAAGAAAGTAAAGTGTCCAGGATTGGAACTCGTGTCCCTGAGGAGGAGAATAATTAGCTTTCTTAAAACACTGAGAGTTTTCCTTTGCTGCACGATAAAAGAAAACACATATCATAAAATATACACATATCCCTCAAACGAAAGCAACCAGCGACCCCACACCTAGTTGTCTCTGTTTAATTGTTGCAGGGACACAAGAGACCCCCATCGGGCCTGAGGTTGGCTCAGGACAAGTTGCGGTAGACTGAGGAACGCCTTCTCCGTGAGCGGGCACCAATATTTGTGGGGTTTGAGGAGGCAGGAATACAAAGGCGGGAGTGAGGTTAGCTGATTATCAACGGATACGGGAGGTCCTCACTGTTGCCCCCAACAGCTGACTACGTAAAAATTAATAAAGCACAGTTGGCAAAGGGGGGGAAAAGTATCAGGGAGAGCATCAGAGGGAATGGGATTGAGAGCGGCTGCTCCGGAGCTGGACTACAGCTGCGAGATGCAGCCAATCCCCGGGCGTGCGGGAGCGGGGGACAGAGCCCCGGGGCCACGCGAGTGTTAGCGGGAGCCTTCCCGCCGCAGAGCCGCGAGCACCGGGACTCGCCGTGTCCCCAGCGAGCGCGCACGTGCCAAGGGCGCTCCTGGGGAAAAGAGGTGGCGCTCGATTTCTCCGTGTCGAGTCTCTGCCTCCGTTTCCCCCCAGGACCGGAGGACGCGCCTTCAGAAGAGACGTCGCCGCGGGTGGGGGAGGATCGCATCCCTGGGACCCTGAACGCCCCGCACCCCGGCATTAAAGAGCGAACTCCGGTTCGGCCTGCTCTGCAGACCATTTTGTTTTTCTTACTAGTATCTTAGTTCATTGTTCAGCCTGTGGCTACCGCAGAGCCCCGGGGGCTCCCCCGTTCTCCTGCAGGGTGTCTTTGCCGGGACGCCGGCCCGCCGACCCAGCGAGGGGCACGGGCGGGTTTTCCTGTTAAAAACAGTCTCCGACTCTGCGTGGCCGGTCCCCTCCAGAAGCTCACCTCAGGCGGTCGCAGGAAGTTCCAGCCCAGTCCTTAGCTTTCCTCTGGCAGGGACGGGATCGCCTGCAACTCCCGACGCTGCCTTCTCCGGGCGAGTTCCACGATAATTGCGCATTTCTGTACATTTCGCTCTTTGGAGATTTAGAGAGCACGCTTTCGTTTGTACATCGTCTGCCGACAGCGTCTTCGTGTTAGGGAATCTTGTCTCCCCTCCCCACACGTACGCACACTCATTTTTATTTTTCATAAATGATTTAAAGAATCAAAACAAACCTCTGCATCCGTCCGCCCAATTTTATGCTCCATCTCCTTTGTGTATGTGTTACATTCTCTCTGCCAATCGATGAGAAAGAGTGTGTAGGGGCATTTGCAATTTCCTTTGTCACTTGCCACTCTCAGTGTATAGATTTTACATATCATTTGTTTACCAAATCAGTTTGTACGTTTTCAGCCCAGGATTCATGATTTGCGTTCCTGCATTAATTAATTGCCCAGTACTCAAACGACAGGACGTTTAGAGGAGCCACCTGATGCAGAAAGGGTCGGCCCGCATTAGGGCGCTACAAGGAGGCTGCTGTGACAGATCGGACCCTCTGCAGGCTCTGAATTAACTCAAAGAGCCCTCTGCCTTCGTTGGACTTTTTAAAAATACCATAGTTGAAGGGGGGGGTGGTGCCTAACGTCGCCCAGCCTCTACCTCCAGGCATTACAAGATACTTCTCGCCCAGCCCAGAGGTACTGTGTAGTTTCATTCCCCTGACTGCAGATAATATGTAGTCACTTCAGTTCTCTTGGCCATATGATGCTTACCTGAATTCTGGCCTTGAATAGCCTCAGGTTCCTTATTGGGTCTCACTGGTTTATTTATTGATTTCTTCACTAGACTAAATCATGATTCAATATGGCTGAGTGATGTGGAGTTTGTGGATGATCCTATTATTACCCCAATTAAAATTCACACAGAAAAAATTTTAAGGTAGTTTGGTGATGGTGGCTTTCTCAGAAAGCGTCCTCAAGTTTAATTTAATTTTATTTATTTATTGTTTTATTCCACAAAATGAACTTTAAATTGTAAGGCTCTCAAAATTACTCTTTAAATTTTTGGCTGCCAATTTTAGGTTTTCATGGCCACACTACCCTAGGCCAGGTGATGGCAAACTGGACCAGATGACCACTTGTCCACTTAAGAAAATCTTGTAAAAAACTTCATCACAATTCACCCACCAGTCAAACAATGGGTATCTCAAAATGGATCAAGAGTTTTGTCTATTTCAGCAGATATCATTTTCCATGGCATTTGAAATTTATAAAAATGAACTAGTTATGAGATATATTTTGGAGACAAATTTAATTTTTGCCTGGACCATTTGGTTTATCATTTATAAAGCTATCCTTGGGTGTAGTATCTCTTTATACCAAGCTTTCGGTGGTAACTACAGACACTAAGGTGAGGTGATGGGTGCTGTCTGAGATGCTAAGGGCAACAAGCCCATGGGTAAACAAAAGAAAGCCCTGAGGCAACAACCTTACTTCAGGGCACAGCTGTTCCACTGGGTTCAAGGTGGCTTCTTTTACTCTTGTCTTTACCATTGAACACAAGTTGCCCTTATCTAAGATTATAATAAAAACCCTGGCACAGCAATGCTACATCTGGACCAGGATATAGTCTCTTTCTTTGGAATAAAAGGATAAATTGATAGAAAACCCTCTTGGTTTTCCATGATGTTGTCTTTGTATCATGGGAGCAGAAGTGAGTTAATAAATGGGATTTGGAATAAACTATGAACGTTTGCCCTCCAAATATTAAGCTACAGATCAATATAGCATAAATCAGAGAAAAGAGGTAGAATGTCTTCCCGGATGACAAAAGTTATATTGTAACCTGATTGAAGGGTTGGCCAAAAAAAAAGAGTAATAGGCACAAATGATAGCTTGTCCTCATCCGATCATCAGCTAGGCCAGAAGAGATTTGGGCCAAGGAAATTCCAGCCCAATTCCCATTATTATAATTCTATGTTTACTAAGCAATTTCCTAATTATAATTTAGCTTGCTGTATGCATTTGCTGAGTTATGAGAATATGATTATTGCGGTCTCTGAGATACATATCTATCCATCTATCTATCTATCTAACTATCTATCTATCTATCATCCATCTATCTATCAATCTCCATGGTCATTCTGATTTTAACATTAGTCTTAATGACTTTGGTCAAAGTGATTCTATGCTGAGTGACACAGTTGTTCTTGGTTTGCTAAGAAATAAGTTTTTCAGGCCTGCAAAACTGAGGATTAACCCTGGACGCTGAAGAGCTTTCTGGGAAAGGCATCCAGCCATGTCTTTTGGCAATGGCCAGTTACATCTTCTTGGTAACAGTAGCCACTCAACGGCCATCTGCTCAAACATTTCAACAGACAGCAACTTTGCTACTGTATCCCCAGTGTCTAGACTCTAGAAGTGACCGAGAATTATTTTCTAAATGAACAAATCAAAATACTACAAATGTCCGCATCTTTTATCAAAAATTAATTCATCTAAGCTATTCTTGAAATTAATTATAGTTTTGGTTCAACACCCTTTAATGTATTGTGTCCTTTTGTGTATCAGTACAATTTAATTGAATATTCTTTAGATGCTGAATTCTGCTATTTGGTGAGAATGTGTATTTTATTATTTTATAGTCTTTGTTCTTAATTCTATTAACTCTCATTTTTCCCTAGTGAAAGGAACTACCAAATTTATTTAGCTGACCCCACAGGAAAAATTTTAATCTCTTGATTATAACAGTGGCCCACCACTTAAGATTTTATGTTAGGTTTTTCTGGTATGGTGGACAGGATTACATCCACTACTTCAGAGATGAATTCATCTAAATTTTGTAAAAGTTTAGTTCCTACCTCTAGAGCTATTGGAGGATTAAATCAGATAAAACAAGCCAAAGATTTAGCACAGTGTCTGGCACTTAGTGCTAAAAAATACATTAGTTGCTACCATTTTTAGCATAGACGTCCTCTGGCTGAAACTTTTAGGGGATGGAGTATAGAGACACCTGTTCCTTTTTTCTTTGCTTGTAGCTAAGCGCTTAGAATTCTTCCTCTTATAAATATATTTGAAGTTATTTTTCCCTAAATACATTTCATTAAAGTTGTTTATGCTCAGGGATTTAATATAAACGTAGAGATTGGCGCTTGCACTGTGCAACTCTTTTTACAAATTATTTTAAACAAAGTTAAAATAAGGTACAATCCATCACTGATCTCTTGGTGACCTCATTTTTCACACGTCTCTGCTTATAGATAGTTTACTTACCCTTCCCATTTCTCTGAATTGTGGAGTTGGAAGAAAACTTGAAGATCAAAGAATTGTGGAATCATTGAGCTTTCAACTAGATACGAATTTAGAGATATCTGGTTTCTAGAATCTAAGGCAATTCTTCATTAATTCATGGTAACAAAGCTGTTTTTTTAATGCTCTTACAAATGTCCCTTTAAACATCTACCTAAATTATATCTCCTAATTTCCTCTTCTTCACACAGACTCTTCCAGCCCTCTTAAAAATGCTTTTCTATTACTGGGTCATGATTTTTTTTTATATATTCCATGCTGCCTTTCCTCTAATAGCTGATGCTTTTTAAAAAAGGATCCTTTGCATTTAAATATTTTTTCTCTAATTGCTAGGAATTGAAACAGAACTCCCTGGTTATCTCTCTTAATTTTTTTATAGATGGCATTTTGCTAGCAACTCATCAGAACTAGAGTGCATGAGGATTTGCATGAGAAATTATTATATTGTCACTCCAAATTTCTCAATTTCACATTTAAGGTGCTTTTTAAGAACAATATTTGAATATCATTCCATCCAGGTTTATGACCTACTTGTTACTTAACTCTTGACTATGCTGTCCTGCTATAACTATGATGACTCAGACACTCTCCAAAGCCTTCAGTAAATTTCAAAGCAAAGAAATTCTTCGGTTTTACCATCATTTTTCTTCCATTTTAAGTGCAATTTTTACAGATTATTTAATGTATATGAAAGGATGGAAAAAGGCCAACAATCTGAGGATTTGGGCCAAGCTCTGTCATTATAACTTGCTGTGTGACGATAATAAAACCCTGTAAGTTGTTCCTTGTCTATTTCTTCATCTGTTAAATGGAGATAATTCTTTCTTCCTTATTATAAATGTTACGTGGTGTTTGTGTGTATGTGTGTGTGTGTGTGTGTGTGTGTGAGAGAGAGAGAGAGAGAGAGAGAGAGACTCATGTTAGACCATGTAATTTAAAGGTCCAAGGAAGGACCACCTCCTGTGGGCCATACCTTGTGTCAGGCATGCTATATATGCTATTCCATTCAATAGTATTATCAGTCATATTCATGAAGTACATTTTTGGGGAAATTATTCAGCTCAAATTTCCAGCTTGCTACTTTCTTCTCTATCTGGCTCCGTGTTGCCAATCAGGGTACAAGATCTTGATTTTGTTCTTTTTTCATTAATAGCCTGTGCTTGCTTTAGGGATGTGGTCGCCTCTCTTATCTCCACTAGGAAATTGATCACACAGATATTTTGAAAGCTCTATTTGTTTTGGAAACATTTTTATTTTCCCCACAGATTCTTCAGACTTTAGAGTTGGGAACTTTGCTTTCAAGGTTTTGGTTTTGCCCAAATTCATGTTGAATTTTGACTATGTGTTTGTCTTTGTAGTTGAGTTTCCCTATTTGTGTGTGGACATACCTTGCCTTCACTGGTTGCAAGGAAGGTTTTATGCTATGCTGCAGGGTGGGGTGTGTAAATAGTCCATCGTCTGAGCTCAAAACATCACCGTTGTGTTTGGGCTCATCTGTTAGCAGGATGCAGCACTGTTTCTACAACTCACGCATCCACAGGCACTGGTAACAAATGTTTCTGCTGTCCCCTCTTGCCGCAAGGAGGAGAGGAGGAGGTTTCCGAATGCCTAGCTACCTGGTACTCAAATGCCCTGGGCACCACAATAAACTCACAGGGGCACCATGGGATATTTTGAGAGAAAGAGTGATATTCACCATCTGATAGACACCGCAAAAACTACTAGATCACATTCTCAACATTAGATCATGCTACATCCCTTTAGATGATACCATATTTTTGTGAAGCTGGCATTTTGGAGTTTACTGTAACAAAGAGAGAGTACCATGTGAAAGTCAATGTGGGACAGGAAATACAGGTGACAGTGTCCAATATGGTTCCAGATTTGAAGAGTTGCATAGGGCCCAATACAGATACACATCCTATTAGTAAATATTTGTGGTTATTTAGGAATGAAATACAAATATTTTTTCTTTCAGTCATACTATTCGAGTGGCTATTAAGTTGTTAAGACACAAATGCTTAAGTTGTTTGTATCTAACTACCTAATAAATACAACTGTATTTATTAAGTTGTGTATTTCTTTTGACCTCGGGGTAGGCTGAAAAAAAATTACTGAGATGGGAAGAGTGATGTGAACAGAAAAGGTTTGGGAAGCTCTGGTCTTAAATTTTTCATTGTGGTTTCTAGAGCAGCTCTTCTAATGGTCTGCCCAGAACTTTTTCCTGAGTCTTGTCTCTCTTGTTGCTGAAACGGAAACAGCCCTGAAACTGCTCTCAACACTTGCAACAGTTTTAAGCTGTGGTTCCCCCCATTTTCTTTTCCCATTTGTTTTCTGTCTTTTAGGGATTCCTAAAAACTTCTGACCCCCTAACATTAGTCCTTTGTTTTCCAGTGATGTTAAGGATTTTCAGGGTGGGATGGGGTGAGATGGCAGGGGCGGGTTGGGCAGGATATAATGCTTTGTGTTTAGCCTCCCATTTTTATCCCATAAACCACATCGGAGTCTTTAGGTAACATTGGGTTTACAGAAATTTTAAAAACTTTTTTTTTCCTTCATTATTTTGCTAGGTACTCCCTCAATTATTTCTCAGCTATCTATTTTTTTATTGCACCCGATATGTCATATTTTGGAGTATTTCCTCTTCGCTTTACTTAGAGATACTTGCTGCCTTACTAAACATACCATTTTGTATAGAAGAAATTATTTTTCTTTGCCAGCTAGGAAGGCAGAATTATATCATTTTGTTTCCTTGAAATTTTACTTTTTTTTTTTTTTACTGGGGTTTTCCAAATTATTTTTATAACTGGCATTTTATTTTAGGTCCTTTTCTAAAATTAATTGCATGAAGAATTATTTGGCCTTTTGTCTCCACCTTGGATGTTGAAATCACTCTTGCAATCACTATTACATACTCATGAATATATCTCATTCTAATTTTTGGTCACATTTCATTTAAAAAATGGAGTGTTTTCCTTTCTGATATATCTTTAGTAGAGATTTGCAATCATAAACATTGACATATGATTAATGATCCAGTTTGGAAGTTTGAAGTTTTCATAAAGTCATTACTCTTTTTTGAATTGAACTTTTTAATAAAATAACTCTCCCTTTCATACTTGGGACAGCACTGAAGATTTCTCTTAGTCAGTAAAAGAGAAAAAAATCATCCCTGTATTTTAGTCATTTTGAGCTGCTATAACAGAATACCATAGTCTGGGTAGCTTAAACAACAAACATTTATTTCTCACAGTTCTAGAGGCTAGGAAATCCAAGATTCAGGTGCCAGTAGATCTGGTGTCTGGTGAGGGTATTCCTCCTGGATTAGACAGCCACCTTCTTGTTGTATCTGCGCATGGTGGAGAGAAGGGAAGCAAGCTCTCCTGTCTCTTCTTTTAAGGACACTAATCCCATTATGAGGGCTCCACCCTCAGGACCCAATTACCTCCCAAAGGCCCCATCTCCAAATATCATCACATTGGGTGTTAGGATTTCAACATATGAATTTGGGAGGTCACTTTCCACCATTGTTTCTAGAGTTCCTCAGTTGGCTAGCACTAAGCATAGAAAAAGCCAAAGAACTCTTTTGTCACTTATCCGCTTCTGCATATTGAGCAGTTGGGAGAAGGTCAAATGAGGCTCTATTTACATGACATAAAATAACTGATTCAAAACTTCAATCAAACTGGCTATTAGTCCACACACACACACACACACACACACACACACACACCACATTCCATCAGGCGGGTGTGCACACTTAAACACAACCTGATCCACCTGCAATTAAGAGAAAATAGTGTGGATCAAAGCTGCCCTAGCATGTGCCACCTGGAAAATTTCAGTGGATCATACAAAACTCGGGACTGCTCTCTGTCTCTGCCCTTGACTGTAGACTCGTTCCTCACCAGGATGCTTCAGTGCCTAAACTTACCTCCACTTCTTTTGCCAACTTGTCTAGCTATACTACTGATACATTACTTTCCAGGAATCCATTAGTTTAGTTTACCAGATGAGCTTTAATGGAGAAAGTCCTGAAGCAAAGGGGTGCTGAGTAGGTTGGTTTTAGTGGATGGGCAGGATGGCAGAAAAGTCTCATGGCTTTTTCAGTGTCAGGAAGGTAGTGAAGTTGTCATGGACTGTGTGAAGCCTGGAGTTCCCAGGTTAGTAGATGAGAACCCAGCCATCCAGGAAGTGGGTTTATAAAAATGGAAGCGAAGTACAAACCTTAGCTATGCTAAGACTTTGCCTAGTGTCAGCTCTGTTGTGTCTCTTTGGGTTTGTTTCTCCATGCTACATTCCTTAGATCACCATCCAAACTGAATAGGCTGATAGAATCTGAGCTTTGACCAGAACCCTATGCCCCAAAGTGTCATGAGGTGAAAGATCTCTTCAGTACCTCTCAGAACTTTAAGCAGAACGACTCCAAATCCTTTGTATCAACAATCTCCTCAATTTCCAGGAGTTTTGCAAAGAAAATAATATATAGTAAAACCCCATTATAGAAGTTGGACCCACTATCTTGGAATTTGTATTAATTCAAATAGGAGCTTCTCTGAGTTGACCCATTACTAGCAAATGATGCAAATTAAAATAATTGTCTACATAAGCCTTCAATGAGAAAAATGTGGAAAACTTAAAAAAACAAATTGCTTGGGAATATCCTTAAATTCTTTATTCTGCATTTTGTTGGTCTAATTAAAGTTTATATGCTAATTCAAAAATAACTTGGGGCTTCCCCGGTGGCACAGTGGTTGAGAGTCCGCCTGCCAATGCAGGGGACACGGGTTCGATCCCTGGCCCGGGAGGATCCCACATGCCGCGGAGCAACTAAGCTCATGTGCCACAACTACTGAGCCTGTGCTCTAGAGCCCGTGAACCACAACTACTGAGCCCGTGTGCTGCAACTGCTGAAGCCCGCGTGCCTGGAGCACGTGCTCCACAGTGAGGGAGGCCACTGCAATGAGAAGCCCACGCACCACAACGAAGAGTAGCCCCCACTCGCCACAACTAGAGAAAGCCCACATGCAGCAATGGAGACCCAGCACAGCCAAAAATAAATAAATTAATTAATTTAAAAAAAATTAAAAAATAACTTTAAAATTTTTAAATTAAAATTTCATGATTTCCACTCTTTCCTGGAAGACAGATTGCTACCCTATTGCTACAAAAGTAGTGGTGCATGTTGACTGATAAGAATTCTCAATTTCTTAGCATAGTTTTGTCCACAACTACTTCAGAGATGGAAAACTTGAACATATTTATTTAAGTGGTATTTAAATCAAACTTAAGTTTCCTAATTTGGTTTGTATGATTGGTCATGCATTTGTAAACTGGAAATATAAACCAGTGAATAAGTTCAAAATTTTCCAGGTAATGCTAGCTGAAGTGTTCCCAAACTGAGATAGTAATCTTTTTTTTTTTTTTTTTTTGCGGTATGTGGGCCTCTCACTGTTGTGGCCTCTCCCGTTGCGGAGCACAGGCTCCGGACACGCAGGCTCAATGGCCATGGCTCATGGGCCAAGCCGCTCCGCGGCATGTGGGATCCTCCCAGACCGGGGCACGAACCCGTGTCCTCTGCATCGGCAGGCGGACTCTCAACCACTGTGCCACCAGGGGAGCCCTGAGATAGTAATCTTGACCATAAGCTCAGCTTGGCAGGCGAAGTTCCATATGTCCCATTTCTTGTTTAAATATTTGATTTTTTAGAGGATTGCTTAGAATGGGGCCACTATAACCTGGGAGAGAGAAAACACTCACTCAAAATGTAGTTATTAGAAAAAGACTCCTTTGTAAAGAAATCCTATTTTGGGTATGCTTGAGTTGTCAGTGGGTTGAGGTATGTAAGACTGAGGGCATTGTTGTGTTTGATCTTGTGATTCACTATTTAGCCAACAGAAACCATGTCCCTATCATTGCAGCATTACAGAAAAATAACTGCTCAGAGCGGAGAAAATCCTGCTTTTTACTCTGAGGTAATTTTCTTTTTCAGAAATATGGGTCTGAATAATGTAAGTAGTGAGTCAGTAGCAAATCAAAGATGACTGAAGTACTGCTTTCTTTTTTTGTAAAAAAAAAAGGTATATTTTGGTGGGTCTTTCTGGTCATTCTTTACCATGTCTATTTTCTTTGTCACGTGCATGCCTTCTGGTCTCTGCAAATGGCAGTTCATCCCCATTACCATGGATGTTTACTTAGCCAATGCACAACAGCACATTATATTGGTAACTGTTGTTTCTGAGACGAGGAAGCTGGGACTCAGAGAAGGAAAGTGAATTACTCACAGTCACACAGAGTTGGTTGGTTAGAATCACAGCAGGAACAAGAACCCGGTTCTTCTGGCTCCTAATCAAATTCTCCCTGCTCCCTTCAAAGCCCTGTTCCTCCCCATATCATTTCAAAATGCCTAGCTATTGCTTAAGTTTCACTTCCAGCTTTTGATATAATTTGACCCTGGAAGGGCAAGTTAGATTGAGTTGATTCATGAGCAAACAGTGTAGAGAAAGTGATAAATATATTTCAGAGATAAATATGTTTAATTAGAAAACAAGTATGAATACCTATAATACAAACCTCACTTACTACTTCCAAGGGAAGGTAAAGCATAAGTGTACTTTTTCATGCCCTATTGTTTAGGAAATGAATTATGTATAAATTGTTCTTAAAATAGCATGGTAATTTATTAACATACTTTCAATGACTTCTGGGAGAATGTTCTAAGACACAAAGGCCATGCCTGTATACAATCATGGAATTTACCATTTTAATGTAGATTGAGTTTTTGCCGGGACATCTTATCAGACCAGTTTGGAATGACAGTGGTACATATGAACTATCTTCTTTATCTGTTGTTTTTTTCTATAGGAACAAACAAAATTAAAAAAAAAAAAGCTAAAAACCATTGAATTGACTAAACATCCTCTCTGGAACTGGTTTGCCTTTGTTTTTGTTTTGTTTTTTTCAATCTCTCTCTCTGTCTCTGTCTTATCTTCTTTTCAGTAAATGTGCACAATGACGTAGAACGTGAAATTTTTATGAGGTTTCCATTTATGTGGACTCATTCCAATCCATTCATTATTTATTTGGCAATTAAGAGAATCTGTACTGCTATTCAGTTTATTGTGTCAACAAGCATTTGTTACAAAGCTACTAATGTTCCTGGCTTCAAAAAAGTAGAAGTCCTGGAATATTCTAGAGAGCCATAACATTTAAGAACTCAAAATACTTAGTAAATAATATTCTGTTATTTAAATTGCTCTGGGCAGATATGGGAAGGTACAGTTTTATTAGTAATGTTGAGTTCAGAATGAAAGCAGGATGGAAGATGCATATATTATACCATCACTGTACAACACATTTCACACTGAAAATTTGACTCCATATCACTGTTTTTGAATATCCAGCAGATAGTTTTTACTAAGCCAGGCTCCAGCCTTCATTTAGATGTTAAGATGAAGAGTACAATTTTTCACACTGCTCTTTATAAAAGACTATTTCAGATATGAATTCATCCATAAAAACCCAAAATGTAAGATTTGATTCCTTTTCAAAACCATAAAACCTAGTTCATACAAATTAATTTCATAATTTCACATTATGTATGCGTTAAATCCTCTAATATCTCTAACATTCTAATAACCTAAACTCTGTGTCCCTCAGCCTTCTAAGATAACATCTTGTATTCAGAATGACAAGACTGAAGAACATTTGATAAAATAAGTTTTATGTGTTATTTATGAGAAAGACACTTAAAGATTTAAATAAGCCTTTAAAATATTTACATTTTTACTTCTGACTTTTTGTTTTATACTTTTTTTTAAATGGGCTTTTCTCCTATATTTGATGTAGATTTCAAACTTTAGATTTATAGTTCAACACCTTGCAACAAATTTTGTAAATATTCGGTGGGGGCTTAGTCTTGAAATATAAACACTTCTTGCTATTGAAGCACTGAGGAAAAGCAGAGCCTCTCATTTATTATGAGACATCCAGAAGACTAAAGAGATTTTGAACTTTTTTTCTTTTTTCTGGAACATCTTCTTCAACAAGAAAAATGAAATGTCATCATGCTAAGGTGAATCATAATAAATGTTATGTCTTGTCTGACACTGAAAATAAATCCAAGTAAGTCTGGAGAAATATTGGTGGCTTTTTCCCCCATAGAGGTTTAGATCAGCTTTATAAATTAAACAGTATGCGTTGACAGCTCAGGGGCAGTAAGTAAACTATTCAGTAGATAATCTCCATAGAAACCAAAAAAGTTTAGCCATCTCAATCTAAAATTGCACTGATGGATATAAAAATAGTGAATCTTTCTCTTCAAATTAATGATTAGGAAAAAAAAGTGCCATTAAAAAAAGATTTGCTATCAAATAACTTAGAAGAAACACACAGGTATTAATGGTTGTGATGGTGATCTCTGTATGAGTGTTTTCCCCTGAAGTTTTCTAATAATCTTTGCTAACTCTTGGAGAACATTGCTTGTTTGTCAGGCATAGGTCTAAACACTTCATATATATCAACTCACTAAATCCTATACCAATATGAGGAGATTCTGTTACCCCCATTTCACAGATGAGGAAACTGAGGCACAGAGAGTCAATTAATTCCCATCCCCCTCCCCCAACCCGATGTAAGTGGTGGAGGTTGAACTTGACCCTGGGCTCTGTGGTCTGTCGTATTTCCTAGTTAAACTACATAGCTTCTCTATAGCACAAACCTACATGAACATTTGTAGCAATTGATTTGGTGACAAGAAGAAATATTAATCATTTTGAATGATAAAATCTTGAATCAGATTTCATTATCCACCAATCTCTGGCAATGTAATCTGACAGACATTAAAAGGCAAATTTTCCAAGGTTTGCCTGCTCTACAGTCTGTAACTGCCTTAAATGTACATTATTTCCCCTTTCTTTGGTGATAAAGGCATTGTAGAATATAACAGAAAATCTTGTAAATTGTGAAGACCAGCAGCTAAGCATAGATGAGTTTCTATATTTGTTTAGCTACTATGCCAGTATCCCTCCAATATTTACATCCACCTGCAACCTGTGAATGTGACTTTATTTGGAAATAGGGTCTTCGTAGATATAATCAAGTTAAGATAAGGATGGGCCTTAAATCCAATGTGACTGCCCTCCTTATAAGAAGAGGAAAATGTGGACATAGAGACATTGACACACAGGGGAGAAGACCATGTGAAGACAGAGGCAGAGATTGGAGTGATGCAGCTACAAGACAAGGAACACCAAGGATTGCCAGCAACCACTAGAAGCTAGAAGAAGCAAGGCAAGTCTTTCTCTTAGAGCCTTTGTGGGGAGCAAGACCCCACTATACTACTGAATTCTAGGAGCCTTCACTGAAGGCTATCTATTCTGGGTGGGCCAAGACACTGTTGTCAACTTTGCAATGTTTTCCCTCTTTTTCTTTCATTCTCTCATCACCTACAATGGCTACCTCCCTTTGTCTAGAATTGTACCCTTGGTATTCAATATTTATTTATTAAATAATTAACTAACATCTATGTTGGTTAAATTTATGTATCAACTTGACTAGGCTAAGTGATGACCGGATAGCTGGTAAAACATTATTCCTGGGTGTGTCTGTAAGGGTGTTTCTAGAAGTTATTAGCATTGAATTGGTAGACTGAGAAAGAAGATACACCCTCACCAGTGCAAGCGGGTATCAATCTGCTGAGGGCCTAAATAGAACAAAAAGGTGGAGGAAGGGCATCTTTTCTCTCTGCTTGAGTTGGGATATCCATCTTCTCCTGTCTTTGAACATCAGTGCTCAAGGTTCTCAGGCCTTTGGGCTTGGACTGAATTCACAACTGGCTTTCCTGGTTCTCCAGCTCGCAGACAGCAGCTTGAGTGAGACAATCCTATAATCAGTATCTTATCCCCCTCTCAGTCTCATGTATATATCTATATCTCCTATTGGTTCTATGTTTCTGGAGAACCCTAATACAGCATCAAAAATATGGTTTTAAATATGGAATACAGCAATGAACAAGATGGCATGGGCTTTCAAAGCCTTACTGCTTACGGTCAGTTGGCCATAAGCAGTCTGACACGTAAATAGATAATTACTATTCAGTGGGATAGTGCTTGGATGGGATGGAGGACATACGTTAGGGGTGACTTCCCTCTTGGAGGAGCTGAGTTTTAAGTACAAGTGAACCCTCTCTGTCTGCTTCTGTCTCTAAACTGCCATAGGTAGGCATATTGAGGGCACTCCTTACAAGGAAATACAAATGGTTATCAGGCCCATTGTCCTATTGGATGTAGAATTTTAATAGTTGTGAACCCATAATTATAAAAGTTTAGTCCTTATTTCTGGTCATAAGAGATATGGTTTTTTGTTTGTTTTTGCGGTACTCAGGCCTCTCACTGTTGTGGCCTCTCCCGTTGCGGAGCACAGGCTCCGGACGTGCAGGCTCAGCGGCCATGGCTCATGGGCCCAGCCGCTCCGCGACATGTGGGATCTTTCTGGACTGGGCACGAACCCGTGTCCCCTGCATCGTCAGGCAGACTCTCAACCACTGCGCCACCAGGGAAGCCCGAGATATGGTTTTTTGAGGAGTGGAACTTTTTCAGTGCTCCTAAATAGCTTGAAATCAGTAACCTCTGACTTTGCCTTTTGTGTGGCCAAAACTTTGTCCATCTCTTTGTCTAGAACTCATTTCCTTTATAGGTTTGGTAAGAAGCCATCCTGGTAGAATGTTAGCAAATATCTAGTGAGTATCGCTCTGTGCTGAATTCAGCATAGTCACTGGGAATACACCAGTCAACAAGAAAGACAAGTTCCCCATCCTCATCCCCAGCTTGCTGTCTTGGGAAAAGAAGGAACTGTGTTTCCCTGAGTTACTTACATCTTCCTTTGAAGTTTCCAAGCTTTGCTAGAGTTGATATTGCTAGAGCTATGAACTTTTTAAGGATTGTTCTACAACAACTTCAATGATGGTTGAAAAGGGAGCATTCTGCATCATTTGTCTATTTAAACTAAGAAAGCACTTGGCCTGAGGTACTCCTCCCACCTCCAGCAGAATTTAAACCAAGTAAAGAACTTGGTCTAGCGTGTAGATGTTTGTACCTTCGTAGCTGCAAAAAAAGAGACCCCCAATTAAATGCTCAAAGGCATTTCATTACTTTCCTTTGAGACTTTAACTTTAACCCCATTTATTACTCTTAAACCACTCCAGAGGGAAATATTTTTTATTGGTGACAGACTGCCCAAACTGTTGCCAGTGACCTAAACTCTCTCTGCAGATGTGACTGCATTTTGCTGAGCACTGTGCTCTGGAAGGAGGAGAACGTGTGTCTATATTAAGGCAAGTGCTCTGTTCCTTGTTACTCCAAATCTGGATGTGGTTTCATACAGATCCATTATGTAGACATCACAATTTTCACTTGAAATTAAGCACTGGATATCGTGGAACATGCACAGTTGTATGGCTTAATTCTCTGCAACATTTCCTCCTTGTGCTGGTAGAAATTCGGTATTTGTTGTCTGAAGTTAATCATAACGCAATTTTTGGAGGCTAGGAGGAAAGGTCTGCTTAGGATGCCTGGATTCAAAACCAAGTGTCAGAAAAAAAGGGGCCTATTTTTAACTTTGCTAATCAACTTCAGACACATAACTGACATTTGCACCTCAATTTTTTACATATATTAAACAGTACTATTCACAGTTGTGTCTATGTATGGAGTTTTGAAGAGCAGTAGTCCATATAAGATAAGGGTTAACTATTGCTATCAAAGGTAGTGGTAGTATCTCCTGGCTTAATAATCACATTTTATTATCTCTACCTTTCCCAGTACTTCATGAATTAGTGTTCGTTGGTTTAAATTGCTTGAGTCAGAATAAAATTAATTTAATGTGTTGCATCAGTTAAGAAGCATGTAATGACAGATTTGGATAAAAAAATAATATTAAAGATGTGAGATCTTTTCTGCCTTATCTCCTTGTATATATGTAATCATATGTGTATAAATACATAATTTCTTAATTATTAACATTTCAAAAGATTATTTGGCACTTGCTATCAATGAGTCCTTGTAGGCACCTGGCACAAGAATGTATATAGAGATAACAGATGATTTGACAAAGCATTTTCAAGGCAATGTGCCCAGTTCTGGCACATAAAACTCAATCACCCCCCCCCCACCATTATTGGATATGGATTAAAAGGAGAAGGAAAAGAAGGAAAGAAAAACATAGAAATCTTCTATATCTAAACCATTGTAATTTTCAGTCTCAAACATTATGATGTTTTAATGTCACGTTTACTAGGAAAATAACTGGCCTTAAATTATACATACTTAATTTCAGAGGGTCTGGAGAGATTTTCTAGGTAAGCATGGCCTATGATACTATAAGACTGTGGGAATGCTTATGTAGAACAAAGAACATATGAAGGTGAATTGATTCCTTTATAACTGAGAGACTAATAAGTTATGATTCTTATGCAAGCTAGATCTGACTCAATAAAATGTTTGCACAGGGTTGCGTTTTGTGAATAGGATATAATTCTGGGTGCCATGAATTTTACTTGCATCTGTCAGTGCTTTGCTGATATATATACTTTGTTAGAAGTTCAACTACAAGAAGCCAGTGGGTTAGATAAACTTCACATGACATCTAAAGCATGGATGATGAGAACTAACTCTCTCTCTCTTTCTACATATACGCACGCATGCACACACTCACTCACTCCCTCATACAAAGATTATGTATTTGACATCGTCACAATCACAAGTTAGGAAAGAGTCTTTGATCCTTTTTAGGAAAAATGTAAAAATATTTAATGATATATATGCGTATATAAATAATAATGCATATATTTAAAGGTCTACTAATATTATCAACTATGTTCTATATTTTTAAAGATATATAACATGATGCACTCAAGGATTGTGTTTAATTTTTAAGTAACAAAAGAAAACAAACATACTCTCCAAACTGAAATATTCCTGTAGTATAAAAGAAAATATAATCAAATCTGGGCTCTCACTCTAATTATCTAAACTGAGAATTTGTTTACTTTACTTTGGGAACAGATGTGATCCATCACAGTAGCCCATAAATAAGGTGTCAAACTGTTCAGCTGATCAATGGATATAAATTATTGAAAAATAATGCAATTCCAAGGTCACCTAGGAATCAAGCTTATTGTTATTTTAAAAGAAAGACTTTCTATTCTTAAAAATATATGTGCATATTTAAGAATCAGTGGTTTTTTTCCAAATGGAATTTCTGGCCCTTAAAGGCAGATTTGTGTTTGCTCATAGAAATAAATGAAATTCTTAGACTCTCTTATCTGAGTTTCAGCATTGTCCTCATTAGGGACAATTGGTTTGGAATTCTTACATAATCTCCAATGGTAGCTAAAATATGTCCACAAATCAACTGCTTCTCTTAAAAACGTGGAGATTAATTTCACTCCCCTTAAATGTGGGCTGTTTATTAAGTTCAGTAACTTACTTTTGACAAATAGAATATGGTGGAAGTGATGGGTGTGACTCAAGACTAATCCTAAAAGATGTTGTACTTCTGCCTTGCTCTCTCTTGGATCCTCCTATCTCTGGAAAAACACAAAGGTAGGCAATGAATGGAAGAATGTGGATTTCAGTTGTTGTGCTGTGTATTAGTTCTTGTGCTGGTTGTTGAAGAGACCTCAGTTCTCTGCCACATGAACCTTCACAGGCTGCTTGAGTGTCAATTTGAGGTCCCTTGCAGGCCCTTTGGCCAAACAAAATGGATACCAAGGCAGCAAAACCATGGAGTAGTTTATCTAAAATTTTGACCCTATAGGAAAAAGAATCTAGAAAAGATATTCTGGGGACAAATAGCACCAGTATTGTTTTCTAATTAGATATGATTAGAACAAATGATCAATAAATACAATTGAATAAATGAAGGAGGTGGAGGAAAATTTGGTTTTGGTCTAATGTTAAGTGTTCAAGAGCACTGTTTCTGTCCTAGGTATGAATTAACTATGAACTCAGTTATACGTGATTTTTGGCAAGATGGTATATTTTGTAGGGAAATGAGGTGAAAGAAGAATCAATATGTGGTAGGCAGAATTCTAAGATGGCTCCTAAGATTCCTGGCCTCTGGGGTATATGCACTTTCTCTCAATTATTCAAACACTAACCTACATTTACTATGAGGAGATTCTGCAGGTGTAATTTAGGTCCCAATCAGTTAGCTTTAAGATAAGAAGATTATCAAGATGGCCTGATAATCACATGGGCTCTTTAAATATGGATTTTGAGTTCAAAGCCAGGAACCAGAGATTTGAAGCATGAGACCAAGCATTACTGGCTTGAAGATGGAAGGGTTTACATAGAAAGGAAAATTGTAGCCAGTGGGAGCTTAGAGCAGTCCCTCTTTCCTTGGAAGTTGTTGGACTTCTGACCAATAACTGCAAGGAACTCAATTCTGCCAATAACAAAACTTAGTATGGAAGCAGATTTTTCCTCAAAGACTCCAGATGAGAATGGCCTGGCTGACACCTTGCTTTCCATCCTGTGATACCTTGAGCAGAGAACCCAGTCTGACCACATCGGAAATTCCCACATACAGAACTGAGCTTTAAATGGGTGTTGCCTTAAGCTGGTAAATTTGTGGTAACTTCTTACACAGCAATAGAAACTAATACATGATAAAATTAGTGTCACATTCATATTTGATTTTAGTTAATGGCCACAGCAAGAAAGAACAATGAACTAATTCTTGAGATGGGCTGTTTTTAATACACTAGAACACAATCATTTTTATTTATATGTGTCAGTCATGCTCCAAGCTTCACTAGCTAGTAAGAACAATGTATGTGGCATTTTGAACAATACATTAATCTGAATTATCTGTTAAATTAGGGAGAAAAGAGGCTTAACAATGAAAGAAAAAAATTCATAATGGTGTACTTCCCTAAGTGCTTTTGTGGGAAAAATAAATATTATAGGAAAAAGAGAAATGAATTATGGCAGAAAATAATACAAAAACCACAAGTGACTCCTCAACTCTCAAAAGGTCTCTGGTTTAAGAAACATGGAACTATCTGTTTAATGTGTCCACTGTCTTGAAAGCATTTTAAAAATATATACATTTGATAGATTATTTTGGTCAATTGAACCTATCATTGTAAATGTTACCATTAAAAGCAACTAAGAGACTTAGATTCTCTCTATAGTTGTTTACCTTTTCCCTGGAAGATTATTTTGTGTAAGGAAAGGCTTTTAAATCTTGTAATCACATCAGGAAAACACAGAAAATATTTAAGCAAATATCAATTCCTTGACACAGCTATGGTAGAATAATGTCGTGTATTTTCAATTATTTATTAGGTTAGGAAAGTTTAAAAACTGAGTATTAAATACCTAGTGACATGTTATTCTTCTATTGTTATTGTTGGAAAAAATCTTGTGAAGAATTTTTCTTGGCTCCTTTTGAGATTTCCTTTCTCCCTCAAAATGTAGCTTATAATTCATACACACACACATCCATATATGTTATCAGTTTGAACTGATTGCATACGTGCAACCCCCCAAATTGTGCTGGTCTCATCATATCACACATACCGCTTTATCTCACTTATTACTCAACATGCTGGCCCAAGAAACTGGAATCTCTCTCTCTCTCTCTCTCTCTCTCTCTCTCTTTCTCACACACACACACACACACACACACACACACATGCACGTGTGTGCAATAGAGCTAACAAATGGCTGTGTAGGAGCCAAGAGAAATGGGGATGAGGTTCAGAGCTGTCATGTAAACTTCTGCATCCACCATTACCCCAGATAGTCCTAACACTTTGAGAAAACAAGTACTATGTCTGATTCCTGCCTTAGGGGCTCAGTTAGATAAAAATAAATCTTCAAATCTTACAGTTCCACTGAAAGTATAAAGGGGAAAAATGAGCTTTTTCTTTTCTACCAATCGTGAATCCAAGAATATTAGAGAGTGGAGTTCTGAGATAAACCTTTTTTGTCATAAGTTCCAGAGCCTGCTCAATGTAAAAATAATTCTCTAAGTCATGTAACTATTGTCTTAAGCAATTACCTCATCTGCAAGATGTTTTTAAAAAACACTTAGACCTGATTTCTAAGTCATTGAGACACAGAGGAGAATTTATTTTGTATGGTTTCAGGATGCCAATGTCTCTTTTCTTGTTTTACATGGTGTTGGCATGGCATTACTGAATTGGACCGGAAATGAAAGATCTATTGCTGTAATCAGTGTCTTGCCATTAATCACTTCCTTTGTCCCTTTGCTCCACCATCACTCCTTCTTGGCAATAGCTCAGAGGCTATTTCAATCGTCCACATCCATTGAAGGATCTCACGACCAAAGGGCTTAGTGCTGGATGAGTCAGGGTCCAGCCAGAAGTTAGAAACCAATTTGAGAATTTAAAACAGGAATTTCATGTGGGAATTGGTTACCAAGAACTGAAAACCCACCTGAAACTGCAGGTAAACTCAGAGATAAACAAAAGCAGGAAACTGCTTTGCCCCAAGTCTGGAGGGACAGAGGCAGAAGGGCTATTGCCAAAAGAAGAGAATGCCTAGGAATAGATCTGAGACTAAATGGAGTTTGGGTAGACACAGAAACCATTAAATCTTTAGTAATGGTAACTGGAACTTCAACCCTCCCATCTTTCTTTGTTAGTCTACTCTCATTCTGGAGAATGGCTCTTGAAAATATTCTCCAGATGTCTAAAACTCCCTACCCCACCATCTGCCTCCCCATACACTCAACTTGAAACTCCTCACTTTCAATACAAACTCTGTCCTTTCTCTCACCATGGATGCACCATCTCTCTCTCTCTCCTCCTAACATAGTCACCCTCCCTGGGCTTTGAATTCTATCTTCCTTCCTCTCATCAGGGAATTTAGATAATCGATTTTAAACTCTCTTCTGTGTCTTCAAACCATTCTGCTAGTCATTGCTGGCAAGATTTTAACATGTTCAAGTCTCTGCTATTCCCCCACCCCCATAAAGAGAGAGAAAGAGAGAGAGAGAGAGAGGGAGAAAGGCCCACCTCTGTATCCTCCCATTCACGGTCAAGATTTTGAAAACATTGTTTATAATCACCGTCTACTACCTCCTTACCTTCCATTCACTTGTTAACTCATTGGAATCTGCCTTTTGCTCCCTCTTTCTAATGAAATGGCACTCTCCAAAGCCACAAAGGACCTTTTGTCTTGCTATAACGGAGAGAAATCTTTGGACTATTACAAAAATATTTTTTTGTCTTTGGTAATCCCTAACTTCCATCCTTTAGCTCCCATAAGAAGAGCCATCATTGAAGGTTTCAGAAAATAGTTTTCTTCACTGTTTAGAGAGAATGTCTCTTCCAAATTTAAGACTGTGTTGCCTTGAGGCTTAATTCAACCCCCTTCCCCTCAATCTGCAACCAATCAGCTGTAGAACAGTAGTAGTTCTCTAAGTGTGGTTTGGGGACCAGCATTATCAACAGCACCTGGACACTTGTTAGAAATGCAAATTCTGCGAATCCAACCCAAACCTACTGAATCAGAAACTCTAGGGGGTGGGGCCTAGAAAATTGGATTTTAATAAATTCACCAGGTTATTCTGATATGTGATAAAGTTTGATAACCACTGAGGAAGGAAGGAAGGAAGAGAAAATGGAAAATAGAAAAGAGGTAGGGGTGAATGAAGTTTGTAGGTTCTAAAATTTTTGATTTGTTCTATTTCTGCTGATGGGATGGGAGTAGGGAACATCAAGAGCTAAGTGGTGGGGCTCCCCTGGTGGCACAATGGTTGAGAGTCCACCTGCCGATGCAGGGGACACGGGTTCGTGCCCCGGTCTGGGAGGATCCCACATGCCACGGAGCGGCTGGGCCCATGAGCCACGGCCACTGAGCCTGTGCGTCCGGAGCCTGTGCTCTGCAACGGGAGAGGCCACAACAGTGAGAGGCCCGCATACCACAAAAAAAAAAAAAAAAAAGAGCTAAGGGGTGTAGCAGAAACCTCCAGAGAACATTGCGGGGGGAAGGTGAGTGAATGAGTCAGGTGCTTCTCCAGGCAAAACCTGGGGAGATTCACACATCATGACAAATTGTGGTTCTGAAGGGGCTAAAGCCTCAAGTTCATTGTGGCCAATTTATAAATCCCACTCCACCTTGGTGACCTGAGAGCACAGCTGGAATTCTAGACCAGGAGAATCTTGAGGACAAGAAGAGCAGGACACTGAGGGCACAGACCTTGGTAACTGGAAGCAGTTTTTGTATCAAGCAGTGGTGATTACTTGTGCTTGTCTAGAAGTCCATATGCAATCAGTTGTACCTTGGCAGTGACCAGTCCCAGTGTGGAATAAAGTAGACCCTCAGCACAGAGTCACGAGTGCAGAGTATAGGTCCAAGATCCCTCTTTCTACTCCACTATGAGGACCCAGTAAGCTCTTCTGCACTCACACCTTCTGAAGGATAAAGATTGGGAGGGAAGTATTCTGAAAGACTGAGAACTTATTTGAAAGGAACTTTTATAAAAATAAGAAGAAATTTTGAACTAGAAGAGCTGGTGATATCATTAATTGGAAAGTGTAAATTTCCCTTTTTCTCAGCAGGGTGGGGGCTCATGGAAAAGTTTAGATCATTGATGAAAAAATAGAGAAGAGAAACATCTCCTTTTTTTTTTTTTTGTACTCCTGAGGATCCCTGTTCATGACCTTTCTTGATGTCTGTTGCTTTTCATGCTATTCACCACTACCTTTTTGCTGAATGTTCTCTTCCTTTGACCTCAATAGCACTGCACTTTCACTGTCTTCTTCTTACCTCTATGACAGCTCCTTCTCTATGTACATAGTAGGTTGGAGTTCCTCCATTCATTCTTAAAACATTGATATTCTACAAAAAATTATATCTCCATCTTTTATCTTTCTGTAATCTTTAATTGTGTTTTTTTATCCACATGAATGCAAGATGGTTCCAATATCCGCAGAATCACATACATCTCAGAAAAGAAGAAGAAGGAAGGGAGAAAGAGGAAAGGCAAAAATCCCCCTACTTTTGAAGCTTTGCTATTTAATTAGCAAGGGAAGCCCTCTCCAAGGGAACTCTGCCTACATCTGATTAGTTAAAATGTTGGAAGGCGGAGATATAGAATATCTTCTGAACTGAGAAGGAACCGTAAAGTACACATGTGAATTTTATTGTGGGTAAGTTACATATAGGGTAGTGTGGTGGGGGAGGGGATGACCATCCAGAAGCATTCGAAGCTGCACTCTGCTCCACTGAAAATGGTAGAGGGGGATTTAAAGAGGCCAAAGCTAAAGATAGAATCTGACTACTAAGGAAGAAGCAAATACAAACTGATGCAGACCAGCGGTTTTTCCTCCCCTTGGAGGTGTCATAACCATTATTCCTTGCTGATCATTATTAACCATCTGTGTCAGAAAACGGCATTCTTCCAGTTTTCATATCAGATGAAGGCAAGGGTTAAAGTTGATATGGAACTTATCTGGCTTGGGTGAATTCCTTGTGAGTAGGCTAAATCTCAGTCACATAGAAAGGGGAAGGGGTAGGACTGCAGACCTAAGATGGAGCTGACAAAATGGAGTCAGTGTGGTTCAGCTACACACAAAATTGCATCACATGGCCATTTCTAGCTGCAAGAGAATCTTGGAAGCTAACTGTTTTAGTTCAGTTCATTTACCTTAAAACAAAAGTGGGAGAAAGGATTTTAGGTAGGAAACTACTAGTGTCTGCCTCAATCTCTTTTAATTCATGTTTCATAAACAAGTCACCAAAATGAGAACCTTCTATTAATCCCCAGAAAAAAATCCTTCAGTCACTTCAATAATGTTACTCAGGATAAAAATCAAAATTCCTTATTAACAGCATGTAAATCCCTTCCTGATCTGGCCTTTGCTTTGTACTCCTTTCTTGTCTCATCACATACTCCTGCCATCATTTGATGCTTTAATCCATTTGAAGTGTTCCCAGCATTATTTGTATACTTGTCTATATTGTTTCCTCTGTGAAGAACATTGTTCCCTGCATTTTCATCTGGATAACTCATATTTTTTCATAGGGGTTCTAATTAAATGGCAGGAAGCTTTCCCTGACACCAGAGGCTGGGTGTCTATGTCTGTCTTATCCATGGAAGCACAAATGCACTCTCTTGAAACCTTCTGTTTACTCGTCTGCCTTCCCAAGAGACTTGATAAAAGGCATTATGTTTTATTTATGGTTATATATCCATCCTGGCACATAGTATGCGCTCAATGCATATTTGTTGATTGAATAAATAAATAAAGTAGAATCAAAGTTCAGGTTTGAGTCAGTGAATTATATACAATCAACTCAAATATATAACGATGACTGTAAGTGCTTAAACTACAATTTACATTTGACCTCTATTTTAATGCTAGGGAAGCCTAGTAAGAACTACTTGGAACTTGTCTGGAGAAAGAGGATCATCAGTGAATAATTTTGATTCTAGTTGAAAGTGTCACTTTTAACCAACTTTTAACTTTCATTCTTGTTTAGTAGAGCTTTCACGATTCTGATTTACTGTGAAAAATCTTTCAAGTAATATTAATGTAATCAAATTAAACAGACACTAGCTGGTTAAGATATAATAAGTTTGGGGATTCTTTAATGCAGTTTAGAATGTCTAATAATCATTTTTTTCAATGAGGTTGAAAGCATTTCAGTTGTTAATAGGGACAAAATGTGAACCAAACAAAAAGATTTGGTTCAGAGAGGATATAGTATAAAGACTATGATATTGAACCTCTCTATTGTTTCCATATTACATATAAACCCACACATGACACTCATACATTTAGGAACTCATGTTCATGTATAAATAAATATACTAACATGCAAAAGTACAAAACTCACACAAGCTCAGCCATTTACCCAAGAAGCTATAGAAATGTTATCAAAAACATTGTTCACTGTATCAGTCAATACTGACAAATTTTCATTTTCTTAACAAGTTGAGAAGATTCCTTCTGATTTTCCTTCTTCTTCTTCCTCTTCTTTAAAGACGTTGTGCATTACATACCTGACTCTTTAGTGCCTACAGTGATCAGGGCCAACTTTGAAATTCTATTATTGTGTTTACACTGGCTTTTACACTCTAACTTTTTTTTTGTCTTCTAAGTTTACATGGTCTTGAATTTTTGCCTCAGCTTACATAAGTTTTAATACATTTTTCATATTTCTATTTTATCTTAATTTTATTATATTCAGTCTGTTGTAATTTTTCTTAAATCCTTTGTGTAATGAGTCATGGTATAAACAAATAAATATTCTTTCCCATGTATACTCACACTTAGATGAGACTGAAAATACTTAAGGGAGATACTTGTCTATGCTTGTGCTGAGAATGTTTCACAGAATCATCCTAAATACAACTAATCAGGAGAGTATACTTCTTTGGTTGCATGTTTTCTTAGTCAATATTCTTTTGCCTTACTGATATATCACCATGCTGACTGATCTGACCAAAACTTACACTTGCCTGAAATTATTTTGCTGGTTTAAGTATCAACACAACAAGAGAGAATTGAGTTTTAGTGAAAAGCAATGACATAGTAAAAATTTAGGTCTGTGAGAACTGATTTCAGATTTATTATAGCAGGAGAATAGAAAATACATTTATCAGGCATCTAAAAATCTTCTATGTTTGAGGAACTATAATAAACTTTACATACCACCATCTCTCATTGTATAGATGAAGAAATTGAGGCTGAGAGAGGTTAAAGAACCTGTCACTGTCACAGAGGTGGTAAGAGACACCCTTCAAAAATGTGATGAGATAAAAAGTCTCTTGTTACCATTCCTCTGGAGGTTAGAATCACCATTAAAAGAATGGCCTTTTGTTCCAGACACAGCTGTGAATGCTTTCACCTAATCCAGCTGTGTGACCCTGGACAATTGTTTAATTCTCTGTGCTAGGGCGTCTTTATCAGAGTTTGATTACAATTTTATTTATCTTTATTAAATTATTTTGAAGAATAAATGAGATAATAATATAGAACTGATAGCACAGAGCCTGGCATATAGGTAGTGGTTAATAATTGTTAACTCATAAATGAAAGAAAGGTGAATATTTTCTTTCTATATAAAGCAGTGAACTATGTATACCTTAAAAGATTTCCATAGAAAAGAGATATAATCATAAGCTCTAAGCGGTAGGTTATTTTAAGTATGAGTTACTTTATTTTCCCCTTCAGTAAACTGAGTATATTCTTAACTTGATTTTAATGTCTTAGAACATCCAGTATTATGTAAGAGAGTATAATTTTCCCCCGGTTTTTATGTGAGCTTCTTGATTCATTTAAACGGGATCTGACAGCCTTGTGTGTGCTCATGGACATATTAATGTACATTTATATTGAGAGGAAAAACATCTCCAGCCAACCTGTATTCCTATGCTTCTTTGATTATCATCATCATCATCGTCCTTGTCATTACTGTCATCAACAACAACAAGCACTGATTAATCATCACCGTGATATAATAATAATCTAAGATGGATTGATACAGATCTATGAATAGCAAGAACAAACTGAGATAGTATGGTCCCTTTGGGAAAGGGAGCAGGCAGAGGGGAATAAATTGAACTGGGATTTGAATGAAGTAGAATTCTGATAAGTTAAGTTGGAGTGGGAGAGGCTTTGGAAGAATGACCAAGAATAATGAGGGGATTAGGTCAGTTAGGTGTGGTATGTGTATGCATGGGTGGGTAGTCCTGTAGGGCAGTGGTGGAAAATAAGAACAGTAGGACTGAAAATGATAGGGATGGATTTGAACATCATTTCAGGGAGAATGATTGAAGAATTTTGAATAGGATCGTACTGAATCAGAATAAATAAAATTCTGTCCAAAATGAGAATTATCTGATTGTAAAAGAGACTTCCTAATTAGCTTAAGTTTGATATCTAAGTAGTCAGCATTCTAGGATGATTTTCAGCTTGATGGAAGTATACTTTCTCAGTTCATTAAGAAAAAAAGTTTCCAAGCCCAAATAGCCAAAGCAATTTTGACAAAAAAGAACAAAGCTGGATACATATAGCCTCATCCAGCAGAGGGCAGACAGCAGAAGCAAGAAGAACTACAATCCTGCAGCCTGTGGAACAAAAACCACATTCACAGAAAGATAGACAAGATGAAAAGGCAGAGGGCTATGTACCAGATGAAGGAACAAGATAAAACCCTGGAAAAACAACTAAATGAAGTGGAGATAGGCAACCTTCCAGAAAAAGAATTCAGAATAATGAGAGTGAAGATGATCCAGGACCTCGGAAAAAGATTGGAGGCAAAAATTGTGAACATACAAGAAATGTTTAACAAAGATGTAGAAGAATTAGAGAACAAACACCTAGAAGAATTAAAGAACAAACAAACAGAAATGAACAATACAATAACTGAAAAGAAAAATATACTAGAAGGAATCAACAGCAAATAACTGAGGCAGAAGAACAGATAAATGACCTGAAAGACAAAATGGTGGAATTCACTACTGTGGAACAGAATAAAGAAAAAAGAATGAAGAGAAATGAAGACAGCATAAGAGACCTCTGGGACAACATTAAACACAGCAACATTCGCATTATAGGGATCCCAGAAGGAGAAGAGAGAGAGAAAGGATCCAAGAAAACATTTGAAGAGATTATAGTCGAAATCTTCCCTAACACGGGAAAGGAAATAGCTACCCAAGTCCAGGAAGTGCAGAGAGTCCCAGGCAGGATAAACCCAAGGAGAAACATGCCAAGACACATAGTAATGAAACTGGCAAAAATTAAAGGCAAAGAAAAATTACTGATAGGAACAAAGGAAAAACAACAAGTAACATACAAGGTAAATCCCATAAGGTTAACAGCTGATTTCTCAGCAGAAACTCTACAGCCCAGAAGAGAGTGGCATGATATTTAAAGTGATGAAAGGGAAGAACCTACAACCAAGATTACACTACCCAGCAAGGATCTCATTCAGATTTGACGGAGAAATCAAAAGCTTTACAGACAAGCAAAAGCTAAGAGAACTAAGCACCACCAAACCAGCTCTACAACAAATGCTAAAGGAACTTTCTTAAGTGGGAAACACAACAGAAGAAAAGGACCTACAAAAACAAACCCATAAAAATTAAGAAAATGGTAATAGGAACATACATATCGATAATTACTTTAAACGTGAATGGATTAAATGCTCCAAGCAAAAGACACAGGCTTGCTGAATGTATACAAAAACAAGACCTATATATATTCTGTCTACAAGAGACCCACTTCAGACCTAGGGAAACATATAGACTGAAAGTGAGGGGATGGAAAACAATATTCCATGCAAATGGAAATCAAAAGAAAGCTGGAGTAGCAATACTCATATCAGATAAAATAGACTTTAAAACAAAGGATGTTACAAGAGACAAGGAAGGAAACTAAATAATGATCAAGGGATCAATCCAAGAAGATATAACAATAATAAATATGTATGCACCCAAGATAGGAGCACCTCAATACATAAGGCAACTGCTAACAGCTATAAAATAGGAAATTGACAGTAACACAAAAATAGTGGGGGAGTGTAACACATCACTTACACCAATGGACAGATCATCAAAACAGAAAATTAATAAGGAAACACAAGCTTTAAATGACACAATAGACCAGATAGATTTAATTGATATTTATAGGACTTTCCATCCAAAAACAGCAGATTACACTTTCTACTCAAGTGTGCATGGACATTTTCCAGGACAGATCACATCTTGGGTCACAAATCAAGCCCCAGTAAATTTATGAAAATTAAAATCATATTAAGCATTTTCTGACCACAATACTATGAGATTACAGATCAATTACAGGGAAAAAAAACATAAAAAGCACAAACACATGGAGGCTAAACAGGATGCTACTAAATAACCAAGTGATCACTGAAGAAATCAAAGAGGAAATAAAAAAATACCTAGAGACAAATGACAATGAAAACAAGATGATTGAAAACCTATGGGATGCAGCAAAAGCAGTTCTAAGAGGGAAGTTTATAGCAATACAAGCCTACCTCAAGAGACAAGAAAAATTGCAAATAAACAATCTAACCTTACACCTAAAGGAACCAGAGAAAGAAGAAGAGACAAAACCCAAAGCTGGTAGAAGGAAAGAAATCATAAAGATCAGAGCAGAAATAAATGAACTAGAAACAAAGAAAACAACAGCAAAGATCAGTAAAACTAAAAGCTGTTTCTTTGAGAAGATGAACAAAACTGATAACCCATTAGCCAGACTCATCAAGAAAAAGAGGGAGAGGGCTCAAATCAATAACATTAGGAATGAAAAAGAAGTTACAACAGACACTGAAGAAATATAAAGCATCCTAAGAGACTACTACAGGCAACTCTATGCCAATAAAATGGAAAACCTGGAAGAAATGGACAAATTCTTAGAAAGGTATAACCTTCCAAGAATGGACCAGGAAGAAATAGAAATTATGAACAGACCAATCACAAGTAATGAAATTGAAACTGTGATTAAAAATCTTCCAACAAACAAAAGTCCAGGACCAGATGGCTTCACAGGTGAATTCTATCAAACAGAGAAGAGCTAACACCCATCCTTCTCAAACTCTTCCAAAAAATTGCAGAGGAAGGAAGGAACACTCCCAAACTCATTCTATGAGGCCACCATCACCCTGATACCACAACCAGACAAAGATACTACAAAGAAAGAAAACTAAACCCTGTGCTCTGCCACGGGAGAGGCCACAACACTGAGAGGCCCGCGTAACGCAAAAAAAAAAAAAGTGGTGCTGAGAAAACTGGACAACTACATGTAAAAGAATGAAACTAGAACACTCCCTAACACCATACACAAAAAAGAAACTCAAAATGGATTAGGGACCTAAATGTAAGACTGGACACTATAAAACTCTTAGAGGAAAACATAGGAAGAACACTCTTTGACATAAATCACAGCAACAACTTTTTCATCCACCTCCTAGAGTAAAGGAAATAAAAACAAAAATAAAAAAATGGGACCTAATAAAACTTAAAAGCTTTTGCGAAGCAAAGGAAACTACAAACAAGACGAAAAGACAACCCTCAGAACGGGAGAAAATATTTGCCAGCGAATCAACGAACAAAGGATTAATCTCCAAAATATACAAACAGCTCATGCAGGTCAATATTAAATAAACTAACAACCCAAATCAAAAAAATGGTCAGAAAACCTAAATAGACACTTCTCCAAAGAAGACATAAAGATGGCCAAGAAACACATGAAAAGCTGCTTAACATCACTAACTATTAGAGAAATGCAAATCAAAACTACAATGAGGTATCACCTCACACTGGTTAGAATGGGCATCATCGGAATATCTACAAACAACAAATGCTGGAGAGGGTGTGGAGAAAAAGGAACCCTCTTGCACTGTTGGTGGGAATGTAAATTGATATAGCCACTATGGAGAACCGTATGGAGGTTCCTCAAAAAACTAAAAATAGAATTATCATATGACCCAGCAATCCCACTACTGGGCATATACCCTGAGAAAACCAGAATTCAAAAAGACACACGCACCGAAATGTTCATTGCAGCACTATTTACAATAGCCAGGTCATGGAAGCAACCTAAATGCCCATTGACAGATGAATGTATAAAGAAAATGTGGTACATATATAGAATGGAATATTAATCAGCCATAAATATGAACGAAACTGGGTCATTTGTAGAGACGTGGATGGATCTAGAGACTGTCATACAGAGTGAAGTAAGTCAGAAAGCGAAAAACAAATATCGTATATTAACGCATATATGTGGAACCTAGAGTAATGGTACAGATGAACCGACTTGCAAGGCAGAAATTGAGACACAGATGTAGAGAACAAATGTATGGACACAAAAGGGGAAATGTGTTGGGGTGTGTGTATGAAGAATTGGGAGATTGGGATTGATATATATATACTAATATGTATAAAATGGATCACTAATAAGAACCTGCTGTATAAAAAAATAAACAAAATACAATTCAAAAATTCAAAAAAAAATTAGATATATCACACTCCTTGACTTATACTACAAAGGTACAGTAATCAAAACAGTATGGTACTGGCACAAAAACTGACTCATAGATCAATGAAACAGAATAAAAAGCCCAGAAATAAACCAACGTACTTATGGTCAATCAATCTATGACAAAGGAGGTAAGAATATAGAATGGGGAAAAGACAGTCTCCTCAATAAGTGGTGCTGGGAAAACTGGACAGCTACATGCAAAAGAATGAAATTAGAACATTTTCTCACACCATGTACCAAAATAAACTCAAAATGGATTTAAGACCTAAATGTAAGACTGGAAACCATAGGACTCTTACACAAAAATATAGGCGGAACACTCTTTGACATAAATCATAGCAATATTTTTTTTGGACCTGTTTCATAAGTCAAAGGAAACAAGAGCAAAAATAAACAGATGGAACCTAATTAAACATAAAAGCTTTTGCACAGCTAAGAAAACCATCCCATCAATAAAACAAAAAGACAACCTACAGAATGGGAGAAAGTATTTGTGAATAATATGACCAATAAGGGGTTAATATTCAAAATATATAAACAGCTCATACAGCTCAGTGTCAAAAAAAACCCAAGAAACCTGATTAAAAAATGGACAGAAGATCTGAGAAGACATTTTTCCAAAGAAAATATGCAGAGGGCCAACAGGCATGTGAAAAGATGCTCAAAATCACTAAACATCAGAGAAATGCAAATCAAAACCACAGTGAGATATCACCTCACACCTGTTAGAATGGTTATCATCAAAAAGACCACAAATAACAAATGTTGGCAAGGATGTGGGGAAAAGGGAACCCTAGTGCAATGTTGGTGGGAATGTAAATTGATACAGCCACTATGGAGAGCAGTATGGAGGTTCCTTAAAAAACTAAAAATAGAACTACCAGCAGTTCCACTCCTGGGTATATATCTGAAGAAAAAGAAAACACTAACTCGAAAAGATACATGCACCCCAATGTTTATAGCAGCACTACTTATAATAGCCAAGATATGGAAGCCACTTAAATATCCATTAACAGATTAATGGATAAAGAAAATGTGGTATACATACACAATGGAAAATTACTCAGCCACAAAAAAGAACGAAATTCTGCCATTTGTAACAACATGGATGGACTTAGAGGGTATTAGGCTTAGTGTAATAAGTCAGACAAAGACAAATACTGTATGTTGTCACATATTTGGAGTCTGAAAAGTAAAACAAATGAATCAGTATAACAAGACAAACCGACTCACAGATATAGAGAAAAAACTAGTGGTTACCAGTGAGGAAAGGGAAGAGGCATGATAGGGGTAGGAGATTAAGAGGCACAACCTACTATGTATAAAGTAAATAAGCTACAAGGATATATTGTACAGCACAGGGAATATAGGCAATATTTTGTAATAACTTTAAATGGAGTACAATCTATAAAAATATTGAATCACTCTGTTGTACAGCTGAGACTAATATAATATTGTAAATCAAATTATATTTCAATAAAAAAGGTTCCAATTCCACCTTCTTTCAAATTTTATGTCAAAAATTTGGAAAGTCGAGCTGCATGATGATTGGGGTGGGAGAATGTAGAAAATTTCTAGATTATAAAAGAATATCTTTTCAATTTAGAGTGGTATAAGATCTGAAATACCAGCTCTGGAATAAGAATTCAGACAATAAAAGACTATGTTCAGGTTTAACTCTGCAAAGTTGTTCACATTTTTCATGTAGGAAATGTTATAATCCTGTATGGCTATTTTGGCTCTATTGTTTATATGCATTTACCAATTGGCTTAAGATGTTTGGAATGTGAGATAATAGGACATGCTAGAGATTAATCTTCTCATCATGCAAGAGTATCTTTAAACTTTTCTTTAAAAATATTCTTCCCGACCACCTCAATACCCTTGTTACTATGATAGACAAAAACACAGATAAGACATCTGGTGGTCTACTTATTTATTAATGGGAACTTGGACCAGTAGAGTAAATACTGTGCAAACATGCCCTACTTGGGCCCACGTGGGTGGGGAAGAAGTAAGTAAACCATGCTGTGTCTGCCAAACACCTCTGATGATAATGGAAATGGAACTATTATATTTCTCTTCCAAATGGCTGGTTATTGCCCATCTTCATAGCAGAGATAAATGGATATATTCGAAGAATCCTGACTACATGGGTGGCTCCATTTAATTGGTGAAAAGAGTCCTATCCATGAATATGCTCAACTTGTAAATTAAGCATGGGTGTGCACACACAGACACACACAACTTTCAAGAGCAAAAAGTCCATGGTTAACTAGTTCAAATTATTTCAGCATGGAATAGTTAATGGCTATTATCCCTTTCAATCTGTGAATATAAGATTTATAATTTTGGGCATAGCATAATACAAATATTGTGTATGCCTTTGGTGTTCCTTCCACAGGTTGCAAAAGTAGTTATCACTTGTATACACATCTATTAACACAAATTCATTTACACTTGTATACACATTCTTATCATGTGTAGAGTAATACTGCTCTTTCTGATGGAACAAAAAGCACAGCACATTTAAATGAAAATCTCTGAAAGGTCAGACATACAAAAATAGCAGTGATACATCACACTTTGAAAGAACATTTCATTAATAGATGGATCAGAATACACTTCTTGTTGTATATCATTTAATTGTTATGTATTTAAAATGAGACATATTTCTAATATTCTTTCCAAGCTTTCATATACTTCAAATTTATTATAACAGTTGTTAGTGGCAATGACATCACAAGATGAATTCAAAGCAATGATTGCTTTAACATTTAAAAAGCTTAGAGTGTACCGATAATTCAGGCTGCTAAGTGAAAGTACAAATGTCAGTTTAGCTATCTATAATCTCATACTGTTTAAAGGTTCATGAATTACACATGCAGTGGATAGAAATGGAGGAACCGAATTTGACTAAAAGACCTGTTTCACAAAAAATTTGCTGAAACGGTTTCTTCTAATGTATTTTAGTGATTAATCAATTTGATTTAAAATGTTAGAATTATTTAAGGTCTGTACTTTGGATTTACTGTGAACTCAAAGCATGTTTATATTTATTGCATCAACTAAGTAAACAGCATATGCTTAATGCTTTTAAAATGCTCTCCAGTAAAATTTAGGTCAGTACTTGCTTGTTAGCTATCAGCCCTGAAGATACATTGACATATTTGATTAACAGTGTGTTTTTCCCACAGTGCTTGGTGTAATTTCTGCACTTTTATGTCATTGGCAAGAATTCAGTGTCAGCTGCTATCATATATTAAAGATGTTTTATTTACATTAATTTTCTGTATTTTTCAATGTTTACTAACTTTCTTTTCTAAATTATGTTTATCTTGTTTGAAGAACAAACAATTCTACTATGGAAATTCTTAGAGTATAAAAATAGAAATAGGATGCGTTGATTTCTTATTAATACAGTGTGCTGGTGGACATGGTGTCAAAAGCAGTGAGGAGCAATAATGACTGAAAATTAGGATTATTTGAAATTTTAACTACTATCTGACCCTATTAGGTACTACTCCTATTATGGTGAGCTATAGCAATGTGTCTACAAAACCAGATTCTCCAGCAAACAATACCTGGTTTTGAGCAAGATTACTCTTAGAAATAGTAATGGATAAGTGCTACAGTGGACACAGAAAAATAAAATGAGATAACTCAGCTAGAGATTGAGGAGGAAAAATGGTTTAATTATATGTTGGCTTCTACCAAATACCACATCTCTCTACTCAAGATGTTTCATGGTTATTAATCTTCCTACTCCCCAGGGAAAGAAAAGAGAAAAGGAAAATGATGAATGTTAGTCCAAAACATTTCAATCTGTCAACTGAAAGAGAGAATGAATATATAAATAATTATATCCGTTTGGGCATTGAAAAACCCTGGTGGCTACATTTACCCAGCGAGCAAAATGCCCTGATGGACTGTGGACATTTGGTTTAAGATAATGAAGTGTAGAACCACGAGCTGAAAAATGGGAATTATAAGGCTGAGTTCACTTAATTAAAAAATTGAGGCCACCGGAAACCCCTTGCATGGGTGCAAAGTCTCTTTAGGGTGAATGCTACTGTTCTACATTGGCCAGATATACCAGTACTGGTATCTAAGAGAGACCAAGTAGAAATTATCATAGGATCCTTTCATTTTTAGTTTTTGGAGAGGTAGTGGAATCAATGGACTGAGTTCATTTACATCTGGGTAGAGGAGAAGGACACAGGCAAGATTCAAGGATTCTGCCTCATGTTTTGGAATCGTTCCCATTATCCCTATGTTTCTAAATCATTCACATTACTCACTTGAAGTTATTTGGGTCAGCACATCCTTAATCTTCACCCAGATATATTCCATGCACATATTAAAAAATCCTCAGGGTATTTCCTTTTGGAGGTCACTTCAAATTTGGCATATTCAAGTCAGAACTCACTTTGTTTCCACCCAAGTCAACCCTCCTTCCCAGAGTGTCCCTTTGTGGGATTGCTATTACTAGTTTTCTAAGTCATGGAGATGTTCCCAATAACTCACAACAACATTTACCCCTCCGTTCCATCTTTGCAATCTGCCATCAGCCCAGCATCCTGCTGTCATTTCTACCATACCTGGGTTTCAATATTTCAAATTTGCTTTAGTAACTGGCCATCTTTTTCAGGCAATTCGGCTACTACTGAACCTTTAAACTGCCATACATTTCATATAACTAAAATATTTTCATGTTCAGAAGTTGAACTAATGTAACACTTGTGATTAGCTCCAATTTTGACAAAGTCTAGTTTTCAAAGATCTCTTCAGTCTGGCCCCTTGCGTCTTACATTAGTGTCCTTTGGTTCCAACCATATCACTTTCCCTCCTGAGCTCTGTACACATAATTCCAATTTCTGATCGGAATTCAGATTTCATACCCAGAAATAACCCATATGTTTTCTTGCCCTATCCAAAACCTATCTATTCTTCAGGTCTCCCAAACTTACCTTAGATGTCCCTGAGTCCAGTCCTCTTCAATGTTTACTTGTCTTCGACAATCATTCTCCCCGTCTGAAGCCATCAGGTGTATCTAGAACAATGATTACATTTTCTAGAACCCACTCCCCATATCTCTTAGCAATCCCTTTTCCTTTTCCCTTCTAGCAACTGTGTTCTAAGCTTCCCAGGAGCTTCAAACTCCCAGAACTGATTTTAAAAGCCCTTATTCAATTGTTGAACTTTCCCATGTTAATTCAGTTGAGCACTCACTTGTGAGGTTCAAAGGTATCTTTGACTTCGAGTTCCACCAAATTTAAAAAGCTTTCCTAAAAAACTTAGTCAAGACCTTTACTCCCTAGAAATCAACAACACTATTCTGGGTAGGATTTGAGTATGGGAATTCTCAGTACTTGACAATAATTTTCTAAATTCTTGCAATAAGATCTAACTTTCCTAGGATGTAGGGATTTGGGTTCTCCTAATTCCTCCGTGGTAAGTGTCAGGCAACTAATCAGTACGTATGTGGTTGAATTGAATTGAAAACAAGTAGAGGGAGAGGAATGATGTAACAGAGAGTAAAAAAACTGTGTGTTGAGTTGACCAAGTACCAGAGAGTGGGAAGAGGGATTTAGTAACTTGTTATGAATACTTGGCAGCTGGTGGAATGGGGCAGATAAATGAGGAAAATTTGATTTCACTAACATTAGGATGTAGACCAGTGGGTCTCTAACATAGATACACATTTTAATCACCTAGGGAGCTTTTAGAAAGTTTTATTACTTGCTCCACTCACTACATCCCTCTCCCCCGTTCTGATTTAACTGATCTGGGAAAGAGCACTAGTTGTTTTTAAAAAGCTTTGTAGGTAATTTTAAGGTGCAGAGAGGGTTAAGAACCACTGATACAGGACTTTGCTACTCAATGTGTGGTCCCAGGGCCAATATCATAGACATCATCTGGAAGATTGAATTTCCAGCCCCACCCCCAAACTTCCAGAATCAGAATCTGCATTTAATGAGATTTCCCAGATGCCTCTTAGGCACACTAAAGTTTGAGATGTACTGCTTTATGGGATCCATGCTGATTTCAACATAGGGGACCACCTTGACAAGCCAAAATTCTAGTTTAAAAAACAAAGAAGAATCTAGTTTAGAGTTACCTTGGACACATTCACTGCACCTGGCTCAGACACAGCCCATCAACTTCCTGTGGCTGCTCACAGGCTGAATGGGTCTAAGAGAGGCAGGGAGGGTGGAAGAGAGAAAATGGGACCAATAGGGAGGCAGGGCTGTCAATTACTTCAATTATCGCTGCCTCTTTTTCAGGATCAATTTTGTGTACTGTGACTCAGCACTTCTGCCTCTTTCCTGCCTTCTCTTCTAACAATTTCACCCTCCCCCCAAGAAAATCTATTTCTTCGTTGATTATCCACAGTTTTAAAGCTACTTATCCAAAGCTTCTTAAGAGGAGTATTATTGCTAATGGATTTAGTGCTAACCACACCGGTCAAGATGGGAACCACATCCATGAAAGGATATTCCTGTTTCCTGACTCTTTCATGCTGGGGAAATAATCAATAGGAAATTTGGAAAGGATGTGTGTGTGGGGGAGAAGACATAATCTCTCAGTGTTGACAAGGGCTCTCTGTCTTTCAATAACTAACCCAAAGTTTCTTTTTAAACTTTGAAAATTTAACATGTTACCTCTATCTAAGGAGATCAGCCCTGGTTCACCCCCAAAGTCATCAGGTGGAATGGTCCAGTACCGCACTGTCCAAAAGCTAGCCATTAGCGACTGATACAGGACTACTGAGCATTCTGAATGTGGCTAATCCAATCTGAGCTGTGCACACTGCATTTTGAATGTAAAAACAACTGATTAATAATTTATGTTGATTACATCTGATTGCATATGTTGAAACCATAGTATTTGGATATACTGGACAAAATAAAATGTTATTAAATTAATTTCAACTGTAATTTTTTAGTTTATAAAAATGGGACTACTAGAAAATTAAAAATACACATGAGGTTTGTGTTATATTTCTATTGGATAGCACCAATCTAAAAGAACTAAACAGCCCTTTCAGACAGTAAAAGTCTAGGTCAGTATTTACTCTTACCCTAACTTAATTATAAAGCTAATTTACAATGAAGTAGGAAACTCATAGACTTAAGCTACAGTTTAAGAGGCAGTTATGGCTTGGGTGGCATGGGCAGGGACAGGAAATGGCAGAAATATTAAGTTATAGATAATTTGGTTTGAACACATTTTTTTCCTGTCTACACCAGACTATCCAGAAAATTTATAAGCTTTCATAGTCTCAGGGTGATTTTCACTAGTTCAAGAGAAAATTTTGGAGATGGTTTTGCATGTGCTGACATGAAGAGATTTAGTGTTTGAGAACACATTCAGGAGATAAATCATATCTAAATAACAAGTATTTACTGAACACCTATTATGTGCAAGGCACTGTACTATGTGATGCTCCATGCTGAAAAGAGTTCATATTTTATAGGGGAGATGGCAAATAGGAGACAATGAAGATATTCAGTCTATTAGACCCAGTATGTCCAAACAAAACCGGTGGGCAATGTCAAGAACATGTAACACAACAGAAGTTGTGTCTTTATGAATTAGGTGAGCTAAATGCTCCACATCCGCATCCAGTTTGTTCTTACCATACTGACACTTTCAAATCAATTCTCAGAATTATTTCCTTTTTTTTTCTTTTCTCCTTCTCTATTGCTGAGAGTATTAGCTACATTCCTTCTTGGGCTTAGGTGGGCCAAGTTTCAGGCTAACCTTGTGTCAAATCTTACTGCTTAGAATAGATGAATTGTCAATAGTTGGAACAAATATGCTATATATTTGTTTTTTCTTGGGGAAGAATGTGATGATGAAATTAGACTCATATCGATCTGTGGTTGCCAAGTACTAAATTCTTAAGGTATCACAGGTAGTTCATTTATTTCTATGTAGATTATTAAGTGAAATAATCTTTCCATGATATAAACACCTTTCAACATCTATAATTACTTTCTTTTGACATTTTAAAGGGAATATTAAAAAACACAATATAAACTACCAATTCTATATAAAGAAATGATACACTGTGAATAGAGACCAATAACTGTCAGCCTTGACCAGGTAGTTATAATGCTAAGACATAAATTCTAGATAGAAAAATAGGAAACGCATCCTGAGCCCAAAGAGAATTGATACAGTGTAATGCCATTCATGGCAAAAGCGAGCAAATATATTATCAGAAACAGCACGTTCACATAGACCATTGCCAGGAGGGTGGCGATGGACTGTGCTTTAGATGTCATTAAGCCAGTGTTTTTCAACACTAAAAACAAAACTTAATAGGATTTAAGTTTTAAATCCTATTTAAGTTAATCAGAATTAAAATAAATAGCATAGCAAGTTATAAGAGTAAGTACTGTTTTATGAAAATATTGCTTTAGTTGTATGTGGGGTGTGTGTGTGTGTGTGTGTGTGTGTGTGTGTGTGTTCTGGGTCACCAGGTAAAATGTATCTCTTGTTGTGGACAGTAGTCAAAAATATTTAAAGATCAGTATAAAACACATTTTAATGGATGGCCATTAAAATGATAAGTCAGAAGTCTAGGAAAACTACATTTTTCCCCAAAGCCACAGAACTAATGAGAAGTGGACATAGAAATTTAATGACTCCCTGTAAACTTTACTATACTATACTGCTGCTTCACTTCAATCTTAAATATTTTACAGTTGAATATGGAGAAAAGATTCTGCTTCAACTTCAAAAATAGTTGAAGAGCTTACTACCTCATAGATTATTTTGTACATGACTTTACAGATGAGACAATTAAGAAAGTATACTCATTGAAAGTTTTCTTCTAGTCATATTGTAGGTTTAAGTAACAGCAACTATTTTCATATTGAAGAAAAGGGTGACTGCTGATTTTCTCTCTTCTGAACAGATTCTAGTTGACAGAAACAAGTGGATGGACAGGAATTACCAGACGGTGAATTTGGTGAGATACCATAAAAGCATGTGCTGCTCTTCTGCAGCTCTTTAGGATTATTGGACCCAGTGGCAAGCGCAATCATGAATTTTAACCAACTGCCAAGGGGTTTATTCAATAGATTTGGGGGCAGGATTCAATAAGCTTGGTGTGGAAGCTGCAAAAAGTCTGAATGAAAGTGCTTAAAGACAGTAAGTCATTGTAAGCCACTGTAAACTATTGTAAACCACTATTAGTCCTTGTAACAATTTAAATGGAAGGGAAAAAATGCTTTGTAACCATAAAGATGTGTGTTCTAAATGGAAAAATAGTTGAACATATGTCTTCAAAAATGGGGATGTAAGATATTCATCAACTTTTTACCATAGTATAAAGACACATTTGTATGCATCCTTAAAATCATTAGCATCCACTTTAAGTGTATATTAAGAATGCAGTGACTTGCTGCTTTAAAATCCCTGTAGAGACAAAACTCAGGCTGAGACAAAATGAAGAACTTTGGACAAATCTGGATTCATTCTCTTCCTTTTCTCAACCCACCCTGAACCACTGAATGTAAGTTCCACACAAAAGTAACTATCATTTCTAGCAACCCTAGCATTTTGCTACTTTCTTTTCAGTAATTAGCATGAAAACATGAACCTCTTTCTAGGAAAGTATTCTCTTACTGTTTGATATCTTAAGGACTTTAGGACTGACTTGGCAATTTTTTCCAAAGCATTTATGGATGGTTTATATACATGTATATGTGCATACACACATAATTTAGACAATTATATTAGAATATTTATAGAATTACTTTTAAATTACTGGTAGAATAAATATTTTTCAGTGCAGCTGTATTAACCTCACCAGTATTTTTACTGACATCTTAATTGTTGTAAAAACATGTATTTTCATATAATTATCATTAACCTACAAACAATAACCTTTCTGCATGTTTAAAGTGGTTACAGAGCTTGTTATTATAGACTGCTTTCACTACTGTTCATTTAGTATGCTGTGTTTTTAACACAAATGTAATCCACTCTGCATTTTCCATTTAAAATGCATAAGGCAAAGTGCATCATAACAGGATGTAACTACGTATTAATCAAATTAGCACAACACTTCAAAGTCTTGGGCTTTTTGCCGGGTTACTGTTAGATCACAATTCATGAAGGAGAGAAGCAGCATAATGAATGGCTTGGCAAGGGAGCAGTTTATTTTCCTTCCAGAAAGATATAGAGTGGGTTAATTTTCATGATGGGAAAACATGTCAAGAAAGGGTAACAGTAAGCATTAAGCTAAAGGACAATAAGTAGAATTTAGGATACTATGTGGTTTTGCCACTGATAAAACATAAATTCTATAATTATTTGATGACACAACAGAACTCCAATGACCTACTGTTAAATTATTAAATCTTCATGACCCAAGCAAATACAAGCCAGTATCATCAATATTAATATTAAGAAGATGGCAGGTTAGATGATTCTTTGCCATTGTGAACAGCATGCTCTATAGCAATGGAAAATATAAAACATAGTGCATCTAAATACAGAACTCAGTGCAAACATAACATAAACCATGTAGTTTGGTATAATTCTAATTAAATAATTACTGATCTTTATCAGTGTTTGGCTTTGCACAATTTTAAATATGCATTCAGCACAGTGGACCAAAAAAAAAAAAAAAAGGGAAAACATCTGGATGGAACTTAGCTGGGACTAATGATAAAGAAGAAAATAGATAGCCAAAAAAATGGAAGTCAATTATTTTGTTGAACATTCAACTGATTGTTATCATTAGATGCCTGGCACATGCAAACTTCCTCCTCTCTGTTACTGACAAATAACAAATGAACAGCTAATTTCCTTTTAATCTAAAACATTTTTTTTCTTGCCATGGGGATTAGGATGAGGGGAGCTCACCGAGAAACACCCATCTACCTCCTGATTTTTTTCCTAAAATAAGCGTATGACATTATTTTAATGCTAAGCTCAGATTTTCTTTTTCCCATGTACAAAGTCCAGGATAGTAGTCTACTTGGAGCAAGAGAGCAAACAGAGAATTTTCAAAGCCAGAACTAGATTAAAGTAATTGTAATTTCTGAGTGATTCCGAGTTATGTGCAAGTCTATGCAAAGAAGAACTCTGCTTCCATTACACAAATCTGGATATCTGCACATATACAAAGGTGAGTGGTTTTAAGAGTGAGAAGTGCAGAAGAAAAGAATAAGGGTTGGAAACTGGGCAAAGGGGGAGAGACAGGAGAGAGGAAAGAAATGGGAAAGGAGACCACTGAAGCGAGGTAGAGGGGAAATAATAAGAATATACACATGGCACTCCACATCCACAGTTCCACATCCACGGATATGGAGGGCCGACTAAGGGGCTTGAGCATCTGTGAATTTTGGTATCCATGGACAGGGGGAGGAAAGGTTGGTATCCTCAATCCCCAAAGGATACCAAGGGATGACTATAATGGCAAGAAGAGAGAAATTGGTGAGGGGGGGAGAGGAATATAGAGACGATGGAGAGACCTGAATGACCCATCACCAGGGCAAGCAGTTTAACTGGACATCTCACCTCTGTTCTCAATCTATAAAATGCTGGTGGTGGTGGTGATGGATTACAGGAGCTCTGAAGAGTTTATAATTCAAAAGTTCTGTGACCTGGTGGCTTTATGACTAAGAAGTTCTACTGCCAAGTATTTCCACAACTGTCTGGCAATAATTCTCTTCTTTTTCCCCCATTTTTTTTTTTAATAAGAGAAAGGATTTTCGTTTTAAAAAGGAGGTTGCTAGGCACAACAAAAGTCTCAGAAAAGAACCCCTGAAAATTCAGGTGCATTCACACTGCTAAATCCTACCACATGCTTTTTGTGTGTGTATGTGATTGTTCACTTTTCTCTTTTATACAGAGTGGAATCCAAGTAAACCAGAGTTTCTCTACCTCCACACAACTGACATTTTGGGAAGAGAACTGTTTGTGGGTCATGTAGATTGTAGGATGTTTAGTAGCATCCTGATCTCCAGCCACTAGATGCCAGTGGCACCACCCCCGAGCTGTGATAACTAAAAATGTTTCCAGACATTGCCAAATGTCCCTGAGGATCAAAAATTGTTCCTGATTGAGAACCAGTGGCTTAAACCAAAAATAGATCATATAGTCAGGACATTCAAAGGACAAAGATAAAGTAAATGAGAAACTTTTTATATTTCATAGCACATAATCACCAAATGGTTCAGGTAAATTGAAAAAATCTCCAGGTCAAAAGAGAAATTTGTGATAGCCTAATTCCATTAAAAAAAAAAAGACTCTTAAAGTGCATAAAACTTCAGAATTCCAGGGAGAAAGTAAATCTGAGTTTTTTTTTTTTTTTTTTTTTTTTGCGGTACGCGGACCTCTCACTGTTGTGGCCTCTCCCGTTGCGGAGCACAGGCTCCGGACGCGCAGACTCAGCGGCCATGGCTCGCCCAGCCGCTCCGCAGCATGTGGGATCTTCCCACACCGGGACATGAACCTGAGTCCCCTGCATCGGCAGGCGGACTCTCAACCACTGCGCCACCAGGGAAGCCCCTAAATCTGAGTTTTAAATAATATTTTGAGATTGAAAGAAGAAATGCAAGTATGGTGCAAATGGGTTTGAGAAAGAGACAGACAGACAGAGAGACTCCACCTTTAGGTCAAAGACCACATAATTTAAATGTGACACATTTTGAAAGAGCCCGTATGAATTTAGTAGACACATCATGAGCTGTCTTGAAAACCTTCCCAGAGAGACTAAAATCTACAGTTGGGTCAATTTATACTCACATCAGTCACAGATGAGAATCCCAGAGCAGCGGGGAGCAATATGGCGCTCAACCTCATGACTATTCTGGGGAGGGAAAAAAAATATTCTGTGCTGACCTTGCCTGAAGTCGGGTTTTCTTTGTAGCTGTGCTCAAGGACAGAAGGTTTAAGTGAAAGGACTTTGGTACTGAGATTCTTCTGGGGATAATTTGGTTGAAGACCCTGTGTTTTCCTCACACTAGACATGTAATGGTGGCTCGTGGCAGCCAAGGGGCAAGTGGGTGTCCCTCATGTGGAGCTTCACCCTGCCATAGCTCTCCCCCTGAAGAGTGGGCTTCAGAGTCACCTGGAGGGCTTGCTAAAATACACGTGGCTGGACTCCAGCCCCAGAGTGTGACTCAGATCTGGGTGGCTCTCAAAATGTTCATTTCTGACAAGTTCCCATGTGATGCTGCTGTGGCTGGGCTGGTCCAAAGTCCACATGTTAGACTATGTCTGCCTTAGTGCTTTCCTAGATGAACCCCAAACCAAGGGATTATTCCTTTCAGCTGATATTTTTTATTGTTCAGGTGTTTAGTTAATGATGCCTATCTTACATTTGTTTATATGTTGCCTTTGACTATTTCACTAATTTTGGGGGGGGGGGGATAAAAGCCCTGTCTCCTTCTGTAGAACAGTTGCCCTGCCTTTCACTTATCACATAGGGCTGAGTGCACAGTAGATTCCTAACAAATGAGTCCTAAATATAGAATGAATGAAGACCATTTAAAGTGTAAAGTTACAGTATATTTTATCCTTCTGATTTTTTTTTCATCACAAGTAGCTATGTTTTAGCTTGGCTTAATACCAACTCCATTTTCTTCTCACTTTAAATCATTTTTCCCCCCTGTATATAGACCTCATTTAGGAAGAACAAGAACACATATTATGGCTTACATATTTCAACATGAAAAGCATATAAAAAGACTTTATAGCCATACTTCTATTTTCATTATCTCAGTGTATTAGTAAAAGCAAACCTATTACATCTTCCTTTTGGGAAAGCCAAAAACATCTGGAATTTATGTTATGAGAAAGAGCTATGACAGACTTTATTTGACATGCACATCAACTGTAGAGAAAAAAAATCACTAGAGGAAATGTTAAAGTAAGTTATGATGCTGGCCTGCCCAGAGAAGATTTAAGCTGGTTGGTTGGCTGTGTCCTGAAGATGCATGAAAATACGAAGGCACAGGATGGACAGCTGTTTCAGAGAGATCAACCCTGTATTATCCTAACTGATAAATAAATGTGCAATAGAATGTATAACTCTGGTTTGGGGCTCCAGATCTGAGATAATTCTTAAGAGCAAGGCTCAAGTGATTTGTTACCAGATCCTTGGAAGCAATGCTTTGTGTTACATTGTTGCACACTTTGCTTTTATTTAATGGGAGCTATATCATTTTTATTTGATTTCTTATTTATATTTCAGAATTCTTGAAAGGTTATTCTGCTATCAAAGTGAAACTATGTATATACGGCCAAGCCATTTGAGCTCATATATGTATAAATAAGGGATTTCCCCTGCCCCCGATTCTTCAAGGTTTACTGAGAAGTTCCAATTTTCATACTATGATCTGTAAGAGGGAATAGACATAATATATCTGTCCTTTTTTCCCTCTCTGGCTCCAGAACATACCTTTACTCCTCTTATTTGTGCATAACATGCTATATATATATATATATACACACATGCATTTGAACTTCAGATTCGGAAACATAATATAATATTTGAAATTAAGATTGCCTTAGAAAATCCATGACACACAATCATTTTAAGACTGTAAGTGTAATATTTAGAGACAGGGTTTTCTAAGAAATGTATGCTTTCAGCATCACAGCTACCTACCAGGAAGAAATCTGGAGGTGTTTGCTCCCAGCTTTCTTAGCTTCTCTTCTGCACCTGTCCACTTCCCTTCATGGTCAGGTTGCATTCCCTCCAGGAAAGTCCACTGCTGCCCCAAAGGAGACACAGTGAGGCAATTCCCACTCATGTGACATAGGTACCTGGCTGTGCTGTGGGGCAGATGTTCTGATGACATACTGCCTTCTCCTCCTTAAACAAATCTGCAAAGTGCTTTTCTCTATTGTTGTAAGTAAGTGTAACCTCTTCAATAGCATTGGGTCAGAAGATCCTGAATATAAAAAAATTGAGAAAAGCCAACACAGGATTGAAAAAATTAAAGCATCTAGTATTAAAAGTTTACAATAGCCAAGACATTGTAAATATGAAAACAACCTAAATGTCTGTTGATGGATGCATGGATAAAGAAAACATGGTATTTACATACAATAGAATATTATTCAGCCTTAAAAAGGAAGGAAATCCTGCCATTTTCAACAACATGGATGGACCTGGAGGACATTTGCTAAGTGAAATAAGCCAGACACAGAAGAGCAAATACTACACGATTCCAATTATATGAGGAATCTGAAATAGTCAAACTCATAGCAACACAGAGTAGAACGGTGGTGGCCAAGGGCTAGGGCAGAGGGGGGAACAGGGAGGTTTTAGTCAAAAGGCTTGAAGTTTCAGTTATGCAAGATGAAAAATCCTAGAGATCTATGGTATAGCATAGTGCCTATATTGTAGTTAACAACACTCTATTGTATACTTGAAATTTTGCTAAGAGGGTAGATGTTACATTAGTGTTTTTATCACACACAAACATAAATAAATAAAAATAAAACAAATAAAGAGGGCAAGAAGAAACGAAGGTGATAAATATGTTTACAGCACAGATTGTGGTGATGGTTTCACAGGCACATATTAATAGTTATCAAATTGTGCACATTAACTATGTACAGCTTTTTGTATGTCAATCATACCTCTACAAAATTTTTTAAGTAAAAGTTTGTATATGACAATACTTTCAAACACTCAAATTTAAGACAACATAATTAGGTTATGCACAAAATAATGTTTTATCTTTAAATATATTAATTTATAATATGTAGTGGGTGGTATGATCTGGTAATGACATGCACATCTAAAGTTGTATGAAGAACATTAACTTCTTTCCATTTTAGCAGTTTGTCTCTGGGAATATTTGCGTAACTTTATGTGAAAATAATGTCAAAAGTCTGTATCTGAGACCCTTCATGTATGTGAGGTCATATGGATGACCGTATTGGCTCACATTGTATAGGCATATGCAAGATATTTGCCAACGCACTTTAGAGAATTAGGCTTATTATTTCACAGATTTAAAGCATCCTGTAAACATGGAAGAAACCAGGTCCCAAGATTACTTAGATTTTAATTTTTATCTAGTGTAACTAAGCTAAACGTAACCTTCGTGCAAAGAAAAAAAAATACAAAAAAAAAATCCACTACTGGTTAATGCAAGAAGAAATTCTGGTGCTCAGTACCTATGTGACTATGTATCAATGCAGTTGAACACCAGTGAACGTTATGTCCAAGCTTTGGTCAAATGCTAGTTGCATCCAAGTAGGATACTTTTACTGGAGAGACTCAGAAGCTCAATCCATTTACATTCCATATAAAGAAATTTCCATCTTTCTATCTAATTATCACTGTCAAATTTAGTCTGTAGATTTTTACATTTTAAATCAAGAGAATCCCTGTCCCCTTCTTTTTTTCATTTTACTACTTCGTGTCACCTATTGTGTTGATCGTTTTGCAGTGTATACAAATGTGAAATCATCATGTTGTACACTTGAAACTAATATGATGTATGTAATTACACTTCAATTAAAAAATACTTCATCCCTAGGGGATGGGCAGAATGGGTCACAAATGAAGATCAAAGAAATGATACTCTTCCTGTCTTCAGCTAAAAAGATCATACTGTTGACAATAACTTTAAGGGAACTTCTCTTTGTTACAACAAAGCCAAAAGAGGAAATGTATAAATTTCATCAAGTGTGACTTTGCACCAGTTAATGCACTTCATAAAACCTTTATGCAGTGGACCCCACTATACCCTCATTTAAAGGCAGTTCCCAGTGTATAATGCTGATTGCTCCAAGTCAAGGAGTGATACACATGCATGCTTCTATGGCTTTGCCTTTTAAGGATTTGGAAATGATTATCTTGAATAAGGTGATATGGCTTTGTTTTCAGATAGCATATGTTCTTGAAAGTTTAAACTATTTAGAGATTTTGTTACCAAGTCATTTCAGGTGATAAAGTCAGATTTGCCTGGTTAAACCATATTTTACATTGTAGACCCCATTGGATTGATGCGTCAGGCTTTTTATATTCAACTCCATGTTCTGAGTCCTACTGCCCCTAATGTCTCTGTGTGGCCAGTTGAGACTCTCTAGTTATCGCTCTCGACAAGGTGGAGATAAAGTTATTTTTATCTGGAGCCCGATTCCAGCAGTTCTCGCCAGTTTGGGTAGCTTTCTCATATTCATCCTCCTAAATTTCCATTAACTAGATGCCCCCTTTACTGCATATAACCTGAGGCATATGTCTAAGAACTGTTTCTTTACCCACACTATTCATCAAGTACTTGTGGTTTCTAACTCAAGTTCTCTAAAACTCCATATTTCTCATTTTTCTTTGGATCCTTATCCACTCTTATCTTTTGAAAGAGTTACTTCCTTACAAGCTTCCAATTTTGCATTTCCTATGTAAACACTAGAGATCTAATCTGGAGACACAAATATCTGTTATTTTTTTCCTTCCCAGGGACTATTTCCCTTAGCTTTCTGTAACAGTCACTCAATTTTCCTACGAGTAATCACCCTTCTTCACAGTGATCCTGTGATCTGGGTGAGGCTAATTTTGGCCTTTGCTCTAGTTACAGACATGTACCCAACCTTGGCCAATGAAAATGAAAGCTGGGACTTCAGCTGCAACAATTGGTAAAGAAAAGCTTTCTTTCTACTAGGGTGACTTAGCTGGTAGGCAATAAACCCGGAGCTGTCGAGGGCCACTACCTAAAAGGGTCTACCTAAGAGTGAAGCTAATTCTGAGGGAAGCAGAGCTGATGTGCCTGATTCTTTAGTTATACTGCCAAAACATACTTTCTTTTCCTCTCCCTTTCTCTCTTACTACACTGGTTTCTCAGTGCCCATTATGGACCCATGAGCATGGTAGGAAGTGGTGTGCATACAAAAAGACATCCTACATGTTAATTTTATAGATAAGACCAGCACCCATGACCCAGAAAGCAGCAAACACCAGTGTATATTTAAATCTTAAGTGCTAAGACACAGACCATAGATGTAGTGAGTCAGGAGAAGGAAGAGACCTTTGGGGTGATGTTAGCTGAAGTTTCCTTTGGAGAAGAGGTGTTCATTAAACCAGAATTTAAAGACTATGCAGAAGTTTGGTAGGTGTAGAGGAGTGGAGGGAAGTCTCTAGCTGTATGCTGAGGAGACCTCCTGACTGCAGGCAGGTTTGTGTTGGTAAGTTCTGTGTGATATAGTTAGCTAGGTCATGTGATACTATACTATGAAAAGTCTTTAAGGTAAGTAGAGAATTTTACATATATACAATGGAGTGTGAGGATGGAAGCAATTCTAGTTTGATAAGCAAGGAATGATATGCTGAAAGCAGTGATTTAAGATTGTGAATCCTCAAAGCTGGTCTACATTAAACTGCCCTGAGGGTTGATAAAAATACAGATTTCAGCTGCCCATTTCAGATATACTGAATCAGAATTTCCAGCTGGGGAGACCAAGAGTCTCCGTCTTCAACAAGCATCTCTAGCTGACTTCCATACACAACCAGATTGAATGGTTTGCACATCGAACACAGATTACCTTCACAATCGTATTGAGTTTTAGGCTTCCCGCAATTTTTTCTTATCATCATTTCATTCAACCTCCCCATCATGAGATTCCTTCTCTGCCTCTTTTTCATCTTAACGTGTACTCCAAGGTGTATATTAAAAACAATAATGGCTACCTACCCTAATGTAACTTAATGTCCTCATTTGTGAAATGGGTTTAATTAGGCCAATGCAATTGCCTGATACTTCATGGGGGCTGAGAATTATTATCTCTCTCCATCTTCTCATCCTTATTTTCAATCTCATTGGAATAAATTTATTTTCTCCTGCTCATTTCTACTGTGCTGTGCCATCAACCTCATTCCCTGACTCTAGTCTCAAAATTTGTCTGTTCAGTGATCTCACTCTGTTACTTTTTTTTTTTTTTTTTCCTTTTTCTGGGCAGGTGACTGCATCCTGAAGTCCCCACTGTTCTTTCTCATTATTTATTTTTTTTATGGCCAAAATAGCTCAAAAAATTATCCATACTTGCATTCTTCATTTACTGAGAGTCTACTCATTAATTCCTTCTGCTGGTGTTTTGCAGAGCTAACAAATAGTTCCTCTCTCTCCTTTTCCTGGAACTTGGTGCCAATTAAGGGACAGAAATAGGGGTCAGGGTGAAAGAGACCAAAATGTCAGTTTTATTATCAGTAAAAACAATGTTGGACTATATGCTTACATATGAACTTTAACTTGATAGCGATATTGAATTAAACTTAGTCTCCCTAAATACCGACTTCAGTGTATGTGTGTCATGGGGAAGGTGATAGCACCTATCTCACACTGCTTGTGGCCCGGCTGTGACACTGTCTGCAGGCAAATGGATACCAAGAAATAATCTGTAAGTAGTTGAACTGAGCATGTCCATTTTTTCTTCTGGACTCACCAGTCAGATTTTTCTCCCAACTTCCACCCCTGGAGGAGAGAGTTAGGCGACAGGAAAAGGCCTGGATTTACAAATGGAAGCAATTCTCATGGACATGAGTGGGAAGCAGTGTGTGATCCAGCACTCAGTGGTCTTCACCTCTCCAATGAAACAGCATAATTGAATGACACAACTGCCAAACCTCTTCTGTTGCCTTCCTCTGTCATCTTTTTAATGGACTTCTCTGAAGTGTTAACTACACATGGGCCATGTAGAGGTGTCTGGTTTGCTCCCTTGCTCCAGCACCCCAGGTGTTCTCTAGGATGAATGTATACACCCAGAGAAAGAGGTGCCATTTTTTACTCACAATGCAGAATGCACCTCGGGTGAAGTCTGCCCAGAAAGGCCACCCTTTTATAATTTGTCTGCCTAGAGTGAGCCTCTTTTCAAAATTGGTTAAAAAAAAAGAGCTCTGAATACACACTCCTAAAAACTCTTCTATACTCCTCCTCTACCCCACAAAGGATATAACTCTCTATTTGTCTCCTTCTATTTCTTTGACCATTCCCTGAAATTTTTTTCTGACTATTTTCCATACCACCCCTTTGGTTACCATTGTTCAGTCTTCAGCCTCAGCTAAGTATTCTTTCACTCTGTCTAGACACTAAGACAAGGCTGATGTACTTGCAATAGTCTAGAATGGTGGTCTGCACTGCTCAGGGTGGAGTGAGACTATCAGTTCTGTTAAGTTAATATAGGCTTGTCTGGTTTTTGGGGTTAATCATGCCACACCATTGGCTTATATTAACTCATCATAGTGGAAAAAAACAAAAGCCCTGCAGTATTGTTCATATATGCTATGATTTCTAGCATCTCTCCTGCTGTCTTTGATTTTTAATCTTATTAGGTGTGATGTGCCATTAACTTTTGCAAACTCAATCCTGGAATGTGTTTCATCCAGGTCAAGTGATGAACTCAGTTCAGGTAGAGCTCCCTTATGATCTCCTCTGCTCTGTTGGTTTGGGCCTCTTGCCAAACTTTTCCCTCTGCTTTCTAGTCTGAGGACTATATCCTGGGTAAAGAATGTGAGCTATCTGAGCACAGGATCAGTGTCATTCTTTTGTATCCATAAGGCCTGGCTTAATGTTCGCTTGGTATATTAGTGAATGAATGAGAAAATGGACACAGAATTAGAGTTGTGCTTCCTATTTGGCTCCAAATAGTGAATTTATCCTTTTCTTATCCTTTTCTTAACTCAGCACAAAGCTAAATAGTCTATTTTTTTTTCCTTTTCCATGTCCCAATTTATTCTTTATAATCCCTTAACTCTGACCTCTTATCATTCTCGGTTGGGTGCTCTTCATTCTGTCTTTGTGCAACCCCATTTAATACCTGCACCTGTGGAAGAGCTCCTTTCTTGCTACACTGGATTCTTAGGTGCTTGCTTGCCATCTTCTTTTAGGTAAATCAGAATTATCATGGTTTCTGTTTAAGAGCTTCTCTTGAACAACCCTTTTCAGGATCAGAGACTATTTTTCCTCTGGAATCTTTCAAAATCTGTTTTTCTAGAGTCTATAATCCATGTCTGACTTCCTGTCTATCACAAATTCTGATATTATAATACTATTAATAGTAATAAACATAAGATATTTCGTTGTCATGAACTTTTAATTTACCAAGTCTATTTTTTAAAATTTGAGAATGACTCCTTTCAAAAAAGATTACTGTTCCTTTTCCTTCACTTATACACTCTTCCTAGCAAGTCAGAGTGGTGGCAATACCTTCTGCCACTTTTTCTACACTTTGAGATATTAAATTGTCACCAAGAAACATTAAGAAACAGCTAGGTATTCTTTTCATTGAAGGAGATGTCTAGCAAATGTATGAATGACCCAACCCCCTTCTCTTTATTTCTTGCATTTGATTTTTTACCAAGTCTTATAGTTTCTTCCCTTGCTATGTCTTTAGGATCTTTTTCTTCTTACTATCATTGCCTTAGTTGAGGGCATTTCAACCTGGATCAATGCAAAAGGCTTCTGACTGGCATCTCTGTCCTCAGGTTCTTTTCCTTTCAATTTATTCTGAAATCAACTAACAGATAAATCTGAAAACAGTGTGTATAACACACAATGCTCCTACTCAAAAATCTATACCATATCCCAAGTAACAATAGGATAATTTCTGAGCTTCTCAGCTTGACCTTCAAGGTCTCCACAAACAACTTTGCAGATTTATCTTCCTCTACTCACTGTTTCTTGACAGTAGTCCTCAGGCCCAGACACATTCACACGGCCCCATCTCTTAGATGCCTTCTCCTTTCTGGCCTCTGTACATTCTAACTCCACTATCTTTGATACGCCCTCTTGATTCAGCTAGCAACTATTTTTTAATATCCATTCTGTATAATGCATTCTGTATAATGCATATAACAGGCAAAATTTCTGCCTACAAAGAGATTTGTGACTTGCAATTTATTGAAGTAGTATCTGTAATTTTGTAGTATGAAGAACATATACTGATACAGAAGGGAGACAATGACATGCTAAAACAAACGCCTTTATGTAAGCTTTGGGAAGACAAAATGAAAAGTAATTTTTTTCTGACCGGGGATTTGTGAAAGGCTTTATGGCAGAGAGGCCATTCCAGTTGGATTTTGACAGATGGATAAGATACCAATATATTGGAGTATGGGCATCCTGGGTTAAAGGAATAGCCAATCGTTCAGGATGTTGAAGTGTAGCTTGTGTATTTGGTGGGTGTGGAGGAGAAAATGTCTGAGATAAGGCTGTAGAGTTAGAGAGGCAGGGCTAAAGGGTTTACATTTTGCCATCTAGTCAAGAGGAGACTTTGAAAGAGTACGAACCATGGAATAACACCATAGAATCTGTTGTTAATCAAGATATCTCTGGAAGCAATATATAATGGATGGCTTTAAAAGTAAGAAAAACTAAGCTGGTGATCAAAGGAGGGGCTCTTGTAATAATCTACGCCAATGGTGATGAAGTTGTGAACTAGGCAAAGTAGTAAGATTGGAAAGGAAGGGTTAATAGGAAAAGCATTTTTGCAATAGATTCTATAAGCTTAGAAAAAGACAGAGGTAGGTGTTGGGAATTTGAGAGAAATAGTGATTTATTCAATAACATTTCATAGGACACTTAATATGTGTCAGAGCTCTGTTGTGGACTAGAAATACAAAAATGGATGTCATTTCACCAAACTGAAAAAGCTCACAATCTAATCAAGAATAGAAATATAAACAAATAAATACCATGAAAAGTAATTAAGATCTATCTATCATCTATCTATCTATCTATCTATCTATCTATCTATCTATCATTTTTTTCAGGGAATGGAGATACAAAAGTGATGCCTTACTAACATACTATTTAAACTGGTGATTAAAAGATAAATAGAAATTTGATAAATAACGTGGGGAAGATGAGATATTGAGGCACAGAGAAGAGCTTTTGCAAACACTTGGGTGAGTTAAAGCCCGTGGTGTGTTCCAAGAGTCCCTGACCAGCTGGGGAAGGCAGCAGAAGTAACTGATCGGAGGTAAGAAAGAAAATTACCTACATTGTGCTCAACAGTGCAATTTCTTCTGAAGGTGATTAATAAAACAGAAAAGGGTTTAAGCCGATATCTGTGTTTAGAAAAGAACATTGAGCTGAAGATGAGCTGGTGGGTTAAGATGGAAGGCAGACGGTTCACAAGGGAGCTATTGCAATACTTCAGGTGAGAGAGGATGAAGCTCTGGGCTTGGGCATCAGCAGAGGGAAAGAAAATGGAAGATTAAACGTTTATGTAGTTGGTGGAAACTGGATATAAAACAAGCTGAGTGTGGAAAGAGGTTAGAAGGTGACTGTGAGGCTTTTAGTACGGATGATTGAGCTGTTGCTGCTGCCATTAACTGAGAAGGAAAATACAACCCAAAGAACAGGATTTATGCAAGAAAGGGTAAGTGATAATAACAACAGCTAATATTTACTGAACATTTATACCAGGATCATTCTAGCACCTTTTGTGAATTAACTCTTTAACCCTCACAATAGAGTAATGATATAGGTACTCTCATCATCTCCATTTTACAGATGAAGACATTAAGGCACAGAGAACTTAAGCAAATTGGCCAAGGTTGCACAGCTACTAAGAAGTAGAGTCAGAATTTGAACTCAGATAATATAGTTCAGGAAAATGTGTTCTTAACTTTATATCGCCTACCCTTGCATTTGACTTAGGACACATGGAACTTTCTGTATTGGTAGAGCTGGAATTCTGAAGGGTGGGAGAGAGGTCCTAGGTAGAGATGTGGAAATGAGAGTCAATAACATGAATAATGGGTGGAGTAAATGTAGAATGACAAAGGAAGAGGAGTGAGGATTGAAACTTACAAAACATTCCTCATCAGTGCTTGGAAGTGGTGTGTGAGTCAAGGCAAGACTCAGGTGTGATCAGAGGTGCTGGTGGAGAGGAAGGTGAGTGTCTTGTCGCAGAACTCGAGAGTGCAGATCGTTCCAATAAGAAAGATGTGTTCACCAGCACTGAGACCAAGATGGGCAAGGACTGATGACAGACCAGGGGATCCGGCCTTTGAGAATGAATTCATATCTTTTGAGAAGGCAGTTTTCCATAAGTGTTACAGAGAAAAGCTAGCAGTCCATAGGTTGGGTTAGGCATTGCAGGGTGGGAGGAGGGCAAGCACAGGCTTTGCTTTTTTAAAAATTGTAGTAGAAAACACATAGCATGAGCTCTAGTCTCTCAAATATTTCAGTGTACAGTACAGTATTGTTAACTATAGGCACAAAGTTGTACAGCAGATATCTAGAATTTTTCATCTTTTTTTTTTTTTGGCCACACCATGCGGCTTGCAAGATATTAGTTCCCCAACCAGGGATCCAACCGGGGTCCCTGCAACAAAAGTGTGAGTCCTAACCACTGGACTGCCAGGGAATTCCCTAAAAGTTTTTCATCTTGAATAACTGAAACTTTATAACCATTGAATAGCAAGAAGAAGAGATAGGTAAGTAGCTGAGGAGGGCTGGGATTTTCACTTTTGTTTTTCTTTTTAGTGTTTTGGAGACAAATAATACAGTAGGCCAACAAGGAGCAACAAACAATGAACTAGATGAGGTTTCAACAGAAAGACAATGTGAAAAATAGAATGACTTTCTTGGTGGGGGGGTGGTGGAGATTGGCTCTAACATACAGATGGAAATTGTTGGTTTTTTAAAAAAAGATGAACACAGCTTCCTACGAATATTAGGGACTGAGAATTTGTAGGACAGCCTCTAATCCTTTGAAATGAATTTAACTAATTTCACAGTCATCATACAAGGGTACCATTATATTAAAAACCTGTCTCAGGTCTTTGCAATGTTATCGATGGGATTCATCCAGACCACCTCCCACTAGTGAAGCTCATCACCTTTCTCAGCATTCTTGGTCCATTGATTCCCTTGTACTGAGACTCAGCTTGGGTTTGCCCTCCGTTTTTGGTGTCTGTATTCTGTAACACCATGTAAGAAGAACTACTCTCCTTCCCTCCCCCATTCCCGGTGAAACATAGTAGCTTGATCTGCCTCTAGTCTTATGCTCTGCATTAAGGGAAAGGGATCAGATGGAAAAAATCTACGAAGAGAGCTTACAAAGTGTATGTTGGATGACTTCAATCTCCTGAGGGAAGTAGGAGGTGAGGTCATTTGCCGACAGTGGGTGAAAGGACGGACTTAAGGGCTTGAGGAGAATGGAGGTCGTTTGGAAGAATTTGAAGAATTCACTGTGAATAAAAGGATTTCTAAACAGTCCCGAGGGGCCAACTTAGATTAGATATCATAAATTTGTAGGGGAGCCAACTGGCAGTTTCTTGACTTTTTCCAGTATTACTTGGCACTAGGATGACAAGAGCAGAGAAAACATCTGGCTGGATTTGTCCAACCCTGGGGATTGGCAGGACAGCTGCAGAGGAAGTGTAAGATGGGTTAGAGGATTCTTGGTTATCAGTGAGGGAGGAGAAATGGGTGACCACAGAGCTCAGGCGAGGCAGACAAACAAGTGAACCAATGAAAGCCAGAAGCTGACTGAGGAACAAGGGTGGGCAGAGAGGAGGGGAGAGTCTAGAGACAAACTGAGAGTCTAAAGGACAAGGAACAGGGTTAGTAGGTGTGAGAAGGAGTAGAAATGGCAGACGGACTTGTCATTACTTTTAGAGTGGAGTGGTCCGCTTTGGCATCTGTGAGCATGCTGGTCAAAGAAGAAAACGTTCAGGTGATGATAGGATGTGACACATGGCTTCCAACATGTGGGTTTCCATAGAGGAATAAAGCAACGTGGAGGAAGTGAAGGTCTCAGATGTTGAAAAAGTAATCCGCTATAATGTTGAAATTAGCTATGGGGTGAGTTGGAGAAGAAATCTGTGAGGCAAGTGTGAAATCCCTCAAAGGTGAGAAAATGAACAAGGATGTTAGAGATTAAAAAGGCCTGGCATTAAAATCATATCAACCTGAATGTGCGTCAGCTGCATACCAGCCATATAGAAAGATGGAGGATGAAAAAAAAAGAGAGAAACAAATAGTTTGTTTAGATCTTATTTCACTGGTATAAAAACATTTAAAGTAAAACAACAAAAAAGCCACAATAGCACTTTAATGCCACCAAAACAGTCATTGCCTCTCTTTTTCTGAATTAACAAATGTTAAAGAAAATGTAAAGAAGGTTCCTTTGTGATGTCTGCAGAAAAGCTCTTGGTCATATTCGTGTGTCAAGCCTCTCAGCTCTATTATTGATTTATTCATTAAGTTTTATTTCTGGACCATGGACATTATTTTTAAAATTCTGAAAATAGCAATAAAACTCCATATTTAACACAGGGATTTGCAACCACATGACCAGCACATTTCAGGAATAATTCTGTCTTCTCTTTCAATTCTCTTCCTGAGATGATTCCACCACATGGAAAGAATTATCAGGCAACAGTTTCGCAATGCTCAAAAGTGACTGGAAATGATCGCGTTGCTGTTGGGATGTTGGATGATGTCATCTGCTTTCCCATCCAGAAAACAACTGCACACCTCAGTACGGCCGCGGTGAGAACTGCAGCTCTGCTAACTGCCAAACAGAAAGACCTGCTAGGTTATCAAACCATTCCTGGCCAATACAAGATTCGTCACATTTACATATTCCTGAGTGTTTTATCCACTGTCCTTTTAAATGCCTTAAGTCACTTGACTCCGGCTCCTTAGATTATTCTGTCTCACTTTGTCCTTGCTCTCTGATAGTCTCCGAGGAAACACTTAAATATTCTCCTCAATTTTCTCTTATTCTGTCTCACTCCAATCAGTAAGACCTCCCCCCCATCCCCCATCTTAAGTGGCAATGCCTCAGTAAAGAAATGTTAGTATGAGTTATCTAGAAAAGTATTTTGAAGGTGGCACTGCAATAGTAAATACTTGGTGGGTTGATGTGAATATGCCATTAAGTAATTTATAGTGGGTAGGGGGTTCTTGTCATTGAAAGGATTATTCTTCATCTATTAAACTGGTTTGGTAATCTCCCTGATACAATTTTGACCCAAATTGTGTATATTAAAACAACCACTAAAAAAATCTGGCTTTTAGATAGTTTATCCTAGTTGTCTCCAGTTCACTTGCTTCCAATTCAGTTCTCAAAGTCATCTCTCTGTCTTACCTTCGTGCTTAAGAGTTGGCACTTCCTAAGCTGACCAATCTTTCAATATCCGTTTTTTAGTCTTTAAATTACTGGAAGTCTCTGATGCACTTGCTTTGCTGCTGTTCCCCTACACATCACTCTTTCTTATTATTCCTGTAATCCTTGACTCAAGTGCCATCTCCTTCCAGAAACTGTTGTGTGTTACCTTCTCCCTACCTTTCTCTGAAAGGAAAAGTACCTCTCTTAGGTTCTTCTGCAATATTCAGTGTGTAATTCTATCCACACACTGTCATGTTGAATTATAATTATTCATATCTCAATTTCTACTACTGAATTTTGAATTTCTTAATGGGAGAACAATGTCTTATTCTTCTTTGAATTTCTCGTGTTTAAGGATAGACTAGGCAATCAGATCATGCATGTTGAGTGAAATAATATACCAAAAAATAACAAAATTCAGAATTTATTTTCACCATGTGGTCAATGCATTTGGATCCTTAACAACTTCAATAAACAATAATTAGTAAAACAATGTATTTATTTTGATTAGGAAACAAGCAAGACCAGATAAAGTTGGATGTTGCATATTATCGTATCTCTATGAGTGAGTGGACTGGTTTGCTCTACTACCCCTGTAAATGCCCCCCCTCAAAAGTGGGGGTAGTGATAGTGGTGCTGGGGAGACAGAAAAACAATTCCAGATGAATGCATATTTTTATGATTAGATCCTCAAATCCAATTCCACCCCAGGGAATTAGTTGGACGACTTATAAGACAAAAAAAAACTTTTCTTTTTCCCATTAAGGATCAAAAATTAGGCTAGAGCTTCCCTGGTGGTGCAGTGGTTGAGTGTCCACCTGCCGATGCAGGGGACAGGGGTTTGCGCCCCGGTCCGGAAGGATCCCACATGCTGTGGAGAGGCTGGGCCCATGAGCAATGGTCACTGAACCTGTGCGTCCGGAGCCTGTGCTATGCAGCGGGAGAGGCCACAGCAGTGAGAGGCCCGCAAACCGCAAAAAAAAAAAAAAAAAAAAAAAAAAAGAATTAGGCTAGATAGCACACCTATATTCATTGCAGCATTATTTACAATAAGCAAGAGGTGAAAACAACCCAAGCGATCATGGATGAATGAACAGATAAAGAAATGTGGTGTATACATACAATGGAATATTATTCAGAGTCTAATGAAGAAGGAAACCCTGTCAGAACCTACAACATGGATAAAACTTGAGGACTTTGTGCAAAGTGAAATAAGCCAGTACCAAAAAGACAAATATTATGTGATTCCATGTGTGTGAGGCATCTAAAGTAGTCAAAAATCAGATCAAAACTACATCTACATGTGGAACAACTCCAACAGAACACATACTGAATGCTGGCAGAAGACCTCAGACTTCCCAAAAGATGCCCTCAGGCGACCTACATGCAGAGGTGGAGCCAAATCCAAAGCTGAACCCCAGGAGCTGTGTGAACAAAGAAGAAAAAGGGAAATTTCTCACAGCAGCCTTAGGAGCAGTGGATTAAATCTCCACAATCAACTTGATACACACTGTATATGTGGAATACTTGAATAGACAACGAGTCACCCCAAAATTGAGGCAGTGGACTTTGGGAGTAACTATAGACTTGGGGTTTACTTTCTGCAAACTGTACTATCATAATAAGGTAACAGACACACTAAAACACACCACTGGACGTGGTCCAGCCTCATCCACCAGAACACAGGCACCAGTCCCCTCCACCAGGAAGCCTACACATCCCACTGGACCAACTTTACCCACTGGGAGCAGACACCAAAAACAAGGGGAATTACGAACCTGCAGCCTGCGAAAAGGAGACCCCAAACACAGTAAGTTAAGCAAAATGACAAGACAGAGAAATACACAGCAGACGAAGGAGCAAGGTAAAAACCCACCAGACCAAACAAGTGAGGAGGAAATAGGCAGTCTACCTGAAAAAGAATTCAGAGTAATGATAGTAAAGATGATCCAAAATCTTGGAAATAGTATGGAGAAAATCCAAGAAACGTTTAATAAGGACCTAGAAGAACTAAAAGCAAAACAAACAATGGTGAACAACACAGTAAATGAAATTAAAAATTCTCTAGAAGGAATCAGTAGCAGAATAACTGAGGCAGAAGAATGGATAAGTGATGTGGAAGATAAAATAGTGGAAATAACTACCGCAGAGCAGAATAAAGAATGAAAAGAATTGAGGAGAGTCTCAGAGACCTCTGGGAAAACATAAAACGCACCAACATTCAAATTATAGTGATCTCAGAAGAAGAAGAGATAAAGAAAGGGACTGAGAAAACATTTGAAAAGATTATAGTTGAAGACTTTCCTAATATGGGTAAGGAAATAGTCAATCAAGTCCAGGAAATGCAAAGAGTCCCGTACAGGATAAATCCAAGGAGAAACATGCCAAGACACATATTAATCAAACTATCAAAAATTAAATACAAAGAAAAAATATTAAAAGCAGCAAGGGAAAAGCAACAATTAACATATAAGGGAATCCCCATAAGGTTAACAGCTGATCTTTTAGCAGAAAGTCTGCAAGCAAAAACATAGTGGCAGGATATATTTAAAGTGATGAAAGGGAAAAACCCACAACCAAGATTAATCTACCCAGCAAGGATCTCATTCAGATTTGATGGAGAAATTAAAATGTTTACAGACAAGCAAAAGCTAGAATTCAGCACCACCAAACCAGCTCTACAACAAATGCTAGGAAACTTCTCTGGGCAGGAAACACAAGAGAAGGAAAAGACCTACAATAACAAACCCAAAACAATTAAGAAAATGGTAATAAGAACATACATATCGATAACTACCTTAAATGTAAATGGATTAAATGCTCCAACTAAAAGACATAGACTGGCTGAATGGGTACAAAAAGAAGACCCATACATATGCTGTCTACAAGAGGCCCACTTCAGACCTAGGGACACATACAGACTGAAAGTAAGGGGATGGAAAAAGATATTCCATGCAAATGGAATTCAAAAGAAAGCTGGAGTAGCAATTATTATATCAGACAAAATAGATTTTAAAATAAAGACTATTACAAGAGACAAAGAAGAACACTACATAATGATCAAGGGGTCAATCCAAGAAGAAGATATAACAATTGTAAATACTTATGCACCTAACCTAGGAGCACCTCAGTACATAAGACAAAGGCTAACAGCCATAAAAGGGGAAAGCGACTGTGACACAATAATAGTAGGAGATTTTAACAACCCACACTCACCAATGGACATTATCCAAATTGAAAATAAATAAGGAAACACAAGCTTTAAATGATATATTAAACACGATGGACCTAATTGATACTTATAGGACATTCCATCCAAAAACAGCAGATTACACTCTCCTCTCAAGTGCTCATGGAACATTCTCCAGGATAGATCATATCTTGGGTAACAAATCCAGCTGTGGTAAATTTAAGAAAATTGAAATTGTATCAAGTATCTTTTCCAATCACAATGAGATGCTACCAATTACAGGAAAAAATACAAACACAGTGAGGATAAACAATACACTACAAAATAAGCAAGAGATCACTGAAGAAATCAAAGAGGAAATCAAAAAATACCTAGAAATAAATGACAATGAAAACATGACAGCCCAAAACCTATGGGATGCAACAAAAGCAGTTCTAAGAGGGAAGTTTATGGCAATACAATCCTACCTCAAGAAACAAGAAACATCTCAAATAAACAAACTAATCTTACACCTAAAGCAATTAGAGAAAGAAGAACAAAAACACCCCAAAGTTAGCAGAAGGAAAGAAATCATAAAGTCAGATCAGAAATAAATGAAGGGAAAGATAGCAAAGATCAATAAAACTAAAAACTGGTTCATTGAGATGATAAAAAAAATTGATAAACCATTAGCCAGACACATCAAGAAAGAAAGGGGGAAGACTCAAATCAATAGAATTAGAAGTGAAAAAGGAGAAGTAACAATTGACACTGCAGACATACAAAGGATTATGAGAGATTACTACAAGCAACTATATGCCAATAAAATGGACAACCTGGAATAAATGGAAAATTCTTAGAAAAGCACAACCTTTTGAGACTGAACCAGGAAGAAATAGAAAATATAAACAGACCAATCACAAGCACTGAAATTAAGGCTGTGATTAAATATCTTCCAACAAACAAAATCCCAGGACAGGATGTCTTCACAGGCAAATTCTATCAAACGTTTAGAGAAGAGCTAACACCTATCCTCAAGGGAGTAACACTCCCAAACTCATTCTACAAGACCACCATCACCCTGACACCAAAACCAGACAAGGATGTCACAAAGAAAGAAAACTACAGGCCAATATCACTGATGAACATAGATGCAAAAATCCTCAACAAAATACTAGCAAACAGAATCCAGCACAACATTAAAAGGATCATACACCATGATCAAGTGCGGGGTTTATCCTAGGAATGCAAGGATTCTTCAATACATGCAAATCAATCAATGTGATAAACCGTATTAACAAACTGAAGGAGAAAAACCATATGATCATCTCAATAGATGCAGAAAAAGCTTTTGACAAAATTCAACACCCATTTATGATAAAAACCCTCTGGAAAGCAGGCATAGAGGGAACTTTCCCCAACATAATAAAGGCCATATATGACAAGCCTATAGGCAACATCATTCTCAAAGGTGAAAAACTGAAACTATTTCCACTAAGATCAGGAACAAGACAAGGTTGCCCACTCACACCACTATTATTCAACATGGTTTTGGAAATTTTAGCCACAGCAATCAGAGAAGAAAAAGAAATAAAAAGAATCCAAATTGAAAAAGAAGAAGTAAAACTGTCACTGTTTGCAGATGACATGATACTATACATAGAGAACACTAAAGATGCTACCAGCAAACTATTAGAGCTAATCAGTGAATTTGGTAAAGTAGCAGGATATAAAACTAAAGCACAGAAGTCTCTTGCATTCCTATACACTAATGATGAAATATCTGAAAGAGAAATTAAGGAAACACTCCCATTCACCATTGCAAAAAAAAGAATAAAATACCTAGGAATAAACCTACCTAAGAAGACAAAGACCTGTATGCAGAAAATTATCAGACACTGATGAAAGAATTTAAAGATGATACAAACAGATGTAGAGATATGCCATGTTCTGGATTGGAAGAATCAACACTGTGTAAGTGACTATACTCTCCAAAGCAATCTATAGATTCAATGCAATCCCTATCAAACTACCAATGGCAGTTTTCACAGAACTAGAACAAAAAATTGCAGAATTTGTATGGAAACACAAAAGACCCTCAATAGCCAAAGCAATCTTGAGAAAGAAAAATAGAGCTGGAGGAATCAGGCTCCCTGACCTCAGACTATATTACAAAGCTACAGCAATCCAAACAGTATGATACTGGCACAAAAACAGAACTATAGATCAATGGAACAGGATAGGAAGCCCAGAGATAAACCCATGCACATATGGTCACCTTATCTTTGATAAAGGAGGCAAGAATATACAATGGAGAAAAGACAGCCTCTTCAGTAAGTGGTGCTGGGAAAACTGTACAGCTACATGTAGCGGTAAAAGAATGAAATTAGAACACTCCCTAACACCATACACTAAAATAAACTCAAAATGGATTAAAGACCTAAATGTAAGGCCAGACATCCTAAAATTCTTAGAGGAAAACATAGGCAGAACACTCTCTGATATAAATCAGAGCAAGATCGTTTTTGACCCACCTCCTAGAGAAATGGAAATAAAAACAAAAATAAGCCAATGGGACCTAATGAAACTTAAAAGCTTTTGGACAGCAAAGGAAACCATACACAAGAAAAAAATACAACCCTTAGTATGGGAGAAAATATTTGCAAACTAAGCAACTGACAAAGAATTAATCTCCAAAATATACAAGCAGTTCATACAGCTCAATATCAAAAAAGCAAACCACCCAATCCAAACATGGGCAGAAGACCTAAACAGACATTTCTCCAAAGAAGATATACAGATTGCTAACAAACACATGAAAGGATGCTCAACGTCATTAATCATTAGAGAAATGCAAATCAAAACTACAATAAGGTATCACTTCACACCGGTCAGAATGGCCATCATCAGAAAATCTACAAACAATAAATGCTAGAGAGGGTGTGGAGAAAAGGGAACCGTCTTGCACTGTTGGTGGGAATGTAAATCGATACAGCCACGATGGAGAACAGTATGGAGGTTCCTCAAAAAACTAAAAGTAGAACCACCATATGATCCAGGAATCCCACTACTGGGCATTTACCTTGAGAAAACCATAATTCAAAAAGAGTCATGTACCACAGTGTTCATTGCAGCTCTCTTTACAATAGCCAGGACATGGAAGCAATCTAAGTGTCCATCAACAGACAAATGGATGAAGAAGACGTGGCACATATATGCAATGGAATATTACTCAGCCATAAAAAGAAACAAAATTGAATTATTTGTAGTGAGGTGGATGGACCTGGAGTGTGTCATACAGAGTGAAATAAGTCAGAAAGAGAAAAACTACTACCGTATGCTAACACATATATATAGAATTAAAAAAAAAAAAAAAAGGTTCTGAAGAGCCCAGGGGCTGGCAGGAATGAAGACGCAGATGTAGAGAATGGACTTGAGGACACGGGGAGGGGGGAAGTGTAAGCTGGGTGAAGTGAGAGAGTGGCATGGACATATATAAACTACTAAATATAAAATCGATAGCTAGTGGGAAGCAGCCACATAGCACAGGGAGCTCAGCTCGGTGCTTTGTGACCACCTAGAGGGGTGGGATAGGGAGGGTGAGAGGGAGACGCAAGAGGGAGGAGATATGGGGATGTATGTATATGTATAGCTGATTCACTTTGTTATACAGCAGAAAGTAACACACCATTGTAAAGCAATTATACTCCAATAAAGATGTTAAAAAAAAAAGTAGTTAAAAATCAGGGAAACAGAAAGTAGGATGGTGGCTACTGGGAGCTGAAGGAAGGGGGAAATAAGGAGCTGTTACTCAATGGGTATAGAATTCAGTTTTGTGAGATGAAAAAGTTCTAGAGATCCATTGTACAATGATGTGAATATAGTTAACACTACTGAATTATACACTTGAAAACGGTTGAGTTGGTGAATTTTATATTATGTGAATTTTACCACAATTAAAAATAAAATAAAATAAAATAAAATATTCTTAAAGAAAAAAATACTAGGCTAGATCCTAGTAAGGTGGGTAACTGACCTTCTCCTTCATGTCCAAATCCTGATATTGATTGTCTGGTTCTGAAAGATCTAATGTTGACGAGAGGCGCAGAAGCATGAACCCAAGAGGAGATAGTCTTCCCTGCTTCTGCACTAACAGCAGAATTGGTCTAGCATCACAGTCCATGAATCTTTTACCATTGGCCTCATATTGGTGTCTACAGTAAAATTTGAGGGTCCAGTTCTCTCTCTTTAAACTATGAGGTAGTCTAAGAAAAGGCCCACCCATTGCAGCAGCTGCATAGAATAACCACAAATAATTATAAAGAAGTTAGACGAGCTACATGTTAAGGAATGTAAACTTTATACTGCGGCTAATATATGCTTCTGATAGCCTTTTAGCATAAAGTGAAATAATCAAATATGTAAGTTAATTCAACTGCTCTGTTGGAGTGCTGTCTGGGATGCTAAGGGAAAAGAGACGAAGATGGAAAGAGTGTTTAAATGCACCAGTGTTCTTTGGCTTAGATGACTGGGTAATTATTAGAACAACAGATTTAATGTCATAATGGAGGTAAGATAACAAACCTGGTGGCTTGAGAAGTGAATGGGAATTGAGAAATTGGAAAGAGTGAGTATAACTGGTGTCCTGTGAAGGGAGACACGTAGAATATTATTTAGAGGTGAGACAGTTGAGTGGATTTTTTCTGCCGAGGATGGAAGAGGCTTAAGCATGACTAGGCAAGGAGTTAACAGAGAGGGAGAATTAGAAGATACAGGAGACAGAGGGATAAACGTCAGATCAAGTTACAGAAGGGACCAGTGAAGATCTAGAGCGAGGAAGAGGAATTAACATTTGAAAGGAGAGGGACACCTTTATTTTCAGAAGAGGGAGAGAGAGGATACATGTGAGATATTGGACTTAAAGATTTCTGAGGCTGAACAAGTTAGCTTCACTTCTCAATTTGCAAAGTGACAGCTTAGAGTCAACTTTTCGTAAGTATTATCGTGCTTAATTTTGATTGGGTTAACTTTGATGAATCATTTTCTAGCCAAGGAGAGTTTGACTAAAGCAATGGATGAAAGAGTCAAGGTGATTATTAAGGGTAAGTTATAGATGTTTCTTATCTTTACTGGAAAATAGGACAACTAAGACACAGAGGTTTTCCAAAAATGTCCTTTGTTGTGTTGAGCATAATGGCTACTTGCCAGATGAACTGGCATCTCAGAGAAGCGTCAGCCCAGGGCTCAGATCAGTGCAAGGAAAACCAGTGAAGGAGATGTCCAGTGAAAAATAAACTTGTTTAAATAATGCATAATGTGGCTTGGGCTGAAATTCAAATCATTTTCTTATTAGGTGATTTCCCAGTGGTCACTTTATAGGGAGACTGGAAGTTTGGGAATCTTTTTTTGATGTTTTTGAAGTTATTTCATGATGATTCGTTTCTATTTCTGTTCAGAGTACTAAGATTATTTATAATCTTACAACAGTTTTTTCCCCCAGTTATTTTTATATCATTACAAAAGAACTCCTTCAAAATGGTAAATTGCTGACACCCTTTTCATATTGCCTTAACGATTCCTCCTCATTTCATTATTTTCATCATATAAATAACTGTATCATAAAATTTTCAATGCAAGCTCCCATTGAGATGTGAAGGGCAAGCATTCCCAAGAAACACAGTCTTATTAAAATGCATTGCTTTATAGGAAACACTAAGGCCCATTGTGAACACAACAACATGCAGCCATAAAATGATTAAAATGTCCCTGATAATAAAAGTTTGACCCCACGTTACTGACAGCAGGTTGCCATCGTTTAACCATCGACCACTACCTGTTACTATAGGAGGTGGAGGGGGAGAGGGAGAGTATTAGGAAGGTCTGTTGAAGACTAGACAAATTCCTGAGTGTAGAGGAATTTTCCATTATAAAATATAACACATTCTCCAAAACATCTGATTCTTCACATATACTTTGACTATCTTCTTTCACCACTGGACGAATATTGAACATGTGGCTTCTATTGGGCATTTAATGATAAAACGCTTTGTCCGTAAATGATCCTTTGTCATTCTCTTCTTCCTCAAGACAATTTCTTTTTTTTTCTTTTCTTTTTTTTTTTTTTTTTTGGCGGTATGTGGACCTCTCACTGTTGTGGCCTCTCCCGTTGCGGAGCACAGGCTCCAGACATGCAGGCTCAGCGGCCATGGCTCACGGGCTTAGCCGCTCCACGGCATGTGGGATCTTCCCGGAATGGCGCATGAACCCGTGTCCCCTGCATCGGCAGGTGGACTCCCAACCACTGCGCCACCAGGGAAGCCCAAGACAATTTCTTTTTGATCAGGGAGACTAAACTGTTTGAACTGAAATATATATACATATATATATATATACATAAGCACATGTATACATATGTACACATGTGCATATATATTTTAAAATGTTAATGGATTTTTGTTACATAATCACTGTAACAGCTTGAAACAATTCTGGGAAATATGAAGACAAAAGTAATCATCTGAAATCCTGTTGTCTTTATGTTAATTAATTAATTGCATCTTTTACTCAATAAATAACTATTGAGCACCTTCTAAGCCCAAGGCATTATGGTTGGTTCTAGTGAGTTGGTACTTCACTAAAGCAGTGAGCAAAATTAGCATGGTACTTGCTGTTATGATAATGGCACTGTGTAATATTTGGGCTAACATCTTTCTAGATATCTCTCTGTGAATACGGTTATATGTGAGTGTGTGCTCATATTTTAAATGCATACATACACACATTTATATTTTACATAAAGAGGTAAACTAATGACTCATTGTCCACAGCTTTCTTTTCTTGGGGAACAGTAGGTTGTGTCTATCTTTGTCAGTAAATATAGGGTAGAGCATCACTTTCCTTGACTGCATCGTCATTTATTGACTGAAAGTCTTAGGTGAGGTTTCCTGGTAAACAGAGTGTGAGACAGAGATGTGTCATGCAGGAAGACTACAGAGGAGTGGTCTTGTGAACGTCTATGAGAGAGTGAGGGAGGAAGCATTGGTCACAGGGAAGGGTTGAACTGCAATGGAGTTGCAACCAAGGTCTCATACAATCACAAAGGAAACTCAGGAGCTGGCATGGCCCTTCAAGGATGTCTCCAGCTGAGGCCAGGCCTTTGCATCCCCACATCAACCAATCATTGGATGAAGGCTATCCTCAGGGAAGGGGTACACTTTTGGATGTAGGAGCCTAGGGCGATTACTGAAGAGGGACACCTACGTAAAGTGTTGAAACTGTTGCAAACGATCTTTGCAAATGGGGGAAGAAGACACTGTATGATTTCTTTCTTTTTTTTTTCTTTCCAATTTGTTAGGGTGTGTTTTATGAAACAGAATGTGGTCTATCTTGTTGAATATTCCATGTGAGCTTGTGAAGAATGCATATTCTGCTGTTGTTGGATGAAGTAATCTTTAGATATCAATTATATCTAGTTGATTGATGGTGTTGTTGAGTTCAACTATGTCGTTACTGATTTTCTGCCCTTTGGATCTGTCCATTCCTGAGGGAATGGTGTTGAAGTCTCCAACTATGATAGAGGAGTCATCTATTCCTCCTTGCAGTTCTATCAGTTTTTATCTCATGTAGTTTGACGCTCTGTTGTTAGGCACACACACGCATTAACAAATACCGTATGCTAACACATATATATGGAATCAAAAAAAATAGGTTATGAAGAACCTAAGGGCAGGACAGGAATAAAGACACAGACATAGAGAATGGACTTGAGGACACGGGGAGGGGGAAGGGTAAGCTGGGATGAAGTGAGAGAGTGGCATGGACTTATATATACTACCAAATGTAAAATAGATAGCTAGTGGGAAGCAGCCACATAGCACAGGGAGATCAGCTCGGTGATTTGTGACCACCTAGAGGGGTGGGATAGGGAGGGTGGGAGGGAGACGCAAGAGGGAGGAGATACGGGGATATGTGTGTATGTACAGCTGATTCACTTTGTTATACAGCAGAAACTAACACACCATTGTAAAGCAATTATACTCCAATAAGGATGTTAAAAAAACAAGAATTGTTATGTCTTCTTGAAGAATTGACCTCTTATCATTATGTAATGCCCTTTGTTCGTGATAACTTCTACTCTTTTTCTACATTTTGTGGTTTTAACTGAGCAGTTCAAATGACTCCATTTTCTTTCTTTTCTTTGCATATGAGTTATATTTCTTTTTTGAGTTGTTGCCTTAGAGTTTCCAATATACATTTACAACTAATCCCAGTCCACTTTCAAATAACATTATACCAGGTCATGGGTAGTGTGAGTAACTTATAATAATAATAAAATAATCATAATTCCTTTCTCCTGTGCCTTGTACCATTGTTGTTATTTGTTTCACTTATATACAAACATATATAAGGATATACTAGAATATACATACAGATATGATAGATATATACATAAGCATACATAAGCAAATATATCTTTGCTATCATAGTGGACAAGGCCAGGTAGAAGCCTCTAAAACTACCTCTCCTCCAGCCAATGTAGTAACTCAAAAATAATATCCCATCCCAGGGACAATGGTAGAGATTAGTGACACCTTTAAGGATATAAAGGGTGCAGAGGTGTTTCTCATCCTATACCCCTTTCATTTATCAGACTGACTCCTACAAAACCAGATGGATTCTGGTGGATGACAGTGTCCTACTACAAATTTAGCCAGGTAATAGTCCTAATTGGAAAGGCTGTGGCTGAGGTGTGAAATTTGCTGAAATATATTAATACAACCACAAACACATGGTATATAGTTCTCTTCCATCCCTGTAAGAAAGGAAATAGTTTGATCAGAGATCAGAAATAGTTTGTATCCATTTAGGGCTGCCAACAGTATATACATAAGCTCTTGCCCCATGGGTATGTTATTTCTCCTGCCCTTTGTCATAATATAGTCAAAAGTGGGCTGGACTCATTGGATATTCTACAGATGATCATATTGATCCACTGTATTGCTAATATTTTGTTAATTTGACAAAATGAACAAGGAGTAGGTACACTGGAGGCCTGGGTAAGATGTGCTACACAGGGTGCTGATAGTCATTCTGAATATCAGTGAAGTTTTTAGCGGCCCAGTGTTCTGGTACCTATGAGGACATCCCCTCTAAATTAAAGGAGGTGCATCTTGCACCTCCCACCACTAAAAGGAAGCACAGGTCTCTGTAGGTTCTAGGGACCACATATTTTATTCTTGGGACTATTGCTCCAATCCATTTCCTGGATGAAAGGAAAATCTGCCAAGTTTGAGTGGGACCCAGAAAAGCAAAGGGCTCTGGTACATGTCCAGGCTGCATTACAAGTGGCCCTGCATTTGGAGTCTTATAACCTGGTATTAGATATGCCCTTACTTAAGGCAGAGACTATTACAATAATCCAAATAAGACTTGGCAGTAGCTTGGACCAAGATGGTAGAAGTCAAAGTGGTGAGAAGTGGCTGAATACATTTTGAAGGTAGAGATAAGAGTGTTTGCTGATTAATTGGATGTAACTTGTAAGAGAAAGAAATAAGTCATGGAGGACTACAGGTTACCTATCAGAGTACTAGTGTAAATATTTGTTTAAGCATCATGTCCAGCAATGAGACTGTAAATTCCTAGAGAGTAGAGATCATATCCTATTTCTCTTAAGTCTTCTGGACCTTGCTGAATGTCTGGTGCATAGTAGGCCCTCAAAGCAAGTGTCTAAACCAGTTTAATACTCATGTGTGTTTGCAGTGCTGCCACTGCAAATATTGTGATGGATTTTATTCACTTAAAGATTACTTAATCAAAATATTTCATAATTATTTATAGTTGTAGAACATTAATATTCTAAGCTGGATTATTTTTTTGGTACAGAAATATGAGATAAATGAACAAGACATGACCTGGAATAGTTCAATGTTATTTTTCCTGATTCCAAAAGTACAATTATTGATTTTATTTTTATCATGGTTAGAATAACACTAAAATTTGTCACTCTGTCTTTTAGCACTCAGCTCATGTGGAACTATTAAAAGTTGCCCTTATAGATTGTGCCATAAATAAAACAGGGTTGCTGTATATGGTAAAACATACCCTTTTAGAAGGGTAGACAAATGCAGTCTATATGCTGTAATGTTATTATGACTAGGACATTTGGGTATTGATCAGTAAAGATAATGATGAAGATGCTTTATGGATGAATTATGTATCAATTGTTTTCTGAAAAAAATACAGTGGAGGAGAACTTTATTTATGACTGGATTTCTTTAAAAGGGTTAGAAAGGTTGCTGTTTTATTGTATGCTCTAGGTTCTCAAATCAATATTTATACTTTGTCCTATGCTAATGCAATCCTATCCATTTGTTAAAATAAATAGTAAAATGTGACCTAGTTACAGTGCTCTCAAGTCAGTTTGCCTAAGGGTAGATATTGGAGAATTAGTAATATAAGATCTCTTTTTCCAATGGTATTTTAGAGTTTCTCATGAATACATTACTTAGGCATTGTCACCCTTCCTTCTATATTTATTCTCTGGCCACTTGGTACTTCCAAGGATCCTTATCTATCATGTAATGATTCTTGAATTAGTGTCTGGAGTCCTTGGGAAGAAATATTTCTCTTTACAAAGTTATAAGATCTATTAATAAGCTCTAGATGTCAACTACACTTTGATCTGTGGATGCTTTGCCCCACCCTCATCCCTTTCTTATGAATGAAGAAGGTATTTTTGCCCACTTGCACGTTTGTCTTTGGTGTTTTTTAGAGCTAAGATGACAGATTGTCATGGCCAGTATTCCCTTTTGGATAAGATTAATTTAACTGGCTCAGAACTAAACAGAAACTACTAACCTTTTTTTTAACCTGACCTCTCTTTCTGGTATGAGAAAAACGATTCAAATGTGATTTGCATCCAGAGTAGTTATTAGGTGTAGCAGTTTGGTAAGAAATTCATCAGTTGAACCCACCATTCATCTCATTTGATTGGGAATTATCTTAAATCATTCTTGTTTAACAATTTAATTCCAGGAAGTTCAGGTGTAATTCATCAGGACCCATTTACCAATAATGATTATAACTGCTTTTTTTTTTTGTTTTACTTTTAGGTGGCTCTCTAAAAGGGATATGAATCATGTAGATTCTTGATCAAGATAACACGTAATAAATTTAGGTTTCAAATATAAACCACACAACCTCTAAATCCCGTGGTAGGGGTTGTGCAGGGAAAGTTTGGCTTAGTAGGTACAGATTCATTATAAAGAACACTGGAATTCTGTTTATGGCTAAATTTTCCATAAACAGTATCACTGAAAAAATTAATATGCTAAAGTAAAAGTCAAGACAGAAATTTTCATCCTGTCTGCAATTGTAACACTTCACCATTTTGATTCAGTTTTGAGATTCTCCTAATTTACTGCTTCTAAAACCCTGATAAAATATGGTAATTAATAATAGACTACCTGCTAACACTGGGGGAAATTAGACAATTTAATAATTTTTACAATGATGAAGCAACTGTTCATTGAAACACACACAAAAAATTTATAATTAAGTAAACACTGGTACTTAAGCGATTGAAAGTAAATTAGGAAACACTGAATTTACATTTGTTCTAAAAATTAATCATTTTAAATGATTTCATAATTCTTTATAAGCATATACTGTTTATATTTGGATATTTTCTTAGATTTTACAAAGTGTAATTCTATACATAATTGAATGACATAAGACACAAATGAAACTACTTTTGAAGAGATTTTTGTTTTTTCAAAAGAAAACTGTGGGGAAAGATTAGATGACTCATCCACCCAGTGATCAGATGTACTTTATTAAAAACCATAAGTTAGGGCTTGTTGTACTTACAACCAAAGTAAGAAAAACAGGAGAGTAAACTATGTTATAATAATTATTTCACAGTGTCTACTTCTGATGTAAAACCCAGCACCATGATCAGAGATTTCAAGCTGTTTCGTATATCCTATTAGAAAAACATGGAAGAATATAATGGAAAGAACATTATGCAACTTCAGAATAGTGTAATTAATTACGTTTTTTTAGAATTTTGAGCAAGATAAATTATGAAAGCTACTTTTTCCTAGACTCTTTTTTTCCAGTTACATTTGATTTACAGTAGGTTCTCATGGAGTTGCTTAAGAAAATAAGGGAACACTAATTTTAACAAATCATGTTTTGCTGATGATCTTTAATTTTCTATCATGATGAGGGGTAGTGAGCAAAACACAACGAAATTTCCCCAAATTTTCTGAATTTTGTGCTTTTCATTAGTGAACTTTGACTAAGTTAAACTTGGTTATGAAATACAAAACCAGACAAGTTTTGATTCGACTTTTTCCATTGGGAAAAAACATTGATAGTGTTTTAGGAAAGATATAAATCAAGTAAGTTAGTATAATTACTACAGAAATAACAACAACTGTAATTACAAATACTGATATCTGTTTTGTGTTTTGTATCAGTTGATTCCTACAATAACCTACTGAGGTTCTTCAATAAGTTACTATATCTTAATATAAAAATGTTTTTAAAGGCTTATTTATTATTTATTTCCAACCAGTTCAATTCAACATATCAACTGTGATAATATGAATGATAGAAGTGAAATTACAGGTTCATTACCTGTAGAAGCCAGACTTTGTACTGGATAATATTACATATATACACATAACTTTCATTTGAAAAGTGTTTTAGAATTCACAATTTGCTTTCCCAAATATTATCTGGTTTGATGTCCCAAACAACCTTGCTAGGAACTAAGGCAAATATTATAGTCCTATTTTTATGGGAGCAAACAGGCTAAGGAACGTTCAGTGATTTCACTAAGGCAAAAACTCAGATGAGATCCAGGATGTCCTCACTCCTGAGTCCTCCGACTTCAATAATGTAAAGTTTTGGGTGAGGAGAATTATAGGCACTCAAGGAAGCAGACTAACTCAGGCAAGGAGGTATCATTAATGACATAATTATTGCTAGGAATGCAAAAAATAAGGATATATTCCTAAAGATGTTCACAAATATTATCAAAATAAATCCAACCAAATCCCCATATTGTCAATTCCATAGGCTCAGTGTGTCTCCTAACTTCCTACCATATTTAGAAAGTAGAACATATGAAGAAAATCACATCTACTTTAGAATCAATAATTCTTGCTTTTAATATATGTATACAATATTCATTTTGGCTTTCTGAGGAATAAAGTCAGATATATAACAGAAATTGTCTGAACTTCATGAAAAAAAGGTTGCTATATAAATACGGGTATTATTATCATCATTAACATTTATAATGCTTGTCACCTCTCTGCCTCATAAAGGCACTGTAAACATTTGAATGAGGTAATGTCTGCGAAGCTGTATAAGTTTTCCAAATGAGAATTAAGATATAAATACAAAATGTTTTTATCAATAAAGTATTGGGTGAATCTGGTCTAGACAGAAAGTAATAAAATTTGGTTAGTGAAGTAGATGCTGACAGCTCTTTCCAAACAATGCCAGTGATTGGGTTCCACTGGTTTAGATTTTGAAATATAAATCTTTGTTTCCTAAGATTGTATTAGCCTTAAATAAAATTTTAAATAAGATTCCTTTGAATATTTATACAGAGTAAGCTTATAGTTAACAGTCTCATTTTTAAAAAATACAAACTTCATAAGAAAAAGCCAATTTCTGTATAAAGTAGTGGTTATTGCCATTTAATACAATTGAATCTTTCAGTCATTTTTTTGGTATCTTTTTCTCGACACTTGTGTCTATCCAATAGAAAGAGTCAATTGAAGTAACTAAGTTTGCAGATAGAGCAGATAACATTTTGTCATTTAATAAGATTATTTTCTTTTTCATTAATCATTCTTGTGATCGTGCATCAACTTACAGGTAAGCTGAAATACATTTTCAGGATACATATACAGTAGTCATAATCTCCCTACTCAAGGAAGTTTGCAGTACTCCTTTGAAAATAGCATTTAGAGACACTGCTAATAGAACTAGGCAGACTATTTTAAGAAATGTTGCCTGAAGAGCAATCCTTCGCTGCTTTTCACTAGTTCCTTTGCTGTTTATAGTTATCATTAGTGAAATGATCATCTCTTCACAGGGAGCCCTGCAGAGTCACACTTAAGGAGTTTCATATTTACTGTTGTGTTGTTATATTAGCTTTATTCCAATTGACAATGGATTTCTAAACTAAATAAATTAATGAAATGGTTTGTCCCTTGTCAGAAAAAAAAAATCAAGACTTTGTAAGTTGAAGTCTTCATTACTATTTTAAAAGATTTCTCCTTTCGGGTCTAGTCTGTAAATCAAATTATATCTTTACCGGTAGAAGTTTTTAAATTAACCTCCATGATCAGACAAAGACAAAAACATTACAGACACTTCTGTTCTAGCCTGCCATTACAGTAGCACAATGCCTGTGGGAACAAAATGAGAGAACGAGGGTGTCTTTATGCCGAAGTAACTTCAGAATCAAATTGAGGGCAGAAGTTGAGGTACGCTTGAGGACAGCCTCCCACAGACACACACAATAAAAGGCATCATATTTGCTTGAATCATTTTGATAACTAAAAAGATTACTTAAGGAGTGACTAAATTATGGAGACTACAGCCCAACCTGTCTCACTGTGGTGCAGAAAAGCTTACTTTTTGATATCAGTCAGGTTGGAAGGCCATATCTAATGCTCATTGGGAATAATAAACAGCGAAGGAGAATCTGGGATTGAGTCCTTTTCTCTTCTACCTCAGATATACTGCTTAGTTTATCTCCTGATTTCTTAAAATCTGAAAAGCTGGAGGCTGAACCAAGTCACCTGTTATCTCAAAGGGAACTTTAAAAGTATATGGAGATTATTTTAACAATTAATAGTCACAGGAAGTTTCCTGAAGAGCTTCTTTGGCATCTATATATTGGATTTTTAATTTTCTACTATCCAATTCAAGCGTTGAATCTGGATTTCTTTCCACCCCACCCTCTTTCCTTATTGGAGGAATAATGGCTGTTCTTTTCAAATCTCCTAGAATAGTCTTCTGCTCTGCATAGTTGTAACAGGATGTGACATCCAGTCTTGGTTAATCAGTGTTCAGCCCAAACCCACAGTGGCAGTGAAGGAGGTGGCACTTACAATTTGCCCATGACACTGACCAGGTTTTTAAGGAATAAGAGTGAGGGAAAATAGCATAAAATACTTAAATTTTTATGGAAAAGGTATAACTTGGTGAAAAGCACCATCATAAATTCCCAAAAAGTGTATCTTAATGATACACTTAGAGTAAATCATTTGCCTTGAGAGACAGGAGGTCTCTGGTGACCTGCATTGCAGCCACATGAGACTCCTAGACTAGCTACTTTCAGCTAAATGTACTCTCATATTAATATTTTAAAATGCCATAATGCCTCTCTGAAAACCTCAGAGGACAGATACATCAATTTGCTAGGTCTTCACTCCAGGAAATAGAAACAGGGATAATCTGCCATTAAAAGAAATAGTTCATTATGTCTGCTTCTAGGGAGCACATAAACTATGTCCCTCACATACTTAAGTTGCAAATCCTCACTTTAATGTGAAGGGAAACACCATGCCCCAGAGCTTTATTGTCTCACTGTTTATTAGTACAAAAAGGTTTGTTGTGGTATGAAATCTTAAGCTTGTTGCAGTAATCAATCAGCTTCAAAGAGTCTTTACCCTAGCTAGATTCATTACAAATAAATCAATTAAACATAAAGTTTCTATTTTCAGGAGGTTTCGAATGTAGAATAGAAGCAAATGCATCACAGTTAGAGAAAAGAATTTTCCTGGAGCAATGTCTCTTCACAAAGAGCCCTTTTGCCTTTATTGCACGATGGAGCACATACTGTAGTTTGCTCTTTTATTTTAGTTAATTGCAGACATTCTTCTTCTTAGCATATATTTTTCATTGGAGGAAAAATCACATCCATATGAAAAAGATACGTGGTAAGCTAAAAATATTGCTGGAGTCAGGAAAAAGTAAACAATTGGTTTGTGTCTTCTTGTCATTACAAGACTGAACCTTCATTAGGCATTTGGACAATTTTCACTCTTAAAGCGTTATTGTATTCTTTCAACCTCTGTGCTAAGATTGTTGACAGTGCAGGGAGCACAGTGGCAGAAGCAACAAAACAAAACAAAACCCCCCAAAGAAAACAACTGATCAAGAAATGAATCAACCAAAAACCTCTCAATATAAGGCTTCCTCATTATTAAACTAAACAAAGAACTACACATTCTAAACCAGATGACCTCGTTCATTCACTTTGGGAGGGTAGTGATGAGGGAAAATAGGAGATGGAGAGACATCTTTCATTTTATCATCAAAATTGATGAGTGAAAATTGACAAGTTTGACTTATCAAGTGAACATCACAAAATTACTAATCAGTGACTTTAAATTCTTGTCCACATATTTTGTCTTCATGTGTTTTTAATACCATTAGCAGTTTGCAGAGATTCCCAGAAAGAGAGAGACCTTGGCTGTGAGAGAGGCCAAACCCAAATGATTTCTTACAGAAATATAGTCAAAAGTCTTACGGTACAGGGCTGGGTTGGGTGGAGTGGGGAAATAGGATGTGGGGTGTAGGGAGGTGGGGTGGTGGGCATAGGAGCCAATCTGTCTTATGTATCATTCTGCCTATCTAAATAAAAGGCAGGCCAGTCCAAACTCAAAACAAACAGATGAAAAGGCCTCAGCACCCCAATCAAGTATCTTTCTCTCATCAACCAGGACTAACAGTTGTTTTGATGATATATGATATGCTCTACATATGGTGACATGTGACAGCTCACTTCTGGAGCCATCCCAGAGAAAAGGGTAGAGAAATGACCGACTCTAACAGTAGCACTTCCTGTGCCGTTAACACCCTCTGCCTGCCTCCGTGCAGGGTACCCATTTAATAGGAAGTATAAAGCTCCAGTTAAACATTTTCTCTTAGGCTCCCAGATGGTCTTTTAGAGAAAGAGGGGGAAAAAATCATCTATTTCCAGGAATTGACAGTGTGATGGCACTGATATTTTTTGTCTGTGATGAGGTTCTTTCAAGACTCCGCAGTGGTAATACAACACCTGCTCTGAAAATAAACAAAACGTGCTGGAAAGAGAAAGGAAAATATCCCCATGAGCCATTGGCAGGCTTGTCCAACGTGTTTTAAAGGTTTTTCAGATGTGTTGCTTTCACAATGTGCATTCCTTCTATTTTATCTTCAACAAAAACTTATTTTTTTCCTGTGTGGCAATACCAAAATACACTCATGACAACATCAAATTAGCTAATATTTATGTTATTAGAATACAAATGCTCAAGGGAATAATGAATTTGTATTTTAATCAAGCAAATCGGAACTTGCCATGGTAATTTTGTCACTAATGGACAGCACATATGTATTCTGCAGACATGTGCATTCTCTATGAAAGCAAATCTATTTCCTTCACATTTGTTATAGAAATATCTACTACTAAATCAGGTATTTCGTTAATTTCAAAGAACTCTAAACTTGAGAATTGGCTTGGGACATATTATTTCCCAATATGTCGATAGGACTATAATTTATATATGGTTTAATTATATCCCTTAGTCTAAAAGGTCTTTGATGAGACAGAAAATACTACTTAAAAAGTCAAGATATTTAAGTTAAAATTCACATGACAAAGCAATAGATAAAACACTAAGTACAGTAAAATAATTAGGTTATTTGTAGAAAGGTGGTTGATTCAGAGTACAACCAATAAGGAAACTTGTGCTACTTTCTCCTACATCCTTACTGGAATTATCTCATATGACAATGGAAGATCACTAGGTGTTCGCTTATAAAAAATGAGGACCTCTTCAGGGGATTTAGAGCTGATGATTTTATAAAATATTCTTCTATTTGTATAGAACATGCTATTAGAAGTTTAGACTCTATCTTTAAGATAATTAAGAAATATAATGATGAGACAAAATAGTTGATCACACAACAGATTTTAAAATGTGTAATATCTAAAATAAGATGTGTGCTCTTAATTGGTTCTGAAAACACATCTGCTTTGGCTATTTTAACTGAGCTAGTCATGGATCAGTTTGGTAAAAATGACTCAAACCAGTAGTGTAGACATAGCCAAAGTAACAGTGTGTTCTGGACAGACCGTCATGAAAAACAAACGTAAGGTGATGGTGATGATGATGATGGTGATCATGAAAGACTTAAAGAGGAAGAAGATAAAGTTAGTGTGATTTTGGCATCATTGATATTGAAAATTTATTTTTGACTATAAGTAACCAATAAGTGAACTAACTTCTTAAGAGGAATTCTGAATTAAGGGTGTCCGACCATGAAATACACGTCTCTATGGTATTATCAGTGCAGAGAGAATATTTATTTTTACATTTGTTATGAAAGAATGTTTGTACATAATTATTCAAAAATATGATATTAACTTGACCACAGAAAAGTTGAAGTGTAAGGATAATAAAGAACATTCTGATTAGATAATTTGAGAGAATTTGACCTACTGCTGATAACCAATTTCTATTTTAATTACAAGGTTCGTGTTATGATGAACGTTCTTCAAGAAAATTAATATTTTATCAATATTTTGGCTCATCTGTAGATTTAGAAAAAGAAACAAATATGGTGATAGAGAATGAAATATCGCAATTGTTCTGAAAGATTTTCTCAGTGACGTAAAAAAGATGACTGAGTGATCAGTAGGTTAGCTGTGCCTGAAGCCTGCCTGCCGCTCACATAGGAGATGAGACCCAGTGCTCAGACCGGCTAGTTAGTGAGAAGAAAGTTGGTAAAAAATGTGTGATGCTGGGGTTCTCTGGTGGCGCAGTGGTTGGGAGTCCGCCTGCCGAGGCAGGGGACATGGGTTCGTGCCCCGGTCCGGGAGGACCCCGCATGCCGCTGAGTGGCTGAGCCCATGAGCCATGGCTGCTGAGCGTGCGCGTCCGGAACCTGCGCTCCGCAATGGGAGAGGCCCCAACAGTGAGAGGCCCGCGTACCGCAAAGAAAAAAAAAAAAGAGTTTGATGAGTTTGATGCTGAATCCAGTGAGCCCTTATGTACACAGTTTGGGATATAAAGAATTTCCTTTTTGTTAACTGAAGAGGTAGATATCAATCACTCAGAGGAGAATTTAGTTCAGGAGGTAAAGGATTTTTTGGGGGGCGGGGGCATCTATCTATCTATCTATAAAGGCACATTATATATATATATATATATATATATATATATATATATATATATATATATATATATATATATCATGTGCCTCCCTGATTCTATCCAGGGACCATTCTTTCTTTCATCTCGAGAACATACAGAGACTGACAAATGGCTACAGATTCAGGAGAAATAAGTTACTTAGTCATCTAGAAAAATTTGTGCCTATGTCCCCCTACTGAAATTATTCTTTTGGCAAATATGGCCCCAAATCTCCATTGTTGTGGTAAATACTTTTGAATCTCAGGACTTCCCATTGAGTATTTCTATGATTCATTTAAAAAAAATACATTACTTAAAAAAAAAAAGTAATGCATTTTCTGCTGAGTCTGCTTGAGAGAATATTCTGCCTATTTACCATGGTACTTCTGGCTTCTCGGCAGCCGATGTCACAAGATGGGTTAACCAGTCTTCTATCACAGCTGTAAAAAACATGGAACATTCAGGGCATGTTTGGACTTGCCTGGATCAGTTGTGATGTGGTTAGTGGAGAAACCTCTCAGAAGACAGTTGGAACAGAGTGCTTTGAATTCTTTGCACTATAACGGAGGTTACTCATAGTATTAGAGAAAAACTTCATTTCATTTCAGCCTAATAAAACCTCTGAGCTTATTATTCCAGCTAAATATTTAGACTTAGGGCTTCCCTGGTGGCGCAGTGGTTGAGGGTCCGCCTGCCAATGCAGGGGACACGGGTTCGAGCCCTGGTCCGGGAAGATCCCACATGCCGCAGAGCAGCTGGGCCCGTGAGCCATGGCCGCTGAGCCTGCGCGTCCGGAGCCTGTGCTCCGCAACGGGAGAGGCCACAACAGTGAGAGGCCCGCGTACCGCAAAAATAAATAAATAAATAAATAAATAAATAAATAAATATTTAGACTTGGGAATAAGTGTTACAGAACAAATTTAATAGGGAAATTCTAGCATATTCACTTTATGAAGACGTTCATATATACAAAAGGTAATTATTAAATACTCAATAAAATTGGCTTGTGGATCAAAGATATTATTTTGTTTTCTTGGACTAGCAAGTAGGGAAAGAAGATTTCAGAGCCAGAATGGAAAAATTGGACAGAAGGTAGAGACAGTAGAGACAACTATTTTAAAAGTCTAGCAGGGAAAGAAGAGGGGAAAAAATGGTGGAAAAGAGGAGAACTTCAGGCTTGAGTAAAAGAACATTTTTTTTCCAAAGTATGGAAAAAAAATATGCGGGCAATGGAAAAAGAGGGAGAGGTTCCCCATGAGAAAAAGCTAGGTGATAACTAGAAGGTCGTGTCTCTGATCATTATAAAGAAACAAGGGGAGCTCTGGAAGTGGGTCTTAGTCCTGAGTATGAAGGCGGAATTCACTGTGATGGTTTTGTTTTTCTAAGGAAAGTAAATGATGAGCTAATCTGTTCGGAGTGAAAGAGAGGAAGGGTATATTGGAGATTGAAGGGAGCTAAGACGTTTAGAATTGTTTTGTGAGCAATATCGGAGAATATTTATATGAGTCTAAGGAAGAGTTAAATCAAAAGATTTGAGACAGCCACTGTGAACCCAGTTTGAGTGAGAAAACTCTGATTTCAATTCTATTTTTAGGCTGCTTTGACCTACTTTGAAATTTCCCAAATGCTCACAACTTTTCTGCTTTCGCTCTAGACTGCCACTGTGAGGTCATACAGTGCCCCTTCGCCTCATGAAAAAAAAAATGTGTTTCAAACCTTTCCCACCTCCAAAACCAAATTTCATTTGTTTCTTGCATCATACCAAATGAATATGGTAAATACGCAAATATAAAAAGGCATCCTAATTGCTTTCCCTATCCCTACAAGCTCTTTTGACTGTCATTCCTCCCAAAGAAACATTCTTTTTCAATAGGATAATTTAGAAAATATTTCTAAATCTTAGAAGAGAAGTACAAAATTCAGGGAGTTTCAAGTAGGATGGGGGGGCTTGTGAGGCAACTTATGTGGGTAGTGAATTTTGAAGGATTCCTTATATCACATCACATCACATAATTGGCTATGAGTAATATAAAATATATTTGTGTTTTTATATGTGTATATATACAATTATCTATATAATAAATATTACTAGTGCATTATGGATATTTTTCTTTCCTGAAAAGCTAGAGAGGAAAGATTGGGCTGTAGCTGTATAAATATTTCTCTCTGATTACACAGCATATAAAAATAAAATGACATTTTCAAAATACTTTATCCTGAAAACTTTTCTATTACTCAGGGAAGCTCTTCTTAACTGCTTCCTTCGAGTTTGGCCTGTGATTTACTGGGACCATTTAGAGACAGCTCATATTTTCTAGACATACTGTAGGTATTTTAATGCCTTAATCAATTTTTGCCACTTTAGTTCCTCTACTGGGCTAGATTAATCTTCCCCTAGGTTCCCAACTTTCAAAGAAGATCACTTATCAAAATCATCTCTACAGGAAAAAATGAAGCTGCAATTAAAAAAAAACACATCTCTCTCAAGTCATATATCACAAATATTAACTATGATATAAACAGCTTTTAGAATAAAGGCTTAAGATAAATGTGTTCTTCGGTTCTAGAAAATGTGTAAAAATGAATATGGTTTGCTTTCCAGTTTAAGTTAATTTGATTTTTGGTTTTACTCTGTTAATGTATTATAATATGTCACTTCCAAAAGAGTAGAGATATCATACCGGAAGATTGTGGAATGGGTGAAAATGAGGTTTTAAAGCAGGGGAAATGAAATAAAGTAGGAGAGGGCATGGGAAACCCTATATAAACCAATCTCCAATATCCATTTTGGGGAATATCTTAGTCAGTAGGATGCTGATTATCTTCTCTAGGATTTCACTTCCACTGTGAGCTTCTCTGGGCTCATGTGGTTCCCCACATACATGTTCTCTCCTCTTGACAGCAGTCTTCCCCGTCCTACTTTTCTAGGAGGCCTCAGCTGCCATACAAAGGGACATAAAAGAAAGGGAAAGTGGTTTCTTTTCTCTTCTGCTGCTGTAAGAGCAGAGACAACAAATTGGATTAACTACTTTTTTCCTCCCTTTTTCCAGAAGTCAAGGGGTTCCAGGAATACTGATCCTGACTGGCTTATCAAGGCAACAGATTATGATATTTGACTCTCAACATTTCCCCTGTGATGCCATTCCTCTTTGGTAAGTATCCGAAAGGAAGAAACACATTCTTAATTCAAGTAAAGTTACTTCTCTAGGTCCTCTTGATGTCTATGTTGATAAACATCTATGAAGGGGACATAATTGGCAGTCTAGTCTTGGAATCCCAAGATCATTTTCAAAGAAATATTTTAAAACACTTCAAAATTTGCCAAGAGCTTATGTTTTCATATAATGAAATAAAATTTGGACCTCCTCTGAAATAAATTTAGAATCATTTCTCTCTGGGGCTAAACTTTAACATGAAAAAGTTTCTACCCCTCTCTCCCTTAAAAAAATTTGCTGTTGTTTCACATGTTTTACTGATAAGGAAATATAGTTCTGGTGGATCATGTCTATAAATATCATCTAGAGATGTTTTAATTACCTAAAGTCTTTGTGGTCATTGTTTATTGCTTTGGTGAGCCTGGAAATATGCTAACTCTGGACAAGAGGCAAGAAAGAAAACTTTGGACTGAGAGTCAAGAAAATTAGAAGAGATGGGTTCCTGGCTGGACTCCAGTGTTAACTTTTTTGAAATCAGGTACACAGCTTCAGGGGCCTCAGTTTCCCCAGCTATAAAATGAGGAATCCAAGCTAGAGTACTCTCTGGGGTTTCTCCTAACAGTAAAAGTATATATTTAAAAAGCTTTGTCCCAAGGAAGCAGCTTTAACTATTAAAAAAAGGTCTACAATAAGGAAACTGATTTTAAAAAATTCAAAAATGTCAATTCTTTGACTTCTCAATGTCTCTGATTTACCTCAAGTCGTTTTTTTGTTTTGTTTTGTTTTTAAATACATGTGCATACAGCTAGGTGAAGTGGATATTTCCTTTCCTTGATTTTCTATATTCAGGACAGCCCAGCAGAGCTGTGAGGGGCCATAGTAGTGCCCTGAAGTCAGAAAGGAAGGACAGCTTGCGACCGTCACTCAGAAAACAGACTCAGGCTGATGGGAGACATTCTGAGTGGGATGGTGGTGCCACTTCCTGATCTTGTTTAATTGAAGCTGCATATTTGGAAGCCCATTGATAGGTTAAATAGAAATCGGATTCTATGCTTAGAAAGAAAACTGTTAATGATATGCTGTGGGAAGATGTTTTTCTTTTCTGCCCAGCAATTTGTATAGACTTACTCCTTATTTGTCTCTTGATAACCCCATCAATCTCATCCATGCCCTCCTGACCACAGTGCCTGATTGCAGTAATTCCATTTTAGGGGGGCTTTCAGGAGAACTTGGCTTTTGCATTTAGCTAGAGCTGCACGATCGTTTCTTCCCGAGAGTGAGCCGCCGATATCATATTATGCTTGCCTTGATTTCTTTGTAAAGGCTGCCTATAGAATTTCATATTGATTTTAAGCTGGCGCTGTTTCATCTTTAACTCCTTTGTAAGCCAAGAGTCCGGTTATATTAGCGTCTCCTCTCTGTCATTCTGGCAGACACTGGTTATCTGCTTTTTGCAGACTTTACTCTATACACCATGGTAGCTCTTTCAGTATAGAATTTGTTGCCTTTACTCTTTTATATTGTTATTGTTTTGTTTGAAAAACCCAGAGCAGCATAGTGCCAGGTTGCAAGGCTGAGATGCAATTAAAAAATAATATATAAATGAGAAACAAAGAGCTTCAAAAAGACAGAGAGGTAGGTAGAGGATGGGTGTTCATGCTGAGGACTCACATTGGCATTGGCAGCCTTACATTATTCCAGAAAGGGTTTTGAAGAAGTGAGCCTTACCAAGTAATGTGAAGCAGGGCCCAGTTGTCAATTGAACAGTGAGAAATGACTACAGGTGTGACTTATTGAAACCATACCTTAGTTTCAATGTTTATCAACTGGCTGTCCTCCAGAACCTCAATTTGGTGTCATTTGGCCACAAGTTTGACCTAAAGCAATACAGATTTATAAGTGGCACTGACACTAATCGCACAATCATTTTGTAGTGCTTTGGAATTTACAAAGCCTTTCAAATCCATCAACTCATTGGATCTCCGCAAAGGCCCTGTAACATGGGCAGGGTAGGTCTTAATAGGCCTACTTCAGAGGTAAGGCAACAGAGGCCAAGAGAGTACAAATTAGTCAATGAACAGACATATTATAGATAGAACCAGGGGCTGGAATTTCAGTTTCCGCACATGAAACTTGTTGCTCTTTAATTCTGTGGTAATCTGAAGTAATACAAGCAAAAATATCACTTGCATATGTTTTGCATTGCCTTTATATTTACAATTCCTTATTTATTTCCTTGTCTTTGTACTTTCAGGGTGTCCCTTCAGATTTACCTCCAGCACAGCAAAGATACTTTTATCACAAAGGAGAATCACAGAAATCAAGGTCTCCATGTTAAGCATATTATTCTTAACTGCTTAGAGAATTTTCCCACTGGGTTGCCCTATTGTGTTTTAAATTTTATTTTAGCTCTATTTTCTCATCTGTAAAGTGAAGGGGCTAGGCTATGTTCTCATTCTATGGTACTGTGATTAGGAGGAGGTGAAGAAAGAATCAGAGCTGCGAGTGAATATGATTATCATGGAATCACAAGTACAGTGCATTATGCATGTTTTAAAACTGGATATAGTATTTATATTCTAAAGTGTTTCCTTATGAATTACCTTCATCTTTCAATGTACTGTTTAGTCTTACTGCAAGAATAATCCTTACAGAAATCCAAATCAATTTGTTTGTTCTCCACATAAGCTACTTAGAATTTTCAAAATGTGTTTATGTCCAAAGACAATTCTCTCAGTTGATATAGGACTTTGCAAGATTGGCTATAAATACCCACTAAAGTACTCACATTTTCCCCCTAAGTCACGACTTTCTAGAGTACTTAAGCATTAGCGATCACTTTTAATTTAGTGATTCCATATTCTTTATTTAATGCCTCGCTGCTATATTTGAGACCAAACCATGCATTTCAACACTCAAGACCAAATGAATTTTGAAAAGACGTGTTGGATTCAATAATTTTTCTCTGAAAACTATTTCAAATTTTAAATGAGATAAATTTCCATTTCATGTTTTAATAATTGTTCTTATTGCATAGAGCTAAACTAATTGTTCATCTTGGTTATCTGCTAACCTGCTCATTTCTTAGCTGATAGAACAGGAGGAACTTAAAATATTCAGAGACTTAGAACAAAACAACGTTCATAAAATCTGCTCTTATAAAGCCCTTGAATAAATGCTGACTTTTGAAAGACTCTTGGGTTACATGTCCAGGCTTCAAATATGGACTTTGGAAACCAGTGACATCAGCATCAATAAAACAACAACCACAACACAAAGCCCAGGGAAGTACATTTAAGCAGTAAAACTTCCTCTTTTTTTCCTTCAAATTTAATTTTTATAATGCTATTAGTAGATTCCTAATAATACACTCATAATTTGACCTTTCATCTTCTTGTTTCTTTATAAGTCTAAATAAATAGGAACTCAAATTGTGAGGAAACTTAGGGCTTAATTCCTATTTGTGATTTCTAATATTTCATGTGCAGAAGTACAAACCCAGGCTACATGACGTGCTTTCAATTTTTGAGCATGATCTCCCCAGAGTTTATTAGCTGCAAAGGCCACAAGACCGCTTTTTCTTCTTAACACATACACTGATTTTTCTCCCAAGATTTTTAACATGATGGCTTTTTATTCCCTTAAGTTCAATCCTAAAGTGGATATGATCAAAATTGGTGAAAAGCAAACACATTCCCTTAAAAAAATCCATAGTCATAGTTACATCTGTGCACAGCTATGGCAGTGAAACCCCAAATCAGGCAAAACTCACCACTTTTTCTAAAAAATATACCATTCAATATGCAGCTCAGTTTCATTAGATGTCTTGTAGAGGTCTGAATGTCTCTCCACGAACCTGGATCACCTTCTGCACACATTCCGGGACATTTCTGGTTTCAGATGGAATTGTTCCTAACTCTCAGTGTGCTGAGGTTTGCTTTGAGTCTTAGAGTTTATTCATATTGAAACTCGGGAGATATAAACTGAAATAAAAATACTATGTTCAAACAGTTGCCTGAAAGTTGAAACCACAAGCCTTCCGCAGCTGCAGCCATTGTGATCCTCTGACCAGAGTCTCTGGGAGGCTGGCTTACCCTCAGTGAAGTCATTAACAGTGTAATTGCTCCAAAGTTTTATAGGCACATCAACTGGTGATGATAGAGCATGGTTTAATTTTTCTAGTCTTCTTGCTTATTATCTCAGACTTATTTTCTGTGAGGCTTGCTCCCAGGACCAGGAGAGGTAAAGAAAAAAAATACAGGGAGGCAGAGTCGCAACTCCTAACGTGCATTCTCACTGCTGTGTCTGGTGGAGAATCTTAGAGTGGACTTCAGAGTGGCGAGCTGTGTGAGACCCCATATTGATGACTTGGTTGGCAGTGCTTCTCCGCTGAGTGCCAAGCCACAGATGCATTCCTAATCAATTCCCACAGAGCTACAGTTCAGAGAACTATTCTGAAAGAAAAGGGCATGACACTGGGGGCTGTGAGCTGCAGAAACATCAGAGAAAGATTCGAAGAGAGCAAATCTCCAAACAAAGCAGAGCTACAGTAGACCTAAAGAGACAGAACTGCAAAATGAAGGAAGAAATAAGCCAAGCAAAGTGTGTGAGTGCATGTAGAATAGATGTAATAAAAACAGACTCAAAACAAATTGTCATGAGTTTGTTAGTTGTGAGATATATTGGGGATTGCCCTATGCAGTAGAGACCAGATACCTGTTGTTGAATTAAATGAAATGGAATAAGCAAATAAAATCCTTAAAAACCCCAGCTGTTGAACAAACAAGTAAAAATATTATGTATATAATATACATTACTTTTTAATGAAATTTTTTGGTAATAATAAAATCTGATTGTATAACAATTATAGTTTGAAAACTGACTTCACTTACATTTTATCTGAAAACCTTGCATGCTATGTTCTGGGATCCATTTCTGTAGCTTCAGAGATTGTCCAGTGAGGGTCTTCATTCTCTACATGTGTGTGTAAATATTATGCTTAAGCATATGCTAATATAAATGTATTATATATGGGTATATGTAATATACAAAATTAACCTATTTTTAAAAATTCAGTATAAATATTGAATATGTATATATTATATACATATTGTTTATATACCATTTATGATCTGGTAAATGGGACTTACTGGAGGATTAAAAAAAATGTCTGAAGAGAATTTTTAAAATATAAAACATTTTATATTTAATTTAAAGTTAAAAAATATTCATTTTTAAAAACTGAAGACCCAAAATATTTGATTTTCATCTATGAAATGCTTAAAGTGATTAAAATGGACAGAAATTCACTCTTAAGGTAATGACTTAAAACTCAATATCAAGTAATTGTAAAAAGAGTTTTCTAGTAGAAAAATGAAAGTGCCTGTTTTTTTAATGTCACTGATTTTTAACTCAATGATTTAAAAATATGTACTTTATTAAAAATTCCACAATATTTTCTTGAAGCTTATGTTCTAGCTATTAGATTGGGTAACCAGCTGACTTAGGTAGAAATACATGATAGACTGAAAACTACATGTCAGTAATTCCTATAGTAAGCAAGCATCATGGAATAAAAAAATCAAGATCAATGAACAAAAATGGTCATATTTAACTAAAGAAAACATGTAGACATTCATTTTTAGTAAGTTTTATAGGACATGGGAGATAAGGTATGTATGAACTGAAAATTTCAGAGCCAAAGTTCTAACAGGAAAATGAGTTGTTTACAATATTGTGAGGTCTCTCTTAAAAGTGTCATGGACAATTTGCTTTCAAAGGGAGTCCAGACCCAAGTAAGGAGCCTCAACAAGGAGCACATAAAATCATATTCAAATATATATTTCTTTTGCCTTAGACACTCCATATTTTGCAGCTTTATAAACATACATTTCTTTTTCAGATAAAAGATTTTTTAATATAATAAAAACTGATTATATAGCAATTACAGCTTGACAATTACTTAATTTCATAATTTCAATTTTATCTTTGGTTCTTCCAACCATGCTGTGAGGTTATTATCCCACATCCCAGGCAAGAAGCCTGGGTCCATGATGGTGAACGGAAATACTAAAACAAAACCATTCATTTCAAGCACTGATTTCCTTGGCCCATCTCACTCTTCTGGAAAATAGTGCTGCAAAAATATATTTAATAAATACTTCATGATTTATGGATAGAGTGATTATTATTAACCAAGATTCTTATCTCCTGTGAGATATTTATAACAGAATCTAAGAAAACAGAACAAACACCTCCTATTTTTCATGAGCTCCTTTGGCTTCTTCCATCTTTCCAGGAGTCAAGCCCAACAACTATGAGATCAACAAACCTCCTTTCAGGTACAAATACCTTTTCCATCCTCAGAACTCCCCTTCTCCATCCCCATGGCACCCTGATCGATGTAGTGCAAAGGGTCAATGGGTTTGTTATCAACCACTATGGACTTACTGAGCACCTGTTCTGAGAGGCATAGAAACGTGCAAAATAGGGCTGGATGGAGTGGGTGAGCAGAGGAATAGCCGGCTTTTCATTTTTTCTTTCTTTTTTTAAAATTTTTATTGGAGTGTAGTTGATTTACAATGTTGTGTTAGTTTCAGGTGTACCACAAAGTGAATCAGTTATACATATACATATATCCACTCTTTTTTAGATTCATTTCCCATATAGGCCATTACAGAGTACTGAGTAGAGTTCCTTGTGCTATACAGTAGGTTCCTAACTAATAATATACAGTAGGTTCTTAACTAATAGATAAAATATCTGTTTTATATATAGTAGTATGTATATGTCAATCCCAATCTCCCAATTTAACACCTCCCCTTACCGCTGGTACCATAAGTTTTTTTTCTACATCTGTGATTCTATTTCTGTTTTGTAAATAAGTTCATTTGTACCCTTTTTTAGATTCCACTTATAAGTGATATCATATGATATTTGTCTTTGTCTGACTTATTTCACTCGGTATGACAATCTCTAGGTCCATCCATGTTGCTGCAAGTGGCATTATTTTGTTTTTTTTATGGCTGAGTACTACTCCATTGTATATATGTACCTCATCTTCTTTATCCATTCATCTGTTGGTGGATATTTAGGTTGCTTCCATGTCTTGGGTATTGTAAATAGTGCTGCAATGAACATTGGGGTGCATGTGTCTTTTTGAATTATGTTTTTTTTCCGGGTATATGTCCAGGAGTGGGATTGCTGGGTCGTATGGTAGCTCTATTTTTAGTTTTTTGAAGAACCTCCATACTGTTCTCCATAGTGGCTGTACCAGTTTACATTCCCACCAACAGTGTAGGAGGGTTCCCATTTCTCCACACCCTCTCCAACATTTATGCTGGCTTTTCTTTACAACTGAACTGGCCATATGACTTTAGGGAAAATCACTTTCTCACCTGCCCTACACCTCAGTTTCTCACCTGTACAGTGAACATATTTGACAGGTTAATTCTGAGATTCCTTCTAGCTCTGATGGTCTCTGTTTCTATTTATACAACCTCTTTATTTCCTGGAGTGGGTGTGGTAAGGGCATTCAGAGAAATACATTTGGAAGATTGGTGACAATCTGAAATATACAGTTTGTTAAACTCATTCCAAAGAAGCACACATTCTATATTTTCTTCTCAATGGCTTTCTCATCTTTAGGTTTATATTTTCAAAATGACACCTTCTGAATAAATAGATATGGGCAATAAAAGCAGCCATAAAAGCAACCCAGTAAGTTGGCAATAAAATATGAATCATGGTTCCCAGGATCAGTAGCATTGTCAGAATGTACACATCACCTTGCATGATGCTAACAACTGTTGTGTTCACTGAGGGGCAGGGGGGAGACATGTGCTAACCAAGGTCTGAGCAGACATTGAGGTAAAAAGGTGGTAAAGGGCATAACAGAAACCCTTCATGTCTCAGAGCCCATCTGGCTCAAAAAACTACCATTTGGAAGAGTTGTAGCTGGATCCAGGTGTGACCCAGCAGACAAAATGGGGGCCAAGGAATTGTAGGAGGCCATTTCTGTCTCTGATTCTGTCCTTAATATGTTGTGTAATGTTGAAGAAAGTTATCAACATTTATATATCAATTTCTTCTTAGTGAAGTGGGTGAAATAACTTTTATTATTTCCCTTGGTTGTATTTTTTTAATAGGTTTTATAAACCTATTACACGGTTTTGGTTTCTTTATACAGAAGAACTCAACGCAACTGATAAAAAGAACTGTATTCTATGGAGAACAGTATGGAGGTTCCTTAAAAAACTAAAAATAGAACTACCATAGGACCCAGCAATCCCACTACTGTGCATATACCCTGAGAAAACCATAATTCAAAAAGAGTCATGTACCAAAATATTCATCGCAGCTCTCTTTACAATAGCCAGGACATAGAAGCAACCTAAGTGTCCATCAACAGATGAATGGATAAAGAAGATGTGGCACATATATACAATGGAATATCACTCAGCTGTAAAAAGAAATGAAATTGAGTTATTTGTAGTGAGGTGAATGGACCTAGAGGCTGTCATACAGGGTGAAGTAAGTCAGAATGAGAAAGACAAATACTGTATGCTAACACATATATATGGAATCTAAAAAGAAAAAAAAAAAGGTCATGAAGAACCTAGGGGCAAGATGGGAATAAAGGCACAGACCTACTAGAGAATGGACTTGAGGACAGGGGGAGGGGGGAGGGTAAGCTGGGACAAAGTGAGAGAGTGGCATGGACATATATACACTACCAAACGTAAAATAGATAGTTAGTGGGAAGCAGCCGCATGGCACAGGGAGATCAGCTCGGTGCTTTGGACCACCTAGAGGGTTGGGATAGGGAGGGTGGGAGGGAGATGCAAGAGGGAGGAGATATGGGGATATATGTATACATATAGCTGATTCACTTTGTTATAAAGCAGAAACTAACACACCATTGTAAAGCAATTATACTCCAATAAAAATGTTAAAAAAAAGAACTGTATTCATTTTTCACCACAAATGTTCATGAAATAAAATGAGTGGTGTCACAGAGCAATTTGTTAAACTATATTTTGTTAGTACAAATAGGAATTTTCTGCCTCACATACAATTTAGTCTATCGAATTAGGATGAACATTAACCAAAGAGGGCACAATACAGGAGCTGTAATTTAATGATCACACTAGACAGCCGCCTCTCACATAGCAAGAGGTTATCATAATTATTTACATATGGGTGCAGAAATAAGACAAAATGTGTCATCTTTTTGGTTGCTGCTTACATTCAAAAAGGAAATGACCTTCCTGAAAGAGTGCAGTCAGCAGAATGAATTAATTAAAAGTCATCAAATTTGATACTGGAAACACATTTGTATCAAATAAAGAATTTCTCTAATTCAAGACAAGGTTCTCTAGAGAAGAGTAAGTCTTAAAAAGACGTAGAGAAAGGAAATCACGACTTTTTGACATCTCACTGCAGCCACATTATCAACAGTTAATTCACACAGTGGTGGAATCCACTGGAGAAAAGCAGATTCTGAGGGCTCTACACCTTGTCTCCTATTTTTCTTTCATTCTCAGAATTTCCAAGGTTTATATTTAGTATGTATACTGCTCTCCTAGACACAGAGAGATGTTTACAGAATATGTATTACAACCAGAGAGGATAAACAATGACTTTTTGAGTTGACTTAAAACAGTGGCCATTTCCTGTCCAGCTGCTTTTGGATAATCAGCTTTTTATTTGAATAGAAAGTAGATTTAGGGATAGAAGATGATCCTAGGCAGAGGTGCTTTCCCCAATCTTCTAATGAAATCACCTACCTCTATTCCTTTCTTCTATTCCAACCTTTCCTAAACATTGAATTGAGTAAGAGTTTCAGAAAAGCCTTGCTTTGGCATATGTTCTCCCCCACTGAAGTGGTTTTAAGGATAATGATCTCACTCCATGCTTCATAAATATGTCCTCATTAGTTTATCGGGGGGGGGTGAGATCATGATCTGCATAGACTATGGGATCAGGGTGATAAGACTTTCTAGTTCTATTTATGAGAAAAGAGGAATAAAAAGGGCCAGGACCAAGACAAATCAAACAAAATGTAGAGCAGATTGGAGTATTGGAATGTGCTAGAAAATGGAGTATTTCCAAAGGAGGTAAATTGAGTGGTTTTCAGAAATAAGGGAATTTGGGCAACCAGGAGGAGAGAGGAGGTCACTGGAAATATTTTACCTAAAAGGAGCTTAGAGGTCAATTTTACCTACTTTACATCTTTTCCAAGCTCATGTTCTGGAAAACTTTATTTAATAGTCAGTCTATTTTTATTGCATCTTCTCTGAATACCTGGAATTTGGTTAAATTGAGCAAGCGGAACTTATCTATCATGTTATGCAATGCTTCATGAACAACATCAAAAAGTTGTGTCCCTTTGAATGTCAACAATTATACCCAAATTCATAAGAGCTATATGAGACAAATAAAAGTTTATCCAGAAATTCAAACAATATTTACTGAGTGACTACAATATGCTAAGCACACCTGTAGGTGCTGGGAATATCTTAGAGAACAGTTACAAATACCCCTGACCTCAAGGGGTTCATGTTCTACTGGGGAAGGAGATAGGCAGTAAGAGAATAAATATGGAAAATATGTAGTGTGCCAGAAGATCATAAGTTTATAAAGGAAGATAAAATAGGAAGAAGGCACAGAGAGTTTACCAAGCAGGTAGATTGGGTGGGGATGTGCCATTTTGTCTGGAAAATTCAAAGAAAGCTTCACTGAGAAGGTGGTATTTATGCCACACTTGAAGGAGTTCAGGGCAAATTTATGTACAGCATTTGAAAGAAGTCTTCAGCTTTTAAATGATCTCATATGAGCTCAACTGTCAATGCGACTTATTTGAATTTCATTTGAGTCTTTACCTCTATCGATGTAGATTAACTCTCATGAAGTACATATTACAAAATATAATTATTCCCTATTGTACTACATCTTTTCTAAGAAAGACTGGAAATCTAAGCTCATGAGAGATTTAACTTTTAAAAATTTTTACAATTGTCATCTCTTTATGAAAAGTTTCCTCATGAGGAAAAATATAAACTTAATCCTTACTGTAATGCACTGCAGTGTTTAGCAGAGAGCATAAAATTGAAAATTAAGAGATCTGGGTTCTAGTTGTGCAATTTATACATGATTTATTAACCTCAGTTGGGAGGTTTCACTTTATTTGGAAAATGAGTGTATTGGACTACTTCAACATTTCCAAAAGGATGTTCCTCAGAGCCTTAGTGCTGGAGACATTTTTGGAAGAAAAGGGACTTAATGGAAAATTGCATTTGGAAACACCATTTATCACATGGACTTTAATTGGAGAGTTCAAAGCAAACAAAGAATCTGAAGAAGTATTGGCTATAAGGAACCCACTTAATGGTAAACTTCATTTAACTCAAACTTTCCTAAACATACTGGAACAGACCTGGGAAAAGCTGACATAAATCATAAATGCTAATGTTTCCTACAGTTTAGAAATTTTATAATTGTTCTTTTCTATTATGTTATTTCTGCTCTATCAGTAAAGATAGGCTAAATTATACTGAGGTTAACAACCACTGAAAATCTTGAGGATTAACACAAAAAAAGTTATTTCTTATGCACCCAGCATGTCCCATGAGGATTGGCTCCAATCTTTGCTCTGTTTTTACTGAAGTTCCCAATGGACAAAGTAGTCACAACCTAGATCATAACAGTCACTGTGATGTTAGGAAAGAAAGCTGAGTATGACCTAATTTTAAGGTGCAGTTGGAAGTATGTATTTAACATGTGTTTGAGAAGAGTACAAGTATTTGGTAAAAGCACTAATGACTCCATATTTACTACTTGAAATAATTTTATGGTTAAACTAACTCTAATGGATGGTGGCTCTTATGTTTGTGAGTGCTGGATTTTGTTGTATTCCAATAACGAACAGTGCATTTCATTCTGGCAGGCAATATGATTGCTCATGAATAAATTTTATCCTTTTGAGGGCTGATTTCAAGTTTTGGGGATCGCTTTAGACTACCTTTTTTATTCCCTATGGCTAATTTAGCCCCAATTCTAAGGGGTGACCTTTAGGTGGCATCTATTGAATGTCCTGAGTATTCAAGGACACTTCTCTACTCTGGCTAGTGGGAATTCCACAGTTCCCTGGCTGTGTGGACTCTGGAAATTATTCACTGGTCTAGCTCCCCAGAAATTTTTCTTTCCTCAGAAGTTGCTCTTGCCTTGCATCTTGGGGTTTCACTCTACACATACAAAGGTTGGTCTTAAACTAAAAGATTCAAGAAGATGCCTCTGCATAGTTTTGTAACCCTTTTGCCACGTCACTAACTCCTGCAAATGCTCTGCAAATTCTAACTGCTTCTTCACTCAGGGAGGACTCCAGGCTCTGTCTGATTTCACCTCACTGTGTTACCATTTGGATATTTTCTGTAAGCAGAAAGCTTGCGTAACTATAGATCTCATTCTTTTGTTTCCTTTCTCTCAGAGACCACAGTGTTGTGCTGTCTGTTGTTGAAAGTATGAAAGTACTTATTTCCTGTATTTTGTCCAGTTTTCTAGTTATTTATGGCAGAGGTTAATTCAAAATCCTGGAGTCCCTTATGGGTAGAAACTCATGTCTCCTAAATCTAAATTTAGCTTGTGTTTTGTAAACACTTTGTTTTTCAGCAAGGCAGAGCATCATGTCTTGAAGGTCAACAAAATGGATTTCTTATTTTTTCCTGGGAGAACAGAAAGCTATAAACATGATAAACTCCAATACTATACTTCTAGTTTCCTGAAATTTAACACTTGGAACCAGTAGGAAAAGCATATACTGAACTAGGTAATTGTCAATCTATGTAAGCAAAGAGACCAATTTCTAAGGCAACTAACTTATTTATCTCTGAAGCATTAAGACATAGTGAAAATATTCCACATCAATTTGTATTGAAGTCATGTAGAAATTAAACTACATTATCAAGGAAGTAGTGTGAACTTAATCTAGAAAAATAACACTACTTTTATTATACATGACATTTCATGGTAAGTCAATGGCTTGAGTTTTTACATTGAATGATCAGGCATTTCCTTGTACTAGTTTTGACAGTAATAACCTGACAAATGTCATGAAAGGGCTGAAATCTAGACTGTAGTTCTTGGAGCTGCTGTATCCTGGTGCTTACAAGAGTCTTAGGCACATTATAGGCTGCCTAACAGATATTAATTGAATGACTGGATGAATAAAAAATGACAAGAAAGGATGCGTTTGTTGTGATATAGCAAAGATCTTTTCTTAGAAGGAAGGTGTTACTCTTTACTTCCTTGCGGTAGTGAGTTCTGAGAAAGTGTCTAAGGTTGAAAAGGGATGGTTTCAACATTATACAGATGGACAGATAGGCTTCTCACAAGAATTCTGGAAATAATAGTAATAACACTAATAATAGTAAAATTATGCAATAATGTTATAATAAAATGAATAATAATGAGTAATAAATTATTCACTGCATACTTTCTATACACCAGACACTGTTCTATGCACTATTTTTTTTTTTTTTTTTTTGTGGTACGCAGGCCTCTCACTGCTGTGGCCTCTCCCGTTGCGGAATACAGGCTCCGGACGCGCAGGCTCAGCGGCCATGGCTAACGGGCCCAGCCGCTCTGCGGCATGTGGGATCCTCCCAGACCGGGGCACGAACCCGTGTCCCCTGCAACGGCAGGCGGACTCTCAACCACTGTGCCACCAGGGAAGCCCCATTCTATGCACTTTTTATGCGTACCTAATTAATCCTTTACCTCAATACTTTGAGGTGTATACTATTATCCCATTTTACAGTTGTGGAAACTTAGATGATAAGTATAAATAAGATAAACATAGAAATGCTAAGTACCTTTAGCATGGTGACACAGCTAGATATATGACATGTGATAATATAGGTAAGTATAGCATGGAGATAATAAGTGCCATGAGCATGGTGACACAGAGCTAGCTAGTGGCAGAGTCGGGTTGTAAATCTATAGTCTGGCTCCAATGCCCACAGTTTTAACAACAGGACTATACTCTCCCTTCGTACATGGGACCAAGCATAGAGGAGCCCATGAGCACTGAACGTAAGGAAAATCCCTTTGGGAGTTTATAAAATTAACAACAAACGGATCATTGAAAAAGTACGAAAATCATCCACGAGAGGATATCTCTCAAGCCAGCAATACTTGACAGACTCTGATTGGATGTGTTAACATATCCTTTAAAAAGATCAGAGAAATCTGAATGGAAAAATGCTGGTCAAAGATGAAAACCTTAAAAACTAAATTTGGTATGAGGAGAAGATGCTCTGGTCCAAAAGTTCAAGCTGCTACTCTCAGTGGTAGGTGTCCCTTTCTATTGTGGAGGTGTATAACTCAGACTTTCTTTAGCTAAATCATTAAAAATGAAATCCTGTATTTCTTAGCCATGCACACTAAGCAACTTTCTCATTACAATTTTTCCTTCATGTAGTTTGACTCTATGGAGTGAAGATGCTGAGTGGGGATATAAGCATATACCTCAATAGAAATTAAATTTTTCTTTCCTCGTTTAGATACTTAAAGTCTTCAAAAATTTAGTTATTTTTACTCTTTACTATCCAAAACAATGAACTCTAGTAAACTGACAAAATGGAGTCTCCAGTTCATCCTAGCAACCTAGAAATTCTGCCTTGAAAAACTGATTTTCCCTCCAGGAGTGACATATAGATCTTCCTAGACTTATGATGGGGTTACCTCCCTATAAACCCTACAAACTCATAGTGAGTTGAAAATATCCCAAGTTGAAAATGCATTTAATGCACCTAACCAAGCTTAGCCTCACCTACCTTAAACGTGCTCAGAACATTTACTTTAGCCTGCCTTTGGGCAAAATCATCTAACACAAAGTCTATTTTATAATAACGTATTGAATATCTCATGTAACTTATTGAATACTGTACTAAAAGGAAAAACAAAAAAACCCAGAATGGTGGTCTGGGTACAGAATGGTTGTAAGTGTATCAGTTGTTTACCCTGGTGATCGAGTGGCTGGCTAGGAGCTGCCCCTGCCCAGCATCCTGAGAGAGTATTGTACCACATAACCCTAATCCGGGAAAAGATCAAACTTCAGAATTCGACGTATGGATTCTACTGAATGCATATTGCTTTCGCACCATCATAAAGTTGAAATGTTGTAAGTCGAGACACCGTTAAGTCAGGGACCATCTGTATTCAATAAATTACACAGTATTCAGCACTTTATTATAAAATAGGCTTTGTGTTAGATGATTTTACCCAATGGCGGGCTAATGTAAGTGTTCTGAGCATGTTTAAGGTAGGCTGGGCAAAGCTATGATGTTTGGTAGGTTAGGTGTATTAAATGCATTTTCCACTTAAGATATTTTCAACTTATGCAAGTTTATCAGCATGTAACCCCATCGTTAGTTGAGGAAAATCTGTACTGGCTTAAACGGCAAACTATTCTTTAAACTTCTGTCCTCCTTACTGTTGTGGCCAAAGAGAAAAGAATTATTATTTGGTTGTCTGTCTAGTGAAATCATACAATTTTGAAGATTTGAATGGATATTCAGAATTACAACTGTAAGATTAACATTGATGGGACATTTACCATGAGCTAGACACCATCCTAAAAGCTTCACATTCTTTATCTTACTGAAGCCCTATGATGCAGGTCCTATTAACTGTCTCATTCTGCAGAAGAGAAAATTAAGGCTGAGTGAAGTTTAATACCTTACCTGAGGTCACAGAGCTAGTCAGTAGACCTGAACTCCAGTTACCTCCAAAGCCTGTGTGTACCTTCTAACCCTTTGCTATGCCATCTTCTAATGTAGCATCCTTGTAGAATATAGATAGTTTAGAATCTAAATCTAAATATATAGCCAATATATTAATTTCCTTTTGTTTTCTAACCTTAAATTTTTTGCCATTGGTACATCTGATGTTACATTTGTCTAATACCACCAGGTTTGCAAATGGCAGAAAACAGTATCTCCTACGCTGAGTGATTCAAAATGTAGCAACAATAAATTCCACTTCCATACCTTACAGTCATTTATAGTCAGTTCAAGAGTGCCATTCAATATTGAAAGTTCTTTGGTGGTCTACCTCTAGTCTATCTATTTCTCCACACATATTGTGATGAATGATGAATGATTTTCTTGTATTTTATTTTTCCCTGTGATTTGATTTGTGAGGAAGAATAAAAGGGTTAAAGTTCCCAGGCTCAAAGTACAATTTACCAGAAATAAGGATATGTGTAATAATTTCCAAATTGTATTTACGGATACCATTTTATTCTATTGATTGGAAACTGTACTCAGCAAAGGGAATCATACAAAGGAGATAAGAGAGAATGAGAAATTGAAACAAAGCATTGATGGAAGTTTCCTAACAGCAAAAAATGAGAAGGCTGTGCTATCCCAGGGGAAGCGGGGGTGGACCTGATGCCTGAAACAGTGAGCGTTGTGATGGAGTCAACTGCAGCGAATCCCGTAATTACTAAATTAGACTGTTCCATTTCTGGATAATGCATACTGCATTTTGATCTTGATTTAAAATCCAATTAGTTCAGGATCATCACTCCTGTTAGTTCTAGCTTCTCTCCAGTGGCTTTGAGAATAGAGAAATAGATGAATATTTTTGTGTTTGTTCTTTGTAGGGAGTCTTTGAAGACATGGCTTTTTAAATCTATGGCAACAGGTGTCCCCCCACCCCCCAACTCTCACATATTTTACTCATTACTCTCTCAGTTTATCCTCAAATTGTCTCAAGTCATAGTAACCGATGAAAAGCTACATTGGATGACCCTCTTGTCTTTGAAATTACTGCTTCCTTTTAATTTTTTTATGCTTTCTTTCTTATGTAGAGCGGTTACCTTTATGAATTGGTATTATTCTTAATGCTCTTGTTTTTATTTACTGAAATCATTAGGCAAGTCTTATTTACATTATGAAGGAATCAACCTTCAAAGGAAAAGAACAGATTTTTAGATTTGTCAAATGTGAGAGATGAAGACTGCTGGAAAATGTGCATTTGATTGTTTTCTGGTGAGAAGGAAGAGGGAACTTCAGGCAGCCCATTGAAATGGCTTCAGTTTGCTCACGTGATTACATCAGTAAGTAATTGATTGAAGACAGTATGAAATAGCCTCAATGGAAAGATTATAGGATTTATATATTAGAATATATTAATCTGTGGTTCATAATTATGAAATTATTCTGAATGTAGTTTTGCTTTTTCTTGTTAAATACATTTTTAAAACTTCTAGAATGGTGGTATGATATACATTATAAAACTATGTTCTTCATAGTGAAGCATGGAATTACAGTTTACAATAATTTTATACCCCAAGAAAGAAAGACACTTTTTTCCTCCATGAGCTTGCTGAAAAAATGTGAAACACTGATTGAGAACTACTTGTTAATTCACACTAGGGAACCATGTAGATTACTTAATTTTGAAAATTGCAATGTAAACAAAACCAATGCCATAAAGCAGTTCAAGGGCCCTACATCAAAATAGTATTTTGTTCATTTACTTTGACAAGCGCGGTTCATACACTCAAGTGTTACTTAGGATTATATTGCGTTTGAATTAACATAGTGCATTTCATCAAAATGATGAAATCTTATTGATATAGTAACTTACAGAGAAAGTTCATCACATTTTTCTGATACAGATATTTTAAACAATTTATATGCATTTAGGGGTGCATTAATGTTACCCCGTCTGTCCCTCTCAGTCTGTTTCCCTCTCTCTGCTTCTCTCTCACGCACAGAGGGATTAACAGTAAATTTAAGAATTCTGCTACCTTTTTATATGCTCATAGATTATGATCATTGTTAAAAATTGTTGTGTGGTTGATAATTCATACATTTCTGTATTTTTAGTCTGCATGCTTCATATTTTCAAAAGCAGTTACTATATCTTTGCTTGCGTAGCAGACATTTTATGGTGACTGATTGTTAAACAATGTTAAATCTATTAAAACTACTAGCCTAGTAAATTAAATAGTCTTATTATTATGCATCAACCAAGAAATGAAGAGATGGAAATATTAGCTTATGGATATCAAGGAAGGAAGAGATGTAAGGGTTCATCATTTTTAAAATTCCTTTTTTATTAAGCTTATACTCCATAAAATTGATTAATTTTGCTTCTAGGTTCAACTTTTTAAATTAATTTTGTATACCTTAACAAAAAGAGTATAGAATAACATATTGTTATTTTAAAAATCATTATCATTTAAATTTTACCCTAGTTACCAAAATACTAGAATAGATAGAATAAAAATTAGGTGAAAAAATAAAAGCAATTACAAATGATCTAGAAGCAATTAGAAACGATCTATATTTATATAGTGAGCAATTTGGTTTTATGTGTATCTAGTTATGGTATGACATATCATGGTATTTATTTTATTTTATTTTATTTATTTATTTATTTATTTTGCAGTACATGGGCCTCTCACTGTTGTGTCCTCTCCCATTGCGGAGCACAGGCTCCGGATGCACATGCTCAGCGGCCATGGCTCACGGGCCCAGGCGCTCCGCGGCATGTGGGATCTTCCCGGGCCGGGGCACGAACCCGTGTCCCCTGCATCGGCAGGCGGACTCTCAACCACTGCACCACCAGGGAAGCCCCCATGGTATTTATTTTAAAGAAAAATTCCTAAAATAAATTATATCAGTAATACTTAATTCTTTTTTGTGAAATGATTTAGCTTATATTCTAATTAACTTAAAGTTTACCCATCTTTAAAATATTCTACTTTAGTTTATAAACTGAGAAATAATGTAACGGTGTCCTACAAATTAAAAATCAATATTCAATGAAACAGTTACTTTTAAGCAAGAATATGTAATACATGATTTCTTTGTGAGGTATGAGATATTAAAATTTTTGATGAATTTATTGTGTCTAGTCAAATTGCTCTAATTGATTTAGGCCTTGAGAGCAGGAGCAAGTTGGTATGAGTGGAACCTGCAAAGCTCCCCATCAGGACCAAGAGGAAACCTCAAGACTCATGCCCTAAGGATAGAGGGTCAGGAATATTATCTAAGCCTCAAACATTTTATTTAAATATTCCCTTCATGTATTAGGAAGCATAATATCAAAATCAGTTTATCCAGGTAATTACAAGACTACCAATTCTCCAGTAGAATTTTGAATTAAAAAAAGAAATTAAATATCACAATATAGTGTATTTACTAAAAGTAAAAATTTATTTTCCTCCCCTCAATCTCATAGAAGCAACCAAGTAATTTTTCTTTATTATTAGAGATGTTACGATCACAGAAGAAGCCCAATTCTAAGAAGTTTGATTTTAGGTACAGTTCTTCCATATGCAAAAGCACCATAATTAACAAAAGGCATACTAACTCAAATACTGTACTGTGTGATACTATTTTAAAAAATATCAAAATGATATGGATTGAGCTCATGAAACTATGCTGTACATCTACTATAAACTGTATAGTGATAGTTTTTAATATACTTACAATGAATGTAATACTTATTCCATTGTTTTCTGTTACTTTATTTTCTTTTAGGGATTAGAAATGAGCATACACTTATATATTACTTTTAACAGTTTTAAAAGAAAATACCCCGTCTATGGCAAATAAAGAAAGTGAAAAATGTATTTTTTTCTTACAATTGCTTATCAAATCCTTTGTCTCTAGTTTATAAGGGATAGCCTAAAATACCTCTCAGATCCCTTACCAAGATTCTTTACTTCTAAAGAAAGAAAAGCAGATTTTACTTGTTACCAGCCCATCTCTGCTCTATTAAGAAGCGAATGAGTAGACACTTCTGGGTTACTTTATCCATAACGAATGCATGGATATTGCCTGTTTCTCCCAGAGAATCACAAAGATAGGAGATGGCTTTGAAAAGAAAAGTGCTAGTCCCTAGGGATCAGAATCCTGTACCTGTCAGAAAGTTAAATGTGTCTCAGCTGAAGGCAGCTGCTCACTTAGACTTTCAAAAATGAAAACCCTTTTGATGGATTAAAAAAAATTATATATACACACACATATTGAAAAATGTCAAAGGGTGTGTGCAAATCAAGGACACATATATGGCTTGCTTTAGCAAAAATGGAGAAATAGTTATGAAAAAAAATTAGACTTCCTGCCAGCATCGGCATGATATTTCAGCTATATTAGTCTGACCAAACTCAATATTCCTATATAAGTTTTGGCTGAGGCTCATACAATTACCATGGAAGATGTGAAAGGCGTGAACAGATAACAACTCCTGGATAACTAAAGTGGCAGGGTCTTGGGCAATTTTAATATACAATGGGATGATGGGTGTATAGTATAATATGTTTTAAAATTGTAACATGGTTTGAAGAGTCCACCAAGATCCAGAAAGTTAACTAGGGCTAGTTTCTGTTCTATTAAGAGCCACTTAATTCACCTCCATCAGTTATGTAAATGTAGGTTTAATATAAGTTTCACTTGTCCCTTGGAAAGGGTATGAAGACATATTTTATTTTTGAGGTTTCCTGTAGTTTAGCAATACTGCCTATCACTTTAGTTTTCAGAATTGCAGTGTGGGAGTGGGGTTAGTTGAGGTTTATGGGAAAGAAGGAACTGCAATAAGACAGTGACCATCCTAAGATTCAAAGTTAGGACAATGTGTTTGGGTACCCAGTGTGGCCCTGGCTAAACTCTGTTGGCAGCAAAGGGCTCCAAGGGTTAAAAGATGCTCTCTGCAAGAGAGCTGATGACTCAAGTTCAATACACAGCCATATGCATTCACGAATGATGATGATTTCTGGCCCAGGGTGTACTCTGCCGAACCACTGTGGTGTGATACATGCATTGAAGAACAATAGGCATTATGAGTAAAGAGAATTATAACATTATAGCTCATATTTGCAGCACATCTGCAATTGAAGGTGTAAGGTCTAGAAGTAAGTGCATCATTGCAGTTGTGAGACCACAGTCAATTAATTCCTCATTGCCCAATTTTCATTTGCTAAAGAGGGTTTTTTTCCCTATAGGGAAGATCTTTTTCTTATAAGATATAAGTGATTGATGATATATATTAAATGACTACCGCAGTGTCTGGCACTTATGTGCTCACTAAATAGTTGCTAAAAATAAGCACTGATTATTATTGGATATAATAGAGAAGCAGCATACTGGGATGAAAAGTACCTATTATTCAGAACCAGAAGTCTTGAGTACAAGTTCAGGCTCTAAGTGAATCTAAGCAATGCCTTACAGATATCTAGTGTTTCATAGAACAGAAAACCATTTTTTAAAACAGCACATCATTTCATCATTCTCTCTGCTTCAGCTTTCTCATCTGTGATACTGGAGAAACAGTAGTCCCTGCCCTATCTACTTTACACACTTGCTATGATTATGAAATGCAATGGTATTTCGGTGAGCACCATGTAAATGGCAATGAATTATATACATGTTAATTATTATTTCTGTCATTATCAAGAAGTGGTACTGAACTAGGGTCCACAGGAGCACACTTGTGGGCAGAGGTGAAGGCTTAGTAGCTTTACCTAAAACAAATGGAGTGGAGGTTCTGAAGACCCCCATATGCAAACAAGGTCAAATGAAATTAAGTGATAAACGATGGCAACTTTTTCGAACAGCTTTAGGTGATTGTATCTAAATGAATTAATTTGTATTTACTAAGCACTTAAGTGAATTAAATCTGTTTATTAAGCACTTATAATAAAACTGACACAAGACAGTAAGCTTTGTGGGAGCAGAGGCTGGGTCTTTGTTTACCATTCTTCCTCAGCGTCTAGCTTTGAATAAATGAATAGCACTGTGTTCACTGCTTTGAGAGATACACTGAAATGCAAGACATGGTCCCTACACTACCTGTCTCCCTTCCTCAAACATTTATTGAGAAGCTATTATATGATAGGCACTCTGCTAGACGAGGGAAACAAGCAAACAAGAACTACTGACAAGCTAACGGCCCAGAGAGAGATTTACATGTAGAAAGATGATGAGATGGATATGATACAATGTGACAAGTGATATAACAAAGCATGAACAAGTGCTGTGGGAGACTCAGGGACAGAACACTTCACTCTGCCTAGATCAGACTAGTTCCTTCTATACGAAACATCTGAAGAACAACACAAGGCTGTGTATACTCAAGTGGTGGAATAGATATTGCAAGAATGCAGAGATTAGAAGCCTATTTCCATTATGTAACTAAGAATATACTGTGTAGTATCAGTAGCTAACAGGAAAAATCATGTCATACTTGGCCTATGGACCAGTGGAAAAAAAAATGAAACCTCTCTAAGGAAATCCCTTGCCAGGTTAGATCCCAAGTTGGTGCTCGACTGACTCCCAAATTAGAGAGTGCCTGGAACAAACCTTTTCAATCATACCAACAGTTCCGAGCATTGACACATTGATAGTACATTTACAGATTCAAATCTTTGGTAATATGATTCCCTACCAAGAAAATGGTAAAACAAATCTTTGTGTCCCCTAAATAGTCCCAGCTTGCTGACTGCGAGAGACCTTCAACCAACTTAGGTGATGTTGGCTCCACTTCCAACAGATGAGACAACTAAAGACTTTTTAAGCTCCTGACTCACAGTTTTCTTGTCTGTCTCTACCCCTACCTTCATTCTCCTTGGCATCAGGACCTCCTCTTGCTTGAATTCCTCCTCTCCAATGTCCTTGTCCTCTACCTCCTCTTAGCTGCCTTGTTCATGCCCTAAATTATACACCACCATCCAAACTTCCACACAAGTTAAATCTGCATTTTGGACAGCCTCTTTGAAAACTGAGCATCACCTTTGATGACTTCCACAATTCAATCTTCCCCCTGCCCGTTTAATCCATCATTAAGCTCCATTGTGCTGTGTCGACAATACATCTTGCATTCATTCATTCTCTCCTCTCTTTGCATCACCTTTGGCTAAACCATCATCAATCACTTAGATACTACTAAGCTGGTAGCTTAACACACCAGTAACAATCCTAATAAAAATACTAGCACAATTAAGCAGACACACTGAATTTCCTATTAAAAAGTATTAAATATAAGATTTATTTTATCTTAAAAATGGGAATGTAGCTTACATGAAAATGTAAATAAAGCTTAAAGTGCCCGATTTACAGAGATAAATGCAATGCTCTGTAGGAACCAATTCAATGTCTACATCACACTGACATCATTTTCTTTTTATGATCACATATGAGTTAACTGATGTTACAAAAACATGTTCAGAGCAAATGATATCTCTGTGTAAACGCTCTAAAAGCCAACATTCTATAACAGTAAGTCTTATATTTGTTGGAAATTTTTAAATCATTTGGATTATTAATGAATATGAATGAATTCATATATCATGTAAAGTTAGATCATCTGAATTTTAATATGGGTTGTGCCCTTTAAGAGCCATATGACCTTTGGCTAGTCACTTGGCTAGTTGATGACTTCTTATGAGCAAAAAAGGAAACAATTACACCTGACTTACCTGCATCACAGGATAGTTATGGTGATCAAGTGAGTACAAATGAAATTATGTAATGACCATAATGAATATACATGAACTTGAGCGCTAAATAATACTATATAAATGTAAAATGTTTAGATTATTAGGAGGAAAAACTTATTACTGGCAATTGCTAAATCTTGTCTGTGTATATCAGTGAGATAATGTGAAAGTGCCCAGCCTCTGGGGTGCACACCTATGAAACTCTACCTCTAAACAGAGAACAGTGATCCAAACTCTCAAGGAATGAAGAACAACCTTTTCATAAGAACTCAAGTTGATTACAGGAGAAGCAAAAGGACAAGTATTGCAGCAGGACAAATGTGAAGCAAAATGAATAAGCCTGGAAACTGAAACACATTCCCGCTGCCAGGATAGTCTATCCTGGGGCTTTTGTGACAATGGAGTGACCCAAGGATGCTTATCTCTGAGCATCATGGTTTCTCCAGTCAGCAACAAGGACACACTGCATATGGGGTCCCCACTGCCAAAGAGAAATGCATATTTGGTGATAATTGTTCACAGTCATTTACTACTTTGCGAGGCATTGAAGACGGCAGTATAGGGAGTCATAAGGCAAGTCCCTCTTTAGACTGAAATCCACATGTAACTGTACCTATGCCTACACCAATACCTATACTTATATCACTTTTATGTGTTGTGTCTTTTAAGAGCCATATGACCTTTGGCTAGTCACTTGGCTAGTTGATGATTTCTTATGAGCAAAAAAGGAAACAATTACACCTGACTTACCTGCATCACATATATCTATATTTATATAGATATATTATGTATCTATATTTATATATATATTATATATATATTTATATAGATATATATCTATATATGTATATCTATATTTTCAATTGTTAAAGAGCAAGGCAGAAGTTAAGGCTGAGATTCAACATGTAAAAGGAAGATTTGGATGCTTTGGGTGAAGTTTGTTTCAGTGGACAAATAGTTCAAAACCGAATATATGGAGTAATGGAAAAACTTCCAGAGATGATATAAGCCTCAGAGACGAACACTGAGAAAGAGTGATGAGAGATGATGGATTTAAAAATGGACTCAATTACCTAGTGATTTGATGGCCTTGAAATAGAAATCAGAGGGATGGATAAAGGAATACAGTTATTGGAGGAATCCAATTTGGTGTTTAAATGGGGGTTGAAAACCTCGGAGGAGCAGATTGCAGTTATAATTAGGGATAATGTTTCACTTCGTTTTAAAAATGAGTCATTGGAAAGAGAGAGGGAAAAAAACACTACATTTCCTTGGTCCTCTAATCAGTTCAGGAATTAGAAACCTAAAGAAAAGGCTAGGAGTATTTTAACAGGCCTTTTGGCTTCATTCCTTTATTTTTCAATCACTCATGCAATATACAAACAATTAGTGAGTACCTCTAGGTGAAAGTCCAGGATAATGTTAGGTATGTAGTATAAAAGCACAAATTAAAGCCAAAAACCGAGAGCTGTTGTTCATACAAGTGCATAGAAGGTCCATATAAATAGAATGCCTTCACAGACCTATTTCACTAATGTTTTTATTTTTAATAAAAAATAATCAATTTTAATAAAAACAACACATGTATATGGTTAAAAATATTTAACATAAAATACATACACACATATGATTCTTGCCAGAATCTAAGTCCTAAGTCCTATATCTTAGAGGTAATAATTATTAATATTTTCTATATTTATTTAAAATACTTTAAAAATACTAGGATTCCACTATTCATATTTTCTGCAACTTGCCTTTTGTTTTGTTCAACAATATATATTTGAAACTTTTCCATGTTGGCACCAAAATTTATGTAACTTTCCTTCAACTACTTAGTTTTCCATCACACGTTTGTGGCATAGTTTTTGCAATAATGTGAATGAATATATAGTTTAAATTTTTTTAATATTACCACCAGCAATGCTGCAATATCCATATATGCATATCTTTCTCTTGACCCAGTTTTACTTTTGAATAAGTTCCTGAATTAGAAATTCTGGTCAAAACCATGTACATTTCCAGCGTAGACTGATGGTGCCAAATATGCATTATGTGTACATATTCACATTCCCTCATCACTACAGTACCCTCTTGCCAACACTGAATATTATAAAACTTTGCTATTTAGTCAAATGGATAAGTGATAACTCATATCTTATATAGTGTGTGTTCCTTTAAATATAAGAAAGAATGTACATTTTTCCATATTTTTAAGCTTAATTTTTTTGGAGTATAGTTGCTTTACAATGTTGTGCTAGTTTCTGCTGTACAGCAAAGTGAATCAGTTATTCATATACATATATCCACTATTTTTAGATTCTTTTCCCATATAGGCCGTTACAGATCACTGAGTAGAGTTCCCTGTGCTATACGGTAGATTCTCACTAGTTATCTATTTTATATACAGTAGTGTATTCTCTTCCCACAGATTTGACTGCCTTTTCCTTGCCTCCCACTCTCCAAATCATGAGTGTGGTGAAGGGACCCCACAGGAGGAAGCAGACCCCCCATTGCATACAGCCATGTGGTTGCTGGGATGACTTAACACTGCATCTGTTGTTTCCTCCCAGCCAACAACCAGAGCAGTGACTACATTTTATTTTATTTAACAAATACTCAGAGAGCACTGACCCTGTGCCAGGCACTGTTCTAAGCCCTTTACAAATGTTTCCTCACCTGGTCCTCATGGCAACCCAAAGAAGAAGGTACCATTGTTAGCCACACTCCTAGAGGGGTAAACTGAGGCACTGGGCAGTTAAGAAGTAGCCCAGGTTTGCAGAGGCTATGGTTTAGAACCCAGGCTGTCGGTTCCAGTCTGTGCCCTTGGCCTCCATTCTTGTTGCCCCCTTTAGAGAAGTGGTGAAATCTGACAGCTCTGAGGGGACCCACGAGGACTGGTGACAGCCAGTCCCTCCCTTCCCGCCCCCAGTCCTGCCTGAGAATCCCATTCCGGTTTCTCAAAGTCTGCATACACAAGACTAATAAGCAGAAAACTCTTCTCTCCCCCAGCACTTCCAATTGTGGACTCTGCCCATCTCTCACACCCTTTTACGCCACTCCCATTCTCAAAATGACCATATAATTTATCGTCCAGAGTCACTTTGAGCGTGAAAAGGTCAACTGTTAATAATTACCCCAGGACCACAAGTGTGGACTGGAACTGTCCAGGTGAAGCAGGACACACAGCCACCCTCTTTCCACCACTCTGTAAAGACACAGAGTACTGGTGTGGCATTCTCCACGGCCCTTGCAGAACTGCTCACTTGGAGTGGCTGGGCCACCCTTACAGTTCTCTCCCTTATTTGGGGCATTGGGTCCTCCTGACCCAGTGTCTGTCCTGCCATTTGCCAAATAAAGGTTTATTTTGTGGCCAGAAGCACTGAGGGATGAAAAATGAGGGAGGATGTAAAATGGCTCCACAAAGCAGAAAGCTTTGGAGGCTGGAGGCTTTAGAGATCAAGCATTTTGGATCTGACAGATCTGAGTTCAAATCCCACTCTGTTCCCTATATACAGTGTAGCCTTGAGCAGATACTTCCCTGAGCCTGTATCCCATCTGTAAATGGGGACAATAGTGTTAATTCACAGAGCTGCTCTGAGGAGTAAGTGATGTATATAAATGTAATGTCAATAAATCCTGCTGTTTCTCTGTGATTGGCCTCATTCTCTGGATTCTTTTTCTTTTTCTTCTTGATGTGAAATGAGTCAGAAGGTATTAATAGATTTTGCCTTTGCCATATGTATTGGGAATATGTTTTGCCGATTTACAACTTACATTTTTACTTGGTTTGATGTTTTACTATAAAGGAAATTTTAATTATTTGTGATTAAATTCATAAATTTTTTTGCTTTATGAATTCTGGGTTTGCTTTCACACTCCAGAAATATAAAGACATTTCCCCATAATTGCATGTAGTTCTTTTATAATATTATATTTTTTGTTTAAATATTTGATCCATATGAAATCATTTTGATAGGTTTATTGATGAATGATTGACACATGGTAAACTGTACATATTTAAAGTGTGCAATTTGATAAGTTGAGATATGAATATACTTGTTAAATCATCACCATAATCAATATGGTGGACCTATTCATCATTGAATAGGTATCCTTCAGCCATTTCCAATACCACTAAAAATAAAGGTCATTACCTTCAATTGCATCCTCATTAAGCAGATTTACTGTTTTCTCTGAGTTTTTTTTTAATGGTTATATTATCACTAAAATTTTCACTTTATAACATGACTTTGAGGCCTGGTATTTAAAAAATGGCTTTGATCAAATGCACACTCTACAAGTTATTACAAACATAGAGTGATAATATGTATTCCTTTATCAGGAAGATGTCTGCGATTCAAAGTAAATCCTAAACATGCCAGGTTTGAGGAGGGAATGAGAATATAAGTTATATCTTCTAATGTTACTACCTGACAAGATAAATGAGTTTACATAATAATACAACAACAGTAATATGTTCTGCATTCATCAGTAACATTACATGCACCTGAATTTAGAATTTTAGAAATCAAGCTTCTTAGAATCGTTGGAAGCTGAGGAGACTAATACAAATTACTGATGAAGCATAATGTAGACAGGAAGAATATAATATTTATATTGGACAGATTTTTCTATGTATTCCCCACCCCCTCTTTCAGTTTCAGTACTTCAAAGAATCTCAACTAAAATTTAAAGAGCTTGTGTCCAGTAATGAACTTCAGATCTTGTACCTGGTACAGGAGTAGGTTTGTTGTAGCTACCACACACTGTGATTTATATTAGAAGAGAATTAGGTTTTTAGTGCTTAAAAAATAAATGGTTTATTGTCCTTTAGCTGTAGTTCAACTACGAATTCTATAGGAATCTTTCTCTTTTCCTGATACTGGGAGAGTCACACATTCTCTGTGTCCTTATAAATATCTGATTTTACAATTCACACTTTGTGTTAAGTAAGCATTTATTTGCTTCTGTCCACAATGGCACTGTGACTCATTCATTGCTGAGTTCCCAGTGACCTGCAGAGTGGATGGAACATGGTAAGTCTGAAGTCTGCAGTATAGTAAATAGAGGAAAATTATATTGTACCCATGTTTCTTGAGTTAAGGATATGATATGTCAATGGATACATTATTATTCCTTATATGGGAATTAAAATTATCAAATTACAAAATAGACATGGCAGTGCAATCATTCTTTGAACAGTCCATTGACTACATTTCCCACAGGTTTTTGCAATATTTGGGAGCAAAATTAATTTAAAGGGCTAATGTTTAAGCAGAAGCTTCCATTACGTTACAACTACATGTTCACATGGGCATCCATACCCTTTGGCATCTGAAAATTCATTAACAGAGAAAAGTTATTTTTATTTTTCAGAAACACAAAGATTCAACCCAGAAATATGGCCCAGTCTTTGAGGGAATGACAAGGAAATGGACTAGAAGAATTTGACTCTATGGAATAGTTTTTAAGTTTTATGAGAACTTTTGCCACGGAAGTTAAAAGCCACGAAAAAAAATCGCTTTTCTAACCTTAACTTTTGTGCTTCTCCACCACACAATCACCTTTCCATTTTATCCAGCTTTCTCTCATCTCAGAAAAAGGAATGCATTTCTTTGCTGAAGCTAGTCCCTCTATTTCTACCTCAAAAGTTTAGTGTTCATTGACCTCCTCTGTCATTCCTTTTGCCACTCTTTTTATATCAGGCTTTTTTTAACTCATAAAAATTACTTTCCCCCTTCTCTTTTTTGTCCAGTACATTTAGATCTTTGTCACTATAATTAAAAATAAAATCCAATAGCCCCTGGAAATTCATGAAAAATGTCCAACTGTCCTCATAATTTTATTTTTATTATTTAATAAAATTAATTTCTTTTTATTGCAGTATAGTTGATTTACAATGTTGTGTTAGTTTCAGGTGTACAGCAAAGTGATTCAGTTATACATACATATAGATCTGTTTAGATTCTTTTCCCTTATAGGTTATTACAAAATACTAAGTAGAATTCCCTCTGCTATACAGTAGGTCTTGTTGGTTATCTATTTTATATATAGTAAAAAATATATGTTAATCCCAAACTCCCAATTTATCCCTCCCCTACTTTCCCCTTTGGTAACCACAAGTTTGTTTTCTATCTCTGTGCATCTGTTTCTGTTTTGTATATAGGTTCATTTGTATCATTTTTTCTTAGATTCCATATAATTATAAGCACAAAGTAAAATGATACAAGTTCATGCCTAACAGATCATCAAAACTTAAAAAGATTGGCAACACAAAAATTTGGTAAGGGATGGGTCAACAGGCTGTCTCAGTGAGACTGGAAATCAGTACAATCTCTGTGGATAAGAATTTGGTAATATCTATACAAATTTAAAATGCAACTATAAGTCTAGGATTTTCCCACAAAAATACATATTATTAGGTTCATTGTCATGGTTTGCAAAAGTAATTTTAAAAAAGTATCAAAAAGTAAATGTCCAGTTGCGAGGGATTAACTAAATATCTTATTGTCATACATATAAGAGCTTAGTATAAAGCTGCTCAAAAAAGTAAGTGATATGTGGAATACTGTCCAAAATATTTGTGGTTTTATTTATTTTTTTAAAATCAAGGTATGTAAATATGTACAAATACACACACACATATCACTTACACATGCATAGAATTCTAAAGAATACATAAAAATTATTACCAGAGATTACTTTTTAGAAGTTAAACTGGAGGTGCCAAAATATTTTATTTTTCATAGGCTACCTCTCAGTATTATGGTTTAAATTTTTTGCTATGTTACTTTCATAATTAAAAGAAATGTATTTATATAGCTGATGGGGTGGAGTTTGAACTAAAACAAAAATCCCATCATTTAAATTCAGGCTGTCACTTTTAGCCTTGATATTTTTTATTGCTCTGTTCATTGTGTAAAATAAAAATAACATCAAAATTGAAATGATGCCTTCTTTCTCCCCAGCGTGTCTAGATGCCATTACCTAGAAGCAATCATCGTTAATATTTTGGTACTCTTTCTTCCAGCTCTCTGTCCATCTCTCTTTGCTCTTGCCTGGGCTTCCCACTGTCCCTAAGGAGGGGGATGCATTGTGGGTAGGGGCACTGGTTCTGGAGTCATTGCAGCCCTGACAATGTGACTCTGGTCAACTTACCTAATTTCATGGTGCCTCTGTTTTTCTCTTATGTTTAATGGAACCTATTAATGTTTTTGTGGAAAAGGGAAAATCCATGCATATCACAATGATATCTAAGACATAGTAAGTGCTCATTAGAGGTGGTTATTATCCCCATATTCAGGCCATTCTTTTCTATTTTTCCTCTCCACATCCTACAGTTCTCCAGGCTCTCCATTATTAAAGTGCTTATCCCTTGGACCTTGCCACACCCTCCATCTATTATCCTCTCATTTTCCCTCTGCTACCACACCTTGAGTCTAGGTTGCCTTCTACATGGCTACTTCCTTTAACTACCACTCTGCCCTTTATCCTTCGCCATCTAGCTTTTGTCTGCATTATTCTGCTAAAACTGTCCCATAAACACTTGCTAAAGGCTCAATGTAGTCACTAAATAAAATGACAATTCCTTAGCGCTATGCAACCTTTTCATGGTATTTCAAGCATTCCTGTTGATCTTTCACCTCTTCCCTTGGTTTTCTTGACAGTTTTCTTGGTACCCTTCAAACAAACCTCTCTGATTGTCTTCTGCTTTCCTCTAAATGTGGCAGTCCATGTGCTTCTTTGACTATTTTGTTTTTTCTTTTACATTTTATCCATTGGCAAGAGCATTCAATCCAAGGCTTGAGCTTTCAAGGTTTTGAGGATTGCTCCCAAATCTTTTCATCCCATCATGTGATTTCAATAGTCCCCATCCTACATTTCCAAATGACTATGTTGCATTTCCAGTAGAGATGGTTGTCAAACTTCCACCAAGCTTCATTCTTCTTCCTCCACCTCCATCTGGGTTCTCTATTTTTTGCAAAGAAAAGCCATCTTTCTCTGTCACTTAGGATTAAATTTATAGTCATTATTAATTCTATTCTTTCCCTTATCCCCACATCCAACAGGTTGCTAACAACCATCAATTTCACTCTTTTTTTTAACATCTTTATTGGAGTATAATTGCTTTACAATGTTGCTTTAGTTGCTGCTGTATAACAAAGTGAATCAGCTATATATATACATATATCCCCATATCTCCTCCCTCTTGCATCTCCCTCCCACCCTCCATATGCCACCCCTCTAGGTGGACACAAAGCACTGAGCTGATCTCCCTGTGCTATGCAGCTGTTTCCCACTAGCTATCTATTTTACATTTGGGAGTGTATCTATGTCCATGCCACTCCCTCACTTCATCCCAGCTCAATTTCAATCTTTAAACTGGTTCCAAGCTGCTCTCAGTTCTTTGGTCATGATCTAAGTTGAGGTATTTATCACTTTCTCACCCTCCCGCTTGAAAAGCCTTTGAACTGGCTTCTATGCTTTAATCTCTTCCCCCTTTTAAACCTTCCTAAATAGTACTTTTGAATGAATTTATCCCCCAGTTTTGGTCAATATTATTAAACTATTTTTGATGCTTTCTTCACTTCTTATCCATCTCCACTGAGGCAGTTTTAGTATAATTATTAAGGACATAGTCTTTGAAATCAGTTTCCCTGAATGTGAATTCTAGCTCAACCACTTACTAGCTGAGTGAACTTGGGAAAATTACTTAATCTTTCTATGCTTTTGTTTTCTCATCTGTAAAATGAGAATAATAATGGTACCTATCTCATAATGTTGTCAGGACGAAAAAAGATAATACCCATTGTAAATTTTGTGAGGACAAAAACAACATCCAGTTTCTTTTATTTATTTTTATTATGGTATGGCCCTTTTTTTTAACATCTGTATTGGAGTATAATTGCTTTACATTGTTGTGTTAGTTTCTGCTGTATAAAAAAGTGAATCAGTTATATGTATCCATATATCCCCATATCCCCTCTCTCGTGCGTCTCCCTCCCACCCTCCCTATCCCACCCCTCTAGGTGGTCACAAAACAAAGAGCTGATCTCCCTGTGCTATGTGACTGCTTCCCACTAGCTAGCTATTTTACATTTGGTAGTGTATATATGTCCATGCCACTCTCTCACTTCATCTCAGCTTACCCTTCCCCCTCCCCATGTCCTCAAGTCCATTCTCTATGTCTGCGTCTCTATTCCTGTCCTGCCCCTAGGTTCTTCAGAACCTTTTTTTTTTTTTTTTTTTTGAGATTCCATATATACGTGTTAGCATACTGTATTTGTTTTTCTCTTTCTGACTTACTTCACTCTGTATGACAGCCTCTAGGTCCATCCTCCTCACTACAAATAACTTAATTTTGTTTCTTTTTATGGCTGAGTAATATTCTATTGTATATATGTGCCACATCTTCTTTATCCACTCATCTGTTGATGGACACTTAGGTTGCTTTCATGTCCTGACTATTGTAAATAGTGCTGCAACGAACATTGTGGTACATGACTTTTTTCTTTTTTTGAATTTTACTTAATTTATTTTTTTATACAGCAGGTTCTTATTAGTTATCCATTTTATACATATTAGTGTATACATGTCAATCCCAATCCCCCAATTCATCCCACCACCATCACCAACCCCCGCTGCTTCCCCCCTTGGTGTCCATACATTTGTTCTCTACATCTGTGTCTCAATTTCTGCCTTGCAAACTGGTTCACCTGTAGCATTTTTCTAGGTTCCACATATATGCATTAATATGCAATATTTGTTTTACTCTTTCTGACTTACTTCACTCTGTATGACAGTCTCTAGATTCATCCAGGTCTCTACAAATGACCCAATTTCGTTCCTTTTTATGACTGAGTAATATGCTACTGTATATATGTGCCACATCTTCTTTATCCATTCATCTGTCGATGGACACTTAGGTTGCTTCCATGACCTGGCTATTGTAAATAGAGCTGCAATGAACATTGTGGTACATGACTCTTTTTGAATTATGGTTTTCTCAGGGTATATGCCCAGGAGTGAGATTGCTGTGTCATATGGTAGTTCTTTTTTTAGTTTTTTAAGGAACCTCCATACTGTTCTCCATAGTGGCTATATCAGTTTACATTGCCATCAACAGTTCAAGAGGGTTCCCTTTTTTCTACACCCTCTCCAGCATTTAGTGTTTGTAGTTTTTTTGATGGTGGTCATTCTGACAAGTGTGAGGTGATACCTCATCTTAGTTCTGATTTGCACTGCCCTAACGAGTTCTGATTTGCACTGCCCTAATGATTAGTGATATTGAGCATCCTTTCATGTGTTTGTTGGCAAGCGGTATATCTTCTTTGGAGAAATGTCTATTTAGGTTTTCTGTCCATTTCTGGATTAGGTTATTGGTTTTTTGATATTGAGCTGCATGAGCTGCTTGTATGTTTTGGTGATTAATCCTTTGTCACTTGCTTCATTTGCAAATATTTTCTTCCATTCTGAGGGTTGTCTTTTTGTCTTGTTTATGGGTTCCTTTGCTGTGCAAAACCTTTTAAGTTTCATTAGCCCTCATTTGTTTATTTTTGTTTTTATTTCCATTTCCCTAGGAGGTGGGTCAAAAAGGATCTTGTTCTGATTTATGTCATAGAGTGTTCTGCTTATGTTTTCCTCTAAGAATTTTATAATGTCTGGCCTTACATTTAGGTCTTTAATCCATTTTGAGTTTATTTTACTGTATGGTGTCAGGGAGTGTTCTAATTTCATTATTTTACATGTAGCTGTCCAGATTTCCCAGCACCACTTATTGAAGAGGCTGTCTTTCTCCATTGTATATTCTTCCCTCCTTTAAGAAAGATAAGGTGACCATATATGCATGGGTTTATCTCTGGGCTTTCTATCTTGTTCCATTGATCTATATTTCTGTTTTTGTGCCAGTACCATACTGACTTGATTACTGTAGGTTTGTAGTATAGTCTGAAGTCAGGGAGCCTGATTCCTCCAGCTCTATTTTTCTTTCTCAAGATTGCTTTGGCTATTCGGGGTCTTTTATGTTTCCATACAAATTGTGAAATTTTTGTTCTAGTTCTGCGAAAAATGCCATTGGTAGTTTGATAAGGATCACATTGAATCTGTAGATTGCTGTGGGTAGTATAGTCATTTTCACAATGTTGATTCTTCCAATCCAAGAACGTGGTATATCTCTCCATCTGTTTGTATCATCTTTAATTTCTTTCATCAGTGTCTTATAGTTTTCTGCATACAGGTCTTTTGTAACCTTAGGTAGGTTTATTCCTAGGTATTTTATTCTTTTTGTTGCAATGGTAAATGGGAGTGTTTCTGTAGTTTCTCTTTCAGATTTTTCATCATTAGTGTATAGGAATGCAAGAGATTTCTGTGTCTTAACTTTGTATCCTGCTACTTTACCAAATTCATTGATTAGCTCTAGTAGTTTTCTGGTAGCATCTTTAGGATTCTCTATGTATAGCATCATGCCATCTGCAAACAGTGAGAGTTTTACTTCTTTTCTGATTTGGATTCCTTTTATTTCCTTTTCTTGTCTTATTGCTGTAGCTAAAACTTCCCAAACTATGTTGAATAATAGTGGTGAGAGTGGGCAGCCTTGTCTTGTTCCTGATCTTAGTGGAAATGGTTTCAGTTTTTCACCATTGAGAACGATGTTGGCTGTGGGTTTGTCATACACGGACTTTATTATGTTGAGGAAAGTTCCCTGTATGCCTACTTTCTGGATAGTTTTTATCATAAATGGGTATTGAATTTTGTCACAAGCTTTTCTGCATCTATTGAGATTATCATATGGTTTTTATCCTTCAATTTGTTAATATGGTGTTATCACACTGATTGACCTGCGTATGTTAAAGAATCCTTGTATTCCTGGGATAAACCCCATTTGATCATGGTGTATGATCCTTTTAATGTGCTGCTGGATTCTGTTTGCTAGTATTATGTTGAGGATTTTGGTATCTATGTTCATCAGTGATATTGACCTGTAGTTTTCTTTTTTTGTGACATCGTTGTCTGGTTTTGATATCAGGGTGATGGTGGCCTGGTAGAATGAGTTTGGGAGTGTTCCTCCCTCTGCTATAGTTTGGAAGAGTTTGTGAAGGTTAGGTGTTAGCTTTTTCTAAGTGTTTGATAGAATTCTCCTGTGAAACCATCTGGTCCTGGACTTTTGTTTGTTGGAAGATTTTTAATCACAGTTTCAATTTTGGCACTTGTGACTTGTCTGTTTATATTTTCTATTTCTTCCTGGTTCAGTCTCGGAAGGTTGTGCTTTTCTAAGAATTTGTCCATTTCTTCCCCGTTGTCCATTTTATTGGCATATAGTTCCTTGTAGTAATCTCTCATGATCCTTCGTATTTCTGCAGTGTCAGCTGTTACTTCTCCTTTTTTATTTCTAATTCTATTGATTTGAGTGTTTTCCCTTATTTTCTTGATGAGTCTGGGTAATGGTTTATCAATTTTGTTTACCTTCTCAAAGAACCAGCTTTTAGTTTTATTGATCTTTGCTATCATTTCCTTCATTTCTTTTTCATTTATTTCTGATCTGATCTTTATGATTTTTTTTCCTTCTGGCAAGTTTGGCTTTTTAAAATTCTTCTTTCTCTAATTACTTTAGGTATAAGGTTAGGTTGTTTATTTGAGACGTTTCTTCTTTCTTGAGGTAGGATTGTGTTGCTATAAACTTCCCTCTTAGAACTGCTTTTGTTGCATCTCATAGGTTTTGGGTCATCGTGTTTTCATTGTCACTTGTTTCTGGGTATTTTTTGATTTCTTCAGTGATCTCTTATTTATTTAGTAGTGTAGTGTTTAGCCTCCATATGTTTGTATTTTTTACAGTTTTTTTCCTGTAATTGATATCTAGTCTCATAGTGTTGTGGTCCGAAAAGATAGTTGATACGGTTTCAATTTTTGTAAATTTACCAAGGCTTGATTTGTGACCCAAGATATGATCTATCCTGGGGAATATTCCATGAGCACTTGCGAAGAAAGTGTATTTTGTTATTTTGGGTTGGGATGTCCTATAAATGTCTAATTAAGTCCATCTTGTTTAATGTATCATTTAAAGCTTGTGTTTCCTTGTTTATTTTCATTTTGGTTGATCTGTTCATTGGTGAAAGTGGGGTGTTATTAAAGTCCTATAGTATTATCATGTTACTGTTGATTTCCCCTATTATGGCTGTTAGCATTTGCCTTATGTACTGAGGTGCTCCTCTTTCAGGTGCATAAATATTTACAATTGTTATATCTTCTTTTTGGATTGATTCCTTGATCATTATGTAGTGTCCTTCTTTGTCTCTTGTAATAGCCTTTGTTTTAAAGTCTATTTTGTCTGTTATGAGAATTGCTACTCCAGCTTTCTTTTGATTTCCATTTGCATGGAATATCTTTTTCCATCCCCTCACTTTCAGTCTGTATGTGTCCCTATGTCTGAAGTGGGTCTCTTGTAGACAGCATATATATGGGTCTTGTTTTTGTGTCCATCTAGCCAGGCTATGTCTTTTGGTTGGAGCATTTAATCCATTTACATTTAAGGTAGTTATCAATGTGTATGTTCCTATGACCATTTTCTTAATTGTTTTGGGTTTGTTATTGTAGGTCTTTTCCTCCTCTTGTGTTTCCTGCCTAGAGAAGTTCCTTTAACATTTGTTGTAGAGTTAGTTTGGTGGTGCTGAATTCTCTTAGCTTTTGCTTGTGCAAAGCTTTTGATTTCTCCGTCAAATCTGAATTGAGATCCATGCTTGGTAAAGTAATCTTGGTTGTAGTTTTTCCCCTTTCACCACTTTAAAAATGTCCTGCCACTCCCTTCTGGCTTGCAGAGTTTCTGCTGAAAGGTCAGCAGTTAACCTTATGGGGATTCCCTTGTATGTTATTTGTTGCTTTTCCCTCGCTGCTTTTAAAATTTTTTCTTTGTATTTAATTTTTGATAATTTGATTAATATGTGTCTTGGCATGTTTCTCCTTGGATTTTCCTTGACTATTCTCCTTGACTATTTCCTTTCCCATATTAGGGAAGTGTTCAACTATAATCTCTTCAAATATTTTCTCAGTCCCTTTCTTTTTCTCTTCTTCTTCTGGGACCCCTTTAATTCAAATGTTGTTGCCTTTAATGTTGTCCCAGAGGTGTTTGAGACTGTCCTCAGTTCTTTTCATTCTTTTTTCTTTATTCTGCTCTGTGGCAGTTATTTCCACTATTTTATCTTCCAAGTCACTTTTCCATTCTTCTGCCTCAGTTATTCTGCTACTGATTCCTTCTAGAGAATTTTTAATCTCATTTATTGTGTTGTTCATCATAGTTTGTTTCCTCTTTAGTTCTTCTAGGGCCTTATTAAACGTTTCTTGGATTTTCTCCATTCTATTTCCAAGATTTTGGATCATCTTTACTATCATTACTCTGAATTCTTTTTCAGGTAGACTGCCTATTTCCTCTTCATTTGTTTGGTCTGGTGGGTTTTTACCTTACTCCTTCATCTGCTGTGTATTTCTCTGTCTTGTCATTTTGCTTAACTTACTGTGTTTGTGGTCTCTTTTGTGCAGGCTGCAGGTTCGTAGCTCCCATTGTTTTCAGTGTCTGCCCCCAGTGGGTAAGGTTGTTTCAGTGAGTTGTGTAGGCTTCCTGGTCGAGAGGACTGGTGCCTGTGTTCTTGTGGATGAGCCTGGATTTTGTCTTTCTGGTAGCAGGACCATGTCCACTGGTGTGTTTTGCAGTGTCTGTGAACTTCTTATGGTTTTAGTCAACCTCTCTGCTAATGGGTGGAGTTGTGTTCCTGCCTTGCTAGTTGTTTGGCATGGGGTGTCCAGCACTGGAGCTTGCTGGTCTTTGAGTGGAGCTGGGTCTTAGCATTAAGATGGAGATCTCTTGGAGAGCTCTTGCTGATTGATATTATGTGGGGCCGGAGGTCTATGTGGTCCATTGTCCTGAACTCGGCTCTCCCACCTCAGAGGCTCAGGCCTGACACCAGGCTGAGCACGAAGACCCTGTCAGCCACACGACTAGGTATGTAGGGTGTTTCTTGCCTTTTACAAAGTCTGAAGTCTACTACCAGCATTCAGTAGGTGTTCTGTAGGAGTTGTTCCACATATAGGTGTATTTTTGTTGTACTTGTCGTGAAGAAGGTGATATCCACGTCTTCCTCCTCCACCATCTTGAAGGTCCTCCTCCAGTTCCTTTTTGAATCCTCTAGAGTGCCTAGCACAGTACTTTGCATATGGTAGAGCTTCCATAAATATTCACTGGATAAGTGAATAAATAAACACGTAAGTGAAGGAAATCTTAGAATGTGAAAGATATTGAAAATGACCAAACTAAATTTAGGAAAAATAAAAGGAATTAATATGATCATAAACTTATTATCTGAAGTAGTAATATCTGCAGAAAGTATAAACTAAATAGATACTAAAATGAGTTGTTAATCCCTTGTAAAAGAAGGTGAATGAATCTAAACTTTAAATATGAGTTTAAGAAGGTGAAAGTACCCTCCTGTTATCTAAAGATGATTGAGCTGGGAAGGTAGAAACATTTTCAGAATCTCTAGACTGAAATATATTGCAAGGCTTGAGAAATACACTTTTCTCTGTTAAAATACCCTTGAGATAAACCCATTACATTAGAAATAATTTACTCTTAAGTTACTTCATAACCATCCACCATAGTTATTTCTGGTATGCAGAAGTATCAGTTATAATTCAGTTTCAAAGTTAAACTAGAAGAAAAAGCCATCTGTTGCTTTAAAATATTTGCCTTTGAATGGAGCTATAAAGAACCAGAAGAACACTCATTTACTAAAAAAGGAAGAGTCATAAGAATAAAATTGCTAAATTTCAGCAAATACATTTTAAAATAGCATATCAGTGTACCTACAAAAACAAACTGGAAAACAATGCAACATATATGACAGTCAAATAGTCAAATATGTTATTATAATTTCTTTTGTAAAAAAGTTATTACAAATTAATTTTTAAAAGATATACATCCCAACTTAAAAATGGGCAAATGACATGAGAACAGGTCTAATAAATTAAGAATGAGTAATGAATATCCAAAGATATTTATAACAAATATCCAAAAGATATTCATTTAGACAAACATGAACATTTGCTTTCTATCAAAAATTATATATAAATACCTCTTGTCAGATTATACATATTAATAACCTAGTACTGCTGAGGGTGCAATAAAAATGATTATTGTATATGACACTGCAGGATGTACAGATTGATAGAATTTACTTGAAATAATTTGTTAACATGGATTTTTAAATTGTACCTTTTTATTCATTTATTCAACAAATATTTCTTGATCATCAGGCATTGTTTGTTGGTACTGAGGATAAAGAACAACTAACTATAAACTATCAAATAGATATAAGTCATGGAAGGAGTAAGAAATGTTTGAAGAAAAGTAAAACAGAATAAGGGAATAGATAGTACCTTGGGATGCTCTGTGACGTATGGAAGTTAGGGAGTGCCCCATTGGGATAGGTACCATTTGAACATAGAATTGAATGAAGGGAAGGAGTGAGCCATGGGGCCATCTGGAAGGAGAGTATTGCAGACAAAGGGAGAAAGAACGAAGACCCTGAGTGTGTTTGGGACGAGGAATTTCATGTATCAAGTGTGCAGGGCACAGTGGCAGGAGATGAGGGCAGGCAGGTGGCCAGGACCCAGAGCTGATAGGATCTTATCCTAGGCAGTGTTAAAGACATCAACTTTTTCTGGGTATAATGAGAAGTCACTGGGATGTTTACCTATGAGAGTAATATAATGTGATTCCTTTTTTTATAGGTTGCTGTCTGGAAAATAGACTACAGAGGGATCAGGGCAAGGATGGATGCAGGGTTAGGGAGACTATTACCCAATAATATTTTAGGACTCAGAATCCCTTGGAATCTGTATTTTAAATGCACTGTCAATTTTCTGATTGATTTACTGGGGGATTTTAAAAATAAGTTTTCCTCTGTTCTGATATTTTATTTTAATTAGAAACAGGTATGTCCACTGTCCCTTCTGCTGCATCTTACTACATATGGAATTGTGCTTTAGAGCACTTTGAGTTTTTTAATAAATTTTTCTAGGAAAAATTTTCTGGGAAAGTCTTTAGCCTAATTCCTGCAATAAGTAATAATATTTCTCACCAGAATTTTGCATATGAGGCAGACAAGGCCCAAGAGGTTAAGAGTCTTCTCAAAAGTCTCAGAGCTACTAAGTGGATGAATGCCGACCACAGCTAAGCTCATCTCTTTCCACTAGCACTTGGAAATCTTCCCTTATGTATGACTCTGAATACTGAGGAAGATGGAGCACTTGGGTTTCTCGGTTTGAGAGAGGAGTCTGGTGTGTGTGTGTGTGGTGGTGGTGGTGGTGATGGTGAAAGTTTGATGCAGAAGGCTACACAGCCTGCCACTAACCAGACTACTGCTAGGTATCATTTAAAGCATCTTTCTGCCTCATCATGACCCCAAAATGCTACCCAAACAGAGGAGTTAGCCAAATTCCTTAGGCAAAACCAAACTTCTTACTTTCAGGAAAAAGAGCATTCAAAAATTTATTGGATACCAAATAATATTTTGTGAAATAATATTTTTATGACTTAAGTGTGAACAAATCAGAAGCACATGTTCTCAGTTTCCTGGGGAATAATGATTGCTTTAAAATTAACCTAAAGGTGCCAGGTAGAGTTTAGATTTTATTAAGTCCCAAACATTTGGCAAATAGTTCAAGATGTTGGACCCAATGAGCATCTGGATTCATCCTGTCCTGATGTAAATTAGATATTGCAAACATGTGTTGAGTTGTGTGGCTTTGATCTCCTTTTAAAAGGGATTGGATTCTCGGGAACTAACTTGCTCTCGCAAATGGAAGTTCAGTGTGGTGTGTGCCTGGATTTTCCTTCTCTCCACTAATATTTTCCATTAACTCATGGGAACATGGATGAACATTTGGAAAGCCAGTTTGGAAATGTGGCATGACCAAAGGAAGTTCATATTTAAAAATTAATAAGTAAAAATGTTAATGATCATCACAAACCTGCTCAGAGGACCTTTTAAATTGGTATTTAGCTTTTAGAAACTGTTCTCATCTGAGAAATTATGGATCAGAGTTTTGTGAACATTCCAACATAGTTAGGATTCATGATCATAGGAAGTGATGAAGCACAGACATGTATAGGAAAAATCTTTCTAATCTTATTCACCGTGATTGAAAAAAAAAAGGCGGGGGGGAAATGGAACCTCTTAAAGAAGATGCTTCTTTGGACTTTAGCTCACATTGAAATACTGGTTATAAATGACATGAAACCAGCATGATTCTGACTAATGTTATTCAGTCTAAATTGATAATAGTTTACAGACACTGAGTGAGCTTTATTTAATAGAGCATAATTTATTATGTTGTTTTTCCAACAATTTTAACTTTTTCTTACATAAGCATATGTGTGTATCTTCCAGTTTGTTGAGGGGAGGCTATACCACGGAAGGCAGGAGCCACAGGTGTCTGAGCTGGAAGAGCCAGACTCACGCCACAAGACTGGGTTGCATTTCTTCTTCTATAGCATCAAAGAATCATGAAAAATACTCTTTTCTCTTGATCTTATAATATTTAGCCATTTCTCCTTTATATCCCAGCTGAACGTCTAGGTTGTTTGCCTCAATGGCCCCCAATTTCCATTTGCCAGGGGAACTTTCAAAGCTGTTTGGCTTACTTTTATACATATCTATCTTGGTTTCAAATGATCACTTCAACTTTTAGTTCGGTTTTCATTATTTCTATAGGTTTCCTTTATGATGGGATTAAGTATGATAAAGACGTAAAATAAAAGAAAAAAAAGCAAATTCAGAGGTTGGTGGAAGGCTTCAAAGTTAAATTGCTTAATAATCTTGAGGTTTTTTTTTTTTTTTTTGCGGTACGCCGGCCTCTCACTGTTGTGGCCTCTCCCGTTGCGGAGCGCAGGCACTGAGGCCATGGCTCACAGGCCCAGCCGCTCCGCGGCATGTGGGATCTTCCCGGACCGGGGCACGAACCCGTGTCCCCAGCATCGGCAGGCGGACTCTCAACCACTGTGCCACCAGGGAAGCCCTTGAGATATTTTTAAGAATTCTTAAATGAAAAAGTAAAAATATTTTGTGAACTGAATAGAAAGATGTTGGTGCAATTTCATCTGATTGATTTTCTTTCTTTTTAATAGGTTTTCTTTGGTGAACACCTGAAGAATGACTACAAACAGGAAGGTAAAATCTTTGAATTATCCTTACTTCTATTGCAATTTTATTCTGTAATAATTAATAATCTATTTTGTATGGTACTGAAATATCATACATGTTCATCACAAATCATTTACTAGTTTTCTAACTTTTAAGCTTATTATTTAACTTCTCTATGCCCCAGTTTCTTCATTTAAAGTGGAAAAAATAATACTACTATTTGATAAAGTGAGTTCATGCATGAAAAGCACTTAGAACTATCCCTAGGACATAGTAGGGGTTCAATGCCTTATGATTATGATTATTATTATTTGAAAGACCTACAATTCTGACTTGGGCCTGTAACATAATCAGAGAACACCACAGACAATATTTGATTGCAGCAAAGTACCAAATTGTGCAGGTCAAACCAGGCTTTATGATGGTGGAAAACCTAGACGTGAAAGTTCACTGAGGCAGCCTAATAGATTGGTGGTAGCAAAAAGATATTAGATCCAAATGCTTTTTTTTTAAAAAGTCTTTATTGGAGTATAATTGCTTTACACTGTTTTGTTAGTTGTTGCTGTATAACAAAGTGAATCAGCTATACTTATACATATATCCCCATATCCCCTCCCTCTTGTGTCTCCCTCCCACCCTCCCTATCCCACTCCTCTAGGTGGTCACAAAGCATTGAGTTGATCTCCTTGGGCTATGTGGCTGCTTCTCACTAACTATCTATCCAAATGCTTTTTAGATTTATATTTTGAAAAGATAATTGGAGAATGGATTGTAGAGGGGCAAGAGTGAATACTGGGAAACCAGTTAGGATGCTGTTGTAATAACACAGATGAGAGTTGGTATTTCAACTAGAGTAGGGGCAATGGAGTTAGAGGAAAATAGACATATTGAAGATCTACATTAGAGGTAGGTCCTTCAGCATTTGCTAATGGATTGCCTTTGCCTGGTGAGGGTGAGAAAATTTGAAGAATTAAGCAGGAGTCTCTCTTTCCTCTTTAAATTTTTGTTTGTTTGTTTTAACAATAGAATGCTTGGTGATATATTTATTGAGATAAGGAAGGATGGGAGAGAAATGAATTTTGGATCCAAGAGGTAAAGGTCCCAATGAGGTGTGAGGCCAGGGCCCTGGACCAGAGATGTACAACTGGATGTCCTGAGCTTATAAAGCACTTTAAAACACAGAAATAGAGAAAGCCATATGGAGATACGGTTCAGACAGAGACAAGAAAAGAAATCCAGGACCTCCAACTTTGCAAGATTGGGATAAAGAGGAAAAGCCCTAGCAGGGAAGCTGAGAATGAATGATTGGGGGAAAACCAAGATGAGGTGGATTAAGAGGGGGGAAAAAACACAAAACAAACAAAAGAAATAGCTACTTTCTGAAGGGCACATCAAGTCATGTCTCTCTTCCTGCATTATCCAATATTGACTAGATAAACATCTCTTCTCCATAATCATATCCACAAAGTTCATTAACATGAGCCGGGACAGCAGCTTTTCTCAGCAGGCATTAGCAAGGCAAAGAGGTTGTTTCAGATAATGAATGACTCCGTTTTATGTGCAGCCCACAATGGTAAGGTTAAGATAGGAGCCAGAAATCTTCAGATATATGGCCCCTCCGTTCAGGTGTTTTGGATAGGAGATAAATCTTTGTTACCAATAGGCCTTATTCCTCTACCATAAAGTGAGCTGAACTAGCTGGAAATGCAGCCTAGAAGAACCTTTCAAGTTCACACTTAGTCTGTACAAGCTGATGGTTTATTTAAGGCAGGGCCAATCAACAAACTTCCAAAAAGTATCCAGAGGCATACCAGCCCTTTTCCTGATATTTAGTCTACATTGTGATATAGAAATCAGCAAAATTACAAATATAAATACTTTATGCCTCCACATTATCGCTTAGCTTTCAAGGCAGAGTACTTGCCTTATTCATTTCTGTAGCCCCAGCATGTAGCCAGCACCTGGCAGAGAGTGGGAACTTAAATCAGCATTTCTTGAATGAGTAAGTAAATAGATACCCAATACAGAGCACTAAAGATGTAGAAATAAAGATGATAGAAAAAAAATCTTAGCTTCTATTATGAAAATTCTTACATCGTCTTTTATCTATGTCCTATACAAAGTATTGATATGTTTACTGTACTATTATAATTCCAAGGCCTCTTCCTAGGCATCAATATTTGTACAGAGCTATGAATTTTCCATCATACATTTTTTTTCCACTCAAGGAAGCTACTTTGCTAATGCAACAAAGCCAGTGAAAAGAACCAAGCCAAAACTCTATAATACCAATGGTGATGGTAAGGCTGAGCTGTGAAATGGTAAATACTATATCTTGTTTTACAAAAAAAATCCAAATTGATATTTAATAGTCTGATAGTTGTGCAAGGAGCACACAGAATGCAGAAGAAACACTTGTAGATTGCAAAGTGATATTTAAAGAAAAATGCAGACCCGATAAGCATTTCCATGTTTTGTAGATTTGTTTTTCAAGAAAAGATGTTGAATAGCCCATTTGATAGGTTAGCTGAATGCAGCTGTTTAGATATGTGTTGGGTCTGCTACTGAATTTTTCATTAAAAATATGTGGTTAACAGCAGCCAACCTGATTTGCATGTGTGTGTTTCTGATTTGTTCACCGCTATGCCTCCCATCTCCTACATCTTAATCACACCCAGGCGCCTGCCCCATTACATTACCAGAAGGGAAGTGATGGACATCCTTTGACTCTCTTCATGACCCCCTGATAATCCTGTTTCACACACAGGCTCCCTGCTGTATGAAACACAAAAGCTGCCACTGTAGTTCTTTACTTCCAGTCGATATTCTGACAGACTTGATCTAGCAAATTAGTATGCTGTGGTAGGGGCATGACAAAAGACCCTTTTGACACACTCTGAATCAATACCAAGGCCGACAGAGAGCCATTTCACTGTAGTTCTGTTATTTTTTTCCCCTTTTGATGACCCTTTGCTTTTTTTTTACCAGCTTATCTGACCTTGTCAAATTTAAAAACATAATGTTGGAAAAGTCATCCTTGCACACACATGTGCATGGGTGCATGTGCACATACACACTTGCACACACAAAGACCATCAATAGCATGCCAAAATGCCTAATAAAGATATAAAACAGAAATGTAGTTGGTGAGGAAATTCAAATGCCTCTCATAAAATGATCCTTCTTTCTACTAATAAAAAGGGAAAAATTGGAAAATAATTGGCCAACTCAAACAGCTATATATATTACTGAATATAGTTTAATTAAGCCAGACCAGTTTTCATATCAGGTTATACCTGTATATTGCCAGTTTTCAAATTCTGCAACTTGTTAGAATAAAACATATAATTCCATGGGTGCTGTATATTTCAGATTGCTTATCAGTTATTTTAACCAAGGCTCTTGAGTAAAGGATATTGAACATTCTATTAAATTTCTGAGGTTAATACTATTAGTAAACTTCAAATAGTTACAGAGAGCAAAATAAAATCACTAATAAAAATATAAATCTTCCCTTTACAAATCTTTATCATAACGAAATCTTACCTTTTTAATATCATGGATTTTTGGTACAGGTATTCTAATTTTCCACACTTATTCGTAGTATAAGGAATCCCAATATTATATCTCACTTGCCACATGCATAATGTGGCCTCTCTAAATGTTTGGTTTTTAAACAAAAACACATACACATTTAGTTGAAATGTTGATGGTCTATTAAGTTTAATCTAAGCATATCTGGTTTATGCAGCTGTTAGAACTTCATTTTATTTTATTTTGAAAACATAATTATGTATATTATAAATACTAATTCAACTAAATGGTGTGTCTTTATTCACACTTTATTCAACAAATAAGAAACGCATGCTCTAAAATTAACTGTGCTGCAATTGTATCTGTTGTTTCCTTTTTTTGCAACCACAGAACACAAGAAAAGACTTGAAGATGCACTTGAAAATGTTTCTCAGAGCTTAGTATGTAAAAATTAGACTAAAGAAAAGTTAGGTCCAAAAATAGAGGTTCCCAGGCTGAGAAAACACTTTACCTTTACTACCAAAAAAAAAAAAAAAAAAAAACTCCCTCCTAAAACAGACACACAGTTGATTTCTAGTGTTTTCCAGGGAGTATGTATGCCACCTATGTGGCACTTCACCTTCCAGTACAGAAACCGTGTTCTCTCAAATAACTCTATAGACTCAATTCAGACATTATATTACTTCAGTTAATCCTTTCTATAAACATGTTGGCAAAATTATCCAGTATAATTCCAAATCCTCGCTCACTTTTTTTCAATGAAACATTATTAGGAACTCAAATAGTCTCCAAAATCATTCCAGCTTGGGAACAGTTTTTGTTCTTTTGATTTATCAGTGCTGATATCAGGGCATACTGATTCATGGGCCTCTATATACAGATAGGGCATGGAGTTGGAGGATATGGATAAATCACAGCTGTAATGACATTACTTGTATAAATCCCTTTGTGAATTCTACAATAGCGGGGCAATACAATTCTGGAATACATGGTATCTGCATTAAAAAAAAGACTATTGTTAATATAATTTATTTTACGTCTTTTAAGCTGTACAGACTCTGGGGAGGATAAAAATATAGATATAAATGATATCTTTACTGTTATTTCAGTTTAGTTAATTAGTTAAGAGACAAATAGATGAAGATAAGAAAAACGGTTTTCTTAGAAAGCTGCATCTGCAAGACACAAGCATTTTGAATTTCCTGTATTTTTTGTTTCAGGAATATATACAGTTCTTACAAATAAATTAATTAGGGGAAACTGGGGTTTTTTTGGATGTCTGTGGCTGCCTGTCCAAATAAATCACACAAATTTTGTAGTCTTTCTAGAATTTGACTTCCCCAATCCAATGTACACACACACACACACACACACACACACACACACACACACAGTGACTGTAGCTGCTCTACCATTAGTCAAGGGGATGAAATTCCCTTTCACATGGAGCAAAACTTTAACTTTAGATGTTGGAGTCCAATTACCTGAAGGAGGACAGTTAGACAACACAGAGGGGTATAAAGAAATTTTTAAAATATCTATTCGTGATCCAGAGAGAAGATCTCCATCATAATGAACTAAGATCTCTACAGTTTTGTTACTGGTTTGTTCATCCTCCTCCCAGACCCCCCACTCCCCCCTACTTTGCACTTGAGGGTTTTTTGTTTTGTTTTTTAATGGTTCTCTCCAGTGCTAATTATTACTTGTTCTTGGATTCGATTTTTTTCTTATACACTGTCATGCCTTTATACTATTTATTTCAGTCTTAGGCCTTAGCTGATTGGAAAACCTGCAGTCCTGCCTTACTTAAACCTTGCATATAAACAGTTTTCTTTTTAGAAAATAATCTTTTGCAAATCTGTCTCTTTTTGGTTCCTACAGTTTTCATCTTGCAAATTCACACTTCACCCATGAGGACTTCAGGTAACTGAGTTTAGATAGAAGTTGAGCTCACAGGAAAGGAGTCATTTACCTGGGCAGGAGGATATTGTGTGTCTGGATGTCCTAATTTGCCCTATACAACCTGTTGGACTAAACTCCTCATGATGCAATGAAACCGGATGATTTCCATGGGGTGGCTTGATAAATTTAGATCAGAGAAGATCATCTCTCTGTTTTCTAAAATAGATTTTTATGTTACTGTTATGTCACTTTTCCATCTGTACAAACCATTACTTGCACATGGTTTTTGAGGTATTTCCCCTTATTTAAATGAAAGTTCAAATTGATTCAGATATACTCCATACTGAAGAAAATACCTGTATAAAACTTGAATGTTACATGAACATTATTTTCTTAAAAATGAATCATTAAAATCTGGCATGAGGTTTGAAAGAATAAATGTGTTAAATATGGGAAATATTTCTTTATTCACAACATTAATGTGAATACCAAAGTCCTTACACAACTAAATCCTGATTACTTAGTAACATTTTATCCAATTCTTTTTTCCAGATAAAACCTTCTTTTACTTTTTGAAATATCGCCTGCCTCCTGATGACTTCATTTCCTCCAAGGTTCTCACCAGTGCTAAACAAGTAAAGGTAGAGAAAAATATCACTCAAGGCAGTCATCTGTGTAGCTCTTTAAAAATGATCTTCTTTTATTCTATAGTTTTCAATACAATTAAAACATTGAAATGTTAAGGTGGATGACTACATCATTTACAAAAGAGACTAATATGACACAAATGAGACTTGTCAGCGATTTTCAAGCTCATGTTCAAGTAATTACTATGAAATCACATAATTTCCAGGAATGAAAAATATTCCATAAGAACAAATTACCATTGGTGGGGAAAGAAAGCCAAACAAAAGAGCAATAGAAGAAAAGGTGACACAAAACGCATGCTTACAAGGCTTATAAGGTATTTTCTAATGATTTCTGCATGGTGGTTTTATATTTATTCTATTGACCCAGTATTTTGGATCTTTTCCCTTCAAAATATCTTTAACTATCAAAGTGATTACAAATGGGAAAAATTGCACAGGAATAACTGCTATCTTCATGGTTTTGAGAATTGGAATAATGTAGCAAAAGAGTAAATCCAATGTTTAGTGCTATCCCCAAATTCATTATTACCCTGACTAGAGCTTCAGTGAGTCCTTCAGAAACAAGAAAGGAAAAACCATGAAAATGCTTCTGGAGCTATTCTACTCTCTAAATTAGGCAAGCCTGGTTTGGCTGGAGTAACACTCACTAGAGTAAAACCCAAATGATAAACACCCTCACCCCAAGAAATCAAGAACAGTAGGTAACTGTTTCCATGAGCCAGGTGAGAGGAAGCTAGTGGAGGGATATAAGTCTCTGTCACCATCACGAACAGTGGTGGAGGCACGTGGTGGGTTAGCCTAACCGGATATGAACAGGCCTGGTTGTGGGCTGTGGAGCAGGGAGATAGGTGATAGTGCTTGGTGGTCTTAGCTGGGAGTATGGCATGATGCTTAAGTATGACAGCACTGTGTCTTGCCATACACAGTTGAGGTGTAGAGAAGAGACAAAGCCTTGGAAACAAAGGGCAATTTCTCCTAAGAGAAATTGAGTTCATTCTCCTGCTGGCTCCTCATACTTCTGGGAGGGAGTCCTTTAGAATCTATGAAGATGCTAGAAAATATTTCTGGATAAAGCAAAACATAATAAACTCTACTGAAATTTCTCGTTAGGAAGATGGCAGGCAATTCTGATTAATGTGTTTTTACTGTGAAGAGGAGGGGCAAAATCAGAAGCATGTTGTGATCAGTCTCTTCACTCCACACAGACAGATGCAAGTTAGAGTGCATTGTCCTGGGTCTCCTAGTCTAACCTAGAGGGCAGTCCTTATCTCTTGACTCGCAGAGACTCAGGTACCTGCATGGCCCACTCCTTCACCTTGCTATGTCGCATTTGAGAGGGCAGGGGGAAAGGGGAAAAAGAGGTAGGAAGTATTGACTGAAAACTTGTTGAATTATTGAAAAATTGTTTGAATTATTTTGGTGGGTTTATTCATGTTCCACCTCCCTCTTAATTACCATGAAAATGTATGTATATGACTGCATCAAGAAGTACTGAGTACATTTTTTTTCAACAAATATTTCCCATACTTAAGCAGCACATCACATAAATATGTGATTAGGACTGACTTCTATTTTAGAATCTGGAATTCATCACTTAGAAAAAAATTTTTTTCTCCTTAGATCAACAGCCTTATCCATTGCAACTACATTCTTTAAAGTCACAATTCTACCTATAGTTTGCAGTTTTCTTGAACACAATGTCAAATTATAGAGCACTATTGCAGTGTAAAAAAGCATTCATTGAGATTAATTGATGAACATCTGTGAGGTCAACTAATCTTTACAGTGCCCCAGAAGAACTTGAAAGTACAAAATTTGGTTTACTGACATTTCACAATTTCAAGGTTGAAGCTTTGCTGAGAAAGGTAAATGTGGAAAACCCTATTAAAAATTACATATGTAAAGATGTGGCTTCAACATCACCTGTCTTTATTTGCTTCCCTTTCTCCTTTTTGATTTAGTTCCCGTCATTTTTTCTTCTCTCTTGTTCCTGTTCTTCTTTGGATTCCATACTCTTTCAATTTTAAAGATAACTTCAATGCAAGTGCCTTGTATATCCATGTTTCTAAAAATTCAGAATCAAGTTTCTAAGCACATGTGCACAGTTCAATACATCTCTAACTGAACCCATCATCCAAAACCTGAAACAATCCATTCCCTTTGCTCAGACCCCAAATATCTGAGTCATCATCAACTCTTCTCTTGTCCTTCCTTTCCTATCTATTCAGTGAGCAAATCCTACTCCTACTACCTCTTCCATATTCTTTATTTCTTTTTCTGCTTCTCTATCCTACCAACTCTGTTTTTGTTCGTGTTCTCCTTACCAGCAACTGTATTTCAACAATCTCCTACTGTGGAAGAACAGTCTTCCACACTGACAACAGGACTATTTTACTAATCTTATTTAATCTTATTATTTTCCTACTTAAAAAACCTTTAATGACTAATCATGTGACAAAGAATGAAGTTTTCATAGCTCTTTGTTATTTGATCCCATCCTACTTTATTATCCATACTCCTTATGTGAATGTCCACCTTTAGCTCTAATACTTAAGGCAGAGCCCCAAAAGGATGCTTCCTATATCTGAAACACCCCTCTGTCTTGCTTGCAATGCTCTATATCCACATAATCAACTGTCAATGGCCTACACGTTTTCAAAGTTTAGTTCATCTATTAACTCCTTTCTGAGACTTAAAAAATACCAAAGATAGAACTATTCTTTTCTTTTCTTATAGAACATTCTGCCTTGTGTTGTAACTAATAATAAATGTATCTCTCTCCCTAAGTCATTCCTTATTTTGCATTACATCATGTAGTCATCAAAAATATTTGCTCAATTGTCTTGTTCTTTTGCAAGCATGAAGTCTGAGAAAGAAGAAAAACGTGAGCGAAACATATCTGAGAAAACAAGCTGATTCCTCTATTTGTCACAATTCTTTCTCTCCCTAAGTCATCTCCATAACACAGCATCTCCACCTCGTCCTTTTGAGTCCAGTTGTACTCTTTCAGTTGTTATGTCTGGAATTTGGCCAAGATGGTGGAGTACAAGGCCCTTGAGCTCACCTCCTCTCACGAGCACAACAAAATCACAGCTAACTGCTGAAAAACCATCAATACATAAAGACTGGAACCTATCAAAAAAGATATTCTACATCCAAAGACATAAAGAAGAAACCACAACGAGATGGTAGGAGGGGTGTACTCATGATATAATCAGTTGTTATATCGTCCTTTTTCTTTTCTTGTCAATCACACTAAATTTCACCTAAATGTGTAGGCTATATTTCCCTAGGATCTGTTGATTCCTTCCCACCAATATTCTCTGGCTTCTTGCTTTTCTTTGGTTTCTAAGAAAACATTTGCTGAAGGAAAATACACCTACATACTAGGGTTTTTTTGTTTTGTTATTTTTTTAATTGAAGTGTAATTGAAATATAAAATTATATTCATTTTAGTTATAAATATAATAATTCAGTATTTATATGCATTGAAAAATGATCACCACAGTAAATCTAGTTAACATCCATCACCATACATAGTTGAAGTTTTTTTTCTTGTGATGAGGAAGAACTTTTATAATTCACGCTCTCAGCAACTTGGCAACTGCTTTTTTGTCATTGTTGTTGTTGTTTTTAAGTTCCTAGATACCATCTCCACAAAGACTTAATCTTTCTTGGATTCTACTTATAGCAGAAGTCAAAGCATGGTAGAATGTTCTGTAGTAATTTGATGACAGGCACCAGAAGCCAGCACTTGAGTTTTTAGGGAAACTTGTTCCTGACCAAATAGGATTAAGGCTGTTTAAAAATGTAATTCATTTAGGTTTCTCTTTTCTTTCAAACACGTGCCTATAGTGCTTATTTTGTCTAGGTGAAAAACATATGAATTGCTGCAGGAAAAGAAATTCACTTAGTTTATGTCTGGTGTAGTTTTTTTCTTTTTTTAAAAGGGTTAGAATTTCTCGATGAAAAACTGTTTCCAGAAACTAAGCATAATGAACCACCTGATTGCAGAACTGCAACACCTTACTCTCCAGTCAATGAAACTTTATACTACCCAAAGCTTATGGCAATGTGCTACTTTGTCTACTACCATGAATCTTAGCTAAATCAAACCCCACAGCCTTTCCCAGTACATTGCACAGCAGACAGCAGGTTCAAATGGAATGACAACCATGGCTACACACTAAGCCTGACTCAGCAGGATGAACTGGCCACATGAATATGTGCTTTCTCTTTTTTCTTCTTTTCCTTGGGCCAATTTCCTAGTCTAGATAAATAGTCTTTCTACCTCCCAACCATTTCTCCCCCTGTGCTATTTTAAAAGCTTTGTCTCTCATTTTTGGAAACAAAGTCTCTCTCCAAGAATGTTTTTTCTCCTGGTATTTATTTTATTTTAAAATATCATTGTTGGTTTTTCTGAATAAGAAGATCATATAAAGTATATAGAAAACTCCCTCAGTTGTCTCCAGACTACCTTCCATGCTTCTTCCTTCTAAAAAAAATTCTGATATTTTTCAAGTTCTTACTCCTCTCCTCCAAAGCCCTGTGTCTCCATCCCCTAGGGCAGAGGCAGGTCTAGTGGGTTTTAAGGTTATCTATTCTGCTAACGCTGGCTGAGAAATGAGAATGTGAGCACGTTTTGGTGTGATGGAGGGAGACTCTGCAAAGGAGTGTGTGAGAAGATTCTTCACTTCAGGAAAAAGAAAGCAAGAGGACGTCTTTATTCTTCCTCGGGACATTTTCACAAATGTATGATATCCCTGTATCATTGCTCTTGATATCTGCCTAATGATCAAAACAAAACCAAAGATGGCAGAGAGCAGAGATGAAAAAGACCTACTCCTGGATGACATCCTCAAGCGGCTGACTCCGCCATTAGCCCAACCTCTGGATTGACTGTTCATGTGAGATAATACATTTTCTTGTTGTTCGAACTATTTTAGTCAGTTTATGCCTTGCGGTTGAAAATATCCTAACTGATGCAAAGGTGCACAAAATTCAAGCCCTAAAATCCATGGTAATCTCACTCGTTTCTCTTAATTCCGGTGCCCATCTCAATGCCCAGTGTCTACGAAGAGAGAAAAATTTCCTGAAAACTTTAAGGTTTAAATCTCCCTCTTCTTTAGTATGAAAATCCAGCCTGTACCCTTCCCCCCAATATCTGGTAAACTGGCACTATTAAGAGTTAACATTTTAACAGGGAAAGCTAGAGAGCAAAGCCTTTCACCTCTGAGATATAAAAGAGCAAATGGAGAGAAGGACAGAATTGCAAGACCAGCATTACCTGCTTCTGTTTGAGCTGCAGGCAAACTTGGCAGCTACCATGTGCTTACATGCTTCTTCACGTAAGACCATAAATGAGCATTTTATATCCCGATGAACAAACACTGTCTTTTTTTTTTTTTTTTGGTAACACATTTATTCAACAAGTCTTTGCTGAGGGCACAAGATATCATTATAGTCCTGGTGGGAGAGTGATTATTTGTCAGACATATTTCTGCAAACACTGAGTTTACAGTGCAGGGGTGAAGAGAAGGTAAGGGCTCTGCAATCAACATGGGGAAGATCCTAGAGATGGTGTAGATAACAACACCCCATCACATTTCTCCCATATGGTGCTAGGTTCAGGAGAGGCACAATATTGCCTACACAGTGGTAACCAGGGGTGCTCACCAAGCTTCAGGTGCTCTTCATTAAGTCACTCTGCTGCTGGCCCTCCTGGATGCTACCACTATGGACATCCCCCCAGTCCAATGATTATTATTATTATTTTTTTTTTGCGGTACGTGGGCCTCTCACTGTTGTGGCCTCTCCCGTTGTGGAGCACAGGCTCCGGACGCGCAGGCTCAGTGGCCATGGCTCACGGGCCCAGCCGCTCCACAGCATGTGGGATCTTCCCGGGCCGGGGCATGAACCCGTGTCCCCTGCATTGGCAGGCGGACTCTCAACCACTGCGCCACCAGGGAAACCCCCAGTCCAATGATTTTTAACCCAGTTTCAATGTGACTTGAGCCAGTTTCACATGACATGTGTCATAAGCTGCTAATCCGTGGAGAAACACTGCACTGTAGTCTCTTTTTAGAGAGGTTACTTCTCTGGCCTGCTTTGACACATGTCATGCCTGTAACCCTCAGTAGTGGCCAAAGGCTGGCCTGGGTCCCTCAAACCTGCTGAAGTCTGGGCCTTGCTAGTAAAAAAGCCCCTTAGAGTTTTCTGGATTTTGTCTCACTAGCCTGTGCCCAAGTATTGTTTTTTTTTTTTTTTTTTTTTAATTTTTTTTTTATTAGTTTCTGCTTTATAACAAAGTGAATCAGTCTTACATATACATCTGTTCCCACATCCCCTCCCTCATGCATCTCCCTCCCTCCCACCCTCCCCATCCCACCCCTCCAGGCGGTCACAAAGCACCGAGCTGATCTCCCTGTGCTATGCGGCTGCTTCCCACTAGCTATCTACCTTACGTTTGGTAGTGTATATATGTCCATGCCTCTCTTTCCCTTTGTCACAGCTTACCCTTCCCCTTCCCCATATCCTCAAGTCCATTCTCAAGTAGGTCTGTGTCTTTATTCCCGTTTTACCCCTAGGTTCTTCATGACATTTTTTTTTTTTTTTAAATTCCATATATATGTGTTAGCATACGGTATTTGTCTTTCTCTTTCTGACTTACTTCACTCTGTATGACAGACTCTAGGTCTATCCACCTCATTACAAATAGCTCAGTTTCGTTTCTTTTTATGGCTGAGTAATATTCCATTGTATATATGTGCCACATCTTCTTTATCCATTCATCCGATGATGGACACTTAGGTTGTTTCCAGCTCCGGGCTATTGTGAATAGAGCTGCAATGAACATTTTGGTACATGTCTCTTTTTGAATTATGGTTTTCTCAGGGTATATGCCTAGTAGTGGTATTGCTGGGTCATATGGTAGTTCTATTTTTAGTTTTTTAAGGAACCTCCATACTGTTCTCCATAGTGGCTGTACCAATTCACATTCCCACCAGCAGTGCAAGAGTGTTCCCTTTTCTCCACACCCTCTCCAGCATTTATTGTTTCTAGATTTCTTGATGATGGCCATTCTGACTGGTGTGAGATGATATCTCATTGTAGTTTTGATTTGCATTTCTCTACTGATTAATGATGTTGAGCATTCTTTCATGTGTTTGTTGGCAGTCTGTATATCTTCTTTGGAGAAATGCCTATTTAAGTCTTCTGCCCATTTTTGGATTGGGTTGTTTGTTTTTTTGCTATTGAGCTGCATGAGCTGTTTATAAATTTTGGAGATTAATCCTTTGTCAGTTGCTTCATTTGCAAATATTTTCTCCCATTCTGAGGGTTGTCTTTTGGTCTTGTTTATGGTTTCCTTTGCTGTGCAAAAGCTTTGAAGTTTCATTAGGTCCCATTTGTTTATCTTTGTTTTTATTTCCATTTCTCTAGGAGGTGGGTCCAAAAGGATCTTGCTGTGATTTATGTCATAGAGTGTTCTGCCTATGTTTTCCTCTAAGAGTTTGATAGTTTCTGGCCTTACATTTAGGTCTTTAATCCATTTTGAGCTTATTTTTCTGTATGGTGTTAGGGAATGATCTAATCTCATACTTTTACATGTCCCTGTCCAGTTTTCCCAGCACCACTTATTGAAGAGGCTGTCCTTTCTCCACTGTACATTCCTGCCTCCTTTATCAAAGATAAGTTGGCCATATGTGCGTGGGTTTATCTCTGGGCTTTCTATCCTGATCCACTGATCTATCTTTCTGTTTTTATGCCAGTACCACACTGTCTTAATTACTGTAGCTTTGTAGTATAGTCTGAAGTCAGGCAGCCTGATTCCTCCAGCTCCGTTTTTCGTTCTCAAGATTGCTTTGGCTATTCGGGGTCTTTTGTTTTTCCAAACAAATTTTGAAATTTTTTGTTCTACTTCTGTGAAAAATGCCAGTGGTAGTTTGATAGGGATTGCATTGAATCTGTAGATTGCTTTGGGTAGTAGAGTCATTTTCACAATATTGATTCTTCCAATCCAGGAGCATGGTATATCTCTCCATCTATTTAAATCATCTTTAATTTCTTTCATCAGTGTCTTATAATTTTCTGCATACAGGTCTTTTGTCTCCTTAGGTAGGTTTATTCCTAGATATTTTATTCTTTTTGTTGCAATGGTAAATGGGAGTGTTTTCTTGATTTCATTTTCAGATTTTTCATCATTAGTGTACAGGAATGCCAGAGATTTCTGTGCATTAATTTTGTATCCTGCTACTTTACCAAATTCATTGATTAGCTCTAGTAGTTTTTCGGTAGCATCTTTAGGATTCTCTATGTATAGTATCATGTCATCTGCAAACAGTGACAGCTTTACTTCTTCTTTTCCAATTTGGATTCCTTTTATTTCCTTTTCTTCTCTGATTGCTGTGGCTAAAACTTCCAAAACTAGGTTGAATAAGAGTGGTGAGAGTGGGCAGCCTTGTCTTGTTCCTGATCTTAGTGGAAATGGTTTCAGTTTTTCACCATTGAGGACAATGTTGGCTGTGGGTTTGTCATATATGGCCTTTATTATGTTGAGGAAAGTTCCCTCTATGCCTACTTTCTGCAGGGTTTTTATCATAAATGGGTGTTGAATTTTGTCGAAAGCTTTCTCTGCATCTATTGAGATGATCATATGGTTTTTCTCCTTCAACTTGTTAATATGGTGTATCACATTGATTGATTTGCGTATATTGAAGAATCCTTGCATTCCTGGAATAAACCCCACTTGATCATGGTGTATGATCCTTTTAATGTGCTGTTGGATTCTGTTTGCTAGTATTTTGTTGAGGATTTTTGCATCTATGTTCATCAGTGATATTGGCCTGTAGTTTTCTTTCTTTGTGACATCCTTGCCTGGTTTTGGTATCAAGGTGATGGTGGCCTCGTAGAATGAGTTTGGGAGTGTTCCTTCCTCTGATATTGTTTGGAAGAGTTTGAGAAGGATGGGTGTTAGCTCTTCTCTAAATGTTTGATAGAATTCGCCTGTGAAGCCATCTGGTCCTGGGCTTTTGTTTGATGGAAGATTTTTAATCACAGTTTCAATTTCAGTGCTTGTGATTGGTCTATTCATATTTTCTATTTCTTCCTGAGTCAGTCTTGGTAGGTTGTGCATTTCTAAGAATTTGTCCATTTCTTCCAGGTTGTCCATTTTATTGGCATAGAGTTGCTTATAGTAATCTCTCATGATCTTTTGTATTTCTGCAGTGTCAGTCGTTACTTCTCCTTTTTCATTTCTAATTCTACTGATTTGAGTCTTCTCCCTTCTTTTCTTGATGAGTCTGGCTAATGGTTTGTCAATTTTGTTTATCTTCTCAAAGAACCAGCTTTTAGTTTGGTTGATCTTTGCTATCGTTTCCTTCATTTCTTTTTCATTTATTTCTGATCTGATCTTTATGATTTCTTTCCTTCTGCTAACTTTGGGGGTTTTTTGTTCTTCTTTCTCTAATTGCTTTAGGTGCAGGGTCAGGTTGTTTACTCGAAATGTTTCCTGTTTCTTAAGGTGGGATTGTATTGCTATAAACTTCCCCCTTAGAACTGCTTTTGCTGCGTCCCATAGGTTTTGGGTCGTCGTGTCTCCATTGTCATTTGTTTCTAAGTATTTCTTAATTTCCTCTTTGATTTCTTCAGTGATCACTTCATTATTGAGTAGTGTATTGTTTAGCCTCCATGTGTTTGTATTTTTTACAGATCTTTTCCTGTAATTGATGTCTAGTCTCATAGCATTGTGGTCGGAAAAGATACTTGATACAATTTCAATTTTCTTAAATTTACCAAGGCTTGATTTGTGACCCAAGATATGATCTATCCTGGAGAATGTTCCATGAGCACTTGAGAAAAATGTGTATTCTGTTGTTTTTGGGTGGAATGTCCTATAAATATCAATTAAGTCCATCTTGTTTAATGTATCATTTAAAGCTTGTGTTTCCTTATTTATTTTCATTTTGGATGATCTGTCCATTGGTGAAAGTGGGGTGTTAAAGTCCCCTACTATGATTGTGTTACTGTCGATTTCCCCTTTTATGGCTGTTAGTATTTGCCTTATGTATTGAGGTGCTCCTATGTTGGGTGCATAAATATTTACAATTGTTATATCTTCTTCTTGGATCGATCCCTTTATCGTTATGTAGTGTCCTTCTTTGTCTCTTCTAATAGTCTTTCATTTAAAGTCTATTTTGTCTGATATAAGAATTGCTACTCCAGCTTTCTTTTGATTTCCATTTGCATGGAATATCTTTTTCCATCCCCTTACTTTCAATCTGTATGTGTCTCTAGGTCTGAAGTGGGTCTCTTGTAGACAGCATATATATGGGTCTTGTTTTTGTATCCATTCAGCCACTCTGTGTCTTTTGGTGGGAGCATTTAGTCCATTTACATTTAAGGTAATTATTGATATGTATGTTCCTATTCCCATTTCCTTAATGGCTTTGGGTTCGTTATTGTAGGTATAGTCCTTCTGTTGTGTTTCTTGCCTAGAGAAGTTCCTTTAGCATTTGTTGTAAAGCTGGTTTGGTGGTGCTGAACTCTCTCAGCTTTTGCTTGTCTGTAAACGTTTTAATTTCTCCATCAAATCTGAATGAGATCCTTGCTGGGTAGAGTAATCTTGGTTGCAGGTTTCTGTCCTTCATCACTTTAATTATGTCCTGCCACTCCCTTCTGGCTTGTAGAGTTTCTGCTGAGAGATCAGCTGTTAACCTGATGGGGATTCCCTTGTGTGTTATTTGTTGTTTTTCCCTTGCTGCTTTTAATATGATTTCTTTGTGTTTAATTTTTGACAGTTTGATTAATATGTGTCTTGGCGTATTTCTTCTTGGATTTATTCTGTATGGGACTCTCTGTGCCTCCTGGACTTGATTAACTATTTCCTTTCCCATATTAGGGAAGTTTTCAACTATAATCTCTTCAAATATTTTCTCAGTCCCTTTCTTTTTCTCTTCTTCTTCTGGAACCCCTATAATTCGAATGTTGGTGCGTTTAATGTTGTCCCAGAGGTCTCTGAGACTGTCCTCTGTTCTTTTCATTCTTTTTTCTTTATTTTGCTCTGCATCAGTTATTTCCACTATTTTATCTTCCACCTCACTTATCCGTTCTTCTGCCTCAGTTATTCTGCTATTGATCCCATCTAGAGTATTTTTCATTTCATTTATTGTGTTTTTAATCGATGCTTGATTCATCTTTAGTTCTTCTAGGTCCTTGTTAACTGTTTCTTGCATATTGTCTATTCTATTTCCAAGATTTTGGATCTGGGAAATAGAATCTTGGATCAGCTTTACTATCATTATTCTGAATTCTTTTTCAGGTAGACTGCCTATTACCTCTTCATTTGTTAGGTCTGGTAGGTTTTTATCTTGCTCCTTCACCTGCTGTGTGTTTTTCTGCTTTCTCATTTTGCTTATGTTACTGTGTTTGGGGTCTCCTTTTTGCAGGCTGCAGATTCGTAATTCCCGTTGTTTTTGGTGTCTGTCCCCCGTGGCTAAGGTTGTTTCAGTAGGTTGTGTAGGCTTCCTGGTGGGGGGGACTAATGCCTGTGTTCTGGTGGTTGAAGCTCGATCTTGTCTTTCTGGTGGACAGGTCCACGTCTGGTGGTGTGTTTTGGGGTGCCTGTGGCCTTATTATGTTTTTAGGTATCCTCTCTGCTAATGGGTGGGGTTGTGTTCCTGCCTTGCTAGTTGCTTGGCATAGGGTGACCAGCACTGTAGCTTGCTGGTCATTGACTGAAGCTGGGTGCTGGTGTTGAGATGGAGATCCCTGGGAGATTTTCGCTGCTTGATATTATGTGGAGCTGGGAGGTCTCTTGTGGACCCGTGTCCTGAAGTTGGCTCTCCCACTTCAGAGGCACAGCACTAACTCCTGGCTGCAGCACCAAGAGCCTTTCATCCACCCGGCTCAGAATAACAGTGAGAAAAAGTAGAAAGAAATAATTAGTAGAAGAAAGAAAGAGAGATTGAAAGAAAGGAAGAAGGGAAGTAAGGAAGGAAGGAAGGAAGAAAGAAAGAAAGGAGGGAGGGAGGAAGGATGGAAAGAAAGGAAAGAAAGGAGGGAGGGAGGGAGGAATGAAAGCAAAAGGAAGAGTGAATGGAAGAAGAGAGGGAGGGAGGGAGGAAGGAAAGAAAGAAAGAAAGACAGGAAGGAGGGAGGGAGGAAGGAAAGAAAAAGAAAGTGGAAAGAAGAAGGGTGGGAGGGAGGGAGGGATGGAGGAAAGAAAAAGAAAGAAGGAAAGGAGGAGCGGAGGGAGGGAGGAAGGGAAGGGAGAAAAAAAGAAAGAGCAGGTAAAGTACAATAGAATAAAGTATGAAATATAGTAGCGTTATTAAAATTAAAAAGTAATTATTGAAAAAAAACACGGACCGAAAGAACCCTGGGACATATGGTGGAAGCAAAGCTATACAGAGAGAATCTTACACAGAAGATTACACATACACATTCACAAAAAGAGAGCAGGGGGAAAAATCAAAAATCTTGCTCTCCAAGTCCACCTCTTCGATTTGGGATAATTCGTTGTAAAAAGAGGAAAAGGGCGAAAAGTCTGAAATCTTGCTAAGTCCACCTCCTTAATTTGAGATAATTCGTTGTAAAAAGAGGAAAAAAAAGGGGGGGAAGTCTTAAATCTTGTCCTCAAGGTCCACTTCCTCAATTTGGGATGATTCGCTGTCCATTCATGCACTCCACAGACGCAGGGCACATCAAATGGACCGTGGAGCTTTAATCCGCTGCCTCGGAGGCTGCACAGAGAGATTTCCCTGTCTCTGCTCTCACAGCTCCCGGGTCTCAGCCTTGGACCTGGCCCCGCCTCTGCGCGTAGGTCGCCGGAGGGCGTCCGTTCTTCGCTCAGACCGGACGGGTTTAAAGGAGCCGCTGATTCGGGGGCTCTGGCTCACTCAGGCAGAGGGGAGGGAGGGGAATGCCCTCTCCTCGCGCACCAGGCAACAAAAGGGAAAAAAGTCTCTTGCCTCTCCGGTAGCTCCAGACCCTTTCCCCGGACTCCCTCCGGGCTAGCACTAACCCCTTCAGGCTCTCTTCCTGCCGCCAGCCCCAGACCTCTCCCTGCGCTCCGACTGAAAGCCGATACCCGAGCCTCAGCTCCCAGCCCCGCCCGCCCTGGCGGCCGAGCAGACAAGTCTCTCGGGCTGGTGTGTGCCTGAGGGCACCGATCCTCTGTGCCAAAATCTCTCTGCTTTGCCCTCCTCACCCCTGTTGCTGTGCTCTCCTCCGCTACTCCGAAGCTTTCCCCCTCCGCCACCTGCAGTCTCCGCCCTCGAAGGGGCTTGTAGTGTGTAGAAACCTTCCCTCCTTCACGGCTCCCTCCCACTGGTGCAGGTCCCGTCCATATCCTATTGTCTCTGTTTATTCTTTTTTTCTTTTGACCTACCCAGGTATGTGGGGAGTTTCTTGCCTTTTGGGGGGTCTGAGGTCTTCTGTCAGCGTTCAGTAGGTGTTCTGTTGGAGTTGTTCCACGTGTAGATGAATTTCTGATGTATCTGTGGGGAGGAAGGTGATCTCCGCGTCTTACTCTTCCGCCATCTTCCTCCGGCTCCTCCCAAGTATTGTTTTTATTCATTGAAAACCCCCTTCTTTAAGGCTACCCAATAATCATAGGCATAGATGGGAAAAATTCGGATGGTCACATACTATGAAATCAATAATAATAATATTAATAGTAGCAATCACAAATATTTATTGAGCATTTACTGTATTCCAAGCACTGAACTAATTTGATACTGTGTCACTTGACTTTCACAATTGCTCTCTCTGATAAATAGTATTATTTTACCCATATTACAGATGATGAAACTGAGGCACAGTGAAACTAAATAATTTTCCCAGGGTCTTATAGCCACTTTCCTGACCGTACAGGAATGCAAGGTAGACAAAGGTTGGTAAATAACCTCAGTTCCATACCCTAAGGGAGAGTTTATTGCTGTGCAATTTCTTAGGAATTGGATTGACAGGGATAGGGAGGACAATGTGAGATTGACAAATTTAAAAATCGGTACACATCTAGACTTGCCCTTAAAAATTCTCAGTCTAGGGCTTCCCTGGTGGCACAGTGGTTGGGAGTCCACCTGCCGATGCAGGGGACACGGGTTCGTGCCCCGGTCCGGGAAGATCCCACATGCCGCAGAGCGGCTGGGCCCGTGAACCATGGCCACTGAGCCCGCGCGTCCAGAGCCTGTGCTCCACGAGGGGAGAGGCCACAACAGTGAGAGGCCCGCGTACTGCAAAAAAAAAAAAAAAAAAAAAAAAAATTCTCATTCTAATCAGGGAGATAGAGTATTTAAACAGGAAAGAGTTAATAACAATACCAAGTGATGTGTTATACAGCTAAATGCATTATCTTACAAAATGATTTACAGTAGGATGTCCACGTGAGGAAGGTGCCCATACTTCATCTTTGAATGAAGGTGCCCAGACACATTAACTAAAGTGAATCCCTTCTTCAATGTCAGAATAAGCAATGTCTAAGAAATTTGATAAATAATGTTTGAAATAGATTGGCACCAGAAGACCCTGGACATCTCAGGATTCGTTTTCTAAGGATGTATTTCCCATATTTCTCAAAAGTGACAGAGATAAATATTGGAAGCTAGTTGCATAGGATGGAAGCACAAAATCAAATACAAGCCCTCTTCCCTATGGTCCCATGCCTATGCTCCAGTCTCCACCATGCTGGGATGCTCTCTCCCTACCTCCATCTGTTGAAATGTATCCCATGCAGCTCAAATATCAGGTCTTCTAATAAGTCTGGCCCCAATCCTCACTTTGACATGAACTCTTTCCCCTCCAGAGTCCCCTCCTCCTTTGCACTTATCTAACGACTTTTATCTTTTCTATTTTGTATCAGAGTTACTTGCTCACCTCCCATTACATAAGCTGCCAGTGCCCATCCTCATTTTCCCAGCTTCCTCTGCATTGAGAGCTCAGGTATGTGACACAAATGCAACCAATAAGATGCCCCTGCCCCAAATTTTGAGTCAAGAATTAGTGACACGAAGAAGCAGGAATAGTAGAGAATCTGTTCTGGGGGTGAGGGGTGGTAGCAGTGGCAGCAGTGACATCCCCTTCCTAGGAGCAGCAGTGGAGATTGTTAGGGTGGCAGCCAGTAATGCTGGCAGAGCACACTGTGTGTTCCAGGGCAGCAGCTGAGGCAGACGTGTCCTTATGGTACCAGTTTTGTGGTATTGTTTGGCTCTACCACTGGCTGTTCCTCCCGTCCTCATACCTCTGGCCTCCAGTTCTTCAGCCTTCCCATTGATGGAAAACTTCCCGGTACTTTTTCAAGAAATTCCTTAACTGCTTAAATGAGCCAGAGATTTTTTTCTGTTACTTTTTACTAAGAACCTTGGTGGGTACATTTGCTTAAGCTATTGTTTCCTTGTTCTAGTGTTAGTAAAGAAGGAAGTTGTTAAATATTACCCTGTGTAGGATAACTTTTATATATATATATATTTTTTTTTTTTTGGTATGCGGGCCTCTCACTGCTGTGGCCTCTCCCGTTGTGGAGCACAGGCTCCGGACGCGCAGGCTCAGCGGCCATGGCTCACGGGCTTAGCCGCTCCGCGGCATGTGGGATCTTCCCGGACTGGGGCACGAACCCGTGTCCCCTGCATCGGCAGGCGGACTCTCAACCACTGCGCCACCAGGGAAGCCCAGGATAACTTTTATAAGGACAAGGACTAGTGCTATGCCAGTTACCTGTCACTGATGGAAAACTCCACGGGTTGTTTGGAATAAAAGGGAGTATTGTTGGAATCGGTATATCCATGAACCTATTATTTTTTTTGCGGTAAGCGGGTCTCTCACTGTTGTGGCCTCTCCTGTTGCGGAGCACAGGCTCTGGATGCGCAGGCTCAGCGGCCATGGCTCACGGGCCCAGCCGCTCCATGGCATGTGGGACCTTCCCGGACCGGGGCACGAACCCACGTCCCCTGCATCGGCAGGTGGACTCTCAACCACTGCGCCACCAGGGAAGCCCCATAAATCTATTTTTAACCTAGCTTATCTCATGTCTGTGATTCCTGTCTATCTTTAAAAATGGGGACAAAATGGTCAAACAATTGTCAAGCCATCTACCATCAGCACTCTCTAATTAGATGTTAGAGAGGAAACTATGTCATCTTCCTTATTCTTCACCTTTCAAAGTTAGACGACAAGGGTGATCTTTCCCTTTAGCAAGACTACTCTGAGTCTCTTGACACCGTTGAATTTGTGTATAAGGCAAGGGATTTAGAAATAATTTTTTGAAAGGACACATGTCTTACTTCACTACAGTGTTTACACTGATGACTTCTTCATGTGCTACATTCATTATGTTTCAGCCTAACATTTACATTATGATTATTCTTTTTTAAAGCATTCTTTTACCTAAATTATCTTACTTGATCCTTAAAACAAGTCTGTGGGGTACTGATTTGTAAGTCCAGATCCAGAAGTCATTGATTGAATTCTTGCTTTTTCAAAAAAGGTGTTCTCTGTTAAGTGATTAGATTCAAGTCACCCAAACCAGTTAGTGAAAAGCCAGAAGTAGACTGTGGTCTTTTGACCCTGAGAAAGTTACTCTATCAGACTTAAAGTACTGAAATGAGCTTATCAGTCAATCAATGTGTCAGCCAAGTATTTTCTTAAGCCTCTGCAGGGTCCTTAACACTGTGCCAATCCCTGACACTTGAGATACAGAAAAAACATTTAACATGGTCACAGCCTACAAATATCTTACTCTTCAAATTATTCCCTATGTAAAGGGCCCAAATGGGACATAAAGTGAGGATAGAGTAGAGGGAGAAAGGAAAGGGCAAAATATCTCATTTTTGCAGAAAAAGTAAGAGAAGAGATGATTACCAGTAGGTCCCTTCCATTCCTCAGATGTATAATACACAAAAACTTATATGTAACAGTAAAAGGAGCCTGGTCTAAGCAGTTATGATTTGGGAGAATCTATTTTCATCACCCTTCTTTTGTGATTGTTCTTCTCCTTTGATAATCTTCTCAGCCACCTATTCCTTCTCCTCCACATCTAATACAATCTACATTCCATCAGACCTTGGGAAACTGTTTTCCAAGCTTATTTACAGTAAGTTGTTAAGGATTGATAATTTTTTAATATGCTACCTGTCCCTGAGGACCCTTCAAAGACTTAATGAAGAAGACAAATTACATGGGACCGTAAGGTACCTTGTTAGTTAATGAAGGGAGTGTCAGAAACAGAGGATTTTTCATCAGCTTTTAAATTAATACCACTATACTTCGTACTTTCAGTATTTAGATTTTTTCATTCATACGGAAAGATCTATTATGTTACAGATATATTTTGGTTACCTCTGAGAAAAAATGTGATAGATTACCTAACAGATTAAAAGAAGATAATGTTGACATAATAATAATAGTAATAGTAACAAAAGCTAGGGAACAGTACAGTGTGCCAGAAAAAAGTACCTGGAGTGTGTAGTGAGTCTAACTGTGGCCCTGCCGCAGAAGATACGTCTGTATCCTAACACCTGGGACCTGTGGATGTGACCTTATTTGGGGAAAGGCTGTTCGCAGATGTAATCGAGTCAAGATCATTTTAGGTGACTTGTAAATCCAGTGACTGATGTCCTCATAAGAGACAAGCAGGGAGAGACATCAGACAAAGAGAAGGCCATATGAAGCAGAGGCAGGGGTTGGAGCCAAGCAGCCACAAGCCAAAGGATGCCTGAAACCAGCACAAGCTGGAACAGTCAAGGAACGGAACTTCCCTTAGATATTTTGGAGAGAGCTCAGACCTGCTGACATCTATATTTTGGACTTCCAGGCTCCAGAGCTCTGTCAGAATAAACTTCTGTTATTTTAAGCCACCAAGCCTGTAGTAATTTATTTTGGTAGCCCTAGGAAACGAGTATAGAGTACAAGTCTGAAGACATGGGTCCCACTTTGTTTCTCCTTCTACTATGGCCCTGTGACCTTGGATTCTAATACTTCTCCCAGCCTCAGCTTCTTAACTGTTCAATCATGGGGTTGGTCTTCCTCATAAAGCTCCTTCTAGCTTTAACAATTCCAATATTCTGCTTATGTATAATGTTTTCTATTTTAATGTCTTTTTTCCATAACTGTCCTGTGGAAATTTAAGCCAGCTGCTTTCGAGAGAAGAGCATTGGGGCACAGAGAAGCTCACTGTCACATTCAATTATTCATCCAAAAAGTTTCTCAGCACCTCTGCTCTGTCCAGGCACTTTCTTGTGTATGGGGGGTACAGAGACAAAGTGACATAACTGAAGTTGTTAGCTGGCCTAGTAGAGACTGATAATTATCCCCAGCAATGGAATTATCCTCTTCTCTCTCATTCCAGTAGGCACATGGCAGTTAAGATTAAAAATTACACTTCGTGGCCGCTGATGCAGCTATGCATGGCCACATGACCAACTTGCAAGCAATGGTCTGTAAGAAGAGGTGAATATCTCTCAGAGGGGAGTATCCTCCCTCAGCTTTCTTCTTCATACGAGGTAGAATGGCAATGTAGTGTCGGAACCCATGTTGGACCATGAAGTAATTGCGAGTATGGAAAGACATGCAAGAGAGCAACAAGATGAAGATGCAGAACCCGTCACACCAGGGTGCAGTACATCATCCTGAGAATATTACATCTAGATTCTTAACTGATAGAGATAAATATCTTCCATCTTGTTTATATCACTGTTAATGGTTTTATGTTATTTACAACGGGATCTTTTCACTAATGGCAAATGGAAATTTGCCTTTCTGTTTCTCATGTGAATACACCCCTTCTCCTCCCCACCCATTGCATAGCTGCTAAAGATACTCCCGTGCACAGGCGCCTTGAGTGCTTAATTCTCTTCCTGTGTCTCACTGGCACGGTTCCCTCTGATCCTGTTCTGTTTCTGTGTCTTTGAGCACTTTCTCTCATATCTGCCATCACACTTGGCAGCTGATCCATAAGCTTGTCAGAGACTGAAATATAGGCTGGGCTTCTAGCAAACACGTCAGGACCCGTGGCTTGTCCTGTGAATGGATTCAGAGCCAGCTTTGTACTTACTTGTGGTGCTTAATGTACCATGGGGCTGTTGGATTGCCTGAAGGGTTCAAGTCAGAAGGTTATGGAGTTGATTTGGAGTCTCAGACACGATTGTCTTTTGTCACTGATTTAGTGACTAGCTATTTTGCTGGGATAGAAATAAATTCTAGGTCTTCCTGAATACTTCGCTTACTTTATTATATCCCAGGTTCAAAGGGAAAAAAGGAAATATAATTGGGCAACAAAATATTTGTTTAGAGCTGTGCAAATAAATAATTAGTTTTGACTCCAAAACTGTTTATTGAAGTCCATGCCCGTTTTTCTTGATCTGGGAAGAAGCCTGCACTATCAACATGGCTGTTAGGGATTACTGTAGGCAAAGATTTTAACAAACTGAAACTGCAAGTCACAACAAGATCTACAGGTGTTTGACAGTCACAAAGGAAAAGGCACGATTTATGCTGCACTTTGTCTACAGAATTTCTGTT